>NC_085928.1:143775000-145262500 GCF_028885655.2 Pongo abelii | reverse complement strand
GTTTTCCCAGCACCATTTATTAAATAGGGAATCCTTTCCCCATTTCTTGTTTTTGTCAGGTTTGTCAAAGATCAGATAGTTGTAGATATGTGGCATTATTTCTGAGGGCTCTGTTCTGTTCCCTTGGTCTATATCTCTGTTTTGGTACCAGTACCATGCTGTTTTGGTTACTGTAGTCTTGTAGTATAGTTTGAAGTCAGGTAGTGTGATGCCTCCAGCTTTGTTCTTTTGGCTTAGGATTGACTTGGCGATGCGGGCTCTTTTTTGGTTCCATACGAACTTGAAAGTAGTTTTTTCCAATTCTGTGAAGAAAGTCATTGGTAGCTTGATGGGGATGGCATTGAATCTATAAATTACCTTGGGAAGGATGGCCATTTTCACGATATTGATTCTTCCTACCCATGAGCATGGAAGGTTCTTCCATTTGTTTGTATCCTCTTTTATTTCCTTGAGCAGTGGTTTGTAATTCTCCTTGAAGAGGTCCTTCACATCCCTTGTAAGTTGGATTCCTAGGTATTTTATTCTCTTTGAAGCAATTGTGAATGGGAGTTCACTCATGATTTGGCTCTCTGTTTGTCTGTTATTGATGTATAAGAATGCTTGTGATTTTTGTGCATTGATTTTGTATCCTGAGACTTTGCTGAAGTTGCTTAACAGCTTAAGGAGATTTTGGGCTGAGACAGTGGGGTTTTCTAGATATACAATCATGTCGTCTGCAAACAGGGACAATTTGACTTCCTCTTTTCCTAATTGAATACCCTTGATTTCCTTCTCCTGCCTAATTGCCCTGGCCAGAACTTCCAACACTATGTTGAATAGAAGTGGTGAGAGAGGGCATCCCTGTCTTGTGCCAGTTTTCAAAGGGAATGCTTCCAGTTTTTGCCCATTCAGTATGATATTGGCTGTGGGTTTGTCATAGATAGCTCTTATTATTTTGAGATACTTCCCATCAATACCTAATTTATTGAGAGTTTTTAGCATGAAGCGTTGTTGAATTTTGTCAAAGGCCTTTTCTGCATCTATTGAGATAATCATGTGGTTTTTGTCTTTGCTTCTGTTTATATGCTGGATTACATTTATTGATTTGCATATATTGAACCAGCCTTGCATCCCAGGGATGAAGCCCACTTGATCATGGTGGATAAGCTTTTTGATGTGCTGCTGGATTCTGTTTGCCAGTATTTTATTGAGGATTTTTGCATCAATGTTCATCAAGGATATTGGTCTAAAATTCTCTTTTTTTGTTGTGTCTCTGCCAGGCTTTGGTATCAGGATGATGCTGGCCTCATAAAATGAGTTAGGGAGGATTCCCTCTTTTTGTATTGATTGGAATAGTTTCAGAAGGAATGGTACCAGTTCCTCCTTGTACCTCTGGTAGAATTCGGCTGTGAACCCATCTGGTCCTGGACTTTTTTTGGTTGGTAAGCTATTGATTATTGCCACAATTTCAGCTCCTGTTATTGGTCTATTCAGAGATTCAACTTCTTCCTGGTTTAGTCTTGGGAGGGTGTATGTATTGAGGAATTTATCAATTTCTTCTAGATTTTCTAGTTTATTTGTGTAGAGGTGTTTGTAGTATTCTCTGATGGTAGTTTGCATTTCTGTGGGATCAGTGGTGATATCCCCTTTATCATTTTTTATTGCATCTATTTGATTCTTCTCTCTTTTTTTCTTTATTAATCTTGCTAGCGGTCTATCAATTTTGTTGATGCTTTCAAAAAACCAGCTCCTGGATTCATTAATTTTTTGAAGGGTTTTTTTGTGTCTCTATTTCCTTCAGTTCTGCTCTGATTTTAGTTATTTCTTGCCTTCTGCTAGCTTTTGAATGTGTTTGCTCTTGATTTTCTAGTTCTTTTAATTGTGATGTTAGGGTGTCAATTTTGGATCTTTCCTGCTTTCTCCTGTGGGCATTTAGTGCTATAAATTTCCCTCTACACACTGCTTTAAATGCATCCCAGAGATTCTGGTATGTTGTGTCTTGGTTCTCGTTGGTTTCAAAGAACATCTTTATTTCTGTCTTCATTTTGTTATGTACCCGGTAGTCATTCAGGAGCAGGTTGTTCAGTTTCCATGTAGTTGAGCGGTTTTGAGTGAGGTTCTTAATCCTGAGTTTTAGCTTGATTGCACTGTGATCTGAGAGATAGTTTGTTATAATTTCTATTCTTTTACATTTATTGAGGATAGCTTTACTTCCAAGTATGTGGTCAATTTTGGAATAGGTGTGGTGTGGTGCTGAAAAAAATGTATATTCTGTTGATTTGGGGTGGAGAGTTCTGTAGATGTCTATTAGGTCCGCTTGGTGCAGAGCTGAGTTCAATTCCTGGGTATCCTTGTTGACTTTCTGTCTCGTTGATCTGTCTAATGTTGACAGTGGGGTGTTAAAGTCTCCCATTATTAATGTGTGGGAGTCTAAGTCTCTTTGTAGGTCACTCAGGACTTGCTTTATGAATCTGGGTGCTCCTGTATTGGGTGCATATATATTTAGGATAGTTAGCTCTTCTTGTTGAATTAATCCCTTTACCATTATGTAATGTCCTTCTTTGTCTCTTTTGATCTTTGTTGGTTTAAAGTCTGTTTTATCAGAGACTAGGATTGCAACCCCTGCCTTTTTTTGTTTTCCATTTGCTTGGTAGATCTTCCTCTATCCTCTTATTTTGAGCCTATGTGTGTCTCTGCACGTGAGATGGGTTTCCTGAATACAGCACACTGATGGGTCTTGAGTCTTTATCAAATTTGCCAGTCTGTGTCTTTTAATTGGAGCATTTAGTCCATTTACATTTAAAGTTAATATTGTTATGTGTGAATTTGATCCTGTCATTATGATGTTAGCTGGTTATTTTGCTCATTAGTTGATGCAGTCTCTTCCTAGTCTCGATGGTCTTTACGTTTTGGCATGATTTTGCAGCGGCTGGTACTGGTTGTGCCTTTCCATGTTTAGTGCTTCCTTTAGGAGCTCTTGTAGGGCAGGCCTGGTGGTGACAAAATCTGTGAGCCTTTGCTTATCTGTAAAGTATTTTATTTCTCCTTCACTTATGAAGCTTAGTTTGGCTGGATATGAAATTCTGGGTTGAAAATTCTTTTCTTTAAGAATGTTGAATATTGGCCCCCACTCTCTTCTGGCTTGTAGGGTTTCTGCCGAGAGATCCGCTGTTAGTCTGATGGGCTTGCCTTTGATGGTAACCCGACCTTTCTCTCTGGCTGCCCTCAACATTTTTTCCTTCATGTCAACTTTGGTGAATCTGACAATTATGTGTCTTGGAGTTGCTCTTCTCGAGGAGTATCTTTGTGGCGTTCTCTGTATTTCCTGAATCTGAATGTTGGTCTGCCTTGTTAGATTAGGGAAGTTCTCCTGGATAATATCCTGCAGAGTGTTTTCCAACTTGGTTCCATTCTCCCCGTCACTTTCAAGTACACCAATCAGACGTAGATTTGGTCTTTTCACATAGTCCCACATTTCTTGGAGGCTTTGCTCGTTTCTTTTTATTCTTTTTTCTCTAAACTTCCCTTCTCTCTTCATTTCATTCATTTCATCTTCCAGGGCTGATACCCTTTCTTCCATTTGATCGCATTGGCTCCTGAGGCTTCTGCATTCTTCACGTAGTTCTCAAGCCTTGGTTTTCAGCTCCATCAGCTCCTTTAAGCACTTCTCTTATTGGTTATTCTAGTTATACATTCTTCTAAATTTTTTTCAAAGTTTTCAACTTCTTTGCCTTTGGTTTGAATATCCTCCCGTAGCTCGGAGTAATTTGATCGTCTGAAGCCTTCTTCTCTCAGCTTGTCAAAGTCATTGTCCGTCCAGCTTTGTTCCGTTGCTGGTGAGGAACTGCGTTCCTTTGGAGGAGGAGTGGTACTCTGCTTTTTAGAGTTTCCAGTTTTTCTGCTCTGTTTTTTCCCCATCTTTGTGGTTTTATCTACTTTTGGTCTTTGATGATGGTGATGTACAGATGGGTTTTTGGTGTGGATGTCCTTTCTGTTAGTTTTCCTTCTAACAGACAGGACCCTCAGCTGCAGGTCTGTTGGAGTACCTGGCCGGCCGTGTGAGGTGTTAGTTTGCCCCTGCTGCAGGGTGCCTCCCAGTTAGGCTGCTCGGGTTTCAGGGGTCAGGGACCCACTTGAGGAGGCAGTCTGCCTGTTCTCAGATCTCCAGCTGCGTGCTGGGAGAACCACTGCTCTCCTCAAAGCTGTCAGAGAGGGACATTTAAGTCTGCAGAGGTTACTGCTGTCTTTTTGTTTGTCTGTGCCCTGCCCCCAGAGGTGGAGCCTACAGAGGCAGGCAGGCCTCCTTGAGCTGTGGTGGGTTCCACCCAGTTCAAGCTTCCAGGCTGCTTTGTTTACCTAAGCGAGCCTGGGCAATGGCGGGCTCCCCTCCCCCAGCCTCGCTGCTGACTTGCTGTTTGATCTCAGACTGCTGTGCTAGCAATCAGCGAGACTCCGTGGGCGTAGGACCCTCTGAGCCAGGTGTGGGCTATAATCTCCTGGGGCACCGTTTCCTAAGCCTGTGGGAAAAGCACAGTATTCGGGTGGGAGTGGCCCAATTTTCCAGGTGCCGTCTGTCACCCCTGGAAAGGGAACTCCCTGACCCCTTGCACTTCCCAAGTGAAGCAATGCCTCGCCCCTGCTTCGGCTGGCACACGGTGCACTCACCCACTGACCTGTGCCCACTGTCTGGCACTCCCTAGTGAGATGAACACGGTACCTCAGATGGAAATGCAGAAATCACCCGTCTTCTGCGTAGCTCACGCTGGGAGCTGTAGACCGGAGCTGTTCCTATTCGGCCATCTTGGCTCCCCTTTTCCCATTTTTTAAAGGAATTGTTTGTTTTTTTGCTTGTTGATTTGTTTAAGTTCCTTATAGATTGTAGGTATCAGACTTTGTCAGGTGCATAGTTTGCAAACATTTTCTCCCCTTCTTTAGGTTGTCTACTTACTCTATTGATAGTTTCTTTTTCTGTGCAGAGCTCTTTAGTTTAATTAGGTCCCACTTGTCACTTTTTCTTTTTGTTGCAATTGCTTTTGGAGTCTTTGTCATGAAATATTTGCCAAGGCCTATGTTCAGAATGGTATTTCCTTTGTATTCTTCTAAGATTTTAATCATTTTAGGTTTTACATTTCAGCCTTTAATCCATCTTGGGTTGGTTTTTATATATGGTGAAAGGAAGGTGTCCAGTTTCAATCTTTTGCATGTGGTTAGCCAGTTATCCCAGCACCATTTATTGAATAGGAAGTCCTTTCCCCATTGCTTGTTATTGTCAACTTTGTTGAAAATCAGATGGTTGTAAGTGTGTGGCTTTATTTGTGGGTTTTTAATCCTGTTTCATTGGTCTATGTGTCTGTTTTTGTGCCAGTACCATGCTGTTTTGGTTACTGGAGCCTTGTAGTATAGTTTGAAGTTGGGTAGTGTGATGCCTCTGACTTTGTTTTTTTTGCTTAGGATTGCTTTGGCTATTTGGGCTCTTTTTTGGTTCCATATGAATTTTAGAATAGTTTTTTTTTTCTAATTCTGTGAAAAATAACATTGGTAGTTTGATAGGAAGAGCATTGAATCTATAAATTGCTTTGGGCAGTATGGTTATTTTAACAATATTGATTCTTCCTATCCATGAGCGTGGAATGTTTTTCCATTTGTTTGTGTCATCTCTGATTTCTTTCAGCAGTATTTCGTAATTCCTGTTGCACAGCTCTTTCACCTCCCTGGTTAGCTATATTCCTAGGCATTTTATTCTTTCTGTGGTTATTGTGAATGGGATTGCATTATTGATTTGACTCTTAGCTTGGATGGTACTGGTGTATAGAAATGCTACTGATTTTTGTACGTTGATTTTGTATCCTGAAACTTTACTGAAGTTGTTTATCAGTTCTAGGAGCCTTTGGGCAGAGACTATGGGATTTTCTAGGTATAGAATCATATCATTTGTGAAGAGAGATAGTTCAGCTTCTTCTCTTCCTGTTTGGATGCTTTTTATTTCTTCCTCTTGCTTGATTGTTCTGGATAGGACTTCCAGTAGTATGTTGAATAGGAGTAGTGAGAGTGGGCATCCTTGTTGTGTTCCAGTTCTCAAGGGGAATGCTTCCAGGTTTTGCCTGTTCAGTATGACGTTGGCTGTGGGTTTGTCATAGATGGCTTTTACTATCTTGAGGTATGTTCTTTGAATTCCTAGTTTGTTCAGGGTTTTTATGCTGAAGTGATATTTAATTTTATCAAAGACTTTTCTGTGTCTATTGAGATAATCATGTGGTTTTTGTGTTTAGTTCTGTTTATGTGATGAATCACATTTATTGATTTGTATATGTTGAGCCAACCTTGCATCTCAGGAATAAAGCCTGCCTGATCATGGTGGATTAGCTTTTTTGATGCGCTGCTGGATTTGATTTGCTAGATTTTGTTGAGGATATTTGTGTCTATGTTCATCAGGGATATTGGCCTGAAGTTTTTTTTTTTTTTTCATTGCAACACCTATTTTCATTCTCTGGAATGAATATTATGCAAATACTACTTTTGAAAATGCTAATGTAGAGGAATATTGGACAGATATGGAAGTATATGGTGTGTTCACCATGTGTTCTGATTTTAAATTAGAAATCAGAGTAGATTTCTGTGAGTAGACTGTGATTTGGGTTTTGGCTTAGACACTATGATTGTCATCCATTTAAGACATAAACAGCTCTTAAATAATCTTCCTTCTAGGCAATTCTTATCAAGCTACTCCCTTTCATGATTATCCATTACCTTTTTGTTTTGAGCCAGAAGCTTGTCAGTCCTGCATTCATTCCATTGCTTCATCTGCCTGTTCCTAGGCCCGTGTCATCAAGATTCTTTAGCACTCCTCACCTGCACAGACTCTCCATTCCAGCCCAGTCTGGGGCCATTGTCTCTTTCATTCCCATTTCCACCTGTGATGTTCTTCCACTTACTCTTGCCAAAGCCAGGTTCTCACCTTTAAAACCCAACTGGGAGATTCTCTTTAGACACCACCAAAGTGTTCTGGAAAGGACAGATGAGGCTTTGGCCTCAGCCTTGTGCGTGCTGCTTGGACTGGCTTCACATGTATCTGTGTGATCTAGGCATTTTATATGGATTATTTTTTCTCATTTAACTTTGCAACCCCTCCCCCCCATCACAGCAGAGCCAGGCACTGGCTTTCTTTGGTAGCTAGTGCAGGTCTTTGCATGCAGTAGCTGCTTCTCAGGGAAGGTATGAGGGGCAGCTTCAAAGTTGAGGATGGAGGCCTAGGGTCAGATGAGTTTTCTGAGGCCAAATTATATCAGGCTTGAGTCATAAAATCTATTAGGCAACCAGAAAAAAATTCCCATGGGATAAGTAGTGAGAGTGTTTCGAAAGCAGCTCTTTCACCTTCTTGCTCTGGAGTGGTAGAAATTGAATCCCAGAGAAATTGGCTGAGGACATCACACAGTGGGGACTCTGGGAGTGGACTGACTCCCCATCTGATGTCCTTCCACTTCCCACTCAACTTGCCTGGCCACAGCTCATCTTCTGCTTAGATCCTCAGCAGGGACCACATCTGCCTTCATGACCCCATCTTTCCTGTCTCTTTAGAGGTGCCACCAGAGGATTAAGATGACTGAGGGCAGTGTTTTCTGGTGAAGTCTGGCTTCAAATCCCAGCTTCTTCACCCAGCTATTCTTTCACATGCAGTGAATGTTTGCAGAAAACATTGAGGCTTAAAGAGGTTGAGTAACTTCCTACGGGCACATATGACTTGACTTAAGATCATGAGTTCTGGAAAGATCTCAGTTTAGAAGTCCTTCCTTTGTGAAGCCTTCCAGACTTTCTCTGTGCAGAATTTTTCAAGTCCTCCTCAGGGGCTATGCAGCACATTATATTCACCTGTATGGATGTATATCACCATGTTCTCTAGTCACCTGTTCATGGGCCTGTTTCCTCCACAGTCATGTCAGGGAGTAGAGAATGGGAACCTGTTTTTTCACATGCAATGAATGTTTGCAGAAATAAATATATTCAGAGTGACTTCTGCCCTGCTCCTCTATTTTTAAATTTTAATTTAATTTATTCATTTTTAAAATAGGCAACCCCTTCTCATGGTTCAAAATTCACAGGAAATATACAGTAGAAATTCTCCCTTCTTTGCCTTTCTCTTTCCCAGAGGCAAACAACGTTATAATTTTTAAATTGTGTTTCCTTCTAGAACTGTTTTATATATGTGTATGCAAAGATATGTAAATAATACGTCAGTATTCTTTTTGCACCTCCATTTTTGATGACTTCTCTGTGTTGTTGATGTTGTATAGCCCAGGTTTGAAACCAGATTGCCTGGGTGCAAGCCCTGGCTTTGCCACTTACTACCTATGTGATTTTGAGCAGAAATATTACCTTTTCTCTGCGTTAGTTTGCTTATCTGTAAAATGGATATGTAGCAGTTGCTGTCCCATAGGATTATTGTAAGAAAACGTGTAAAGCATTGAAAATAGTGCTAGCATAGTGATATAGTTTGGATATTTGTCTCTACCCAAATCTTATGTTGAAATGTAATCCCCAATGTTGGAAGTGGGACCTGGTGGGAGTGTTTGGATCATGGGGGTGGATCCCTCATGAATGGCTTGGGCCATCCCCTTGGCATTAAGTGAGCTCTGGCTCTGAGTTCACGTGAGATCTGATCATTTAAAAGTGTGTGGCACCTGCTCGCCCACTCTCTCTCTGACTTCCTTCTGCTTTCGCCATGTGACATACCTGCTCCCTCTTTGCCTTCCACCATAATTGTAAGCTTCCTGAAGCCTCCGTAGAAGCCAAGCAGATGCCAGCACTATGCTTTCCACAAGGCATGCAGAACTGTGAGCCAACTAAACCTCTTTTCTTTATAAATACCAAGTTTCCAGCATTTCTTTATAGCAGTGCAAGAACAGCTTAATATACATAGGGTAGGGGCTCAGTGATGTCATCTATTATTTTGGGCTGCCATTCATTCTGTGCTTTATGCATGAGACAACTATGCTACCTCCTTTACTTTCGTTATCTCCTTGGCCAACCAATAATCCTGTGAGATGAGAACTGATACATCCGTTATATAACTCAGACTCAAATAGGTCTGGTATCTGGTATCTGGCCCAGGGTCACTTGGGCAGTAAATGTCAGAGATAAGATTTAGGCTGCACCTCGGGGGCCTATAATGTCTCTTGAGACTT
Source organism: Pongo abelii (assembly GCF_028885655.2). Lineage (NCBI taxonomy): Eukaryota > Metazoa > Chordata > Mammalia > Primates > Hominidae > Pongo > Pongo abelii. The sequence continues at coordinate 145,253,342 of NC_085928.1, read as the reverse complement.
CTTGTTAACATCTCCTAGGGCCATGTTCTATACACAGTAGACACTCAATGAAAGAGACTTACTTAGGTACTTCCTTCTCAATGCCTTTGGTTTGTGTTTTGAGGGCAGCCATTCCTGAGCAGGATCTTTGAGGATCTAGGTATTTCCTAGTTTTATCCTCAATTCAACCCAGGGTCTTATGCTTAGAATCTGCAGCTCCTATGGGCACTGGACAATCTGCTTCCCAATTATCTTTTCTTTTTCCTCATGTTTATATCAGCGGAAATGAAGGAGAGAAAAATCAGCCTTTAACTAGAATTTTATTACCCATTGACCTCAGCCATCTCCATCTATCTCTCACTAGCTCTGCCCATTAGTTGTCAGGGCAACGTGGTATAACTCCCTGCTGGCTGCAGTTGGCTGAGTTTAATTCTCCCCTGCTGCTCTCACTAGCTGGGCATGGCTGTCCTGTGTAGTTGCTCCAGAAGCACTGTCAGGCACGGCCTTGGAAAAGTAAATCAGGAGAATGAGATGTGTTTGGGGGAAGAGATGGATAACTGCCTAGCCTCTTATTCTCAGAGAGTAATTGCAGCTTTAAGTATGGTTTGTAGGTCATTGCTGGAAATCGTGAAGTTGAACACAATGCAGAACTGTACACATGGGAATGACTGAAATGGAAGTTGTTCAGCCTCAGCTGCGCTGAAGCTTTGCTCTGTCCTGTCTTGAATCCCTGCACCTCTTCTGGACCTGATTGTCTGGTCCCACTCTCAGCCCCTCTCTGCCCTCTCTCCTTGTCTCTGACTTCCCTGAAACAAGGAGACCCTCTTCTGATTTATCCCCTCCTCATCTTGACACATTTCTGTTTCCACACCCAGATTCTCATCATTTCCTTCCAAATTGTCCATCTTGCCTGTTACTACTGTCTCTTCTAGTCCCTGAAACACCTTGCTTTCTTCCCTTGCCAGAGTTTTAAATATTTCCCAGTATTTTTCTCTCCATTGGCAACTTTTCTGCCTTCAAATGTGCACAGGCCTCTTTTACCTTATTCACCTGGCTTCATTGCTGCTATAACTATCTAGCCTCATTTTATAAGTATTTACTGACACCTTCTACAAGTCTAACTCTGGGAAGATGATGAAGAAGACACAGTTCCTATCTTTGAGGAGCTCACAATTGAGCAGCAGGACAAAAATGTAACCAATGATGATGTCACACAGTGTGTGTGCTGGGATAACACAGATGAGAAAACACTAACAAAACAGGGCTTGTGTTTTTTAGAGCGAGTTTACCATCATACCCTGGGGCATCACAGAGAAAGTAACATTATACTTGAGACTTGAAAGATAGGTAAGAAATTTCTAGGTAAAGAAAGGGGGAGAGGAAAGGGTAGGGGACATTTATTTGCTGGAACTTTTTCAGTTTCAAGTGATAGAAAATAAAATCAAAGTAACTCAAGGAAAAGAAGAGCTGTATTAACCATGTCATAAAGAAGAGGGCATGGTTTCAGACATGGCTGGAATAAGGGAATCACATAATGTTGTTGAAGATCTGTTTTTCTCTTAAAAGTATCTCTGTTTTCTTCTCTCTCTTTTTCTCTCTCTTCATTTTCACCTTCCTCTCTGTTTTAGCTCTACTCCCAATTTCACAAGGAGAGAGACCCTGTGCCCTCTTCCAGCATTTAAATCCATCTTCCATTCAACTCTACACATAGTCATGTGCCTACTCCTGAACACCTACTGTGTCCAGAAGGATGAAAGTAGGGTAACAGAAAAGAGGTTTTGTTCCCAGAAGGGGAAAAATTTACTGAGCAGGAAAAGAACAAGTTTTTCCCACAAGATTCCAGGCAGCAGGAAGAGAGTGAGGTGTGAAAGGGCCTGATGAATTGAAGGAATGTTGAGCTGCTTGGTGTGTTTGGCATGCAAAGGTTTCCCATGCAATGCCAAACCTCCAGGATGGATGGCCCACATCTGTGGCTCCATTCCCTCTGCACTAGCTCTCTGCATTTTAGAGTTCTCCTCACCACTCTATTGAGAGTGATTTCATGAAAGGACACTACTGGACTCTGGTTCTGTTATAATCTGAATGTTTGTGTCACTGTCCCCACTCCTTCAAATTCATATGTTAAAGCCCCAGTATAATGGTATTAGGAAACAGGGTCTTTGGGAGGTAATTGATGAGACTAGTGCCTTTAAAAAAAAAGAGAACGAGACACCAGAGTTTCCTCTCTCCATCATTAGGATACAGTGAGAAGGTGGCCATCTGCAAGCCAGGAAGAGCGGCATTACCAAGAATCCAGCCATTCTGGCACCCCGATCTTGGACTTTCTAGCCTCCAGAAATGTAAAATAAATGCCTATTGTTTAAGCCACCCAGTCTATGGTATTTTGTTTTAGCAGTCCGAGCTGATTAAAGTCAAAAAGCCAATAGCTTTTTCTATCTTCATTTCCTTAACCTGTATTATTTGATAGTGACCTACACATTGATCAGCTTTCCTTCTTGAAACTCTTGCCTGTCTCCTTGGCTTTTGCAGTAATACCATCTGTTCATGTCTCCTACTTCCTGGCAATTTCTTCTTTGAGCTCAAATGTGCTTGGACAACTTTGTCCCTGGTCAACTTCTCTCTTCCTATTGTCTTTCCCCCAGAGCATCCCTTATTCCTATAGCTTAAACCACACTAATAACTTACCTAAAATTCTGGACCCCCTGAGTCTCTAGTTGCATACCTCTTGCAGTCTGTTGTGCTTCCTATTAGAGGTTTCATATTTACTCAGACTCAACCTGACCCAAACAGAAGATATTATCTTTGTTCTCAAACTAGTTTCTATCACAGTTTTTCTGCCCCTATGCATAATGCTGTACTTCTAGCTTTCCAGCTTTGAAATCTTGGAGGTATCTTTTAGAGGTCCTCTTCTACCCATTTGTTACCAGTTATCATGATGATCTTTGGTGAGCATTTTTTTTTCTGTGCTCTCATGCTAGCCCTCGACTCCAGGCCACACTATTTTTCTGGGCATGCACCTAAGAAATCTTTACCTGATCCAATGACACAAAGACTTTGAACTTAATTCCGTTGTGTTCAGACAACATGCTTCTTATAACTTTAATCTTTTTAAATGCATTGAGGCTTGGCCAGGCATGGTGGCTCATGCCTGTAACCCAAACACTTTGGGAGGCTGAAGCGGGATGATTGCGTGAGGTCAGGAGTTTGAGACCAGCCTCGGCAACATAGCAAGACCTTGACTCTACAAAAGTAAAAACAAAAACAAAAACAAAAACAAAAAACAAGTTTGGTGGTGTATGCCTGTAGTCCCAGCTACTTGGGATGCTCAGGTGAAAGGATTGCTTGAGCCTAGAAGTTTGAGGCTGCAGTGAGTCATGATTGTGCCATTGTACTCTAGTCCAGGCAACAGAATGAGTATTGAGGCTCGTCTTATGACTTATAATATGGTCTATCATGTGTACACTCAAAAAGTACGTACTTTGCTATTGGTTGGAGAGTTCTATAAATGTCATTTAGGTTAAGTTTGTTGATAATGTTCAAGTCGTCTCTATCCTTACAGATTTTCTGTCTACTTCCTCTATCAATTATTGAGAAAGAGTTATTAACATGTTCAACTTATATTCTAGATTTGTCTATTTCTCTTTGGTTTTATCACTCTTTCCTTTCTATATTTTGAAGCTGTGTTATCAGGTGCATAAATATTTAGGCTTATTATTTTTTCTTGATGAATTGGCCTCTTTATCATTATAAAATGACTGTTTATCTCTGTTAATGTTATTTGCTCTAAAATATGTTCTATGATATTGTCATTCCAGTTTTCTCTTGACTGGTATTATGTATCTTTATATTTAAAGTGGGGGGTTTCTTATAAGCAGTTATAGTTGAATTTTGATACTTTGATCTGATAATCTTTGCAAAATTTCGTTTGAGGATTCAGCTCATTAATATTTAACATGACTATTAATATAGCTAGGTTTTCTTGTGGGCATAATTTTGGATCATTTTATATTGTTATATCTTCAATTTCACTAATCTTTTGTTACATCTAATCTACCATTAAACCCATCCAGATTTCTTATTATCATTATTTTAAATCTCAGGCTTTTATTTTTTTCATCTCTGGATTTGATTTGGGTTTTAAAATATCTTCCATGATCAATCTTTTCTTTAGCCTTTTAAACATATGGAATACAATTGTAACAACTGTTTTTAATGTCTCTCGAAGCAAATTCTGTTTCAATTGATTGTTTTTCCTCATTATTATTAGTTGTATTTTCCTGCTTCTTTGCATGCTTGTTTATTTTTTTATTGGAGTAAATTTTACCTTTTTGAGTGTTTGATATTTTAATATGTTTGTAACTATTCTTAGCTTCGTCTGAGATGCAGTTAAACTACTTGGAAGCAGTTTGATCATTTTTGCTTTACGATTTGTCGGAGAAGACCAGGGCAATATTTAATCTGGAACAAATTTTCTCCAGTACTGAAGAAAAACCTTTCTGAATATTCTACCAAATAGTTCATTAATTAGAAAGTTTTCCAGTGTGACAAAAGTTCTCTGAAAAGCAACTTGGAGAAAAGAGACTTTATTCCATTGAACAGTTTGCAAGCCAGGGAAATGTAGCTGCTGGTGTAAAATGAAGGTGGGTTCCATAGAACAAAGAGAAGGCTCAGGTTTTATAGTAAGAGTTCCTAACCAGGTTCCCAGTTAGGTCCACTTATGCAAATGTAAGATGGAAACTTGCCTAGTTTTGATTGGTTGATACAGCTGAGTTCTCATTGGCTGAAACAACTCAGCCCCAATTTGTCAATACAGCTGAAACCTGATTGGCCAAAGCAGGTGAGCTCTGACTGAATGGTTCAGGTGAGCTCTGAAAGTTCCAAAGATAAAAAGGTGCCGATTTTCAGAGAACTCAGAGTATATGTATGACCCCTGGTCAGTAAATAGCCACTTGGTTCTATTTTAAATTTAGGCCCAGTTAGCCACTCAGGATCTATCTTGAAGGACTGACTCTTTAAGGTTCAAATTTATTCACAGCAGTCTGGCTGGTAGGAACAGGCACTATTCCTGGCCCTGCATGACCAACAAACACTGGCCCTTCTAATCTTCTTGGAAGGCTCCTTCCCTGGCTTCAGGTAGTTTTCTCACATGCATTTGCTGATTAATAGTCTGATGAACGCACATGGAGGACCTTCTACCTATCCTTGGGGTTCCCTTTCTTGCTGCTCTTTCCTCTCTGGTATTGTGAGTTCTCTGATACTCTCACTGACTTGGTCTGCCTGACTCCAACTCTGTGTCCTTATCTCAAGGAGTCTCATGGGCTCTGCCTGTGTTCTTTTTCCTTGCATGGTGGTCTGCATGCGTTCACCATAAGTTTGGGTACTCATGGGGCCCCCCTTGTTTGTTTACTGTTTCACAGAGATAACTGACCTTTGTTGTCTGATATGCAATGTCTTAAAAACTGTTGTTTAATATGTTTTGTCTAGTTTTTAGTTGTTTCATGACAGAAGGTGTATCCAATCCCTGCTACTCCATTTTGGCTGGAAGCGTTAAGTTATTCATTAAGTTTTTATTTAAGTAGCTATATTTTTTACAACTTGTTTTATTAGTACCTGCTCTTATTTCATAATATCCTTGTTCTTTTTCATAAATGATATTTAAAAATCTTTTTAAGGACTTTAAATATATTAGATGCTTTATTATATTTATTTCCTTAGACCTAAGAGTTTAAATCTCTTGAGTTTTCCCATTTGTATGTCATGTAGTTGGTACTCCTCATCTATGTAGTAACTTTAGGTTGTAAGTTAGTCTTTGTGGGTAATTTCTCTTTCATACATTCCGAGTTGTGACAGCCTCTAGGTAGAAAGGTTGTATTGTTTTCTCAACTCTGACATTTTTTTGGGGATTGATCTTGTCCAGAGCACTCAAGGACCACTTACGATGGGCCTCCACCCACGAGGGCAATTTTTTCCTTGTTCATGGGGATGGCTTTGTGATACATGATTCTGTCTCTTTTTCACCTGAGTCTAGTCTCTGACTCCACACAGGAGCCATGCCTGTGATGACTCACCTCTAATCTTGTACCTGCATATGTCCTATGGGCTGCTATCTTGTTCTCTGGTTTAGGAATACTCTTAAAAGTTGGCTTGTGGATATATACTTTCCTAGGTTTTAACCATAGCATTGTGTTTTTAAATATATATTTTCTATCATTTCTATGCATTTAGATAAGGAAGAGAGGTTTTCAGTGCTTGCTCAATCTGCCATTATAAACATAAGCCCTTTATAGTGTTTGTGTCACCGAGGATGAGAGTTCCCTTCCAGCCCTGGAGTCAGCTGTAGTATTTGAGACCTGAAGGGTCTTAGTTGGCTTTTTACTTGACAGAACAATATTTTCTCTTACACAGATTTCATCCATCTGAAAACTCCCAATGGTTCCTCTCTTTGTTTCTTCCCCTTTACATCTAACTCATCTCTGTGGCTTACAGTGACCACCATTATCTGTCCCTGCTTCATCTATTGAACTTGGGTGACCTGTAGGCAATTTAAAATAGTGACCACAGGCTGGGTGTGGTGTCTCACACCTGTAATCCCAGCACTTTGGGAGGCCGAGGAAGAAGAATCACTTGAGCCCACAAGTTTGAGACCAGCCTGAGCAACATAGAGAGACTGTCTCTACAAAAAACAAAAAAACAAACAAAAAAAATCCCCACAAAAACAAACAAACAAAAAACTTAGCCAAGCATGGTAGCACCTGTCTGTAGTCCCCACTACTTGGGAGGCTGAGGTGGGAGGATTGCTTGAGCCTGGGAAGTCGAGGCTGCAGTGAGCTCTGATCATGCCACTGCACTCCAGGCTGAGCAACAGAAAAAAAATAGTTACCACTATATGATGGTGTATTAGTCTGTTCTTATGCAGCTAATAAAGACATAACTGAAACTGGGTGATTTATAAAGGAAAGAAGCTTAATGGACTCACATTTCCACATGGCTGGAGAGGCCTCACAATCATGGTGGAAGGCAAAGGAGGAGCAAAAGGCACATCTTACATGGTGGCAAGCAAGAGAACGTGTGCAGGGGAACTGCCCTTTTATAAAACCATCAGATCTCCTGAGACTTATTCACCATCACAGGAAGAGCAAGGGGGAAAAACCCTCCCCCATGATTCAATAACTTCCCACTGGGTCCCTCCCATGACATGTGGAGAGCTACAATTCAAGATGAGATTTGGGCAGGGACACAGCCAAACCATATCAGATGGTCTCTCTCCAGACAGTAAAGGTCTTAATGTCTTCTTTAAGCCTTGATTACTACATTTCAGGTATACTTACTCTAGCTAGAGCTACTTTTTGGTTTGGAGTGAAAAACTATAAATTAAACAACAGTTATAGTAGGCATACTTGGTATGAAACACCATGCACCAAGCAGGAATCAGACAGCTTCAGTGTATGCGCTTTCATCATGTTATGTACTAAACACATTGGCCTTTTTGTGGCCTTTAACCATGTTTTCCAACCTGAGTAAAATTCTTCTTCCTCTGTCTTTCTCCATTCTCCTGACCTTAACATCCACATTCAAAAGTCTTCAGGAACTTTGCTCATGCATTTTTGTCTTGTCTTTGGGCTCTTTTATTAGCCAGAAATGAGGTGCATTGGTTGAGTGTCCTTTAAATAGACTTTCCATTCTGTCTAGCTGACTTCTCAGGGGAGTGCTTCCATCCCACACAGAGGGAGATGGAGCAAAACCTTTTCCTTTAGACCTTTCCTAGGCTTGGTAACCCACTTTAATAAAACAGGAAAAGTGAAATCTGGAATCTCCCTAGCCCTGTTCTTCTGTTGCAGAGCCTTCCATTCAGTGAAAGTGGAACTGAGGATGGGCAAATTTGCCTGACTTTGGGGCTCGCTCCTTGTCCTGGGGGCACCAGGCAATGATAGCCTTATTTCTTCTTCTCTTCTCTGAAATTCATGACCAAAGGAAAGCAGCATTTCTTAGCAGCTGTGCTTTCTAAACCAGGTGGGTTCTAGAAGAATGTCTTCATAGAAGGGGTGCCAAATCTTCCAGATCATGTATTTTAAAATATGTGTAAAAGATAATACATCTTAAAAGCAAATTCATACTAGGTTCCAGACAGTGACTCCTTCTAGCTAGCTGAACATTATAGACCAGACCTCTGGTTTAGTTTAAAATTTGTCATTATTTCCTTGCCCAAGGATTGTCTGCTCAGCTCCCAAGTAATGCTGAATCTCCCTTTTTTTTTCATTCATTGGAAAATGGATTCTTTTCCCTCCAGATTTTGAAGGTAAATGCCTGGGTGGGACAGTGATGTGGGACCATCAGTTGAAAGGCTGTAAGAATTCCAGAGAAGAGCACATGTTGGATTCAATCACATATTGATTTTCAGCTCAGTAAATTGTGGCTGCTTTGTAGCAAGGGTAACAAGTACGCTGTGCTTTTCAGAAGAGATGTGATCAGCTTTTAAAAAATAAAGAAGCGCACTGCTGGGCAGAGTGATTCAATTTAAATCCACATGAAAGCCAGTGGTGAGCTTAAAATAAACAAAGAAACATTAAAAGCCACCACTACACCCAGTGCCTCATGTCAACAATAAAATAGGTATGGGAATTTAAGCCATCCAAAGTGAATTTTAAAGAAATCGAATCTCTTTGAGGATAACAGACTAGATTTAGCTGAAATATCTCAGTGGCTATACATTTAGTCATCCCTTTTCCAGGCATGAAGGAAGGATTCAGTACCAAAAAAGGGCTCTCTGATGGGCAGCCATGGGCCATGGTGGGCAGGAAGACTTCTCTTCCTCTAGAAGATACATTTGGGCCCCTGTGATGGGACTATGGGACCAAAGCCTCCCACAGTTTTCTGATGGGGGCTCTTCTTCCCCTGACTCTGTGCCCTACCTGGTGTGTCCTAGATACTCCTCATCAATCCCCTCCTTTGGTGTGTCCATTGCGGTGTGTCTCAGCTAAAACATTGTCCTTTCTGAGCACAGAAACAGAGCCCACACCCTGATATCTCTGTGTAGCAATTTCCATTGCTGGTGATGCTCTTGGGAGAACCTGACTCCCTGTTCCCAGCCCCATGCTTATGAGGTCAGTTGTGTGTTTTGGGTTCTATTCATTGATGATGGAGAGCTCCAAGCCTCCCATTATTTGAGGGTCTAAGACTGCCTTGGAATTACCATGCTGAAATGCCCCTCTGGCCGCTGGGGCAGACAGGCACATGCTCATCCCCTCCTGAAATTGGGCCTAACCTGTGGAGTACTTCTTCCTTTCCAAGCCCAGGAAGGTGCTATTTGTGTGTGTGTCTGGGTAAGACTTTGCAACTCTAATTTATGTCTTTTTTAGTTTTTGCATTTTCCCCTATTCTTTCTTCCTATTAATACAAGCTCTGTGCTCATTGCCTCAAGGAAGGTATATAATAGGGTAAAAAGCAGATGTTGAAAGCAAAACAATTCCCTTCTAGGTCTTTTTTTGTTTTTTATTTTAAGAAACCTATTTTTTAAAGGGAGTGGGTAGATGAGAAGCCTCTTGAAAGAACACAAGGCAATAGGCTTCCCCAACTCCACCCTCAATCTCACCCTAGAATTTATTCCCTCAGGCTGGGGAATGGGAGGAGAAAGAGGTTGAAGAGCCCAGAATAACAAAGAGCTGAGCCCAGCTTCCTGGCTATGCCACTGGGAGGCAGTGAGGTCACTCTCAGTGAAGCCAGCTGCGTGGTACAGATGGGATCACTCACCACTTTTAAGGAAGAGGCTCATATACCAAGACTGGAACAGAAATAGAGAGATGCAAGTCATGAAGGGGCCACATGGAAAGGGACAGCAGACATCTCACTGGTAACTCATGTATACAGGTGGGAATTCCCCTCTTCAATATCTTGGCACAGGGTAAGAACTTAGAAATGTGTTACAACCTATGGGAGTGGGAAACAGAGGTTTAGTTAGTGTTGGAGAGACCACATCCTGTTTCATTTTTCCTCCTGAGCACATAAGAAGACTCCAAGCCTCTTGCATTTAAGACTTGACAAGTGACTAGTTCTGATCAATGAGCTATGCATGGAAGTGACACGAATCACCATGCTAAGGCAGATAAAGGTTTTCTGTGACCTTCCAGCTTCTTACTTCTGTCACCATATTGAGAGGCCAGAGGAGAGTCTTTCATATCCTGGGGTGCCTGAATGACTGTAGAAGGCACAGCTTTCCAGCTGACCTGCGTGAATTAGAAATAAGCCAACGCTGTATCACAGAGATTTCAGGGTTAATTTGTTCCTTGCAGCGAACCCCAACCTATTTGATTAACCTGTTGGAAAAGTTAGAAATAAGTTAAACTGTAGAAAATAGAGTAAGATTTCTTATACCCCCAAATTTGTGGACTGAGGTTTGTGCCTACCATGAGGGTATTTGTTTTCCATTCATCGGCTTCAGTCGGAATGCAGATTTTAAGCTTCTTGAGGTCTGCGGCTATAATGAAGTCATTGGACACAAGTCCCTTCACCCCAGCATGGAGCAAGAATCTAGCACAATGTCTCACCTAGTGAAGATGTACAACCAAGATGTCAGTTCCTTCCTCCTGGTACCTCTACCTTCCTCTGATGTGATAAATGGGAAGCAGGTAGGAAGCAAGGCAGTCTCAAGAAAGAGCATCTCTTTCACTTGCTAAGACTACCTGGTGCCAGGTCCCATGGTGACTCCAAGGACACAGAGAGAAACCAGAGTTGACCTTGACCTGAAGTCTAAGGGCCCCGTCGGGGAGACATTGTCATCATGGTAGTATAGCACACAAGAAAAGAGGACCAAGAACTGAGAAGGGAATTGCAGAAAGTGTGTCCTGGAAATGAAACTGGAAAGGAAATGATAAGAGGTAATGTTTGTTGAGTGCTCACAATGTGCAAAATGCTTTGCTTACAGTGTCTCGCTTAATTGTCACAATGATTCTATGAGGCAAGTGCTACTGACCCCATCATATAGTTCAAAGCCCTTTCCTGCTCATAGTTTAGGAACCTGGGGATTGAGGGGTGAGAATGAGATTGTCTGAGAATTGTTCTGATCAGTCAACACTGGGAGACATGAGAAATTCTATTTGTAAGTGCCATGCTGGAGGGCCCATCAATCCCAAAGGCCTCTGTATCCCCCAAAAGGTCTCAGCTTAGCTTCTGTGGCCAGTTTCCTCTTGTGAACTCATAGTCAGTGATGAGCCCTGAGACGGGGCATGGAAACAGGTGTTCAATTTCCAAAAGGGGGAGGTCTGAGAAAGGACCAGACAGAAGAGGCACACCTGCAAGTGTACCAGGAATTGTAGAAACAGTGTCTTCTTTCAGCACCTTCTCCAATTTAGAGGTGAGAAGCCAGAGGCTAAGAGAGGGACAGACTTGCCAAGGCTCAAACACGGAATTTGACAGTACTGGGACCAGAACACAAGTCCCCTGGCTTTCCCCTGCAACCAGTATTATTTAATCGTGAAGGCCTCATGGAATTCTTGTGGTGTGACTGTCCTTGACAACTGATACCTCTGACCTCAGGGGCATCCCACTAGGGACAAGCAGATAAGGAACAAGAGATGATGAACAAATGGCCATTCCAACTATCCAGTTATTCACTAGGCATTTATTTAGGGCCCTTGTAGGGGTAAGCCCTGTGACACGGCCTAATGCCACTGCCAGGAACTGACTGGATCCTGCGGCTCTTGCTGGTGAGGTGACTGTAGTAGTCAGGGTTCTCCAGAGAAACAGAACTAATATACATCTACATCTATATATCTCTATATAGTTTTACCCATATCTATAGATCTCCTATTGGGTTGTGTGTGTGTGTGTGTGTGTATGTATATATATACATATATCCATGAATGAAAGGAGATTTATTATGAGAAATTGACTCATGCAATTATGGAGGCTGAGAAGTCCCATGGTCTACCATCTGTAAGCTGGAGACCCAGAAAAACTGGTAGTATAATTCAGTTCAAGTCTGAAAGCGTGAGAACCGGGGGAACCAATGGCATAAATTCCAATCCGAGTATAGGAGAAGATGAGAGATGTTCCAGCTCAAGCAGTAAAGCAGAAAAAGGGGTGAATCCTTTTTCCTCTGCCTTTTGTTCTATTCAGGCCATCAGTGGATTGGAGGGTGGCCACTCACATTGGGGAAGGCAATCTACTTTATTTAGTCCATTGAGTCAAATGCTCATGTCACTGGAAATACCTTCACAGACACACTTAGAAGTAGTGTTTAATCAGTTATCTGGGCAGCCTGTGATCCAGTTAAGTTGACACATGAAATTAACTATCACAGTGACCATGGGCACATTGAAGGAGGGGCCCTAGAACTTGATGTATAGCTTCTAATGAGATCTTAGCCTCATGTTAGGGATCTGGGGCCAAGCCAGGGGTTGGTGAAGCAGATGAGGCTGGGAGCTCTGTGGTACTCAACCCATTTTCACTTCCAGGGCTGAGACTCATAGAGTCACTACCTACCTGTGACTCATAGAGTACTCAGAGCTCAAGGTCATTCTCCCTCCATGCCCCAGAGAGGGCTGTTGTATGCTACTCCAGCTGCCACTTCCACTGCCCTCACTGGCTTGGCTAGAGGACTGCACTTCCAGAAGCTGGACTTCTAATATGGGCACAGATTTCTCTATGGGATCAGTGCACTTCTGAACTGAGACTTCTGACCATAAAGGTTTCCGCTTCACTGCTGGCTCCTCAGGACCATCATTAGGGTCTGTAGTGAATTTTCTGAAGCCCCAGAGCTTGCCATAGAGGATGGCTATTGTTTGGGAACTCTGGAATAGAGAAACACTATCCCTGATATGCTAGTAACTTCCTGGAGGATCCTAAAGGGGATATGAAGACCCAGAATAGTGGCAGTGAGAAGGGATTTCTGGCTTTAGACAACACCCAGTCCAGGACTCAGACTTCTCTCAATTTCTTACGGATCCAATCAAAATCCTGGAACAGATTTTTAAAGAATCCTGAGATTCACCATTAACTCTTGACTGCTGTCTGAAAGTACAAAGCCAGTGTGAACTTGGAAGTTTACAATGGCACTGGTGGTCCTGACTCTATACAGCTTTGGGCTCTTATTTTGATTCAGACACCAATGAGAGCTGTTAGAGAACTCTGACCTGTGAGGAACCCTGTGGTATCTGATCACCTAAGCCATGTCAACAGCCCAGGCCTCGGGCTTTTGGAGCATCAGGTACTGACAGACCTGATGAGTTGAGGCCTGGCTGTGCAGAGAGAACCTAGTGGGAGCCAAACTCAAGGCAGACAGTGAAGGGGACTGTGGATGCTGGTGGGAAGGCTAAGAGAACCCTTCCATCCAGGGCCCTGGATGGAAGCTCCTTTGTCTAGAATTAGGAGAGAGAATTGAATCTCTGGGCTAAGATTTGGAAGTTAGTGAAGGGACTCTGAATGAGACTGACAAGGAGGAGGGTCGCAAATGATAGCGAGTCAGAGCATCTGGGAGCCAGACAGGGATGAGCAGGGAGTTGAGGGCTGGAGAGTGGGAGTTTGTACTGGGCAGCATCCTGAGACAGGCGTAATGGCTCTGTTGGCTTTTCTGCACTCACTGTGGCCTGACATGTGTGTCTCTGACATTACCACAGCATGAAGGATGAAGGGTGGGTTAGACAGGAATGAACTGTGGCAGATGCTGGACTCCATGGTTTGGTTTGCAGGGTCTTGCCAGCCTGGGGACAGAGTCTTAGTGAGACAGGCTTCTCTGGACCAACAGAATCCTCCTTCTTCCTTATTTCCTGCATCCCTCATCCAGTGTGAGATGGCCATGTTTGACCATCCTTCCAGGGTATGATGACATGAAAAAATTGCATGGGGTGCCTGCAAGGCAGCCATTGACTTCTTTTAGAACTTAACAAAAATTTATCTGGGCAGTTCTTGGCCCCTCTTTAGACAGTGATATGTGTTTCCAACTGCCCCTCATTTAATTTCATTTTAATGGGAGCTGGGAAGGGTGCAGTCCTGGTTTTGAGGCAGTCATTTTTTGAGGGCTATGGCCTCTGTGCAGAAGCTGCCCTCTTGCTGCCTGGCCCTGTCAGAGGATCTGGGAAAGGGGTGGGAGAATGTTGACACAGGACCAAGTTTTCTTGCTTTTGTAGGTGCTCATTAGAAATTATTTAAGGGATTATGGTATCTCCCCTGCCAGGCACGGTGGCTCACACTTGTAATCCCAGCACTTTGGGAGGCCGAGGAGGGCAGATCACAATGTCAGGAGATCGAGACCATCCTGGCCAACATGGTGAAAACCCATCTCTACTAAAATAAAAAAAAATTTAGCCAGTCATGGTGGCGAGTGCCTGTAGTCCCAGCTACTCAGGAGACTGAGGCAGGGAAATCGCTTGAACCCAGGAGGTGGAGGTAGCAGTGAGCCGAGATTGTGCCACTGCACTCCAGCCTGGGAGACAGAGCAAGACTGTCTCAAAAAAAAAAAAAAAAAAAAAAGATTTAAGGTAAGAACCTTAGTCACAGTTCCTGGGCTTGGGTTCTGGCTGCTCCCATTGCTTGGCTGAGTGATGTTTTGAGGCACTAAGGAACCCCTCTGAGATTTAGGGAATCATCCATTTAAAACGAAAGGCGGAAGTAAAGGTTCCTTCTTTCAGCCCTCAGAACAACACTCAAACTCCTTCCCATGTTCTTCTACTTGCTCCTGCATGATCTGGCTTCCGCTCACTTCCAGGCTTTACCTTCTCTAGGCCAATCTCCTTCATGACCTTCCAGCCACTGGAATTTCTGTTTTTCAAACAGGGTGACTTTATTCTGGCCCCAGGGTCTTTGTGCTTGCCATCTCTCAGAACATTCCATCTTCTGATCTGTGCATGGCTGGTTCCTTCTTATTACGAGTTGCTGCTAGATAAGCCTCCTCAGAGAGGCTTCCCTGACCTCCCTTTAAAACAACTGCCCTTTTCCCATCCCCCAATTATTTTTACTTCATTATCATATTTTATTTATTTTAATTGCACTTATTATCACCTGAAGCCATCTTATTTTTTTGTGTATACTTGTTTGTTTTCTGGTTGCCTCACCTCTCTCCACATGGAATGATATTGGGGGCTTTGCTTATTTTGCTCGTTGCTGTATCTCCAGTAGTGTGTGGCACATAGCATGTGCTCAGTAAATGTTTGCTGATTGAATAAATGGAGATGCTTATTAACAACTGCCTTGCTTTATTATCAGGGTGGTTGAGATAACCTAATAAGGTGGTACATGCTTTGAATGTTCTGTGGTGCTAGCCCAAGCATGAGGAGTGGTAACTCTCTGCCTGTATTCTCTCAACATGCATCAGAACCCTGGGGATATGAGGCCAAGGAGAGGCACGGTGACAGACGAGCACAGCCAGGGACCTGGGAAAGCTGAGAAAGGGGTGGAGAAGGCCATGGTGCTTGCCTTATGGGTGCCATTGTTGGCATATGAAAAAATTGCCAAGACTACCCACATTCTAGACCCATCTAGGAATTATCCAGAAATCCTAGGTTTGAGATGTCTGCTTCAGTCATTGGAAAAGCTTCCTCCCTTCTGTGGCATAAGGTCTCAATGTTCCCAGTTTTCTTGAGGTAGCTGGGTTAGAGGGAAGACCATTGCTTGGGCCTCAGAGACTAACAAGCCAAGGTCTCTGTGAAGCTGTTAGTGTTACTAGTAAGACAATGCCATTCAATCCTGGGCAGCCTCTCTTCAGGGAAATACACATTCAACAAACTTTTATTAAGTTCTAAGTCCTCAAATGTAACACAAAGAAATGGGACAAACAGGCTCTCAGCTTCCTTTCACTTTGATTTCCTAGGGTTCTGAATTGAACGAAGCTCAAGACATTATCTGGCACGGTTTCCATCCACAATCTGTCACTGGCGCAGCCCAGAGAGATCTCCGGCTGGAAGCCATAAATTTGGGTGGCTGAACCTGCTGGGAAATAAAAACCATATCAAAACTCATATTTGCATACAATTATCTATTTGCATAGAGCTAATCATTTTCTTGCTGTGGGAGGAGGCTTGTTTGAGAAGAGGATGGCAGCTTGAGGCCTCTCACCTCCCACCCCTGTCCTTTTGCTGGAGTTGGTGTCCACTCCCAGTGTGTCTGTGCCCTGCTGGAATTCTTTCTTTCCCCTGAACTGATGCCATTCATCAGGTCAGGAGCAAAAGTGAGGAGGGTGTGACTAGCAGCACACATGGGATAAGCAGTGAGGGTGTTTAGAAAGCATCTCTTCTATTGTTTTACTATGGAGGGTGAAGAGGGCCAGCACTTGGACTGCCCAGAGGTGAAGTCCATCAGAACTGGGCCGGTAAAAACTCAGTGCAATAGCAGCCCCCAGGGGGAGGCACTGTCTTCCAGAAAGAATGAAGAAGTTCCTCATCTGATACGAAATATTTCCTTCCCTTGGTTATTTGTCATGGAGAGATCTCAGCAGGTCATTACCATGTTACCACTTAGCTATCAATTAACAGATTTCTACCCCTTTGGGTCATTTCTTATAAATCAATCTCTCTGGTCCCCTCATTATTTGGTTGTTTTCTTTTAACAGCCTCTCCTGCACTGTAATTTATGGAGCCTCATCGTCTAAGAGCACTACTCTTGCTCTGAATCCAGGGAAAGCCTTTTGTGGAATTTTAAAGGGCCGGTGAAAAAAATTGCACAAGCAAGAAATATTTTGTTAGATTAAACCTTTTTGAGTTAGCATTATATTCTTTTCCTCCCCAGCACCATGCTGCAAACATAAGGGGCAAAGAGCTCTGGGGTGGGAGTGGGCGAGTCACTGCATTGGGCATGGTTTGCATTTTCTGACTTGAATCTCATTGTGTTATTTCCTCTTCATATTTATTACCACTTAAGGTTCATTTACATTCCCTCTCTGTCCACAGTGATCAGAGCAACACCTCCCAAATTAGCGTCATTTGCAAGTTTCATTAACATGCTGTTTACTCTCCCTTTTTCAGATCATTAATAAAGATGGCCCCCATGCACCCTGCCTCCCCCAATCCAATACATTTCCATTTGTCTTCACCCTTTGTTTGCAGACTTTGAGCAAGTTTTAAATTTATGTGGCAGCACTCCTTACTAAGTCAATTTGAATTAATTTTGAGTGTAACACTTTATACCACTATATCAAATGCTTTTCTTATAGCTGCATGCATTCCATCAATAGTGTTCTTGCACCTTTCTATTTGGTATTCAGGCTGAAAGCTCTCAATTCTGCCTGGCATTTTAGTTCTTTAAAAGTCACTCTATCCTCTGTACTGACTAGGGACTTTCTCCTAATTTTTCGGTTATTTTGAAATGATTGATGTTATGAAAGAAAGGATTTGGAGAGCTATTTATGGCAATCGATAGCTTTCATCTTTCTCTCCCACATCTGCTATTATGGTGAATAAGTAATTTTGGTGAAATTCCCTCACATTCCAGGATGCATGAGACCTGGACCTCCTATTTTGAAGGCTACAGATTTCCCAATACTCCCTTCCCTTGTTTGAAACTGAGTATCTATTTTTTAACCCGTATACCAGTTTTGAAGCTGCTTTAAATGCCGGCAAATTGTGGGTTCTCAAAAACTGTTTTTTTGAGCTAATGAATGAATACAATAAAACCTGTCAGTTATTCATGCTTCTCCCCCTAATCGGTACCAATTCCTCATTTGGTGAGGTAGTGAACAGTTAAAAAAAAAAATCAAGGCTGCTTGTGGACAGTATAAGGACCTATAGGTGTCTTATTGTCACTCATTTATTTATTCCACATGTATTTATTGAGACTTTACTTTGACCAGATACTGTTCTGGGCTCTGAGGGTATTGCAATAAATAGACAGAATCTTTTTCTTCTTATACAGTTTTGAGAAAGAGATAATGAACAAACATACAGGTATATATCATCAGACTGTGATAAGTATTATGAAGGAAAATAAAGATAGATAGAGACACCAAAAGAGATTTTATAGCATTTGAAGGCTATTTTTTTGTGACTGACTTATCATTTTTAGCTCTAAATCTTTTATCTGGAAAGGTGTAGAATTTCCAGAAGCTCAACAGTTAGAAATAATGACTAACACAACACATAGAATTTCATTATAGCAGGTGGGTTAGGCAGGCCCTATTTGAGACTCATCTTATGTGTACGAGCAGATGCACCCATGCTGGGCCAGAATCTGGACTTTTTTTTTTTTTTTTTTTTTTTTGAGACAGAATCTCGGTCTGTCACCCAGGCTGGAGTGCAGTGGCGCGATCTCGGCTCACTGCAAGCTCCGCCTCCCGGGTTCACGCCATTCTCCTGCCTCAGCCTCCTGAGTAGCTGGGACTACTGGCACCCGCCATGGTGCCCGCCACAACGCCCGGCTAATTTTTTATATTTTTGGTAGAGACGGGGTTTCACCATTTTAGCCAGGATGGTCTCGATCTCCTGACCTCGTGATCCGCCCGCCTCGGCCTCCCAAAGTGCTGGGATTACAGGTGTGAGCCACCGCGCCCCGCCTTTGAATCTGGACTTTTTATAAGTACCTGGGACCCTCCCAGTTCAGGCGTCTTTAACAAGACTCGAGGAATGTTATCCTTTCGTACTTTATGAAGATCAGCAAAGCGTTGATGGAGAGCACTGAGTTCACCCAGTGGACTATACCAGGTACAGATTACCAAAGGGTCCACTTGGTATGAAGGTGCATGCATCAGACCAGAGATAGCTTACAGACCCAGTAAAGGAAATCTCAGCAGGAGCCTGCAAGGGCTGCAAGTCAGGCTGAGGACAGACGTCAACCCACCGAGGCAGGGTGCTGAGAGGACCTCAGCTTCTTCCTGAGTTCAGGCCTATAGCACACCAGCTGGCTGGGGCCACTCTTAACAGGGATCCTTATTCTTAAGCGAAGTCACTTATGCAGTCAGTTTCATGATGGCTTTTTATTGTTTTTAGATTTACTCTTTTTCTCTTTGGTATTTTATTTTGTCTTCCTAATACCTTTTTGTTGAAAAAGGATTGTTCCAAAATGCCAAAACAGCTGTCACTCTTATACTGGAAAGCCTAAGATGGTGCTTCTCCACCCACAGGATAGCATTGAAATGCTTAGCTCAGCTCTCACAACTTCCACTCTGGGGCCTCCCCAGCTGTGAAGCCTCATGGGCTGCCCCGTCCTGCCTCTCCTGCTCTTGGGCTCTGACAGGACCCAATCCCCTGTGCTCCTCCCTCACACTAGATGACCTCCTGCTTCCCTGTGCTCCCCTCAAGGTTGCTTCTGAGTGGAATGTCCTCCCTTCTTCTTCACTTGCAAGCTCCCACTTAGCCTTCGGTGTATCCTAGGTGCCACTTCCCCCAAGCCCCAGGCTTTAGGACCCTGGACATCTCTCTACCATCACCCTTACACATTGCTAGTGGGTTTCCAGAATGACAGGGACAATGTCTTATTCATTTTTGTGTTGACATTACCTAGGACAGCCCCAGGCACAGGGCAGGCATTCAGGAAAGGTTTGTTAAAGGAAACTGAACTGAAGATGAAAGAAGTGAGGAGTTATCAATCCCACTTTGCTGTTCAGGAGACTGAGGCTGGGGAGGATAAGCTGCATGATCCAGGTCATCCGGGGATACCTAGGGTGGGGCTGATATCAGAGTGCAAGGCAGTGGGCGCCTGTTCACCAGATCTGCTCCTGTGTCCTAGGTGATTTCAAAGCACTGTGAACTCAAAGAGCTCAGCTGTCTCTCAGCTCATAGGCATCATTTTTGTTCAAAATATTTCTGATTTGCAACTAATGACTTTTGGTGTTTTTTAGTTATCAGTTGACCTATTTTTGTTGGTGGAGTTTATTTTTTCTGTAAACATTCATTTTCAAGTTAAATAAAATCTGACTTTTATCCCCAAAAGAACTTAGATTTCAAACCCCTGACTTGAGCAGGATTTTGGTTGGAGTTTGGGTTTGACTCATCTCTTTGATTAAAGGCTTATCTTCTTCTAAATAACATGTCTTAATAGTTACTCTTTCCCTTTCTAGACCTTCTAAATTTAGATAAATGAGACCAATTGTCGCTTCCAGAATGTTCAGTTTCTACTCTGGTCCTAAAATTTGGTCTCTAAGAGATGTTGATTTTCTTCCTGTGGGATCATTTAAATTCTGCATTTTCCCAGTTGGTATCCTTATGGGAGGGGAGGAGGACTGTGGGTGGGGCAGGCTGGCTGCTTGCTAACCAGGAGACAGAAGGAGGGGCTTTCAGCCTCCTGGGAGCCTGGTTGTGACCCACAGAGACCTCACCAGCTGTGGGCAGAGGGATGGCCTGCGGCAACATAGCTGGTGCATGAACAAGCCTATGAGATCATCGTGTCTGTGGATACCCAGGTAAGGGAGAGACACCTCTGAAAATGTGCTGTGATGATGTGAAAACTGCAAGGGGAGGAGAGATGTTTTTCAATTCCTTTTCTTCTTTGCAACTTCCAGAGATGATCTTGAATCTGTGATGGGCAGATATGGCACATCCATACATCATTTCAATATATATTTATTAAGCACCTACTGTGGGCCAGGCACTCAGCCACATTGTGCATAGTGGGTAAACAGGAAGACATAACCCTGCAGTCTGGAGAAAAGGAGGGTTTGCTGCCGGGGCAGGGAGAATTATTCCTAGCAGAGCCTCAGAGCTTGGGAGAATAACTTGGGAACTGCTTATGATATTGTAAGACCTGGAGATGGGGAGAAGGAACCAGAGGATTTCTTTTCTCTGTTGCCTGCCTGCTTTTCTCTGCTGAGTTTCCCAGCCTCATCAACCCTGACTACCTACCTGCTCTCCCACCTAGACTCTCCCCGCAAAATGTGAGCCTGTAACTCTGGATCCCCAGGACCTCAGCAGACAGAAACCATTTTGGGCAAGACACAGTTAGTGTACAATCTGAGATTGCTCAGATGTAGGGCTGAACAACCCATGCTTGATCCCTGGATATGAAGCTCACTAGCACTAGGGTAAACAGATTTAGAAGAGGAATGACCATTTACCCAATTAAAAATAGAATCCTTACAGCAATCTAGAAGTCTACAATGTAGGATGATTGCAGTGTAAGTACATACTAGCTCTGTTCAGAGGAGGGTATTTTAGCTAGAATCCTTGGGCTGATCCCACTTTTCTGGGCTTCTGAATATTGACTTGTATGTGAAATGTTATTCTGTGTGTGAGCATATATGCATTTTTTTTTTTTCTGAGAAGGGAGTCTGTGGTTTTCATTAGATTCTTGGCAGGGTACTGTTTTAGGGTCCAGGAGACTTGATTCCATCCCTTGGCTCCTATCTTTACCAGCTGAGGTAGGGAAGTCACATGGGCTCTGTTTTCATCTACAGTAGAGTAAAATAACAGCATCTTCTTCACATGGCTGTTATGAAGTTAAAATGAGAAACGTGGGTAAACTATGTGATTTGCAAACCATACACTACTACATGAATGCCTGGAATGGCCGTGTGGTCCTTATCCCTCCTCCCCCATTACCTCTCCCTTTCCCCTTACCTGCTCCCAATCTAGTGAACTTCTAATTGTTCTTCAAGACCCATTTCCAGGAACACTTCAAAAAAGCTTCCCCTGGCTGCTAAGCTTGCTCCCTCTGGATAAGGTGCCCCTTCCCCCTTCACTGTGCTATCCTTCTCTTAGCTGACCTCTAATAACATAAATTCTACCCTGTTGCAATCATTTACTTCCTCTTCCTGACCTGGCTCTTCTACCCAGATTGCATAATCCTTGAGGACAGGCATGGTGACCTGGTTGTTTTCTCTGCCTGTCACAGTGTAGCTTTAATATAATTTTATTCAATCGATAAAATGTTAATTTATTTTTAAATTGTGCTTTAATGATCTAACTCCTGATTATTTTTATCTATTCATCAAAGGCAGACTTAGTTCCTTTTACTATGTGTAAATGAAAGTGATAAAATGGAATCCTTTAAGAGCATCTTACTACTCTCTATTAGGTTGGCCTTCCAGCAAATTAGTCTGAATTAATGAGGGTTTATCTCCCTCTGTTGAGGGAGGCAGGAAATGAAACAGTTGCATGCTGCGGTGCCAGGCCAGGCACTGTGACTACCACAGTAACTTCCCTGCTCACTCACAGAACAGCACATGCCTCTCTAGCCTACTACCTGTGGCACAGGCTGATCAAGGGGATTAGGTCTGGGGCTATACAACTCTAGAAAGTCTCAGCAGGGCGTGGTGGCGCACGCCTGTAATCCCAGCATTTTGGGAGGCTGAGGCGGGTGGATCATGAGGTCAGGAGATTGAGACCATCCTGGCTGACACGGTGACACCCTGTCTCTACTAAAAATACAAAAAAAAAAAAAAAAAAAAATTAGCAGGGGGTGGTGGCAGGTGCCTGTAGTCCCAGCTACTCAGGAGGCTGAGGCCGGAGAATGGTGTGAACTTGGGAGACAAAGCTTGCCGTGAGCTGAGTGAGCCACTGCACTCCAGCCTGGGCAACAGAGCGAGAGTCCGTCTCAAAAGAAAAAAAAAAAGCAACTCTAGAAAGTCTCCCAGCTGGCCTCATCTAGGCAGCACACTGCTGCAGCAACAGGCTGGCCTGAGCCTCTCTCAGCCCCTTTCATAGGCACTGTAATCTTCTGATCATCTTCTACTCCTTTTCTTTGTTATTTACTGGCAGTAGCCATTGCAGATGTGTCTTCTGAAGTTCCTCTTCCTGGCCTCTCCTGGATTTTCCTCTATTTTGTCTCCTGCTCCCATTGCAGGAAGTGCCACAATTTCCATCCTCCCTGCTTTCATTTGTATTACTGGAAGGAAAAAAGAATTATGTGCTTCCCATCAACTCCAACTCAGCTGGTACTAGACATTGTGTAGACTGATGTAATGTTACCAAGGAGGAAATTATTAAAAGGATGAGGCTAATTTTCTAATTCACACCTGGAAAGCAAATCTGATGGTGCTTGCACAGATCTTTAATGAAATAACATTGTCTAAGAAGTTTCCAGAGAAATTCATCGCTAATTGATTTTTGAACTGTGGAAAAAGATAATACAGAGAGATGAGATATTAGCTTCCCTCTGGCCTGACTCCACCACGAGCTTTCCAGTTCCTTAGTCCGCTTTTCCATGGAAAATCAATAGCAGCTTTCTGAATTGGTGTTGCTGACAGTAAGGCCCACATAAAAGCCTATGTTTGGATGGGATGTGTTTTCTTTCTGCTTCAGTTTTCCATCATTTGGGCCCTGCTGTGAGTTCTTGGTGAAAGCCATGGATTTCCATGGTAGAATTGGAAGATTCATTTTGTGACACAAGAGAAAGGCAGCAAGCAGGAGAAATGCACTTGGGCTCAGGTTGGGTGTCCTCAAAGCTGGCAGGTCTGTAGTGGGAACACAGGGGCACAGCCTTCCCTTTAACTTCAGAGACTTCTCAGATTCCCCCAACCCCAACATATGCATTCTTTATGTATGCTTACGTATTCTTTGATAGGGACCACTGAAAGTTTCTTATTCTTATATAAAGTATGAATAAAAGCATTTAAATAAAATTCTGTTTTTAAAAAGTTGGCCTGAAACATGTAATCCAATTTAAAACTGAGTGCCAGCTATGCAAAGCCATCTCTATGATAAGCCCCCCAGCCCTTCTTCACACAGGTTGCCATGTTCCTGTCCATCCTCTTTAGAATTTTTGAAGATGCAGCTCCTGGGTGTTGAACTCCTGGGCTAGCCGGAGAGGTTCTTCTTGTATTATCTCCTTGCAGCTGCTCAATTCCATCTGTCTTCTATGAATTTAAAGGAATTTTGAGAATCAATAGAGTTCCAGATCTCAGGAGAAATAGCTTTGGCTTAAAGGGCCTTACTCCAAGTCTGGCTTGTAAATGTATTAAGGCAGCTTGCCTCAACTTGAGGTGCCCTTCATAGATCCAACCGGTAGACTTTGCCAGGTCCTCTGCTGCATGCTGGTGAGCGATTAAGACCTACTTTTGGACCTACTTTTGTACTCCCAGAGCTCACAGCTGGTGAGATGGAAGTACCATGGCAGGGAGGCTCAAAATGCTATGACCTCCTTGAGGTCATACGTCTCCTTCAATCTTGGGGACCCCAGGAAGACTTCCAGAGGAGGGGCTGCTGGGCTGAATCTGGAAGGAGGGAGGCTATGCCCACTCTTTTTTTTTTTTTTTTTTTGAGACGGAGTCTGGCTCTGTCGCCCAGGCTGGAGTGCAGTGGTGCGATCTCAGCTCACTGCAAGCTCTGCCTCCAGGGTTCACGACATTCCTGCCTCAGCCTCCCGAGTAGCTGGGACTACAGGTGCCTGCCACCAGGCCTGGCTAATTTTTTGTATTTTTTTTAGTAGAGATGGGGTTTCACCGTGTTAGCCAGGATGGTCTCTATCTCCTGACCTCATGATCTGCCCGCCTTGACCTCCCAAAGTGCTGGGATTACAGGCATGAGCCACCATGCCCAGCTGGCTAAGCCCACTCTAACTCGTAAACTTTTCCCTCCAGGGAGCCTCATACCTCCCCTGTGGCCCCCACCCTGGACTTTGATACGGAATAATCTCTTATCATATCAGGATCTTTGCAGGACTTTTCTGCTCTTCTTGTCAATGTATATTTAACTCTGCTTTATCCCCACTCCTCTTACAAACTCTCACCATGGCTCTTAGGGATCTGTTAGGCTAGTTCTCAGTATGGTGTTGATGATAATAGCAGTTCCAAAGTTCACTCTCAAACTGTTATTCCCATTTTCACCTTTCTTAGAGAGATTAATACAAGGGAGGTTAGACTTAGAGTCTGGGAGGCACTATTGGTGTGGACATTTCCTTGCTCTTAAAATGATGTTTAAGGATTCACTAACTCTGGCTTCTGTAAGACTTGCTTTTCTGGGTGTTTTGGACATTGAGTGCCCCTTTAGGAGCCTTGCTATGGTGTGTGGGTGGGTACGGGAAGGCACCATCTGGTCCATGAAGGCCAGTGTGAAAGCCTTGTTCTGCCAAGGTGATGTTTACAGGGGTGGGAGCACTGATCTATGGTCTGCCACTGACCATTTTGGGCAAGGTATTATCCCCTCAGTCCCTACCTCTGTAAATTGCAAGAGTTGAAAACCAACTCTGAGAGTTTCTGTAGCTCAACCATTCTGGGCTTGTCTATATTGGATGCTTTTTCACTCCTCATTTTTTAGGGCAATATGGAAACACACTAGCACCCTGCCAGAAAGTGAATTTAATTTATCGAGGTGTAACCATTTATTTTTATTCAGTTTATAAAATGTTAACTGCAATGATGTTAATAACAACCTGAAATTTTGTGGGGCTTTTCTAGTTTACAGTGTTTTTACATCCTTGATCACTTTGGGTCTCCAAGTCATCTCTATGAGGTGCCATCTGTGAGCACTTAACCATATGCAATGTAGATTCGTCATGTCCTTTAACCCTCTCAACAATTCTATGAGGCAAATATTATTATTATCTGAACATTTCAGATGAGGAGTCTGAAGCTCAGAGAGGTAAAGTATCTTGCCTGAGGTCATGCAGCTAGTGTAAGTCTTTGGAGGACAGTTTCATTCTATGGCGGTAGTGTGCCCACTTTCATTCTCTCTGAGCCTCTCTTATTCCAGAGACCTTTTAGTTGGCTATGTACTATTGCAATGCAGTGGGGTGGAGGGGCTGCTGTGCTTTTAGCTCTGAACAGCTTACAATGCCAGGTCACTGTGAAATTTCTTTGTGATTTGACCATGAGGCAGCATGACCTACCAGAGTTGGATGAGCCTGGGCAATGTGGGATGCTGTTCGTTGGGGAAGGTAGCTAAGGATATGAACTGGGGATATAGCATGAAGAGAGAAAATGAAAACAGTTATGTAATTTGGTTGAGAACAGTACAAGAGTGGGACTTTTAGAGCAATTGAAGAG
Source organism: Pongo abelii (assembly GCF_028885655.2). Taxonomy (NCBI): domain Eukaryota; kingdom Metazoa; phylum Chordata; class Mammalia; order Primates; family Hominidae; genus Pongo; species Pongo abelii. The sequence goes on along the minus strand of NC_085928.1, from coordinate 145,227,529 downwards.
AGGTCTGAATAGTTGAGAGACTGGCTTTAGAGGCAACTAAAACTCCAAAGAGTCATAAGGAAAAGAGAAGGAGAAAAGATTCTTGCTTCTTGACCAGAATAACAGGAAAGTTAAGGGGGATTGAACGTAAGTGTTCAAACATTTGGAAGACAGTGGCAGGCTCTTGTAGGATTTCACTGAAGATGACACACAGAGGACTGGTTAAATTGGAGCACTGCAGAAGGCAGGTGCTTGGTTAGCTTCTAGGAAGGATTTCTTGGATGCCAGGCATTTCTAACACTGTAACAGATGTCAAGCTACTTTCAATGAACAGGATATCAGTCAAGCCGCTTGGGTGCCCAGCACTCTTGTACACCCTTTCTAAGTTTGGGGAATTTCTCATTTACTGAGTCTGTGCCTCAAGTAGAAAGCCAGAAATGGGCTTTCCAAGCTTCCCTTGTATAGAATGCAAGCCTAAGTTCCTTCCAACCAAAGGCACCTGTGTCTGGCTTCAGTTAGGAGGCCAGTGATGCTAGGAAGCAGGTGTCCAGAGGAATTTATTCTGGTGAGAGAAGGGACGTAGATATTTAGCATCTAGATGCAGCAATCACAGAGTTGATTGTGGAAACACACAGTGCTCAGTGCAATGGGTGGGACCTGTGGTTTCTGTGTCAGTGGGGATGCTCATGGGGACCCCATGAAAAAAATCTGGAGGATAGTGTAATTGATCCACTGTTCCTGGCTGTAGGGCTTCCCAGAGACACTCCAGAGAACTAGCAACACTTTTTAATAATTTCATTTTCTTCTTAAATCAGCTAGGGAGTATTCTTTTGTCCACACCTAAGAACCTTGACTGGTACAACAGGTAACTGAGGGAGCTTATAGAGTCTCCGGAGACTTTTAGAAATAGGAAAAGCACTTGGCTGTCAGTTCAGCATGATCAGAGTATGTATCAGTCAGGGTTCTTGGTTGCAAACAACAGAAACCAACTCTTTGTATTTTAAGCAGAAAAGGAATCTATTGAGGTTTCAGTGATTCAATGAGATGCTAAAGAATCAGTTTGAAATGGACAGAAATTGAGAGCTTGAGTTAAGAACCCTCTTAGGACAACTGGGCCAGGAAGCATCCTTTGCTTCTCTAGGATAGCACTTGACCTGTCATTAGACACCAGGAATTAGATACCCTTATGGCTGCCAGGAATGAATCTGACTATCCCAGAGTCTTCATACCACTCACTCTAGCTTCTGGATGAAGGGTCTATCTGTCTGAATTTCCAGGGAATACATACAGGCAGAACCCCCAACCTTTGGACTTCTGAGGTAAGAGGCTGGGTACTGAACCCTACCAGCAGTACACACAGGGCAACATCGACTTAAAGAGAAGGAGGAGTTAGATACAGCAATAATAGGCGTCCATATCAGGGCTGGAAAAGGCAGTCACATGCAGCCTCATTGATCCTTGCATGGTTACATATGAATGTGTCCTCAGACCTGGAACATTTTCTTATATAGAGATAAAAAGCCGTCACAGCATATGCTAGACTGATTGCCCTGTTTGGGAGTATCTTTCTCTGTTCTGGGTTTGATATTAACTTTCTTGTTTCGCTTAAGTATATGCATCATGTGGCACCACACCTGGCAATCCCACTGCTATATCTGTTCAGAACACAGTCCTTTGTCTTTAATACAAGAGGAGCGCATGCAGACAATCTCCCTGCATCAGCTCCAGGGCTGGCTTACTGGCCGTGGGAGACCAATGGTCACTATTGAAGCTCACCTTGCTCTGTCTTTTCTCTAAGATGCTGTTCCAACCAGTGCCTCTGGGAGTTGTGTCTTTCTTGGTAATCTTGACATCTACAAACCATGCAGTGGGTTGACGTTTTGATACTGCTGCTCCTGGTGATATGCAACAGGTCTCACTTGCTTGACAAGGGCACATGTCTTTAGCTTAATGCTATAAGATGTTGAGCTGTAAGAGATAAATGAAGGACAAACTCCTAACAGATAAAGAGGCCTGTATTAGTCAGGGTTCTCTAGAGGGACAGAACTGGTGGAATAGTCATATATATAAAGAGGAGTTTATTAAGTACTAACTCATATGATCACAATATCCCACAATAGTCCGTCTGCAGGCTGAGGAGCAAGGAGAGCCAGTCCAAGCTCCAAAACTGAAGAACTTGGAGTCCGATGTTCGAGGGCAGGAAGCATTCGGCACGGGAGAAAGGTGTAGGCTGGGAGGCTAGGCCAGTCTCTCTTTTCACATTTTTCTGCCTGCTTATATTGTAGCCACTCTGGCAGTTGATTAAATGGTGCCCACCCAGATTAAGGGTGGGTCTGCCTTTCCTATCCACTGACTCGAATGTTAATCTCCTTTGGCAATACCCTCACAGACACACCTAAGATCAATACTTTGTATCCTTCAATCCAATCAAGTTGACACAGTGTTAACCAGCAAAAGGCCTCTATGCTGCAAAAATCAATGATGGGACAAAAAAAAATCACTCTGTCTCATCCTGGTTTTTATTGTTTATTTACATACTCTATCCCCCTTTTATGTTAGATTTCCCCCCATATTTAAAGCAACTGCTGGAACAATGGTATCACATGCTCCATGATTCATCCATCCATCCATCCATCCATCTATCCACCTGTCTATCTATCTATTCACCCAGTAAGCATTTACTATGAACCTCCTCTGGGCGTGCCCTAGAAAGTTGCTGGTGATGCAAGAATTAATGAAGCAGTCTCTGTCTATCTATTTATTTATTTTTTATTTTGAGACTGAGTTTCCCTCTTGTCACCCAGGCTGGAGTGCAATGGCATGATCTTGGCTCACTGCAACCTCCTCCTCCTGGATTCAAGTGGATTCTCCTGCCTCAGCCTCCCAAGTAGCTGGATTACAGGCATGTGCCACCATGCCTGGCTAATTTTTATAGTATTAGTAGAGACAGGGTTTCACCACATTGGCCAGGCTGGTCTCGAACTCCTGACCTCAGGTGATCAGCCTACCTCGGCCTCCCAAAGTGCTGAGATTACATGTGTGAGCCACCGTGCCTGGCTAGCAGTATCTTTAAGGAGCTCAGTCAGTGAGGGAGTTGCTATGCAAATAGAGAATTACAATACAAGGTGTATTAGTTTTCCATTGCTGTGCAAAAAGTCACCACAAATTTAGTGGCTTAAAACAACACTGATTTATTAGCTCACATTTCTGTAAGTCAGAAACCCATCATGGTATATCAAGTTCAGGGCATCACAAGGCTGAAATGGAGGTATTGGCTGGACTGACTTCTTGTTTGGAGGCTGTGGAATAATCTACTTCCAAGCTCATCCTTGTTGGCAGAATCCAGTTCCTCAAGGTCATAGGACTAAAGTCCCCGTTTCCTTGTTAGCTGTCAGCCAGAGACAGTTCTCAGCTCCTAGAGACTGCTCTTAGATCCTTGCCCCAGGGTCCCTCCATCTCAGCAACTGAGAATCTTCCTCATGTTGAATCTCTCTGACTTTTATTTTTGCAACCAGCTGGAGAAAGTACTGTTTTGAAAGCACTGTTTTTAAAGCACTCTTGTGATTAGGTCAAGACCACCTGGTTAATCTTCCTATTTTAAGGTCAACAAAATAGCATATACTATATAACATAATGTAATTATGGGAGTATAATCCATTATAATTGATGCAGGATTTTTCTTGACCCCTTTGTCAGACTTGCAACGGGGATGCCCTGTTTACTTGACTTACTGGGCTCAACCCCTTGCAGGAGGGAGCATGTGAGTGAGTGAATGCGGGATCTGATCGGCTGCTTTAGGCGCCAGCAGGAGCAGGTTCTGTGTGGGCCTCGCGTCGGTGCCCCGCTGGGGGTGCCTGCAACCCCCGAAGCCCCAGGGAATGTGTTACAATGCTCTCTTAGCTCTGCTGTCTGTGGACAGTGGTGTGTTATCAGCTCAGTGGGCCCCTTGCCTTGTTGCATGGAGTGGCTGCCCTCCATTAGTGAGGGCAGAGGGCCAGTGTGACAGCCTTTTTTGGGTACCCACACTCAGTAGGTCCTGATTGTCTGGCATCCAAGAAGAATGAGGTCACCCAGACACTTGAAGGATGGTGAAGGTGGATAATTTTATTAAGCAATGGGAAATAGGTCTCAGCAGAGAGGGGAGCTGGAGAGGGCACAAGACGGGCAGATAATCTTCCCCTGAAGTCCAGCTGTCTCTAGTCAGCTCTTCCCTGTAGTTAAGCAATCTCTCCGAAGTTAAGCTGTCTTTCCTCTGAAGTCAATTCACCTCTCTCCAGTCAAGCTGCTTCTCTCTCCTTTACTGACTGATTCTGGGGTCTTTATAGGCACAGGATGTGGGGTGAGGTGGGCCATAGGTAGTTTTGGAAAAGGGAACATTTGATTGGTAAAAAGACATTATTCAGAAAGAACCAACTGGGAGAGAGCTGGCAAACAGGGATAGAAGTTCTCACTTTGGGCCGTGGGTTTCAGGCTTTTCGGCTCAAAGGTAGGGTTTCACTGGGGACCTGTCCCCAGTCTGCCTAGAATTTCTCTGCCTCCTGCTTCTATCATAATCATTGTCCCAGAAATTATGCAGAGCATAATTATGAAATTATGTACACTGGGAGGGGGTGTATGGAAAATCTTTGGGACATCACAGAATCCTGCCTACTATGCAAAGTGGCGTGTGCTATTTTGGAGGCATACACAAGGAATCATAGGAGTACATAGTTTTAGAGGTGGGAGAAGCCAGGGAAGTCTTTTTGGAGGGCTATTATCTGCAGGGGTGCCTTTGGAAGGATGTCAAAAGCTATTCAGTTGAGAGGGTTGAGAAGCACTTAGCCCTACAAAGTGAAGATTGGTCATAGGACTATTCCAGCTAGAAGGAATGACTTATGTGGGGCCAGAGGTGTGACACAGCATGGTGTATTTGGAAATAACAAGTTTGGGGTTACTAGAGAGTAAATATTTTCCAAGGAAGGGAGTGGTGAGATGGGGACCTGGAGAGGCCTGGAGGAGTCCAGACTAAGGATCTGGGAGAATCAGATCTTTGGGCCCTCGCACAAAATGTTTGATTTGGGGTGGGGCCCAATAATTTGCATTTCTAACAAGTTCCCAGGTGATATTGATGCTGCTGGCCTGGGGCCACACTTTAAGAACTGCTGCTCTGCAGAATGAATGGGAAGAGAGCAATTCTGTGGGTCCAGTAGGAGGTCATGGTACTAGTCTAGCAGGAGATAATGAAGCTCTGACCAGGTTCAGAGCCAGGGTATTGAGGGTGGGTATAGTGTGGAGTAAATGGGATTTAAAAAAAGATTTAGGAGGGAGGCAGTACTGGGGTATGGGTGTGAGAGATAAAGGCAGTTAGGGCTGACCCCTGCTCTGGAGAGACCTGGAAGGAATCTTAGCCATGACCCAATCCAGCCCTCTAATTCCTCTGATGGGCAACGTGAGGCCCAGGGAGAGCAAGTCACTCCTTCAAGATCACACAATTGTTGGTATTAGCACTGGGACAGGGGAACTAGATTCCCTGGACTCTGCAACACAGCATTTGTGAATTAATTTGGAAGGAAGAAAACAAAATAAAACCAAGGCAGCCCCAGCTCTCCCAGAAACTCCTTGTCAGTCTCATTCCCCTGGCTCCTATCTCCTTTGTCTGCCACTTGGCCCAGCATGCTTCTGGGGTAAAAAGCATTGCAGCCTGTGTACAAGAGGAGAAGGAAGTTCCTCCCCCGGACATAGACCTGTACAGGGTTCCTGAAGGAGAGGTCAAACTCATCAAAGGTGTTTTAAGTCTCCTAACTGATTCTTTCAGCCCTGGACTCTTGGTTGCAGGAGAATTTTCATGGCTGAGATACTCTACCAGTGACAAATTTGCTAAAGCATGGAGACGAGATTGGGAAATTACAGCATGCTCCTTGGATTTCCAAAGGGACAATACTGAGTACGGACATTCCTTCTCACACACACGTACGCTGGAGTGCACACACATGAGATGGAGATCAATCTTAACCCCCAAAGGTCCCTTTGTCTCACTGAAGTGCTTATTAAATGAATCTGTGTTTCCACTGGCAGCTCTGAGTCATCTAGAAAGGGAACACAATGCGATGTCAGTCAGTATTTGTCACTGTCAGGGCCTTCCTCGCAGCCTGCCCTGCGTTTATTGTCTTTTTGGGGTCTGTTTTATCCATTTTCTGTGGGTAAAGTCATTAATCTTCCTCCTGGCTCGGGTGCTGTTCATCATTGACAGCTGGGCTCCTGGCTTCCTGGGCTGCTGGGTAAGGGCACCTCTGGGCCTCTCGGTGACGGAGTTTTGATTAGAAAGAGTGAAGAGCAAGCCAAGCCTTTAAGAGGACCCAGGAGGCGGCGTGTAAGTGTCTGTGGTCCCAGAAGGCACTGGGGATCAGTGGAAAAGGTCACCCTGTTTTTGAGTCATCTGCAGTGCACCCTGACACCAAAATACACTTAGTCCTATGCAGAGTCACTTGATAAAGAGGCTAATGAAGTGGAAAGATGTCAGCAGAGCTAAGCAGGCCAGGCTCTCGGGGATGCACCATGATTCAACCTTCTGTTACCATGGAAACCAGGGAGGCTTGGCTTCCTTTTTTCTCTCCTTCCTTTTGGAAGGTCTCTCCTTGGTAACCTTGACCCTTTCACATTGGCAGCCAGAGATAAGAAATTCCATTTTCCCTTATCTGGTCATGGTTGGCTGGTAAGACTCTGATGGGTGTGTGATGGGGGAGGGGTGCTGGCCAGGGCCTCTGGAGTGCCTTAATTCAAATGCATAAAGTGGAGGGTGGGAGGCGATAGAAAAAGAACACAGTTAATTAAGGTTGATATTGCAGAGAAGGTTGTTTTCTGAATAATAAATTCTGCGGGCTTCAAAAACAAGTGCAATTAAAGGAGTGCAAAAAGGAGAGACAGATGAAGGGCAGAGGAGGACCTGTTTTTTGGGGGGTGAAAAGGGGGATACAGGGTGCATCTAAGAGGCCCTCACTATGCCGGTATCTTGATAGGCAGAACAAATACTGTGTTTGATGATCATTTGTGACATTGCTGCCTGTACAAATGCTCTTTGCCTTGAGCAGTCCAGTCATTTACATCCTTAGCTAATGAAGAAGGGCTTTGAAGTTGATCCAGAAGGGAGGATTGGCCTTAGGTTGCTATCAAGGAGAGGGCTTTTGCTTCAATTTACTCTCAGAAATGTTGTTCCTGGGCAGACGTTTCCTCAGTCATGTTGTACATCACTTTTCAGTTCAAGTGCCCACTATACCTTTCTGTTCTCTGTGTCTTCTGGAATAAATTATTGATTGAAAAACATGTATAAATTCCTGGCCAGTTAAAGCTTGGTGCTCCTTGGGCTGGACGTCCAATCCTCAATCAGACAGAGGAGTGGGTGGCCAATGACATGCAGTATTAACATAGCCCCCTTACCCACCCCTCAATAGTAATATGGGTTAGAAGAAGTTTTTACAGAAAGAAATATAGTGTCAGCCTCACCCAAACATCTTTTTCTGTTATAGAAACCTTTACTTAACTTCAACAGATGTCAAGAAAGGAATATGTATCTTTTATAATAATTATTATAAAGGTAAAAATCTTAGCCTGTCCTATGTTATAAAGGTGTTTTTCTTTTACAACTGTGAATCAGGAAACACATCCGCAGGTGTGTGCAGGACCAGGGAGGAAGCTCTCCATGGTTGACAAAGGTGGCTGGGTTTTCAGGATTTTCCTAATCCACCCATTCTTATCACATTTTAATTGGTGACCCCACTTGGGGCTTGGGTGATGTGATTGGGAAAAGGGCTGGAGGGAACCACACTCCCTCATCCAGCTAAGAACCACACCCCCTCATCCATATTCCCTCATCCAGCTGGCTTAGAGGAACGCTGAGAGCAGAAGGGATTTTACCTCACTTCACACAGATTGTGTATAGAGATTTCCTGTGTATGACATAGATTATGTATAGAGATTTTCCTGTGTATGATTTATCAATAAAGAGTTGCTCAAAGAAATTATGCTACATCTATAATGGAATACAATGCAGCTGAGTAAAAGCATGAGGAAATGCTGGAATGATATGGAAAACATTCCAGCATCTATTTTTAAGTGAAAAAAGCAAGAGCAAGCAGTGTATGTATTATATTTTGACTTCTATTAGAAAAGGGAGAGAATCAAGAACATATCTTCATATATGATTGCATTTCCATAAAAAAACCATGGCAGTACACAAAATCAATAAATAAAATAAATAAAACAATTTAAAAAGCAGCCAGTGGAAGGATGGAGTGAGAATTAGATTGAAAGGCAGACTCCATATATACACTTTTAAATTTAATTTTTGAACCACACACATTTATTACTTATCCAAACATTAAATGAATAGTAGAAAACACAAAGTTAAAATTACAAAATGGTAAATGAAAATACAAAAAAAACAGGAAAAACCAGTAAAATCTCTTCAAAAATTCTTTTCCCTATGTTCTTGCTTGGGGAACTCTTTCCTTTCTTGCTGTCTCCTGTTTTTCCTTTTCTTCCTTCCTTGTTAGAAAAGGGCTTTAAGATGAATTGAGGGGAGAATAAACACATATACTGCAAAACAGATTTTAAAAGGTTTTCTTGGAGCCGATGATGCGGCAAGATGGCAGCATCAGAGATAACCCACTTATATTGCCCCACAATAATAAAAATTCTGTACCCATTTACAGAACGCAATCTCTTTGAGGGAGACTTGGAATTCAGATAGGAGGTTATGAAACCTCAGTGGAGTCTAAGACATAGGAAGGCCATTCTGAGAGTGCATGCCAGCACCCAGGTAGCAGACCCTACAATCATGCTCCCAGGTTCAAATCCAGAAACAGCTTAATTCCCCAAAGGGCTTGGCCACAGCCCCATTTGGCCTTGAGCCTTCAACCAAAACTCTCTTCCAAGGAGTCCAGGAGGAATCATGCACATTAATGCCTTGGCAGGAAGGCTTGTCTGCCCACTGATATCAATCTCAGCAGTGGATCTGAAGGTCACCCTGTATCTCAGCTCCAGCCCTCTTCAGCTGGTCTCAGAGGGAAAGCTGTCTTTATTTTGAAGACTGGGCATTACCTATCTGTCTAAACTATGAGGAGCCCACCAGCCACCATTCCACAGCAAATCCTGAGGGGGCACAGTATCAGCTATGTCTCCTTTTGCTGCAATTGGGGAACCCTCTTGCCCATGCAGGAAACCACTGGGAAGTGTGCAAGTCTGGGACAATGGGGCAAGCTTGTCAGCCTCTGTCTCATGGTGAATTCTGAGGGGGCTCATTCTTGGCTCCAGCCCCTCTCTCAGCAATCAAGGAACTGTCACACCTATACAATAAACTTCTGGTAAATGTGTGCCTGTTGGGCACATGGGACAGACTTGCAGAATTGGGTCCCTGGTTAGCTTTCCTACACATCCTGGGTATCCTTCTTGAGTCTTCCCCAAATTCGTCTGGGTCGAGGTGCCACACCAGCCTTGAAGCTATAGCTAGACTTATAGAGAATCTGATCTTAGGGCGCCCTCTACTGCTGAAATAGCTCCAGTAGTCACTGACTCTGAAAAAGGTCAGCTGGCTTAGATTGTTGGGCAGGCCCACTCAAGAAGGACGGGCACAAACACAAGCAGACTACAAAGACTGGAATACATACCTAAGTCTTCAAAGCGTAGGCATCAACATATGTCTGCAAAGATAAAGAACAATCTGGGAATTATGACCTCATTTAACAGATGAAACAAGGCACCAGTGACAGATCTTAAAGGGGTAAGATGTGTGCTCTGTCAGACAATGAATTCAAAATAGCTGTGATAAGGCAGCTCGGTGAACTTCAAGAAAACACTTAAACAATTCAGAAATTTATTAGAGAAATTTTACAGAGAGATTTAAATAATACAACCAGTTCTGGATATAAAAACTACAATGAATGAAATAAAAAATTCAATAGACAATATCAATAGCAGAATTGATCAAGCTATTGAAAGAAAGAGTGACCTCAAAAAACAGGCTATTTAAAAATACATAGAAAAAAAGACAAAATAATAAAAAGGGATGAAAAAAGCTTATGGAATCCGTGGGCTATCTTCAAAAAAGCAAACATTTATATCATTAGAATTCAAGAAGTAGCAGAGAAACACGAAGGTGTAGAAGGCTTCTTCAATGAAATGATAACAGAAAACTTTCCAAACTTTTTGTATCCAAAAGGTTATACATATCCAGGTAGAGGAAGACTAAAGTTCACTAATCAGATACAACCCAAATAAGACTACCCTAAGGCATAGGATAATCAAACTCTGAAAGGTCAATGTGTTAGTCTATTTTGCGTTGCTATAAAGGAACACCTGAGATTGGGTAATTTATGAAGAAAAGAGGTTTTTCAGGCTGTGTGAGAAGTGTGGTGCCATATCTGTTTCTGGTCAAGAGCTCAGGAAACTTTTAATCATGGCAGCAGGAGAAGGGGGAGCAGGCATGTTACATGACAAGAGAGGGAGGAAAATGGTGGAAGGAAGGTGCTATTCTCTTTTAAAAAATCAGCTCTCATGAGCTCTCATGTGACCTAATAGAGTGAGACTCACTCAGTACGACAGAGAGGGCACTGAGCTATTTATGAGAGATCTGCCCCCATGACTCAAACATCTGCTACTAGTTCCCACCTCCAGCATTAGGGGTTACATTTTAACATGAGATTTGATGGGGACATATATCAAAACTATTTCAGTCAAAGACAAAGAAGATTCTGAAAGCAGCAAGAGAAAAGAAACAAATAACATATAAAGGAATTCTAATACATATGGCAGCAAACTTCTCAGCATACACCTTGCAGACTACAAGAGAGTGGGATGATATGCTCAGAATGCTGAAGGAAAAAAACTGTCAAACAAGGATATCATACCCAGCAAAACTATTTTTCAGAACAGAAAAACAAAAGCTTAGGAAATTTGTCACCATCAGACCTATCTTACTAAAAATGCTAAAGGGAGTTCTCCAAATGGAAACAAAAGGATGCTAACATGTAACAATAAAACATCTGAAGGTATGAAACTTATTGGCAAAAGTAAGTATACAAACAAGTTCAGAATACTTTAATACTGTAATTGTGGTATGTAAATCATTTATATCTTTAGTATGCAGACTAACAGAGAAAACAATTAAAAGTAATAACTAAAATAATTTGTTCAGAGACAGGCAGTATAAAAGATATAAATTGTGACATCAAAAATTCAAAATGTTGGAAGACAATGGAGTTGACATGTGCAGTTCTTTTTGTTTCTTTTTTTCCCTTTGTGATCAGTTAGATTATCAGTTTAAATAACTTGTTATAACTATAGGATGCTTATTGTAAGCCACATGGTAATGACAAAGTGAAAACCTATAATAGCGACACTAAAGTTAAAAAGCAAGGAATCACAGCATGCTACTGGAGGAAATCACTTAATCACAAAAGAAGAGAGTATGAGAGGAAGAAAGTAAAAAAAAAAAAAAGGATCTACAAAACAATTAGAAAACAAGTAACAAAAAGGCAGTACTAAGCCCTTACCTATCCACAATTACCTTGAATGTAAAAGATATAAATTTTACAATTAGAAGACATAGAGTGGCTGAATGGATTAAAAAACCAAGTCCCAACTATATGCTGCTCACAAGAAACCCACTTTCACCTGGAAGGACATAAATAGATCAAAAGCAAAGGGATGGGAAAATATATTTTATGCAAAGGAAAACCAAGTAAGAGCAGGAGTAGCTATACGTATATAAGATAAAATAGACTTTATGCCAAAAACTGTAAAAAGGGACAAAGAAGGCCATTGTATAAAGAGGTCAGTACAGAAAGATAATAATAAAAATTATAAGTATACATGCACCTAACATTGGAGTTCATAAATATATAAGGAAAATATTCAATAAACTTAAAGGGAGAGATAGACTGCAATACGATAATAGTAGGGGACTTCAACACCCCACTTTTAGCAATGTGCAGATCATCCACACAGAAAATCAACAAAGAATCATCAAGGTAAACCACACTCTAAACCAAAGACATTTTCAGAACATTCCATACAAGAGTTGCAGAATACTCATTATTTTTAATAGTACATGGAACATTCTCTGGAATAGAACATATGTTAGGCCATAAAACAAGTCTTAAACATTAAAAAAATTGAAATCATACCAGTATTTTTTCCTACCACAATAGAACAAAACTAGAAATCAATAACAGGAGGAAAGTTGGAAACTGTAAAAATATGTGGAAATTAAACAACACACTTCTGAAAAACTAATGGGTCAATAAATGAATTTTTTAAAAAATTAAATAACTTTCTTGAGACTAATGAAAATGGAAACACATATCCCAAAAATCTGTGGAATATAGCAAAAGCACTTTTAAGAGGGAAATTTACACAATAAATGCCTACATCAAAACAGTAGAAAGACCTCAATTCAGAAAGCTAATCTTGCATCTCAAGGAACTGAAAAACAAGAACAAACTAAACCAAAAGTTAGTGGACGGAAAAAAAAAAAATAAAGATCAGAGCATAAATAAAGAAATTACAGAAGATCAGTGAAACAGAGTTAGTTTTTTAAAAAGGTAAACAAAATTGACAAACCTTTGGTTAGACTAAGAAAAACAGAAAAATACTCAAATAAATGAGGAGATGAAAAAGGATAAATTACAGCTGATACCACAGAAATACAAAGGATCACATGAGACTGTTGTAAATACCTACCTGCCAAAAAGTTAAAAAAAAACTAGAAGAAATGAATAATTTCTGGACACATACAACCTACCAAGATTGAATCACAAAGAGATAGAAAAATCTGAATAGATGAATAACAAAAAAAAAGATTAAATTAGTAATAAAGGTCCCTTATCAAAGAAAAGCTCTGGACCTGGTGACTTCACTGCTAATTTTACCAAACATTTAAAAAAGAACTAATACTGGACCTTCTCAAACTATTTTAAAAAACTGAAAGGGAAAGGGTTCTTCCAAACTCATTATTGGAGGCCAGTATTACCTTGATACCAAAATCAGATGAGGACACAACAACAACCAAAGAAAATTATAGGGCAATATCCTTGATTAATATGGATGCAATAATCCTCAGCAACATACTAGCATACTGAATCCAGCAGCATGTTAAAAAGATTATTTACTATGATCAAGTGGGACTCATCAAAAGGATGCAAGAATGGCTCAAAATATACAAATCAATAAATGTAATACATTATATTAACAGAATCAAGGAAAAAACCATATGATCATTTCAACAGACATAGAAAAAGCATTTGATAAAAATAAACATCCTTTCATGATTAAAAAATCCTCAACAAATTAGGTCTAGAATGAACATACCTCAAAAAAATAAAGGCCACATATGACAAACTAATGGCTAACCCCACATTTAACAGGGAAAAGTTAAAAGCTTATCCTCAGAGATCTGGAACTAGATAAACATCCCCACTTTTACCACTTCTACTGAATATTGTACTGGAAGTCCTAGCCAGGGCAATCAGGCAAGAGAAAGAAATAAAGGTCATCCAAAATGGAGAAAAGGAAGTCAAATTGTCCCTTTAGAGTATTCTATATATAAGACATGATCTTATATATAGAATACACTAAAGATTCTACCAATAAACTAATAGAACCAATAAATGAATTCAGTAAAGTTGCAGGATACAAAATCAACATACAAAAATCAGTAGTGTTTCTATACTCCAGCAGCAAACGATCTGAGAAAGAAATCAAGAAAACGATTCCATTTACAATGGCTAAAAAAAATTGGAAAGGAGCCAAGATGGTGGACTAGAAGCAGCTCATGTACACTGCTCTCATGGAGAAGAAACAAAAATGGCTAGTGAATACTGACCCTCTAGGCTGATCATCTGAGAAACCATGTTGGGATCCATCAAGGCAGCAAAGGGACACAGAAGAGAGAAGTGAAGCTGGGCACCAGCCTTTCTGGGATCAGTGTGGTGCCAGGAGAACCTCTCTGACATGGGAAAGGGTGAGTGAGTAAGAGGCCCCAGGAAGATTGGAAGATTCACGGTCTCCACAGGCACCTGAGCAAGACAAGAAATGGAAGAATCTCCCTGGGCCCCCAGCAACTCCTTTCCCCAGTGCTTCTAGACTGAGGCAGAAAGCCATCTGGACATTTTGCAGGGCAACTCTCAAGTCCATGGGGACCTTTACAGGCCTTGATCCCTGGAAAAGACCAGAACTGGTGCCATAGCCCCAACAGAGGCTGCAGTTGTAATTCCTGGGAACACTAAGATTGCTTCATCCCTCCTCAACAAACAGGGCTGGTGACTTCCAGCCCAGCAGTCTTGCTTCAGCCTGAACTTGGCTGGCTACACCACCCGCCCCCACCATTGGTAGCCAGGCTGGCAATGCTTTCTAGAGCTTCTGGCCCAATAGTTGCACTTTTGTGTGAACTCAGCAGGGGGGCACAGCCTTCTGTTGTCCTGGGAAGCATGACCCCACCTGCCCCTACTACTGGTAGCCAGGGGTATAATGCTTGCTAGAGCTTCCAGCTCAGTAATCTCACTTCTGTATGAACTCATCTGGAAGGTGCAGCTTCCTGTTGTCCTGGGAAATGCCCAATGGTAGGATGTGTGACCCCACCCACCCCTGCCACTTGTAGCCAGGCAGGCAATGCCCACTAGAGCTTCCGGCCTAGCGACCCCACCTCTGTGTGGACACAGCTGGAGACTACAGCCTCTTGTTGTCCTGAGAAACACTTGGACAGCTGGGCATGTAACTCCACCCACCCCTGCAGCTGGTAGCCAGACATACAGCACTTGCTAGAGCTTCTGGCCCAGTGGTCCCACTTCTGCATGGACTCAGTTGGAGAATACAGCCTCCTGTGGTCCTGGGAAATGCCTGGATGGCAGGGGTGGGTGGCTCCACCCACTCCTGCCACTAGAAGCCAGGCAAGTAATGCCTGCTAGAGCTTCCAGCTTAGTGGTCTCACTTCTGTGAGAACTCAGCTGAAGAGTGCAGCCTCCTGTTCCAGGAAACACCCAGATGGCAGGGCACACAACTTACCCTTGCCAGATTGGCTGTAATGTGGTGCCCATGCACTTCCCAGGGAAACATGGGGTTGTGCCTGCCTGCAGAATTCAGGAAAAATTATCTTCCATGAAACTGAAACTGGTCCCTGGTGCCAAAAAGGTTGGGGACTGCTCCTCTAAGCCTAAAATACTTACTATGTAGCCTGTTAGAGGCAAGTTTGCAGACACCTGATAGCCAGGCAGGCAATGCCTGCTAGAGTTTCTGGACCAGTGATCCCACTTCTGTGTGAGCTCAGCTGGTGGGTTCAGCCACATGTTGTCCTGGGAAGCACTTGAACAGTAGGGCATGCATCTCTACCCAAACCTGCCACTGGTAGCCATGAAAGCCATGCCTGTTTAGAGCTGCAAGCCCAGCAGTCCTGCTTCTGTCTGAACTCTGAAGGCAGGCACAACCCCATGTTTTCCTGGGAAGTACATGGACAGCAGATTATGGCCAACCCAGCAAGGATAAGGCTTGTCTGACAACTGCAACCCCCGCCCAACTTCATTAGAGAGGTCAACATTCAAATTCAGAAAATGTGGCAAACTCCTGCAAAATACCACACAAGAAGACCATCCCTAAGACACATAGTCATCAGATTCTCCAAGATTGAAATGAAAGAAAAAATGTTAAAGGTAGCAAGAGGGAAGGGATAGGTCACCTGCAAAGGTAACCCCATCAGGCTAACAGCAGACCTGTCAGCAGAAAACCTACAAGCCAGAAGAGACTGGGGATCTATATTCAGCATTCTTAAAATAATTTCCAACCAAGAGTTTCATATTCAACCAAACTAAGCTTTATAAGCAAAGGAGAAATACATTTCTTTTCTGCCAAACAAATGCTAAGGGATTTTGTTACCACCAGACCTGCCTTCGAGAGGTCCTGAAGACAGTGCTAGACATGGAAAGGAAAGACCGTTACTGGCCACTGCAAAAACACACTTAAGTATATGGACCAGTGACATTATAAAGCAACCACATAAACAAGTCTGCATAATAACCAGCTAACAACATGATGGCAGGAACAAATCTGCATATATTAGTACTAACCTTGAATGTAAATGGGCTAAATGCCACAATTAAAAAGCACAGTGTCAAGCTGGATAAAGAAGCAAGACTCAGTGGTATGCTGTCTTCAAGAGACCCATCTCATATACAATGGCACCCACGAACTCGAAGTAAAGGGATGGAGAAAAATCTACCAAGCAAATGGAGAAAAGCAAAAAGGACAGGTTGCTCTTCTAACTTCAGACAGAACAGATTTTAAACAACAAAGATCAAAAAAGACAAAGGGCATTACATAATGATAAAGGGTTCAATTCAACAAGAAAACCTAACTATCCTAAATATATACACACCCAACACAGAAGTACCCAGATTCATAAAACAAGTTCTTGGATACCCACAAAGAGACTTAGGTAACCACACAATAATAATGGAACTGACATTATTAGACAGTATTAGACAGATAATTGAGGCAGAAAAAAGATATTCAAGATGTGAACTTGGACATTTGACCAAATGGACCTAATAGACATCCACAGAACACTCCATCCAAAGACAACATAATATACATTCTTCTCATCTGCACATGGCACATACTGTAAAATTAATCACACATACATATAAAAATCCTTAGCAAATTAAAAAAAAACCCAGAAATCATACCAACTAGACTCTTGGACCACAGCACAATAAAAATAGATATAAATACTAAGAAACTTGTGAAAACTATAATTACAAGGAAATCAAACAACCTGCTCCTGAATGACTTTTGGGTAAACAATGAAATCAGGCAGAAATCAAGAAATTCTTTGAAATTAATGAGAACAAAGATGCAACATAACAGAATCTCTGGGACACAGCTAAGGCAGTGTTAAGAGGGAGTTTATAACACTAAATGCCCACCCAAACAATTGAAAAGATCTCAAATTAACAACCTAACATCACAACTAGAGGAACTAGAGAAACAAGAGCAAGCCAACCCCAAAGCTAGAAGAAGATAAAAGATAACCAAAATTAGAGCTGAACTGAAGGAAATTGAGACGCAAAAAACCATACAAAAGTCAATGAATCCAGGAGTGGGTTTTTTGAAAAAATACGTAAGTTAGATAGATAACTAGCTAGACTAATAAAGAAAAAAGAGAGAAGATTCAAATAAACACAATCAGAAATGACAAAGGGGACGTTACCACTGACCCCACAGAAATACAAAAAATCTTCAGAGACTACTACAAACATCTCTGTGCACACAAGCTAGAAAACCTAGAGGAAATGGAGAAATTACTGGAAATATACAACCTCCCAAGATTGAACCAGAAAGAGACTGAATCCATGAACAGACGAGTAAACAATTCAGAAATAGTATCAGTAATAAAAAGCCTATTAAACAGAAAAGGTCTAGAACCAGATGGATTCACAGCCAAATTCTACCAAATGTATAAAGAGTTGGTACGATTCCTGCTGAAACTATTGAAACTGCCTTTGCAAAATTATGACTGGGACAATGAAAGAGATTTAATCTAATTGACTCCATCTTGGCTCTAACCTTTAAGCTGTCCTTGTTCCTTTCTGGGCATAGGCTGAACTAACTTTGGGAGGAACTTAGTTTATAGTTTAAAACAAAGATTATAATAGCCTTTTCCCAAAACAAACCTCCTTCTTGCATGGTGACTAGGCTGTCTTTGTAGGACTAAGAAATTATCCACAAGATTAGAAATTATGATTTAGGAGTCATGCAGCTGGAGGCTACAAGATTCTGACCTTCCCTAAACTGCTCCTAAGATTAGTGCTGAGATATTTTGTAGACCCTGCAATGGATCAACTGGCACCACCCAGATTGATAAACTGGCTCATCTGATCTTGTTGCCCCCACTCAGGAACTGACTCAGCATAAGAAGACAGCTTTGACTCCCTATGATTTCATCTCTAACCTGACCAATCAGTACTCCTGGCTCACTGGCTTCCCCTCACCCACTAAGTTGTCCTTAAAAACTCTGATCCCTGAATGCTTGGAGAGACTGATTTGACTAATAATAAAACTCTGGTCTCCCACACAGATGGCTCTGTTTGAATTACACTTTTTCTATTGCAATTTCCATGTCTTGATAGATCAGCTCTGTCTAGGCATTAGGAAAGGTGAACTCATTGGGCAATTATTCTATTCCAAAAAACTGAGGAAGAGAGACTCCTCCCTAACTCATTCTGTGAGGGCAGTTCCATTCTGATGCTAACACCTAGTGGAGACACAACAAAAAAGAAACTTCAAGTCCGTATCCTTGATTAACATAGATTAAAAAATTCTCAACGAAACACTAGCAAACAACGCTCAACAGCACATCAAAAAGCTAATTCACCATGATAAAGTAGGCTTTATCATTGGGATGCAAGGTTGGTTCAACATATGCAAATCAACAAATGTGATTCACAACATAAGTAGAACCAAAACCAAAAACCACATAATCATCTCAATAGATGCAGAAAAGGCTTCCAATAAAATTCAACCTCTGCTTCATGTTAAAAACTCTCAATAGAATAGGTATTGATGGAATATACTTCAAAATAATGAGTTATCTATTAAAAAAACCCACAGCCAACATCATATCAAATTGGCAAAAGCGGCAAACATTCCCCTGGCAATCCAGAGCAAGACAAGGATGCCTTCTTTCACCATTCCTACTCAACATTGTACTGGAAGTCCTAGCCAGAGCAATCAGGCAAGAGAAAGAAATAAAAGGCATCCAAATAGGAAGAGAAAAAGTCAAACTATCTCTCTTCACATATGATATGATTTTATACCTGGAAAACCCCATAGTTGCTGCCCAAAAGCTCCTCAGTCTGACAAATAACTTGAGCAAAGTCACAGGATACAAAATCAATGTACCAAAATCAGTAGCATTTTTGTAAAACAATAACATCCAAGCTGAGAGCCAAATCAAGAATGCAATCCCATTCACAATAGCCCCCAAAAGAATAAAATACCTAGGAATACAGCTAACCCTGGAGGTGAAAGAGCTCTACAACAAGAATTACAAAACACTGCTGAAAGAAATCAGAGATGAATAAACAGATGGTAAAACATTCCATGCTCATGGATAAGAAGAATCAATATTGTTAAAATGGCCATACTGCCCAAAGAAATTTACAAATTCAATGTTCTTCCTATCAAATTACCACTGACATTCTTCACTGAATTAGAAAAAACTATTCTAAAATTCATATGGAATAAAAAATGAGCCCAAATAGCCAAGGCAATCCTAAGCAAAAACAACAAAGCCGGAGGCATCACATTACTCAACTTCAAACTATACTACCAGGCTACAGTAACCATAATGCCATGATACTGGTACAAAAACGGACACATAGGCCAATAGAACAGAATAGAGAGCCCAGAAATAATGCTGCACATCTACAACCATCTGATCTTCAACAAAGTTGACAAATGCAAGCAATGGAGAAAGAATTCCCTATTCAGTAAATGGGGCTGGGATAACTAACTAGCCATATTTAAAACTGGACAGTTTCCTTACACCATATACAAAAATCAACTCAAGATGGATTAAAGACATACATGTAAAAACCTAAAACTAGAAACACCCTGAAAGACAACCTAGGAAATATTATTATAGACATAGACCCTGGCAAACATTTCATGATGAAGATAACAAAAGCAATTGCAACAAAAACAAAAATTGTCAAATGAGACCTAATTAAACTGAAGAGCTTTTGCACAGCAAAAGAAACTATCAACAGAGTAAACAGATCACCTAGAGAATGGAAGAAAATTTTTGCAAACTATTATTCATCCAACAAAGGTCTAATGTCCAGAATCTATAAGGAACTTAAACAAATTAACAAGCAAACACAAACAACCCTATTAAAAAAATGGGCAAAGGACATGAACAGACACTTCTCAAAAAAGACGTACATGCAGCCAACAGGCTTATAGAAAATGCTCAACATCACTAATCATTAAAGAAATGCAAATCAAAACCACAATGTGACACCATTCCACACTAGTCAGAATGGCTATTATTAAAAAGTCAAAAAATAACAGATCCTAGTGAGGCTGTAAAGAAAACAGAACACTTATATGGTGCTTGTGGGAATGTAAATTCATTCAGCCACTGTGGAAAGCAATTTGGAGATTTCTCAAATAACTCAGAGCAGAATTACCATTCAACCCAGCAATCCTATTATTGGATATCTACCCAAAAGAATGTAAATTGTTCTACCCTAAAGAAACATGTGCACATGTGTTCATTGCAGCACTATTCACAATAGCAAAGACATGGGATCAACCTAGATGCCCATCAATGATAGATTGGATAAAGAAAATGTGCTACATATACACCATGGAATGCTACACAGCTGTAAAAAGAACGAGATCATGTCCTTTGCAGCAACATGAATGGAGCTGAAGGCCATTATCCTACGTGAACTAACACAGGAACAGAAAATCCAATACCACATGTTCTTACTTATAAGTGGGAGCTAAACATTGAGTACACATGGATGCAAGGCAGGGAACAACAGAGACCAGGGCCTGCTTGAGGGTGGAGGATGGGAGGAGGGTGAGGGTAAAAAAACTATCAATCAGGTACCATGCTTAATACCTGGGTGACAAAACAATCTGTCTAGTCAGCCCCTGTGACATGCAATTTATGTATAACAAACCTGCACATGTACCCCTGAACCTAAATAAAATTAAAAAACATTAAAATACCTAGGAATAAATTTAAGCAAGGAGGTAAAGATCTCTATGATGAAAATGATAACACATTGATGAAAGTAATGGAAAGAAACAAATAAATGAAAGATATCCCATGTTCATTGGTTGGAAGAATTAATATTGTTAAAATGTTCATACTACTCAAAGTGGCCTACAGATTCAATGCAATCTCTATCAAAATATCAATGACATTCTTCACAGAACTAGAAAAAACAATCTTAAAATTCATAAGGAACCACAAAAGACCCCAAATAGCTAAAGCAATCTTGAGCAAAAAGACCAAAATTGGAAGCATCACACCACCTGACTTCAAAATATGCTACAAAGCTACAGTAATCAAAACAGCATGGCTGGCATAAAAACAAACACCCAGATCAATGGAACAGAATAGGGAACCCAGAAATAAATTCACACACCTACAAATAACTGGTTTTCCACAAAAGTGCCAAGAACACATATTGGGGAAAAGGCAGTCTTTTCAATAAATGGTGCTAGAAAAACTGGATATTTACACATCTGCAGAAGAATGAAACTATACCCTTATGTCTCATCATGTACAAAATTCAACTAAAAATGGATTAAAGACTTAAATATAAGACCTGAAATTATGAAACTACTAGAAGAAAACACAAGGGAAATGCTTCATGACATTGGTCAGGGCGAGGATTTTTTTTTCTTTTTTTGATAAGACTGCAAAATCATAGGCAACAAAAGAAAAATAAACAAATGGGATTATAGCAAACTAAAAAGCTTCTGTACAGCCAAGGGAACAATCAACAGAGTGAAGAGGCAACCTACAAAATGAGAGAAAAAATTTTCAAAGTATGTATCTGACAAGAGGCTAATATTCAGAATATATAAGGAGGTCAACTCAATAGAAAAACAAAACAAAACAATCTAATTTAAACATGGGCAAAAGACCTGAGTAAACATTTCTCAAAGGAAGACATACAAATGTACAATAGATGCATGAAAAAATACTCAACATTTCTAATCATCAGAGGAATGCAAATCAAAACCAGAATGAGAACATCATCCCAGTTAGAATGGCTATTATTAAAAAGACAAAAAATAAGAAATACTGGAGAGAATGTGGAGAAAGAACTCTTATATACTGTTGGTGGGGATATAATTTAGTACAGCCATTAGGGAAAACAGTATGAAGATTCCTCAAAAAATAAAAAATAGAACTGCCATATGGTCCAACAACCCCACTGCTGGGCATATATCTAAAAGGAAATAAAATCAGTATGTTGAAGAGATCTCTGTACTTCCATGTTTATTGCATGAATATTCACAATAGCCAAAATATAGAATCAAACTATGTGTCCATCAACAGATGAATGGCTAAAAAATGTGTCTGTGTACACAATGGAATACAATTCAGCCATAAAAAGGAATTGTATTAGCCCATTCTTATCCTGCTATAGAGAAATACTTGAAACTGGGTAATTTATAAGAAAAGAGTTTTGATTGGCTCATGGTTCCACAGGCTGTAAAGGAAGCATGCCTGAGGAGGCCTCAGGAAACTTACAATCATGGCAGAAGGCAAAGGGGAAGCAGGCACGTCTTCATATGGCCAGAGCAGGAGGAAGGGAGAGAGCAGTGGGGAGGTGCTACACACTTTTAAACAACCAGATCTCATGATAACACACTTACTATCACAAGAACAATACCAAAGGGGAAATCTGTCCTCATGATCCAATCACCTTCCACCAGGCTTCACCTCCAACATTGGGGATTACAATTTGACATAAGATTTGGGTGGGGACACAGACCCAAATCATATCAGGAATAAAATCCTGTTGTTTTCGACAACATGGATGAACCTAGAGGACATTATGTTAAGTGAGATAAGCCAAGCACAGAGGAACAAATACCATGCGATTTCACACATATGTGGAATCTAAAAAGGTTTATCTCATAGAAGTAGAGAGTAAGATAGTAGGTGTCAGAGGCTGGGGAGAATACTGGAAATGGAAGAATGAGGAGAGATAGGTCAATGGTTACAAAGTTACAGTTAGATGGAAGGAATAATTTCTGGTGTTCGATTGCACACTAGGATGACTATAGTTAACAATAATGTTTCCATATTTGCATATAGCTAGAAGAGATGATTTTGAAAGTGCTCACTACAAAGAAATTATAAATATTTGGGTAAAGGATATGCTAATTGCACTAATTTGATCATTGTATAGTGTATACATATATCAAAAGACCACATTGTACCCTATGCATATGTATAATTACTATGTGTCAATTAAAAACAAAATAAACCTTAAAAGAAAAGTTTTCCTGATTGATTTCTAGCATGACTAAGTGAGGGGGTCAACAGATATTTCCCTCCCAATGCAACTATAAAGCTGAATACAACTATAAAGAGCAATAATTTTAGTTTACTGGAAAGTGATGAAAGCATTTATTTATGAAAACTACTGAGTTGTGGTTAATAACAGTAAAAATCTATAATGTTTTCATCTGGGGCTGCTCCCATCTTCACTCCAGCTCTACTAGTGCAGTAGTTCATCCAGGATAGGGTAGAAAAGGCCATGAAATCCAGTTGTTTTGATACCACTTCCAGAAGAGGCTTACTTGATTTGGAACATTGTCTGTTATAGCAGTATCTTGGCATCAAGAAAATCCTAACATTTATATGGAAATATAAAGATCTAAAATAGCAAACACAATTTTGAAAAAGAAGGAATTGGAATACTTACATTACCTGATTTCTAAGCTTAATATAAAGTTACAGTAATTAAGATAGTGTGGTATTGGTATAAGAACAGGCATATAGATCAATGAAACAAAATTGAGATTTCTTACATTTATGGTCAATTGATTTTCAAAAAAGGTACCAAGATAATGAGGAAGGAATAGTCTTTCCAACAAATGGAACTAAGACAACTAAATATCCATCTGAAAAAATAAAAATTGACTTAGACACTTACCTTATACAATACACAAATTAACTGAAATGATAAAAAATCTGAATATAGGAAATAAACTAGAAAGCTTCTAAAAGAAAACACAGAAAAAATTTTTGTGGTACTGGGTTAGGCAAAGAATTCTTGAATATAACATCAAAAGCTTAAGGTAAAAAAGAACAAAATGATAAATTAGACATCATTAAGATGAAAACTGTTTTGCACTTTACAACACACCATTAAGAAAAATGCAAGGACAAGCCACAGACATGGAGAAAATATTTGCATATAATATATTTAATAAAGGATTTCTATCCATAATATATAAAGAACTCTGAAAACTCAATAATGAGAAAAGTCAATTAAAAATTGACAAAGACTTAAGTGTTTCATTGAAGAATAAATATAAGTGGCTGCCAATTAAATGAAAAAGTGATCAACATTATTAGTCAATAGGGATGTACAAATTAAAAATTAAATGTGATATCTCTATACAACTACTAGAATAGCTACAATCAAGGAAAATAGATGATATTAAGTGTTGGCTAGGATGTGGAGAAAATGGAACACTCCTACATTGCTGGTGGGATACAAAGTGGTACAGCCCCTTTGGAAAATACTTTGACATTTAAAAAAAGTTAAATAAAAACATACCATATGAGCCAGTATTTCCACTCCTAGGAGTCTACTCAGGAGAAATGAAAACATGTGTGTACACAAAGACTTATATGAGAGTGTTCTTAGCAATATTATTCATAAAGCCCCTAACTGGAAACAATCCAAATGTCCATCTACTGGCCAAACACAATTTGGTTTATCTATACAATGGAATACTCTTCAGCAATAAAAAGGAGTAATGTATTGATACATGCTACAACATGGATGAAACTCAAAAGCGTTAAGTGAAATAAGCCAGTTGCTAAAGACTTCATATTGTATGATTTCATTTATGTGAAATATGCAGTTAAGACAATTATATAGGCAGAAGGCTGATCAGTGGTTCTTTGGAGTAGGGGCGGGTATAGAGATTGCAAATGAGCCAGACAAAATTTTTTGGGGTGATGAAAATGTTCTAAAATTAGGTTTTGATAATGCTATAAAGTTACTAAATATTATTGAAATGTACACTTACAATGGGTGAATGGTATGGTATGCAAATTATATCTCAACAAAGCTGCTTTTTTGAAAAATGATTCCTGTCAAAGAGAAAATAAGGGTAGGGAAAATGAGATAGTGATATACAAAATGTGTTTTGTAAGAGTCTCTATCCAGATAGATCAAATGTGTCATAGTTTCAACTAGTCAAAGCAAGATCACACATCTATAAAATCAAAGCCATTCAGAAGCAAAATTATTCTTGTTATTGAGACTTGAGATAAATTTCTTTTGCTTTGAATTGATTGTACTCATTTATTCATAAATATTCATTGTATGTCTGTTATGTGCCAAGCACTATGTTAGGTTCTGGTTACATAGGAGTGAACAAAACAGTCATGGTTCCTGCACTCCTGGAGCTTTGGTCTAGTGGTTCTTCCTGGGTATGATTCCTTTCCTTTTGAAAACATAATTGAGATATTACCATATGTTTAATTTTGTATTCTGATTTTTTACTCAGTATAGTATTATAAGAATTTAGTCATATCTTTCAAAGCTCTTCATAAACCTTATTTTATTTGCTGCAGACTTTATCACAATATGTCTCTATGCTGAACATTTAACTTGTTTCCAATTTGTTGCCATTATCTATGATGCTCCAAAGAATTTCTTTTGCAAGTGAGTCTTTATTTTCTCTTTTTTTTCCAACTAGAATCTTAGAAGAGACATTATTGGATCAGAATTATAAATATTAAGATATTGATACCTATTGCTAAACTGTTTTCTGGAAAGGTGGTTATCAGTTTGCAATCCTACTGTCAGGGTAGAGAGCTTGTTATCATCCAAGACATTGGGCTTGGTTGGAGGATGAGCCAAAGCCTAAGGGGTGAGTCGGTCACTCTTGTGGCTGTGGGCACTGGGCCCTGGTCCTAGGCATTTAGTGGTCTCCTACACACAAGGCACTGTGCTCTTGGAGCACAGATTCCTCAACAAGAGCAGATCTAATTCCTGGCTGAGCTCTGGCTTCTCTCAGGCTACAGAAAAGTGGCTAGACTGACAACATCCAGGTCTCAGAATGAAGTACAAAGTGGGGGAAGGTGAACTTGTTCCAGTTAGGGAGAGAAGGGTGTCAGAGACAGAGATGCTTACATTAAACATAAGCAAGATGAAAAGAAATGACAGAGCAACTAGGCAGATATACTACAGGAAAATCAATTAGTCGAAAAGTCAGGCATGGTATGGAAAAGTCAGGCATGATATGGAAAAGTCAGGCATGTTATGGAGAAGTCCAGAACCCAATCTGGATGAAATATAAATTGGGTGATAAAAGTGGCTTTCTCATGAATGTTTTCCTGTAGAGAATAAATTAGTAGAAATATAAATGTAATAAAACAAGGGCTCAAAGATGAGATGATAAAACAACAGAATGAGTTGTAAAAGGTGATTGCAGACCTAAGGAAATGAATTGAAATAAAATAACATAAAATAGCAAGGAACAGAATAGACATAGCTAAAAACTGAATTAATGGCATGAAAGGAAAGCTAGAGATAATCATACTGCATGCAAAAGAGATTAAATAATTAGAAGAGGAAGAGAAACAAAAATGATTCAAAATAAGGTAATTGATGTCCCTGCAGGAAAGAATCCAACAAAAGGACAGAGGAAGTATTCAGAGAAGACTCAGATCTGCAGCTAGGAAGGGTACCTTGCATACCATGAAAAACAAACTCAGAATGACAGACACCAAGGATTTTTCTAGGTTGAATTATTAAACTTAAAGAATAAAGAAGGTATTCCTGAGGCATCTAGGTACAGAGTAGTTCCTGACAGTGGGAAAAATTAGGGCATCCTCAGATATACTATGGTAATTTTCTGTGTTCAAAGATAATGGAGCAATGTTTATAAAGTTCTGAGGTTTGGAGAGACCTCAAAAAATTATATGCACCCAAGTAGTTGTCCATGTATGAAGGCAACAGATAAGCAGTCTTAAATATGAAATAACAGTGGGAGTGGTACATCTACAAAACCGGCTTGCATAAAGCCAAAGCTCTTTGGTGATGAGATCAGGTTTGGCAAGGCTATTAAAAAAAGCCTGGTGATGAGCACTAAGTTCATTTAAACAAAGAACTACTTTTCCAGGCAAATTATGGTTGTAGAATAGAACGCTACTATTATAAATTCTGACAAAGCAAAGCCAACCTGATTGGAAGGTGAGGGAGGGAAGGTGGAAGTGTGAGAGTATTATCCTCTCTATGCTGCTTGTAACAGCAAGTTAGTCCACTACTTAAAATTCTTTTTAAAAAATACAACTGCAACTTCCTAATGGTTTTCATAATATTTTCTTTTTTTTAAATCTTAGAGTAATTTGTAAGTAGTAATATCTCTTAGGGATAAATAAATATTTATTGGATATGCTATAAATCTTTCAAATTCCCTTCGTTTTTTTTCTTTTCTGTTACATTCAAGAAAAAAAATTAAATTTGCAAATAGCAAATACCATTTATAGGATTATCTTATTTTTAGAAATCTCTCTGTCCCTCTCATCTTTTCCCCCTCTCTTTCTATCCTAACATCTGTATAAGTATCAGAGAGAGTCTAAAGGAAGATCACAAATGTTAACACTGATCATTTCTGATTGATAAGAATTCTTGTGATTTGCTGATTTGTACTTTTCTGTATATCTTGCATTTTAAAAATAATGACTGTGAATGATAACATTTATCATTGTCCCAAAATGTTATACATGCTCTTTGCAGAAAATTTGAAACATACATAAGAAAAGGAAAAACATACCTAAGAAAAGGAAAAATCTGCCATCCAGATATATTTACTATTGGTGGCTCCTAATGACCAATGCTTCTGGCTATCCATGCCCCCTCCCATGATGATTCAGGCCTTGGTCATGTATGATGTGTAAGTTTATGCACCAACTTGACTAGGCTATGGGGCCCAGTTGTTAGGTCAAACACTAGTGTAGATGTTTTTGTGAAGGCATTTTCTAAATGTGATTAACATTTAAATCAGTAGACTTTGAGTAAAGCAGATTACCTGTCACACAAATTATCCTCGTCTGATCAGTTGAAGGTCTTAAGAGCAAAGATTGAGATTTTCCTAGGAAGAAATAATTCTCTCAGTATTACAACACAGAAGCCCGGCTTGAGTTTCCAGCCTGTTGCCTTGAGGAATTCAGACTCAAGACTACAACATGTATGAGAGAGGTTGTGTGGTATTTGTCTTTCTGTGTCTGGCTTATTTCACTTAACACTATGCCCTTCAGGTTCATACATGTTGTGGCAAATTTCAGGATTTCATTCTTTTTTATGGCTGAATAATATTCTATTATGTATATATACACCACATTTTCTTTATCCATTCATTCATTATTGGACATTAAAAGAAAAAGTTGATATTATAGACACAGAGAGCAGAACAGTGATTACCAGAGACTGGGAGGGGCAAGAAGAGGGGAGGATGGGGAAATGTTGGTTTATTGGCACAAAATTACAATTAGGTAGAAGGAACAGGTTCTAGTGTTCTATTGCACAGTAGAGTGATGATGCTTAACAGTAAGATATGGAATGTTGCAAAATAGCTAGAAGAGAGGCTTTTGAGTGTTATCACCACAAAGAAATGCTAAGTGCACAAGGTGATGGTCATGCTAAATACTCTGATTTGATCATTATACAACACATACATGTATCAAAACATCAAATTTTACCCCATAAAAATATACAATTACAATGTGTCAATTAAAAAAAGTAAGACTGCAACATAACTCTTATCTGAATTTTCAGCCTGTCAGGCCTACCCTATGGATTTTAGACTTGCCAACCCCCACAATTATATAAGTCAATGTGTGTGAAGAGGTCTGGCTGCCCTTCTGGAAAGACCATGGAGAGAGAGTGAGAGTGAGAGTGGCAAGACAGATGACAAGACAGAGAAGGGGGAAGAGAAGGAGGAGGAGAAGGAGAAGGAAAAGGAAAAGAGATATTTATACAGGCCCTAGCTGTTCCAGCCATCCTAGTTGAGGGGCCAGACATGTGAGTGAAGCCCTTTTTGGTTTCTAATCTCAGTCAAGCTACCAAGTGATTGCAACTGCGTAGGTGACCCCAGGAGGTATCAGCAGAACTATCTAGATTGCAGAATCATGAACAAATTAAAGGTTGTTTTAAGCCACTAATTTCTGAGGTGCTCTGTTACTCATCAGTAGATAACTTATGTAAGTACCATTACCATTTTGGCACATGCACTTTTAGTTTTTTAATGTACCTTAAAAATTTTAATAAAATTGAGTTCATACTGTATACTTTTACAACATGCTTTTTCAGTGATATTTATGGGCAGTTTCCCATGTTAGCAAAAGTTCTTAAACCTCATTTTTAGCTGATACAGAGTTTTTGATCATTTCCTATTACACATTTGGATGGTTTCTAATATTTTGCTATTATAAACAACATTATGATAAATACTCTTGTATACATTTCCAGAACCACCCAGCTAAGCAGCTTCTGAATTTCAGATTCATAGAAACTGTATAAGATAATAAACATTCATTATTTTAAGCCAGTAAGTAATGGAATAAATTGCTATGCAGCAATAAGTAGCTAATACTGGCCCTCCTTGGGATTTTTGAGCTTTTTAATCTTTAAAGGAGAAAAACCTATCATAGGTTTAGTTTCTTGTTAAACCCAACTCTCAGAACTGAGTAACTCTACCTTCACCTTCCCACTGTACCAGTGCTTATGAGAGGGAAAATTTAAACAATTTATACCACATATGCACTTCCTAGGCCTTTTCTTTCACAATGATGTCTTCACTGACTTCATATCTGACAACTCATCAGTATATACTGGAGCTCCAACCCTAGTTTTTTCCTGCATTGATATCAGCTTTGTATTTCCAAATGCTCATCTCTTATCATTTTCTTTTGGATGTTCCTCAGGGTGTCCAAAATGAATACCCTTGCTATAATCTCTTTCATCTCTTGGTATAATCCTTTCCTCCTTTCTTATTTACCTTGATTGAGAGGTGGGGATAGGTTGGGTAAAAAGTGGGGATGTGACACTGTATTAGTTATCTATTGCTGCATAACAACGTACCCCACAGCTTTGTGCCTTAAAACAACAAATATTTGTTATCTCACACAACACAGCTTCTGAGAGTTAGGCATCTGGGAGTGGATATCTGGGTGGTTTTAGCTCAGAGGGTTTTATGAAGTTAAAGTCAAGATACTGCCTGGAACTGCAGTATCCTGAAGACTTGCCTGGGGTTGGCTGAAGGGTCTGCTTCCAAGAAGGTTCACTCACACAACTGTGGGCTGGAGGCCTCAGGTTTCTGCTGACCTTTGGGAGGAGGCCTTCATTTCTCACCACATAGACCTTACCATAGAGCTGCTTGAGGGTTCTCACAATATGGCAGCTGGCTTTTCCTAGAGTGAGTGATCCAAGAGAGAAGGAAAGGCAGAAGCCACAACAGCTTTGATAACCTAGCCTTGAAAGTCACATGCTGCCATTTTTCTCATATTCTTTTTGTCATACAGACCAACCTTGAAACAGTGTGAGAGGTTACTACACAAGCTAAGAATATTGGTGTGCAGTAGGGTTAGTGGGAGCCATCTTGGAGACCAGCCATTGGTTCTTGTGCCAATGGTTTTGGAATTAGAATAATGGCTATAAGGATGTCATACGGGGCTTTCAGGTCTCTTGCCCCAAGAAAAAGTATCTGGAGCCAGATCACTTAATTGAGATGGGGTGAAATGAGAAGAGGAAACCAGAATGAGACCCAGAGTGGTATGAGGGGGCAAAGTAAGCAACTTTGTATATTTAACCTGAGTATGTGTGGTGAATATGAGTATTCCTTGCACAAAGGCACAGACCGAAAAAACAAAACAAAATATTAAGAAGCATCTGTAACCTTGGCCGTCACTATTGCAGGGACCAGCTCTTCTCTCACCTAACTGTACTTCAGCCTTAGCCAGTTCATATCTGTGTCCTGCCTCTGCCTTGTTGCTCTCTGTAACTCATGAGACACAAATTTTTAGTGCAAGTAGTTCTTTTAAGAGGTGATCCCATGAGACATTGGCAGGAGGTTGGGGAAGTGTACTGGTAAGAGACAGGGAAGTAAAGGCAGTCGAGCAAGCACGTTATTCCTGTGGGCAACTGACAATCCCTCTGGGGAACTCTGGGAAACAGTGTAGATCTGTACTCTGAGTTATTCTACCTGTGGGACGAGGTTCCTAGAATATCCACTAACTTCCATCAGCCATTAGTGGAGGACTGCCTCTAAGAAGGATTAATTCTTTGGCACTTCTGGTCTGCCACTCCAGCAGGCAGAGCTCATGTGGCAGCTGAAGGAAGCCCTAGGGCTCAGAGTTGCAGGGGCTGGCAGTTAGAAGTTGGAAATTGGGACTTTAGGGACATGTTAAGTGCCAAGGAGATATGGAAGGGGCACCAACAGCATTCTTTATGAGTACCTTTAGAATTCAAGTTAGGCATCCCCTGCCATGGGAAGTTCTCCATGCCCCCTTAGTTTTCTTCCTGCAGTGGGTTGGGTACTCTTCTGCTTTGCTCCCATCCCATGTGCCTTTCAAAAGCTGTATTGTAATTTTCTGCATCTCTCCCATTAAATTCTGACCTTGCTGAAGACGCAGACCAAGTTTTCCACCTCAGCACCCCTGGGTGCCTAGAAAAAGACCTGGCTCAGAATCTGGCATATACTGGGGTCTCAATAAATTTTGAATGAATGAATGAATACATAAATGAATAAATCGGTGGAGAATTCTCTTCATCATTTGGGATAGCATTGGTAATCCTCTACATGTTCCTGTATCTAAAAGTTTACACATAAATTATTACCATTTCTACTCTTGCAGACTTATTTTATGGGAATCATTTCCTACAGAGGGGTCTTCCAGGTGCAGGAAAAGCATTAACATGTTTATGGTGTACCCACTGACACACCAGGCCCTGGCCCTGGGTGGTTCACTGCCACATATTCCCCTGGGCTCCTGGAGAAAAGCTGTGAAGGGAAATGGGTGGCTGTCACACAGCAGCTTTCTGCTCCTAAACCCCTCATGTGAAGAGAGGCTGAGGGAGAAGAAATGGCAAGGTTTCTGCAAAGATCGAGTACCACCCCAGAGATCCTGTCTAGTTCCATTTTAGGTAGTCATGATTTGCTCATTGTCACAGCCACTTAGCACTCCAGGAAGAATGCATTGTTTCTGAATAGAGAACGGTAGTGATGATTTGGCTGTTATTATGGATAATAATTGTGTTTGCTGTCTGTGCTGCCTGGGCTTATTTGGGAGCTTTGTCACCACTGCTATAATTTTAAATATTTTAATTAATGATACTCTGTTGCACTCTAGCCTTAAGGCTCCTTAAGCAAAATGAGCAATTAAAAAAAAAAAAACCTCACAAAAAGTAAGTGAATGAAAATAAAAGAAAAGACATCTTAAAAAATAATTCTGTTTCTGTGATGTTTCAGGCTTGAAAAATGTATCTGCTGCAGGCAAGAGAAAATTCTCACTGCTTCCACCTGTTATCTTTGCTCCCACAGCCATCCATCTCCTGGAGCGCTGATTGACATGGAATATACATAAAGTGTCATCAAAAATGACAGGAGATGAGGAAAAACAGAGGCCTGAAGGTCCAGCAAACTTGGAGACTCATGCTCTTAAATGATTTCATCATCAACCGTTATTATTGCCATCAATTATTTTCATACTTTCCCAATATTGTGGATATCATTGAGGAGATACCAAAGAATTAGTCTCTACCTTTTAGGTCTTTCACTGTGGTGTCTGGGAATGGTTCTGGCAGAGGAATCACAAGCCCTAGAATGTTCTGTGAGACTGATGGTGAATGCACAAGAGAGAGCCCCAGTAGAGTAGGGTAATCTTTTGAAATGTTAATGTTTTGTTTTCGAATGTAGAAGATATGAAGGACAATAGGCAAAACTTCCCTTTGCATCTCCTCATGAGAGTTCTCTGGGCCAGGTCAGGATTCCAAACTCAGGGACACGTGGGCCTGCATGACTTTAACCTCCAGAGTGTTTGAAGAGATTTGAACTAGTAGCCAATATTTAGAAACAGAGACATCATACATGAAAATTTGATTTCCAGTCTCTCGAAAGTTTAGATCTGCCAGCTTCAGTCCACATGCTAATACTGGGCTGCAGCCAGTGGTGGCTGCTCTGTGGTAGGCTGGAACTGGCTCT
The DNA here is from genome assembly GCF_028885655.2 of Pongo abelii. Taxonomy (NCBI): domain Eukaryota; kingdom Metazoa; phylum Chordata; class Mammalia; order Primates; family Hominidae; genus Pongo; species Pongo abelii. The sequence goes on along the minus strand of NC_085928.1, from coordinate 145,194,544 downwards.
GTCTGGCTTTTGAGAGAGATTTGTGTTCAGCAGTTGTGTTCAGCAGCTTTACATTGGTAGGTTGAGATCATTGAAGTCGGCCATGGTGAGAGTATTTATACCATGAAAATGCTGTAAGTCAGATTTTTTTCCTCTCGGTAAGCCAGTTAAACATTTACTAGCACACCACCATCATCCCTTTGGATGACATGTTGAGTGTTCATTCCTCATACCTATAACTCACCATTATCTCCCTACAATGAGGCTGCGTTGCCCACCCTGTCCCTTTGGTTTATATTCTGGGTTTAGGATCCTCTTGCACCACTTCTTTGTATTTAAGGGGGCCTCTGTGAAGAAAAATCCTCCACCTCAGGCCTTTGTTAGGAAGGAGAGGCTCATCAAGGAAAAGATTCTGAAGTGGAGAAAGGGAGGGTGGTCTTTCTGCCTGGAGAGGGGACTGGCTTGCTCTCTGGGGATGAAAGACTTCTGTGAGCCAGGGACAGGAAGAGTTCATTCTGAGAGGTGGGAGATGGAAGATAATGCATTTCTTGTGTGGCAGACACCCAGCCCCTGCTTATGCAGTGTCCCAGTTGTATGCCCATGGGGGTAGACCTGGGCACTGTGACCACAGGACATAGGCTCCCATTATAACAGGCAAGGGCACAGGGAAGTCCCATGCTTTTGAACAGACCACCTGTGCTCTGGAGCTGGGAGTATGGGAGGTATACCCACTAGTAGAGCCGACTTCATGGGTATGTGACCTGTGCAGTGGTATAGGGCCTTCTGCTTCGTTTCATGCTCTGTTATCATCTTGAAAATCTTCATACTTTTTGAACAAGGGGCCTTGCATTTTTATTCTGTACTGGGCTCTATAAATTAGGTAGTTTATCCATTACACTAGGAACTGAACAACTGTGGAGTCCTAATAAGTAAGCAACAACAAGGAAGGGGTCCCAGTTCAGGAAGAACAATTGTTCTGAGTGACTGCTAATCACAGACAACCCACTGGCACAACATTCTGTTCCAAAATACCTCATTCTGCTTGTAGCCCCAGCAGCAATACCTTATCTGCACACCTTATCTGCATGTAGCCCCTGCAGTATGACCCTATAAAACTTCCCTCCAGCCCCTGCCTCTTGGCAGACAGTCCCTTCTGTGCTGTGCTGCCCATTGCTTTCTTGCCATCTATCTTTGTACTTTCTCTAATAAATCTGCCTTTTTTACCCATGACTGTCTTGGTAAATTCTTTTACCACCTGCGATGCTGGCCCCAGCCAGTTGCACCTGGAACAACAACAAGATATCTGCCTCAATTATTCTGGGCTGCATGAATTTTCACAGGACTTCCTGGGTGATCCCAAGAAGTGGGGTGAGGAATCTCCCAAAATTCCCCATCAACCCGTGTAGCTGGGGCTGACTCACATTTATGTGGTCAGAAACACTAAAAAACATGTTATTTCTTAGATGGATTCAGAGCTGTCCTGCCTATTGCACTAGATTGATTTTTTTTTCTTTTTTAGTCCTTGGATGCTGGGGGCTAAACTAGGGGTACAATGCTGAAGTTTGGTAGTATAGGAGTGAATATGACAAGGCCTCTGCCCAAAAGAAGCTCAGAGTCTAGAAGGAGACATGCAGAGGTAAACCTACAGCTCTTACTGCATGTGTCACATTAGATCTGAACTCTAAAAAGTGCCATGGGGAAGCAGAAGCAAGAACAATTGATTCTGTGTAAACAGGATCAGGAGAGTTTGTGGCAAGGGCCTGAAGGCAAATAAGAGCTCTCTGGGTGAAGAGGGTAGGGAGATACAAGCTTGATAAAATCCTCTTGGTTAGGGGTCTGCTATCTTTTGATGGTGCTGCAGCTGTTAGCAATGTCAGATTCATCTAGTAGCTTTGTACACACTTAAGTAACTATCCTGTATTGTGGCTGTGATGGGGCCATAAAACCATTCTGGAACCTGGTTCAAATTACCACTTGGTAATCAGGTATTTTCTTGATTATGTGGTGGAATAACATTGGAAATACTAGTGGGTGTGTTTTTCCTATTCCATTCCTTACCTGGGGACCCTTGCCCTATCTGGGCAGCTGGACCCTGGAGCAGCTTTGCCTCAGGGAAGGCAAATGACAGCAAAAACATTAGCCAGGCTTTGGGTGTAAAACGCTGAGACTGTGAAGGGCTTCAAGGAATAGTGAAGTCAGAGGGAGTCACAAATGGGCTTTCTGTACACTAGTATTGGATAGGATTTTCCAAGACTGGAGGAAGTGAGAGCTGAGGGTAAGTGGGAGTGAAAAGACAGTGAGGGTCCCAAGAACATAGGACTCTGTGGTTACCCTTTTTCAGTGTATCCTGGGAAGATGACAGAAGAACAGTCAGTTGAAGGCAGTGATCCTCAGCCTTATTAAAACTAACAACTCCTTTATGTAGTAAGTATTTTATGAAGTTCTCTTTACTATCCTGAAGTAAAATGAAATTCATGGGCAATATTACTCCCATAATTGTGACAACCAATTAATATGTCCACAGATTTCCAAAATATCCCATGGGGGATGGGAACAGTCCTGGTTGAGAATTACTGGTTTAGGGGTTTTCTTTCCTTGATAGGAACTAGGGAAGGGCAAGACCCAAGACTGGGAGTTGCTATGGGTTGGGGTGCGAAGGGCCTAGGGCAGCCTAGAAGAGAATATCCATTCCTGAGGATGCTTGGGAGCTTAGAAATGCAGAGAGAGAGAGAGAGACAGAGACAGAGAGAGAGAGGGAGAGAGAGAGAGAGACAGGGCCACATTGAGTGTACTGGGTATCATTGTGAAGTGAATGTGGCAGAGGGGTGGGAGGTAGAAGAGGTCAGATCCAAAGGAGGCTTGTATTGGGAGTGAAGAATGGCCCAGCAGTGACTTGCATGGTCTGATCACCCGAATCAGTAGTGAAGACATTTCAACAGATGCCAGGAAGATGTATAGCTGCACCCTAGCCCCACCTTGCCCAAAGCTCACTGATAGAAAGTCATAATTCTTTTACACTTGGAGTTCGTGGACCAATATTCTTACTTGTTACAATTATTTCAGAAGAATCCCTCACTAGACTGAGTTCAGTCTCCCTCCCACCTCCCTAATGTGGAGGTGTAACCGTGCTGTAGGATATGTTGCTTAAACAGAAGTCTCTGCTGCTTAAAATTCAACTACACCCATGTATTGGAAGGTGAAGATTCTGGTGCCATTTAAAGATAATCTGTGGGTTTTATTAAACAGTCAAAAGAGAAGCGAGCTCAAGTGTAGATCCCTGGAAGGTAAAAAGTAACTATTCCTTTAGGGGAAAATAACCACGTAATTTTATTTTCCATCTTTGCTAGGGAATGAGGTTTGTGGTGTTGGTGGTGAATATATTTACTCAAGTGACAAGAGAATGGGATTCACAAAGAGAAAACCCTTGATTTAAATCTTGGTTTTGTTGTTCAGGCCAGGCCATTCATTTAGCTTCTTTCAAACTCAGTTTCTTCATCTGTAGAATGGGTGTGGGAATCATATGTGAAAATGTATAGAAAGCCTTTTGCCATCTGTAATATCAGAGTTTCTAATATTGTTACAACGATCATATCAGGAACGACTCATTTTTGCCATTCAGTGACCAGACGGGGTAAATAGATTTCCTTTGGGCTCGATGACTTTCGCCTCAGATGGTTGCTACTTAAGAGTTCTTTGATTGTTACTTGAAGTGGAAAATGTTTCTGTGAAAGCAATTTAATCATGCTGTGAATGAATTGAGAGATAGATTTTGTTACATAGATGAGCGAAATGTAAACTACTAATTGCATATAGGCTATATTTGTAGGAATTTTAATTTTGAGCACTAATTCCTTCACATTTGTTCTTAGTTAATTTTCTAGCGGGAGATGTGCTTGTTAAAGGTTTATTTGATAACCATTTATCCATCCATCCATCTAACCAGTAAAAGCATACTTGTTGAAGTGTTTAATCTGTACAAGTCCCTGAGAGGGCTGCTGTGGGGATTCAATGGTGGATCAGGTCTAGACACTCATGTGGGGATTGAGTGTCAACGTCCTGGACTTTTGACTGCTTGCTTTTTCTATTTTTTATGCTACTTCTTGCACCTTCACTAAAGAATGTGTACTTTATTTAGTTCAGTTGTCTTACTGATATTTACCGACTGTGTTTTTTGGGAGGAGGGATGGAAGAATTATTTATTTGCCTGTTGCTTGGGCTGAAAAAACCAGGTTATGATAGAGTGATATCAAGAAGACCACATCTCCAGAAACCAATTGAGTGATCACGGCAAGGTATATCTTATTTCTCCATTTTATAGAATTTAACAAAATAAAATTAAGAATGCAAAAAACCTCCAAGTATTAGCATATATGCTCCTGGGGTGGGGAAGATTTTCTTACGGAAATCAGAAAAATGAAAATTGAAAAAATGGAATGCCATCTTTACTCAATGGATTGGCAAAACATAAATGATTGATGATTGCCAAAGCTTGAGGTGGTGTGGGGAAAATTAGCTCTTTCATTTATTATTTGTAGGTTTATGAGTAGCTAACACCTTATTGGGAAGTAATTTAAACATATTTTAAAAAATAACAATGCACGTATCTTTTGATTCAATAATTTCCTTATTTCAGAGAAATAAAGGTAGTGATACTTTAAAGAAAAATACAAAGGTAGTTATTGCAGCAGTGATTATAAAAAATAAAGACTGTGAATTGGAGAACATGAATGTTCATCATTTTGGGGATGACTGAATAACCTACAATACATTTACCGTACAGAATATTATAATGCCAATAAAAAGCATGACTTGGATTTATATTTATTGACTTGAATGGATCTCTATTATAGGGAAAAATTAAGTGTATATTGTTGAGGCCTAAAAAAAGTTATGAAAACAATTACCTTAAGCTGCTGACATTAGTTACCTCAAGGGAGAGAGTTTGAGGGTAGGAGGAATTAATTGACTTTTAAATAAACTTCTGTTTTGTTTGAATGTTATAAGTAATATCTTCATGATTAATCATTCCATTGAGATAGAAGTGAAGTTAAAAAAGAAACAAAAAAAGAGAAAGAGAGAAAAAGAAAGAAATAAAGAAAGTCAGAGCATTAACACTTTGGACTTCAGACTTCATGGGAGAGAAAAAAGATGATTTTTGGGTCAGGCCCTCTGGCTTACGCCTGTAATCCCAGCACTTTGAAAGGCCGAGGTGGGAGGATTAATTGAGACCAGGAGTTTGAGACCAGCCTGGGCAACATAGTGAGACCCTGTCTCAACAAAAAAATCCCTGAAATTAGCCAGACATGATGGTTCATGTCTGTAGTCCCAGCTACTAGGGAGGCTGAGGTAGGAGGATCACTTGAGCCCAGGAGTTTGAGGTTGCAGTGAGCTATCATTGTTCCACTGCACTCCAGCCTGGGTGCCAGAGTGAGACCCTGCCTCAAAAAAAAAAAAAAAAAAAAAGATTTTTCTCAACCACAGGAAAAATTGGTGAAAAGTCAAAGGCAGTTGAGCCTAACAGAAATGTCGTTGTAGAGTTCTGATTCTTTAACCTGACATTGTTATTTATTCTTATAAATTACAGGAATGGATTATTTTGGGGTTAACTTTCTGTGTTATAGTAGGGAGCCTCTTTCTAGTCTCTTTTACAAGAAAGAATTTGTGCCCCCCCACCCGTCTTTTTTGTTTAATGTCTTAACAGTTTTATTTGTTGAAGGCTTATTTGAGATCTTGGCTGTTTAAAAAGAAAATAAGAAAAGATAAATAAGATTGAGAATGAGAGAAAGAAAAAATATTGTTGTGTCCCTCAGTAGTTTGAAGGTTGCTGTAGTTCATCTTCAGATACAGAGAGTCATGAAAGATTTATTTAACCACATTTCTTTTAAGGTTAAAGGGGTTGAGATGATCACTCGCTCATCCAGGGTCTCTTTCTTCACCCAGTTCCTCTTATTTATTTATCTCCTCTCCTGAGCCAAAATTTGAGCTGCTGTGAGAGATTCTTAGTCAGTTCCCAATATTTGAAACCACTTTCAACAATACCATCCATCTCCTCCCACCACAAGTGGCATTATCTCCATATCCTTGGAGATGAGCCACTTTCCCCTTCCTTTATCACTTGGAGCCACACACGTTTGGTTACAAATTTCCTGATAATGTTCTTGTTGGTCTCTCACAAGTGAAATAACAGATAACCATTCTCCCAGTGATGGTGAGGCAGTCATCCTGCACCCAGATAACCAGGAAAGGAGGTATTCACTTCCATTGCATGCTGTGATTAAGATCTCACTGGCAAAGATACAAGTGAGATTGCCTTTATAAAATAATATCTGTGCTCATGTCATTTTATTCAGCTCAGATAGCAGCTAACATTATTTCTTGGGGCCTTCCCTCTGTACCAGTCTGCATTGGCTTTCGAACGTGTATACCATCACCTGCCCTGCTGGTGAGATAAGAATAAAAGCATAAGATGGCATATTAAATTGTGCAGAGTTTTTCATATTACTCATACAAATGAGATAACAGCTGCGGGATAGTCTGTTTCATTCTTGGCAGAACTCCCAATCATTTTTGCTGCTGAAACAAGCCTAGCCTTATATCCCAGCAGTGCGCGCTCCTGTCTGTGGGTACTATTTAGCAGGGCCAGGAGGCTGCCTCCCCTAAGTCCACCTTCCCAGTCTGCTTGATGTGAATTAATGAGGGACAAATCTTTTTATTCCTACTCAGATTTAGGCTTAATGTGAAATTATCTAAAGGAGGTAATTTACAGAGTATTTCCCAAATTTCAATTATGAAGCCCCACTTTCTTACAGTTTTTGTTATATGCAGATGTCATCAATGATATTACTTAATACTTTTCTTTAAATTTATTTTAATTTTAATTACCTATCTTAGCCTTATTTTAACTAATAGTGATAAACTCATAAGCTTGTTATGATTGCTTTAGTATATTTAATCGACATTAAAATAAACGTGTAACTATTAATATTGTTTTCTGTGTATTGTCTAAAATAATTTTGAGTGGTACTCATGGATGTTTTCATTTAAGAAACACCATTAGGTTAGTTCTCACTAAAGTACACACATCTAGTACAGATAATTTCTTAGCAGGTGCTGTTGATGAGTGATCCCACACTTGAAAAAGTAGGGAGGGAAACCTATGAATATAAAAGAATCCAGAAAGGACACATTGGAGGAAAGTAAGAAGTGGTTCTGTCTAAGGCACATTTCATCCTGGCTAGACTTAGATGATTGAGGTGAAGCCAAGGACATTGTGCTTATCGCCTTTTTGGGTAGGATCTGGCATTGGAGGCTGAACCAGGCCTCTGTGAGGCCCTGAGCTATAACACACATTCAGGCACTTGCCAGGCTGCTCTAGGCTGTTCCCACCCCACCCCACAGCTACTCCTAGTCTGGGTTCTGATCGGTGTTATGAAGAAGAGGCAAGGATGGCACAAGATGGCAAGTGTCAAGTGTTGGAGAATTCAATTTTCTGTCAAGATTACCTCGTCTATCCAAGAAAAAGGAATTGATTATGAAGGAGTTTTAAAAGTACAAACAAGCAAACAACAACAACAAAACAGAACAAAAAATCAATCAGATGAATAGGACTGAGAGTTTAAAGCTGGAAAGCTCCAATTTAGAGGTAGCAAAGGCCCTTGACATCTGTCAGAGAAACTTCTGCTCCAAGCTTCTGTAGGTGCCTATGATCCCAGGCTTCCTAACACTCTTACCACAACAGTAGTGGCCTCTTCTCTTTCAGTCTCTGGCTCTATGCTCCCTGGTTATTACCCTGAACAAGGACTGCCAGAGTGGATGGTAATGACCCACCCTACTCAGGCCAGTCCCTCAGGATTCCACCATCTTTTGACTAAGACGATGATCTCAGGTCGACTGTCCCAAACATGGCTCTAGATGCCATAGAAGGGCTATCTTAGACACATGGCTTCTTCTTTCCAAGAGCTGCCTGGATATGGAGCTGTATAAGACATATAGATGATTGATAGGCAGATGGACAGGAAAGAGTTAATTCCCAAACCAACCATGATTTAGTTGTGGGCCTGCCGAGCATGCAGGCTGAGCCTGTGAGAGCACCATGAGGGAGCAGTTAATCAGACTTCAGTTTCCAGGTATGTGGACGACCTGACTGGTGACCAGAGATTGAACTAAGTGTCTGGGAACAGTTCATGTGTACAAGCCCAAGGCCCATGAGAGATAACAATCAATCCCTGCTTCATCCTTTAATCCACATTCATTGCTAGCAACAACATAGCAAAAATCAGTGGGAGCTGTTTTTTTTGTACTCTGGTTAGATAAAGCAGGAAAGCATCCATAGTGTTTTGTAAATAGTATTTTACCCAGTCATTCGGTGCTGATTAGCCCATGTTTGCCCCTCATTTCCCCAAATTAACTTTTGCCATCATTCTGCATACCCATGAGACTTGGTTTCCATGGGGCTGCTGATTGCTGCATTTCCCTGAAACTCACTGATTGCACCTATGCCCAGTGCCACCTCCCTGAACAGCCTCGCTGCTGGTCTCAGTGTCTGTTTCTCTTCAGAATTCTTCTCTACCTTTGTTAATACAAAAGGGAAAAAGAATTATTCAAGAAGTTTACACTTTTAGTAAAATATTCTTCTTCCTGATTTTTAAACTGTTCCCCTTTGTTCACCCCATCGAAGAAAGAAGAAAAGAAAGAAGGAAGGAAGAAAGGGAGGGAGTAAGAATGAAGGAAAACATTTCTGCTTTTCACCAGAATTGACTCTTTTTCCAATTTTAAAAAAAGTTGGAACATTTATGTGTAATGTATCTCATTATAAAGGTAATAGAACTACATTTCGAAGGAAAAGGAAAAGGAAAAGCACCCATAATACTAACAACATAACAGAATTGCTGTTAGCATGTTGATATATTTCCTACTAAGCTTTCTGCTATGCACCTTCTTTTAAAATCTAGTAGTAATCCTACTGTATATAAAACATTTTATTTTACTTTTTTCACTTATATTCAGTCACAAGCATTTTTCATGGTGCTATGTGGCCTTTATAATCATAGTTTTAATGATTGTATGTTTCCTCTAGTGAAAATACAATAATTTACATAACCCTTTCTTGAGTGTTTTGATATTTAGATTGCTTGCCATTTTAAAATTTTCATTATATCATTGAAATGATACTGTTAAAGCATATGTTCCCACCCACCCCTATTTTTGCTTTATTTTGTTAGATTCTGTTTCTAGAAGTCAGGTGACAAGAAAAAGCCCATGGGCATTTCAGGTGCTTGATTCGTAATTTGAAGTTGGATTCTACAAGCATTTGTACTTACTGTGTCCACACCAGCCAAGCTGGAGGGCCCACTCCAACAAACCCTTACTGTGCTTCTCCCCCTTGTTTTGCCTCCTCTAACAAAAGTATACTCCTCACATTCCTCATAGTGGAGAGAGAGCCTTCCCTCACAGGTTTTCAACCATTTGTGCCCAATATGAAGCCAAAGAAACCTTCTTGACTCCATTTATGTGGCTATGGGTCTTCATGCTGTAGCAGATGTCTTTAAAAGAGATGGTCTTCAGCCCTTCACCTTAGCTAAAGGTTGGTACATGCGAAGGATAGGAGGTTAAAAATGAAAGGAAGGGTTGTGGGCCAACCAGGGTCCTATGAGGGGAATTTAGGAAGGGGGTGCCCACAACTTAAGGTGTCTGGTTGGCTATAACATATCCAAGAATAATTTATTGAGTACTTACATGTATTAGCCATTTTGATAGGTATAATGGGATATGCAGAGGTAAACACCACTATCAAAGAGTTTATAGCCTTCTGTGGAAATGACATGCCTGCAAATAACTGTTATGAAGACAGAAGGAGGGACATGAAGTACTAAGGATTACCATGATAAGCCAGCAGCCCAGGACCCTAACAGAAGGCCCCCTGCACACCAGGCTGCATGTTCTCAAGCCTTGTTTTGGTATGGTCAAGCAGCTGGGGAGGGCAGTGTAGGGAGTTCACTGTGGCAGGTTTACTGAAATAAGATTATTCTGGGTGTAGAAGAAGTCAGATCTTGTGTGGAGGAATTTGAATAAAGCACGTACCTACTCACTGACCTTTCCTGACAAGACACATATGTGTTGAAGGGGGAGAATGCATCAAGCACAAGCTGTTAGCCTTCACTCTTCAGTGCCTCTGTGGCTGCAAAGACTGAAGAATCATGTTATGCATACCCCAGGAAAATTTCTGACCTAAGAGTGGGTTTACAATGAATGGCTGAGTATCAGAGTCAGGTTAAGTAACAGGTGATAGGAGTCAACTATTAAGGGGAACTAGGCATCATTTTTACCCAGGTATGTATGGTTCTTTAGATCTTGTTACATAATGTGTCTCTTCCTTCACTTGTCTGTTATAGAGTAATTATTTAAAATTGTAGTGTATCAGACTAGAAAGTGACCTTAATCATGTTAGAAGACTCTCAGTCACATGACAGCCTAAGTTAATTGATCATCCCCTCTTTAACTTAGAATATGTAGACATGCTAGATAAAAAAAAAAAATTGGTAAAGCCCTATTGCTCAACTTGAAAGAAAGAAAGACAATCTCAGGTGTAGCGGAAAGAAAAGGAGATGAAAGCTATTGTGAGGGGGTGAGTAAGGGAGACCTGATGCTAAGAAGACTCATGGGCATTTGGGTTCCATATAAGGCTTGGGGCTAGGCCTCTAATGTACACATGAGGACTGGTTATGTGACCTCCAGACCACAGGTGATAGAGAGAGGAGGAAGCCTGTGTAAAGCCTGGAAACTCCAAGAGCTGCCCTGCTCATAAAAGGCATACTGGAAAACAGCACAAATTGGCCAGGGGAGGCAACATGAAAGTTTGCCACCATTTGTCCAGAGCCTTAGGTAGAAAAAAAAAAATCACTCGAAAAACTAAATTTCCTGGCCTGAAGTATGTAAAGGCATGTGATTCAAATTTAAACTATCTATCTGGTTCAGGACATCCAAGCTGAGAATTTATCATAACCTGGTCAAGGATCATTGAAACCCTGGAGGCTACAGTATAAGCAACTATAAAACTTCTCAGCAGGAATCCTTTCATAATCCAGGGCACATAGAATTCCATAGACCTAATGCCCCGATGAAGAGGAGCTTACAATATAAAACAGACAAACCTCATGAATCAAACCACCACACATCAGGTCAGGAGACACCACAAACAGCGATTCCTATCCACTACTGGTAGGAATGTCAAATGGTAAAACTACACCAGAGAGCAATTTATTTTATTTTATTTAAACTTTTATTTTAGTTTCGGGGTACATGTGCCGGTAAGTTACATGTGACGGGTGTTTGGTGTACAAATTATTTAATCACTCAGATAATAAGGATGGTACTTGATGATAGTTTTTTGAGTCTCACCCTCCTCCCACCCTCCACTCTCAAATAGGCCCCAGTGTCTGTTGTTCCCTGTTTTGTGTCCATGTGTACTCAATATTTAGCTGCCACTTAAAAGTGAGAATATGTAGTATTTGGTTTTCTGCTTCTGCATTAGTTCACTTAGGATAAGGTTCTCTAGTTCCATCCATGTTGCTGCAAAGGACATGACCTCCTTGTTTATGGCTGTGTAGTGTTCTGTGGTGTATATGTACCACATTTTCTTTATCCAGTCTACTGTTGGTGGGCATCTAGGTTGATTCAATGTCTTTGCTATTGTGAATAGTGCTGCAATGAACATATGCATGCATATGTATTTATGGTAGAATGATTTATATTCCTTTGGGTATATGCCCAGTAATGGGATTGTTGGGTTGAATGGTAGTTCTGTTTTAAGTTATTTGGGAAATTACCAAACCACTTTCCACAGTGGCTGAGCAAATTTACACTCCTACCAACAGTGCATAAGCATTCCCTTTTCTCTGCAACCTTGCCAAAAAGTGCCATTTTTTCACTTTTTAATAATAGCCATTCTAACTGGCGTGAGATGATATCTCATTGTGGTTCTGATTTACGTTTCTCTAATGATTAGTGATGTTGAGCATTTTTTTATATGCTTTATGGCAGCATGTATGTCTTCTTTTGAGAAGTTGTCTGTTCCTGTCTTTTGCCCACTTTTTAATAGGGTTGTTTGTTTTTTGTTTGTTAATTTGTTTAAATTCCTCATGGATTCTGTATATGAGACCTTTGTCAAATGCATAGTTTGCAAATATTTTCTTCCATTCTGTGGGTTGTGGGTTGTTTGTTTATTCTGTTGATAGTTTCTTTTGCTGTGCAGAAGCTCTTCAGTTTAATTAGAGATCATTTGTCAATTTTTGTTTTTGTTGCAATTGCTTTTAGTATCTTCGTGAAATCTTTGCCAGGGTATATGTCTAGAATGGCATTTCCTAGGTTATTTTCCAGGGTTTTCATAGTTTTAGGTTTTACATTTAAGTGTTTAATCCATCTTGAGTTGATTTTTGTATATGTTGTAAGGAAGGCGTCCAATTTCAATCTTCTGCATATGGCTAGCCAGTTATCCCAGCACCATTTAGTGAATAGGGAGTCCATTCCTCATTGGTTGTTTTTGTGAACTTTGTCAAAGATCAGATGGTTGTGGGCATGTGGTCTTATTTCTGGACTCTCTATTCTGTTCCACTGGTCTATGTGTCTATTTTTGTACTACTATCATGCCATTTTGATTACTGTAGCCTTGTAGTATAGTTTGAAGTTGCATAATGTGATGCCCCCAGCTTTGTTGTTTTTGCTTAGGATTGCTTTGGCTATTTGGGCTCTTTTATGTTTCTGTATGAATTTTAAGAGAGTTTTTTCCTCTAATTCTGTGAGGAATTTCACTGGTACTTTGATAGGCATAGTATTGAATCTGTAAATTGCTTTGGGCAGTATAGCCATTTAAACAATATTGATTCTTCCTATCCATGAGCATGGAATATTTTTCCATCTGTTTATGTAATCTCGCATGGAATATTTTTCCATCTGTTTATGTAATCTCTGACTTTTTCAGTAGTGTTTTATAATTCTTGTTGTAGAGCTCTCTCACCTCCGTGGTTAGCTGTATTCCCGGGTATTTGATTCTTTTTGTGCCTATTGTGGATGGGATTGTGTTCCTGATTGGGCTCTCAGCTTGGACGTTGCTGGGATATAGCAATGCTACTTATTTTTGTGCATTGATTTTGTATTCAGAAACTTTGCTGAAGTTGTTTATCATATCTAGGAGCTTTTTGGTAGAGACTATGGGATTTTCTAGGTATAGAATCCTATTGCCTATGAAAAGAGATAGTGTGACTTCCTCTCTTCCTATTTGGATGCCTTTTATTTCTTCCTCTTGCATGATTGCTCTGGCTAGGACTTCCAGTACTATGTTGAACATGAGTGGTGACAGTGGGCATCCTTATTTTATTCTACTTCTCAAGGGGAATGCTTCCAGTTTTTGAATGTACAGTGTGATGTTGGCTGTAGGTTTGTCAAAGATGGTTCAGAGAGCAATTTAGCAATACATAGTACATGTGAAGTTGGGCAGATGATACAGCCCAGCAAGCTCATGTATAGGTATATGCCCTAGAAAATTCTCTTATGTGTATATAAGAAGATATGGCCAATGATGATCTTTGTTTGTTAAAATAAACTGTAATGCTAATTTAGAAATCCAAATTGGCAGTCAGAATGCGAATGGATAAGTGAAGTGTGATTTATTCATATGTTAGAATACTACCAATTCGTTAGAATGAATGAACGTATCCAAATGCACAAATCTTAAAAACATGATGCTGAGGGAGAAAGCCAACTTTCTCAAGGATAAGCATAGCATACTATTTATCTAAGTTTTAAAAACACAAATCAATATCATATAGTATTTATGAACATGTGAAAAGGTAGTGAAAGTATAAAAACAGAGAAAACATCAATTTAAAAGAAAGTAGTTTCCTTTAGTGTGGGAGGGAAGACAAAGGGTTTGATTTAAATGTAGGTTTGACTCCTAAACCAGTGCAATACTAAAAGTATACCATATGGATTCTATAAGCCAATGCATTTTATTTTTTACTATAAATAAAGAAACCCTCTTCAAATATAATTTTTTCCTACTGATTCAAAGAAAGAAAGAAATAATGCATTATAGATGCAGTTGAAGCTCCATTTATATATTGGTTCTATCCCATCCCCTCTCGCCATTGTCTCTGTATGATGTGCTGCCTCTTCAAATATAAACCATGGTCAAATCACACATTTAATCATTCTCAACATACCAGGAAGGAAATGATGGAGATAAAAGTCTATAGCCATTATAAGAAACTTCTTTTTTGGGAAAAACAAAAATAAAAACAAAACAGGGAATAGTGGAAATGATGCTGTTGGCATTAGTGGGTACCATATACCAAAGTGTTCTGGGTGAGCATTCCAGACACCCTGATGAGGTAGTGGAGGAGTTCCTGTTGGGCCAAGATGGTTGGCCTTGCCCTGTCTCAAGAGCATCTCCTTATGTACTGCTCTCCACAACCATATGTGAGATGGGCAAAGGGGCATGCTTCTTTTCTAGAAGATGTTTTTATTGTCCTAGTTCACTTCCTGTTGGATCAACTGGCCAGGAAGGTAACTTTCTAGAAATTTCAAGGAATATTAACCTAAGTCAGAGACCTTATGGAGTCATGGTCCGTGAGTTTTGACATTGCTTTTATAGCATCTCTCTCTTAGCAATAAGCTCAAGAGCTCTGAGCATGCCCCTAGCCTTGGGCTTAAGTGCTTCCATCTTATCTGTCCAAACGATGGGTTGAAGCAAGGCTAATGTTGTGTCCTTTGCCCTGGAGGTCTTTACTATGGAGGTAGTTATATTTTTCAAGCAGCAAGTGAAACTTAGGAGGTGTTGGAAGGGACCTGGGCCTTTAGGCTCACTCCATAGTCCTGGTTTTGTCTAGGTCCCAATATTAATTGTTGCTGTGTTTCCCACCTAACTATCTTTATTTACACTACTTTTATTTTCTATTTATTTTTATTGAGGAATAATATTTGTACATGTTTACGGGGTACATGTGACTTTTTTACATGCATAGAATGTGTAATGATCAAGTCAGGGTAATTAGGGTATCCATCCCCTTGAGTATTTATCATTTCTATGTGTAGGGAACATTTCAGGTCCTCCCTTCTAGCTATTATGAAATATATGATACTCTGTTGTTAATTATAGTCACACTACTATGCTATTAAACACTAGAACTTATTCCTTTTATCTACCTGTATGTTTGTCCCATTAGCCATCCCCTCACACCTTTCCCAGCTTCTGATATCTATCATTCTACTCTCTACCTCCATTAGATCAACTTTTTTAGCTCCAACATATGAGTGAGAAGATGCCATATTTGTCTTTATGTACTTACACTAACTTTAGTTTTAGGAAGATGATATATTATCCAGACATCTCAGGTTTCTGGCCACTGCCTCTTAGCAAGACTTTATCTCCTTCCCTTTCCGCTTTTAGTTTGGCCAGTCTGTACTGAAATAGCAACTCACTCTAACATCATGATATTTTTTTTCTTCTAAGTTGAGTACCAAGGTGGAACATGACAGTTTCACCATCGCTTTCACTATCCCATAAAAAGATTACCAACTTCTTTTTATGGTGTACCTCAGTCTACTTAAATTCTGTCACTTCCATGTAGGTCTGTCACTCATAACATCCTATTCCTAGTACTGATTTATATATTGGCTAGGACCCACTTGGCTGTAAGGGAAAGAAAATGCTAGCTTTAAAAATGAAAAGCTCAGGGAAGGTGTTGGCCCATGTGTCCAATAAGTATAAGGGTTGTAGGTGGCCTTAGGTGGGGCTGGATCCAGAAGCTCATATAGCTCAAAAGTGTACAGACCAGAAGTCTGTGTATTTTTCTCTATCTCCTGGCTCAATTTTTCCTCAGTGTTGGCTTTGTCTCAAGCAGACGCTCCAGGTGGTGGAAAGATGGTAACCTCTGTTCTTGGCTTATGTTGTTCTCATAACTGGTATTCCAGCAAAAATAGAATGTTTCTTTCTGACAATTCTGTTAGAAGACCTAGAAAAGGCTCTAATTGCCCAGCCCGGCAATGTGCCTATTCCTAGATGAGCCACTGTGCCATGGGCTGGGGTTCTCTAATTAACCAAGTTGGGGCCAATGGCCCAAATCTGAAATTTAGAGTGATGTCAGCCCCACTTGAACCACAGAAAGCACAATGAGTAGAGGGGTGGTTTCTCAAAGTGATTCTAGGCAGACAAAAAAAAAAAAAGGATCTTCCAATAGGCATGTTTTGAACCATCTGCATGGTCTGTTTGTAAGGGAAAGAGTATTTGCCATGGATAATTTTTTCCAGTGGATTTTTAGTGCAAAGACACTTGTATTTATGTTTAAAATCAAATTCTCAGCAAGTGGTCACCTGAAGTGAAAGTGTTTAACTTTTAATAAAGTGGCTTTCCAACAAAATTCACAGACTTGGAGACTATAAGTATATTTTTGCTTATTTTAATGTGGAGTCATTCATACATTATTTATAATTAGAATACACTTCATGCCTTCTCAATGTTGTATGGTACAGTACATGGTTCCTAATGTTTCTTAATAAGAAGATCCCGCTTTGACAGCTCCACAGTTTGTGGCTCTCCGATAAAATTGTAATTGTACTTATAGCACCTTAAGAAAAATATATGTGACAACAGTTACGATGCAGTCAGTTTTTCATTGAGCACAATACATCAGTAACTCTTGAAAAGTATACCTAGGAATTGGACCTAGAATTTAATCAGGCTATGGAAAATGCTTGGGCATGTGTGGATTTTCTGTACTCCTTATGAGATAGTACTTAAGAGTATTGGGCCCATAGGTTAGGAACCACTGGAGTAGTGAATAGTTAAGAATATGGCTCAAACCCAGCTCTACCACTTCTGAGGTGTTTGACCTTGGGTGGCTCATTTAACCTCTTTAAGTCTTCAGTTTCCTCCAATGGGAGCTGGAAATAACACCACCTGTTCCTCTAAGGTTGCTGTGAGGATTAGAGATAATGTAAGTATAATGTAGGTAAAGCACTTGGCAGAGTCCTTGATACATGATTAGCACTCAATATGTGTAGCAATTAGTGTTACCACTTTGTATTAAAATTATCTATTTACCGCAAGTCTCCTTGAATGTAAGGCATTGTGTTTTATGCAGCTTTATATTCTCAGTGCCTAGCAAGGTCCTGGATTAGACAGGATATGTTTATTAAGTGAATAAGTAAATTATTGAAAAATTAAAAGCAATGATATGTCTAATGTGTCTAGCTTGCTGACCATAGCATGGTTGCTATTTTAAAAATGTGCATGTATTCTTCTCTTCATCATCTGGACTTGGACATGGTTTAGTCCAGTGGTCCTGGAACTTCAGTGTGCTTGAGAATCATGCAGCGCTTAAACACAAATGATGACCTAACACCAAGTTTCTGATTCAGTACATCTGGGATAAGGCCTGAAAATTTGCATTTCTAACAAGTTCCTATCTAATGCTGATGCTGCTGGTCTGGGACCACATTTTGATCACTACTGTACTAATAGCTCTCAACTTTGTCTACATATTAGAGATACTGTGAAAGCTCTTAAAAATAATGATGGCTGCTTGGCTAAGAAAGGTGGCTCATGCCCATAATCCCAGCACTTTGGGAGGCCTAGGCAGGAGGGTTGCTTGAAGCCAGGAGTCTGAGACCAGTCTAGGCAACCAAATGAGACCTCATCTCTACAGAAGAAAAATACAAATAAAAATAAAAAAATTAACTGGGTCTGATGGTGCACACTTGTGGTCCCCGCTACTCAGGAGGATGAGGCTGCGGCTGCAGTGAGCTGTGATTACGTTACTGCACTCCAGCCTGGGGGACAGAGAGAGAACTGTCTAGTAAAAAAAAAAAAAAAATCCTGGACTCCTCACCTTGAGAGTGTGATTAACTGGTCTGAAATGGGGCCTGGGCAGCAGTATTGTGTATTATTTTAAAGCTCCCCTCCACCAACACTCTCTAATATGCTGCCAGATGTGCAAATCACTGGCCTTACTACTGGACTTGGGCAACCCAACTCAGGGCAGCTTTATCATCTGCCTGTTGTCCACTGGTAGCACTGTAGCAACTGTGTCCAACAGAAAAAAATCAACTTCAGTTAGTTTGGTTTTGTATTTCTAAATTGATTATGTAGATACCTCACACCACTGAAATCAGTTAGTAAATTGAGTTTCTTCACAGGTACAGCATTATTTCTCCCAGGCCAGTAAGTGCTTGCAAGTCTCCAGGATGGTTCTTTTTGTTTTATTCACTGTGTGTGTGTATATATGTGTGTGCCCCACATGCAGTGAACTTGTTTTTGGTTGTTTCTTATAATTCACTGTATAATCAAGGGATTAGCTCAATGGAATCATAGGGGTGGGGAGGGAAGAGTTGCTTTTCACTTTTAGAAATGAACCACCTCTTCTCAGTTATAAAATCCTTGCAGGACCCCAAACCTACAGTCATAGGCTCATTAAAAGCGAGTTGCAATTACAAGCATGTTTGTCTGCTTCCCTCCCTCTTGGTGCCTGTGTCTGGTGCTCATTTTTTTCCTTGTGAACTTTAATACATGTTTAATGTGAATCTTAATGATTTGATTACAATGGCATAATTACATAATTGGAATGTATTGTGCATGCTGGCGGGAAGGAGTCTGGAAGGTGCTTGGTGAGTGACGTTACATAAACAGAATAATAATGACAGTGAGATTGAGAATGAGACTAATGAGAAAATGATTAGAAAAACTGAGAAGAAATGGACACTTGTGGAAATGAGAAGGTAGCATTTCTCTTGCTTTAATGATTGGGATTCATTTCACCTGAGAGGCTGAGGCTTTTGAGAATCAATGCTATTATAAAGAGGTAGGTTCAGATAGTGGGTTTTTTGGAGGCCACTTTGGACATGGGTGATGGCTCCAAGGCCCACCTGTCTAGGCAAGAAGCAAGTCAGACTTACCAAGAAGCTCTGATACACTGCTTCCTACGATCTTTTAAGCAGAAGCAAGGGCAGTTCTCTTTCTCACCACTGTCCTTGTTTCCTGTGGCCC
This sequence comes from Pongo abelii, assembly GCF_028885655.2. NCBI lineage: Eukaryota > Metazoa > Chordata > Mammalia > Primates > Hominidae > Pongo > Pongo abelii. The sequence goes on along the minus strand of NC_085928.1, from coordinate 145,175,529 downwards.
ATTTGCATATCAGTGGAACATTGAGAGCCCCATTAATGTGGAGTGGAGCCACATTCTCCTCTCCAGTGCAATTCCACCATCTCTCGCTGGTAACGTATTGCTACTGAAGAGGAATGGCACCTAGCCAATTGTTTTGTGCTCCCAGTTAATGACCTTCATTACTGTGTCATTTGGGCTAGAGAAACATGTCCACCTGCCTAGATCCTTTCCCATAGTAATTGGCCTGTGCAATGTCATCTTTACGTGATGTTTACTGTGTATTACTATAATCACAATGATTATTTCCCCAACTTATTTGTACTATTAACATAAAACATATCTGCTTATTGATTCAACAAACACCAGTATTTGTTAAACACCCATGTAGGTGCTAGTTGCTATATGTGATGCAGAAAATAGAAGACACATTATTTGTGGTTTAGCAGTTGAAGTCTAGACAAGACATTCAGGAAAAGTTATTGTAAATCATCTCATGGTGAGTCAGAGAAATGATTCAGAATATTTTCACTATTGCCATGCGTTCTTGTATCCATCAACTTAAAAATACTTATTGAGTGCCTACTATGCGAAAGTCTCAAGGTCAGGGGCAGGATACTGAGATAAATTTAACTAAGATCTGCCTTCGGGGTAATTTTCAAAGACAATCTGGCAATATCCATCCAAGTAAAAAATGGATACACTGTGATCCAGCATTTTCACTTCTTGGTTTGTAACCCAGGTGGCTATTCATTTATGTGCACAGATAGGGCATATAAAAGTATGGTAAATGAAGTACTGCTTGTAATATTATTCTACAAACAGCCTAAATGTCCACCAAAAGGGGAGTAGCTAAATAAACTGAGGTTAAAGCAATACCATGAAAAATTGTACAGATTAAGAAGAATAAGGTAGATCTATCGCTAGATCTTTAGGATGACTCCTTTGAATAAACTAAGTGATAAGTAATTATGTATGGAATAATATATCTTATGTAAAATAAAAAGCAAAAGAAAAAATAACACAAAACAACCTTATACATTTTCTATGGGCCATAGATATCTATATAAAATAAAAAACAACCAAAGACCAGAAGTTCAGAAGGCTATCACCAAAGCGACAGTGATAATAGTGGACACCTTTGGGTAGGGTTGCGAGGAACTAGGATTGAGGATGCTCGTGAAAGGAACCTTGGATTCCTTTTTTTTTTTTTGAGACAGAGTTCGCTCTGTCACCCAGGCTGGAGTGTAGTGGTGCGATCTTGGCTCACTGCAACCTCTGCCTCCCGGGGTCAAGTGATTCTCCCGCCACAGCCTCCCGAGTGGCTGGGACTATAGGCATGCACCACCATGTCTGGCTAGTATTTTTGTAGTTTTAGTAGAGACGGGGTTTCACCATGTTGGTCATCTTCTGACCTCGTGATCCGCCCGCCTCGGCCTCCCAACCTCCCAAAGTGCTGGGATTACAGGCGTGAGCCACCGCGCGTGCCTGTCCTTTTTTTTTTTTTTTTTTTTGAAACAAGGTCTCAATCTGTGGCCCAGGCTGGAGTGCAGTGGTGCGATCTCGGCTCACTGTGACCTGTGCTTCCAGGGCTCAAGCAATTCTCCAACCTCAGCCTCCCAAGTAGCTGAGACTACAGGCACGAGCCACCAACGCCCGGCTAATTTTTGTATTTTTGTAGAGATGGGGTTTCAACATGTTGCCCAGGCTGGTCTCGAACTCCTGAGCTCAAAGTGATCCGCCCGCCTCAGCTTCCCAAATTGCTGGGATTACAGGCGTGAGCCACTGCATCTGGCCTATTTTGTTTTTTAAGAAAATATATTTTGTTTACTTTCTTGAGTAGTAAATGCAACAGAAATAAGTAAATAAAATCTTATGGAAATATCCAGTGCCCAGTACATAGCAGGAACTAAATTAATGTTTACTGAACTGAACTGAAGTAAACATAGATAAAAGGGGCAGTATTTGAGGTTAGAAACATCAGGGCAGGCTTTAACAAGGGAGATATGTTTGAGCTGGTCTTACGAAAGAAGAAGTGCTGGAGATGTGGAGGAAAAGGGCAACATGCAGCTTCCACAGTGTGGACATGTGTAGTTAATGGGTATTAATATTTACAAATAAATAAATAAATAAATACTTATTATTGTTATTTTTTTGAGACAGAGTCTCGCTCTGTCGCCAGGCTGGAGTCCAGTGGCACGATCTCGGCTCACTGCAACCTCCACCTCCTGGGTTCAAGTGATTCTTCTGCCTCAGCCTCCTGAGTAGCTGGGACTACAGGCATGCACCACCATGCCCAACTAATTTTTGTATTTTTAGTAGAGATGGGGTTTCACCACATTGGCCAGGATGGTCTCAATCTCTTGATCTCGGGGTCCGCCTGCCTTGGCCTCTCAAAGTGCTGGGATTACAGGCGTGAACCACTGCGCTTGGCCATAAGTACTTATTTACAGTCATGTGCCACATAACAACGTTTTGATCAATGATAGACTGCATATCCGATGGTGGTCCCATAAGATTATAATGGAGCTGAAAAACTCCTATCGCTTAGTGACATCTTGTTGATCTTGCCCCTGTGTAGGCCTAGGCCAATGTGTATGTTTATGTCTTAGTTTTTAATAAAAAAGTTCAAAAAGTAAGAAAAAAATGTAAAATAGAAAAAAGCTTATAGAATAAGGATATAAAGAAAAGATATATTTGTACAGCTGTAAAATGTGTTTTAAGCTAAGTATTATTATGAGTCAAAAAGTCAAAAACATTAAAAGGTTTATAAAGTAAAAATATTACAGTATGTTGAGGATAATTTATTACTGAGGAAAGTTTTTTTTGTAAATCTAGTGTAGCCTCTGTGTACAGTGTTCATAAATTCTACAGTAGGGTAAAGCAATGTCTTAGGACATCACATGCACCATCACTCACTCACTGACTCACCCAGAACAACTACCAGTCCTGCAAGCTCCATTCATTGTGCTCTATTCGTTGTAAGTGCCCAATATAGGTTTACCATTTTTATCTTTTACCCCATATTTTTACCGTACCTTTCTGTATCTAGATATATTAGGTACACAAATACTGACTATTCTGTTACAATTGCCTACAGTGATTAGTACAATAACAAGCCATATATATTTGTAGCTAGGAGTAAGTAATAGGCTACACCATACAGCCTAGGTGTGGTAGGCTGTACCATCTAGACTTGTGTAAGTACACTGTATGATATTTGCATAAAGTTGAAATTGTTTAGTGATGCATTTCTCAGAACATGTCCCCATCATTAAGTGACACATGTCTATTTCAACCTTTTATTTTCATTTTCCATTTTTATCTCTCACTCTGTGTTCATCTGAGTATTTTCAACAGATCTATCTAAGGTTGCTAATCCTTCTTTTGCCAGTGTGGAAGATTGAGGCCATTCCTCAGAAGCAGCTTAATCCCTGAATGGATTGGCTCCTAGGATGTGGCCCTTCATGGCTTTCAACTGAAAGGAGCTTTCCTTTTGGAGGGATCCTATAGTTTAATATCCTCTCTCCTCTCTGTCGAATGAGGCAGCCCAAAGCTCTGCTTATCTTCTTACCTCTTAGATGCTTCTTTCTGCCCAGCTTATATTGTGTAGGAGTCAGCAAAGCAGTGAGTGGAAAGTAGTGCCCAATGCTGGGTTCACTCTTTGCATTTCTTTTATTTCTGGGTTTCTGGAATTACATGTCCTGGCTATCTTGGTAGTCCTGAACCCCAGCTTTTATCTCCCCAGGCCTAGGAAATTGCCTGAAGATCTGTTAAGTTTCTCAAGTACTTAGCAGCTGCTTTCTGCTTGACTCTCAGCATCACTTGTAAGTGCCTTGAGGGAAGAAGTGGGATAGAATATTAGGAGTCAGCTCAGTGAATTTTCCTTCTCTCCAGGATCTTGGGCTCTTAGATCCTAGGGCCTGATGGATGAGTGGTGTCTTAAAACAGAAGGTTCTTTTTGACATTTGTTTTTAGTTGCTCTTGGCAGGAAAGTTGGTCTGTTACAACAGAAGCAGATGTATCTTTAAGTGTCAATCTACAGTGGTTTTAAGACAAAGCCTGGAATTCTGAGTGAGGCCCAACTCAGGGACAGTCTTTCTGTCCTACAGGACCCAACTGTGTTCTGTTGTAGCCACAGCTGCATTGTTAGCCATTGTGTTCCATTCAGAGTAAGTGTTTCCAGGCCTTTCTCAGGTACCAGGCCTTGGCTTATGCCATTAAGGAAATTGCTACTCTGAAGAAATAATATGATTCACATATGCTTACAAAGACAAACCTGAAGTTTGTCTTAGAGTCCTAGGAGGGTCTGACTCCTCTTTTTGTCCAGCTTTGGAGGCAAAGCTTGGGTACATCTTGGCAAAATTCTATGCATTAGACTGGGAGATTCTCTTTTGTTTCAAAGTGCATCTCTATAGGAGTAACAGTCAAGAATTTAAGATTTTATTCTGTTTGTTCTATTCTTGGATATCAGATTTTAGTTAATGTATTATTTCATGAATTATAGGCACTTAATTTAATCCTTGGACTCTTAGATCTTTTCTGTTAGTTCTGATGCACTGTGTGGTTCCCTTGAAGGATCACACCTAGGTGGAAGGGTGGGTAAGTGTGAACATAGCCAGAGAGAGCCAGGTGCAGGTCATGAGCCCACAAAGCAGCTGGCCAAGAAGGTGATTCCTCGTTTACCAGTGATGGAAGGGTGAAATCTCTCCTAGTGTGTGATGGTGGAAGCTGAGGGTGGGAGATGAGGGGTTGATCTACACACTCTTTACAAGATGGGGAAATTCAGAAAGACACCGTAGGGTCACTTAACAGCTTAAGACTTCAGTTTTGAGAATGGTGTTGGGAGAGCAACTCTGGGCCTGGGTGTGTCTGAGGTCAGAGCTGCAGCAGGTTTAAGCCATTTTCCATCGTTAGCACCTGCACTATCTTTTCATCTTAAACACCATCCTGGGATAACCCGCAGGCCATTCTCCTAGAAAGGCTTATCATTCTCCTTGTAGATAGATGTGCAAGATCCATGTGAATCTGACCATTTGAACTATTGAGACTGGATGTAGGGGAATGATTCAAGGGCTCTAGTATTGAATGTCAGTTGTACTTCAGTACAAGGCTCTAGTACTAAAACCTCACAAAAAGAAAGGCCTCTCCAAGAAAAACATTTTCCTCTGGAGTTGGAGGTGGTGGTGATGGGCCCTGATAGTTTCTCTGGGGATACTTGAAGAGGTCTAAATTGAGAGAGGACTGACAAATGTGGTCCCGAGGACAGGGTGTTTCTATTTCCTACATAAGCCTTATTTGTAATATCTATTTTGGAGCTCAGCTACAGACATCCATCCTGTCTCCTATGTCAACCAGATGGACACCATGATATTAATAAAATCTCCTAAGATTCTGGAAGCTAGACATGCTTTTTCCTTCTTAAAATTTATTCCAGGACTCCAAAGACTATGACTGCTATAGAGCGGGTGCTGGCATTACTAAGGGCTCAGGAAGGCCAGGCACCAATGTTCTTTTAATGATGCCTATGTGCCAGGTGTGTACTCAGTACTCTGTGTGAGTTGCCTTGTTACACAAGCCTAGGTCTTTGTCATGTATACTTTCCATCTGTACTATCATGTCCCATGCTTGCCTTAAATGTTGCCTTAAAAAAGCTCTGTGTTCTGCTCTTTTCAAATCTGCGTGTTTCAGATGCACGTGTCTGCAAGATTGTAAGGTGGCTTCTGCTGTCTTCCTGTCCCCCTCTGAACCTGGCATGGACTAGGTTCTCTAAGTGAATGTGTGGTGAATGAATAGATCTCCATGGAAATGAAGTTGACAGTGACTAAGAACTCCATCCCCTGCCTCCAGCTCTTTGGCCCTTCTGATCCCAATTAGGTTGTGTCTGTGAAGAAAAGCATACTAGGAAGGATCTTAGCCAAGTTTTTTCCCAGTCACATGCTAGCTGCGTTGATGTTTGAAGCCACCATAGAATAGTTGTCCTATTCATGTGAAAAGCCCAAACACTTAAACAAGGAAGATAGTTAAATGGAAATAAAATGTGGCTCCTATCATTTTATACTTCAGTGGCTTCTATAGCCTAAAGCAGGGATACTCAAACCTGGTCATCAGATTGGGGAATAAAATAGGACTTTTTAATAATATAAGCTACTATTTTATCGATTCATTAAGTCTGAGAGGAGCCCAAAGAATCTATGTTTTCAAAAATGATACCTAGGAGATTCTAGATGATTCTGATGATCAACCTGATTTGGGCTGCAAGGCAAAGAAAAGCTCTTCAGCATGGCAGGCAAAGACATCTATACACTGGTTGTCCTTGCTCACCTCTGCAGACTCATCTGCTGCTGTCTCCTGCCATACCCTTCTTCTTCTGGGCATTCCTTTGCCCTCCACTAACACACACACACACACACACACACACACACTTCTGGCACACTGTTGGACCCTTGAAGGATCATACCTATGTGGAAGGGTGGGTGACTGTGAACATAGCCAGATTGAGACTGGATGTAGGGGAATGATTAAAGGGCTCTAGGATTGAATGCCACTTGTAGTTCAGTGACTCTTCAGTACCCTTTGCCCCTCCAACACACATGCGTGCATGCACGCGCACACACACACACACACACACACACACACACGAGTTCTGGTGTTTCCCTTGTGGGTTCCTGCCCCTTGGGCTGAAATACACTGCCCCTCTTCCAACCCAACTATGATGGTTAGTTCTATGTGTCAACTTGGCTAGGCTATAGTGCCTAGTTATCCAATAAAGCAGCACTCCCAAACCTTTTAGGCACCAGGGACAGGTTTCGTGGAAGAAAATTTTTCTACAGACTGGGCAGGGAATGAAAGTGTTTTGGGATGAAAGTGTTCCACCTCAGATCACCAGGCTTTAGTTAGATTCTCCTAGGGAGCCCCCAGACCTAGATCCCAGGCATGCGCAGTTCACAATAGGATTCACACTCCTATGAGAATCTAATGCCGCTGATCTGACAGGAGGTGGAGCTCAGGTGGTAATGCTGGCTCCTGGGCCCACCGGCGGCTCACCTTCTACTGTGCAGCCTGGCTCCTAACAGGCCAGTCCATGGGTGAGGGGGTTGGGAACCCTGCAATAAAGCACTAATTTGGGCATTACTGTGAAGGTGTTTTGTAGATGTGGTTAACATCTACAATGTGTTGACTTTAAGTAAACGAGATTATCCTGTATAACCTGGGTGGCCTCATCCAATCAGTTGAAAGGCCTTAAGAGCAAATGAGGTTTCCTTGAGGAAGAATAAATTATGCCTGTGGACTACAGGGTCAGCTCCTGCCCAAGCATTTCCAGACTGTCAACCTGCCTGATGGATTTCAGACTCTGCTAGCCCCAACAATTGCAAAGCCAATTTATTGAAAAAAGCCATGTGTATATATGACCTACTGGTTCTATTTATCTGGTAGAACAATCTTTGCTTGGTTGGCAGTTTAGGCACCGCACCCTCTGAACCTACCCTCCTTCTCGCTGGTCCTGTTGGTGCTGGGCAGTGCCCCTCTCCTCACAGCTCCCCCTGCCCACCATGAGGCCTGTTATCATGGCTGTCCCCCTGTAACCTTCACTCTGAGTTCTATTTATCTTTGTGTTCTTGGCTTCTAGCACAGTGTCTGGCACAAGCAGGTGCTTGACATGTGAGTGTGGACTGAAGAAGAGACACTCATGGCAACAGCATGTCCTGTGTCTGCTGAGGGCAACTCCTCTCATTGGGTTTGCCAGTCCTGAGCTCCAGGTAGCCTTCACAGCATCCACTGCTGCTTAAGGTCAGAGGCCTTTGTCATTGGGCTCCTATGTCCTAACCTAGCTCAGAAAAGATACAGCCATGAGCTTCCCAAGTCAGAGGGTCATCCTGTACATTACCTTTCATTTTGTCTGGACGGTATAGGAACACTAGAGAATGTTTTTAAGAGTAAACAAACACAATTGTTAAATATAATCCAATACAAAGGAAAACTCCAGCCCCATGTCTACGTACTCTAGTCCTACTCTGCAGAGGCAACCTTTTATTTAAACTTGTATGGCTATACCATGTACATACAGAAAATTCCCATGCGCACTTAACACCCATGTAAACAGCAACCACAGCAAGAACTAAAATATTACCAGCACCACAGAAAGTGCCCAGCCATTTTCCCTTCTAGTCACTAACTCAATCACCTTTCCCCCCAGCATAACAATTACTCTGACTTTTAAACTATAAGCCATATGCTATTGGATGGTTTAAAATTTATTACAAATATCCCCAAATATCAGAGGCTACTTAAAAAAATTGTTTGTCCTGAATGTCATTCAATTCAGGACATAGGCATGGGCAAGGACTTCATGTCTAAAACACCAAAAGCAATGGCAACAAAAGCCAAAATTGACAAATGGGATCTAATTAAACTAAAGAGCTTCTGCACAGCAAAAGAAACTACCATCAGAGTGAACAGGCAACCTACAAAATGGGAGAACATTTTCGCAACCTACTCATCTGACAAAGGGCTAATATCCAGAATCTACAATGAACTCCAGCAAATTTACAAGAAAAAAACAAACAACCCCATCAAAAAGTGGGCAAAGGATATGAACAGACGCTTCTCAAAAGAAGACATTTATGCAGCCAAAAGACACATGAAAAAATGCTCACCATCACTGGCCATCAGAGAAATGCAAATCAAAACCACAATGAGATACCATCTCACACCAGTTAGAATGGCAATCATTAAAAAGTCAGGAAGCAACAGGTGCTGGAGAGGATGTGGAGAAATAGGAACACTTTTACACTGTTGGTGGGACTGTAAACTAGTTCAACCATTGTGGAAGTCAGTGTGGCGATTCCTCAGGGATCTAGAACTAGAAATACCATTTGACCCAGCCATCCCATTACTGGGTATATACCCAAAGGACTATAAATCATGCTGCTATAAAGACACATGCACACGTATGTTTATTGCGGCACTATTCACAATAGTAAAGACTTGGAACCAACCCAAATGTCCAACAATGATAGACTGGATTAAGAAAATGTGGCATATATACACCATGGAATACTATGCAGCCATAAAAAATGATGAGTTCATGTCCTTTGTAGGGACATGATGAAATTGGAAATCATCATTCTCAGTAAACTATCGCAAGGACAAAAAACCAAACACCGCATGTTCTCACTCATAGATGGGAACTGAACAATGAGAACACATGGAGACAGGGAACATCACACTCTGGGGACTGTTGTGGGGTAGGGGGAGGGGGGAGGGAGAGCATTAGGAGATATACCTAATGCTAAATGACGAGTTAATGGGTGCAGCACACCAGCATGGCACATGTATACATATGTAACTAAGCAGCACATTGTGCACATGTACCCTAAAACTTAAAGTATAATAATAATAAAAAAAATACAAAAAAAAATTGTTTGTTTGTAATTCTCCTGGTAAACGTGACTCTCATTAATATGCTTATAGTTATGTTTTTTATTAAATTTAGAAAATAATTATTGGCTCCTCTAATAAATAAGAATTTATCTTACGTTCCCTTTTCTCCTCTTTAGCCTTTCTTCTCCTTCGAGATTTGTAGTGAGTTTGTACATGTGTACATATGTAATTATTTATAGAATAAATTAAATATAAATTCACCAATAGAATAACATTTATTTTGTTAATCATGTTTAATTGCCAAAAATAATAGCTAATAGTCAACCAATAGCTAGCATTTATTGAGTATTTAGCGTATGCCAAGCTTTCTTCCAATAGCATCAACTCATTTAATTATCACATAACTCTATAAGTAGATATCCTTATCTCCATTTAATAGATAAGAGAAACTGAGGCACAGACACCTCAACTAAGACCAGGATTTACACCCAGGCAATCTGACTCCAGAGCCCATGGTCTTAGCCACGCTGCTATAATTTTGAATAATGTACCTCTATCTCTTTGTTTAATTTAATTTTTAATTTTTATGGATACATAGTAGGTGTAGATAATTATGGGGTACATGAAATATTTTGATACAGGCACACAATGTGTAATAATCATATCAGGGTTAATGAGGTTTTCATCACCTCAAACATTTATCATTTCTTTGTGTTACTCCAGTTATACTCCAATTACACATTCCAATTATACTCTTGGTTATTTTAAAAAGCACAATAAATCATTGTTGACTGTAGTCACTCTGTTGTGCTATCAAATACTAGATCTTATTCTATCAAAGTATGTTTTTATACCCATTAAGCATCCCCACTCCCCACCCAACTACCCTCCCCAGCCTCTGGTATCCATCATTCTATTCTCTATCTCTGTGAGTTCAATTGTTTTAATTTTTAGCTCCCACAAATAAGTGAGAACATGCAAAGTTTGTCTTTCAGTGGCTGGCTTCTTTCACTTACCATAATGTCCTCCAGTTCCATCCATGTTGCTGCAAGTGACAGGATCCAATTTATTTTTATGGCTGGAATAATACTCCATTGTGTTTATGTACCATGTTTTCTTTATCCATTTGTCTATTGGTGGACACTCAGGTTGCTTCCAAATCTTGGATATTGTGAATAGTGCTGCAACAAAAATAGGACGGCAGATATCTCTTCAATATACTGTTTTCCTTTCTTTGGGGTATATATCTACCAGTGGGATTGCTGGATCATATGGAGGTTTTATTTTTAGTTTTTTGAGGAATCTCCAAACTATTTTCCATAGTGTTTGTACTAATTTTCATTCTGACCAACACGGTGCAAAGGTTCCCTTTTCTCCACATCCTCACCAGATTAGCTATTGCCTGTCTTTTGAGTATAAGCCATTTTAACTGGGGTGAAATGATAACTCATTGTAGTTTTGATTTGCATTTATCTGATGATCAATGATGTTGAGCACCTTTTAATATATCTGTTTGTCATTTGAATGTCTTCTTTTGAGAAATGTCTATTCAGATCTTTTGTCCGTTTCTTCACTGGATTGTTAGATTTTTTCCTATAGAGTTGTTCGAGCTCCTTATATATTCTGGTTATTAATCCCTTGTCAGATGGGTTATTTGCAAATATTTTCTCCCATTATGTGGGTTGTCCTTTCACTTTGTTGTTTCCTTTGCTGTGCAGAGCTTTTTAACTTGATGTGATCCCATTTGTCCATTTTTGCTTTGGTTGCCTGAGCTTATGGGGTATCAAGAAATCTTTGCTCAGATCAACATCCTGGAGCATTTCTCCAATGTTTTCTTTAAGTAGTTTCACAGTTTGAGGTCTCAGATTTAAGTGTTTAATCAATTTTGATTTAATTTATGTATATAGCTTGAAATAGAGGTCTAGTTTCATACTTTTGCATATGGATATTCAGTTTTCCCAGCACCATTATTTTTTAACTTTTATTTTAGGTTCAGGGGTACATGTGAAGATTTGTTATATAAGTAAACTCATGTCATTGGGGTTTGTTGTATAGATTATTTTGTCGCCTGGCACTAAGCCTAATACCCAATAGTTATTTTTTTTCTGTACCTCCCCCTTTTCCCAGCCTCCACCCTCAAGTAGGCCCCAGTGTCTGTTTTTCTTCTCTTTGTGTCCATGTGTTCACATCATTCAGCTCCCATGTATAAGTGAGAACATGTGGCATTTGGTTTTCTGTTCCTGAATTAGTTTGCTAAGACTGATGGCCTCCAGCTCCATCCATGTTTCCGCAAAGGACATGATCTCCTTCTTTTTATGGCTGCATAGTATTTCATAGTGTATATGTACCATATTTTCTTTATCCAGTCTACTGTTTATGGACATTTAGGTTGATTCCATGTCTTTGCTGTTGTGAGTAGTGCTGCAATGAACATATGCATGCATGTGTCTTTACGGTAGAATGATTTATATTCCTTTGGGAATATACCCAGTAATGGGATTGCTGGGTTGAATGGTAGTTCTGTTTTTAGCTGTTTGAGGAATTGTCACACTGCTTTCCATGATTATTGAACTAAATTATACTCCCACCAACAGTGTATAAGTGTTCTCTTTTCTCCATAACCTCACCATCATCTATTTATTTTTTGACTTTTTAATAATAGCCACTCTGACTGTCCAGAACAATTTATTGAAAAAGCTGTTCTTTCCTCAACGAATTTTCATGGCACTTTTGTCAAAAATGAGTTCACTGTAGGTGTATGGATTTGTTTTTGGGTTCTCTACTTGTTCCATTGGTCTATGTGTCTGTTTTTATGCCAGTACCCTGCTGTTTTGTTTACTATAGCTCTGTATTATAATTTGAAATCAGGTAATTTAATTCCTCCAGTTTTGTTCTTTTTGCTCAGGATATCTTTGGTTATTCTGGGTATTTTATGGGTCCATACAAACTTTAGGACTTTTTAAAATTTCTGTGAAGGATGTCATTGGTATTTTGATAGAGATTGCATTGAATCTGTAGATTGCTTGGGTAGTTAGTATGAACATTTTAATGATGTTAATTCTTCAAATCCATGAACATGGAATATCTTTTCATTTTTTTGTGTCCTTTTCCATGTCTTCCATTAATGTTTTATAGTTTTCATCATAGAGTTCTTTCACTTCTTTGGTTAAGTTAATTCCTAGGTATGTTATTTTATTTGCAGCTATTGTAAATGGGATTACTTTTTAATTTTTTTTTCACATTATTCACTGTTGTCATATATTGGAGATGCTACTGTTTTTTGTATGTTGATGTTGTAGCCTGCAAGTTTTCTGAATTTGTTTATCAGTTCTTAGAGTTTTTGGTGGAGCATTTAGGTTTTTTCAAATATAAGATCATATTATCTGCAAACAAGGATAAATTGACTTTTTCCTTTTCAATTTGAATGCCCTTTATTTCTTTCTCTTGTCTGACTTCTCTAGCTAGGACTTCCAGCACGATGTTGAATAACAGTGGTGAAAGTGAGCATCCTTAATGTGTTCCAGATCTTACAGGAAAGGCTTTCAGTTTTTCTCTATTCAGTGTGATACCAGCTGTGGGTCTGTTGTACATGGCTTTTATTGTGAAGTATGATACTTCTATATCCAGTTTCTTGAGTTTTATCATGAAAGAATGTTAAATTTTATCAGACGCCTTTTTAAGCATCAACCATTGAAATGATCACATGGTTTCTGTCCATCATTCTGTTGATATGGTGTATCACATTGATTGACTTGTATATGTTGAACCATCCTTGCATCCCTAGAATAATTCACACTTGGTCATGATAAATGAACTCTTTAATGTGTTGTTGAATTTGGTTTGCCAGTAGTTTGTTGAGGAGTTTTGCGTCAATGTTCATCAGGGATATTGGCCTATAGTTTTCTTTTTTTGACGTGTCTTTTTCTGGTTTTGGTATCCAGGTAATACTGACCTCATAGAATGAGTTTGTAAGTATTCCCTCCTCTTCTATTTTTTTTAGAATATTTTGAGTAGGATTGGTATTAGTTCTTTAAATGTTTAGTAAAACTCAGCTGTGAAGCCATTGGGTCCTGGGCTTATTTATTTATTTGCTGGAAGACTTTTTATTACAGCTTTGATCTTGTTACTTGTTATTGGTCTACCTGGGTTTTAATATGTCTGTATTTCTTATTGCACCTTATTTTTTCAGCATCTTTGAAAGTAGCTTTAACTATAATTCTTCCTAGAACAACTTTGGCTAAGGTAAGTTACTTACTGAAAAATCCATTAACTTTACCTCTTCAAAATTTTAAACTAAACAGTAGTTTAAAATGACAGTGATGTATGGTCCTAATGCTTCCATTTAAGAGAATTACTCTAAAACTTTTGAATAACCCTGAACTGGAAACTTGTTTTTACTTTACACTGTTTCTATCTTATAACTTATTATAAAAAGCATGTTATATCTACTTTTTGCTCTATATAATTTATAATAGTGATTTGTTGCAAGCAAAACAATTCTGGGCTGACCTTATTAATTCCTATTTGGTGCCCTCAAGTGGGAGAGGCTCAGTGGAAATGTAGCAGCCTGCAGGCCAACATGGCCTCCAGCCCAGTCATCAGTTAATCCCCAGAGACCATATGTATGATCATACTGCAAGGTGACTTGGCATCTGAAGACTCAGAAGAAGAAGCAATGAACACCCAAATGTCTGAGTGCCCAACTCCACCTGTGGGCTTAGAGGCCAGTCCCCATATCAGCTCAGTGCTCAGCAAGTGGACTCCCATGCAGGCCATGCTTGAGCTCCCCTCCCTACTCAGAGTGGGACAATGGCTCAGCATGCTCTCTGCCTCAGTCTCTTGGCCTGGCCATGTTCTAGCTGCTGTGACCTGTGCAATGGCCTTTGCAGGTTTGCCATCCTTGCCACCCCTGGTTGGGGTGTTGGGAATCATCCAAATGTGCCTCAGGCTTATGAGGCAGATGCTACTAAAGGTGGCCCATTGTGGGGATAGAGCACACATAGTTTGGCTCTGAAACTTCATGGTGTACAGTTTTGAGCAGTTTCCTTAAAGTTGTTGAGTCTTAGTTTCCCCATATGTAAAGATAGAGCCAACGTTCACTTGAAGGTTATTAGGTTTAAATTAGATTAGTGCTACAGCACACCATGCACTCCCATCAAGCACTAGAGAGGAGCACAGAAGGTAAGTATGTCACTCATCCTGGGAAGGGGTATCAGAAAGCTCTTCCTGGAAGAAATTATAGCTAAACAGAATCTGTAAAATAACAAATATAAACCTGAACAAAAATGTGTGTGTGTATGTGTGGTCAGAAAGGAAATGGTACAACCTGAGATGAAGAAGGACTTGTATGAAAAAATTTAATGATGTGCCTAGGTCCATGGGCTGTAAAAGTGTGAGGCCAAGAATAATAACAGATAGGATTGGAGAAGTACTCAGGCTCTGAAAGACGCATGTAAGCAGAGAGGCTGGGAACACTCATAAAGTTTTTAATTTTGATAAAAGTGAATTTACTATTAATTTAAAATAATCAAAAGTCAGAATTAGAGGGACCTTAGAGATGAGCTTACCTTATAAATGGAAAAACGGAAGCCCATATCGTTCCGTTTATTGAAGGTGACACTGTTAATTAGTGGCAGCTCATAAACTCCAGCTTCTTGCTTCCTTACGGTGTGGTCTTGCCATGTTCATAATGCCCCTCCCTTCCTCATTCAGAAGCTTGGCACATTCCCAATGTCTGTTTTATCCATGCAGTTTGCTGATAGTCCTATTGGCCCATATTCTGCATTCTTATTTTTCTTTTTGTTTCTTTTCTTCTCTGTTTTGTCAAAACAATGGATGGTCTTGGTTTTAAAAGTCAAATAGTGCCATTATACTTGTAAGAAAACATCAGTGGAAGCCCCTCAAAGGTAGTCTTCCCCGTGCACAGATTGGCTGTTAGCCTAGTGATGTGCTTTCCTCCCAGGAAGGGGTTGCTTGGGAGGAAATTGGTGGCACCTAAGATCTGAGTGGCAGCATGACATCAGGGTACAGTCCCTGGGGCAAGATTTCTTGAGTTCAAATACTGTGTTTCTAGCCATGTGATCTTGGACAACCCGCCATTGACTCGTGCTGCCTGTGTTAGGGGTTCTCTGCACTGTGCAAGGTGCTGCAGGGGATACAAAGAGGACTCCTGTACAACCTCTGGGCTCAAGGAGCTCTCAGGCCACAGGAGGAAAGAACTAAGAGGCAAACATAAGGAAGATCCCTGACAAGTGGACAAGTGGAGGGAATAGTTTTACTCCCACTTGAAGTCAGATAAACCAGAGGTCAATTCTAGCACTGCCATGTTCTGTCTGTGACAGCTTAGAGAATTTAATCTAACCTCTCCGAGCCTCAGTTTTCCTGTTGAAAAACAAGGTAATAATAAACACCTCTTTCAATGAATCATTGTGAGGATTAATAAGATAAATGGATGAAAGGAGGAGGATGTAAAGGAATCCATGATGGCCCTGTGGAACAAGAAAGTTAACTATCCTTAGACAGATTTTGAAAAAATTCCTGGAAGATAGAAAGCAGATGGGATCAGATTGCAGAAACATAAGGGCAGAAGAGAAAAAAAACAAAAAACAAAAACATAGCCCCAAACATAGACAATAGAAAGCTATAGCAGAAGTAATAGAAATACCAGAAATATTTTAAGCTCAGACTCAACAAATTGAGAAAGCAGAAGGGGCTTTTGGACAATCATCAGGTTAATTACTAAGGCTTTGTACTTGGAACAGCTGAACCCACTAGGCCCCTGTCCCTCCTCACACCTACTGAGCAGAGAGCAGGGGTGATGTTTAGACCCAGGATAAATCCTCCAGATGGGAAGAAACAACCCAGAGAGGCGGAACAGAGCCGGAAGTAACTCCAGACAGCCAAGGAAGAGAGAAAATGAGGATGGCTGATTCATGCATTTGCCCGTAGAATAAACTCTGAGCACAGCTGTCTGAAGCAGGAGTCCTGACCCAGGAAACTCAAATGGACAGTTGGGCCAGAGAAGGAGAGAAATGACTCCAGATGACTTACACCCCTGTGAGAAGGGGAGAGCTGGAAGCCCCCCTTCTCAAGAGGCAAGCTACTTCCTTGCACACCTTACTCTCCACTTTCCTGTCTCCCTCCCTCCCATCCCGCCCCAAGTCACCAAAGGCAGCTGGAATCAGTACTTTTACTCAGGCAAACAGAAATTTCCAATTCAAATGCAAACAATAGTTAAGAATATCCAAACATTTAAAGAAAATAAACATTAAAAAGAAGGACCAAAATCAACAAATAAAATGGCGAGTGTTCATGGAAAGGGAAAAATAACTTTAAGATCAGCATAAAGTTCAGATATGAGGGGCTGGCACACCATCAGTTAAGACAAATGGTATGAAAGGTTCAGTTAGGATTACAGGAACACCAAATGTTTTTGAACATTAAATAGATACGCTGAATAGCAGAATGGATATGGACTGTCGATAAAAAGAGTCAAACTGTAAAATATTTGAAAAGATTTATTCTGAGCCAAATATGAGTGACCATGGCCTGTAACACAGCCCTCAGGAGGGCCTGAGAACATGAGCCCAAGGTGGTTGAGGTGCAGCTTGGTTTTATACATTTTAGGGAGACATGAGACTTCAATAAATTACATTTAAGAAATACATTGGTTTGGTCCAGAAAGGCAGGACAACTTGAAGTAGGAGATAGGGGTGTTGCTTCTAGCATATAGGTAGATTTAAAAATTTTCTGGTTGACAATTGATTGAGTTTATCTAAAGACCTGGGAGAAATAGAAAGGTATGTCTGGGTTAAGACAAGAGGTTGTGGATACCAAAGTTCTTATTTGCAGAGGAAGCCTTCAGGTAGTAGGCTTCAGAGAGAATAGGCTGTAAAGTGCTTCTTATGAAACTTAAAGTCTGTGTTGAGGTTAATGCTGGAGAGGTATAATGAGGCACATCTGACCCCCACTTCCCGTCATGGCCTGAACCAGTCTCTCAGGCTAAATTTTAAAAGAGCACCCTAGCTGAGGAGAAAGTCCATTTAGATGGTTGGGGGGTGGGGGACTTAGTATTTTATTTTTGGCTTACATGATAAAGAATGAACTCATGAACAGGAGAGAAAAAAAAAGAAAAGAAAAAAGGGAGAGCCCTGAGAGCATGGAAGAGGGGAAACAGGAAAATATGAGAAAATGCAGACCTGAAAAAACCTCACAAATTTTTAAATTGAAAAGGATCACAGAGAGACACACAAAATGAATGACCAAAAATCATAGCTGAATACATACTGGTGAAATTGCAGAACCTCAAGAATGAAAGAAAATACTAAAATCTTCCAGAGAGAAAAACAAGTTTACCTACAAAGGAATAGGAATCAATCGGCATTAGAGTTCTTTGCTAATCTGGAAGCTCAAAGTGAATGAATCATATCCTCTAGTTTCTAAAGGGAAACATTTGGAAGTTTCAACTCTATATTGTGCAGATGGTACCCATGTCAACCCTTGGCTCCCCTCTGTGGACATTTCCACAGGAGCTCACTCATCTCCTTGTAACAACCTACCTCCTTATCTCTCGGATGACCACCCTGAAGAGGGGGGTTAGTTAATGCCCTTGAGAAACCCTCTAACTCTCATTCAATTGGTGACAGGAGCTGGTGGAAAACCACCCTAGGCTTCTGTCCTTCAGGAGGACAATTTGAGAAGGACATTCCACATGCTTTTCAGGTGGTCCTAGAAGAATGGAGCCTCCAACTTGTGGGAGCTTCCTTAATCACACTCTTAGATTGACTTTCCTTCTTTTCTGTCTGAGTACCCACCTTCCTCATTCCTGTTTCCTGGGATAGCCTCACAAATAAACTACCTCCACTCACATCCTTGTCTCAGGGTAGGATTTTGGGGGACATATGCAAATACAGACATATGCAACTTAGCTACATTCAAGTGTAAGAGCAACATAAAGACATGTTCAGACATGCAAGTACGCTGAGTCTCTTCACACATATTCAGGTAGACCGTCTCCTCTCTCCCACATCCACAGAGTGAATACGCCCTGCCCTCATATACACTAACACCATTTTGGAGAAGAGAAAGGGGAGGGGAAGAAATGTTTAAAATGGAATATGTACTCCCAAAATACTGAATCATCCAAAAGAGACTGTAAAGTGGAACAGAAGGTGAAAGAAACCTGTGAATTGGCAAATTTTGAGTTTGGTTTCTCCTCGTCTCTCCCACAATAGCCCCCACTACCCCATAGTGAGGAGAACTTGTAGGAGATTAGAAAGCGTTTCTCCAAGAAGATGCTATCAGCCTTTGGGCCATGCAGTTCTTCCTTGTGCAGGACTGTTCCAGGAATTGCAGGACATTTAGCATTCCCAGCCTCTGGCATTAAGTGCGTGGCACCCCCCAGGCATTGTGACAACCAGAACCCCAACTACCCCTGGGGAGGACCTCCAAAAGCTACGATTAAAGGAAATACAAAGGTTAGATGTCTTTAAAATATGAAGAAAATGTATGTAGATTTGTGATTCATCTACACTTATTTTTCTCATCTCCCCAGGTAGGCTCAGTTTCCAATACCCTCTACCAAATAGTATTATGATATAACTGGGTGCTTGACAAACATTATACAATGCAGAGGTGATGATGACTACAGGCATGGGATTAGAGCTATTATCAGGAAGAGGGGGATGCTATGGTCTGAATGTGTCCCCCAAAATTCATGTGTTGGAAATTTAATCCTCAATACAACAGTGTTGGGGGTGGGGCCTAATGGGAAGAGTTTAGGTGATGAAAGCATGAATAGATTCACGCTGCTCCAAAAGGGCTTGTGGGAGTGGGTTCTCTCTCTTCTGCCATGTGAGCACACAGGGTTGGTTCCCTGCTTTCCCTTCCGCCTTCCGCTATGTCAGGACGCAGGAAGAAGGCCCTCACCAGATGCTGACACCTTGATCTTGAATTTCCTAGCCTTCAGACTGTGAAACATAAATTTCTGTTTTTTTACACATTACCCAGCACAAAATGGACTGAGAGAGGGGATCAGGAATGTCAAGCCAGTTCTTACCTCTGGGGAGCAATGCATACCTGGGTCCCCAGCATAACTTGCTCCCTGGCCTGTTTGGCTAAGTGGTGAATGAAGCTGACCTGAGGTCTATGTGGAAGATGCCCCTCTGTGTTCCTGGAGAGGCTCCAGGGAGGGCAGGGTTGCCTGAAGGAGTGGACTCCGGGACCCACCTTCAGCCTGACCTCCTGAGTCCCCTCAGCCTGTCTGGTATTTGACTGCTCCCCTGGAGCCAGACGTTTTCCTCCCACCACCTCCACACAAACATACTTACTGTGAGCCTCCCACTTGTGCTTTCTCCTCTCCTCATCCCCGCTGTGTCCTGAAGCAGACACAGGCTCCAGGACCAAGCGTGTGCATCTGCCCTGACCTCTCCAGCCCACACTGACCACCTCTTTCCTTCTAGAAGACTCACACTCATGACTTACCATGTAAGGAAGGTGACCCCAGTAAAGCCAGACAGAGAAGATCTATCAAAGAGGCAGACTTCTTGAAGGTCAGAATCTAGAGAGAGAAAAGAGGACAAATGCATTCCTTTACACACTGGTGAGAAGGAAGTCTGGCGTTTGTTTTTCATGTCTTGTATCCTATAGCCTCTCACCAGGAAGTGGTACACTTGGGATCCCAAAGGTCACTTTCTCATCTTCCCGTGTAGGGTTTCCCTTCTACCCAGCATCGATTGTCAACCCCTTCAGCAGGTACCATTGGCTTCTCCAGGGCCCTCTGAATTCTGCTGGAAGACGTTGCAGGGGTGGGAGGGAGGCAGATTCAGTACAATTCCTGGCAGACAGATCCAGTAAGGCCTGGGCTATGAATTTTCTGGTGCTTGTTTCCAAGGCTGCCTCTGTGGCCTGCATGTCGTGAGCTCTGTGTGGATGTGGCTGGGGCAGAGGCATCAGCAAAGGCCCATCTGCCCTGGCTGCATTAACCTTGGCTTTCACCTGTAACATTCTGTGGCATCCATGAGGAAGCTGCCCTGGTGGGAAGTATATCAGTCTCCACTTCTGGGCTGCTTTCCCAGTAACACTTTACAGCCATGCTGGTTCCATAGAGAAAAGGCCTGTTATAGCACACTAAAGCTGATTTTCTGTGAGGATGATTGGTTTCCTGGGCCAGAAGGGAAACTGAGGCTCACTAGTAGTACAGGGACAAGAGGTATTCATGAGGCTCAATTCTGAATCCTGCTCTGCCCTTCATTACCAACATGATTTTGGACAAGTTATTAAATGCCACTGAATCTCAGTTTCTTTATCAGTAAGATGATTTTAAATACTCCACATAGGTTACTGTGTAGCTAAGCTAAAGCAAGATTATCATTAAATAGAGTTACTAGATAAAATATAGGATTCCCAGTTAAAGTTTAATTTTCTCTCAAAAAGATGAAAGAGAAGTGTTGGTGAGAGTATGGAGAAAATAAAACCCTTGCACACTGTTGGTGGGAATGTAAATTAGTACAGCCACTATGGAAAACACTATGGAGGTTCCTCAAAAAATTAAAAATGGAACTACCATATGACCTGGCAGTCCCTCTTCTGGGAATATATCCAAAGGAAATTAAAGCATTTCCTCAAAGATGTAGCTGCACTCCCTTGTTCATCGTAATAGCCAAGATGTGGAATCAGCCTATGTTCCTGTCAATGTCAATATTCCTGTCAATGGAAGAATATATGCAGAAACTATGGTATATAAAAGAATTCATAACCGAAAAACAGTATGGTATTTACGTATATATACATATATGTCTATGTATACACACACATATATGTATACACACACGTGTGTATGTATATACGTGCAATGCCATTCAGCCCTAAAAATGAAGGAAATTCTGTCATTTGTGATAACATGGATGAACCTAAAAGACATTATGCTTCATGAATAGGCCAGCACAGAAAGACAAATATTGCATGATCTCAATTGTATGTGGAATCTGAAAATATTGAACTAATTGAAGCAGAATATAGAGGGTGGTTACCAGGGACTGTTACCAGGGAGGGGGTCTAGGGAGATATTGGTCAAAGGCTACAAAGTTTCAGTTAGACAAGAGGAAAAAATTCAGGAGATTTATTGTACAGCATGGTGACTGTAGTTAGCAACAACGTATTGTATACTTGAAAATTGCTAAAAGAGTGGATCTTAAATGTTCTCACCACAAAAAATGATTAGTATGTGAGATGATGGATATTAATTAGTTTGATTTAACCACTTTGCAATCTATCTATCATCGATCAAAATATCACAGTGTACAATATAAATATACACAATTTTATTTGTCAACTATAACTTAATAAAAAAGTTAAATTTCAAGTAAAAAACAAATAATACTTTAGTATAAATGTGTCCCAAATGTTGCATGAAACATACATTAAAAAATTAGTTGTTCATTTGAAATTTAAATATAACTGGGCCACCTGTATTTTTATTTGCTAAATTTGACCATCCTAGTCATTGATGTAAAATGAATAATATTTACCACTTGTTGGGGTCCATGTGTGCCACAGAACTAATCTAATTTAAACCTAACATCCCAAAAGTAAACATTAGTTCTATTTTCACAGATGTGGAAACTAAGACACAACAAGTTAAGGAAACTGCTCAGCACTGCACACCATGAAATTTGAGAGCTAGAGTCAAATCATGTAAACCCAGGAGGTGGAGGGTGCAGTGAGCCAAGCTCGTGCCACTGCACTCCAGCCTGGGTGACAGAGTAAGACTCTGTCTCTAACAAACAAACAAACAAACAAACAAAACCAAACCCATGTGTGTGTGCTCTGCTTCAACACTGGGCCACCTTTGTAGCTTCATAAATCTGGGACACACTTAGGATGATGCCCCAACATCCCAACAAGGGGTGGTGAGGATGGAGAACCTGCAAAGGCCAGTGCGCATGTCCTGGTGGCTAGAACACGGCCTGGCTCAGAGACTGAGGCAGACAGCATGTTGGGCTATTATCCCACCCCGAATAGGGAGGGAAGCCCAGGCATGGTCTGCATGGGAGTCCCACTTGCTGGGTACTGAGCTGATGTGGGGACTGGCCTCCAAGCCTGGAGGAGGAGTTGAGCACACAGACGACTGGGGTGTTCATTGTTTCTTCTTCTTTTGGCTCATAAGGTGCCAAATCACTTCAGGGTATGAATCTTACATATGGTCTCTGGATATTAACTAACAGTATTGTAATTACTGTTTATACGTTAAACAGTGACTACAACGCAAGTTTCTTGAGAGTACAGGTGATGATTTGTTTACCCTTGTGTCCCCAGCATATAGCAGAGGGCTTGATATGTAGCAGATGACCAATAAGTATTTGCTAAACAAATGAAAGGATTAATGTGGGTGAGGCCTGCTGTGTGACATTTGTCCTCAGGGGGGCAATGAGGAAAATAAGCCATGGGGCCAAGAATAACAATTCAAAAACAATAGTTGGGAGAACTGAGGACTACACCCTGTCTTGAGGAGGACTGAGAATCAGAGCCGCAAGCTGTATTCCAGTGCATGTGACCTCAGGTGTGTTTGGGCTGTGCACACACTGGGGACTGCTCACAGTTAACAGAAACAGTGAGGCTCTGAGTGTACGGCCAGACCAGAGGGGCCACATCTGTGAGCAAACCCTGCAGCTCTGCCTTACAAAGCGATAAATATGGTGAGGCTGGGAGTGGGAGGAGGGAGAGCATGGCAGCCATGACAGTCTTTCCTTTGCTCAAGGGACTAGGGAAATGGTAGAAGAGGGTTTCTTGTCATGAAAGAGGCAGGCATCAGTGTCTCCAGCTGGTTTATTCCCTTGTCTTCCAAGTGTAATAAACATTTATTCATGCATTAATTGAACAGATATTTTTGTTATTCCCTTGTGTAATTATAGGTATTTTAGATTATGGTGACACACTGTATTACTGGCAGTGTTGGCAATTGAGGTGCTTTGAGTAAGCAGTTCTTCTAATTAACTAAAATTTTATCCTTTTAATGTGTTTAAAATATGGGCACCCATTTTTGGCCCTGCTCCCATTCTACATAGTTCTGTGTTCCCCCCTTTTTAGGCTGACTGCTTTGATCTATAGAGTGCAGTGGCAGAGATGTTCTGTGACTTTTGAGGCTAGCTCAGAAAAGGCCGCGCAGCCTCTGCCTTGTTCCCTGGAGTAGTGAGCCTCCACGTAAGAAGTCTTGCTACTCTGGAGCTGCTGTGTTGGACTATCCATATGTAGACCCTGAGATCAATAGTTATAACTCAGCCCAGCTTTCCTCCCATGCACACCAAGCAAGGTGCCAGGCCTGTGAGTGAAAATGTCTTGGACCCTCCAGACCAGTCCATCTACTAGCTGATACCACTAAGTGTATGACAATGACTTGTGCAGCAGAAGGGTTACCCAGCAAACTCTGGCCAAATCCCTACTCTTCAAAATAATTAGATATAATAAAATGGTGTTTGTTTTAACCCACTAAAATTTAGAGTAATTTGTTATGGAACAACTGTGGAAATAGTTAAAATTGAGCTGTTTGCCTAGAAACCATTCTACAACACTTTTGGCCCTTTCTTGGCTGTGGTGGTGGTTATGGAGGTGCACCACTTGGATCCCTTTCAAGAATACCTGCTGAAGGGGAGGAGAATTGACTGACAGCCTCCAGCTGCTGCCCTCATGAAAGCAGAGGCAGTAGTCTGAATAGATGGGGTGCCTACCTTCAACATGTAGTTTGTGTATTCAGTCAGACCTCTATTTGGTGCTGTGTCCTAAATGGGAAGGATATATATGTCCAGGAAACAAGACTCAAAAGCAGGAGTAGTCCCACTTAGCACCACCTCAACAACCCACTGGGAATTTTGTGCTTTCCGTCCCTGAAACTACAGGCACTGCAGGATTGGAGGTCTTTTTTTCCCAATGAAAGTGCTCTCTTGTCAGGGGACAGGGTAAGGATCCCATTAAACAAGTTATGCTGTAGCTAGGGCACTTTGGATTCCATGTACCCAGGGACCAGCAAGCAGGAAAAGAAGTCCATTGGCAGAAGTAATTGACCCTGATTGGCAGGAAGGCTGCCTTTACAAAACTGGGACAAGGAGGAATGCTCGTGGAACCAAGGCGACTCAGTTAGGTGCTTCCTGATTGGTACTCCCTTGTCCAATTGTAACTGTGAGTGGACATATGAAGCAACTCTAGCTTGACAAGGGAATGACTACCAGTGATTCAGATTTCTTTAGAATGATGATTTGTGTCATACTATCATGTAAGCCACCAAGCTTGCCAAGGCAATAGTTGAGGATAAGGGGATTTTAGAATGCATAGTGTAGGAGGGAGAGGATGAGTACTAGTTATGGCCATGAGATCAACTGCAGCATTGGGGCCTATGGTTCATCCCACTAACCTCACCCTTTTAAGTTTTCTCATATAAAGAGAAATCCAAGGGGAGCATAGAGTAACTGCTCCTTGAAAATGAGTGGAGAAGTGAATCTGTGTGGTTAAGGGTTTAACTGTGGTGGCCATGGGACACACCATTCAGATTTTTTTTCAAGTGAACTTACTACAGGGGGCACAGTTGATTGACAGCCTCCAGCTGCTGCCCCCATGGGTGCTGAATTGATGCTTTCTCTGCACAGCTCCTAGCCAACTAATGAGCTTGGCAGACTCCCTCCTGTCCAACGTGGAATTGTACAATAGTGCCAGCTCATTCCTGTGCAACATGAGATTCCTCTGAAGGACAGCTTTGCTTGGAGACTCCCTGTTAGACTGCTAGAAATTTTCTCAGAAATGTGCTGTGGTCTGTGACTTTTCTAACCCAGTACTTCCTTCCTTCTTTCCTTACACAGGTGCTAGACCTATATCATGGTCTGAAACTTCTCATGCCTTCTTCTGCTCCTCTTCCCTTTTATCCTTCACAAGTACATTCCTTAGTAAATCTTCGACATGTCTAATTTCATCTTGGTGTCTCTTTCACAGGGAATCTGAATTGACACACTTTGTTAGTAAACAATTTTTATAAACATCATTCAAGATTTTCTCTTGACGACTTAATGACTCTTATGAACATCAAACAAAGTAGCAAACTTAAAGAAATGACTGGATTGGGATTGACATGCATGCGTTTCTCAGATGATCCATGATATTGAGCACCTTTTCATGTTCCTGTTTGGCATTTGTGTATCTTCTTTTGAGAAATGTCTAATTCAGATCTTTGTCCATTTATTCATTGGTCTATTAGATTTTTTCCTATTGAGTTGTTTGAGCTCTTCACATATTCTGGTTAGCAATTCCTTGTCAGATGGATAGTTTGCAAATGTTTTCTCCCACTCTGTGCATTTTTCCTTCACTTTTGTTTCCTTTGCTGTGCAGAAACTGTTAAACTTGATGTGATTCTATTTGTCCATTTTTGCTTTGGTTACCTGAGTTTGCCCAGTCCAACTTGTGGTAGCATTTCCCCAATCCTTTCTTTTAGTAATTTCATAGTTTAAGGTCTTAGATTTAAATCTTTAATTAGTTTTGATTTGGTTTTTTGCCTATGGTGAAAGAGAGGGGTGTAGTTTCATTCTTCTGCATATGGATATCCAGTTTTCCCAACACCATTTATTGAAGAGATTGTCCCTTTCTTAATGTTTGTTCTTGGCACCTGTGTCAAAAATGAGTTAACTGTAGATGTATGGGTTTGTTTCTGGGTTCTCTATTCTGCTACACTGGTCTATGTGTCTGTTTTTATGCCAGTACCATGCCGTTTCTATTACTATAGCTCTGTTGTGTAATTTGAAGTCAGATAACGTGATTCCTCTAGTTCTTTTTCTTTGTTCAGGATAGCTTTGGTTGGTTCTTTGGTGGTTCCATACAAATTTTATGATTGTTTTTTCTATCTCTGTAAAGAATGTTGTTGATATTTTGATAGGGATTGCATTGAATCTGCAGATGACTTTGGGTAGTATGGACATTTTAACAATATTGATTCTTCCAATCCATGAATATGGGATATATGTATATTTTTTTGGTGTCCTCTTCAATCTCTTTTATCAATGTTTAGTAATTTTCATTGTAGAGATCTTTGACTTCTGTGGTAAATTAATTCAGAAATATTTTATTTGTAGCTATTGTAAATGGGATTACTTTTTTGATTTCTTTTTCACATTGTTCACTGTTGGCCTATAGAAATGCTACTGATTTTTGGATGTTGATGTTGTATTCTGCAACTTTACTGAACTTATCAGTTCTAATATTGTTTTGGTGGAGTCTTCAGGTTTTTCTGAATATAAAATCATATTATCTGCAAACAAGGGTACTTTGACTTCTTCCTTTCTAATTATTTCTTTCTTTTGACTGATTGCTCTAGCTAGAACTTCTAGTGCTATGTTGAATAACAGTGGTGAAAGTGGGCATCCTAATTGTCTTTCATATCTTACAGTAAAGGCTTTTGGTTTTTCCCCATTCAGTATGATACCAGCTGTGGGTCTGTCATATATGGTGTTTATTATGTTGAGGAATAATACGTAAATACCCAGTTTTTTGAGGTTTTTATCATGAAGGGATGTTGAATTTTATCAAATGCTTTTTCAGCATCAATTGAAACGATCATATGGTTTTTCTCTTTCACTCTTTTTGTATAATGTATGATGTTGTTTGATTTGTGTATGTCGAACCATCCTTGCATCCCAGGGATAAATACCACTGGGTCACAATGAATGATCTTTCTAATGTATTGTTGAACTTAGTTTGCTAGTATTTTGTTGAAGATTTTTGCATCAATGTTTGTCACGGATATTGGCTTACAGTATTTTTTTTGATGTGTCTGTCCGGTTTTGGTATCAGGGTAATACTGGACTCATGGAATGAGTTTAAAAGTATTCCCTTTGCCTCTATTTTTTGGAACAGTTTGAGTAGGATTGGTGTCAGTTCTTTAAATGTTTAGCAAAATTCAGCAGTGAAGCCATCATGTGCCTGCCTTTTCTTTAGTGGGAAAATTTTAATTATGGCTTTGATCTTGTTACTTGCTATTGGTCTATTCAGGTTTTGGATTTCTTTGTGGTTCAATCTTGGTAGGTTGTATGTGTCTAGGAGTTTATCTATTTCTTCTAGATTTTCCAATTTATTGGCATATAGTTGCTCATACTAGCCTCTAATGATCTTTTGAATTTCCGCAATATTGGTTGTAATGTCTCCCTTTTCATCTCTGATTTTATTTATTTGGATGTTTTCTCTTTTTTTCTTAGTTAGTCTGGTTAAAGTTTCATCAATATTGTTTCACATTTCAAAAAACCACCTTCTTATTTCATTGATAATTTGTATTTTTTTTCATTTCAATTCTATTTATTTCTGCTCTGGTCTTTATGCTTTTTCTTCTGCTCGTTTTGGGTTTGGTTTGCTCTTGCTTTTATAGTTCTTTAAGACGCATCATTAGATGGTTTATTTGAAGTTTTTCCTCTTTTTAAATGTAGGCATTTGTAACTATAAACTTCTTTCTGAGTACATCTTTTGCTGTATCCCGTAAGTTTTGGTATGTTGTGTTTCCATTATCATTTGTTTCAAAAAAATTCTCAGTTTTTTTCTTAGTTTATTCATTGACCCACTGGTCATTCAGGAGCACATTGTTTAATTTCTATGTATTTGTATAGTTTCCAAAATTCCTCTTGTTTTGATTTCTAGCTTTACTCCACTGTGGTCAGAGAAGATGCTTGACATTATTTCAATTTTTAAAAATGTTTTAAGACTTGTTTTGTGACCTAACATATGGCCTATCCTTAAGAAGATCTATGTGCTGAGGAAAAGAATGTGTATTCTGCAGCTCTTGGATGAAATGTTTTGTAAATATCTATTAGATCCAATTGATCTATAGTGCATATTAAATCTGATGTTTCTTTGTTGATTTTCTCTCTTAAAGATGCTGAAAGTGGGCCGCTGAAGTGTCCAGCTATTTTGTACTGGGGCCTATCTGTCTCTTTAGCTCTAATAATGTTTCCTTTATATATCTGGGTGCTTCAGTGTTGGGTGTATATATATTTAAAATTGTTCTATCCTCTTGCTGAATTGGCCTCTTTATCATTATAAAGTTACTTTCTTTGTTTCTTCTTATGGTTTTTGTCTTGAAATCTATTTGTCTGATGTAAGTATAGTGACTCTTGATCTTTTATTTATTTACTTAATTTTTTAAGACAGAGTCTCACTCTGTTACCCAAGCCGTAGGGCAGTGATGAGAGCTTAGTTCACTGCAGCCTTGACCTTTCAGGCTGAAGTGATTCTCCCACCTCAGCCTCCCAAGTAGCTGGTACTACAGGTGTGCACAACCAAACCTAGCAAATTTTTGTATTTTTTGTAGAGATGGGATTTTGCTATGCTGCCCAGGCTGGTCTTGAACTCCTGGGCTCAAGTGATCCACTTGTCTTGGCCTCCCAAAGTGCTGGGACTACAGGCATGAGGCACGGTGCCTGGCTGACTCCTGCTCTTTTTTAGTTTCCATTGGCGTGGAATATCTTTTTCCATCCCTTTATTTTTAGTCTATGTGTGTCTTTATAGGTGAAATGTGTTTCTTATAAGCAACATATCAATGGGTTTTGTCTTTTCTTTTTTTTTCATTCAGCCAGTCTACGTCTTTTGATTGGAGAACTTAATCTATTTACATTCAATATTATTATTAATAACTGAATACTTACTTCTGCCATTTTGTAATTTATTTTCTGGTTGTTTTCTGGTATTCTCTTTCTTCTTTCTTTCCTTCCTCCCTGTCTTCCTCTAGTGAAGGTGATTTTCTCTGGTGATATGATTTAGTATCTCATTTTTCATTTTTTGTGTATCCATTGTATGTTTTCCAGTTTGAGGTTACCATGAGGTTTGCAAATCCTATCTTATAACCCATTATTTTAACCTGATAACAACTTAACACTATTTGCATAAGCAAACAAACAAATAAGCAAAGAGAAAATACCTAAAAACTCTATGCTTTAACTTTATCCCCCAAAACTAATAAAAACTCTATGCCTTAACTTCATCCGCCAACTTTAAAACTTTTTGTTGTTTCTCTTTATATCTTACTGTACTACTATGCCTTGAAAAATTGTAGTTATTATTTTTCATTGGTTCATTGTTTAGTCTTTCTACTTTGGATAAAAGTAGTTTACACACCACAATTACAGTGTCAATATTCTGTGTTTTTCTTTGAGCTTGCTATTAATAGTGAGTTTTGTACCTTCAGGTGATTATTTATTGCTCATTAATGTTCTTTTCTTTCTGATTGAAGTACTCTCTTTAGCGTTTCTTACAGGATAGGTGTGATGTTGATGAAATCTCTCAGCTTTTGTTTATCTGGGAAAGTCTTTATTTCTCCTTCATGTTTGGAGGATATTTTCACTGGATATACTATTCTAGGATAAAAGTTTTTTTTTTTTCCTTCAGCACTTTGAATATATCATGCCACTCTTTCCTGGCCTGGGTTTCCACTGAAAAGTCTGTTGCCAGATGTTTTGAAGCTTCATTGTATGTTGTTTCTTTTCTCTTGCTGCTTTTAGGATCCTTTCTTTATCCTTGATCTTTGGGAGTTGGATTATTAAATGTCACGAGGTAGTCTTCTTTCAGTTAAATCTGCTTTGTGTTCTGTAACCTTTTTGTACTTGAATATTGATATCTTTCTCTAGGTTTGGGAAATTATCTGTTATTATCTCTTTGAATAAACTTTCTACCCCTATTTCTCTCTACCTACTCTTTAAGCCAATAACTCTTAGATTTGCCCTTTTGGGGCCACTTTTTAGATCTTGAAGGCATGGTTCATGCTTTTTTATGTTTCTTTATTTTATTTTCTCTGACTGTGTATTTTCAAATAGGCTGTCTTCAAGCTCACTAATTTTTCTTCTGCATTATCAATTCTGCTATTATAAGGTTCTGATGTATTATTCATTGTGTCAAATTACATTTTGCAGACCCAGAATTTATGTTTGATTCTTTTTAATTATTTGAATATTTTTGTTAAATTTATCTGATAGAATTCTGAATTCCTTCTCTGTGAGTCTTGAATTTTGTTGAGTTTTCTCAAAACAGCCATTTCGTATTCTCTGTCTGAAAGGTAACTGGTGCTTTATTTAGTTCATTTGGTGAGGTCGTATTTTCCTACATGGTCTTGATGGTTGTGGATGTTTGTCAGTGTTGGGGAATTGAAGAGTTAGGTATTTATTGAGGTCTTTTCAGTCTGTGCTTGTTTGTACCCATTCTTATTTGGAAGGCTTTCCAGGTATTAAAGACCACTTTGGTGTTGTGACCTAAGTCTTTGGTCACTGCAGTTTATTTGCCTTAGGGGTCACCCCAAGCCCAGCAATGCTATGGCTCTTTCAGCCTCCTAGAGGGACCTCCTTGGTGGTCTTGCATAAGATTCAGAAAAATTATGTGGACCACCAGGCAGAATCTCTTGTTCTTTTTCCTTACTTTCTCCCAAAGAGTCTCTCTGTGCTGGGCTGCCTGGAGCTGGAGGAGGGATAATACAAGCACTCCTGTGGCCATCACCAATGGAACTGTGCTGTGTGGCGTGAGATGTGAAGCCAGCATAGCAATTGGTCTTATCCCAGGATCATGGTAAACACTGGCTGGCTACCACCAATGTTCGTTCAAGGGCCTAGGGCTCTACCATCGGTACGTGGTGAAGCCAACCAGGCTTGTGTCCTTCCCTTCAAGGTGATGATTTCCCCTTTGTCTTCAGCAGGCCCAGAGGTGCTGTCTGGGAGCCAGGGCTTGGAGTCAGAAACCTTAGAAATCTACATGATGCTCTATTCTACTGTGGCTGAGTTAAGCTGGCATCCAAGCCACAAGACAAAGTCCTTCTGACTCTTCCTTCCCCTTTCCACAAGCAGGAGTTTCTCCCTATGGCCACCACCACCCTAGACCAATGGCAAGTACTGCCTGGCTACTGCTGATGTTCATTAAAGGCCCAGGGTCTCTTCAGTCAGTTTATGGTGAAGGTTGCCAGGTCTGGGACTCTCCCTTCAGGGCAGTAGACTCCCCTCTGGCCCAGGACAGTTTTAGAAATGCTGTTTAAGAGCCAAGCTAGGAATTTGCAACCCCAAGAGCTTGTTTGATGCTCTATCTCACTGCGGCCAAACTGGTACCTGAGCTCATTTTTGGTTCTTATGAAGGTGCTTTTTTGTTTGGATAGTTGTGCAGGTTGGTGTTGCTGTGGGGAAGACAATCAATTAAGGATTCTGTTTGGCTCTGCCTCTTTTCTCTATTTCTTTAAATACAGGATTGATGGCTATCCCTCCTACTTTTAGTTTGCCCCAAACCACTTTTATTTCATATTAATTTTTGAAGAATATTTTCTCAAGGTTCAGAATTCTAGGTTGGCCATTATTTATTTGCTTTTTTTCCTGGCATAATTGAAAATCATTCCATTGTCCTCAAACTCCTGTCATTTCTGTGGCAAAATCAAATACCCATCTTATTGTTTATTCTTTGAAAGTAATGTATCTTTACCTTCTAGTCATTCTTAATATCTTAATTTCTCTCTGTGTCTCTCTCTCCTGCCAAGAGTCTTACAATGATGTGTCTAAGTGTACTTTCCTTTGACTTTGTTTCTTTTAAGTATTAGTAGTGCATGTAGAATTTGTGGGTTTATCTTTCATCACTTTGAAAAAATTTTGACTGTTATCTTTTCCCATATTGCTTCTGTCTCATCCTCTTTTTTGCTCTCCAACTTCATGTATGTGGGAGCATTCTCACCATTTCCCACATTTCTTTAACAACCTTTTCTGTGTTTCTCTATCTTCTTTTTTCTTTATGTACTTCAATTTGGATTTTCTATTGACTTATATTTCTGTTTCCTAAGGCTGTGTTTTTTTTCTCTTTGAACTTTAGTCATATTTTCTACTGCTCTTTGAGTTCACCTTTGTGAATTCATCCAGTGTGTTCTGAATTTTGAGATATTACATTTTTAATTCTAGCATTAATTTCTTTTTAATTCTTCCTAATATGTTACAATATATTGATGAATGTATGTTGATATTATCTTTCTCCAGAGAGAATTTATCTCCTTTCAATTGGACATAAAGTGGTGGCTGATTACCTTAATAAAATCGGGAACCATGCCGAGTCACTACTAAGTTGCTATTGTTCACTACTAAAAGGGAACTTAAATAAGTATTTTAATCAAACTTGTGCACTTAATGTATTTATTAATGAAGAAAATACCACTTAAGTAAGATATAAAGAAATATACTGAATATTTCAGTATACATTGATGTATTTTTATTTAATCTTAGACACATTCACTGTCCGTATAACTTGGGGTTTCCTATCATGTTAAATAGTAATGGATTTATATCCACTTAGAATACTCATTTATGCATCAATTCAATCAGATATATATTGAGCATTAGTTTCATGTGCTCCTCAAGGCACTCAAAGTTTAGAGAAGGAAGTGACATACCCATATTATAATTCAGGGTAAAATTCAGTTGGTGCCAAAAAGCAGAACTTTCAACTGTTTTCCTTTTCCCAATCATTGGAATTTGACGTGAACATACATATGATAAAATATAAGATACTGGTAACTCCACAGTATCTGACTGTCAGTCTACCATTGCTCTTGCACTCAAGAGAGCATATTGGATAACAAATGTTGCAGAGGCATTTGGAGATGCTGCTTATCTCATAAAGGCTATCTCTCCTTTGACAATGGCCTAAGAAAATAAAGAGGGATCTCCAGGGGTCATGTCTGTGCTATATATTTCTAGGTGTCTTCTCTCTGCTCTCTGGTTGAAGCCAGTCTGCAGTAAGAAAGAAGGAAGTCAAAGAGGTCAGCATGCAAAGAGAAGGAGAGGGTGCTGGCAGAGTTTGAGTCCCTAGTTCCCACAGTTACACAAGACAGCCCAGTGTGATGGTTTAGAAACATGTCTGAAAATTATTTTGATGCCCTTCCTTCTGAGAGGTAGGGTATATTTCCTTTCCCCTTTTATCTGAATAGACTTTGTTTTGCTTGTAACCAAAACAGTACAGCTGATGGGACATTATGAGTCTTCCAATAACAAGTCATAAAAGATGATACAACTTCAACTTTGTTAGCTGGAAAAATTGCATGGAGCCCTGATCCACCATGTAAGATGCTCCATTATTGTGAGATTCGCATGCTGTGAGGAAGTTCAGGCCATATGTAGAGGCCACGTGTAGATGCTCTGGTTGATAGCCCCAGCTGAGGTCCGAGATGACAGTTAACATCAGCCACCCAGGCATGTGAATGAATAAATCTTTAGATGATTCCAGCCCCCAACCAGTGAGTCACCGTCAGCCACTGAATCTTCTCAGATGAGACCCCAGACATCATGGAGCAGAGCCATTCCCATTGTGTCCTGTGCAAATTCCCAACCCATATAATTCATAAGCATGACAAAATGGTTGATAAAGTGGTTGCTTTAACCTACCAGGTTTGGGGATAATATGTTACACAGTAATGGTAACTGGACTATTCAATAACCTTCAAATAAATCCTTTTTTTGGCTTAAGCTAGTACGAGTGAAATTATTGTCTTTTCCAACCAACAAGACCTGATTAATAGAGCAGGGGAGTGAAAATGATGTTATTGTGGAAATAACCCTGGTCTCTTTTGAGTTAAGAAAATATATATTTTAATGCTTAGGTATTTTAATACCAACTACAAAATACTTTCTACTTCTCTGATAACTAATAGTGCCTAGTGGCAAATGGTGACACAATTTGAGAACCATTGCCTTAAAGAAGAGACAAAGAGGGATAGTTCTGTGGGAGAGTGAAGAAGGGGAAGGGGGATCACATCCTGTAGGTCTGGTAGAGCGCTATATGTTTGTTGTCTAAGCAGTTAAAGCACCAAGTTCTTGCCACATGCTAGCTTAGCTTCGTGTTCAGGCTCATTCTTCTGCCCTGCCTTACTGGTTCCAACTCTCCAAGGGGCTTTGTTTCCAGGAGGCTTGAGAGTCCTGCTTGTGTGCCCTGGCACGGGGAAGACCTTTGCTTTCCTGCTGTCACTGCTTTTCTAAATAGTCTGCTCCTTGCATGTAGCTCCCATTGCCTAGATGGTTTACAAATTGTTCTTTTAGCTCTCATCCTTTCTTGTCCAGAAAATATGACATAAAGGAAAAAAAATCAGGCTGTATCTCTTTTCGCTGTACAATCCTGTCTCCAACACTTGATGGTCTCCTCCAAACAAGATAGATTTCTTAGAGAATGTATGGTTAGTTACCCACTAGGCACATTTGAGTCCCTCCAGTGACAGAACTCTTTGCATGGACTGCTCAGGATAACCAATTAAATTATCTGTAGAGAACCGTAAATTTTTCCAAAGCCAGAGTCCATTGTAATGTTTTCTTTCTGATCTTGATAAAAACATTTTCTCTCTTTATAGTCAGCCTCTGAACCTGATAGCATAGTAGCTGTTGCCCAGCCTTCACTGTGTCCCTGCCCTGCCCTGCAGGCAGTAAGAGGGTGCCAGCTTGGCCTTCCTTCTTAAGACCCCCAACCCACTGCGCTGCTATCATCGTGGTTTCTTTCCTCATAATTTTCATAACTTGTATCTTCAAATCTCACTTCTAGCATTGATATATATATATTATATATATATATATATTTAAATTTGAGACAGGATCTTGGTCTGTCACCCCAGTTGGAGTGTAGTGGCATAATCATGGCTCACTGCAGCCTTGACCTGCCAGGCTTAAGTGATCCTCCCACCTCGGCCTCCTGAGTAGCTGGTCCTACCGGTGTGTGTCATCATGCCCACTTAATATCAATTTTGTGTCAACCCATTTCTCCTCCATTTTATCAATTGTCCTTTTATTTTTCATTTCTAAAATGTTTTCTGGGCCCCTGTGTCCTGCTCCAAACTTCTCAGGGAGGTGAACCCACTGATATCAAGGGTATATTCTGGCCAAAGATTTAGATAAGTTTGAGTAAACAACGTGACAACCTGTGACTGGGTGAAACACACACACACACACACACACACACACACACACACACACACTCTCTTACTATTTAGCACTAAAGCTGGTTGGTGGCATACTTATCTCTGAGGCAGATGGATTTTCAGTTTAGGAAATGACTTCAGTGGTCCTGGATGGATTTCACTGGTCAACGGGGTAAAGTCTGTGGAGGAGGTGCAGAGCAATGAATCTTCTCTTATCTGGAGGTTTCTTCAGGCTTGCAGACTCTTTCAGGCTCTGGACTATGGAAACAAATCAAGCCTTGGCATAGGCTGCCAGATCCACACAAATGCCAGTGGTGAGGATGGCATTCAGAACATACCAGAGACCTGTGCCCCCCAAATTCTAAGGGCTCAGGGCCCCAACATGTGGGCACTGGGTGGGACTGAGCTCACATACCTGGGGAAACAAGAGGTGGGGCAGGTGGTTTGGTAAGTTCTTGAAGGTACCTGAGAACAACAGGACTGGTGAAAAAATGTGGAAGGGCTCTGAAGGTGGGACACACTCAGTAGGAAAGAGGGTTTATTGAAGGGCCTCAGCTACTGGAGCAGACAAGGATGAGGAGCAGAGGAAAGGGATCAGGACATGGGAGGGGAGAGAAGAATCTGGGTCAGGGGACAGGAATTCACTGAGGGTTGCTTAGTGGCTTTCCACTGCTAGTCAAGAGGATGGCTCTCTGGAATTCTGACTGCTCATAGAACTGTTTCACCTTTCCCAATGAGGGCCTTTATTTTTGCCCAGGGTATTTCCCCCACCCCCAGCATAAAGAAAAGAGATAACCAGGGCAGGGAGATAGCCATGGCTCAAGTTCATGCATCATGATTTGCAAAGTTCCTTCATATTGTATCATCACAAACTCCTCTCAAAGGATGGAGGGTGCAGGCAATTATCCCCAACTCACAGGAGAGGAAATGTGTCTTGGCTTCTCAAAATAAGTTAGTGTGAGTCCCTAAAATCTTTGATTTAGCTTTGATTAAAATTAAGGTTTTAGAGAGAGAGTAAGATGGTTGACTAGACATAGCCAGGTGGAACAGCTGGCAATGAGGAACAAAGAAGACTGGTGTACTCCTAAAGATCTTCTGAAAGAAGGCACAAAGAGTGGACAGAGGGAAGACACAGAAGCTGGGCTGAAGTGGGAGGACACTGGGAATCCTGCACAGGGCTATCATGCATGGGGACTCATCCCTGGCCCCCAGTGACTCTGGGGGAACAAGTGAGTTGAACTGGTAAGGACCAACTCACTCTCACCACAGGCCACTGGAATTCTGGCAGGAGGAGGCCCCTAGACCACCATGGACACTCGAGTTGGCAGGGAAAGCTGGTTAGAGAAGTGGTAGGGGCAGCAAGCCAGCTGATGTAGAGCCCAGAGGGTTTGGTGTGGGAGTGTCTGTAGTGGAGCATGGCCAGGGATGCCCATCCCCTAGGCTCAACTTTAGTCCTAGGGGAGCTGTTGGACCTGAATTCTGCAGGGTGGTCTTGCCTATCAGATGGGACCAGTCCAACCTGAACACCTCTTTGTTTACTGGCCTCTCCCAGGCTGTGCCTACTTGCGAGGCAGCCTTGGGTGCCTTGGTGGTCCACATCATAGCTTCTATGTTGGTGGACCATGCCTGGCCAGCATACAGCTCCAGTGGGGTGGCCCCCATGGCCATGCATCAGCCTGCCCACTCCTTCCTCACACTGCAGCTTCCTCGGGACCAATGGCAATCCTCCACATTGCCTTGCTGGCACATGTGTGAACAGGTGAGTTTTGCTTTCCTTGTCTTGCCAGCATGCATGTGTCATGCACCCTGCCCTGACAGTGCTACAGTGGGAGTGCAGCCCACCTCCCTTCCCTCACCACTGCCATTGCAATTGGAGCCTTGGTGGGCACAGAGTCAACCAACCCTGCCCACACCAGTGCCCTGCCCTTGTGCCAACACTGCTGCAAAAGTGAAACTAGGCATGGAGAACACAGACCCTCCTTCACCCTGAGTGAGACCAATTCTGCCTTCAGCTCACAGAGAATGCACACAGACCTGTGTCTGCCAATGGCTCACCCCCATGCCAACACCACTACCAGCATGACTACACACACAGTTGCCAGAAGGGGCCCCCTGCCCTCCCGAGCTGTGTTGCTTCTGCCACTGTGGTGAACATCCACATGAAGGCAGGCACCCTGGCACCTGCTAGCACCCTACTGCAGCCAATGAGCATGCACCTTGCCATGTGGCCGCTGCCACTGCTGCTGGCATGTGCAAACGAGGATAGATCCTGATGTCACTGCACTACAAAACACTTTGACTGACACCATCATAGTCCCACCAGGGCAGTGGATTCCTAACTTCGAGGGCTGGAAAACAAAGTTGGGGCCCCATAAAAGACCCCAGAGTTAGAGCACACAGTCCAGGAGTTGGGAGCTGAGCACTGGCCCCCTAAAATCTTCCAAAAGTAAAGCCAGTTGGCTGAATCCACCTTATAACACAATTAAACCCTCAAGGTCATCAAATAGGTTAAAGAAAAAAGAACTCATTCAAAGGTCAGCAACTTCAAAGATTAAACGAACATAAGCCCATAAAGATGAGAAAGAACCAGTGCAAAAACCTTGGCAGCAAAAAGCCAAGGTGCCTTCTTTTCTCCAAATGACTATACCATCTCCCCGGCAAGGGTTTTGAAGTGGGGTGAGATGACTGAAATGACAGAAATCGAATTCCAAATATGGATAGGAACAAAGATCATTGAGATGCAGGACTATGTGAAACCCAATCCAAGGAAGCTAAGAATCACAATGAAACAATGCAGGAGT
The DNA here is from genome assembly GCF_028885655.2 of Pongo abelii. NCBI lineage: Eukaryota > Metazoa > Chordata > Mammalia > Primates > Hominidae > Pongo > Pongo abelii. The sequence continues at coordinate 145,137,447 of NC_085928.1, read as the reverse complement.
TGACAGACAAAATAGCCTGTATAGAAAAAAATGTAATAGATCTGATAGAGCTGGAAAACACACTACAAAAATTTTATAATGCAATCACAAGTATTAGTTGCAGAATAAACCAAGCAGAGGAAAGAATCTCAGAGCTTGAAGACTGGCTTTCTGAAATAAGACAGTCAGACAAGAATAGAGAAAAAGAATGAAAAGGAATGAACAAACCTCTGAGAAATGTGGGATTACATAAAGAGACCAAATCTATGACCCAGGGGTGTCCCTGAAAGAGATGGGGAGAGTGTAATCAACTTGGAAAACATATTAGGTTGATGCAAAAGTAATTGTGTCTTTTGCCATTACTTTCAATGACAAAAATTGCAGTTACCTTTGCACCAAACTAATATTTCAGGGTGTCAACCATAAGAACTTCCCCAACCTAGTTAGAGAGGCCAACATTCAAATTTAGGAAATGCGGAGAACCCCAGTAAGATACTTCAAAGGAGATAATCCCCAAGAGACATAATCATCAGATTATCTGAGGTTGGAATGAAAGAAAAAATGTTAAAGCCAGCTTGAGAGGAAGGTCAGGTCACCTACAAAAGGAAACACATCAGACTAACAGTGGACCTCTCAGCAGAAACCCTGCAAACCTGAAGAGATTGGGGGCCAATATTCAACATTCATAAAGTAAAGAAATTCTAACCCAGAATTTCATATTCGGCCAAACTAAGCTTCATAAGCAAAAAAGAAATAAGATCTTTTTCAGACAAACAGATGCTGAGGGAATCTGTTACCACCAGATCTGCCTTACAACAGCTCTCAAAAGAAGCATTGGATATGGAAAGATTGTTATCAGCCACTACAAAAACTCACTGACATTATAAAGCAACCACATAAACATGTATGCATAATAACCAGCTAACATCATGATGACAGGATCAAATCCATACATATCAATACTAATCTTGAATGTAAATGAGTTAAATGGCACAATTAAAGGGCACAGAGTGGCAAGCTGGATAAAGAACCAATACCCATTGGTATGCTGTCTTCCAGAGACCATCTCACATGCAATGAAACCCACAAGCTCAAAATAAAGGGATGGAGAAAAATCTACCAAGCAAATGGAAAGCAGAAAACAACAGGGTGCAATCCTAATTTCAGACAAAACAGACTTTAAACCAAAAAACATCAGAAAAGGCAAATAAAGGCATTACATAATGGTAAAGGGTTCAATTGAACAAGAAGACTTAACTATCCTAAATATGTGTGTAGTCAACACAAGAGCACCCAGATTCATAAATCAAGTTCTTAGAGACCTACAAAGTGACTTAGATTCCCACACAATAACAGTGAGAGACTTTAACACCCTACTGACAGTATTAGACAGATCACTGAGGCAGATAATTAACATATATTCAGGACCTGAACTCAGTACTGAATCAAATGGACCTGACAGACATCTATAGAACTCTCCATCCCAAAACAACAAAATACACATTCTTCTCATTGCCATATGGCACATACTCTAAAATTGATCAAATAGTCAGACATAAAACACTCAGCAAGTGCAAAAGAACTGAAATCTGAACAACCAATCTCTTGGATCACAGTGCAATCAAATTAGAAATCAAGACTAAGAAACTCACTGAAAACTATACAATTACATGGAAATTGAATAACCTGCTCCTGAATGACTTTTGGATAAATAATGAAATGAAGGCAGAAATCAAGATGTTCTTTGAAATGAATAAGAACAAAGATACAACATACTAGAATCTCTGGGACACAGCTAAGGCAGTGTTAAACGGGAAATTTATAGCAATAAATGCCCACATCAAAAGCTAAAAAGATCTCAATTTAACAATCCAAAATTACAACTAAAAGAACTAGAGAACCAAGAGCAAACCAATCCCAAAGCTAGCAGAAGACAAGAAATAACCAAAATCAGAGCTGAACTGAAGGAGATTGAGACAGGAAAAAACATTCAAATGATCAATGAATCCAGGACTTTCTTTTGAAAAAAATTAATAAAATAGATAGACTATTAGCTAGACTAATAAAGAAGAAAAGAGAGAAGATCCAAATAAACAAAATCAGAAATGACAAAGGAGGTATTACCCTGACCCCACGGAAATACAAATAACCATCAGAATATTATAAACACTTCTATACACAAAAACTAGAAAATCTAGAAGAAATGGATAAATTCCTTGATACATACACCCTCCTAAGACTGAACTGGAAAGAAATTGAATCCCTAAATAGACCAATAATGAGCTCCAAAATGGAGTCAGTAATAAATAGCGTACCAACCAAAAAAAGCCCAAGACCAGACGGATTCATAGCCAAATTCTGTCAGATGTACAAAGACATGCTGGCACCATTCCTGCTGAAATTATTCCAAAAAACTGAGGAGGAGGGACTTCTCCCTAACTCATTCTATGAAACCAGCATCATCCTGATACCAAAACCTGGCAGAGACACAATAAAAAAAGAAAACTTCAGGTCAACATCCTTGATGAATGTCGACGCAAAAATCCTCAACAAAACACTGGCAAACTGAATCCAGCAGTACACCAAAAAGCTTATCCACTATGGTCAAGTAGGTTTTATCCCTGGGGTGCATGGTTGGTTCAACATGCACAAATCAATAAATGTGATTCATTACATACACAGAAATAAAGACAAAAATCACATGATTTTCTTAATAGATGCAGAAAATGCTTTTGACATGGAAGAAAACATTTGCAAACTATGTATCTGACAAAGATCTAATATCCAGCATCTATAAAAATGTAAATTTATAAGAAAAAACAAATAGGCACCTTAAAAAGTGGGCAAAGGACATGAGCAGACAATTTTCAAAAGGAGATATACATGCAGCCAACATGTATATGAAAAAAAGCTCAGCATCACTTATCAATCATTAGAGAAATGCAAATCAAAACTGTAATAAGATACCATGTCATACCAGTCAGAATGCCTATTATGAAAAAGTAAAAAATAACAGATGCTGGTGAGGTTGCAGAGAAAAAGGAATGCTTATACACTGTTGGTGGGAATGTTCAACCATTGTGGAAGATAGTGTGATGATTCCTCAAAGATCTAGAAGCAGAAATACCAATTGATCCAGCAATCCCATTACTGGGTATATACCCAAAGGACTATAAGTTATTCTATCATAAAGACACATGCATGGTATATTCATTGCAGCACTACTCACAATAGCAAAGACATGGAATCAACCTAAATGCCCGTCAATGATAGATTGTATAAACAAAGTGTGGTACATATACACCACGGGATACTGTGCAGCCATTAAAAAAAAGAATGAAATCATGTCCTTTTCAGGAACGTGGATGGAGCTGGAGGCCATTATCGTTAGGAAACTCAGGCAGGAACAGAAAACCAAATACTGCATGTTCTCACTTATAAGTGGGAGCTAAATGATGAAAACACATGGACATATAGAGGGGAATAACACACACTAGGGCCTATTGGAGGGTGGGAGAAGGAAAGGATCAGGAAAAATAACTAATGGACACCAGGCTTAATACCTGGGTGATAAAAAATCTTTACAATGAACCCCCATGACACAAGTTTAACCATATAACAAACCTGCACATGTGCCCCTGAACTTAAAATAAAAGTTTTTAAAAAATTAGCTGGCAGTGGTGGCATGCGACTGTGGTCCTAGCTACTCAGGAGGCTAAGGTTGCAGTGAGCCAAGATAGTGCCACTGCACTCCTGCCTGAATGACAGAGCGAAAGCTTGTCTCCAGCAACAACAACAACAACAACAAACACTATTTTACCACATTCTCCAGAAAACCATGACTTTTGGCAGGTAAATAATATCTAACAGCTGTGTTAACAGGTTATTAAGGAAGAATATACTTCTTTTGCATGTTTACTAGTCACTTCTTATTTTGCAAATTATCAAGACATTTGACTGCTTACCTGTTTGAGACTTACTGTTTATTTTATTCATTTACATAAGTTTACCATAGATATATAATACCTCCTTTTTGTCAGTGATATTTATTGCAAATAATATTCCTAATTTGTTGTTGGATTATTAATTGTGAGATTTTATTTTTAAATACAAATTTTGAAATACATATGTGATAAAATCTTTGACCTTTTGTGATTTTTGTCTTTTGTTTTTACCTTAAGAAGTTCTTCCCCAAATAATGAAGTCAATAAATAATCACTTATTTCAAAAAAAATTAAGTTTTGCCAATAGACAGAATTTTTTAGTAGGAACTTTGAAAACATGAGACGCTCTTGATACAAGTGTTTTTGAAAATGCAAGTCAATGGATAAACTTCAACTCTTCATTCAGAAAGAAAGGTAAGAAACTTAGTGAATAGTTATATACCAGTTACCAAAATTTTTAGTTAACATGTCCTTATTCTGTATCTTGTCATAAAATTGAGTTTTAAAATAAGTTTACTGAAAGAGGCAAAGATAGATTTCCTACCATATTATAAGGTTTCTTCGATAGTTCCAAGCCCTGCTAACTTGTAACTGGTAACCTTGAAAAAAATACATTCATTTAGAATGTTAGAACATTTACTGTAAAATATTAAATTTGTTTCTTTAAAGTTGTAATTTAAGATTGCTACAGGAAGTTGATTTTTTTTTTTTACCAACCTTATGATAACCTGTGACCATGACCTTATTGATCAAATTATAATGAACTCAACCAGTATAAAAGACTCCCTTAGAATCAGGAATGCTTCTAAGGGCTTTGTCTTTGAAAACATTATCTTACAAGTTAAAAATAAGAATGTCTGATAGGTTAATTTTTAAAAACATACATAAACTTCTTTTTCTATAACCTCATGATACTTCCCACCTCTGGGTCTGAGGAGTTTGGCTTCCTCCCTCTTTCCTGGATCATTTTTACATGGCTTTAGGATCACCAAGGGCATGTTTTCTCCAGGAAGTTTTCCCTGATCTCCATCCCAGGAGGCCAAGGGGCCTACCTCTGCATTCCCACAGCATCCTGAGCTTGTCTTTTTCATTGTGCTTATATTTGTTACGATTGAGATGGGCTATTTACTTGGATGTTTCCCACCTCATTGTGAGACTCCAAAGGATGGCAACAGCGTCCTCATCATCTTCACATCCTGTGCACAATGTCAGATGGTCAAAATATTCATTAAACTGCAATGGGAGCAGAATCAGGACATTCTGGTACAGTGATCTTTCCATTCCCACCCCAACCTGTCTCTTGAATTCACAGCCCCTGGTGCAGAAGTGTGTGTGTGTGTGTGTGTGTGTGGATGTGTGTGTGGATGTGTGTGTGGATGTGTATGAGAGAGAGTGAGAGAGAGAAATGGAGGAGGCAGGAGGAAGGAAGAAAGGAAGGGAAGGAACATAGATGAGTTTATGACTTCACTCCGAATGCTCTGATAAGATAGGTGAGGTACTCTGATAAGACAGGGGGACTAGACTGGGCACCAAGTGACCTTCAGTGCTTGGTGTGCGGACTCTTCTGATGTTAGAGTTTCATAGTAGGCACATTGGTTGCTTTAACTACTGACAGGTCTCAACACTACTGCTGCCCACCATTTGTTGAGTACCTACTGTGCTCCAGGCCACATCCTAGGCAATTCACACATATGTTAACTCTAAAGCTCTGGCTCCTGTTAATCAGAAGACTAGGATAACTGGTAGAGCCTTAATAAATGAAATTTACCAACTGGGTCAAACTTCATTCAAACCATTCATCTCCATCTCCTCTCCCATCCAACCTACTCTCAGTGACTAATATGCTTTTCTTCTCTCTCTGCCCCAATTTGTCTTTTTGTGGAGCTACTAATGAGGAGGGAGAGGCCATAGGAGGCTCTTAAGGAAGATTGGGAAAAGGAAGAGGAGAAAATGGAGGAGAGGGAGGGGCAGGCAGCCAAGGGTGTGGGTACTCTATAAACTGGGTCGTTTATCTTGCATGTCCCTGAGTGGGTGTCCCAATTACTTAATGTATTTTAGGTTCAAAGATCTGTCAAGACACCTTTTTCTAAAGGACCTGCTGTATACCCTATATCTGTCTAGTTTCTCAGCAGGAGTTAATGATGTATAGTGCATAAATCTTTGCAGAGTGCCAATTAATGCCAGGTCTGCTTCTTTGAAGTGATGTGAGGACTGATTCCTTGGGCTGGGTTCTGCTTAGAAGCCAGGGGAGGGCCTGCTCCTTCAGCTATGTGAGCTCCAATCAGCTGAGAGAGATGGGCCTGGAGAAATGCTGCTTTTTCTGCAGGGCAAACATGCCCTGTCGATAGCAGGGGAGACCATGCTGGTTTTAGTTATAGTCATGGGGAAGGACCCTATTAATCAAGAGCCTAATCAGCTGGTTCTGGGATATGATGGTGAGGGTGACCGTATAATTTATTGTCCAATCTAGGATACTTTTGAGACTGAAAAAAGAGTGCTATTAATAATTTTGTTGGCAGAACACATGCAAATCAGGACTGTTCCAGGCAAACCAGGACATGTGGTTACCCTAAGGTAATATATTAACTTTATCAATTAATTCTTTGCAGCCTATGGAATAAGTTCACCCCACATATCACATTCTTCAGAGAAAAGCAGATCTCATTTGATAGTCACTCTCTTGCATGTTTCTGCTCTATATGTTGAACACATATACAGCACTTTGCAGACTGATGCTTTGAAAGAACAAAGGATTGGAGGCTGAATACACTTGGGTTTGTATCCGAGCTCTACCACTCACTGGTTAACCTTATAGGGTAATCAACCATCTTGGTTTGCCTGGGACTATTCCAGGGTTAGCACTGAAAGTCTCATGACCCAGGAAGCCCTTTAGTTCCAGGCAAACTGGGAAAATTGGTCACCATTTTTGGCAACCTCATTGAACATAGAGTGTGGGCATGGAGAGCCCTAAGCAGTCAAGGGTGGCCACCTAAATAGAACAGTGATCGTGGACTGGTCCTGGAGGTGTCAGAGTGATGGGGATCCACAGCATGTGGAGAGGGGTCCCCAGGAGGCATCTGTGAAAAGGAGAGCTGGCCCAAGAGTTTTATTGGTCAAATGGAGTGTTGATGGTGTGGTGAGTAAATGTAGGCAGAATCAAAGCAAAGAGAAGAGTGACCCATAAATGGCCAAGAAGGAGGTTTGGAGTAGCAGCTGGAGTGGAGTAGAGGGCAGGGAGGTACATAGACAGCACTGTAAATTATATTTAAGAATAATCCCCCTTCCACACTTGGAAGTCATCCATGAAACCCAAGAGGGGAGGGTTGAGTTTCTGTTATTTGGCAAAAGTGTCCAATAAACAAGCGGATCAGGAACCAGCTATGACACTGATCCACTGATAAGTGGCATTTAGGACATAGGTAAAGTGCCTTGTAGCATGCCTGGCACAGAGTGGTTGCTCAATAGAAGTAAATTTGTTCTCCTTTCCATCTTGTCCTACCAATACGATGTTCTTCCTATCTTTACAGGTATGCTGCTTTTCTCCAAAGAACACATTTGGATAAGTGATTTAAAAAAATGAAAAGTATCAAAAACAACAGCAACAACAGCAACGCCCATCATGATGCCAGATTAAAGCCAGTAAAAATCATGGTTACTTCTCCTTTGTCTATTTCACTTTCTTGTTATTATCTCTCTCTGTCTCTCTCTCTCTCATCTATCCATCCATCATCTATCTATCTATCTATCTATCTATCTATCTATCTATCTATCAATCATCTATCTATCTATCAATCATCTATCTATCTCTATATTTATCTATCTATCCCATCTATTTGTCTTCTCTTGCAGATATTACTGTACTGCCTGGGGCAAGTAAATTTAGAGATCTAAATTTTAGAGATCTCTGAGAATCTCTAAAATGGGAGTTTTATCTAATTAATTCTTAGCGTTCCACTTGATGCTTAGAATTGCTGATTCCCAAATTGTATACTTTCTGAAGGAACTTTTTTTACATCTTCTCTGTGAATTTCAAAGGCACCATTATGGCAGGTGTGGTGGCTCACACCTTTAATCCCAGTGCTTTGAGGGGACAAGGCTGGAGGATCCCTTGAGGCCAGGAGTTCCAGACCAAATTAGAAAGCATAACAAGATCCTGTCTCTGCATTTTTTTTTTAAATTAGCCTGTCATGATGACATGCACCTGTAGTCCAAGCTACTCAGAATCTTGAGGCCAGAAGGATCCCTTGAGCCCAGGAGTTTGAGGCTGCACTGAGCTATGATCATGCCACTTCACTCCAATCTGGATGGTGAGAGGGAAAGTCCCTGTCTCAAAAAAAAAAAAAAAAAAAAAAGCACCATCAATGGGCCATGAGCTAAGGGTGGGGGTGAAACTATGAGCCAGGGAAGCACCAGCCAGACTACTGCGCTCAGAAAGGAATTGTAGGACCACTGCAGCCCAGGATAGCACCGGAAAAATCTCTGGCCCATGGGGGCACCAGCAGGGCCTGCACTTCAGGGTGTACCAGCAGAACTACTGCATTCTGGAGAGCACCCCAAAAACTGGTCTTGCTTGCGTGAGCATCAGCAAGAGTGCTGCATTCCATAGGAACATCAAGAGGACTGCTGTTGTCCAGGGAAGCTCCAGAAGAACTGGTCTGCCTCATAGGAGCACCAGAAGGACTGCTGCAGCCCGGGGGGGCCTTTTCAGGACATTTGCATACCAGGGGAAAACTCAAAGAACTGCTCCTGCCCAGGGAAGCATTAGTAGGACCACCGCAGCCCAAAATGCGATTGTGGAACTGCTTCAGCCCAGGGCAGTACCAGGAGAAGAAGACCTGGTCTGGCCCAGGGGAGTACCAGCAGGGATGCTACAGCCCAGAAGAGTGATTGCAGGGCTGCTCTGACTCAAGGCCAATGGAAGACAGAATTGACATTCTGAGATGGAAGCCCAGTGTTCTGGCCTTGTTTTCCTTTGAGGGAGGAGAGTCTTCTCCCCTCTTTTTTCTATTTTCTCATGCCTTTCCTCATCCCGGTGCTGATTCCCAATGGTGGTGTTATTTATGTGGAGAAGAGAGATGCGCAGTGAGGACAAAATATGCTGGCCAGTCAGGTCTGATGGATGAGGGGTCCTTCGCAGTTGAGCCCCAAAGTACAAAGGCCTTTCTATGGGCTAAGGGAGCATATAGGATTCAGGAGCTTCCTGTCAGAAAGGGACAGCTTTTGTCCATATTCTAATTAGGTTATACCCCCTGCTGCATCTCTTTTTGACATCAAAGGGAGGAATAAAAAGGGAGAGGAAAGACAGCTAAGGAACTTTGGTGAAGCATAAGTCCTGAGACGTTTTTATCTGGTGGTGGGAGTAGGGAGGGTGTCTTGTTTTTGCATCTCCAAAACAAATCACTAGCTCTTAACTTTTTAATTCTTTTTTTTTTTTTTGCTATAAACCCCTCTGAAAACCTTTTGAAAACTATGAACATACCCAAGAACAGTACACAATTCTGTGTGTGCATGTGTGCGTGTGTAGGCTTTTTTCATATAATTTTAGGAGATTCATGAAAATGAATCCATTTCTATTCTTGGAAATCCATTCATGACCCTTATTTTTAAAACCCTAGAATTAGGTGATACATAAATTCGTTCCAAATTTCAGCTTCTCTGATTCTCCTGGAGAGAAAGAGTGGGCAGGATGAAGGACGGGAAGGCTGGTGGTTGCTCGGGGTGGGGTTAGATCCATTTGATGATGGAAGCCAGTGTCTGCAGCCAGAACCCTGAGTGCCTGTCCCTGGCAGCAGCCCCACCTTCAGATGAGCTACTGAGATGTAAGAATTCAGATTGATGAGAGCAATAAACCATTTTCGGATTCTCTGGGCGTGGGGATGGCAGGTGTGCAGAGCAGTCAGAGTTCTCTGCCAGTTTGGGAGGAAGAACACTGTGGAGACTGGGCATGTACCAGTGTTGGCTGTAGCAGTGGAGAGACTTTGTACCTCCAGGCATAATACCTGCTGCTCACATCTGGGGGCTGGTGTGGTCCCTGCATGGTATGCTCCCAACAGTAGACATCCTGGGACTCCATCTGACCTTGCTTGGGCAAAGCTACTGAGATGGGAGTAGGAAGATATCTAGGGCTTTTGCAGGGCCCTTATCATTTTGACTGTGTTCATATAGGGGATGGAGAGCTTGGTGGTTGAGCATGCATGGTAACTAATGAGGTGGACAGAGAAGGATGGGTCAGTTAGAATGGAGCCTCTGATTCCCAACTTGCCAGGTTGTTATCAGCTGGGCTAGAAAAATCCTCATAAGGCTGCACCCCTTGATGACTTTGCAGGGGCTGAGACTCTGGCTCCTCCTTTTCTTTTTCCTAGAAATGTTGAAAGAGGACTGTGGTCCTACTGCCTGTCTGTGGATTGACTGATAGACTCTCCTAGTTCTTCTTGGCTGACCCAGAAGGATTCATCTCTCCTAGGAGCCAGGACTGGGAGAGACAAGTGGGTGAGGAGGGAGAGAAGTGCAGGGAAGCCTAATGCTGGGCCAGAGACTAGAGGGTAACAGTCAGGGTCAATGTCAGGCCATCAAGGTTAGATCCAGACCTAGGAACCAGAAAACAGGTATTGAGATGACCTCTGTGATAGCAGGCCCTGAGACTGTTGCCATAGCAGGACAAGGGCTTGGGAAAGTCACTTAATTTCTCTGAGCCTCAGTTTCCTTGTATGTAAGATGAGACTAAAACTTCTGCTTGACAAAGTAGTTGTTAGAATGAAAAATGAACGTAAATCACTTAACACATTTGTAGCACAAAGAGGCAACTTTCATTAACAGTAGCTCATTATCACTATGCGCCAGCTACTTAGCAAGGTCCTTGGATAGGTTGGGAGAGTGATGGTTACGAAAATGAGTAAGATATCCTCTCAGTTCTCAATTTGCTGATAGCTTCACAATTATCATATAAGTTAGACTGTGATGAGTGCTGTAATAAATGAAACCACTGTTGCTGAATTTCTCCTGTGACTCCATAATTGCTCAGTTGTGGAAAACCTCTCAAGTGACCGAAACCCTCCCAGACAAAGATATTACAGAATCATGCTTCCAGTTAATGTCTCCTAACTTGGATTACGAATGTGGGCTAGAATTTCTCGGGGTCACTGTCTACGGTTTCTCAGGTAACTGGAACTAAAGAGTATGCACAATAACATTATTTAAGGATGTTTTTAAAAATATAGAGATATGTGTGTAAGGGGAACCTTTTCTACCATGGACCATTGAACCATAATGGAAAAAACTGAGGACTACAGATCTAAAGCACAATTATATTTTCTTTCTTTTTTTCCCCCAGACAATACAAAGCTCCTATTCATTCACTTTCATAATTAGAACAGGTCTCTAAATAAGTTCAACAAATGAGAAAACAACACCCCTTTGTTTATATATAATCAGTTATTAATGGAAATAGATGAAGCAGGGAGGAGTAGAGATAAATTAACCCAGGAAGGGCCAGAGATGAAAAAGACTGACAGAGACATACAAGGGGTGGGTGGTACAGAGAGAGACTCAGACTAGAAGCAAAGATAAGTCACGGCACATAGATGGGAGGACAGGAGTGTGTGTGTGTGTGTGTGTGTGTGTGTGTGTGTGTGTGTGTGTGTGTGATGGGAATGGGGGCAGGGAGAGGAAGAGCAGACATATTCTAAGCCATACCTTTTAAATGGAGGTCATTAAACTTTTTCCGGAAAGGGCCAGAGAGTAAATATGTTAGGCTTCGTGAACTATGTAGTTTCTGTTGCAACTACTTGACTTTGCTGTTGTAGGGCAAAAGCAGCCATAGACAATATGGAAACAAATGGGCACACTGTGTTCCAATAAAACTTTATTTACAGAAACAGTTGGCCAGCTAGATTTGGCCCATGGGCCATAGCTTGTGAACCCTGCTCTAAATAATGCCTTTTTGAATCGTCAATAAACAGTGATGTCTCTACTGGGCTCTCAAGGCTCTGATTCCCTCAGATACCTCTAAATAGCTCACTAAGTCCTATAAGGATCATGGCTGCCGAGAGGTTCATACCCTTAAGTCCTTTCCCTCCAGACCACACAAGCTGGCACCATTTCTACCAAAAAGAAGGAGGAGCCAGAAAAGATGGCTTCATCTTGGGTGGTGGTGGGGTGAGACAGGAGGCGAATGTGTGCAGGCCACCCAGACCCAGCCAGCCAGCAAAGTGCAGGGCCACAGCCCACGCCCACGGCTTGCCTGGGTTCCCTGGTAAACAGCTCCTCCAGGCCAAGGCTTTCACTCCAGCCCCTCGCCCTGTCTTTTGTCCCAGCACGTAATGATTCTGACCTCTGGCATTTCAAGAGTCTGCTGTGAAAAAATGTGGTACTTTGATCCATCCGTTGTTGAAATTCTGGAAAGAGAAATAAATAATTTGAGGCACATGGTGGATTCATCAGGGAAAGCCCTGGGAGAGAAGAGGCAGAAAGACAGCAAAGGTGGAGAAAGGAAGAGTGCTCTCAAGGAGTTATTTATCTCTTTGCTCTTCTTCTTGAGAGGGCTGGGGTGGGAGTGGGGGTGGGTGGGGGTGGTGGGCAGTCTGCTTGGGGAGGCCCTGAGATAGACCAGATGTGGGCTGACCTCATGGTGATTTCTAGCTCCAGCTGTCTAGGATGTTTAACATTCCCGATGTTTAGATTTATATAATGCTGTTCCCCTGCAGAGTTCAAGGCATTCGGTGTGATGTATTGGGAAAATGCTGCATTAATTGTTGGGAAATCTGGGACATCATCCTGGAACCTGGGGTCTACCAGGTATTTGAGGTTGGGCTAAACTGTGTCTCTGAGTGTGCTCTGAGTGTCCTGAAAGAGGAGTACTGTGTCCAGTGATCTCGGGAAAAGTAGTGCTAAACCAGAAGGAACAAGTGTCTTTACTTCAGTATCACTCACATCCATGAATATGCAAATGTGCTTCGTGAATGACCAGTGGTCATAGCCATAATGTGTATGTGTGATATTATCTACCAACTGTCCATGTACCCTTCCTCTTCCTCGGCTTCAGAAGCACAACAATGCCCTTTTTTGTCTCCCCTTGGGGCATATTTTGTGTCTTCTTTTCCTTTTCTCACCCTGTCTGAGTGTCACTCAAGGGTCTGAACAAGGTTGTCTGCTCTTTTCTGAATGCACTCTCTGTTCCCATTCATTCTCAAGGCTTAAGACATGACAGCCTTACAGTTTAGTTTACATTTCTAGGCTTAACTTCTTGCCAATACCTGCATTTCCAGGTGACACTTCCCTGTGCACATCTTTCTATCCTTTCAGTGATGATGTGCCTAAACTCAACCCACTGTCTGCCCTTCTTCCTCTCCATTTTTCCTTAGGACTTGGTGGTAGGGTCTGACTGCTTCACACCACATGTCTGCCCCTTCTGAGATGAGCTTCTTATTTCTAGACTTGTAGCACATGGCTGCTACACTCATCTTGGCTGAAATCTCCTTCATAATATTTCTTCAAAATGTACAATGTCTTCCTTTTGCCTGTGGAACAAAGTGCAGACTTCATGGTTGGCTTCTCCTGGTCTAGGACTCACATCATCGGTATCTCCACATGGCCTCTCTGGTCCAGACTGAAATAAGACCCTGGTTTTTGTCCAAATCTTAGACCTTCAAAGCACACTGTAAATCCCTTTCCCTTGAGGGCCTCATCTGGCTGTTGTTCCTTCCCTGACCTTCCCCAGCAGTATAGCATCACTGCACAACAGGGCATGTCCACTCTCACTGTGGTGCTCTCTGCCATTGCTACTTACCTGGGGCGTGAATTAATGTTCTGCAAGTCTTTCATGTCCCCTGTGAGATCTAGCCAGGATGGGAACATCTTGGGTATCTTGTACATATTTTGAGGTTGACTGTCATTTTTAGGTGGCTAATTGTACTTAAACAGTGGCAAGAGCTGCAAAATAAATAGCAGACGTCACTGGCATATCATCCTAGGCATAAGAAATAGCCATACAAGGTAACTGCTCTGTCCCCCTAAGAAGGGTATTTCTTAGTCAGATTTCTCCAGAAAAATAGAACCAATACTACACACACACACACACACACCACACTATATATAAAATACACACACACACACACACACATACTCATGTATATACAACAGCACATATCTGTGGTATTACATATATAGTATATATACATATAATATTTTTTATATACATAGATATGTATGAGATTTATTTCTTTTTTTTAAGGAATAGGCTAATGTGATTGTGGGGGCTGGCAAATCTGAAATCTGTAGGGTAGACCTAAAAGCTGGAAATTGAGGCAAGAGTTAATGTTTCAGTTTTGAGCCCAAATTCCTCAGGGCAGCCCACTGAAAACTCAAGCAGGATGTCTATGGTTCATTCTTGAGGAAATCTCCTTCGTCTTTGGGAAAACTCAGTCTGTGTTGTTACAGCCTTCGACTGATTGCATGAGGCTTACTCATGTTATGGAGGGTAATCTGCTTTATTCAAAGTCTACTGATTTGAATGTTAATCACATCTATAAAAGAATCTTCACAGGAACACCTAGACTGGTGTTTTACCTAAAAACTAGACCTCATAGCCTACCTAACCAAGATGATGTATAAGATTAACCATCACAAGTACTTTTGAGAGCCCTCCTGCTACTTGAAGGTATACTGTGGCTTCCTTTTGGCTTGAACAGAACTTCAGGACACCTGATCAGGGCTGGCAGAAAGATTCTAGGCCTATTGCTTGTCACCCCTTGTGGCACTGGCCTGGACTGTTTTGTTGATTAACGGTGTGCCCCAATTTCATTGTCCATAGATAATGATAACTAAGTTTCCTTTAGCTCTAACATTCCACACGTGAGAATCAGGCAGTCCCTGTATATATATAAAATGAGAGTAGTAGTAACTAACACATATCAAAGGTTGACTGTGTGCCAATAGACATTGTTCAACATCCTTATATGAAATAACTAACTTAATCTTCCCAGCAATCTTATTCAGCTGTTCCTAACCCCATTTTAATAGATGAGGGAATGGAGGCACAGAGAGGTTAAGTTAACAGCTCAAGGTCACACAGCTATTCAGTGGCAGAGCCAGGCTTTGAACACAGGCAGACTTGATCCAGAGTCTGAGCTCTTAACGACCACACAGTGCAGTTTCTCCAGACTATCTCACAGGGTTGTGGTGGAGAGCGAATGGAGTAACGGATCTGCAAACACTATGTGGACACTAAAGACTTACATGGCTCTAAGGTAGCACTACTATTAATAATTTGTCTCTTGAGTTCTTCCATAAGCAACCCCTCTGGGATGAAGTCTCATAACTGAATTCCATCTGGAAGTCCCTAGCACATTGTCAAGTACACGGCAAACTTAGTTGATGTGCAGTGAACACTGGGGCAATGGAATTAATCAAGGATGTGCAAATAAACCACTACTTGATGAGATCTGTTTTGAATCCATTCCCCTGGTGAGTGTGGATAGAAGCCAGCCTTTGTCCTTCTTTGTGAAAAGAATCAGAAGAACATCTCCCAGCAATTCATATTTACCTGTTCATGTTCCTTCATCAATTTCTTGAAAAATAAAGCACTAACTGCACTTTCTTTTTTCTAGGCACAAACACTTGAGATAGTTAAGGCAGCACATCTCCCTGGTGACAGAAGATCCAAGTGCTGTTTGAATTGCTGGGCATGAGACTGGGTGGCTGTGCAGTCAGCCACAGCAACAAGACAGGAGATGAGCGATCTGCTTTCCTTGGGAAGGCCTCTCACAGTGGCCCTTACAACTCCAGCTTTGCCATGTGGAGCACATTCCTGGGTTGGCAGACTCTCAGCTTCTGACATCATTCTGGCCAAATGAATGCTTTTTTTTTTGACAGAGTCTTGCTCTGTCACCCAGGCTGGAGAATGCAGTGGCGCATTCTTGGCTCACTGCAACCTCCGCCTCCCAGGTTCAAGTGATTCTCCTGCCTCAGCCTCCTGATTAGCTGGGATTACAGGCACCCACCACCATGCCCAGCTAATTTTTGTATTTTTAGTAGAGACAGGGTTTCACCATGTTGGCCAGGCTGATCTTGAACTCCTGATCTCAGGTGATCCACCCACCTCGGCCTTCCAAAGTGCTGGGATTACAGGCATGAGCCACTGTGCCTGGCCCAAATGAATGCTTTTGATATAAGAGACTGAGAAGGCCAAGGAGGTTAAGGGGGAATTTGAAGACCTCTGTTTAATGATTCTGCTTTGGTTTCCCCATCTGCTTTTTACTATCATTCATGTCCTCCAAGGTGAAGCCCTCCAGGCCAGCAGCCCAGCCACAAGGACACTCTCTCTGGCGAAAGGGGAAAGTTCTGTAGTTTTTTCCTGGATTTAGACTCCTGGAGGCATGTTGTATGGCTGTGATATTCAGCTCAGCTCCATTCTTCATCATCCCTGCTTTCTATCAGTGGATGGGAAATTCCTCTCTGTCCTAATATGACTGGGTGGGGAACAGAGAAGACTTTTGGCTCTGCCATCCAGGATATGCCCTATGCAGTACATGGTCAGGGTAGGCCTATATGTCCAGATGTATAGGTCTAAGCTTCGAGAATGGGAAGTTCTTATTGCAGCCTTGGTTCCCTCATTGCTCACTCCTAACTTCCAGTATGCGACTGCGCTAGAAGCCTACCACTGACCTGACCAACATCTTCTGTTGTTTTCCTTATCCCTCATTTCCTTTGACACCCTAGACTACTCACTCTCTGGCACACACTACTAGTCATCTGCTCCACATCCACATGTTCCCAATTAGTGAGAGGCAGCAATGTGTCCGATTAGACATATCCCTTGGTCAGAAATGGTGATGGGTCTCAGATCTGGTTAATGAGATGTAAGCAGCATCTGCTGGCTGGGACTTCCAGGAAAGCCCTTTTACTCCTGATCAATAGGAGCAAACGATTCACCTTTCCCTTTTGCCCTTCCCCTTCTTTGTGCCTGGAATACAGAGGTTGACCTCCTTCTTGTAGTCATGAGGATGAAAATCACAGGCTGAAGCTGGAGGAGCCGGACACAGCCTGAGTCCTTGAAAGCATCCCCAGGCAGTCACAGCAGCATTAGACTGCCTGCTGCCGGATTCCTTGGTGGCAAGAGCAGAGTTCTATTGCCTGCAGCCAAATGGAGTCCAAGCAGATACAACTTCTTTCTTAAAACTTTCATTTTGCTTGTTCATAATGATTCAATCCTTGCTTGTCTGTCCTTGGCTGGTTTCTTTTCTTCCCTCTGCGCTCTCTGCCCACCAGCACTGACCAGGCCAAGTTATGGTGTCCCAGAGGCCCCCGCAGGCAGTTATGCAGTCCCTTCTTTGGGCTTGTATGTCTTGCCCTACTATGGGATTTTTTTTGTGTGTGTGTATGGTGGTCCATGTATGTAGGGGATGACTACATTCAGTGAAGGGAAATGGCTCCTCAGTCACATGGATGCCAGGGACCTCTGCACAGTTCATCCTGCTACCTCACCTTACCCAGCAGTGGAAAAGCAAACAAAAGAGTCATTTTTAACTAGCTAAATTTTGAATTTTGGAAACACTTGTTCTGTGTCCCAAATGGTTTGCATACTGGGTTTGGCCATAAATCTCTGGTTGTCCTAGGACAGGAATGGCAACTACCTGGTTCTTTTGACACCATTCTGCATGCTAGCTGTTCCCCAGTGGAGACCACAACTCGATCATGCTATTTTGTGTGTTTGTTCATTTTGAGCCCAAAGCATTTTAAAATCTTCCTGGAAACATTGTTCTAGGGAGCCATTTTCCTATCTTTGAGTCGGCATTCAAAATGGACACTTTGATGGAGGTTTCACTTTCTTCTAAAGGGTCTCAGGGATTCTTAGGTCTGGAATGCAAGGATACTAAGCCTTTGGGATGGCAAAATACTTCTCTTGGGATAAGACCAAGGCAAAAATGTCTCAGGCAGACAAAAGGAAATGAGGGGATAATGACATTCTCTTTTCTTACTGCCCTCTTTAATCTTTGTATCTAATCCTCCTAAACCCCCAAATTGAAGTGTCTGTGTCTACTGTCCTGAGCTGATGTAGGGAGATGAGTGGGAATGGAAGCAGACGGGAAACTCATGAGAGACAGCACATTCTGAAGATCAGCAAAAGGGAAGTGTGACAGCCAACTTCTTGGTGGGGACGGCAGAAATGTAATTAAATTTTCTGATCTTGTTAGCCAATTTCTTCACTCACTGCCCCTGAACCAGAGAACGGGGAAGGAGGAAGGACACTGTTGCATCCGTGGCGGTGGGGAGGGAAATGAGCTTTTCACGGATTATTGGGTTAGTTCCACTTCTCCCACTTTTTAATTTATTTGTCTGCATGTTCTCCAGAGCTGAAAAGGCTCTGAGTCCTTTCCCATTTTCTTTTAATTAGGTCTGATTTTGGAGTCTGAAAACTTGGGAGGGCTCAGGTTACAATAGCAGGATGACAACAGTTGGAAGGTACTCATCTCCTATTAGATCTTTTAAAACTCCTTCAGAATTTAAGATTCTTAGTGATGGGTTATTTTTTCTTTTCATTTCTTTCTTTTTATTCTTTAAGAGTTATAGTACTGCTTGCACTATTTATCACCTTATCCCATTTTCTTACCTTTTGATTAAAAATCATGAACATCACTGATGTTTTACAAATTTCAGAAGAGTATGTATTTACTTCCAAAGTCTTTTCCTTTATATTCCTCTTTTGAAAATGGAACACAGATCAGGAAAGCTGGTTGTGGTCTTTCTGAGTATGTAAAAGGAGTAACATCAATTCTATGTTCTCTCTTTTTTGAAGCACAAAGAAAAAAAATAACAAACAACAAAAAGACTCACCAGAAAGAAACCAGGCTGTGGCTGTGGTGGATAATTTGGTTTATCACTTAAAACCCCTAGCAACAACATCCTGGGGCTAAGTGCATCTGAGGCCTCAGATGAGAAAGCCAAACATAGAATACTGGGTGGCTTGTGAAGAAACAAGAGCCCATTTATCGGCTACAACCTGGATGTGCTTTTGCTGCAGAGGCTCTGTCAGGTATCCTGGTGCCAGGATGGTATGTGTGCCTTCAGTGCATAGAGGCCTGCTGCACTGGAGAGCATTTGTTTTACGATTCATCCTGGGCAAGAGGCATTCTCCAGCGTTCTGCTTGGTGGCTCAAAATTTATGATGTTACAGGGCATGTTTGGGATGGCCTGAGTTAAAATATAAGCTACACAATATATGCAAAGAGCACTTTGGGAAGACCTGTGGACACTTCAAATAAATGGGTAGCCATCCTCCAGAAAAGCTATAATTGAGATTCCAAGGAAGCGTCTGTAACTGCTGACTGTGAGATACAAGATATATGTATTCAGTGATTGTGGACCAAGAAAAATAATTCAAATATTAGCCTAAAGTGAAAGCCAAAAGGCAGAAACTGAATAAGTTTTACTTTAAAGTCAAGCTGTTTCATACATGGGCAACCCAAAGGAGCCTGCTCCAGGATTAGTAGAGCAGTGATTTTTTTCCCCCCAGAGAGTTTATGCATTCCTGAGAACACCCAGACAGCCCAGCTGGTATTTTTTGGAACATGTCACAAAAATGCCAACATGTCACGTGTGAGGACAGCATACCATTTAACTCAGAATCCACTATCCCAGCATCTGACCTGGCGTGGGTTGAGGGATGAAACATGATTTTCTCAGGGGGTCTGTGAGGGGTCACAGAAGGCCCATGGAAGCCATGGCATTTGACTTGGACCTTGAGGGATGAAGGAAGTTGAAACTTGAGGAGGTGGGGAAGGAGGAAGGACATTTTCAGCAGAGGGACCTTTCTAAGAAATGGCTTGAAAAGAGAAAAATATGCTGGGTACCTGAGAAATAGAAAGAAATTTAGCCTGGGCAACAGAAGGTATGTGATGGACTGGAAAGGTAGGCAGAGCTGAAGCTCAGAGAGCCCCCAGTGTGTGACTTGCATTTGTATTTCAGAGAGTAGGAAATGTGGGCAAGGAAAGCTGATGGCAACGGTGCTGAAGGAAGAATAAACTCTCCGAACCTTAGTTTCTTTGTAAAATGAGGGCGCTGGACAAATTGCTTTTTCAGAGAGTTTCCTCTGAGCCTCATCTCAGTTGCTATAGAAAGAGAGCAAATAGCTTACAAATGCTGGCTGCCCATTCTAAACAACTCTGTCTTTCTCCCTTTCCTCAGAATGCGAGGAGAGACAGAAGAAGACGGAGAGGGAGAGAGAAGATGTTGCAAAACAAAAGGGTTCTAGAATCTGTAGATTCACAGACAAAAGACGAAAATCTTAAAAAATTCTGTGGAAAAAAATTCTTCATTAATGTTTTTATTACTTTTGTTGATAAAAGTGACACTGCTTAAGTGCTCTTGCTAAAAGAAGAAAGAGAGAAGGAAAGAAGAAGAAAGAAAGGAATTCTGCTATTTTGTAGTCAACTTTTGGAGAGTTGTCAGACTTAGAAAACATTTGGAAAACAGATCTTTTGAACAGATCCAGAGAAGCATGGGGTGCGGTTTGGTATGATGAGCATACATGATGTATTAAAGCACACGCTGAGCGCAGAAATCCTCACTGCTCGCTACTACCCCACAGCTGCCACAGCTGGGTCCCCTGCTTGCCTCAGCCACAGCCTGCTCCCCGTGTGTCCTCTTCCCTGAGAGACAGAAAATAACAGAGAAACCTCTTCATGTGACCCTCAAATCACAGAATCACTGCATTTTAGGGCCTTCAGCTAGTTGACAGATATGAAAATATTCCTAGGAATCAAACTATGCTAGGAAAACTGGGGCAATGAGACCCACATATGTGGGTTTTGTAACTGCATGTGAGACAGGAATAACATCTTGATGTTAACAAAGATGGATAAACATTCCTCAAACTTTTCCCCGTGAGACACTGACCACACCCGCTCCCCCGCCCCGCCAGCCTCCCACCTCCTTGGTTACAAACGGGCTTTTTTATTTGGAAGCTGAGTGGATCTGAGACTGAGACAAGGGATGAGGTGGGGAAAATGCTGGGAGGGAGCTGTCACATTGCCTGTCCAGTTCCATGTGTCCACCCTTGGGCCTGGACTACTGTGAGGTCAATGAACTTGGAGGAGGACATTGTCCTTCCTTCTTTCTCAGGGAGTGCCTCCTCTTAAGGTGCCGAGCTCCTCCAGGCAGGTGACCTTGCTGGCCTTTCCCCACAGTGCTCTGCCTGGACTCAGACTCTGGCTGCTTCTTAGGGACAATGATTAGGCAGGAGGTGGCCAGAATTTCCTGCCAGATGAGACCTAGCAATGGAGGGATGGCTGATCTTCACAACACCAGCCCAGAAATAGTTGAGGAAAACTAACTGAAGTCAATATTATTGCCTATTGTGGATATCAATAATTTCTTTTGGACATTAAGCCAAATGAAAGCACAAGTAAAGGGAACAATACTTTTTGAACAAATATTAAACATGTAGTTTCTGATTTCAGACTGGTGTATTGGAAAAGTAGGGCTCAAACACCCCACAGCTAATAAAGATATATCAGGCTTTCATTTAAACAGATAATAGAATGAAAGTACAGCTTCAACATAGTTTTATACGGTGAAATATAGAATAAGCAGTTCTTTCATTAGGGATGGGGAAATCAAATTTTAAAAACAATGTCTAGTTAGAAGTTTTTCTACAGATCATCAATTCAGTACTTACTTCCAATATTAATAACTCAGCTAAGCACCTGGAAGGAGGCTTTTCTCTGCTGAGTTAATGAATTTTTCTGTGAGTCTTCATTTGATTGATTACATCATAGCAAGTGTGACCACATAAGAAGCTGCCCTGGAAATATGATTATCTGAAGCAACAGCTAAAGAACAAGGAATTACTGAGGATGAACAAGTTCTATTTCAGAATTGTTTATGACAGACAATTCTGAGGAAAACAAAATCAAAATAGATACAGGAGAAGTGGGATTGTTTGCAATGTCTAACACAAAAGTAAAGGCTTTTGTGTGTATTATATATGCATTTCTTTGGGGAAATATTATGACTGAAAATCCAATAAAATATTCTTATCTAGCAGAGAAAATAATTATAATAAATAAATATGAGCAGCAAATTTGAAAGTAAGATAGGTCAACTTCTTTGTTCTCCATTTAAACCTATGAGTATAGGAGTCAGATACTGAAAAGCACTCTAGGGTTCAGGCTCACAAATACTGGAGGGAGGTGGTGATCAGTTGAGGGGGCCCCCAGAGGATGCTTTGTATGTGTTCTAAGGATTCCAGTGAAAGCAACAGACACCTGGAATGTCCTTATTGGGAGAAACCTTAGCATTACTTTCCCAACCTTCCCTACTTCCCCGTACTGTACTACAAACAGAACCAGTTACATAATTTTACAAGGCCCCCCAAACAAAAACACAGGGCAGGGCCCTTTATTGAAAAATTGTTAAGAGTTTCCAGGAGGCAACACAAAGCATTAAACCAAGTGTAGGGCTCCTCTAAGTGTTAGGTCCTGTGAGATATTACAGGTCACATGCCCTTGAAGCCAGCCCTGACTATAAATGGGGAAGCAGGGACCGTAATGGCTGAGGGTTGTCCTCCGATAGAACTCTTTACTCCTTTTACTTGTTTCTACTGGCCCTTGGGCACCAAAAATGTTGGGTGGAGGGGAAAAGAGGGGGAAATCCTATATAGAAATCGCACCATGCCCTTCTGTGTTAGCAGGGCTGGTCATGCCCTTCCTTCTTGGTTGCCCCTTAATCAGCTAAAAATGCAGGCACCTCCTCTTTGACCCAGGATCCTTTACTTATTTCCATGTTCTCAAACACTGAATGCATACAGTGCCAGGCAGTGTGCCAGGGACTGAAGATACAGAGGTGAACAAGACAAAGTATTAGTCTTTGAGAAGCTCAGTCTGGTAATGAGAGAACTTGACTTTTCTTATCTGAGAAATGGAAGAGAAGAATTTCACATGAGGTTGGGGAATGTGAGTTGTCATTTTCAAATAGAGGGAATAAAGTGTAAATCCAGTGCTTTGGCATCAGCTTGTCATTTTTCAGTGAGGAAGGTCAGACAGGAAGGCCACATCCCTTAGCAAATAAACCTGTCTTTATTTATCAGTGGTTTTGGATGGGCAGAGAAATGAAATTGATCTTAACAGGTCAGGACTATAGGACCATCAGAGGGAGGTGAAATCTGATTGAGAAATGGGCTAGACTTCCTAGAACTTCCTAGGACTCACTGGAGTGAACACCTTGACTCCTAGCAGTATGACTACATTTGTAGCACAAGAGAAAGTGACTTCCTCCATGTGGCCTCTGCCACAGGTGCTTTTCCTCACAGGTTAGGTAGGAGAGTGAGGGAGAGTCATTTTATGTCATAGGCCTGCCGAGAGAACTGGTTCAATACACTTGATTTTATCTAGTTTATGTCTTATTAGACAAGTCCCAGAAGGGAAAATGAGTCCTTTTGATACCTTTAATCACCCACCATCGCAGTTCCTCTTACCTCAAGAAAGCTTTCCCGAGGAGGGGGAGGTTTCTCCAAGTGTCTGAGGGATAAACCTCATGGTTGCTGGCTTCAGAACAGTGTTTTTTTTTTGCTTTGTATTTGTGACAGACTTTTTCTTTCCCCTTCTGTGAATGTTAACTAGAACACAACAGATTTCTTTTGGGTATGGTTGAAAACATTCTGATTTTCATTTTTCCTGAAAATATTTTGAAGGTGGGTAAAGATGGTCTTTAAATGCTGCTCTTGGAAATAGTTTTTCTCAAACTGTGTTTACAGCATATTAAACTAAATAAACATTCTAAAGACACAGATGTTGGAGTGCTATCTGAATAATGTCAAATTAAAATTGTCAAGTGGGAGGTTGGAAAAAAGCATATGTGGTTGGTTTGCTGCATGATCTGGACTCAATGGGGATTCCACCAGCAGGCAACCCATCCTTTTATCCACAGCTCATTTCAGCATGATGTGTAGATTTGTTCTTGCCCAATCCTTAGGTGGAATTTGGGGCAAATTCCATAATTTTTAGGTAATTCTCAGATGACAAATTTCCCTCTGACCAGTTCTAGTGTCAAAAATGTCCCACTTCAAATAATGAGAATATTCTATCCAGTGTCCTAATTGTCTAACTCCACGCCCTTGTCAGGGTTAAAACATCTCCCCTCTCTGAGCACACTCAGGCTGCTTTGGACTGGGAAGCCTGGAGCAGGGAGGGGAGGTCAACTGTTTTTTCCTCTCCTTGGATTACTGGATTGTTATTATTATTATTTGGATTGGATTATTGATCTCATTCTTTACTCCCTCCCTCTGCCATGCGCTCTTTCAGTACAATCAACAGAGTGTACTTTACCACCTCATTGATTCTTGAACTTGGCCAATGGAATGAGAGTAGTTACGAGGCAAGCAGAGCTTTGTAAGTGCCTGAGTGCTTTGGCTTCCTCTCCTGCACTCCTGTGATCAGTGTGAGAAGGACATGCCTCAGGTAGCCACTGTCCCTTCAGCCAGAATGCAGGCAGACCTGGTTTAACTATAGCTTAGCACAACCTGCAAGAGCATTGATTGCCATCCTCTGGAATGTGAGGATAATTGGCATCAAATGTTTTCTTTTTCACCTTTGGGGACTCAGGAGGAATTGAGACAATTTTACATTTTACATCTTGATGGATAATATATATTTTCTACTGTGGAATTGGGAAAAAGTATAGAGCCACACTGTGTTATGATTTAAGTGAAGCATTTTGCACAGTGCCTGGCACATGATAAGCACTCAACAAATAGAAATTTATTGTGGGTTATTGGTGTTATTAGTCGATATCTTTTCTACAGGAACGAAAATACTCAAGGACTTTAAAATTACTGTTTGTGAGTAAAGAGAATGCCTAGGAGTTTCTTAGCTTTGAAAACTATTCTGGGCAACTCAAATGCTGCTGATTGCATTTCTCACTGGACGTTATTCCTGGACTCGGGACAAGAGAGGTTCAGAGTTATAGCCTACCTATGTTCAGTGCTACTCCTGTAAGCACTTACATGTTTATTCGTGGGCTCTTCCTTTATTACCAGAACATTCTTTAAGTGCCTGTACTGGGAATATTCCATTTGCTTCTTCAAATCCATTCTCCCCACCATTTCCAACCTTGTTTTTCCAGTGGGGGATCAAAGGCAGGAGGACAAAGAGATGAGGGTGTTTACTTCCTCAGATTCTCCCCTACTGACTCTGAGCCTACTTCATCACTCTACTAAAGACCATAGCTCCTGTCAGGCAGCTCCCTTCATAGAGCTACCCTCTGGAGGAATTATGTTCCTATAACTACTCCCTCCCATTGCCCTTTCAGGCTTGGAAGGCCTAACAGCTACCTGCTGCTGTCAGTCACAGGCTACTGCATTATCTTCTGTGATTTCTCTGAACTGGCGCTTCTTAATCTTGGTTGCACATTAGAATCACCTGGGGAACTTTTAAAAAATTTCAATCTCATGCCCAGGCTATACTGTGGACCACTGCTGTCCATCAGAATATAATTTGAGCCACATAGTAATCTTAAAGATTCTAGTAGCCACATTATTAAAAGTAAGAAGAAATAGGTCAAATTACTTTTTAAAATTATTTTTTCTGACTCAGCATAATCTAAGCATTATCATTTCAACAAGAAATTATTTTAAAATATGATGGAGATATTTTGTATTCCTTATTTCTCTTTGTACCAAGCCTTCAAAATCTGGTGAATACTTTATGCTTACAACATATCTTGATTTGGACTAGCCACATTGCAAGTGCTCAGTGGCTACATGGGGCTACTGGCTACCTTATCAGACAGCACAGGTCTAAATTAATTGGGTTAGGTTCCTGGGGATGGGACCCAGGCAGTAGTAATTTTTAAGACTCCTGAGGACATTACATTTAATGTGCAGCAAGGTTGAGAACCACTCTCCTAAACCCTGCTCACATCTTTATAAATAGCCTTTTATTAAATTCTCCTTAAATCACCAAATTTGAAAATGTTATCTGTTTCATGCCATGTGCCCAGTACTGGGTGGGAATATGGAGGTGACTTAGGCAGAATGTCTGTCCTCTGGCAAGTTCTAATGTTGAGCAGAAACCACACAGGTCAGCAACCATTGTAGCGTGAGGAGCAGGGCTGAGTGAGCCTAAGGCAGGCCAGATGCACCTTTGAAGCACCTGCATGTGGGGTCACCAACTATGTGAGAAAAGTGGAGGAAATGAGAATTTTATTAGAATTCCTCACACTTTATATAATTGTATATTGTGTATATATGTGCAGAGGAGGGTGGAGGGGTAGGTACCACCATTTTTGTGCCTGTGTCCTCTGATGGCTGTCAGAGCTCTGATGGTGGGGAACATGTGGGAGCTTAGAGGAGGGAGGGCACCTCATCTCCATTTTCTGTTTAATGTCAGTCAAGGGTCAACTGAGTTCATGGATTTCTTTCAGTTCCACGTGGCTTGTATCCCAGTTGTCTACAACACAGATTCCTGCTGCCCCTAGCAACCTTGCTGTGTACTTTCCAGGCCTATAAATTTGTTAAATATCAGTTTTTTAAGTCAATTATCTTCAACCTGGCTTTTGGGGTTACCTCTGGGCATAGACCTTGGTTGCTGAGCACTAAGTATATCTAAGCTAAAATGACTTGGTAGGGTGACCACTTCATCCTGGTTTGCCTGGGACTTTCTGGTTTGCCAGACCGAAAGTCTGGCATCTCAGGCACCTCATTGGTCCTGGGTGAACTGGGACAGTTGGTCACCCTATGTGGGATCTACCTCCTGGCTACTCTGTCCTGCTTCCCCTGCTGCAGCCAGAGGGCAGTGAGGTCTTGCTCCCCGACACCCCTACAGTGCTTAGGCACAGTAGGCCATGTTGTAACAGCCTGTTTTCCTCTGTGGCCCACACCACAGAGGAATTCACAGGTGAATTCCATGTGAAGCCTGTGTAGTATTTCTCTCCCCTACTTTTAAAAGAGTGACTCAGGGCTAGGGAAGCTCCAGTGATTGTTCTCAGCCTGTACAGGGCTGTACAATTTGAATCCTCTAGGAACTTTAAAAAGTTAAAACCAGTGGGTGAAAGTTTGATAAGAAACAGGATATTAACATAATCTTTAAGTGTCTCTCCACAAGATACTTAGAGGATTATAAAGAGAAAAATAGAAATATTACAGTGGAGAAGCCTGGTAGACACTACCTTAACCAAGTGATCATAGTTAACATCTTGGAATAGGACTCTTATGATCTGTTTCTATCCACAGAACATTTCTGACACCAAATGTGTGGGTTTTTTCCCCAATACCAACCAATTATTGGACACCAGCTGGGTGTCCTACAATTTAATTCAATTTTGACACTAATTACCTGAAGTTAGGGCAGATCCCACAAATTAAGGGCTCAGGCTCACAAGAGAACCCCACTTCAGATGCCAGTCAAAAGTCCTGGACTATTGATACTTCTCACTGACTCTAAATTCAGAGGGTTTCTACAACCTCTCTTCTACAAGCACAATTTGCTAGAATGGTTCACAGAACTCAGGAAACCACTTCACTTACACTTACTGGTTTAGTATAAAAGCTATTATAAGGGGTAGACATGAATAGCTAGACGAAGAGGTGTATAGGGCAAGGTCTGGAAGGGTCCCAAATGCAGGAGCTTCTGTCCCATGGAGTTGGGGTTAGCATTTGGATGCATTCACCAACCTGGAAGCTCCTCATATCTCCTTCAAGAGTCTTTATAGAGCTTAATCTTCAGCTCCCCCACTCTCCTTCCTGAAGTTTGGGATGGGCTGTACAGTTCAACCCTTTAATCATTTGGTCATTCTGGTGACCAGGCAGCTAGGAGGCCCCACCCTAAGTAATCTTGTTAGCATAAATTCAGGTATGATTAAAACAGGGGCTTCCTATGAATAACAAGAGATGCTCCTATCACTCAGGAAATTCCAAGGGTTTTAGGAGGTCTGTGTCAGGAAACCAGGGCAAAGACCAAATATATTTCTTATTATACCACAGGGACTAATTGATATCATGTGCCTCCTAATAAGACACACTGAGCAGGACACATCATCCTTCTGTGGTATTTCTGCTCAAAATGTGTAACTCAGATCTGACAATGAGGAAACATCAGACAAAGCTAAAGTTGAGGGGCATTGTAGACCACCTTCACTTCTCAGTGATGTCTCCTCTGGGCACTCCACATAAAATCGAGTCCCCTCCATGACATTCCCTATTCTTCTCTGCTGTATTTCTTCCTGTAACACCGATCACTGCTAACACAGTAAAGTTTTTATTGATCTTATTTATAGTCAATATGTCCTCATTAGAATATGAATGATCACAGTGATTGGTTTAGTGATAGCCATGTGACCCAGTCAGGGTCAATAAGAAAAAATGAGATTTTTCTGGAATATTGAGAGACAAGCATATCCTCTTTTTCTGTTGGTCTTGGACCTGTGAGGATATAAGCCTGGCTTTGCTGGATATCCCAATGCAGCTTGAGAATGAAGTCCAGACAGCACCAGAGCCAAAAGGTGGAGAGGACCAACTACTGAAGGCACATTTGAGCTCCTGGGTCAAGATGGGCCTAAAGCCAGACCTACACAAATGTATTGTGTGAACCAATGCTTTCTGTCTTTACTTCAGTCAGTTTGAGCTGTGTTTCCATCAGAGGTAACTGAAAAAGTTATTGGACTTTTTCAAGTCCAATTGATACGTAGAGCAACTTTCTGGTTCTGATTTGTCTTCTCCTGTTTCTTTGCTTATAGGGAAAGAATGCTGACCCAAAGTCTGGAGAGTTGGTTCCATGTTCTATGTAAATGAGTTGCTGGGCCTTTGGATGGTAAGAACCAGGACCTTTCTGAGTTGGTTGATGTCAGCCAGGCCCAAGATTGCATTTGCAGTGCTGACAAGATTAAGGTTCTGGTTCTAGCAACAAGGCACAGACTCTGGGATGCGGTGAAATTCACTAAGGCCCACAGTGAGGGACATGATGGCGGCCTGGAGCAGTCTGCTCTGTGGACATCTTGAGAGGGTGCCATTATTCCTGGGATACATTGATAGTCTGTAGAATGATGCCAGGCTGCCTGCATTAGGCTCCCAGGGCAGATATGGGGCAGATTGAGTGCAAAATTATCTCCAATTCTTCACCCCTCCAAACACCCATGCCTCTGACAAAGGGACTTTGTAGCTCCTCCTGTGAAGACATAGTGTCTATTCGCTTTCCCCCATGAATCTGGGCTAGCCTCATAGCTTCCTTTGGCCAATAGAATGGGGTGGATGGTAGAAGCAGTGAGACCAGAAGGCTACTCAGTTGACAAATAGATTCATGAAAAATAATAAATGTTTACTGCTTTAAGCCACTGAGTTTTGAGGTGGTTTGTTATGTAGTAATAGCTAACCAAAAACTGATTCCCAGGGCTTATCATCTGAGATTCTAATTCTCCTAACCTGGGGAGGGACTTCTGAATCTGTATTTTTAAAAAGTTTCAATGTTGTTGCCCATACAGGTTCTGGAAGCAATTATCAACCCGCCACCCACCTGGAAGTTCTGCAGGTGTGTCATACACACAGGCCCTGACATTTTCAGCCAGGCTTCAGCACTCATCTTGGGCACTGTTTTAGAACAATTGATGAGCCCCTGTAGCAGCAGACGTCTAAGGTGAGAAAGTCCTGAGATGTGGGCAGAAAGGGAGCCCGGGAGTCCCTGCAGTTGGAAATAAAAAAGCATCAAGATTTCTAGACACTCAATTTGTACTCTATTAAATGAAACACAGGCCCTTTGAGAGAGGTGTTTGTTCTGGATTCAGCTGCGTTCTGTTCAGAGAATGGCCTGTGGGGACAGATCTGTCACAGGCATGCAGGTGTTTAGTTTAAGATGGAGGACTCCCTCCAGCCTGTTTGTGAGCCAGCCAATATTGTAATTGAAGGTGAGCTTGACCTCAGTCCTCCTGGCTCTGAGGAGAATGCCACTTGGCCTGGCCTTTGAGTGAGCTCATGAGCAACAGTGTCTGCCTTCCAGAATACAAACAGTGCTTGCTCCATCGTAGCCCCTTCTACTTGGCCCCATGGGGACTATGGGATGATGCCAGTGGTCCCCACATAATGTGCATCAATAAGCAAACAATAAACAAAAATACTAGTTCACGTAGACTTGCTGCCTGTCTTTCCAAGTGGTGACATGTTTCATCTCGAGAGAGTTCTATCATGCAGAAATTCTTTATATATTTAATAGTAAGATACTACAGAAGGCAATTCATTAAGGGTGCCAGAAAAGAAAGATTATCGCTGTTATTTTAGCATTGATGTAGAAGCAACAACCAATGCAATGATAAGAAAAAGAAATAAGCATCAATATTAGAAAGGAGAAAACAAAACTATCAGTATATGCAGTTCATGCTATCACATACAAACCGAGAGAATTGACAGAAAAATTATTAGGAACAATAAAAGAAGAGTAAGGTGACTCATTATAAAATCAATATGTAAAAATCGATAGCTTTTTGTCTTTAACTTTTTATTATCAAATGTATCATAGTATAAAAGCATATATGTTTGTATATATAATTTAAATATATATTTACAATTAAATTGAAGAGAGTAACCAATACTCCCTGATCACCTCTTCTTCTCTCCAGAAATATCCATTTTAATCATTGCCTTGCTTTATTTGCTTTACAGTGTTGCCACAATTACACATATCTCAATTAAAATACAGCTCATTTTGCTATTTTTGATTTGCTTCTTTCACTTATGTTTCTGAATCATTGATGTTGATCACATGGCTATAGTTTATTCATTTTCTTTGCTCTATAGTATTTCATCATGTGACTGACACTATTCCATCTCTAAAATTCTAAAAGTAAAGAACCTGACTTGAACTATTAAGGTATTTATTGATCCAAGTTAGTGTGAAAATGTATGTTTATACTGTGGAAATTTTATAAGTGTAAATTCTGAGTATGTGTTTGTGTTATACAAATGTATATTTGTATTTTGAATATGTATATGCATATATATTATCTATCTAGTATGTATATATACAGGCATATTATACTCATTTTACTTCACTTATTGTGCCTCATAGATACTACATTTTATAAAAATTGAAGGCTTGTGGCAACCCTGTGTCTAGCGAGTTTTCCAACACCATGTACTCACTTCATATCTTTGTGACACATGTCTTTGTGTCACAGATAATTAAATATTGTAATTTCTCACAATATTACTAACTTTTAAATTATAGTACCTGTTATGGTGGTCTGTGATCAGTGATCTTTGATGTTACTATTGTATTGTAATGGTAATTGTGAAAATACAATTACTATTGTAATTGTTTTGGGGCACCATGAACCATGCCCATATAAGACAGAAAATTTAGTCTATAAATATGTGTGTTCTGATTGCTCCATCAACCAGCTATTCCTTTCTCTCTCTCCCTCTCCTTCATACTCCTTATTCCTTGAGACATGACAATATTAAAATTCATCCAATTAATAACCCTACAATGGTCTCTAAGTGTTCAAGTGAAAGGAGGAGATGAATTTCTCTCACTTTCAATCAAGAGCTAGAAATGATTAAGCTTAGTGAGGAAGGCATGTTGAATGCTGAAAAAGGCTGAAAGCTAGGCCTCTTGTATCAAACAGTTAGCCATGTTGTGAATGCGAAGGAAAAGTTATTGAAGGAAATTAAGAGTGCTCCTTGAGAGAACACATGAATAATGAGAAAGCAAAACAGCCTCATTGCTGGTCTGGAGAAAGTTTTAGTAGTCTGTATACAAGATCGAACCAGCCAGCCAAACATTCCCCTAAGCCAAAGCCTAATCTAGAGCAAGGGCCTGACTCTCTTTAGTTCTATGAAGGCTGAGGGTTGGGAGGAAGCTGCAGAAGAAAAATTGTAAGCTAGCAGAGGTCAGTTCATGAGGTTTAAGGAACGAAGCCATCTCCATAATATAAAAGTGCGAGGTGGAGCAGCAAATGCTCATGTAGAAGCCGCAGCAGTTACCCAGAAGATCTAACTAAGATGATCATGAATGTGACTACACTGAACAACAGGTTTTTACTATAGACAAAATGGCCTTTGACTGGAAAAGAATGCCATCTCAGAGGTTCATAGCTAGAGAGAAGCCAATGCCTGACTTCAAAGCTTGAAAGGACAGGCTGTCACTCTTGTTACAGGCTAATGTAGCTGATAACTAAGTTGAAGCCAATGCTCATCTATCATTCTGACAATCCCAGGGCTTTTAAGAAATACATTTTGTAAGGCTATAAATAAATATAAACTGCCATAAATAGAGCTTCCGCTTATGGATCTGACCAAAGCAAATTGAGAGCCTTCTGGAAAAGAATCACCATTTTAGATGCCATTAAGAACATTTGTGATTCATGGGAGGAGGTCAAAATATCAACATTAACAGGAGTTGGAAGAAGTTGATTTCAACCCTCAAGATGACTTTAAAAGGTTAAAGACTTTATTGGAGGAAGTAACTGCAGATGTGGTGGAAATAGAAAGAAAACTGGAATTAGAAGTGGAGCCTGATGATGTGGCTGAATTGCTGCAATCTCATGATAAAACTTGAACAGGACCGGGTGTGGTGGCTCACGCCTGTAATCCCAGCATTTTGGGAGGCCGAGGTGGGTGGATCACAAGGTCAGGAGATCGAGACCATCCTGGCTAACATGGTGAAACCCCATCTCTGCTAAAAATACAAAAAAAATTAGCCGGGCATGGTGGCGGGCGCCAGTAGTCCCAGCTACTTGGGAGGCTGAAGCAGGAGAATGGCGTGAACCCGGGAGGCAGAGCTTGCAGTGAGCCGACATTGCGCCACTGCACTCCAGCCTGGGAGACAGAGCAAGGCTTCGTCTCAAAAACAAACAAACAAACAAACAACAACAACAACAAAAAACTTGAACAGATAAGAAGTGGGTTCTTGTGGATGAGCAAAGAAAGTGGTTTTGTGAGATGGATTCTGCTCCTGGTGAAGATGCTATGAATGTTGTTGAATTGACATAAAGAATTTAGACTATTACATAAACTTAACTGGTAAAGGAGTGACACTGTTTGAAAGAATTGACTTCACTTTTGAAAGAAATTCTGAGGAAAATGCTATCGAAAATCATCTTATGCTACAGAAAATCCTTCATGAAAGGAAGAGTCAATTGATGCAGCAAATTTCAGTGTTGTCTTATTTTAACAAATTGCCACAGCCACCCTAACCTTCAGCAACCACCATCCTGGTCAGTCAGCAACCATCAACACAGACAAGACCTTAACCAGCAAAAAGATTACAACTCACTGAAGGCTCAGACAATTATTAGCATATTTTAGCAATAAAATATTTTCCATTAAGGTATGTACATTTTTCGACATAATGTTATTGTACACTTATTAGACTACAGTATCGTATGAACATAACTTTTATATGCAGTGGGAACCCTAAAAACTTATGTGACTCATTTTATTGTTATATGTGCTTTATTGTGGTGGTCTGGAACTGAACTAATATTTCTGAGGTATGCTTACATGCATATATGTATGTGTTTATACTTATGTATATGTATACATATGTGTACACACATTCTATTGTCTTTCTAAAATTTAAAAAAGCTCATTTTGAGTGTTTTGGATAAGACATTATTAATCTGTATTATATATTATTCATCCATTCTCACGTTGGTGGACACTTGGGTTGTACATACCCTTTCATAAATGTTATTGCACATGTTCTTTTGGTGCACATATGCAAGAGTATAGACCTAGGGGTAGAGATGCTGGGTCATGAAGTATGCACATGTTTAGCTTTATAGAAAGACCTAGTTTTCTCATAAACCTAGTCAAAGATGACTAAACCAATTTTTATGTCTTCCGACAGTATATGAAAATTCCCTTTGCTCCACATCCTCCTAGCATTTAGTGCTGTTAGACTTTAAATTATTTTCAATCTGTTGAATGGATATTTGTATATCCTCATAGGTTAAAGTTTTATTTCTCTGGTTACTAATGAGGTTGTATATCTTTCCATGTGTTTTTTGGCTTTTCAGAATTTATTCTTAGTGAAGTGCCTTATACATCTTTTGCTCATTTTCCATTGGGTGTTTGCCTTTTCCTTATGTATTTGTAAGAGTACTTTGTGTGTTAAATATACAAATCCTTTTTTGGTTATGTATATATTATAAGTATCTGCTTCATTTGTGACTTATCTTTTTCTCTTTTTCAATGCTATTTTTTGATTAACGGAATTTATTTTAATGTATTATAATTTATGTTACTTTAAATTTTGTTTTCTTTTGGTGTCTTGATGAATCTATTATTAACCTCATGTCATAATGACATTTTCCTATATTGTTCTATTATCTGAAAAAGGGCTAATATCCCAACTCTACAAGTGTATTAGTCTGTTCTCATGCTACTAATAAAGACATACTCAAGACTGGGTAATTTATAATGGAAAGAGGTTTAATTGACTCTCAGTTCCACATGGCTGGGGAGGCCTCGCAATCATGACAGAAGGCAAATGAGAAGCAAAGTCATGTCTTACATGGTGGCAGGCAAGAGAGCTTGTGCAGGGGAACTCCCCGTTATAAAACTATCAGATCTCATGAGACTTACTCCCTATCACAAGAAAAGCATGGAAAAACCTGCCCCATGATTCAATTACCTCCCACTAGGTGCCTCCCGTGACATGTAGGAATTATGCAAGTTACAATTCAATATGAGATTTGGGTGCAGACAGAGCCAAACCATATCATTCCACCCCGGCTCCTCCCAAATCTCATCCTCACATTTCAAAACCAATCATGACTCCTTAATAGTCCCCCAAAGTTTTAACTCATTTCAGCCTTAACTCAACAGTCCACAGTTCAAAGTCTTATCTGAGACAAGGCAAGTCCCTTCCACCTATCAGCCTGTAAAATCAAAAGTTACTTCCTAGATACAATGAGAGTACAGGCATTGGGTAAATACAGCCTTTCCAAATGGGAGAAATTGACCAAAATGAAGGGGCTACAGGCCCCATGCAAGTCCAAAATCCAACAAGGCAGTCAAATTTTAAAGCTCTGAAATGATCTCCTTTGATTCCACGTCTCACATCCAGATCATGCTGATGCAAGAGGTGGGCTCCCATGGCCTTGGGAAGCTCTGCCCCTGTGGCTTTGCAGGATACACCTCCTCTCCTGGGTGCTTTCTTGGGCTGGTGTTGAGTGTCTGTGGCTTTTCCAGGTGCACAGTGCAAGCTGTTGGTGGATCTACCATTCTGAGGTCTGGAGGATGGTGGCCCTCTTCTCACAGCTCCAGTAGGCAGTGTCCCGGTGGGGGCTCTGTATGCAGCCTCCAACCCCATATTTCCCTTCCACACTGTCCTAGCAGAGGTTTTTCATGAGGGCCCTGCCCCTGCAGCAAACTTCTGTCTGGGCATCCAGGCATTTCCATACATCCTCTGAAATCTAGGCAGAGGTTCCCAAATCTTGATTCTTGACTTCTGTGCACCCACAGGCTCAATATCACGTGGAAACTGCCAAGGCTTGGGGCTTGCATCCTCTGAAGCCATGGCTGGAGCTTTACCTTGGCCTCTTTTAGCCACACTGGAGTGGCTAGAGTACAGGGCCCCAAGTCCCTAGGCTGCACACAGCAGGGAGGTCCTGGACCCGGCCCATGAAAGCATTTTTTCCTCCTATGCCTCTGGACCTATGATGGGAGGACTGCCACAAGGGTCTCTGACATGTCCTGGAGACATTTTCCCCATTGTCTTGGTGATTAACATTTGGCTCCTTGTTACTTATGCAAATTTCTGCAGCAGGCTTGAATTTCTCCCCAGAAATTTTTTTTTTCTTTTCTGTTGCTTTATCAGACTGCACATTTCCCAAACTTTTATGCTCTGCTTCCTCTTGAACACTTTGGCACTTAGAAATTTCTTCTGCCAGATACCCTAAATCATCTCTCCAAATTCAAAGTTCCACAGATCTCTAGGGCAGGAGTGAAACACCCCCAGTGACTTTGCATAGCAGGAGTGACCTTTATTCTAGTTCCCAACAAGTTCCGCATCTCCATCTGAGACCACCTCAGCCTGGACCTCATTGTCCATATCACTATCAGCATTTTGGTCAAAGCCATTCAACAAGTCTCTAGGAAGTTCCAAACTTTCCCAGATCTTCCTGTCTTCTAAGCCCTCCAAACTGTTCCACCTCTGCCTGTTACCCAGTTCCAAAGCCACTCCCACATTTTTGGGTATCTTTACAGCAGCACCCTACTCTACCAGTACCAATTTACCGTATTAGTCTGTTCTCACACTGCTAATAAAGACACACCTGAGACTGGGTAATTTATAAAGGAAAGAGGTTTTATTGACTTACCATTCCACATGGCTGGGGAGGCCTCACAATCATGGCAGAAGGCAAATGAGGAGCAAAGTAGCAGAGTGGAATAATAGATGCTGGAGACTCCAAATGGTAGGAGGGCAGGAAGGGGTGAAGGT
Organism: Pongo abelii; assembly: GCF_028885655.2. Taxonomy (NCBI): domain Eukaryota; kingdom Metazoa; phylum Chordata; class Mammalia; order Primates; family Hominidae; genus Pongo; species Pongo abelii. Next base: position 145,101,101 of record NC_085928.1, on the reverse strand, counting down.
TCAGAAATTGCCTGTTGGGTACAATGCTCACCATTTGGTTGTTGGGTACACTTTTATCACAGGCTTCACCACTATGCAATATATGCACATAAGAAATCTGCACTTGTACCCCCAAACTTATTTTTAAGTTTTACATGGTGGCAGGCAACAGAGCATGTGCAGGGGAACTTCCCTTTATAAAACCATCAGATCTCATGAGACTTATTCACTATCATGAGAACAGCATGCGGAAGACCTGCCCCCATGATTCAGTTACCTCCCACTGGGTGCCTCCCATTACATGTGGGAATTATGGGAGCTACAATTCAAGATGAGATTTGGGTGAGGACACAGCCAAACCATATCAGCAAGGAACTCAAACAACTCAACAGGAACAAAACAAATAATCTCATTAGATAGTGGGTAAGGACATGAACAGACATTTTTCAAAAAAAGACTTACAAGCAGCCAACAAACATATGAAAAAATGTTCAACATCACTAATCATCAGAGAAATGCAAATTAAAACTAAATGAGATGCCATCTTATGCCAGTCAGAGTGACTACTATTAAAAAGTCAAAAAACAACAGATGTTGGCAAGGATACAGAGAAAAAGGAACACCTATACACTGTTGGTATGAATGTAAAATAGTACAACCTCTATGGAAAATGGCATGGAGATTTCTCAAAGAACTAAAGATAGAAATACTATTCAATCCAGCAGTCCCACTACTGGGTATATACTCAAGGGGAAACAAATCATTATTTCAAAAAGATACCTGCAATCATATGTTTCTTGCAGTACTATTCATAATAGCAAAGATATGTGTATTAGTCTGTTCTCTTGCTGCTGTAAAGAACTGCCGGAGACTGGGTAATTTATAAAGGAAAGAGGTTTAATTGACTCACAGATCCACAGGGCTGGGGAAGCTCAGGAAACCTAAGTCATGGTGGAAGGGGAAGCAAACATGCCCTTCTTCACATGACAGCAGGAAGAAGAAGTGCTGAGTAAGGGAACAAAAGCCCCTTATGAAACCATCAGATTTCATGAGAAATCACTCACTACCATGAGAACAACATGAGAGTAAGCACTGCCAATGATTCAGTTACTTCCCACTGGGTGCCTCCCATGACATCTGGGGATTATGAGAACTACAATTCAAGATGAAGTTTAGATGGGGACACAGCCAAACCATTTCAATATGGAACCAATATAAGTGCCTATCAACAAATCATTGGATAAAGACAATATGGTATACACACACACACACACACACACACACACATACACACACACGCACACCATAGAAGGCCATTCAGCCATAAAAAATAATGAAATAATATTTTATGCAGCAACATGGATGGGAATGGAGGGCATTATCCTAAGTGATATAACTCAGAAACAGAAAGTGAAATATCACTTTTTTTTACTTATAAGCAGGAGCTAAACAGTGGGTACACATGAACATACAGAGTGGAATAATAGATGCTGGAGACTCCAAAAGGTAGAAGGGTGGGAAGGGGTGAAGGTTGAGAAATTGCCTATTGGGTACAATGCTCACCATTTGGTTGTTGGGTACACTTTTTTTTCTTTGTCTTCTTTTTTTTTTTATTATACTTTAAGTTCTAGGGTACATGTGCACAACATGCAGGTTTGTTACACATGTATACATGTGCCATGTTGGTGTGCTGCACCCATTAACTCATCATTTACATTAGGTATATCTCCTAATGCTTCCCCTTCCCCCTTCTCCCACCCCACAACAGTTCCCGGTATGTGATGTTCCCCTTCCTGTGTCCAAGTGTTCTCATTGTTCAATTCCCACCTATGAGTGAGAACATGCGGTGTTTGATTTTTTGTTCTTGCAATAGTTTGCTGAGAATGATGGTTCCCAGCTTCATCCATGTCCCTACAAAGGACATGAACTCATCCTTTTTAATGGCTGCATAGTATTCCATGGTGTATATGTGCCACTTTTTCTTAATCCAGTCTATCATTGATGGAAATTTGGGTTGGTTCCAAGTCTTTACTATTGTGAATAGTGCCGCAATAAACATACGTGTGCATGTGTCTTTATAGCAGCATGATTTATATTCCTTTGGGTATATACCCAGTAATGACATGGCTGGGTCAAATGATATTTCTAGTTCTAGATCCTTGAGGAATCGCCACACTGTCTTCCACAATGGTTGAACTAGTTTACAGTGCCACCAACAGTGTAAAAGTGTTCCTATTTCTCCACATCCTCTCCAGCACCTGTTGTTTCCTGACTTTTAAATGATCGCCATTCTAACTGGTGTGAGATGGTATCTCATTGTGGTTTTGATTTGCATTTCTCTGATGGCCAGTGATGATGAGCATTTTTTCACGTGTCTGTTGGCTGAATAAATGTCTTCTTTTGAGAAGTGTCTGTTCATATCCTTAGCCCACTTGTTGATGGGGTTGTTTGTTTTTTTCTTGTAAATTTGTTGGAGTTCATTGTAGATTCTGGATATTAACCCTTTGTCAGATGAGTAGGTTGCGAAAATGTTCTCCCATTCTGTAGGTTGCCTGTTCACTCTGATGGTAGTTTCTTTTGCTGTGCAGAAGCTCCTTAGTTTAATTAGATCCCATTTGTCAATTTTGGCTTTTGTTGCCATTGCTTTTTGTGTTTTAGACATGAAGTCCTTGCCCATGCCTATGTCCTGAATGGTATTGCCTAGGTTTTCTTCTAGGATTTTTATGGTTTTAGGTCTAACATGTAAGTCTTTAATCCATCTTGAATTAATTTTTGTATAAGGTGTAAGGAAGGGATCCAGTTTCAGCTTTCTACATATGGCTAGCCAGTTTTCCCAGCACCATTTATTTAATAAGGAATCCTTTCCCCATTTCTTGTTTTTGTCAGGTTTGTCAAAGATCTGATGGTTGTAGATGTGTGGTATTATTTGTGAGGGCTCTGTTCTGTTCCATTGGTCTATATCTCTGTTTTGGTACCGGTACCATGCTGTATTGGTTACTGTAGCCTTGTAGTATAGTTTGAAGTCAGGTAGCGTGATGCCTCCAGCTTTGTTCTTTTGGTTTAGGATTGTCTTGGCAATGTGGGCTCTTTTTTGTTTCCATATGAACTTTAAAGTAATTTTTTCCAATTCTGTGAAGAAAGTCATTGGTAGCTTGATGGGGATGGCATTGAATCTATAAATTACCTTGGGCAGTATGGTCATTTTCAAGATATTGATTCTTCCTACCCATGAGCATGGAATGTTCTTCCATTTGTTTGTATCCTCTTTTATTTCCTTGAGCAGTGATTTGTAGTTCTCCTTGAAGAGGTCCTTCACATCCCTTGTAAGTTGGATTCCTAGGTATTTTATTCTCTTTGAAGCAATTGTGAATGGGAGTTCACTCATGATTTGGCTCTCTGTTTGTCTGTTATTGGTGTATAAGAATGCTTGTGATTTTTGCACATAGATTTTGTATCCTGAGACTTTGCCGATGTTGCTTATCAGCTTAAGGAGATTTTGGGCTGAGACTATGGGGTTTTCTAAACATTCAATCATGTCATCTGCAAACAGGGACAATTTGACTTCCTCTTTTCCTAATTGAATACCCTTTATTTCTTTCTCCTGCCTGATTGCCCTGGCCAGAACTTCCAACACTATGTTGAATAGGAGTGGTGAGAGAGGGCATTCCTGTCTTGTGCCAGTTTTCAAAGGGAATGCTTCCAGTTTTTGCCCATTCAATATGATATTGGCTGTGGGTTTGTCATAAATAGCTCTTATTATTTTGAGATACATCCCATCAATACCTAACTTATTGAGAGTTTTTAGCATGAAGGGCTGTTGAATTTTGTCAAAGGCCTTTTCTGCATCTATTGAGATAATCATGTGGTTTTTGTCTTTGGTTCTGTTTATATGCTGGATTACATTTATTGATTTGTTTATGTTGAACCAGCCTTGCATCCCAGGAATGAAGCCCACTTGATCGTGATGGATAAGCTTTTTGATGTGCTGCTGGATTCAGTTTGCCAGTATTTTATTGAGGATTTTTGCATCGATGTTTATCAGGGATATTGGTCTAAAATTCTCTTTTTTTGTTGTGTCTCTGCCAGGCTTTGGTATCAGGATGATGCTGGCCTCATCAAATGAGTTAGGGAGGATTCCCTGATTGGAATAGCTTCAGAAGGAATGGTACCAGCTCCTCCTTGTACCTCTGGTAGAATTTGGCTGTGAATCCATCTGGTCCTGGACTTTTTTGGTTGGTAGGCTATTAATTATTGCCTCAATTTCAGAACCTGTTATTGGTCTATTCAGGGTTTCAACTTCTTCCTGGTTTAGTCTTGGGAGGGTGTATGTGTCCAGGAATTTATCTGTTTCTTCTAGATTTTCTAGTTTATTTGCATAGAGGTGTTTATAGTATTCTCTGATGGTAGTTTGTATTTCTGTGGGATTGGTGGTGATAGCCCCTTTATCATTTTTTATTGCATCTGTTTGATTCTTCTCTCTTGTCTTCTTTATTAGTCTTGCTAGTGGTCTATCAATTTTGTTGATCTTTTCAAAAAACCAGCTCCTGGATTCATTGATTTTTTGAAGGGTTTTTTGTCTCTAACTCCTTCAGTTCTTCTCTGATCTTAGTTATTTCTTAGCTTCTGCTAGCTTTTGAATGTGTTTGCTCTTGCTTCTCTAGTTCTTTTAATGGTGATGTTAGGGTATCAATTTTAGATCATTCCTACTTTCTCTTGTGGGCATTTAGTGCTATAAATTTCTCTCTACACACTGCTTTAAATGTGTCCCAGAGATTCTGGTATGTTGTGTCTTTGTTCTCATTGGTTTCAAAGAACATCTTTATTTCTGCCTTCATTTTGTTATTTACCCAGTAGTCATTCAGGAGCAGGTTGTTCAGTTTCCATGTAGTTGAGCGGTTTTGAGTGAGTTTCTTAATCCTGAGTTCTAGTTTGATTGCAGTGTGGTCTGATAAAGAGTTTGTTATAATTTCTGTTCTTTTACATTTGCTGAGGAGTGCTTTACTTCCAACTGTGTGGTCTCTAAGGACTTGTTTTATGAATCTGGGTGCTCCTGTATTGGGTGCATATATATTTAACATAGTTAGCTCTTCTTGTTGAATTGATCCCTTTACCATTATGTAATGGCCTTCTTTGTCTCTTTTGATCTTTGTTGGTTTAAAGTCTGTTTTATCAGTGACTAGGATTGCAACCCCTGCCTTTGTTTGTTTTCCATTTGCTTGGTAGATCTTTCTCCCTTCCTTTATTTTGAGCCTGTGTGTGTCTCTGCACATGAGATGTGTCTCCTGAATACAGCACACTGATGGGTCTTGACTCTTTATCCAATTTGCCAGTCTGTGTCTTTTAATTGGAGCATTTATCCCATTTACATTTCAGTTTCATATTGTTATGTGTGAATTTCGTCCTGTCATTATGATGTTAGCTGGTTATTGTGCTCGTTAGTTGATGTAGTTTCTTCATAGCATCGATGGTCTTTACAATTTGGCATGTTTTTGCAGTGGCTAGTACCGGTTGTTCCTTTCCATGTTTAGTGCTTCCTTCAAGAGCTCTTGTAGGGCAGGCCTGGTGGTGACAAAATCTCTCAGCATTTGCTTGTCTGTAAAGTATTTTATTTCTCCTTCATTTATGAAGCTTAGTTTGGCTGGATATGCAATTCTGGGTTGAAAATTCTTTTCTTTAAGAATGTTGAATATTGGTCCCAACTCTGTTCTGGCTTGTAGAATTTCTGCTGATAGATCTGCTGTTAGTCTGATGGGTTTCCCTTTGTGGGTAACCCGGCCTTTCTCTCTGGCTGCCCTTAACGTTATTTCTCTCATTTCAACTTTGGTGAATCTGACAATTATGTGTCTTGGAGTTGCTCTTCTCAAGGAGTATCTTTGTGGAATTCTCTGTATTTCCTGAATTTGAATGTTGGCCTGCCTCGCTAGGTTGGGGAAGTTCTCCTGGATAATATCTTGAAGAGTGTTTTCCGACTTGGTTCCATTCTCCCCATCATTTTCAGGTACACCAATCAGACGTAGATTTGGTCTTTTCACATAGTCCCATATTTCTTGGAGGCTTTGTTCATTTCTTTTTACTCGTTTTTCTCTAAACTTCTGTTCTTGCTTCATTTCATTCATTTGATCTTCAATCACTGATACCCTTTCTTCCAGTTGATCAAATCGGCTACTGAACTTGACCATCCATCACGTAGTTCTTGTGTCACGGTTTTCAGCTCAATGAGGTCATTTAAGGAGTTCTCTACATTGGTTATTCTAGTTAGCCATTTGTCTAATATTTTTTCAAGGTTTTTAACTTCTTTGCATTGGGTTCGAACTTCCTCCTTTAGCTCGGAGAAGTTTCATTGTCTGAAACCTTCTCTCAACTCGTCAAAGTCATTCTCTGTCCAGCTTTGTTCCGTTGCTGGTGAGGAGCCGTGTTCCTTTGGATGGGGAGAGGTGCTCTGATTTTTAGAATTTTCAGCTTTTCTCCTCTGTTTTTTCCCCATTTTTGTGGTTTTATCTACCTTTGGTCTTTGATGATGGTGACGTACAGATGGGGTTTTGGTGTGGATGTCCTTTCTGTTTGTTAGTTTTCCTTCTAACAGTCAGGACCCTCAGCTACAGGTCTGTTGGAGTTTGCTGGAGGTCCACTCCAGACCCTGTTTGCCTGGGTATCAGCAGCAGAGGCTGCAGAACAGCGAATATTGCTGAACAGCAAATGTTGCTGCCTGATCGTTCCTCTGGAAGCTTCTTCTCAGAGGGGTACCCGGCCATGTGAGGTGTCAATCTGCCCCTACTGGGGGGTGCCTCCCAGTTAGGCTACTCGGAGGTCAGGGACCCATTTGAGGAGGCAATCTGTCCATTCTCAGATCTCAAACTCTGTGCTGGGAGAACCACTACTCTCTTCAAAGCTGTCAGACAGGGACATTTAAGTCTGCAGAGGTTTCTGCTACCTTTTGTTCAGCTATGCCCTGCCCCCAGAGGTGGAGTCTACATAGGCAGGCAGACCTCCTTGAGCTGCAGTGGGCTCCACCGAGTTGGAGTTTCCTGGCCTCTTTGTTTACCTACTCAAGCCTCAGCAATGGCAGGCGTCCCTCCTCCAGCCTCACTGCCTCCTTGCAGTTCGATCTGAGACTGCTATGCTAGCAATGAGCGAGGATCCTTGGGCGTGGGACCCTCCGAGCCAGGTGCGGGATATAATCTCCTGGTGTGCTGTTTGCTAAAACCTTTGGAAAAGCGCAGTATTAGGGTCGGAGTGACCTGATTTTCCAGGTGCCATCTGTCACCACTTCCATTGGCTAGGAAAGGGAATTCCCTGACACCTTGCACTTCCCGGGTGAGGTGATGCCTCGCCCTGCTTCAGCTCATACTCGGTGGGCTGCATCCACTGTCCTGCCCCTACTGTCCAGTGAGCCCCAGTGAGATAAACCCGGTACCTCAGTTGGAAATGCAGAAATCACCCATCTTCTGCGTCACTCACGTTGGGAGCTGTAGATTGGAGCTGTTCCTATTCGGCCATCTTGGAACCGCCCACCGGGCACACTTTTATCACAGGCTTCACCACTATGCAATATATGCACATAAGAAATCTGCACTGGCACCCCCAAACTTATTTGTAAAAAGTAAAGTTTTAGTTTCAACTTTTATAGTTAGAATTTTAATTTACCTGGAAATAAGTTTTGTATATAGTGAGAAGTAGGTGTCAAATTTATTTTCTTTTTAAAATAAGGATAACCTATTGCTCCAGCTCTATTTATTGAGAAAACTTTCCCCTCTGATTTGCAGCATCACCTCTGTCATAAAGTACACACGCATAATTGGGTCTATTTCTGGGTTTCCATACTGCCTTATTTATCTTTTTTCTTTTTTCCCTGTTTCTATAGGACCAAAATGCCTTATTCATCTATTTGTCTCTCTCTGCATCAATTCCATACTGTTATAATTATCACAGTTTTATAATAAATATTGATAATTCATTCTTCTTTAAGCCTGTCTTAAATACTCTTGGTTATTTGTACTTCAAGTCACTTGTCAATTTGCACACACACACAAACATAATGGGGAAAACCAACTTCTCTATAATATTGAGTCTTCCAAACTATAAGCAAAGTGTCTCTCTTTGGTTATTTAAATCTTATTTACTGCTTTTCAATAAAGCTTTATAATTTTCTTCACAGAAGTCTTAACACGCTTTGTCAGGTACTCAATTTTTTTTAATGCCATCGCAAATGGTTGGTATCATTAAAAAATTTCAGTTTCTGTTTATTGTTGGTGTACAGAAATGCCATTGATTTTGTAAACTGTTTTCTAAACAACACAATTAATGGGGTTGATTTAATACAGATGCATTTAGAAACATTTACCAATTAATTAAAGAAAGCATATTTTTGTTAAGCACACATGGAGCATCTACAAATATTGACCATGCTTTAGGTTACAAAACAACTCTGAAATACCAAATAATCTATATCATACACACCACATTGTATGTCTATAATTTAAGGACATTTACAGAAAGAAAAAGAAACTTGGGATAAAATAACTAGTTCTTTTGGAAAATGTAAGGCATCTCTGAATCGACCAGAAAAAATGTCATAAGGAGAAAAAATAATACTCAGAATTAAATAATAATGAAAATACTATATCAAAACTTATGACAGAGCTCACACAATACTTAAGAAAAAATTGTATCAGTCTTCTTTTAAATATTCTTTTTTTTTTGAGAAATAGTCTCACTCTGTCACCCATGCTGGAGTGCAGTGGCATGATCTCTGCTCACTGCAACCTCTGCCTCCCGGGTTTGAGCGATTCTCCTGCCTCAGCCTCCCCAGTAGCTGGGATTACAGGCATGCACCACCAGGCCTGGCTCATTTTTTTTGTTTTGTTTTGTTTTTAATAGAGACAGGATTTTACCATTTTGGCCAGGCTGGTCTCGAACTCCTGGCCTCAAGACATCTGCCTGCCTCGGCCACCCAAAGTGCTGGGATTACAGGCATGAGCCACCACACCTAGCCTTTATAAGTATTTTTAACAACTTTTATTAGAACAGGCTGAAGTTTAATGAGCTAAGTGTCAAAGCTAAGGACTTTGAAAAAGAACAAAAGAGTAAATACAAGAAAAAGAGAAGTAATGAGGTAATAAAAAGTAAGAGCTAAAGGTAAAGAAATAGAAAACAAATATATAATAAGTAAGATCATCATAGCCAAAAGTTAGTTCTTTGAAATGGGACCCCCAAATGATAAAGCACATACATGCACAAAATATAGAACAAAACTGATATAATGAAAACAGAAAATAATCCTTCCACAACAAAACAAAGAAAATAAAACCAATTGATTCAGGTAGTTTTACAGATAATTTTTAAAAATGTTAATGTAAAGGATAAGATTAATCTTGTCCAAAGTCATTTAGACAACTGAAAACAATGGAACACTTCCCAGTTCAACTTATAGTATTAAAATAACCATGGCTCCAAAATTTGGCAGAGACAGTAAAAGAGCAGTAAATTGTGAGTCAATTAACTTACAAACCTAGGTGCAAATATATTACAAAACCCCCAAAATATTGGCAGATTTAATCAGGGCAATATACATAAAAATATAGTTGGTGATGTCAAAATTGTTATAGGGGCTCACGATTGGTTTAATGTTGAAAATTTCATTAATGAATTTACCACATTAATAATTTAAGCAGGGGGGGAATTAGATGATAGTCTTAAAAGATTTGGAAAAATCATTTGAAAGACTTCAAAATCCATTTATCATAAAAACTCTATGAATTAGAAATAGAATGATCTCCCTAGATATTTCAACTTGCATCATTAATTTATAAAAGTTTCGTATTAATTGGAACTTTCCCCTTCCAAAATAATACGAGGACCTTAGCACACATTAATTTTCATTTACTCTCTCTGACTTATATGTGTATTTTAATTTAAAGATACTTTAAACCTCTTGAGACTTTATTATTCCAGTTTCATAACTCAATATTTATATAGACTTATCCCTATTTTTATTGGTCTTCATTCTGCCCTATAATGTTAACCTTCCACAGAGATAATTTTTCTTCTGCCTCTGGAGAGCCCTTAGTATTGCCACTGGTGAGAGTCCACTGGTGATGAATTCTGTCAGATTTTTTCTGCAAGCCTTTTTTTTTAACCTTTGTTTTTAAAAAATATTTTCACTGAAATTCTAGGTTTGCAGTGTTTTTATTTCTCTTACAGCACTTTTAAGAGGCCATTCAGCTGAATTTTGGCTTCTATTGTTTCTGTTGAGAAATTAACTTTCAGTTTTATTGTTACTCCTTAGAAGGTTTAGCTAACATTTTTCTTCAGCTGATTTTCTTGTTGTCTTTGCATTGCAGTAGTTTTATATGTCCAGGGTGTTTTTTTTTTTTTTTTTTTTTTTGGCTCCTTCTGTTTGTGGTTCACTGGGCTTCTTGACTTATTGGTTGATGTCTTGCATGTGTTTTGGAAAGTTCTTAAACATTATCTCTTCAAATACTACTGTCTTTTTATGGTCCATCTTGCCTCCTTCTAAGAATTCATTTAAACACAAGTTAGACTTCACAGAATCCTGAATATCTTTTGCCCTGTGATGGTTAATTTTATGTGTCAACTTGACTATGTTAAGGAATGCCCATATAGCTGGTAAAACATTACTTCTGGTGTGTCTGTGAGGGTATTTCCAGAAGAGATTAATATGTGGATTGGTAGATTTAGTAAAGATGATCTACCTTCACCAGTGTGGGCCAGCATCATCCCATCTATTGAGGGCCAGGATGAAATAAGAAGTCAGAAAAAGGGAAACAAAACAACACAAAAAACCAAAAACCATCCATCTTCTCCTGCCTTTGGACATCAGAGCTTTTTGTTCAGACTCTAAGACCTACACCAGCCCCCACCCCCATCCTAACCCTCAGCTCTTAGGCCTCTGGACTGGGACTGAATTACACCTGTTGCTTTCCTGGTTCTCCGGACTGCAGGTGGCACATTGCGGGACTTAGCCTACATAACCACGTGAGACAAATCTCCTCTAAACTCTGTATATGCTATTGGTTGTTTCTTTGGAGAACCCTGACTAATGCATACCCTTGCTTCTGCATTTTTTTTCTCCTATCCTTTTATCTCCCCATGCTCTACGCTGAATATTTTCTCCTAACTTCACTTCTAAGCCACTAATTTGCTCTTCAGATGTTTCCAATCTGTATTTGAATTCATCTAGTGAGTAATTTATCCTTGTTATTTTGTTGTATTTTTCAATGTTAGGATTTCCACTTGATTCTTTTCTATAGTTTCTAGTTCTCTTCTGAAATTCTGAATCTTGCCTTTTATTTCCTTGAGGATAAGCACAGTTATTTCACTGATAACTGATAATTCCAACGTTTGGATCCCTTGTTAGTCTGTCAGGGAAACATCAGTGCCAGAGACTGGGCTCCTCTCCTTGTACCTCTGTTCTCCCCCAAATACTAGCTTGCTAATTCTCCACTGTTTTGTTTTCTTTTAAGTTCTTATAAACAGTTAAAAAATATTTGATATGATTCTTCTAGTATCTTATAGGAGAGTTGATCTGAATTACCCACTCTATTATTTCTGAAAATCAAAGTTAGGAGATTTTTACTATTCTGGTTTTTACAATCATGTGCATATGTTACTTCTATAATTAAAAGCAAAGCCCACATTTAAAAAATAAGGTAGATATATGTGTTCTGACATGGAAAGCTTTCTGAAGCAGAAAGTGCAAAATATGCCAAAGAATAATATGTATACAATAATATTAAAACTAATATTCAATATGATTGAGTGCTTATTATGTACAGGAAACTTTTCTAAAGTCTTTGAATGTATTGAATAATTTACTTCTCATAAGATTCCTAAGAAGTAGCTACTGTTATTAGCCTCATATTGTAGATGAGGAAACTGAGGACAGGGAGGTTAATGAACTTACTCAAGGCTACACATCTAGTATGTAATAGACACAGGATTGAAATCCAGGCTACGGCCCTCAAGAGCACATGCAGTAAGCCACTGTATTGCTTAGACATGACAGATAGCATATCACCCCGAAAACTGACCAAGGAATATACCAAACTATTAGCAGTGGCTTCTTCTTCTTCTTTTTTTTTTTTTTTTTTTTTTTTTTTTTTGAGACGGAGTCTTGTTCTGTCACCCAGGCTAGAGTGCAGTGGCACAATATCAGCTCACTGCAACCTCCGCTTCCCGGGTTCAAGCGATTCTTCTGCCTCAGCTTCCTGAGTAGCTAGGACTACAGGCATTCACCACTATACCCGGCTAATTTTTGTGTTTTTAGTAGAGATGGTGTTTCACTATATGCTGGCCAGGCTGGTCTCAAACTCCTGGCCTCAGGGGATCCGCCTACCTTGGCCTCCCAAAGAGCTGGTGGCTTCTTATTGACATTGAAGATAAATGTGACTACTTTTTATTCTGTATCCATGCTGTAAAATGTGGTAGCCACTAGCCACCTATAGGTATTTCAATTTCAGCTAATTAAAATTAAATAAAAATGAAAATCAGCTCCTCTGCTTCAGCAGTTCCATTTCAAATGCGCTCAGTAGCCACAGGTGGCTAATGGCTACTGTATTGAATTGTGCAGATATAGAACATTTCCATCACCACAGAAAGTTTTATTGGACAGTGCACTTTGTAGAGTTCAACAGTGTTTGAATTTTTTATAAGTATACATCCATGATTTACTTTTGTAATTAAATAGAAAGGATCAATGAGAGAAAGGAAACTGTTTATTCAAAGCTAAATTTCTTTTTCTCTGTTACTTGACCATGCCTTTCTTCTACCTGCTGGAGTTGATCAGTCTATTTTTTCTAAAAATTGCCTCTTTGGGTATTCAAAAGCAACACAATGCATAAATCAGTGAAAAGCTCATTAGAATAAAACCATTATGGGTTTCCTAAGAATGTAGTGACATCTACATAGGGCTATACTCCTCTTGACTGTTTGGAAGCATTTAAAATGTGCCTTAGTTTAAGACACATTAACCAAATCATGTGCATTTAAAAAAGGCTTTTTTGAAAGCACATTGGCAAAATATTTGCAATTTATTTTACTAAAAGTCAAGCTAATTGATTGCATGTTTCTGTGAATTTTAAAATTGTAAAACTTAGGAAAATTTATTTTTAAATTCCTCTTTCCATTTGTGGAATATACAAGGAATCAGAGGACATTTGAACTAGAAAGAACATTTTTATTCATCCTAAAGAGTCAGAAGAGCTTTAGTCTCATCTTCTAAGTCCTTTAACAAAGTAAGGACCGGAAACGTTTAGTTTGGACATAACTAAACTTCTAAAAACTGAGGAAGTTCTATGCTATGGAATACAGAGTGAATTGTTCTGGGTGGCTCCAGGTAGCAGAACTAGAACCAGTTGGGGAAAACCAACTGGAATATTTTAACAAGTTGAATTCCAGTAATGAAATGAAGTGGACAATCTGTTGAACTTCCTTCCCTGATATCAAAGGAATTTGGGCAGAGTTTAAAAGGCACAGGGAACTGGGCAAAGGATTGCTCTGTTGGATGCGAGGCTAATAGGATGACCTTCTTTAACTGTTAGGTTCTCAAATTTTATGACACTTCTTGTATTGAATATCCATGGCACTGTCACCAGCTGTACCTATAATTCAGCTTAGGCTAAGTTACTGTGCAATATCAAACAACTCCAATCTGTGGCTTACAATAACAAAGGTTTATTTCTCTATCTGCATGGAAGTCAGCTTCACTGCAGATCAACTGTAGCTCTGCTCCACATCATCTTCTTTTCAGGCTCCAGAAAGAATAATCAATCCCTATCTGGGACATTGTTGGTCTTGTGCTAAAAATAAGGAAATATGGATGAACCACACAATAGTTTTAAAGCTTCTGCTCTAAAGTGGCACATAACTTCCACTCACATTTCAATGGGCAACACTTGTTATATGGCTAAATCTGCTGCCAATGGGGTAGGGACTAAAATCTTCCTATAAGGATGGGCAGCATGTGCTTGAGAGCGATAATAAAATCTACCATATAAGTTAATGGAATATAGTCAAATGTGAGCTGAAAAAGGGTTTGAATGAAGACACAGGTAAAATGGAACTGAATGCCAGGATTAATCCCTCCCTCTCTTCCTGTCTTCCTCCTCTCTCTTTCTCTCTTTCTACTTTTCACACATGCTTTCCTTCCCTTCTTTACTTCCAAAAGTGTATCCAATTATAGGCACTGAGTTAGGGCTTGGGGATGCCTGAGGTTAATAATACAAACTCTGTTCTAGACAAACTGATATTTTAGTGGCAGAAAAAGTAAGTAAACATATATATGTATACATCCACATCAAGTGCTATAAAAAGGTAAATATGTAGTTATCTGAGTGCACAAAGGCCAAATAACCCAAAATTTTGTGGTAAGGGTTAGTGATTTGTAGAACAGACCTTAATCTCAAACTGAGAGTTAACAAAGAAGAAAGGTTGCATTCTAGTTACAGGGAAGAGCATATATAGAGACTCAGATGTGGGAGAGAGCAGGGCTGTATCTGGAGATCACAGATTCAGTGTGCATGGCACCTGGACTGGAGAAAGAAAGACAAAGAAGGGTGAATATGGGTGAGGCTTTAAGTGATGACATTGTGAGGAGACGTATCAGCCATTTCACGAATGTTCATATAATGCTGATTTGGGGCCAGCCTACTATTTACTGAGTAACTGTCATAAGCATTGTGTGGAATAAGATCTGGTAGGGAAGGTTAATGTATAGAGAAAGGGGTGATGTTCACTGGTTTTATATTGAGAGACTTGTTTGAAAGGTGGCAGATTGACTACTTAGTTTTCATCTACTCTGAAACATCATGTAAGAGACAGTGAGGGATCCACAAAAGGAGAAAAATACCCTTATAAGGACAAGAAGAACAGGAGAGGATATGACATCTACAATAATATGGCAGTAGGGAAGACTGTATGAGTGATAAGTGACTTAGCTGCCAAAATAAAGCAAAATACTGTCAGTGACAGGAAAGTAAAGAAGCAACCCAGCTTCTGTTCCAGAACTCTCAAAAGTCTTTATAACTAGTGTTACCAGGTACCCCTGGAAGTGGGGCTGAAGGTAGAGTTAAAACAGAATTGAGTGAAAATCTACTTTATGATGAAATTAGAAGCTGCACAGCTCCCTCACCCCTCATCTTCTCCACTGCACACTGCCAATCAGTAGGCAAAAGGTTTACAGATTTGTTTTCTGGAAATATTAAAAGCAGAGAGTCTTTGAACCAATGTAACATCAGGCACAGTTGAAAGTGGGGGTACAATTGTGAAAGCAGGGTGATTAAGTGGCATTTACATATCAGATATTGAGATCCAAGTTTACCATCCTACTGGTAGCCAGATTTAGGCCTGCCTTCTCTGCAGATTCTACTCCTTTTAAGAGGAAAGATGAAAGATAGCAACATTAGAAATACTCACAGAAATGGTCTAGCCATACTATCCTATAACCCATGGCTGAGTAGGCCCCCAAAAATATTTTATTTGGTTTCTCAGTGTTCCATTTTTAAACATGAATGGACAGCTAGGAAATATCAGTCAATTGAGGAAGTATCTAATGTGACAGACTGGGGCTGAAACACGTAACTTTACCACTACTGGGAGGAATCAGAATAGTAGAGAAAACAAAACCTGGGAAAATAATTATTAATATTCTCACAGAGACCAGAAAAGAATAGGAGGCTAAGGAAAAGTGACATTCAGAGAATACAATGACAGTACAATGACAGCACAATGACAGCAATACTAAGAAATTAATAGAAGGATTAGAAGATGAAGTTGAAACCATTTCCAGAACACCAGTCAAAACCACAAGATGGAAAATGAGAAAGAAGATAAACAAAATTAGAGGATAATTCATAAGACATAACTTTCAAATAACTGGAGTTCCAGAAAACAACAGAGAATTGGCAGGAGGGAAATCATCAAAGAAATAATTCAAAAATGTCCCAAAATAGAAGGAAGTGAGCTTCTAGACTAAAAGGGCCCACTTGTGCCCCACCTACACAATAGAAATTTACTGAGGTCAAGGCACATTGTGAAATTTTAAAACACTGGGAAAAATAGATCATTTGCATTATCAAGATAAAAACATATGAAACCCAGTGATGATCAGGAATCAGAATGGTATCTTTTCAACAGCAACATGGATAGAAAACAGTGGGAAATGTCCTCAGATTTCCAAGCAAAAATAATTTTCATCAGTTAATTCTATACCCTGTGTTATGAACTGAATGGTTGTGTCCCTTCCCCAAATTCACACGTTGAAACCATAACCCCTAATGTGATGGTATTACATGGTGGGGCCTTTGGAAGGTAATTAAGTTTAGATGAGGTAATGAGGGTGGAGCCACCATGATGGAATTAGTGTCCTTATAGGAAGAGGAAGAGACTAGAGAGCCCTCACTCTCTCTCTCTCTGCATGTGAGGATACAGCAAGAAGCAGCCACCTGTCAGCCAGGAAGAGGGCCTTCACCAGAATCTGACCATGCTGGTACCTTCATCTCAGACTTCTAGCCTTTAGAACTGAGAAATCAGTGTCTATTATTTAAGCCACCCCATCTATGGTGTTTTGTTATAGCAGCCTGAGCTAACTAAGACATCCAATCTAACAATAAATTAATGTGAGGATGGAATAAAGACACTTTCAGACATTTAAAGTCTCAAAAAATGTACCTCCCATTTTTTTTTTTTTTTTTTTTTTTTTTTTTTTTTTGGTGGTTGGGGGTGGATAGGGATAATAGTGGAATATGTGCTCCTTCAAAATTAGAGTAAATCAAGAAAGTGAATGACATATATTCTGGAAATAGGGGACCGAGTGTAGAATAGAAGCAAAAGGACCCTCCTGCATGATGAGGAAAGCAGATCCCAGGATGATGGCTGTGCCTTAGGACGGAGCACTACCAGTTCATATTGGTGCAGGTCAGTAAGCTTATAAAGAAATTATCTTCAAGTAGATAAAATTGATACCTTAATGCATTTAAACAGATTTGCACAACTGGGGGAGAATTTGTTAAAGTTAGTATTAAGTACAAATACTTCGAAGTAAGCAAATAACATAAAAGGCATTCACAAATGTAAGTGTAAACAAAAGGTACAGGAAAGGAAAAGTACACATAGTACACTACTCAACTCAGTTGAGAATGGCATTTAGATAGTTATGGTAATGGAATCACTGAATATTGATTTATAACTCAGCTTATTCATAGGCTGCAGGGACTGCCAGAAGTTGACAAACATTTTTGTAAAGAGCCAAATAATAATATTTTCGGCTTTGTGGGCAACATGGTCTCTGTCACAACTACTCAACTCTGCTGTCCTGGCACTAAAACAGCCAGAGACAAGCATAAACAAATGGGCATGACTGTATTTCAGTTATATCTTATTTACAAAAACAGGTGGCCCTTATTTGCTGACCCCCAGGCAAGAAATATGTGTGTATAGAGAAAGAGGTGAGGTGAAAGAGAACTAAGTCTTTGTATTTTATAGAGGGAAGACAAGAGTGAATGACTGAGATTGAAAAAAAACAACAACAACAAAGTAGTAATCTAAGCCTATTTTTTCAAGATATGGAGATGAATACTAAATGAAAATGGGGGGTGGTAGTGGGAGACTTCTCTTTATTTTATGAATATGACCTTTGTAGAACTGTTTATTTCTTTAAACCATGTGCTTGTATAAGTTGAATAAAATAACGAAATTAAAAATTAAAAATATTAAAATTCATGTGGGCAGCAAACTGTAGTCCACATATGTTTAGGTGATTAAGAAAGATGAGGTCACGCTGAGTATTCTGTGGGAAGGGGGAATTAGGACCCTGAAGCTTAGGCAGAGTTTTCATGATCTCTGTCTCCTCCTCCCCATCCCAAGGTGAAGACCCTGGAGTACATGGACAGGATGCAGGTCTGTTCTTCAAGGTTAGGTGTCTAGCAGTTGAAAATATCAACACCTGTAATGCCTTTTTAAAAAAAAAAATTAATTTTTATTTTAAGTTCCAGGATACAAGTGCAGAACGTGTAGGTTTGTTACATAGGTATACGTGTGCCATGGTGGTTTGCTGTACCTATCAACCCATCATCTAGGTTTGAAGCCCCACACTCATTAGCTATTTGTGCTAATGCTCTTCCTCCTCTTGCCCCCAACCTCCCGACTGGGCTGGGTGTGTGTTGCTTCTCTCCCTGTGTCCATGTGTTCTCATTGTTCAACTCCCACTTATGAGTGAGAACATGTGGTGTTTGGTTTTCTGTTCCTGTGTTAGTTTGCTGAAGATGATGGCTTCCAGCTCTATCCATGTCCCTGCAAAGGACATGGATCTTATTTCTTTTTATGGCTGCATAGTATTCCATGGTGTATATGTACCGCATTTTCTTTATCTGGTCTATCACTGATGGGCATTTGGGTTGGTTCCATGTCTTTGCTATTGTAAATAGTGCTGCAATAAACACATGTGTGCATGTCCTTATAGTAGAATGATTTATATTCCTTTGTGTATATACTCAGCAATGGGATTACTGGGTCAAATGGTATTTCTGGTTCTAGATCCTTGAGGAATTGCCACACTGTCTTCCACAATGGTTGAACTAATTTACACTTCCACCAATAGTATAAAAGCATTCCTATTTCTCCACAGCCTCTCCAGCATCTATTGTTTCTTGACTTTTTAAGAATCGCCATTCTGACTGGCATGAGATGGTATCTCATTGTGGTTTTGATTTGCATTTCTCTGCTGATCAGTGATGTTGAGCTTTTTTTCATATGTTTCTTGACTGCATAAATGTCTTCTTTTGAGAAGTGTCTGTTCATGTCCTTTGCCCACTTTTTGATGGAGTTGTTTGTTTTTTTCTTGTAAATTTGTTTAAGTTCCTTGTAGATTCTGGATATTAGACGTTTGTCAGATGGGTCGATTGCAAACCTTTTCTCCCATTCTATTGGTTGCCCGTTCACTCTGATGATAGTTTCTTTTGCTGTGTAGAAGCTCTTTAGTTTGATTAGATCCCATTTGTCAATTTTGGCTTTTGTTGCAATTGCTTTTAGCATTTTCATCATGAAGTCTTTGCCCGTGCCTATTTCCTGAATGGTATGCCTAGATTTTCTTCTAGGGTTTTTATGGTTTTGGGTTTTACATTTAAGTAAGTCTTCAATCCATCTTGAGTTAATTTTTGTATAAGGTGTAAGGAAAAGGCCCAGTACTGGCACCAAAACAGACATATAGACCAATGGAATAGAGTCTTCAGAAATAATACCATATATCTACAACCATCTGATCTTCAACAAACCTGACAAAAACAAGCAATGGGGAAAGGATTCCCTATTTAATAAATGGTTCTGGAAAAATTGGCTAGCCACATGCAGAAAACACCCATAATGTCTTAATGCCAGGCTCATGTTGGCAGTTTCCTGGTCTGTGACCTGCTAGTGGAGCTCTGGTGGCTGACACAGACCACATTATGGCCCATACTTGTGGGTGGGTTGGGGATCTGTGGGTCAAGGCCCTCAGGAATGTCTGGCCTGGCATGATCTCCCATTAGCAGACACAGGTAGATCAACTGCATGGCAGGTTGGCAAGGTTTCTGGAGAGCAGGCTGTGTGGTGGCAACTGCTAAGCATGGCTAGGTGGAAAGGCCCATGAGCAGGGTGAGGGTGCTGGATCTGCACCTGAGCTGGGCTCAGGCTGGAGTAATAGAAGTGCTGGGGAGATTTGTGGGTCTGAGGCACTCCCTGGTGCCGAATCATAACAGAGCGCTTACGGAAAATTAATGAAGCCAATTTCTGACTGGAATTATTGTTTGTGAATCATGTGTCTTTGCTCATTAAATAAATTATCAGTGTCTTCCCAGTCATTATGGATGCATTGTAAATTAGGGCTATTCATAAATAATTTGCTTCTGTTGTGTTTAAATGGGGTTGGGACTGGGGAGGAGAAGGGGGGTGACCAGTAGGGAGGAGAGGCTGGAGGCCAGAGATGCTGAAAGGGGCAGCTGAGGTGGGAGGGGAGCAGGACTGAGGAGGAGTCAGGCCTGAAGAGGAGGAGTTTGGCTCCAGCCCCTTCCCCCAAGTGGCGTACATTAGGTTCTACAGATCTGCCATCATTACCAACTGGGCAAAGACCTCCTTCAAGATTGTGTCTAAGACTCCATGCCCACCTCTTCTTAGCCCCTTTCCAATAGATCCAAATGTCCCTGATTGGAGGGTGGGTAGAGGGCACACGATTTCTCCCACAGAATCAGCTGTGCACATCCCCAGCAGCAGAAGACTTGGGGAGCCCCTTGGCACTCTCTTCTTCCTGACCCCTCTCTCTGAGACCCTTGCTTCAAGCCCACGGGCAGCTAGGACCCCTGAGGTAAAGATGGCCAGGGGCTGACTGCTCATCCCAGGGGCCTGATGATGGCTGCAAAAAGACTGAGGAAGGGCCCAAAAGAGGAAAATGAGGAAGGAATGAAAAGCCAGTTGAAGCAGAGAGGGACAGAGGATGAAGAAGTAGTCTCCCAGATTGATTCTGTTTACCAGTGAGGAAAGCCCTTTCAAACAGGAGCTGTTACTAAAGGATGTGTGGTGATGTGTGGCCCTCAAGGAAGGCAAGCTCTAAGGATGAAGAGCCAGGAACTGGAAGCCCACAGGGTACAGGTTGATACGTTCTCGTTTTGTTTTGTGCATCTCCTCTTTCTGCAGCCTTCGCCTTCTCCTGTTACTCTACTGGACGTGTCAATAGATGAGAGACAATCCTAAAGAAAGTGGGGAGAGACAGGGGCTAAGCAGACACCCTAAAAGTATGTACTTCATAAGACAAAAGCCTGAAATGGAGAAACAAGGAAGACTTCCTTAGAAGGAAGGAAGGAAGAAGAGAATTGTCTACAGTGTTTATGACAACGTTAAAATATGAAGATAGAAGACATGAAGGATGTTAAAGCCCCATGGGATTTTCACCTCTGAGGTATGTAGAGAATACAGTGCCTTCTAATTTATGTCAGTGATTCTTATGAACCCAGAATACCTGTTCCTATATAAATAATGTATTAAATGGAAGATCGGTTCCCAGGGCAGACTGCAAAAGCCTAGTGATCCCACCATGCTCCAAGTAGCTGGTACTCGGGAGCTACAGCAAGAGTTCCCCAAAGCCCTAGAAATGGATGCACATAGGCTGTCCTTGGAGAGATGCCTGATGCCTGGACAGGAAACAAAGGAGGCAAAAAAGTACCCTGTCCTGGTGGCTGGATTGAACATATTGAACCTGTGTCTAGAAATGACCCAGCAGTTAGGAGACACCTGCTCAACAATGCAATCCCAGATGAAGAGGGTCACACAGGCCCACCCAGGGGGACCATTCAGCACTGAGCAGTGCCATGGGGGCTGGTGCTCTGTCTTCCTGCACAGTCATCCCATCTTTTTAGTAGTTATGCATGTGTGTGTGTGTGTGTGTGTGTGTGTGTAGTGGTGGGCATCACACTTAAAGCCTTCTTTCTTGGACTTCCCACTTAGCAAGCAAACTTTCAGTAATGTGACCTCCCACAAAAGACCCTGTCATAATCAGGTATTCATGAGCATCTAATGGTTTAAAAAATTGGCTTCTGGCATCTCCATGAGTCTCTGGAGACATGTCTGGCATCCTGAGTCAGAACCACTCTAGGACCTGCCATCAGTGAGATTTCTAAGCTCTCAAACTAGCTTGCCTCGTGAAACCCTCTTCAAACTTCTTCACAGTAGAATACCCATAATACCAATATTAGAGATGTTTTGGGAGTAGGAGACCAGCCACAGAGTGTAAAAAGCAGAAAAAGGTAGAAATGGTTTGTTTTCCTGTTCAGGGTGCAGGGCTGGCCTTGGTGGTGGTGGGCAATGGAGCACTTTGTCCTGCAATCGCATAGTTCACACATGCATCTGCTCCACAGTGTTTATTGAGCACTTTGTGCCAGGCAACAAAGTCCCTGTCAACAAAGTCCCTGGGTGTCAACAAAGTCCCTGTTCTCATGGAGCTTATACTCAGTTTGTGACTGTGGATGTGTTTATGTGTTTTGAGGTATACAGGAAATTAAAAAGCAAATAAATGAGTCTGACAAATTCCAATGGTGATGAGTGCTATAAAAAAAATTAAGCAGGTGATGTGACAGTGACAGCGGAGGCTGGGTGGTCAGCAGTGGCTTCACTGAAAGGAGACATTTAAACGTAGACCGAGTGAGTGATAAGGAGCCAGTCAGGGAAGAGCTGGCCAGGGACAGCCAGGTTCAGAGAGTTCAGGGAGAGGGAAGTGCAAGTACAGAGCCTAAAGGCAGAGAAAGCCACTGGCGCCCAGACAGGAGACAGGCCAGCACAACTGAGGCTTGACAGAACACAGGAGTGGGATTTTGTGAGGCTCGGGGAGAAAGGGGGCAGATTATCCTGGGTATTTAAGTCCAGGTAAGCAGTATGGGTTTTATTCTCAATGCAATAGGAAGAGATTCCACAATCTGATCTGCATGTTAAAAAGCTGGTCTAGCTGCTAAGTGGAGACTGTAGGGGGGAAAAGAGGGAAGGAAGAAGCTGCGTTTGATTATGGCAGTGATTCTGGGAGTGACTGCATTATCTTCCCTTTAGCTTTCCTCTGTCTTTTCTAAATAAACCTCGGTCCGGTAAGCACTGTCTATCTCAGGTAAAAGTTCAAAGGGAAGAAAGCAATCTCTTCTAACAAATTCTCCTTAGGGCTGGGTCATTAAACCACCCAGAGGTGTTTGACTTTTTAAAGGCTGTTAATTGGAATGGATTTCTTATTGGTAGAGTTTCAGGCAGGAAGGGAAAGCATTTTGGCTATCTGGCCAGGGCTGACATTTACAGTAAGGCTTCTCAAATCTTTTGTTGAAATGCAGATCCCTAGTTAGTAGTCTTATGAAAGGGCCTAAAATTTTGCTTTTCTAACAAATTCCCAGGTGATGCCAATGCTGCTGGTTCATGGACCACATTTTGAATTATATGGTTTTAGAAGTCTGTTTCATGTGTTAAAGAAAGCTCTGAGTATTAAGAGCAGCTTTCTGGATATTTATTCATTCATTCTAAAGGGGATCAGGACATGTCACCCCAAAACATGCCACTTTGGCATAAGGATTATTTTGAGCTGAAGGCAACTGAGAAAAAGCAGACACAGGAAGAGATCTCTACCCTCCCCTTATCTTCCTAAAAGCAGAACATAAATTTCCCTTTGTAAAGGTGGCATAAATTTGCCCCCACTCCTGTACTAGTATGAGAAAAGCAACTCATCACTGGAGACAGAGGGCCCACACCTAGATGACTCTGCATAAACAAACCTTACTTAATAATTCTTATCTACCATTAGTTTCCTCCATATATTTACCTTCCCACAATTTACTGCTCCTGGAAGCCCAAACTCCCTCTCCTTTGACTAGTCACTTCTCCATAATTTATCATCCTTTGTTAAAATGGGATATAAGCCCCCAAGTCTAGCCACTTCTTTTGTTTTTTCACTTCTTTTCTGTGAAGCCTCCATGCACATAAAATATTAACATTAAATAAAATTTGTATGCTTTTCTTGTGTTAGTCTGTCTTTTGTCAGTTTAATTCACTGACTCCATTTATGGAACATAAGAGAGTAGAGAAAAAGCTTTTCCTTCCCTACAGTTTGTTCATTCCAATGTTTCTTGGTTAGTAGACACCATCATATTTAAGGGGATGAAAGAGTTTTCTGAGGAGGTTGCCAAAACGTACGTTTTTATTGAACCTTTGGAAAACCAGACACATCTGGAATCTGGTACTCTGAATCCCCAGCCAGTGGTGTGCTGGTGAATGTTTAAAAACTGTCTTTCTGAGAAAAAAAAGTCCTGATTTGTAGCATTTGTTGATTTTTGTGATGTAAATCTCTCATCAGGGCTGATTGTCAGCTCCCGACATGATATCACTTAATGTACATACAGATAATAACAGATACAATAAATTAGCCCAAGAACATAGCTAATTGTAAATTATAGTCAAGTAATTAGGAAATAATGAGCTTTTAGTATCAATTACTTTTGTTTTCAATGTAATTTATTTCATTGTAAGTTTTATAATTTAATTTTAAAATCATGGCTATGTTTAACAACTGGCTGACAAAAATCCTGAAAATAAAGCAATCTCTTCCTCAGTTATTTCTTGGCCTCAGGTTTCAAATAAAACCCCTGTCCTGTAAGCCTTGTACATTTCAGGTAAAGGTTTCCAAGGGAAGAAAGCAATCTCCTTGAACAAATTCTCCACTACTGCCTCAGGACCTTCCTATGCTCAGCCAATCCTCCCATTTTTGCTATTAGGTGAGTTTCTAGTCTCAGAAGTCTAGTCTCTTTCCAAATTCTTGTTGTGAATGCTGGTGAGTAATAGCAGAGATGTTAGAGATAATGGATGACAGAGAAAATGAGGATGATAATGACAGAGGTAAATGGGGTGGGGGAAAGGAACTACCTGAGATGCTGCAAGTATTGCACCCCTTGCCATTTTAACGTCTCATTAAATTTTCACAGCCCTGTGACATAGATGAGCAACCTGAGGCCCAGAGAGGGGACGGTATTTGCCTAAGGTCACACAGCTAAGAAATTTTAAACTCAGATACAAATCCAGATGTTTCCGGGAATGGAACAAAAATTGTCTTAACCAAAATTGTATAGATGTACATAATTAATAGTTGGGCTGGGTATAGATTTCTTGGTTGGAAATCACTTCCCTGGAGGATTCTGAATACGTTGTCCTATTATACTCTAGCCTTGAGCAATTGATTGCCATTTAAATACCTGACTTTTTTTTCCTTTATGAAAGTTTTTTGTTCGTTTGTTTTTGAGATGGAGTCTTGCACTGTCACCTGGGCTAGAGTGCAATGGCGCGATGTCGGCTCATTGCAACCTCCACCTCCCGGGTTCAAGCGATTCTCCTGCCTCAGCTTCCTGAGTAGCTGGGATTACAGGCGTCTGCCACCACGCCTGGCTAATTTTTTTTTTGTATTTTTAGTAGAGACGGGGTTTCACTATGTTAGCCAGGCTGGTCTTGAACTCCTGACCTCATGATCCGCCTGCCTTGGTCTCCCAAAGTGCTGGGATTACAGGTGTGAGCCACCATGCCCGGCCTATGTAAGTTTTTAGACTCTCCTCTTTTTCCTCTGTGACTATTTTTAATTTTAGCTTTTACTTCCTTAGTGATGTCCTTGCTGTATATTCCACTCTACTGAATTTTTTCATTTTTGCAATCATATTTATAATTTCCATGAGCTAATTTTTTGTTCTGTGTATTTTTTTTTTTTTTAATTAGGGCCTGCAGTATCTTCTCTTTTTTCACTTTGAGAGTCTCAATTATTTAATTTCCCCTTCTTTTTTTTTTTTTTTGAGACGGAGTCTCGCTTTGTCACCCAGGCTGGAGTGCAGTGGCACGATCTCGGCTCACTACAAGCTCCACCTCCCGGGTTCACGCCATTCTCCTGCCTCAGCCTCTCCGAGTAGCTGGGACTACAGGCGCCTGCCACCGTGCCCGGCTAATTTTTTTGTATTTTTAGTAGAGACGGGGTTTCACCGTGGTCTCGATCTCCTGACCTCGTGATCCTCCCGCCTCGGCCTCCCAAAGTGCTGGGATTACAAGCATGAGCCACTGCGCCCGGCCTAATTTCCCCTTCTATGTCCTTTCTGTTTAGTTCATGTTGTTTTTTGGACAACAGAAGCCTTCTCAAATGTCTGATGATCTTTGTTTTTCAGTTGGTATTTAAGAATGGGCCACTGGTCAGAAGCAATGTTTGCCTGGGCTGTATGTGTTGATGTTAGATGTCATTGTATCAGGGTCTGTATGTCTGCTGGGCTGGTCATTTTGTCAGTGAGGCAAAGGCCAACCTATTGCCCAGGAGGCATAATCTGGGTTGCCTGATTTCTGGGAGCCAAGTATGAGAAGGAGGCTCCTGATTCAGTATGTCAACTGGTATTTAATTTCCCCGTTTTTACCATGGCAGCCCTTCCCACAACTTTTGCAGGCCTCAGCAAGAATAAACTTCCAGCTTTGTGTTATGATGAAGTTGGGCATATGGGAGTGTCAAAATGCTTCTTATAAAGATATT
This sequence comes from Pongo abelii, assembly GCF_028885655.2. Classification (NCBI taxonomy): domain Eukaryota; kingdom Metazoa; phylum Chordata; class Mammalia; order Primates; family Hominidae; genus Pongo; species Pongo abelii. The sequence continues at coordinate 145,075,069 of NC_085928.1, read as the reverse complement.
TAGCCCAGTGTTTTCTGTTTTGTCCCCACGTTCGGAAGTAGCTGATGCTTCCAATTTCTGAGTCTATCTGTGATTTTGTGGTCAAATCAGCTGCTTGTCAGCTTTCTTTGATGCTGGCATACATTCAAGCTTTCTTAAAACATCTCATGTATTTTTCTCCAGCTTTCCAGCTCTGAGAGACAGAGCAAGTCCTGAAGAAGTCCATCTCCCCAGTTCCAGTGTTACTGAACATTACTCTCACCTCTGGGCTCTTTTAGGCTTGGTCAGTCTGGGAGCTACCCCGTATCAACTCTATAAATTCACCTTTTTGCTTAAGCTGGTTTAGAGGTTATTATTATTATTTTTTTTATATGTATCACTTATAAATGGAAGAACCCTAAACGAATACACAGGGTTAGTTGGGCTGATCATTTGATTAAATAAACAATCTAATACCACTTTGATCTTTTCCTATAGATAAATACCCCAATACTGCACTAGAGACTATCCCTAGAAGTTAGCACTAAGGGTTCTGAGTAGACCTCTGGCTTGGAGGCCATTGGCTTTTCCCTGACAAGTCCGGATGAAGTCTCTCTGGGCTCAGTTCACGACCTGCATCCTTCCTTTTCTCACTTATCTGGGATTTAGCTGACTCTACCTTACCATCTCATTGTCATGTTAACTCTTTTTATTTTTATTTTTTTGAGACAGGGTTTTACTCTGTCACCCAGGCTGGAGTGTGGCCGTGTGATCATAGCTCACTACAGCCTCAAACTCATGGGCTCAAGTGATCCCCCTGCCTCAGCCTCCTGAGTAGCTGGGACTACAGGCATATGACACCATGCCTGCTTAATTTAAAATATTTTTTGTAGAGGCAGGATCTTGCTATGTTGCCTAGGCTGGTCTTGAACTCCTGGCCTCAAGCGATCCTCTCGCCTCTGCCTCCCGAAGTATTGGGATTTACAGGTGTGAGCCACCACGCCTGGCCGTGTTGTTTAACTCTTAATATGAGAACATCTTATCTCCCTAACTAATTCCTCCTGAGAGGTCCAGCCTAGTGCTGCAAATGTATGCAGCCAGTTCAGGAAAAAGGAATGTTTGTGGCTTTCTACTCTGGGTGTGAATGAGTTACCCTAACTTCTTGCTCTCAGTATATCCTTTTAGCATCTAAGCCACTTTTAGAATAAAAAATAATGATGATACTACTTAATGATTGTTACTCTATGCCAGATCCTTGATCTTTTACCTAATCTTTTCAACAATGCTCTGAGATAGGCAATTTTTCCCCATTTTATACATAAGGAAACAGAAGCCCAGAGAGCTATAACATATCAAGGACACACCATTAAGCAAGTGGCAGAGCCAGGATTTGAACCCAGGCTGGTCAGATCCCATGCTTTGCACCTCTATCTGCTTTAATTTACATCATGCTTGCTTCAGTTTAACCCTTTGATTTCTGATTGTTTCACCACAGAGCACAGCTTTATGAGACTGTGTGGATTTTAACCATACAGGCACTTAGCAAATTTCAAATCTATCAATCAGTTCCTCTCCAAATTAAGAAAGAATTACAAACTACATGATGACAAGGCTGCCACAGCCAAGTGCCTCACAGAGAGAAGGCAGCAAGAGCTATTGGAATCATTTGGGATGGTACAAGGAGCAGCTTATGAAATGGAGAAATTAGGATGGATCTTGGGTATACTTTCTAAGAATGAAATCTATTAGAACAGTCTCTCCTGGGGAGTTCTGTGATGAAAAATGCATTGTTGGAGTTTTTTAAAAATGAACTATTGAAGCTCTTCAGGGACCAATCTTGTGCTGATAGGGGGTGGACAAGATACCTTAACAGGTCATTTTAGTCTCTGATTTCTGTAAAGACGACTTTTCTTATGGTACGTTGAGATTTTCAATGAATTTCCATTTTTGCGTAAGTACCCAAGAAATTTCCCAGACTGGGCTGAAAGTGAGTGAGGCGTCAGGCTCTTGAATAACTGGGGGAAGCTTACCCTTGTGCGTGTATTCCTCTTTTGGGTTCTGTTGAACAGGCCCGAGGAGCCTGAGTCCTGACCAGGGCACCCTTCTGGGTTTGCAGTGCTGTGGAAGCTGGTCTCATCAGTACCTGAGTTTGAAAGCTGTCACTTGCGTACACAAGTGCACAAGGCTGTGGTCCCCAGCCAAGGCCCCAAGGCAGCTGGGAACAGTGACATATGCTAAATAGTCTGGTTCCCAAAGAGCTGGAGCAGGCCCGCTGAGAGGCCCATAAAAATCTCTGCCTGCAATTCCCTGCCGCCATATGCTCCAAGAGGTGTTTGTTCGGCATTTGTTCGGTTTCAGGCTGGTGGGTACAGAGGGAGTTTGACTAATGGCATTGTTTGCTGAGTTAATTGTTCTGTTTGATCTGAGGCTCTTTTAGGATGCAGAGGGAAATTAGGTGTTTGGTCAGGGTTTTCCTCTGGAGCAAAGTTTACCTCATAAGTTGGAAAAGGGAGAAAGGAAAATCGGAGTTGGAGAAAAAGGGGGAAAGGAAGTCAATGAAAGCCTTGCTGGGTGCTGTACAGGGCTGAGGGCTCACATGGTATGAACAGTTAGCCAAGGCACTGGGGAGGGTCTGGAACCAAGTTAAAGCAGAAGTCTTCTCTGGCTGATGAATAAATGAAAAATAAACACCACATACCTCTATTTATCGATAATGTTTACATATTTATTTCCAAAGAAGACTTTTATAGGTTGTAACAAAGGGTACATATGAAATAAGACTATTGAGACAAAAGATCAGATATTACACTGAGGATGGGGAGAAATAATACCCAAACCCTAGCTAAGTGTTCAATTAGTCTTGGGTACTTGGAAATTAAGCTAAGGCATAAATGAAAATACCCAGGAGATCTGATATTCACTGTCTAATGAAGAGATACATGCCAGATCAGGAGGAGAGAGAAGTTATTTTCTGATTTTAAAGTCTGAAAAACGTAATGAGGGGATAATTTCCCCATTATCTTTACTCCATGAAATTGTCATAAAATAAATACAATTATTTAGGAAAAAGTATTTTCTAAAATATGCACAATAGTCAGACATTTGGTGATCTTGTTACTGTTGGTGACATTCCTTCAACAGCAATTTTGTTTTTGGACTGGTTTCCCCAGGTAAACAAGGCAGGGTCAGATATGCTGGGAGCATCTGAACTACCCACAATCTAGTTTTATTTGTTTTCAAACTAAATGGTTGGGGGTTGGTGAGCGGAAGCTTTTTGTATAGATGCTAAGATCAAAGATCATGTTTGTAGAAGAAAGTCCCTCTCATACAGAGGGAATTTCAGGATGGGAAGAGGAGTGAAGCCTGAGACAGCAGCCCCTAACGCTACCCAATAGTGACTGCTCTGACCAAATGCGGTGGCTTCCTTTGTAACCTATGTCAATATCCTTTCAATATCCTTTGCTTCTCAGCCTTTGTCTAGAGTAAACGGGAGCTAATCAGTCATTTGCAGATTTAGCAAATACCATGTAAACCTTGATGCTCCTGCCAGGTTTAGCAAACTGTAGGCCAGGAGTTCTTGGAATAGATGTATTGATTCTGGATCTTCAGAAGATAGGGTCTGGTGTTTGTGTGTTTATATAAGCCCCAGTAGTGATTCTGATGTACAGCCAGGTTGAGGACTGCTGCCCTAGGCTCCACTGTATGTGTAAATTTTAAGGTTGATAGACAGAGATGCTAAATAGGAGGTTAGGAGACTGGAATTAAATAGAGATGTAGTTATAGCCCTGTGTTTTATGTACCACTACATCCATATTATTTTCAGGACTGCCAGAGAACCCAAAGCCAGTGTAACTTGCTATTTTAATTCTTAAAATTGTGAGTTTTCAACCATTTCCAGGGCTACCTATTTGGATGAATTATATTCATAAAGTAAAGTATGTTGTAGCAGAAAGGAGGGAAAGACTTGTCTTGAACTTTGCTGTATGTATCATCCAGTATCCATTTACCCAATTTCCTTCTGAGGAGCTACTGTCAACTGCACTCTATCCATATGCACTTGAGGGAGTTGAACCAACTCTCAGCTCCAAAAATCAAGTTTTGACTCATCCTAGGCACTGAAAGCATCATATTCTCTGGTCACAGCAATTGGTTTAGGGATGAGCATGTGATTCAGTCAGAGACAATAAGGCACAAGAGTGCATCTTTTGGGACCACGGGGTAGGGGTATGCTCTTGCTAGTTATTTCAGGCAGAAAGGATGAAGGAAGCCTGAAGCTGTAGGGGCCATTTTATGAACCCCCAAGGTGAAGGGTGAAGCCACTGTGGAAGGCAAAAGTGAGGGATGTAAAGAAACCAGGGTCACACAACATTGCATGAGTCCCTGAATCAAGCCATTCCTGAAGCTAGATCTTCCCCCGGATTTTTCTGTTTGGGGAATATGAACCCTTCTGAGCTCTGATTTCCTCATGAATAAAATAACAATGCTCACAGTTACTTCATTAGATTGCTGTGAGGATTGCATGCAAAAATCTAGCACACAGAACATGCTGCATAGTGGATATTCAATAAATGGTGGTCTCTGCTCACGCCTCTCCTACCTTGCCAGCTGATGGGGGCTTTAAACGTGTCATGATTTCTTGGGCATAGACAGGCAAAATGCCATTCCATTCCATTCAACTTAATTAAGCAGACATTCTCTGCACTCGGCCACGAGGTGCTCCCTCACCTCCTCCATGCTCCCCTGGTACCCTGTTCACATCTCTATTAGTGCTCCTATCACATGATGCCTCATTTTTTTGTCTGTCTGCCCTGCGGGACTGTGGTGGTGTCAGAGGACAGGGGTGGTGTCCAGAATTTCTTCAGTGTGGCAGAGACTGCACTGGGCATATACAAAGGCCATTGCATTTTACTCTCACAATGACTCAGGGATGCTTCAGTTTGAGTTGAGGAATGCTTGAGCTTTTAAGCCTGAGCTTATACTTTTTCTCGGTGTAAAGGTCAACATTTTTTTTTTTGTACAAGTGCTGGAAATGCTATCAACTTTCATTAACCAAAGGGAAATACCTGGCTCATGTAACTAAAAAGTTTACAGGTGGAGTTTGTTTTAAACATGGGTAGATTTGCTGGCTTTCCTCCAAATTAGGAACGTCTGTCCCTACCTTTTTCACTCTGTTTTTCTTCTTGGATGAGCTCCCTGCGTGTGGTGGCAAGAGCCACCAGCAGCTTGGGCTCTCTCCCTGCTCATAATCCCACCAGAAAAAGAGATTCCCCCCAATTCCTGCAAAAGTCAGTGTCTGATGCCCACTGGTAGAGGATAGGTCCCATGCCCAACTCAGCACCAATCACTGTAGCAAGAGGTATGAAACAGTCTGGATATTCCTGGGTCAACTGCCAGCTGGAATGAAGGGCAGCTTCACTCCAAACCACCTGGGTAGAGGTGTGATAGAGTGTTGTTACCACAAGAAGGGGAAAGGATGCTAGAGATGCACAAAGGGGAGATGCTGACTTCTCTGGCCTGGCCTCCCCTTTCCTCGGGCAGCTCAGTCTTCCCTTGAACTCCCTGCAGCTGGGTAGGCTATACAGACAGGTACCTACTACCAAAGTACCTATAGCATCTTCTGGGCCTGTCATTTAGTTCTTCCTGGTGGTGCTTTATCTTCTCAACCTCTCAGGGGTAATTTGAAGTGGTGGCTTGCATAATAACAACTTGTAGGACGTACAAGTGTTGCATAAAACTCCTCAGCCCCTTACCCTTCTGGAATTACTTCCCTCATTAAGAAGTCAGGGGTGGCAAATAGAGCCCCTTGAGGAGAACAAAGCTTATGATGGAATAATGTCTCACTCATCAAGTGGAAGAAGTGGCCTGACCTTATTCAGAGAGTAGGCAATATCTCCGTTTGTGTTTCAGGGTGGAAGGGATGGAGAATTCTATAGGTCTTTCTTGGCTGTCCTTGCAGTTTCAACTAATCTTAGTGGCCTGTGGTTGTTCATGAGACTTCTGATGTTATTTGTATGGTGCCCTGGCCCTCATCAAAGCCCATTTTCCGTGCTCCAACACCCACTGCTCATTGTCCTGCAGCTCCTGCCTTAGTGATTTGGGCCCGAGTGAGCTGCAGATGTCAGGGAGAACACGGTCCCTCCAACGCTCTCTTGTGTGTTTCTTCGTTTCCTTTCACAGAGGCTTGTGTGAGACCTGTGATCACAGGCAACAGGCAAGCTTTAAACCACAAGAGTCTGTTTTTGGCTATTCTCTACGCTATCTGGGATTTTATGGAAAATGTGTCCCTTAGTACACAGGCGTTTGGTGAGATGAACAGCTGCCAGCGTCTGAGCTTAGTGATGACAAAAACCATTAATGCCAGGCCTGGGGGCCTTGCTCTCAACACACTCTGAGTCCCTTACAGGATGGCAGACAGGCTGCTGGAGAGCGAGGACAGGGCTTGCATTGGCCCTGCTGTTGGCTCACAGGCTGAGTGAGGAACCAAGAACCCCACATAAGGCTCTCAATGCAGGGTCAAACGCTGTCCCCTTAGTCAGCACAGGCAGGCTCTGACACTGGAACAGGCCCTTTCTCCCTGACAGTTTACTTTCACTACATTGTTTTTCATTTAAAAATTTTTTCCAGTTATCATCGTAATGCCTTGTAGCATTTTATGCTTTGCTCCCCTTAATCTTCTTTTCTTTTGGTTCTTGGCTTTTATTTTGTCCCTTTTCTTCCTGGTGGCTGAGCTGGGTGACCCTAGGATCTGTCCTTGGACCTAATGTCTTCATTCTCACCATTGCTTACATGATTCCTTCCTTGTAACAGTGTCTTGAATTCCAGACTAAACTCTGGGTTTGAACAGCCTATGGGCCATCTCTGTCCTCAAATGCATCAGAAACCACACTGTCACTTCTTGCCATGGGCCTGTCCCTGACCCCAGTGCTTATTTTTCAGACCTGGGACCTGGGCACCATAGAATTCTTCTCTCTCCTCTTCCTTCACTGCTCACTGCAACTCTGTCTTCTGAATTTGACCTCAGAAATTCTGCCCGCATTTGCTTCCTCTTCCTCACCTCTGTTTCTTCACTGTCAGTGTGGCTGCTCTGCTTCAGTCTGTACTTTCCTGAGTCTAGGCTGTTGGCTGTTATAAGCCTTCCAACTGGATTGTCGGGCTTCATTCTTTCCCCTCCCAATCCCTCCATCATCTTGCTGCCAGGTTTATTTTCCTAAGACACAGCTGCGAGCATATATCCCCTCAACATCCCAGTGTCGACAGAGTAAAGCCTAAAACTTCATAGGCTGGCATGACAGACACTCAGGAGCCAATGGAATAAGCCTCATCTCAATCTGTTCTTCATGCATCTTATGCCCCAGTTCAGGGGTTCTCAAAGTGTGGTACCCAACCAGCAGCACCAGCAGCACCCAGTGATATGGTTTTGCTCTGTGTCCCCACCCAACTTTCATGTTGAAATGTAATCCCCTTGTGTTGAAGGAGGGGCCTGGTGGGAGGTGATTGGATCATAGGGGTGGTTTCTAATGGTTTAGCACCATCCCCTTAGTGCTGTCTTGTAATGGAACTCTCATGAGATCTGATTGTTTAAAAGTGTAATGCTTCCCCTTTTGCTCTCTCCCTCTCTCTCTCTCCTGCTTTCATTGTGAAGAAGGTGCCTGCTTCCCCTTTGCCTTCTACCACGATTGCAAGTTTCCTGAGGCCTCCCAGCCATGCTTCCTGTTAAGCCTGTAAAACTGTGAGTAAATTAAAACTCTTTTCTTCACAAATTACCCAGTCTCAGGTAGTTCTTTACAGGAGTGTGAGAATGGACTAAAACACCTGAAAACTTGTGGGACAGGTATATTCTTGGTCCTTGCCCCATAACTACTGAGTCAGAAACTCTGGGGATGGGGCCCAAAGATCTGTGTTTTAATAAGCCTTCCAGGCAATTCTGATACAGCTAAAGTTTGAGACCTGCTGCTCTAGCATGGAGGTCTTCAAACCTGGCCACACTGAGAAACTTAAAAATCATTAATGCCCGTGTTCCATCTAAAATCAATTGATTTAGAATCTCTCAGAATGGAGCCTGGGTACCCACATTTTTTCAAAGCTCCCAGGTGATTCTGTTCTGCAGTAAAGATGAAGAACCTTTCGTGAAACCCAACCCAGCAGCTGGAGGTTCCCGGGACACATCCTGTGGGCAGGATTCCTCCTTGCCTTCACTCTCCACTCATCCTTGGCTCTACCTTCCATCCCGCCAGTCCAAATCTTAATCCTCTTTCAAGGCCCAGCCTAAGTGTCACCTCCTCCATTAATTTCCCTGGGTGAGAAGTGATTGCTTGCTTTGTGCTTTCAGAAAACAAATGTGTAAATGCTCTGTAAATTCTCAAATATTAGTTAATATAATCATAACACATTAATCTTTTGAATCCTACACTAGCCATAACTGGCATGTATGAATGCTGACTCTGTACTTTGCACTGTTTAATTGCTTTAAATGGATAAACCTATTTAGTCCTCTTGAAACACTACAGAAGAGGAAACTAAACTGAAGCTCGGAAAGGTTAATTAACCTGCCCAGGGTCACTTAGCTAGTAAGTGGCACAGCTAGGATTTGAACCCTGGACATCTTGGCTCTAGAATTTATATTTTAACCTTTAAGCTCTAACATCTCAATATATACTATTATATGTCATAATAATAGCTATGTGAGTATCTCAAATATGTATGCAATGGCATTTCCTGGTTTACAAAGCAGTTATAGTATCTCATTTTTCCTCAAGAGCCTTGTGAGGTAAGAGCTATTATTGCAAACCCATGTTCTGGAGAGGAGGATGAGGCTTAGAGTTGTTCAGTCACTTGCCCAGGCCACACACCAGTGGGGGTTGGAACCGGGGTTTGAGCCCAGGTGGTTGGTTTCAAATCCAGGTGTGCTTGGCTGGGCAGCCTCTGAAGTCTCTGTGAGCCCTCACCCTGGGCCTTTTCTACTTGAGCCTGTGCCTCTACTCTCTGCAGCTGGGCTGAGCTCAGCTGTGCTGAGCAGTGGAGAAGAGTAGTGGGGACTCAGTCTATGGATGAACAAAGCTGCAGACAGCTTGGACCTGCAGGGAAGATGGCAGAGGGTGAGTCTCCATTCAGAGCCAGTCCTAGCTGGGTCATCTGAGGGGCCTAGGGAGGTGCCAGAGGAAGACTGCTAAGTGGTTCATTTGGCAGAGGGGTCCCCAAGAGTGGGCAGGAATTCAGGTGGGGAGGAGTGGAGATTCCAGGCAAGGGCCACTGCCTGGCATGGGGTTTAGGGCTGGGTGGGTCCATGGCAGGTCGAATTGGCCGACGTGTGACTGTTAGGGCCCTCTCAGTCCTGTGAGAGCATGTGTGTCCAGCAGACAGTTCTCCATCCTCACATGCAGACTTTGATGACAGTGCTGTCTAGTCGAAAAATATTGTGTACCATTCAATTTCTCGGACACGTGTACACAATATAGTGGAGTGTCCCTATTCTTCCCAGAGAGCGGTGGTGAGGACTAAAATACATTAATACCCATAAAGTGTTAACACTAATGCTTAGCTCATGGAAACTGCTAAAAAAATTCACTGTTATTAGGAATGTAGGGAAGGAAAGAAGAATGGAGGAAAGGAGGACAGGAGTAAAGATAGGAGGAAGGAAGGAAAAAGGAATCTGCTTGGGGGGACAAAGTAGGCAGGCAAAGAAGGCTATGCAAAGGCTTTGACATTTGAGCAGTGTTTTGCAGGGTGAACAGGAGTTTTCTGCTGGAGAGGGAGGTGAGGAATGGAATGGTGTTCCAGGTATAAATGTGTAAGTGCTCTGTAAACTTGCAAATGTTTGTTACTATGATCATTAGGTGAGAGCAGAGATAACATCTGTTTCTACTTTATTGTGATGATTCCCTGTGTTAGACTGCAAGCCCCTTGAATGACATCCTGTCTTTTTCATCCCCAGAAGTTTTTCTAGTACCTTGCATATAGTAGGTACTCAATAAATATTTGTGGAAGGAATAAATCACTTTCTTGGAAAGGCAACATTTTCAACTATAGGATGTTCTACATATAAAATAGATTCTGTAGATTACTTCTCATCATAAACACTGAGTAGGAGCTTAGCTTTTTCCTGGAAGGATGTGAGACTGCCTCATTCATGGTGATGCTACTTCTTTACTGTTCTCTGTGACCCATTAAATGTCTCTCTCTGCTACTTCAAGCATCACAAATATGACTATGACAAATACTACCAAGGACGAGGCTAGCCCTCCACTCTGGGGCACAAGCCATGAGCAATTTTTTTCCCCTGGTGATGACAGGTTGTTAGCATTAAGTTCAGAAAAGATGGGTTTGCATCTAGGCTTCACCCAGCACCAGCTTCATTACTTGGTCTCTCTAGGTCCCCATTTCTCTGCTTGTCAGTTGAGGGAATTGTTTCTCCCAGGTTCCAGAGAGCTGTGGCTCTGTGCTACAGTCTTCTGCCTGTCTGGGATCTGTGTGTCTGGATCAGCTCCTTTTACCCCAAGTTACTGCTCCCTTTTAAGTTAAGCTCCTGATAGCAATGTGCTCACTGTAGAAGTCTGGCACTCCAGCCTTGGGATTGGGAAGACCAGCTGGGTTTGAATCTGGGTCCTGCCCGTTAGTTATTGTCTGGCCTCAAGGAAGTTACTTGACTTCACTATGCTTCATTCTCTTCCTCTGTATAATGGAAATAATATCAGCACCTGTCTCATAGGGTTTCTGTGGAGCTTAAGTGAGTTATTACAGTGTTTAGAACAGTGCTTTCCATATGTAAGTGTGAGATAAACCTTTCTGATTTATTCTTTATCAGTCACTTGAGGAAGGAGCTAGTGCTGGGGGAATAGAAAGGCTGCCGGAAAAGCCCCCAACATGGCAGTTGGAGAGAGTCCAATCTGTATTTCAGCTTGCCTGGTAGTCCTTGGAGATCCTAGAGGCTGTGTTACTTCCATTGCCAGAACATGGTTTGCCTAACCAGGTTCTGAAATGGAGAAAGAGTTCCTATCTTGTTGAAGGGGAGGGAGGCATTTGGAAGAATAAGTGAATTTCTGTTGTAAAGACACAACGATTCACTAAGCGGAGACACATGGTGGCATAATATCTCAAAAATGAACGGCTGTTCTCTGGCCTTATTGTGTCCCCTTTCCCATGGCCTTTCTCCAGTTAACCTAGGCTATTCTGAGTTTATTTCTTAATGGGAGAGGTTTCACAATGTAGAGAAAACAAGATCCACTTTTGGTTTCTGGGTTTCAAAGGCATAGTCCTTGGGGGGCCCAGAAGGAGCTCTAGGAGGTAAGAAGTGATTTATAGCAAGCGCCCTCCACCACCAAGGGCAGACTAAGATTCTTCATCCCGGGCTGGCTTGGGGGCTAGAGAGAACGTGAAGAGTGTGCAGGTGTGGGAGGCTCCTGTGAAGCCATGAAGGTGTGCTGCTGGGTTCTCCTTTCCGGCAAGAACCTGTCTTTCGGCTGGGAGGAGTGCAGCTGGTTCACAGCCTGTAGATGCAGTGCCTCCAGGATTCACTGCAGCATTTGGGCCAAGCCTACACTTTTTCTAGGAAGCTCTAGCCAAGGATGATACCGCAAGGCTGGGATACTAGGGCTTGGCCATTGTGTCCAATGCAGTGAGTGGTCTTTGCTCTGGTGCTCCTTACTGTGTTGGTGGAGACTTTCTTAGCTCTTCCTAGCAGACTGACGCTTTCCTGCCCAATCCTCCTTCTTTTCCCTTTATCTTTACACGTGTCCTCCCTCCACATCAATAAACCTCTTACACTCCTAACTTCATTTCAGTGTCTGCTTCCAAAGGGATCAATGGGCACAGCTCCTGAAAAAGCTGTGGCCCAAAGAGGGAAAAATATGTTTGGGAATCCAGGGCAGAGGGAGTTTTACCCACACTTGGGAAGAACCCTGCTGAGGCAACTGAATCCCAGAGAGGAAATGGCTCCAGGTATATTATGGCACTGGGGGGCCTAGCTTTATGAGTGTCTCAGCCTCACGTGTTCTAGTATGGAGAGAGGTATGACAGTAGCTGAGAGATAGATGGACCCGAAGAGGCCTTATGGTCAGGAATCGGGGCTGAAGCAAACTGATTGGACAAACTGATTGGACAAATGACCAAAGACCAGATGGGCATGAGGACACCTTAGCAGATGCCAGCAGGAATACAGGAATATTTCTCTCCAACTCTTTCTATTACCCTAGCACTGTGTAAGAAAACTTCACAACCTTGCTGGGGTAAGGTTGGAATAGACCCATATTAACTAAGATTGTTTCTATCCCCCATGGATAAATTAGTAATGATGTTCTGTTTTACAAAAATAAAGGAGATTATGAGACTAAATTTCTTGCCCATGTAAGCATGTGGCCTGAGATTTGCACCTAGTCCAGGTAACACCATCTGAAGGGTGAGAGGCTGTACCTTACGAGCCAGGAAGATTCTCAAGACCAAAAACTCGCCTATCTTTCCCATTTGGGACACATGCTGTCCCTCACATGGCACTCTGCAGGTCCTTCCCAAGCAGCTCCAAATCCCCACAGCTGGCCCTGGAGAGGCCCTGCCCCCTGCTGGGCTGTTGGGCCTGTGGTAGAAATGGCTGCTGCTGGGATGCTGGTTTATACTATGGCAGATTGTGAGCAGGCACGCCAAAACCAGACCTGCAGGAGACTCAAGGACGCAGCAGCAAGACCTGAAGCGAGTGACTGTATTCAGGAATCAGAGGCAGCGGCAGGCAGCCAGGAGCAGAAATGGGAGGGCAGAGTGTGGGCTGGATAGGAAGCAGCTTCAGCAGGTCTTGTAGGTTGGCCAGAGGAGAGTGGAGATGAATCAACCATGGGCAGGAAGGATTCGAGGCCCTGGCCAGCTCCAGGCTTTCATTGGCTCTGTCATTCCGCCAACCACAGAAAACATCTGCTTACAGAGGGGATGGAGGTCTTATGTTCATCTGTTAACCCCTGGACCAGAGCAGCATATTGGAACCCTTAACTTTTCTATGAAAGAAGATGGGGTCAAAATATGGTAGCTGAATACATGAATAATTTGTCTTCCAATTTATCCTTCTTTTTACTGTGCAGATAATCTTCTATTTTTCTCTACTTTCATTGTGTCACACTTTGCTTAAATAATCCTGATGCAGCCAGACATGATGGCTCATGCCTGTAATCTCAGCACTTTGGGAGGCTGAGGTGGACAGATGACGAGGTCAGGAGTTCAAGACCAGCCTGGTCCACATGGTGAAACCCAGTCTCTACTAAAAATATAAAAATTAGCCGAGTATGGTGGTGCACGCCAGTAATCCCAGCTGCTCGGGAGGCTGAGGCAGGAGAATTGCTTGAACCTTGGAAGTGGAGGTTGCAGTGAGCTGAGATTATGCCACTGCACTCCAGCCTGGGTGACAGAGCAAGACTCTGTCTCAAAAAAAAAAAATTGTAATAATAGTAATTCTGATGCTTCCTGTTGCTTCAAAGATGAAAGTCCAAGTTTCCTCAGCCTGGTATTTAAGGACCTCCAGGGTTCCTGCCTTCTTTCCCACCATGACTGTTTTTCAGCCTCCAACTCCTGTTGAAATGATGTATGAGTCAGTTCCCCATGTGCCCTCCCCATTCCTGACCCTGTGTTCTTGGTCAAGGCATTTCCAACTGCTGCCTTCCTCCATCTCCACCAAAGCAATTGTTTCTAATCTTGGAGATAAGCTGCAGTTCATCTCTTCCATGAAGCTCTTTGTGTCCATCTGCCTTCCTATTCTCCTTCTCACTTCATTTCTCCCAGCTCCTGCCTTAAGTGTACAAGAACAAGCTGCTTCTCTTCACTGACCCCAAAGGAACACAAAACTGATCATCTTCTACCCTTCATCTCTTCTATAGTTCACTACAACCCCTTGTTTTTTTGCCCAAATTAATTACATTATTAAACACCAAACATCAGTCTTTGATCATCAATGAAAAAATTAAATGTTAAATGTCAAATATTTTTAAAAATAAAAATTTTAACCACAGAGATAAAGCCATCTTTAGCAGGAATTAGTGTGCATTTGGCCATTTTTCCTGGCTCCATTTGCAAACATTCAGTCCCAAGTGAGGAAAGGAGATTTTCTTTCCATTTATGCTGCATAGCACTGGCCATTTGTAAGATCTGCAGAGGCATCTGGATAATCTCATTTTCATAAGCATCGAGATGTTTGTGGCTCTTTGAACACATTCAAGATGAGTGAGGAAGGCAAATGACCACACACGTTCATGTAAAAACAATTTGTATGAGTGGCAAGCCAGAGTTTTTAACAATGTTCTTTTGGACTCACTGGCCAGGGGTGGGCAGGGTGCAGAGCCGGGGGCTGGGTGGTGCTAGAGATGAAGACTGAGCTCTGATTCACAGGAAGAGGCAATTGTTCCGGATCCTATTTTTTTTTCTTTCCATTGTGCTGGATGCAAGAAGCCTTAGCTCATGTGTTACAAATGTGGAACGAAGATACAAGGACAAGGGCCTGCAGAGGACCTCTGCTCCTGACAACATGCAGAGTCTCCACTCACACAGAAGCCCTGTAGATTCTGGAAAGGAAGCTGCTTGGTGGAGTGCAAAGTGTGTGGAATTCGAAGCTGGACAAATCTGGGTTTGAATCTGATTCTGCTTCTCCGGTGGTGTGGTTTGTTTGGGGCAAAGTCACTTCATCTTTTGGAGTACCAGTTCAGTTTCTTTGACTCTAAAGTGAGAATCCAGTGTCTTCCACCATGGCTAGCACAGCACCCAGCCCTTAGTGGAAACTCCATACAAGACCCAGCCTTTGGTAGCAGAACTGGATCGCAACAGGGATTTATTCTAGAACTGCCAAGTCCAGGCCCAGCTCACACGTGGCATACAGGCTGCTCATGGAGGGGATGGCTGACTTGATGAGAGGAGCTAGGAAACCATGAGCGTCCATTTAGGCAGGGGGATTTTGGGCTTCTGGCTCTGACAAAACTTTGTTATTTGGAAACTGAACCTTCCTGCCACTCTGCCAGGAGACGTGCTGTGTTCCTAGATAGAGTTGTCTAGTTCTTTGCCTATTAGTGTGTTGTTTGTCAGCATGGGGCTGAGGTAGCAGAATCCAGCGACAGCTTTCACCTCCTGACTGCCAGGAAAGGCAGCCACTTCACCTGCATGTGCTCTGCAGCCAGATCTGAGGCAACCTGCTCACATTTGCCACGAGAGACATTGGAATCCTGACCAGGAATCCACAGGCTGAGACATTTCCCAGCACTGGTCAGTTAAAGTTAGTTATATTTAATTCAGGTGAAAGGAAAAATGTTGCTATGTAACACATATAGTCCACACTCTCTCTAAATGGTTGCCTTTTTATAGTATAACTTTGATCCAGAAAAGTTAAATTTGAAAAATCCATATTTTAAATTCAGAGTAATTGCCTTTTTAATTATAAAATTAGAATAGTTCTTACAGGGGAAATGACCCCAAGGCATAATAAAAACACATTAAAAATGTAGTGATCTTGGATAAATTAATCTAATTAAAGTGAAAGATTTCAGTATTCAATACAATATCAATAAAAATTTTCAGTGTTGCTGAGGTCAATATGGATTCTTGTGTATCAGATTGTTCAATGAGGGGCCATGTGATAAAAGCACCAATGACTGCCTTCTCTAGCCTTGAGCACAGCTTGACCTCCTCACCTTGGTCTCCCCTAGGGCTGGAAAGCAGCCTATGAACTCACTCTGGTATTCCAGCCATCCCTTGGGGTCTTCCTCCCCTGCTCCGGAACCATTCTAACCTAGATTAAATAGTTTTTTCTGTTTTGAACTCTGGGCTCAATGATCAAAGGCTTATTTTTCTCAGGCTCTTGGTCCTCCAGATTTGGAGTTTGACCCTCATCTCTCCAGTGAGACTGGGCTCAGTGCTTGGGTTCTTGTCTCCCTGTGCAGTCACCAGAAGTAGCTCCCGGCATCTGCACTGCCCTTTAGAACTCAATGCCCACCCCAACTCCAAAGGGTCTTCTACACTGAGTACAGAGGAGAAAACTGAAGAGAAGAGAAGATTCTCATAGGTTGGAAAAATCTCCCTCCATACCTCTGTACTGTGTTCACCTGAGATGACAGCACCTCAGGTCAGCCACACTGGGTAAGGGCGGAGAGAGAGGATGGAGGCCAGGGCCAAGGTAGGAAGGGGCAAAACAGGGAAGACATAAAGGCATAAAATAACTTCTTTTTGAATTGTCACTCCCAAGAAATGAACCTGATCCACAGCTGAGAGGGTTGATGGTAGAGGGAATGAGTTGCCAAGGTATAGATGGTTGAAGAGGGAGGGGAGAAAGTGAAAGGAAAAAGAAACGAAAGAACACTTATTTTTATTGCTCCAAAATAAGGTTTGGAACCTAAGCTATAGAATAAACAACAATAGAAACAATGTAAACAAAACCAGCATAACAAGAAATACACTTTTAATCTTATTTTCTGCTTTTGCCCATCTTCTGTTCTCATTCACGTTTCTAGAAAGAGGAATCTGGGCCAGGTGTGGTGGCTCATATCTGTAATCCCAGCACGTTGGGAGGCTGAAGTGGGTGAATTGCTTGAGCCTAGGAGTTCAAGGCCAGCCTGGACAACATGGTGAAACTCCATCTCTACCAAAAATAAAAATAAAAAATAAAAATTAGCCCGGCATGCACCTGTAGTCCCAGCTACTTGGGAGGCTGAAGTGGGAAGATCACTTGAATCTGGGAGGTAGAGGTTGCAGTGAGCTGAGATTATGCCATTGCACTCCAGCCTGGGCAACAGAGCAAAGCCTTGTCTCCAGAAAAAGAAAATAAAATAAAAAGAGGAATCTGAACATCCTTATTTCCCATTTACTCATGGACCAATTGCCACCTGTCTTTTGTCCCTGTCCTGATATGAAACCATTTTTTTCAGTTACCTGTAGAATGTCAAACCCCATGGACTTTTTCATTCCTCATCTTACTTTACCTCTGAGTTGTGATGGATGACATTGATCACTCTTTTGTTCCTGGCTTCTGTGATATCAACCTCTCTTTATCTTCCTCTTTCTATGGTGCCATCTTTTCATTCTCCCTTATAAGCAACAGTTTCACTCTTTGAATGTTAAAAATTGGTGGCCCCAAGACTCCATTTCTTCATCTCTTCTCTCCATTCTCCCTACTGGTCTCAACTGTGTCCGTGACGTCTACTACCATGTATGGACCATATCTCTAAACTCAATCTCTTTCCTGAGCTCTGGGTAATTGTAAATCTCCCTCAGATATGCCCAACCCTGCAAAACCCACTCTTCCTCCCTGTATTAGGTTTCTCATTGTTAGAATATGGGAAATTAATCATCTGTATCAGGTAGAGAGAAGAGATAGAGAGCAGCAGCAGCAGTGAACATGGTTGTTTCCAAAGCAAGAGATGCCTAGAAAGGCAGAAAATAGGTTTCATGCAGATTTCAGAGAAAAGACAGGTCACTGGAACATGTTTAAGGGTCCTAATGGCTCTATTAATATCCATGCTCAGTAATTAAGGTAGTGTTATATTGGTGTAAGGATGGATAAACAGACCAAAGGAACAGAACAGGGAGACCTAATTTATAGCAAAAGTGTCATTGCAGCTCAATAGGGGAAGAGGATGATCTTTTTCCGCAAATAGTGCTGTATTAGTTGCATATCCAGATGGAAAACAATGGACTTTTAAATCTACCTCACACCATACATAAATTAATTCAAGTTAGATAATAGAGCTAACCATGAAAGGTAAAATTGTAAAGCTCCCAGAGTAAACATACATGAACACCTTTATGATCTTACATTTCTTAAACAGGTCATGAAAAGCACCAGCCATAGAATAAAAAAAATTATAAATTAAACTTTATTAAAATTAACAATGCGTATTCACCAAAAGCTACCAGTAAGAGAGTGAAAAGGAAATCCACATACCTGGAGAAGATATTTGCAATACAAATATCTAACCAAGGACTGAAACCCAGAATGTATAAAGAACTCTTAAAAGTAATACGTAAAGGACAAACAACTCCACTTGAAAATGACCAAAGGACTTGAATTGGCCCATCACAAAAGAAGTTTTACGAATGGCCCATAAACATGTGAAAACTTCCTGTCTTAACTCTCTTTGGCTGTTTTTTTTTGTTTTGTTTTTTGTTGGTTGTTTTGTTTTGGAGATGGAGTCTCGCCCTGTTGCCCAGGCTGGAGTGCAGTGGCGTGATCTCGGCTCACTGCAACCTCTGCCCCCTGGGTTCAAGCAATTCTCCTGCCTCAGCCTCCCGAGTAGCTGGATTACAGGCACATGCTGCCATGCTCGGCTAATTTTTTGTATTTCAGTAGAGACGGGGGTTTCACCGTGTTGCCCAGGCTGGTCTCGAACTCCTGAACTCAGACAATCCAACCACCTCGGCCTCCCAAAGTGCTGGGATTACAGGCGTGAGCCACCACGCCTAGCCGTCTCTTTGGCTGTTATAACAAAATTACCACAACTAGGTGACTTATAAACAACAGAAACATTTGTTGAGGTTCTGGAGGCTGAGAAGTCCAAGATTAAGATGCTGGTGGATTTGGTAGCTGGTAAGGGCCAGCTTCCTCAGAGATGGTAATTTTTTCACTGTATCTTCACATGGTGGAAATGGTGAAGGGCATTTCTTAGGCCTCTTTTATAAGGTCACTAATCCTATTCATAAGACTCTGTCTCCATGGCCTAATCACCTCCCCAAAACCCCACCTTCTAATACCATCACCTTGGGGGTTAGGATTTCAGCATATGAACTTGGGGCAGACACAAACATTCAGACCACAGCAATTCCTCAACGTTATTACCTATCAGGGAAATTCAAGCTAACACTATAACTAGATACGGCCACACAACTTCCTGAGTGGATAGAATTAAAAAGACTGATAGCTCAAGTGCAGACAAGGATGTGGAGCAATTGGAGCTCTCAAACGCTGCAGCTGGGAGTGTAAATGGGCACTACCACTTTAAGACACTGTTTGGAAGTACTGTTCAAGCTAAACACATTTACTCTGTGACCTAGCAGTTATACTCCTGGAGGTATACACAAGAAAAATGACTCTTAAGCCCACTGAAAGATAGGTATGAGAATGTTTATGGCAGCATTCTTTGTAGTAGTACTGGAAACAATCCAAATGTCTATCAATAGTAGGATAAATAGATAAATTATGTTATATTCACTCAATGGAATACTACACAGAATTATAAAAGAACAAATTATTGCTGTTTGATGTAATGTGGATAAATCTGACAGACACAAGGATGAGATAAAGAAGCCAGACACAAGGATAATAAATTGTATGATTCCTTTATATAATGTCTAAAAGCAGGCAAAATTAATCTGTGGTGACAGAGGTCTGAACAATGGTTACCTCTGGGGAGTCTGATGGGAGGAGGCATGAGGAAGCCGTCTGAAGTGCTGGAAATATTGTATAGGGTGATCTGGGTAGTAGTTAAAGAGGTGTATAAATCAATTAAAATTGATTGAGTTGACACTTAAAATCTGTGTACTTCACTTAGTTTTTAAGTTATATTTCAATTACAAAATAAAATAAAAATAAATATTCAATTCTATAGAATGAAAGTTGATGATAAAAAAGGAAGCCAAGGGAATGTAAAAAGCTACTGATATTTCTCCTTGAGTATTTTTAATTGGAGTAGGATGGGGTGTATATAGAGGAATGAGGATGAAAGCAGTTTTAAATAAGAAAGTTCATTAAAACAAAACTACATTGGATGAATTGGGCTTCATGGTCACCATGCCTGGCATCAGTGCCTGGTATTAGTGAATGGCAGGGGTCCAGGGTCAAGGGAAAGGCTGGCAGATACTGAAGGCCTAATGAGCGACAGTCATTGGCAAGCATGGCTTTGATATGAAATGCCAGTACCATCATCAGGAGACAAGCTGCTAGCAGGATGCCAGCAGGTCTGTGAGTCTGGGAGCACTGTGTCCCTGGTCTAAGGGGAGTGGCCAGGGCTGGGCAGTCAGCACATCTGGAAGCGATGAGGATGAGCAGGGACCAAAGACAAGAGGCTGGATCCCTGTGGTAGCCTCATGGTCTTTCTTTTGGGTCTCCTAGGACTTCCATGGGCAGAGAATAGTGCTGGAGGGCCAGTTTGCTCTCAGCACTGGGAATAAATAGATAAATTCCATGGTCTGGGAGGGTGAGCCTGGGCCTTGGGTCAATAGTTGCTTTTGGTGACACCTAAGTCTTCCAAGATGTGTAACAAATGCAAATGGACACACTTTGAGTGCTAATAAAATGTGCCTCGCTGTCACTGGCAAAAGATAAGTAAATATGGTTCTTCAAATGCTTTTAGCTCTAAAACAGAATCCTGAAAACTCGTAGTATGCCAACTCCTTAGAACCCCATATGAAAATAAACTTTTATTTTAAAAGTAAATTATGAATTTATGCTGAATAATGCAGAGGATTGCTTATAATCTGAAAGAAATTACTAAAGAACTACGAGTGGAGAGAACATGGGACTGTGCTTTAAGAAATTATTTTATTGTGCCAGGGCCTCATTTCTGACTTCTAAAGTTCTAATATTTATCATCACTTGAAGATTCTCTGAAGATAAATATTCTACAAGACAGAAAAGCAAAAACATATGACAGGGTTTAAAGCAATGCTTTTGGGGACAAGCATGGGCTTGACTCATAAACACTGGTAGAATTTCTTAAAAATCATTTTATTTCTGTAAAAAAATAAAATTATTCTCAAATCCTCCCTTGGTAACCTATAAAAATCCTCCTTGCTGTTCTGGTTTGGGGTCAAAACCACAAAAAGGAAATGTTTTAAATTTCTCTCTGTTCTGAAGCCTGTATCATGATGTCATAAAAGTTCCCTGCACAATTCCCTAATTCTTC
This sequence comes from Pongo abelii, assembly GCF_028885655.2. Lineage (NCBI taxonomy): Eukaryota > Metazoa > Chordata > Mammalia > Primates > Hominidae > Pongo > Pongo abelii. The sequence continues at coordinate 145,054,265 of NC_085928.1, read as the reverse complement.
ATGTTCTCACATGGAACAAGCTCTGGGAGGCAGAATAAACCTTTCCTACAATTAGGAAGGTTCTCAAGGGGATGGGTAGGTCACTGTATTTCTGCTGCCTTGACATTAGAAGCGAGAAGCTACTAGCTTCAACTATGTCCATTTCCATTTAATTGCATGTCAAATGTTTGGCCAAGAAAAAGGTCCAGTTCATTTAAGAATTAGCAGCAACTGTATAATAAATTACAGGATATAAAGAAGCAGAAAGTGGGGAACACAGTAAAATAGAATTGATGCACCTTAGCTATTTTGTCAATATGGCCTCAAAAGGGAGAAGATGAAGCATGAAAAGTGGATCTGATTAGGAAAAATACGCTGGAAAGAGACCATGATGAGAGATGCACACTGTGTTCTTTATTTCTTCCTGCCAGCAGAAATGAAGTAAATGGATCATGTAAGAGAAGTAAATGTAAGACCTTTTCGACACAGAAGACAGCTCTAATGTGAGGCCAAGGCTCCAGCTGATCCCGTCTCTGGCTCAGTTGAGCTCCAGTGTTAGCTTTAGTTTTGCTGAGGTGGTTGCCTGGTTCTAAACAGACAGCAGAATCTGCTTTCATGTACAAATTTGGAGGGCCAGATAAGGTTTTAAGCACCCTTTAAAATACCCAGAAGAAGGTACAGGAGCTGCCTAATGCATCTGAAGCTATCAAGTCTTAAAACAACCCCTGCTGACTACTTGTGATGGTTAATTTTATGTGTCAACTTGACTGGGTCTCAGGGTGCCCAGATTAAACATGATTTCTGGGTGTGTCTGGGTGAGTGTTTTCTTATGAGGTTAGCATTTGAATTCGTAGACTCAGTAAAGTAGATTGCTATCCCCAGTGTGGATGGGCATCATCCAATCTGTTGAGGGCCTGAGTAGAACAAAAAGTGGAGGAAGGGAGGATTAATTCCCTTCCTGCCTGCCAGTGTGAGCTGAGACATTAGTCTTCTCCCACTCTTGGTCTAAGATTTACACCATTGTCTCCCTTGTTCTCAGGCCTTTAGAAGTGGACTGGAATTGTACTTTCCTGGGTCTCTAGCTTGCAGATGGCAGATTGTGGAACTTCTTAGCCTGCATAATCGTGTGAGTCAATTCTTCATAATCTGTCTCTCTTTTTCTCTTCCTGCTGCTCCCCATAAGCCCTCTCTTCTATGAGCCTGCCAAATACGCCACTGTATCTGGAATCCAACTTCTATAGGTGGGCTGAATATTTAAATTCCAAATGGTATTATTTCTCCTTGTGAAAGAAAGGACTTTGATGAGTTTTTTCTATTAAACTTCCGGATTTTATCTTAGGCTTCAGCCAAGAACACCATTGCATTTAGCAGGAGGACACCATGTCTAGCAACCATTTTGAACTGCAGTGAAGGATATTACAATTAAGCTTCTGCTTATTTCCTTGAGTTCATAATTTAAGGCTACAGAGCTATTTTTGAATCTTAATTCTATAATCCAGTTATCACGTAGCCCTCCTAGTTTTATGTCATCCAAAAATGTGGTAACTATTCTCACTCTTGCTTCATAGGAATCATTTGATAAAGAATTGATACCAAACACAGTTGAAGATCCTTACAGCAGGATCCAGGGAGGCCTTCCTTCATGGGAGAATGGACCCATCTCAGGGATAATTTCATACAACTTATTATTCAGCCTTAGTTTCTCCATATTTACTACAAAAATCTTTTTCAGACTTCTTGAAGAAAACAAAGTGCATCAGGTTTATTTTATTTCCTTGATAAGAAAATATGAATGACCTACCAAAATGGAATTGTTTGTTGAATTTTGCTTAGTTTTGTTGTTTTTGGTGAGCCACTAGTAACCACTGCCTTGATAATTCTCCCTGGGGATCATCATCAGGCTTTGTTTTTTTTCCCCTGGAGAATGGTGACCATTCAATCCCTCAGCCTTTTTGGTATTGTTTTCTGGCTACTGTTTTCTGAGAACCAGCTACATACTAGACATTTGACACACCTTCTCTTATGTTTCCATCAACTCCAAAAGGAAAATACAAGTGTCCTTCTACTTCTATCCCTGTCCTTTCACCTAACTTTCTATACTAGGAAACTGGGGTTCTGAGTGGTTCAATGGCTTTCCGCAAACCACACAGTTGACCAGTGGTCGTACCATTGTTTGAACTGAGGACCATCAGGTACCAAATGCCACAGGGCCTTCCATTTTCTGTGCTTACCGAATCTTGAGGACAGCTTCACAGTCTTGTCTGTGAGTCTCTTCAGGGCCTTTGGGTGTGATTCATTGGCTTCTGGACATCTGAACTTATAGGATACAGGTCAGTGCTATCTGAGCATGTCTTTCTCTGCTTGTGACTTTGGGGCATTCTTGACCGTTAAGCCTATGCTTTGGGGTCGGGGCAGACCAGGCCTGCTGACTGCATGCTGCTTCTGTGGGAGGTGCTGTCCTCAGGACCACTGTCCACAGAGGCTGGGCCTAAGACTGCAGCAAAGGCAGAGGGAAGACTGTGTTCCCACAGGAGCCTGCCAAGCCCTACCTGGTTAGTGTCGTGGGCTCCAGGGACCTGCCCATCTTTCAATCACCTGGTTCTCCTTGGTAGATTCTTCTTTCGTCTTCCATGGGGGTGGGGGTGCTCACAGCCAACACAGCTTAGTTGTAGTTTCATGAGGGCTTCTCCTTTAACTGAGTCAGTGACTGAAATTACTCACAGCTCTCCTCTAAGTAGTTGAAACCCAGTTTCAAATTTCTTAGCTGTTTCCAAAGCCACAGCATATTTTACTGCTGGGAGGACAGATGCCTGCTCAAGTGTCTGATGAAGACACTTAAGCTTTATTGTTATTTGACATTCATTAGGGAACCATCTTCTGTAGGCAAAACACAAGACATTTTTTAGACAGAAGCCATAAAAGGACTCATGATGGGTCATAGGCCAGTTGGTATGAAAACAAGATGAACTGAGCCCTCGAGCCATGCCAGCTTGGTCCTGCACTGCCTCTAAGAACTGCGAAGGGTATGGAGAAGAAAGAAACAGAGATGACTCCAGTGCAAGGACAGTGAGGATGCCATTGCACAAACATGGAGCCACATGTATTGTGCGGAGAGCAACCATATCATCCAATGCGCTTTTCCAGCTGAGGCACTGAAGAAATGCCTACCAAATTAATGATCAAGTTTCCTCCAGAAGAAGAGAACTGATGTTTGTTTACTGGACACCAATTACATGTCAGCATACCCCTCGGGTTCTCACAGTAACCTGAAGAAGAATGTTGCTTGTTCTAGCCTTACAAAGCAGAAAGATAAGACTGTTGAGAAATGAACTTTACTAAGGACACATGACTCATCAATGATGCTGCCAGGATTTGACCCCAAGTGTGTTTGGGTCTCAAGTCCACAATTATTTCCTTCACCTCTAGAATCTTGAGTCCAGGTACTCTTACTTCCAAAAAAAGAAGTGGAGTATGAAAAGAACATGGAGGAGGGAGAAATCTGGAACTCATGACTATAGAATAGGAAAATAGAACCCAAATTTCCTCTCCCTTTGCTATTGGAATCTGGAGTCTCTTCTTTTTTCCTAACTGACTGTTGGGGTGTTGATGGACACATGAGAACATGAGAAGGCAGAGAGAGGAAAAATGTGCCTGTGAGCTTTGCTGCTAAGTGGAAGGTGAGCAGTTTCCACTTAGATGAAGGCAAGAAGAAATGAGGTTGATTTGCCACAGGATGTTTTTAAATTAAATATATGGATAGAGGACTTTACAATGAGGATTCCTTTCCGATTAAATGTCTCCGGTTCCTTTAATCACATCTCTTTGGAAAGTTTCTCTTGCTGCTTCAAATGAGGTCATGGAATTTTGCAATAGCAAGAGGAAAATACCTATCTATCAGGCTAATATAACACTGGGAAAATTCACCTAGCTTATCTGTAAGATGTCTCCAGGCATGCTCACGCAGAGTTGCTACTATTTCGTGCACCAACCCAGCTATTTTCTAACCATCTCTGCTTAGTTGCTGCTGCCTACTTATTCTTTTAACCTGGACTCTCCCCTCACCCTCCCCAGCCCCTGTCCCTTCATTCCAAGTTTACTGTATGCACTTAGATGAAAGGAATCTCCCTCATGTTCAGAATTTCATAGTTGCTGGGGCCATGTGACTTTTGTTGGAAAGAAGTAAAGGAAAATGCCCTCCCTGGTACCCTTTCAGAGGGAAAGCTGCTGCATTCTTTCTAAGACTCATTAAACTCCATCTGGTGGTTATGTCTTGAGGACATACTATAGAGGGGTTTCACCTCGATGCTGGTGAAGGTTTTCTCTGTTTTGGGGGCACAAACCTCATATTATAAAATGTGGGAATTACCTGTTGCTCTCTGTCCATAGAGCCATGTTGTCAAATTAAGGAAATAAGTAAAGCAGATGTGAGTGAACCCACAACCTCAGCATGGTTTCATTTTAATGCTAACTGTCCTATTTGGAGCAAGAGTAATTAGAAAGCGGCAGCAAGTTAGTAGAAAAAAATTGCTGAGCTTCATAATTACTTGGGGTAGACAGAGAATCCAGGATCCATTTACTGAAGGTTTCATTAAATTCTCCATTAGGAGAGTCAAACTATAGCCATCAGAACCAGGAAAGAAGGAGAAGGGGGTGGCTTTGAAGGAAGTCAAGGATGGGGCCTATGGTCACCTTCACTTTGCCCTGGGAAGCCCCAGGCTCACCGTGTTTTCCTTGCATTCTGCTAACAGTCACATACCTGTTGTGCCTGCATGCATGTCATGTCTGGCCAGGGACAGAGGGAAAGCTTCCATGTAGGTTCTCATCTCTTCTTTCATCTTTTGTCCACCCCTCCCCCTTCCTTTCCTCATCAGCTATCTCTCCAAAGTCTCCACTAATGGAATCTGCCCCATATTTCTTCTCTCTCTCCTCCCTGGCTGTGGCTGGGTTTATGTATATGTTTTAGATTTGGACATCTGTATCTCTCATTTAGTCCCCGGGGACAAAATGCCCTTCTCATATACATCCTGTTGTAGATTGAATTGTGTTCCCCCAAAATGTATGTTGGAGTCCTAACCCCCTGTATTTCAAATGTGACCTTATTTGGAAATAGGGTCATTGCAGATGTCATGTTAAGGTGAGGTCATACTCAATTGGTGTGGGTCCTATTCCAGCATGATTGGCATCCTTCTAAGAAAAAACAGAGAGACACAGGCACACAATAGGACACTGTCATGTGATGATGGAAGCAGAGACTGAAGTGCTGCAGCTGCAAGCCAAAGAACACCAGAGATTGCCGGCTAACCCCCAGAAGGAAGAGGCAAGGAAGGTTCTCCCTAACGACTGCAGTAGGGGCATGGCCCTGCCAACACCTTAATTTTTGGCTTCTAGTCTCCAGAACTTTGTGACAATCAATTTTTGTTGTTCTGAGACACTCAGTTTGTGGCAATTTGTTGCAGCACTGTTAGGACACTAATGTACACTCCTTCATAATAAATACCCAGCAGAGAACTTGGCGTGGGAAGAGCTTGGTTTTAGACTCTGTGGGGAATACAAAGACAAGCTAGGGAAGACTCTTGCCCTCTCAGTGATGCTCAGTTTTGTAGGGAGACTGACAATCATAATGCTCGTCCATGGAAGATATAAATGTACATTATAACAGAGGGATAAGTAGACAAAGTGGGGGGGCATCTAGGAAGGCTTTGGGGAAAAGTTGGGATTACACTTTGAGAATACATGAGCTTTATAAAAAATCTGGACAGAAAGATACCATTAATAAGTGGAAATAGCTCGTGTAAAGGTGTGAATTCTGGGAGCAATAGAGGATACATGGAGAATGGCAAGTGGGCTGCTCTGGTAGGTGGATAGGGTAAGTGGTGAGGATCCTGGACATACATTTAAGCAGGAAAAGTGAAAAAAGCAAGGGCAATGAGGGCTTGGTACCCACTATCCATATGCTTGCATGAAGGGATCTGGGGAGCCACTAATGGCTATAATTGCCTTCAGGTTCATCTTCCCAGAGGGAAGTCCAGAGCATCCTGGGTGTGGTCCAGGTCTTTGGGGGCAAGTCAAGTAAAGTGTAACAGAATGTGAGCTCAGGACCTGGGCTACTGTATCTCTGCTGCCCCATCACTTGGCTGATAATCAGGAAGGGAAGGCTTCATAATCTGTAAGTCTACACCCAGGTTATTTCCAAAGCCATGATTTTATGCTTAGGATAGGAGTCACAGTGTTCTACCATCTGAATTTTACCCAGGCACCACCCATTCCCAATGGAGACAGGCCTGACTTTTGCCCTCCTAAGGGTTCCCTCCCACCCTTGTATCCCTCTCTTGTATGGTCTTTCTGGCTGGGAACTCAGTTGTGGTCTTGACTATCCTATACCTTCTTGTCACTTTGGAATTCCTTAACCCGCTTGTCTCCCATTGCTCTGTAGCTGCTTTGCCAAGATCTTTTGTCCAAAGCACTACTCGACTCATCCTTATCCCTGGGTCCTATGTTTCCTTTTAAGTCTCAGTCTTACTGTCATTTATTCATTCATTCAATTTTGAACACCACTATGATATACTTTCTATGCTAAGAACTGGGGATACAGTGATCAATACAACATCTGTCCCCAGCTTAGTATAGCTTATATTCCAGTGTGTAGACAGAAGACTTAATTGTCATCTGCATAATTAGAGATTGTGGTAAGTGCTGGAAAGGCAAAGAGCAGGCAAATGTGAGAGGGAATGATGAGGAGGGTTGCCTTACACTGGAGCCTTGAATAGGGTTGTGAAATAGGGAAGAACCCATTTTGCAAACAGATAGAGGAAGACTATTCCAGAAAGAGGGAGTGACAGCCGATGCAAAGGACTTAAGATAGAAAGGTTTAAGGAACTGAAAGAAGCTAGTGTGGCTGAAGCACAGTAAGTTAGCTGAAGAGCTATGATAAGTAGATGGATTGAGGTAATGCAGAACTTTGGGCCATAAAAAAATTATGGATGTATACTAAGAACAATGGGAAAAAAATTGGAAGATTTAACACAAAGGAGTAGTGAAATTTGGTTTAATTCTAACTGTAAGCAGAATGGCCTAATAGGGTCAGAGGGGGAAGCCAGGAGCCAGCCAGGAGGTTATGGCAGTAGCTTAAGCCAGAGGCAGGGCTGGCTGTAGAGATGGACATAAACAGGTGGGATATGGGTGGGTTTTGGAGGTAGAGCCATCAGTACGTGTTTGTGGGTTGGTGGGGTAGGGTGCTGAGGGTGAAGGATGAGTGAAGAATTATAGCTCAAGTGATGACTTAGATTGGGACTGCTAGAGAAGAAATGGGTTTGAGAATGGAAAGTTTCAAATTCAGTTTGGGGGGATGGGGATTTTGAGATTCTTGAGAAATTTCTGAGTATAGATGTCAAGCATGCAATTCAATTTGTAAGTCTGGAACTGTAAGGAAATATCTGGGTTGATTGTAGATTGTGTGTAAAGTCAGGGGAACAGATGAGATCCTCAGTGACAAGAGAGTAGAGCAAGGAGAAAGGAGGGAGTAGAGCCAAGATCTGAAGGACTCCGACACTTAGAGCTTTGGTAGAAGAGGAATTGGCGCAAGAGATTGAGAAGCAGCATCCAGAGAGGCAGAAGGTTAACCAGAGAAGCAGTCTGCTGTGGAATTAGAGGGAAGGGGTTGTTTCAAGGAGAGAGCATCAAGAGTGTCAAATGTTACCAAAAAGCCAAAGGAGATGAGGACTTTGAACACCCGTGGGATCTTGCAACATGGTGACCTGCTGCAATATGGCCTTCCCAACAACTGTTTCTTCTGCATCCACTTCATCATCATACTTTTCACCTTTACAAATGCTCAGGAGTGTTTAATTATACTCAACATGTACACATGCATTAGTTCATTCAATCCTCACAACAATCCTGTCAGATTGATATTGTTATTATGTTATCCCAATTGTATGGAGAAGGAAACAGGGTCATAGAGGCTAACTGTCTTGCTCTGTATCTTCCTCCCCATTTCACAAGTCTTTCCCATAGTCTTCTGTTACATAATTGGGGAAGTCTAGAATTGGAAGGGAATTTAGAAATGTTCTAGTCTTCTCTCATTTTTTAAATGAAGAAGCTAACCCCAGAGATGGAAAGAATTCATGCTTATTGACTAACTCTTATCCCTGTGCTGGAAGCAAAATGTACATTTCTCATGTAGTTCTTCAGGAACCCTGAAGGTTTCTCCAGTCAGGAAACTAAGACTCCGAAAATTGAGGCCAGTGCCCAAGTTGTACTGCTAATAAGCAGGGGATTTAGGATTTGAATCCAGAATTTGCTGACTGCAGTTTGTCTTAACTTTCTATGCCACATCACCTCCCAAGATAATGGCAGAAAAGAAACTAGAACCAAGCTTCCCTGGTCCTGACTTCTCCAACATAGATAGGCCCATCAAAGCCCCACGTCATCAGCTTTAAACACAAGCAGGTTAGGACCCTGTCCACATGATTTCTCCAAAATGTGCAGCCCCTCCTCAAGTTGACAACATCACACACATGAGCAGATATTTAATTTTGTCTAATTTTGACCAGAATTTCCTGCTCCACCTTAGCTGACCAAGCTCTCAGATGTCCCATCCTACTGTTTTGGGTTTCATCTGTAAGTTGTAATCACTCCTCCCAGCCTGCCTGCCTCTTGCTTCCCTCATTTTCTGGCTTAGACTGTTCCTCATTATAGCTCATGTTTGCTTAAGATCATCCTTAAGTTCTTTTATCTCTTCTTGGAGCTCCTTAAAAAAATATTTCCGGAACTTTGATTTGTTGTGGTTTGATGCTTTTTTCAAAGGCAGCTTTACTAAAGTCTTTTCTAGGCTTTTTTGGCCCCATTCAATTAAAGCTAAGGATTCAGCCAGCTGTCTTATTTCTGATTTGAGGTCACTTAATGTGTACATTTAGACTCTTAACTCATATAGTTCTTTATTCTTGGCTTATTAAGTCTACTTGCCTCAGAAATACAGCCTTAATTTTTTTTTTTCAGCAGAAAAGCACATGTTTACTGTCATTATGAGTGAGCATTTTTTGACTCACAATGACAAGTTCTAGGCAGCCCAGGTGTCTATGACATCTTGACTAACTTTGATGGCACCTGGGCCTTCTGGGGGGTGGCAGTGGGGTAGGGACCCTGGGTGTGGGCAGGCTTTGTGAGCTCTCTCTTCCTTGTTTCCCTCTGTCCTTCTTTCTAGTCTTCTTTTGCAGTCTCCCTCCTTGCCAGTTCTCCGCACTTCTCCAGCTCCTCCCCCTCCCTACTGACCCTTCTCAGTGTCATGCAAATGAGATGACACAGTGGGAGTGGGTGAGCTCAGTCTTAGTGAGACTGCTCCCCTGCTGGGAGAGAGGTAAGGACTGAAATTCTGAGCCGGGACTTGTTTCTTCCTGTACCCCCTCACCCACCACTCATATATCTAAGGTAAAATAGATGCTGCCAGGCCAGTGTAGGGATTCATTTCTTTCTGAAATCTCTCCCTGACCTTCCTGGGTTTATAAAAGAAATTTATATTCTGCACATTAACTTAAATTTTGTCCTACTTTTTGCCAACTAATACCCTGGCCTTATTATGCTAATAGTGTCCACCCCTTCTTTGTCTGGATTATGTCACAAAGAATTCTGCATTAACTTGACAAGAAAGAACCAGGAGCCCAAATTTACCTCCCCTTAATTCCTGGATGGAGGTGTGGGGAGTACATAATAAAGTTTTATTTTATCATGCCATGTAAATCTAATGAAGCTGGTGTAAATACAATGAAGTCAATTCACATAACACCCTGCGTAGGTGCCAGGCCTGTGCTAGGTAATGAGAATTTAAAGAGAAAAGAGGTCCAGTCTCTGTGTTAAAGAAGCTCAGAATTTACTGAAAAATGAAACAAAACAACAGTAAAAACAAAAACCATGAGAGGTCCCAGCAGGATACATGCCAAAGCTTAGATGTGCCAGCCCAAGGGTTTGAGGAACCTTTTGCAGTCAAGCCCTCCCCTCTAATTGGCATGTGACTAGAAGCACAGAAGTTGAATCTTGTCCACAGTTATGGTTCAAACACAAGTACATGCTCATTTGGGCCCCAGTGGACGCCATGTGAGGACAACAAGCCCCCTAAGCAAGGAGAGTGATCAGCACAAGTGAGAGCCTGCGTGTGGAAGGTGGTAGATTGCTCAGGTATAGGTGAGGCTGTATTTTAATGTAATCTGATGTACCTACCCCTGGGTAATGCTGTGAGGAGGGGCAGTCTGTGCTGCAAAACTGAGAGCTGTTGTATTCTCATCACAGAATTAAATCACATTGTAAGTGATGTAAATGATGTGTAAACCAAAAATTTGGAGATGGACAAATATACATAATGTGCTTGGCAACCAATAATTTCAGCAGGGCAAGACAGGTGAAACAGATTAGTGAAAAAAGAAGAGTTGATTCACTACCTGATACATGTCAGGTACACATTGTTCCCAAAGAAACCTATGGGAGTTTCTAATGTGCATGTGAAGGTAATGTATAAAAAAGGCACCAGAGAAGTGAACAGCATGCACATTTACCTGGGTATGTGTATTTGCACCTCATAAATTCAGCACCACAGTTGACCAGCTTGAGTTCATGGAAAAAAGAAAATTGACATCAGAAATTTGCATTTAGCTTTCATACAGCATAAGAGAGAATAGAGAGCTATTTGTCCATCAGCACTGAATTATTGAACAGATAATTATATTTTTAAATGGTCAAATGATGCATACTTTTTAGTTTTCTTATTTATCTATTGTGCAAACATATTAAATTAATAGGAAAATTCTCTATGAGGAGGGAGGGGGAAAGAAAAATTGGCTTTTGGGGCCCAAGCAGGTATCCCCCTTGCTGTGGTACCCTAGCCCAAACCAGTGCTTGGGACCCAAGAGGAAGAGTTTTCTCCAGTGGAAAAGTATGAGCCCAGGAAGTCATGAGGCCGATATAAGGTTTTGTAGGTGGTAGTGTTTGCAGCACAGCTGCAAGGCGAGTGGTCTAAGTGAATGGTGGGCAGCACATTGTGTCAGGCATTGCTGGTCAGAGCATCAAAAGGGCTAAGAAGGATGAAGTACAGAGGAGGGGGAAGCAGCCTGAACTCTATGTGAGTCACCTATTTCCCCATCCACCAGGGCCTTCCAAAGAGAGATAGGAAAGTAGAAGGGATGAGAAGGCTATCATTCAGTGAGTGGGGTCATTGATTTGGCAGACTATAGGTCACAGTATTACAGTGAACTAAGCCAGGATTTGCAAAAGTTGAACCTACAGGAAATTCAGGCTAAATAAATATGTGAGAAGATAGTAGCATTATAATAATAGTTTAATAATAATTAATAGCTTAAGTCATTGTTCATCAAACCAGCTGATGAGTAAATACCCAGCGAGTAGATCATAAAATAAGGTTTGAGAGCAGGGAGAAGACCCTGTGGGCTGGCTTGGTCTGACAAGGTTTGATGGAGGGAATAGGTGAGGTGGTGCTTTCAGGTTGGGAGACTCTGGTAAGGTGAGAGGGTAAGGAAAGGCAATATTGTGATGAAAAGGGAGGGACTTCCAATTTCAACCCTGATGTGTAAAGAAATTTGAAGTCATCACTCCCAGTCTTATGGGGCAAGGAAAAGCTAGACAAGCCGAAAATCAACAACTTTTCTTGAGTGTATCATAAAACTGTGGCCACAGGGCAAACTAATACCCTCAAATCTGGAGAGACATAACATCCAGAAAGAGATTGTAACTAATATTTGCTTATCAGAGACATTCTTGAGCTATAAACTGGTGGAAACATTAATTGGGTGAGTTGCTGGAGGCTGAATGTGTATCAGAGTGAGAGGGAAAGACTCATGAGAGCCATAGTCTTAGGGGGATCCCATACTTTTATAAGCTTTCCCTCTAGCAACCGCACCATATTCTCACAGTGAGGATCCTAGAAAGATCCCCCCTGTGGCTCTGGCAAGGGAAGGGGAAGAGTGATCATTATGAAACGTGCCCAGAGCCTCCTCCATAGCAAAGGCCCACTGCTCAGGAGAAGGAGTTTTGCTGGAGCACAATACTGAAACTTTATGCCAGCAGAGGAAAAGGATTTTTTCTCCATCTTTCCTAAATCACACAAGGGAGAAAAAAACCCACAAAGTCAACTGGGGATAGAGCCCCAAGAAAACAGATTTGCAATAATGTAGTCAGGGAAAGGTGCAAGAGGAGGGGGAAAGGCGCAAGAGGAGGGGGAAAGGTATACTACTGGAAGAGTATCAGAAGCCTTCATGAAGTCCACAGCACCAAGACACAGGTCCTGTAAAAGACTCAGACTTAATAGAAAGATGGTAGAATGCTCTTCCTACTCCAACACCTTACCACCACCACAACAAGGCCCCAGTATAGTAACAGTGGGTTACAACTTAACAGGCAGCAAGACACAGACTCTTTCTGAGGAGTGATACATAGGGAAGCCCCTAAGACAAGAAGGGAGATAAAAACAAGGACACAAGTGGAATTTGAAGCCCCTGGTACCTATAACTACAACAAACATTAAACACAGTAAAACTCCTAGCCAGATTAACATAAATCTTTACACTAAAGGCCTATTTACCTTAGTTTCTATTACCCAATAAATCATGTCTAACTTTCAGCAAAAAATTACAAGGCATGCCAAAAATCAAGAAAAGCACAGTTTGAAGAGACAAAGCAATCATCAGCATAAACTTAAATACAGTACAGATGTTGGAAATATCAGACAGGGAATTTAAGATAACTATGATTAATATGTAAAGGGCTCTAGTGGAAAAAGTAGACAAAGTACAGGAATGGATGAGTAATGAAATGGAAACTCTAAGAGAAAATCAAAAGCAAATCTTAGAAATCAAAAGCAGAGTAACAGAAATGATACTTTGATAGGCTTATGAATAGACTCAAAATGGCTAAGGAAAGAATTAGTGTGCTTGAAATAGGTTAATGAAACTTCCCCAAAACCAAAAACAGAACAGAACATTCAAGAACTGTGGGACAATATCAAAAGTGTAACATATGCAAAATTAGAATGCTAGGAAGAAAAAGAAACATTTGAAGTAATAATGGCTATGAACTTTCCAAAATTAATGACAGACACAAAACTAAACCGTAGATCCATTAAGCCCAAAGACTATCATATTCAATCTTCAGAAAACAGAAGACAAAGTCTTGAAGGAAGCAAGGGAAAAAATCACTTTGTTTATGGAGAAACAAGAATAAAAATTATAGTGGACTTCCTGTCAGAAACTGTATAAGGAAAAGGACAATGCAGTGAAATATTCAGAAAGTTGAAAGAGAAAGAAAAACCCTACCAACAGAGAATTCTATAGCCCATGAAATTATCCTTCAAAAGTGAAGGCAAAGGAGTCATTACTACTAATACCATGGCCGTGAATATATAATAAAGGAATACTATGAACAACCCTATGCCCACATATTTGAAAATTTAGATAAAATGAACCAATTTCTTTGTCTTAGTCTGTTTTGTTTCTCTAAAACAGAATACCTAATACTGGGTAATTCATAAGGACAGAATACCTAATACTGGCTAATTTATAAGAACAGAAATTTATTTCTTATTGTTCTGAAGGCTGGGAAGTCCAAGATCAAGGTATTGGCATCTGGTAAGGGCCTTCTTACTGCATCCTCACACTACAGAAGATGGAAGGGCCAAAAAGACACAAATGCTGCATCCTCACATAGCAGAAGAGCAGAAGAGAGAGAATCCATTCCCAAAACACTTCTTATAGTGGGATTAATCCATTCATGAGGGGTCTGCCCTCAGGACCTAAACATTTCCCATTAGGCTCTACCTCCCAATGCTATTGCATTGGAGATTCAGTTTTCAACACATAAATGTTGTGGGACATATTAGATCACAGTGTACTTGAAACACACATTACCAAAACACACATGGAGAGAGATGGGTAACTTGAATAGTTCTACATCTTATAAAGGAAATTGAGTCAATAATTACTAATTTTCCAAAAAAGAAAGTGCCAAGCACAAATGATTTCACTGGTGAATATTACCAAACATTTAAGGGAGAAATGGTACCAATTCTCCACAATATCTTCAAGAAAATAGAAGCAGAGGGAACATTTTCTAACTCATTTTATGTGGCAAGAATTACCTTAATACTAAAATGAGGTAAAGAATTATAATAAAGAGAAAAGCAAATCAAGATTTCTCGTGAATACAGATGCAAAAATACTCAACAAATATGAGCAAATTCAATCTAACAATGTATAAAATAAATTATACTCCATGACCAAGCAGAATTCATTCCAAGTATGCAAGGCTGATTCAACACAAAAATCAGTGAAGTCAACCACATCAACAGGCTGAAGAAGAAAAAACCATATGATCATATCAACTGATGCAGAAAAGCATCTGACAAAATCCAGCACCCATTCATAGCAACAACTTTCAGCAACTTAGAAATAGACACCATTAACTTCCTCAACTTGATAAAGAACATTTACAAAAATCCTGCAACTAACATCATTCTTAATAGAGAGGAATTGGACTCTTTTCCCTTAGATATTCTCTTTGACTATTCAACATGATGTTGGAAGTCCTGCCTAGTGCGGTAAGATAAGAAAAATAAATAAAAGGTATATGGATTGAGAAAGAAGACATTACAGTTTGTTTGCAGGTGACATTACTGCCTACATGGAACATCCAAAAGAATAAACAATCTCCTGCAATGAATAAGTGATTATAGCGAGGTCATAGGATACAAGGTAATACACAAAAGACAATTTTTCCTATTATATTCCCAGTGAACAACTAGAATTTGAAATAGAAAAATTATCTTTTGTAATGGCAGACCTCCAAAATAAAGGAAATACATAGCTGTAAATATAACACAATATGTACAGGATCTATATGCAAATAAACTACATAACTCTGATGAAAGAAATCAAAGATAATTCAAATAAGTGGATAGACAGTCCATATTCAAGGATTGGAAGACTCCATATTGTTAAGATGTCAATTCTTCCCAAACTGACGTATAGATTCAACACAATTTCAATTGCTATCCCAACAAGTTATTTTGTAGATATTAGGAAACTAATTCTAAAGTTTGTATGGAAAGACAAAAGACCTAGAATAGCCAACACAATATTGAAGAAGAATAACAAAGATGGAGAACACACACTACCTACTTTCAAGACTTACTAAATAGCTACAGTATGACAGCATGGTATTGATGAATGAGCAGACACATAGATCAATGAGACAGAATAGAGAGCCCGGAAATAGACCCCTACAAAAATAATCAACTTATCTTTGACAAAGGAGCAAAGGTCATTAAATAAAGAATGATAGTTTTTTTTCAACAAATGGTGAACATAGACACAGCCCTTACAATCTGCACAAAGTTTAACTCAAGATGGATTACAAACATAAATTTAAAATACAAAACAATAAAACTTCTGATAAAAACATGGTAGAAAATCTAGGTGACTTTGGATTGGACAATGTATTTGTAGGTGTGACACTAAAAGCATAATCCATGAAACAGAAAGTGGATAAGTTGGACTTTATTAAAATTAGAAATTTCTACCCTGTAAAAAACACTGTTAGGAGAATGAAAAGACAAGTCACAGAGTGGGAGCAAATAGTTCCAAAAGACATATCTGATAAAGGACTTGTATCCAAAACATGCAAAGAGCTCTTAGAATTTAGCAATAAGAAACTAAGCTAATTGAAACATGGGCAGAAGATCTGAACAGACATCTCACCAAAGAAGATAATACAGATGGCAAATAAACAATTGAAAAATGCTTAACATCATTTGTCATTAGGGAATTATAAGTTAAAACAACAGTGAGGTACCCCTGCATGTCTCTTAGAATGGCCAGAATCCAAACAACTGACAATATCAATTGTTGGTGAGGATGTGGAGGAACAGGGACTCTCATTTATTACTGGGGAAATGCAAAATGGTACAAACATTTTGCAAGGCAATTCAGCAGGTTTTTAATAAAGTTAAACATAATCTTGCCATATAGTCTGGCAATTGTACTTCTAGATGTCTACCTAACTAATATGAAAACTTATATTCATACAAAACATGAATACAAATATTTTTTGCAGCTTAATTCATAATTGCCAAAAGCTGGAGGCAACCTAAATGATTTTTAGTAAGTGAAAGGATTAACAGTTAACTGTGGTATATCCACACAATAGAATATTATTCAATGATTAAGAAGAAATGAGCTATCAAGCCACAAAAAGACATGAATGAAACTTAAATGGATATTGTTAAGTAAAAGAAGACAGTCTAAAGGCATACTATATAATTTAAGGTATATAATGTTTTGTAAGAGACTAAACTATAGAGTCATTAAACAGACTCTATGGTTGTCAGGGATGCAAAGGGAGGAAGGTTGAATACGTGATGCACATGGAATTATCTTAGGGTGATTAAAACATTCTGTATCATAATATAATGGTGGGTACCTGACATTATGCATTTGCTAAAACCCATAGAACTTCACAGCACAAAGAGTGAACCTTAATGTATACAAATTTAAAAATTCGTTTAAGAGGACAGGACATTCCTAGATGGAATGCAGACTAGGCAAAAGAATACAACTGTATTACAAATGTATGATACAACCCAATTGAAGAGAGAGGGGGAAAAGATTCTGACCTAAGTATCTTTGGAAATAGGTGAAGACTGTAAAGATGAAAGGATCTGTACATAAAGACTGTAATGCAGCTGGTGATGTTGTTTCCCATTGGAGTGCAGGTTAATAATTCTGAAACCATTGTACATGTATACTGGAACTGAAGAATTAGGTATATGGATGGTAGATGATGAGAATCAGATTTCTCACTCATGGACTGTAAGATTATAGACAAGCAAGAGGAGGGATAATCCATGTGGTACTTGATTAGAGTAGAAGACATTGGTCTATGAACTTAATGTTCAGCTTAATATAGAAACAGATGGATATATCAGAAATGTATATATATAAATATGAGTTATATATACATTTGTATATGTCATATATTACATATATGTGTATATATGTGTATATATAAATTATATATACATTTATATATACACACATATGTGTATATATATACACGTATATATACACATACAATACACATATATACACATTTATATATAAATTATATATACATATATACATATAAATTATAAATGTATATATAATTTATATTTATATAAATGTGTATATATGTGTATTATATGTGTATATATACGTGTGTATATATATATACACACACACGTATATATATATATATATACACACATACATATGTAATATATGACACTCTGGTAGCAACGAGCATACCTCGATTGGGCTGAGATACCTACAGCCCAATCTTGGTTTCTAATGCTATTCTTTAATAAAAGGAACCAGGGATCCTGGAGAAGTCATTTATTGTAAGGCTGGGGCAGGAAATATAAGAGATGAGCCTGGAGCATCTTAATAGTCCCAGAAAGTAAGAAAGTGTTCAAAAACACACAATAATGGAGGTATGTCAAAGGGACGTAGGAACCAGCTGAAAGAACCCCTAATGGCCAAAGCAGGAACAAATTGAGCAAGAAAATAAATTAGGTGATATTGCATTTTAACCCAAAATATAAAGTAAAAATATCCGTGAGACATAAATAAATGATTAAGTGAATACATGAACAGTATAGAATAGATAAATCTCCCATGTGAAAGAACCCCAAATAATATATATAAATACTTCACCCTTAAGGAGGTGAAGCATTCTACCCCAACTCTTACGTGTGGTCTGTGAATAGACTTCCTTCTAAAGAATACAGTATGAGAAGGGGAGAAAAGTTACTTTGCAGTGGAGGAAACACTACCTCAGTCAGATGATCAAGATTAACATCAATAGTGATAAGTCATGTTCATATCTTGTACTCTGGATCTGATGGCACTTTGCCTTTATAAAAATCTTCTTGCCAGGAAAACGATAACTCTAGTCTAACCATAAGAAAAATATTGAACAAATCTAAATTGAAGGATTTCTACAAAATACCTGACCAGGACTTCTCAGGTTTTAATGTTAAGGCCATCAAAACCCAGGAAAGTCTGAGAAACTGCCACCATCTAGAGGAGTGTAAGGAGACATGATGACTGAATGCAATGTTGTGTCCAGGATAATATCCAGTCACAGAAAAATGACCTTAGGTAAAAGCTTAAGATATCTGAATAAAGTGTGGAGTTTAGTTGATAATAATGTATTAATATTGGTTTATAGTTGTGACAAGTATATTAATGTAAGATGTTAGCAGTAGAAACTGGGCATGAAGGGTGAGAGAACTACCTGTACTATCTATGCAAATTTTCTGCAAATAGAAAACTGTAATAAAATTAAAAGTTTACTAAAAAAAGATAACTTTTTTAAAAAGGTGGTGGAGGGGAAGGGAAGGAAGGCAAAAATTAAGAGATGCTCAGCCCTATAGGAGAAGCTAGCCAGATGTTGAAGCACAGATGTGAAAGGGTCCCCAAAAGCAGAGATTTGGCTGTCAGAAACGGGTCAATTCCAAGGAATCTTTGTAAAACTGAGTATGAATCCAAAGGCACAGCCCTGGAAACCAGGCAAAAGGAGTTCAGTGAGACTTTTATGGTCTATTTAGTGAATGTCTACTTAGTGCCAGGCACTTTATAGACATTTTCTTATTGACTCCCTCAACAACTATGTGAAGCAATTACTCTTCTATTCTTTGTGCAGATGAAGAATTGAGATCCAGAAAAGTTGTATGTCTTGAAGGCTACAGCAGAGGGCTGGCTGGAGTTGGAGCCCAGCTCTGTCTAAATCCAAGTTCCTCATACTTCTTAATAGTTTTCATTTACTGAGCACATAAAGTATCATCCAGTCCCCATGACAAATGCTTTAAATACATTTTCACATAAAATTCCTGATTTGGGTGTAGGTTCTATCATGATCCCCATTTTACAGATGAGGGAAGACTCTCCGAAAGCTTATCTGTAAGTTCTTCAAAGTCCCACAGATAGGACATAGAGGTGCAGATACTCAAATAGAGGTTCTTTGATTTCCAAAACCCAAATGTTAAACCACTAGCCTGTATCACTTTCCATTATGGTGACTGGAGGTTTTCCCTGAGTGGTGTATGGTTTCCCGAGTGGAGTATGACCTGTCAGGTCTGTCTCTGAACTACTTCCCCTAAGGCTAGGATTGACTAGAATGACCAAATGACCATTGAAGCCTGGCTCACTATTCTTGTCTCTCATTGTATGGAGATCTATGTTTCACTCTGGAAGGCCAGCCTGCTGAGGGCATTGCTACAGTGAACACCCAGGCACTCTCCTGCCTCAGCTCAGCAAAGGGGCAGCAATTTCCTCAACTGCCATCTGCAGACCTCTGGAATGGATCTTTAGATAAAGTCCTTTAGCAACATCTCAACATAATCAAATTGTACATTTTACTGTGGCTTCAGATGCCCAGAGTGTGGCCTGCAGTGAAAATGATGTCTATGACACACAGGGTGAAAACGACTAGTAATGGTCTCTGATAAACAGGTGTACTCCTAGCTCTGCAGACACTGCAGGCCATTTAAGATCTGCCAATCGTATTTGAGCTGCTGAGTCCTACAGCCTGCACTGCTTGGCAATGCAGGATGCAGGAAGCAGATTCAATAGCAGGAGGAACATATAAAGAAAGCTAAGGGCTGGGCGTGGTGGCTCATGTCTGCAATCCCAGCACTTCAGGAGGTCAAGGCAGGTGGATCTCCTGAGGCAGGAGTTCAAGACCAGCCTGGCCAACATGGTGAAACCCCGTATCTACTAAAAATACAAAAAATTAGCCAGGTATGGTGGCAGGTACGTGTAATCCCAGCTACTCGGGAGGCTGAGGCAGGAGAATCACTTGAACCCGGGAGGCGGCGGTTGCAGTGAGCCAAGGTCATGCCATTGCACTCCAGTCTGGGCAACAAGAACGAAACTCCATCGCAAAAGAAAAACAAAATTGAAAGCCAAGGACTCAAAGCTTATGAGAATGATGCCTAGGATATTCTGTACCTATGTGCCTGAAGCAGGCTTCAGAAGACAGCTAGGGCTTTAATCCTAGACAGAGGGCCCAGGAGAAAATTCTTCAGCAAACATCACCATCCTCAACATGGCCAGAACATTGGGGATTATTGACTCTGGCAGTGATATGCCAGGATGCTTTCCATTTACATTTTCCAAAATATCAGTGAGCTACTTCCAAGATTGTGTTGAGCAAAGGGTTAGTCTTATGCTGTGACCCTGCTGTGTGGTAATGGCAATATAATTTCAGTTTGCAACAGATACATTATATCCTAGAGACATTATCGCTCTTCCTTGGGAAATGCTGTTGCATAACAGTGTTGGGGCTTAAATTGTAAGCTGTGGCAATAGCCACATTTAATATGGGGATGCACTTGTATTTTTACAATTTTGTGGGTTGGAATTGGTGAAGTGGTATTCTTATGTAGACCGTTAATTCCCTGGCTTTTTGAGAAAATGGTACATGTGACAGACTAGGTGGGAAGGTGGTGTCCTCACTTCCAGGGGAAGGTGGAGCAGGCCACAGCTGCTGAAGAAGGAGTACAAAGGTGCTTTTGCCTTGAGTGCGACCCCTCTGGCTGGGGTGAGCTGAAAGGAAAGCAAGTGATGGAAGGAAAAAGTTTGCATGTATTTTGGAATTTTACTCGTGACAACAGGGGATAGAAAACTGATTTCTTTAGAATTTGGATTCTTCTGCATCAACTAGGGAAGGACTTGGAAGAAGGAGAAGAAATACAATGTTAAATTTTATGGGCCAGTTTGGGACATTTTATTATGTAGGCATTGTGTTCTTTGGACTATGTTGTTAATCATCTGCTGCATATTGTTTAACACTGTCTGGCGAGCTTGATTGGACAGCATGGCTGAGCATTATTTAAGATGGGAAATAGGATAGCAGTGACTTCTTGGCCTACTGCCTGATGGTGTAGTTGAGGTTCCAGATATATCTTGGCATGAATGGAAAATTGGAGGGGCTATTCTGCCAGATTGCTGTGTTTAATGGAGACTGACAAGCCTCCTGTGTGAACTCACCCCAATGGGAGAAGGAGCCAGGCTAGTTCATGTGTCTAAAACAAAAGCCTTAGTTGTTGGCTGAGAGTCCTTATGTTTTCTCCTAGCCCAGTTCCCATTTCACTCATCCATTCATTTAAAACACTTTTACTGAGGCACTAATATGTAGCATTCACTGTATTGTGTGTATAATTGCAACAGTGAACAGGATAGAGACAATGAGTATTTGTATTCTGTGGACATTAGGGAGGCTGAGAGTAAAATATGAAAGAACTGGTGCTCTGAACAGTCTGGCAGATACTGGAGCATAAGCAGTTTGCTTTCTCTAAAACCAGGTGTCGAATGGAGAATGGTCACCCCATCACCCAAAGCTGACCACTTTGGCCCTTCAGCGCCATAAGGACTCTGAGTTATTGTTGGTACTTTCTGGTAAAGCAAGAGGAGATTATATCCAGCAAAGCAGACATCTCTGGCTCTAGGACAGCATAAATGGAGACCATAGCACCTGCTGGGTCAGTGACAAAGAGCACAATGCTTGGCAGACATGCAGGTGAAAACATAGGCCCAGCAGAGTGGTAATGTGGAAGATGTGGGGTCTGCAGTGCCCTGAGGAGTAGTGGTAAAGAACTGGGATGAGTGTTGAAGGAGTGACAGTCATAGAAGGAGAATGCTTCGTTGTGAGTATATTTGTGAGATTCCCTGAAACCACCTAGAGACACTGGAGAGATTTTGCAGGACAGGAATATGTTTTCTTGTTTTTGATTTTTGCTGCTAATATGACCTCACACACACAAACTGTTGAGCTGTGGGACAACTGAATTATAATATATATAATGAGAAAATCAACACAAAACTACCCTCTACTACTAGTGTCACAACCACCATAATTATTGCCATTATTGAATGCTTACCAGGGGCTAGGAACTGAGCCATGATCTGTAAGTATATTAATGCATATTCCTTAGGACGATTACAAAGGACTACTTCTTTGGGCCCAGATGGAACCAGATTTATCTTTCTTTCTGAAATAACCAAAAAATGGACAAAATACATGAAATGATGGTTTTCTATATATATATATAATGGTTTTCAATACCATTATTTCATATATTTCAACAGAGGATAGTAATATCTGAAAGATGAGAAACAAACAAGGTAATCCAATGATTTCCCAAGCTTCCAGGCCATGGGACAGGGAAACGGAACTTGGGTAGACCCCAGCAGTCAACCTGAGTTAAGGAGGCTGCAAGTCTGAGAAGATTAGGACAATTAGAGTGTGTGGAAGAGTGCACCAACAAGGAAAAAGCTGCACATAGAGAGACATCCAGATACCTGCACAGGGTCTCTCTCAATTACTTAGCTGAGTAATGATCAGTATATGAGTATGAGGATAACAACTAAGGCCAGTAAAAGAATCACCCGAAAGGATTAGAGGTTACAGTGCTCAGTGTTCACACATGGCTGGGAATATGCCTATTCACAATAGTCAGACTGGAAAATATCATGATTTGAAAGGTGTTAGGTAGATTTCAGAAGAAATTTCTTTTAATAAGAATAATTAGCTCTAGATAGCTGTAGTTCCACTTACCAAATCTTTAAAATGACACCTGAAAGGGTCAAACAGTTTCTAAGTGACTTAGCTGCATCCTCAAAATGTGGAAATATGCAACACCCAACAAGGTAAAGTGACAATGTCTGACATCCAATAAGAATTTATCAGACGCACAAAGAAGAAGGAAAATACAAACCAGAATGAGGAGAAAAATTTGTCAACTGAAATAAATTCAGAACTAAAAAAGACAAGGGCATTAAAAGAGTTGTAAATGTATTTCATGTGTTCAAAAAGTTAAGGAAAGACAGAAAATATTAAAAAGATCAAAATTGAACTAAAGACAAAAATTACAGTGTGTGAGATAAAAAATACACCAGATGAAATTAAGGGAAGATTAGACATTGCTGAATGAGAGATCCAGAAATGATCTAAAATGAGACAGAGACTACTGATAACATTATTCATTTACAATACAACATGATGAATCCCAAAATAATTATGCCAAGTGAAAGAAATCACACACACAGAAACACACACACACACACACATACACACACACATATATATACTGCATGATCCCACTCATGTAAAATTCTGGAAAATGCAAAAGAAGCCTGCAGATGTGGAGGACAAGAAAAGGTGGGAGAGGATTACAAAGTGGAGGAGAAAACTTTTGGAAGTAACGTTTCTGTTTATTCTCTTGATTTTGATGATAACTTCATGGGTTTATACATATATAAAAACTTTACAAATTGTACACTTTAAATGTTTGAAGTTTAATTACTGTATGTTAATTATACCTCAATAAAACTAAAAATTTTTAAAGGCATTAGAAGGTATTATCATATATATTTAAAGATGA
Organism: Pongo abelii; assembly: GCF_028885655.2. NCBI lineage: Eukaryota > Metazoa > Chordata > Mammalia > Primates > Hominidae > Pongo > Pongo abelii. The sequence goes on along the minus strand of NC_085928.1, from coordinate 145,030,807 downwards.
GGAAATTGATATCCTGGGAAGTTAGCTGACTTATGTAAAACCAAATAGTTTATCAGACAGTGACCAGGATTCTTGATTCTTTATGCCTTTTAGTGACATCAGATGGCAACAAGAAAGCTAACATCCGTTGACCATACTTTTTGAAAGGATTGCATTTAAAACATATCTATAATCAACAGTGAGCATTTGTTGATGGACCCTCTCTAATATACATCTACTGACCACCATTTGACATACTGCAAATATATTAATTTGTTACATGTCAGTCTTCCTGCCCCCCTGGCCAATAGAAAGAGAACAGGAATTGTGTTTAGTACACTATTTGTATTGGATATTTCTTATATATTTACCTCTGTCCATACCTCTTTCCCTCTTGTCCCACCTGGCACTTTGGTGACCAAATATGCATAAACTCCAGTGGTTTTACAGAGACACAACTTATCTCTTGTAAAACCATTGGAGTTTTGCCTCATGCTTGCATCTGGTGCCTCTTGCCTCATGCTCTAGAGTTTTATTGTTGGTGCTGCCGCAAGATGCCCATTCAAGTAACAAATATTACTTCAAAGTGAGGTTTCCTTCATGGGATGAGCCTTTTTAATGGGAGATGGGATTCAATGGATACATTTTATCTCATCACTTCCTAATGGATGGACCTTACATTACTTCTCAGGGATGGTCCTGCAGGATCAAGCAATCAGCCTCACTTAGTGGTGGCAAATATAATGCTCCTGTATTCACTTCCCTGCCTTTCCGGCTTTAGTCTCTTTGACCCTCACTCCTACCACCTGAGATTGAACTCCTTAAGTAAGTAAAGCACATAAGCCCCTTGCATCGGGCTCTGTCTCCTGCTTTAAAAGCTGGCACCAGCAGTGGTTCAAGGAAGTCAACTCCTGGATGGCATTTTGGAGCTATGCTATCCATGCATTGGATAAGAATAAGAATTTTTATGCCAGTAGTAAGTGGGATAGTGGTGACTTCTGAAAGGCAGTGACATTATAACAACTAAAGTTTCCATTTAGGTTTACTTGGGATTAAGTGCAGATACAAAGTGAAGTGTTATAATACATGGTGGCTATGGCTCTTGAACAGTACGGGGGCAATGATAATTTTAGGAGTTGTATAATGTAATGGTTTAAAAAACCTCATTAGAGCCTTAAAAATGACAATCTCAGAACAGCCAACTGATAAATTATGTCGTGGAAATCAGAAATTCCTATGGAAGCTTTTAAAGAGACGTTCATCTCTGCAGTCACAGGGCAGACTGTGCTGAGACCAGGCCCAGCATTTAATTGTAAGGGCATTGGAGCGGCAAAGGAAGCAGAATGTGTAGCTGGACAAGTCTCCCACGTCATGGTCATGTCTTGTATGAAAAAATAGTGGAATCCTGAGACTTGGGAAAGGGCAATTTGGTAGATGAGCCAGAGGATCTTGAATTCTCAGATTGCTTTGAACTTTCTGGAATGGCAAAAGATTTCCATCCTTTGTTAGAGGACAGAAGACTCCTCTTGCCTGCAGATTGTGCAATGACCTCACCTGAGGCAGGCACCTCACAAAGTTTTGCTTGTTTTTCATAAGATTTTCTCTCACTCCTCCAACCCCAATTCATTTAGGCCAATAACAAAAGCCAGATGTCAACACATACTAAGTAGAGAAGTACAGCTCTTCTACGGGAGAAAATAGCTTATAGTGTGAAAAAAGGACTAATTTAATATGTACTAGCAGGGACTAGAACACATGTGTCCGTGGATCTTATGGGTGTTGAACCATAGAAGAATATGACTAGATAGAACTTTATTGTTGGGGCACTTGCCCATGAATTAGGATTCAATGGTTTGACAGGGACACTTGCATTTGAAGTTGGTCATAATAGTTTCGTGGGATGGCCCTTTGAAGCTTGTATATGACAATGGATTACAGTTCACAGAGATTTTCAAAGTGTGGTCCCAGACCAGCAGATTTAGCACCACCTGGAGACATGCAATTCCTCTACTGAATCAGAAATGCTGGAGTGGATTTCTACAATCTATGTTTTAATAAGCCCTCCAGGTGATTTGGATTCTCACTAAATTTTGAAAACCACTGGCCTATAATAATAAGGTGGAGAAACCAGAATTTCTTTTGCACAGTATTTAAGGAAAGAGTCAGGGGCTCCGGGAGATGGAACAGTTAGAATGGATTTATTAAGTAAGACACAAGAACCATGTTGCATATGTTCCCTTGGAGGGTTCTAAGTGCACCCTTTCCTTAAGGCAATACAGAAGGCACAGGCGAGGGGAACACTAGAATCTTTAATTTATTTTATTTTATTTTATTATTATTATACTTTAAGTTTTAGGGTACATGTGCACAATGTGCTGCTTAGTTACATATGTATACATGTGCCATGCTGGTGTGCTGCACCCATTAACTCGTCATTTAGCATTAGGTATATCTCGTAATGCTATCCCTCCCACCTCCCCCCACCCCACAACAGTCCCCAGAGTGTGATGTTCCCCTTCCTGTGTCCATATGTTCTCATTGTTCAATTCCCACCTATGAGTGAGAACATGCAGTGTTTGGTTTTTTGTCCTTGTGATAGTTTACTGAGAATGATGATTTCCAATTTCATCCATGTCCCTACAAAGGACATGAACTCATCATTTTTTATGGCTGCATAGTATTCCATGGTGTATATGTGCCACATTTTCTTAATCCAGTCTATCATTGTTGGACATTTGAGTTGGTTCCAAGTCTTTGCTATTGTGAATAGTGCCGCAATAAACATACGTGTGCATGTGTCTTTATAGCAGCATGATTTATAGTCCTTTGGGTATATACCCAGTAATGGGATGGCTGGGTCAAATGGCATTTCTAGTTCTAGATCCCTGAGGAATCGCCACACTGACTTCCACAATGGTTGAACTAGTTTACAGTCCCACCAACAGTATAAAAGTGTTCCTATTTCTCCATATCCTCTCCAGCACCTGTTGTTTCCTGACTTTTCAATGATTGCCATTCTAACTGGTGTGAGATGGTATCTCATTGTGGTTTTGATTTGCATTTCTCTGATGGGCAGTGATGGTGAGCATTTTTTCATGTGTGTTTTAGCTGCATAAATGTCTTCTTTTGAGAAGTGTCTGTTCATGTCCTTTGCCCACTTTTTGATGGGGTTGTTTGTTTTTTTCTTGTAAATTTGTTTGAGTTCATTGTAGGTTCTGGATATTAGCCCTTTGTCAGATGAGTAGGTTGCGAAAATTTTCTCCCATTCTGTAGGTTGCCTGTTCACTCTGATGGTAGTTTCTCTTGCTGTGCAGAAGCTCTTTAGTTTAATTAGATCCCATTTGTCCATTTTGGCTTTTGTTGCCATTGCTTTTGGTGTTTTAATCATGAAGTCCTTGCCCATGCCTATGTCGTGAATGGTAATGCCTAGGTTTTCTTCTAGGGTTTTTATGGTTTTAGGTCTAATGTTTAAGTCTTTAATCCATCTGGAATTAATTTTTGCATAAGGTGTAAGGAAGGGATCCAGTTTCAGCTTTCTCCATATGGCTAGCCAGTTTTCCCAGCACCATTTATTAAATAGGGAATCCTTTCCCCATTGCTTGTTTTTCTCAGGTTTGTCAAAGATTAGATAGTTGTAGATACGTGGCGTTATTTCTGAGGGCTCTGTTCTGTTCCATTGATTTACATCTCTGTTTTGGTACCAGTACCATGCTGTTTTGGTTACTGTAGCCTTGTAGTATAGTTTGAAGTCAGGTAGCATGATGCCTCCAGCTTTGTTCTTTTGGCTTAGGATTGACTTGGTGATGCGGGCTCTTTTTTGGTTCCATATGAACTTGAAAGTAGTTTTTTCCAATTATGTGAAGAAAGTCATTGGTAGCTTGATGGGGATGGCATTGAATCTATAAATTACCTTTGGCAGTATGGCCATTTTCACGATATTGATTCTTCCTACCCATGAGCATGGAATGTTTTTCCATTTGTTTGTATCTTCTTTTATTTCCTTGAGCAGTGGTTTGTAGTTCTCCTTGAAGAGGTCCTTCACGTCCCTTGTAAGTTGGATTCCTAGGTATTTTATTCCCTTTGAAGCAATTGTGAATGGGAGTTCACTTATGATTCGGTTCACTGTTTGTCTGTTATTGGTGTATAAGAATGCTTGTGATTTTTGTACATTGATTTTGTATCCTGAGACTTTGCTGAAGTTGCTTATCAGCTTAAGGAGATTTTGGGCTGAGCCAATGGAGTTTTCTAAATATACAATCATGTCATCTGCAAACAGGGACAATTTGACTTCCTCTTTTCCTAATTGAATACCCTTTATTTCCTTCTCCTGCCTAATTGCCCTGGCCAGAACTTCCAACACTATGTTGAATAGGAGTGGTGAAAGAGGGCATCCCTGTCTTGTGCCAGTTTTCAAAGGGAATGCTTCCAGTTTTTGCCCATTCAGTATGATATTGGCTGTGGGTTTGTCATAGATAGCTCTTATTATTTTGAGATACATCCCATCAATACCTAATTTATTGAGAGTTTTTAGCATGAAGGGTTGTTGAATTTTGTCAAAGCCTTTTCTGCATCTATTGAGATAATCATGTGGTTTTTGTCTTTGCTTCTGTTTATATGCTGGATTACATTTATTGATTTGCATATATTGAACCAGCCTTGCATCCCAGGGATGAAGCCCACTTGATCATGGTGGATAAGCTTTTTGATGTGCTGCTGGATTCAGTTTGCCAGTATTTTATTGAGGATTTTTGCATCAATGTTCATCAAGGATATTGGTCTAAAATTCTCTTTTTTTGTTGTGTCTCTGCCTGTCTTTGGTATCAGGATGATCCTGGCCTCATAAAATGAGTTAGGGAGGATTCCCTCTTTTTCTATTGATTGGAATAGTTTCAGAAGGAATGGTACCAGTTCCTCCTTGTACCTCTGGTAGAATTCGGCTGTGAATCCATCTGGTCCTGGAGTCTTTTTGGTTGGTAAGCTATTGATTATTGCCACAATTTCAGCTCCTGTTATTGGTCTATTCAGAGATTCAACTTCTTCCTGGTTCAGTCTTGGGAGAGTGTATGTGTCAAGGAATTTATCCATTTCTTCTAGATTTTCTGGTTTATTTGCATAGAGGTGTTTGTAGTATTCTCTGATGGTAGTTTGTATTTCTGTGGGATTGGTGGTGATATCCCCTTTATCAATTTTTATTGCATCTATTTGATTCTTCTCTCTTGTCTTCTTCATTAGTCTTGCTAGCGGTCTATCAATTTTGTTGATCCTTTCAAAAAACCAGCTCCTGGATTCATTAATTTTTTGAAGGGTTTTTCGTGTCTCTATTTCCTTCAGTTCTGCTCTGATTTTAGTTATTTCTTGCCTTCTGCTAGCTTTTGAATGTGTTTGCTTTTGCTTCTCTAGTTCTTTTAATTGTGATGTTAGGGTGTCAATTGTGGATCTTTCCTGCTTTCTCTTGTGGGCATTTAGTGCTATAAATTTCCCTCTACACACTGCTTTGAATGTGTCCCAGAGATTCTGGTATGTTGTGTCTTGGTTCTCGTTGGTTTCAAAGAACATCTTTATTTCTGCCTTCATTTCGTTATGTACCCAGTAGTCATTCAGGAGCAGGTTGTTCAGTTTCCACGTAGTTGACTGGTTTTGAGTGAGTTTCTTAATCCTGAGTTCTAGTTTGATTGCACTGTGGTCTGAGAGACAGTTTGTTATAATTTCTGTTCTTTTACATTTGGTGAAGAGAGCTTTACTTCCAACTATGTGGTCAATTTTGGAATAGGTGTGTTGTGGTGCTGAAAAAAAAGTATATTCTGTTGATTTGGGGTGGAGAGTTCTGTAGATGTCTATTAGGTCTGCTTGGTGCAGAGCTGATTTCAATTCCTGGGTATCCTTGTTAACCTTCTGTCTTGTTGATCTGTCTAATATTGACAGTAGGGTGTTAAAGTCTCCCATCATTATTGTGTGGGAGTCTAAGTTTCTTTGTAGGTCACTCAGGACTTGCTTTATGAATCTGGGTGCTCCTGTATTGGGTGCATATATATTTAGGATAGTTAGCTCTTCTTGTTGAATTGATCCCTTTACCATTATGTAATGGCCTTCTTTGTCTCTTTTGATCTTTGTTGGTTTAAAGTCTGTTTTATCAGAGACTAGGATTGCAACCCCTGCCTTTTTTTGTTTTCCATTTGCTTGGTAGATCTTCCTCCATCCTTTTATTTTGAGCCTATGTGTGTCTCTGCACGTGAGATGGGTTTCCTGAATACAGCACACTGATGGGTCTTGAGTGTTTATCCAATTTGCCAGTCTGTGTCTTTTAATTGGAGCATTTAGTCCATTTACATTTAAAGTTAATATTGTTATGTGTGAATTTGATCCTGTCATTATGATGTTAGCTGGTTATTTTGCTCATTAGTTGATGCAGTTTCTTCGTAACCTCGATGATCTTTCAATTTGGCATGATTTTGCAGTGGCTAGTACCGGTTGTGCCTTTCCATGTTTAGCACTTCCTTCAGGAGCTCTTTTAGGGTAGGCCTTGTGGTGACAAAATCTGTCAGCATTTGCTTCTCTGTAAAGTATTTTATTTCTCCTTCACTTCTGAATCTTAGTTTGGCTGGATATGCAATTCTGGGTTGAAAATTCTTTTCTTTAAGAATGTTGAATATTGGCCCCCACTCTCTTCTGGCTTGTAGAGTTTCTGCCGAGAGATCTGCTGTTAGTCTGATGGGCTTCCCTTTGTGGGTAACCCGACCTTTCTCTCTGGCTGCCCTTAACATTTTTTCCTTCATTTCAACTTTGGTGAATCTGACAATTATGTGTCTTGGAGTTGCTCTTCTCGAGAAGTATCTTTGTGGCATTCTCTGTGTTTCCTGAATCTGAATGTTGGCCTGCCTTGCTAGATTGGGGAAGTTCTCCTGGATAATATCCTGCAGAGTGTTTTCCAACTTGGTTCCATTCTCCCTGTCACTTTCAGGTACACCAATCAGACATAGATTTGGTCTTTTCACATAGTCCCATATTTCTTGGAGGCTTTGTTTGTTTCTTTTTATTCTTTTTTCTCTAAACTTCCCTTCTCGCTTCATTTCATTCATTTCATCTTCCGTCACTGATACCCTTTCTTCCATTTGATCGCATCGGCTCCTGAGGCTTCTGCATTCTTCATGTAGTTCTCGAGTCTTGGCTTTCAGCTCCATCAGCTCCTTTAAACACTTCTCTGTATTGGTTATTCTAGTTATACATTTTTCTAAATTTTTTCCAAAGTTTTTAACTTCTTTGCTTTTTGTTTGAATTTCCTCTTGTAGCTCGTAGTAGTTTGATCATCTGAAGCCTTCTTCTCTCAACTCGTCAAAGTCATTCTCCATCCTGCTTTGTTGCATTGCTGGTGAGGAACTGCGTTCCTTTGGAGGAGGAGAGGCGCTCCGCTTTTTAGAGTTTCCAGTTTTTCTGCTCTGTTTTTTCCCCATTTTTGTGGTTTTATCTACTTTTGGTCTTTGATGATGGTGATGTACAGATGGGTTTTTGGTGTGGATATCCTTTCTGTTTGTTAGTTTTCCTTCTAACAGACAGGACCCTCAGCTGCAGGTCTGTTGGAATTTCCTAGAGGTCCACCCCAGACCCTGTTTGCCTGGGTATCAGCAGCGGTGGCTGCAGAACAGTGGATTTTCGTGAACCACGAATGCTGCTGTCTGATCATTCCTCTGGAAGTTTTGTCTCAGAGGGGTACCTGGCCGTGTGAGGTGTCAGTCTGCCCCTACTGGGGGTTGCCTCCCAGTTAGGCTGCTCGGGGGTCAGGGGTCAGGGACCCACTTGAGGAGGCAGTCTGCCCGTTCTCAGATCTCCAGCTGTGTGCTGGGAGAACCAATGCTCTCCTCAAAGCTGTCAGACAGGGACATTTAAGTCTGAAGAGGTTACTGCTGTCTTTTTGTTTGTCTGTGCCCTGCCCCCAGAGGTGGAGCCTACAGAGGCAGGCAGGCCTTCTTGGGCTGTCGTGGGCTCCACCCAGTTCGAGCTTCCTGGCTGCTTTGTTTACCTAAGCAAGCCTGGGCAATGGCGGGTGCCCCTCCCCCAGCCTTGCTGCTGCCTTGCAGTTTGATCTCAGACTGCTGTGCTAGCAATCAGCGAGACTCTGTGGGTGTAGGACCCTCCGAGCCAGGTGCGGGATATAATCTTCTGGTGCATCGTTTTTTAAGCCCGTCAGAAAAGCGCAGTATTCGGGTGGGAGTGACCCGATTTTCCAGGTGCCGTCTGTCACCCCTTTCTTTGACTAGGGAAGGGAACTCCCTGACCCCTTGTGCTTCCCGAGTGAGGCAATGCCTCGCCCCGCTTCGGCTCGCGCATGGTGCGCTGCATCCACTGTCCTGCGCCCACTGTCTGGCACTCCCTAGTGAGATGAAACCGATACCTCAGATGGAAATGCAGAAATCACCCATCTTCTGCATCACTCACGCTGGGAGCTGTAGACTGGAGCTGTTCCTATTCGGCCATCTTGGCTGCCTCCTAGAATCTTTTAAGAAACTTGGTGGTGGCTGTCATCTGTGGGATGGGGTTAACTACAGGAGATGCTGTCATGAACCTGGGCTCCTAATGCCAATGGGATGATAAGATTATAGGATGATGGAGGCAGGTGGCGGCACTTAGGGTCAGAGGTTGCTGTAATAGGCAAGTGGTAATTGGGGTGCATTGACTTACAGGGGCTTGTAGAAATGACTAAACAGATCATGGCAGTGGTGGGGAAGGGGGGTATGCAGTGATAGAGGGACAGCTGATTAGAGTGTTTCTCCATTTGTAAAATAACAAAAAAGGCCATCTCAGCTGCCACAATGGAAAGCCACAGTCCTTCACCTGTTCCAGTTCACAATCCCAGAATCTGCTCTGTGAATAGAAGGCCACATCCACTCAGTAAAAACCTTGCGGTATAATTGCATGTGTGTATGGTAAGTATTTCACAGACCCTTCTCCACAGCGACCTGCGCTCATTTGCCAGGTTAACTTCATGCTTAAAAAAGGGGAATACGAGATAAGCTGTGGAGTCTGAGCTGATGCTGATGCCAGGGGTACCTGCATCATCATGGTCTTTGAACCTAGAAAATGTTCACCACAGCAGCTCCATTCCTAATCAGTCTCAGGTTCCTTACAGTTAGGTCTTCTCCCCATTTCCTGGCCCATATTCCCCAAGATCACTACAAAAAAACGATGCACTATTTCGGCTAGCTTATATCTTCCTCATGCCTGCCCATAAGAGGGTCTAAATTAATTACTAAGTCATCTACTTTATCTCACTTAGGTGAGAGGGAGTTCAGTAATGTTAGAAGTCAAAGTCTCTCTTTGACAGGGTTGGGCTGATCAGTACAAAGTTATGTTATTCTCAACATTACACTTAAGTGTGACTTCTGCTGCTCTTTTCTCCAAATATGGAAAATGGTAATTGCCCATTCTCTGCTATTCTTTACTTCTGGCAGGTCTCAGAGGTTAGGACAAGGAAAGCCACCCAGGCAACAGTTTTCCTGGATAGTCCAGTCCCAGGCCCACAGCCCTGGGCATTAGGAGAGGGAACACTCCGTTTTGCTGCCCCTAGCAATGAGGACTGGTTGGCAGAAAGCCAAAGTAATATGGCTCTGCTCATGATTATTACCTACACCAAGCTCACCAGGACCAGCAGGTGAAGTGGCAGGTTTGTAGTATCCCAGCAGCTCCCAATCAGGCTGGCTTGGATTTGTAAACATCAGAAAACCCAAGCCACTCCCTACCAAGGTCTCCATATTGGCTCTGCTCAGCTTTCGTGTTACCATTACGTGGAGGTGGTTGTTTGTTGTCCTTAGTACTCCTTCTGCAGTGATGACCCTGGCTGATCTTCCTTGAGAAGTGTGCAGACTGTAATGGACTTCAGAGATCTAGAAATCTCCTCCCTATGGCAGCTCTCTCACTCCAGTTGATACGAAACCAGCATATATCGTTTTCCACTGTCCTTGTACTTTTCATTCTGTGGCAGAGCCTGTTTTTCTCCAGTTTATGTCTGCTTATAGCTGAAGTATTTTCAGACATATTTGTGTATTTCCTTTCATTCTTCATCGATGAAAGTATTATGAAGGAAAAGTCCTATACACAGACAGATCTTGCTGTACATTTCCTCATCCTCTAAATTTGGATGATCACAAACAGAATTTTAAGAGATATCCCATATACAGATGAAACTGAGGTTTTATAAGGCTCACAAAAGAGCAGAGTAGACACTTCACTGTGCAGACTTCTTTGACCAATTTTCCTGGTTAAGTGCAGAAGTATAAGTGTTGGTTGAGCATCTCTTGACAATTCTGGGAAGCAAGTCGAAAGGTATAACTCTAACCCTTAAGGATCCCATAGTCTAGCTAGGGTGGGACTGAGGGAGTATAAAAATAGAAAAATAATAGAACTATGTATAAGGTACCTAATACGGGACGAATTAAGACATCTTTGAGGCAGGGATGCTTGAGCAAGGTTTTGAAGACAGATAAAGTGGGAAAGCAAATGCTAGCAGGAAGAATGAGATATGACAACCACAGCCAACAGCATGATGTCTGTTGAGAAATACAGGTAGATAGTTTTGGTGGGGTTTAAAATATCAGTGGGAAAGGTGAAAGGAAATGAAGCTGGAGAAATAGGCAGGACCAAGTCAAAGATTGTCTTATATACCTAGAAGCACAGCCTTTATTCTCTAGGCCAGTGGTTTTCAAAATGTTGTTCCTGGACCAGCACCATCAGCATCACCTGAGAACTTGTTAGAAATGTAGATTCTCGGCTGGGCATGGTGGCTTACACCTGTAAACCCAGCACTTTGGGAGGCCGAGGCAGGCGGATCACGAGGTCAGGAGATCGAGACCATCCTAGCTAACATGGTGAAACTCCATCTCTACTAAAAATACAAAAAACTAGCTGGGTGTGGTGGCGGATGCCTATAGTCCCAGCTACTCGGGAGGCTGAGGCAGGAGAATGGTGTGAACCTGGGAGGCAGAGCTTGCAGTGAGCCAAGATGGTGCCACTGTACTCCAACCTGGGTGACAGAGCAAGACTCCATCTCAAAAAAAAAAAAAAAAAAAAAAAAGTAATGCAGATTCTCCACCCCTACTCCAGCAGCTGAATGAGAAACTCTGGGGACATAGTTGAAAATCTTAATTTTAACAAGATCTCCAAGTGATTCTGATGCACACAGATGTTAGAACCTCTGCTTTAGGTGTTGAGGAGCCATAGCAGGTTCTGAGCATTGGGAACGCATAGTTTAAAAAGATCTGTCTTACAGCAATGTGGAAGCAGGATTGGAAGGGGCAAGCCCTGTGACAGAGTCACCAATTGGAAGACTGCTCCAACAGTCCAGTTGAGAAATGACCAAGATATAAGCAAGGCAGAAACAGAGGAACTGGGGAGAAGAGCACAGGTGTGAAAGGTGAAAATGTTTTTGACAGACTTTGAGACCAGCTGGATTTGGAAGGTGAGGGTCAGGGGACATTTGCTGCTGTGACTGAGGTTACAGTGAAATGGCCCAGTATGGTCAAGCCAGCTAATAGAGAGGGGGACATTCTCCAGTGCACCTTAACACCCATGTGCTCATTAGGTACGTCTTTCCATTGACCTTCACAGTGAGGAAGCAAGAGCTCTTTCTGAGTCATCAGAACTACTTCACAAAGATGAGTGATTATTCCAGACAGAGAAAACATCTCAAAACCAGTAGTGCTAATGAAAAGAATGTGTAGAGTGTATGTGTGTGTGTGTGTGTGTGTGCACATGCACATTCTAGGGAATGCTATGGTATGAGATTTCTGTTTGGATTCCAATTATTTTGTTATCTTCCTGGCACCTGCATTTGTATGCAATAGGTGATGGGATGAGGTGAGTAACTTAGCTGTTAGTACTTCATGGTCTCAGCCTCTGTGTATTCGATTTCCAGCAAACAACGCGGATAGGTAAGTGTGAGAACTTTTTGGGAGCATAGTGAGTGTCGGATGCTTCAGTTACTGGTTGGTTTAGAGACTTAAACATCTCTTGTAGAAATGTTCCAAAATCCAGGCTGTAAGCCACAGATTGTGATTGTGCTGCTCAATTGTTCCAGAATGGGGTTCCTGAGAGTCATATTAACAGATTATTATATTTCCTTAAAATGTCATGTCATGGGTTTAATTTTGTCCCCCAGAAGAGATATTCAAGTCCTAACCCCAGTATCTGTGAATGTGACCTTTTTTGGAGATAGAATGTTTGCAAATATGATCAAGTTAAAATGAGGTCAAGCTTGATTAGGGTCAGCTCTAATCCAACGACTGTTTTCTGTATAAGAAGGGGGAAATGTGGATGCAGATGTAGGCAGAACAGAGAGAACATCATATGACTACGGGATCCACGATTGGAATGATGCACTTACAAGCCAAGGAACATGAAGGTTATAAGTTAGGAAGAGATAAGGAAGGATTCTCCCCTAGAGGATTTAGAGATAGCCTGGCCAACACCCTGATTTTGGACTTCTGCCTCCAGAACTGGAAGGCAATACATTTCTGTTGTTTTAAGCCACGAAGTTTGTGGCAATTTCTTACCACAGTCCGATAAATGAATACATGTCCCAAACCTTTAACAGGTTTAAGATACATAATTCCAAATTCAAAATAGAAATGTAAAAAAGCAACAATAACCAGACATGATTTGAAACTTACACAAGACAAACTTTCAAATCAGGGGAGTTAGGGAGATGGAAGAGGAGCCTCCTGTGTGTAAAATATGAAGAAAATGGATAGTGTTTTTTTCTCAAATTGCCCAAAAGTGCAACAGACTGGCTTCTGCTAAGATGGAAGGAGAAATTCTCTATAACTTTCAGGGAAAATAAGGACAACCAGATAACTCTCCTGTTCTGTGACAGCCTATCACCAAATGAGAGATGGAGAATAATAGAAAAGACAGTGATGATATAAAACGGGCCCCAGCCATGGAGCATTGCTGGATTAACTCCAGCAGCATTTGTGTATGTTGTCATGTCAATAAAATTACTGAAATTGAAACCTGAAATTGAACAGAGTGTGAAAGAAAGAAGATATTACTCAGGGGACCTAAGCAGTAAATATTCCCATTAAGGGGAGGTGATATCATGGAAAGTTTCTGTGGTTTGTGATGCCATTGAAGTCCAAACAAAACAGGTATAATTTCATTGTTTCCCTCTGTGGCATTTTTTTTTTTTTGCAGAATGAAGCACTTGGCTGTAATAAAATTGTGCTCCTGAGAAGTGAAATCAAAGTTCACAGATGCATCAGTAGGTTGGAGTGCATATTCATTTATTCACAAGCCTTGTGGGGCTGCTTTTTCTCAGCCAGGAGATGTGAGCTTTCTTTATGCACCAGCAGGAAGTTGATAGGAAGAACAGGCTCTGGGTTTCTCATTCTTGGACAAGGAAGAAAGCTGAGCCTGAACATGACTGAGGTCAGCTCAGTGAGGTCGGCTTGGCAGTATGGCTGGAAATCCATCTCTCATCTCACCTCTCCTTGCTTAACTGTGGAATAATTCCTTTTTACCTACTCTACAATCCATGCACCCCTCACTAGATGCCCCCAGGCAACCCCTCTCTTTTTCTGCCATCTTAGGCAAAGGTTAGGGTGCACCATTCCTGAGGCTGAATCTGCAAACTACTGCAGGCCAGTTCCCTTTTTCTAGTCCAGAAAGCTCGTATGCCAGCTGTTTTCATCCCCAGCAGTCTGAGTGCTTAACTGGAAGCCTGATATCCCCACACCCCATGTGGCAGGACATTAGGAGCTTTGCTGAAGATCTGTCCATAGGGTAAGCTCCTGACTGAAAATATACAGACACCAAAACCACTGCTGATGTTTCCCCTTGGAGATTGCTTTGTATTGAAAGAATTCACAGCCTGCTTAAAGTTCTTATCTTCTTATAGAAACAAGTCAAAAGGAAACAGAACACAGCATCTAATTCATCATTAGATACATCTATAAAAGGCCCAGGGTTGTCAAACTGGTGAGGAAGACATGTTTTGTCTTTCCTGGGGATGCTGAGCTCAAGATGACTGAACTCTTAGAAAGCAGCAGAAGATAGTTCCTATTATGATTCTTATTTTAGAATGGACATGAGCTTTAGAGATGTTAAAACATTTGGCCAAGTTGGCAGAGTTAGAATTAGAACCTGGGTGTATATCTTGCCCAAGCCAAGAGGTCAAGAGCACCACTATGCCACATTGCTACTCACGAACTGCAATTTTCGGGGAAGCACAGAATGTCAGGGCTAGGTGATGGTCTTAGTCTATTCAGGCTGCTATAACAAAATACTATACACTGAGTAGTCTATAAACAAAATAAGTTTATTTCTCATGGTTCCAGAGTCTGAAATGTCCAAGATCAAGGGGCCAGCAGATTTGATGTCTCATGAGGGCCTGTTTCCTAGCTTATAGTTGGTAACTTTTTGCTGTAACCTTACATGGTGGAAGGAGCAAGGCAACTTTCTAGAGCCTCTTTAATAAGAGCAAGAATTCCATTCATGAGGACTTCATCCATATGACCTAACTACCTCCCATTAGGCCCATTTCTTAATACTATCATTTCTGGGATTAGGATTTTTAACATATGAGTTTTAGGAGGACACAAACATTCAGACAATAACAGTGACTTTAGGGGTCCTCCAAGCAACTCTGCTGCTGGTGCTTACATCTCCTCTACAGCACTGCTGGAAAGTGGTTATCTAGATTCTGCATGCTTACTTTTAGTGCCAGAGAATGCACCATCTCTTTGGATAGCCCACAATGTATATTCAGTCATACATAAGCATAAGAAAACACTATTTTGGTTGTGATTTGAGATTTGCCTATGTGTAACCTCTACCCATTCATTCTGTCCTCAGGGACCACAGAAAATAATCCCAATGCTTTGGCAGACTGTGGAGCATTTAAGAACAGGTTTTGGCTCTCAATAAATCTTCACTTTTTATTCAATCTTTGAACAAGACCTCATCCATAATGGTTTCCAGAAATTTTGCTTTTCTTGGAACATGCTACAGTTTGTTAAAGTCCCTTTGTAAGTGTGGGAAACAGAATTTGAACACAATATTCCAGGTGTAATTTGGCTAAAAAATAACAAGGTGAGACTCTTGCATTCTATCTTTTTACCAACTTTGGGTCCTGGGAGTCAGCCTGGTATTGACTAAGTTTCATTGGAGATTAACTTGGACTCTGCTCTGAGTTACAATCTGAGATGACCCAGGAATACCTTTACACTATCGATGAATAGAGCAATTTTGTGAGCACAGGGCATGGTAAAAGTGCTCAGTCCTTTGTATATTTCATTGACCAACCTTTGTAAAGACATAAACAGTTCTTGGTTCAAATTGAACTCATTAAAATCCAACATCCCAATTGGTGTTATAAATGTTGCTATAGAGATACCTCCTCCATGGCTATTTGCCAGGGACCATGATATAAATCTGTAGATAAAACAATCTTATCAGTTCTAATACATTGGTTAGGGCGAATACTGTGGGTATAATATATCCATTTTGGACACAGCTTATTGTTTTCTATAAATCATCCAGTTCAGGAGCAAGAACCATTGAGAAGTCTAGAAATTTGTGAGAAATATGTTATCTTCAATTCCACATCTTTATCTTCTTCCAAATAGCAACTTACCCTTTCCTCTGAATCAACAGTGCAGTGTCTCTTCAGAGTCATTGTCTCCTCACTTTATGATGGTTCTAACTGGAAAATATCTAAGAAGATTTTTTTTCTAAAGTACTTCTGTGAATTTTGGAAGAACATACCATGTTCTTTTTTTTTGCTAAGATACGGTTTCACTCCACCTTCAAATAACAAGGAGGAAGCAATAAGTAAACATTTATCTGCCAGTCTCTCTCTCTCCATTCATGATCTTGTTTAAACCTCCAACATCCCCGTAAAGTGGATAAAATTATTCCTATTCTATTTATCTATTTCATAGAGAAATCTGAGAAACTGAGGCTCAGAAAGTTAGGATGACTTGCCCAAGGCAAAGTACTGACAGAGTCAGTCTTCAAACTCTTGTAAACTAATTCTAGGTGTAGTTCATTCCACTACCCCCAGATTGTTTTACTGTTACAAATTGTAGTCCTCTAAAGCAGTTTGAAAGAGGCCAGTCATTTGCTCCTCAGAGGCAGGGTTTCCCCAACAGAATTATTCTATTGTGATATTCATGAACTAATTTCAGGATTCATCTTAAAGTTAATCAAGGAGGACGAACACGGTTACTCATGCCACTGCAGTTACTTTATCTAAATAAGATATGCTACTTTGGCTTCACTTTTCTCACTAGGTCAAATCAAACCAATGATTTTTAAGAATCTAAAAGTATTTTTGTTTAGAAAACAGGATAAAGTGAAATATTTCATTGAGCTATACAAAGATATTTTTGTCAATAAATTGATATTAATAAAATCTTTTGGATTCAAAACTTAAAGATAGAGGCAGAATGGGTCAAAAAATGCTTACTGAGTTTGACTGAACTGCAGACTAGCAACATCCAAAGGATTTGTGGCAGAAAGTGTTTCAAAATGCCACAGAATACAGAGAATCTCTAAATCTTTGGGTTAGGATTCTCTTAGAATTTAGGGTCGGGGTCAGGGGTTCCCAACATTCCAGGGCCAGGCAGGTAATGTCAGTATGAGAGAGAGGTGGTGTAAGTTTTTTTCTATTTTTTTATTATGGTAAAATACACATAAAATAAAACTTACCATTGGTAGCGTAAAGGTATTCCTGGATCATCTCAGATTGTAACTAAGAGCAGAGTCCAAGTTAATCTCATGCGAAACTTAGTCAATTCCAGGCTGCTCAGTGGCATAATACTGAGTAACCATCACAACCATCCATCTCCATAATTCCTTTCATCTTATAAAATTGAAACTCTATGCCTGTTAAACCACAAGTCCCCATTCCTCTTTTCTCACAGCCCCTGGCAACCACCATTCTACTTTCTGTCTTTATGATTTTGACTACTGTAAATACTTCACATAAGTGGAATCACACAGTATTTGTCTTTTTGTGACTGGCTTCTTTCACTTAGCGTAATCTCCTCAAGTTTCACCCATGTTGTAGCACATTGCAGAATTTTCTTCCTTTATAAGGCTGAGTAATATTTCATTATATGTACATGCCACATTTTGTTTACCCATTCATTTGTTGATGAACACTTGAGTTGCTTCCATGTATTAGCTATTGTGAACAATGCTATTATGAAGATGGGTTACAAATATCTCTTCAAGATGCTGTTTTCATTTATTTTGGGTATATACACATAAGTGGACTTGCTGGAGCATATGGTAATCCTATTTTTAATTTTTTGAGAGTGGATATAGAAAATCATGGTATATGCAGTTTTCTTTTTCTTTTTTAAACTTTTATTTTAGGTTCGGGGGTACGTGTGAAGGTTTCTTATCTGGGTAAACTCATGGCATGGGGATTTGTTGTACAAATTGTTTCTGTAAAAATGTATTAAGCCCAGCACCCAATAGTTACCTTTTCTGCAGTTCTCCCTCCTTCAAACCTCCACCCTTAAGTAGACCCCAGTGTCTGTTCCCTTCTTTGTGTTCATGATTTCTCATCACTTAGCTCCCACTTATAAGTAAAAACATGTGGTATTGGTTTTCTGTTTCTGTGTTAGTTTGCTAAGGATAATAGCCTCCAGCAATGCCTATATTCCCACAAAAGACATGATCTTGTTCTTTTTGATGGCTGCATAGTGTTCCATGGTGTTTATGTACCACATTTTCTTTATCCAATCTGTCATTGATGGGCATTTAGGTTGATTCCATGTCTTTGCTATTGTGAATTGTGCTGCAATGAACATTTGCATGCATGTGTCTTTATGATAGAATGATTTATATTCCTCTGGGTTTATGCCAAGTAATGGGTATATTGCTGAGTCAAATGGTAGTTCTGCTTTTAGCTCTTTGAGGAATCACCATACTGCTTTCCACAGTGAATTAATTTACACTCCCACCAACAGTGTGTAAGTGTTCCCTTTTCTTTGCAATCTTGCCAGCATCGGTTTTTTTTTTTTTTAACTTTTTAGTAATGGCCATTCAGACTGGGGTGAGATAATATCTCATTGTGGTTTTAACTTGCATTTCTCTAATGATCAGGGATATTGAACTTTTTTTCATATGGTTGTTGGCCACATGTATGTCTTCTTTTGGAAAGTGTCTGTTTGTGCCCTTTGCTTACTTTTTTAAAGGGGTTGTTTGTTTTTCTCTTGTAAATTTGTTTTAGTCCGTTATGGATGCTGGATATTAGACCTTTGTCAGATGCATAGTTTGCAAATATTTTCTCCAGTTCTGTAGGTTGTCTGTTTACTGTGTTGATTTCTTTTGCTGTGCAGAAGCTCTTAAGCTTAATTAGATCCCGCTTGTCAATTTTTGCTTCTGTTGCAATTGCTTTTGATGTCTTTGTCATGAAATATTTGCTAGTTCCTATGTCCAGGATGGTATTGCCTAGGTTGTCTTCCAGGGTTTTTATAGTTTTGGGTTTTACATTTAAGTTTTTAATCCATCTTGGGTTGATTTTTATATATGGCATAAGGGAGGAGTCCAGCTTCAATCTTCTGCATATGGCTAACCAGTTGCCCCAGCAGCATTTATTGAGAAGCGAGTCTTTCCCTTATTGCTTGTTTTTGTCAGCTTTGTTGAAGATCAGATGGTCATAGGTGTGCAGCTTTACTTCTGGGTTCTCTATTTTGTTCCATTGGTCTATGTACCTGTTTTTGTACCAGTGCCATGCTGTTTTGGTTACTGCAGCCTTGTAGTATAGTTTGAAGTTGGGTAACATGATGCCTCCAGCTTTTGTTCTTTTGCTTAGGTTTACCTTGACTATTTGGGCTGTTTTCTGGTTTCATATGAATTTTAAAATAGTTTTTCATTATTCTATGAATAATTCTGTTAGTAGTTTGATAGGAATAGCATTGAATCTATACATTGCTTTGGGCAGGGTGGCCATTTTAATGAAGTTGATTCTTCCTATCTGTGAGCATGAAATGTTTTTCCATTTGTTTGTGTCTTCTCTGATTTCTTTGAGCAATGTTTTACAATTCTCACTGTAGAGATCTTTCACTTCTCTGGTTAGCTGTAGTCCTAGGTATTTTATTCTTTTTGTGGCAGTTGTGAATGGGATTGCCATCCTGATTTGGCTCTCAGCTTGACTGTGGATGGTATACAGGAATGCTGGTGATTTTTGCACATTGATTTTCTATCATGAAATTTTGCTGAAGTTGTTCATCAGCTAAAGAAGCTTTTGGGGTGAGCCTATCAGGTTTTCTAGATGTAGAATCATATCATGCAAACAGGGATAGTTTGACTTCCTCTCTTCCTATTTGGATGCCCTTTATTTCTTTCTCTTGCCTGATTGCTCTGGCTAGGACTTTCAATACCATGTTGAATAGGAGTGATGAGAAAGGGCTTCCTTGTCTTGTGCTGGTTTTCAAGGTGAATACTTCCAGCTTTTGCCCATTCAGTATGATGTTGGCTGTGGATTTGTCATAGATGGCTCTTATTAGTTTGAGGTATGTTTCTTTAATATCTAGTTTATATAGTTTTTAACATGAAGGGATGTTGAATTTTATCAAAAGCCTTTTCTGCATCTATTGAGATAATCAAGTGGTTTTTGTCTTTAGTTCCATTCATGTGGTGAATCACATTTATTGATTTGCGTATGTTCAACCAACCTTGTATCCTGGGGATGAAGCCTACTTGATTGTGGTAGATTAATATTTTGATGTGCTTCAACCCAGAAGCAATGAGCACCCCTAGTATCCACACTATGGTCTCCAAATATTTCCCTGAAAAGGACTGTTCTTTACAAAAAACGGCTTATTTCAGCTCTGAAACAGGAAATGAACAAGGCAAGCCTTAAGTATCATATTATACTAAAAATCAAGGAGATAATTAATGAAAGACTACTAAGGTTTTGTCAAAGGCTTTTCAAATTCCAAATTGAAAAGGCTACCACTATCCAAAAATGGAATGATTTGGCCACTGATACAGATACAGTTTAATGGATTGATATCATATCAAATATATTTGAATTCATAAATTCATGAGGTGGCTAAAAAGTAACAGTAAAGAAGAAACTAAGTAGTAACTGATAGAAAATTAGGAAACTAATTTATTATTCTGAAAACTGGTAAATATAAGGAAATTATCCAGGAATTATCTTTCCTTTCTACAAGAGCTATACCTCAGAGTAAGCAAATTAATGATAAGGGAAAGTTCTTCTTTATATTATTATACAGATAATACTAAGTGAAGAAGAAGTGATATAATTAGAACTTAATATTTGGTAACCGTGAATGAGTTGTTGGATCTAGGCAATTATCATCAGTACTGCTAACAACACAGAGACACGTGGGCATTATGGATCTCCTGAAGAAAGTACACAACTTCACCAGTGAAGTGGTTTTCCCAGAAAAGAAAAGAAAAAAAAGAACAAAAACAAGAAAACAAACAAACTTGAATCTAATCAAGCCCTTAGCTCTAGCAATTTAGAGGAACAGAGGAACTCATCAAATGAAACCATGGGATCTAATTAGCAAAATCCAGACAGTGGAAAACCCTTTAGGAAAAACAATCCAGTTTACTTATCAACTAAATTATAAAGAAAAGATGAGAGAGAGAGAGAGAAAGAGAGAGAGAGGAAAGGGGAACCTTTAGATTAAAAGATACTTAGGCTAGATATCAACAATTATAATATATGGACCTTATTTGTATCTGCATTGAATAAAACCGTAAAAGATCAGAAGAAAGACAACAAAGAAATATGAATACTGATTTTTCCCAAAGGTCACATTTCCTATTACCATCACATTAGGGGTTAGGATTTCAACAAATGAATTTTAGAAGGACTTCAGTCTATAACAACCAGTAACTTCACATTAAAGTTTATTTGGAAGCTGGTGTTTCTCCTACTTAGCTTTTAATTTAATATTTTGCTTTCCCGAATTTTGGATTTTTGCCTGTGACTTTCCTACTTTGACCACTATTAATTTTCCATACATCTTTTCTTCAAGCTGAAGACCTCCCCAATTCCTTAAATCTATTCCAAGTTAGCACTAACACATTTTATGTGCACTGGAGACTTTTACTTAAGGACTGTCTGTGGATAATGGGTAGAGCTTATAGGCAATCACTTACAATTGAATAAGAGGCATTATAACTAATGCCACAATTCTAAAATTAGCCACAATCCCCAATAGGCCTGCCCTGCTGCCTTCTTTCTTCCTTCTGAGACTTCTATTCCATTTTCTGGCTCCCAAGTCACAAACCACAAACTCCCAGCTATTCATTTATTTTTTTCCCCCAGAAGAAATAGCTTTATTGGGATTAGCATCTGGAGAAGGAAAGTAGTACCTGATACATCATAATGACTTGAGGAATGCAGATAGGGCAGGCATATGGTTATTAGACAAATGGACTCCGTTTCCCAGCAGACTCTGTAGTAAGTCTAAGCAATACAAGGCCCTTTTGGGAAAATAGTTTCCCCACTCCCAAAACCCTCTACTAAGCTGCCATTTTTAAAAATGGATCAACAATCTTCATATGCCTTTTTTACCTCAACCACCACTATTATGAATACAAGGAAATATCATATTTTATTAATCTTAAATTTATCTTTTACATTTAGCTCCAAGTGTTCCTCATTTCCCAAAGTTGCTGTCCTTCTGAACCTGGGAGCCACAAGTTCAATTGAAAATGTAGAGGGCAATCTTACTAGTCCACAGTGGCCTTTTTCCATTTTTCCTCATCAGTTAGGACCAAGTAATAGGGAGAGTCTTAGGCTTGGGCAATAGAGTTATTTGCCTCACACAATAGCACAATAAGGCATCAAATGTGGGATACAGAGCCAGGCTGGTGAGATTTGTAGACAGGAAAGCACAGACCCATAATTGGTGTAGAAAGAAGAGGGATGATTGCTGGCTTGTGTGTCTATGAGCTTTCTCCATCCTCTTCATCTTCTCTTCCAGTCCCGGCCCTGCATTCCAGAAACCTAGAAATTCACAGAAGACTTGTCTATGGTGAGTATGGAGGGGAGTAGGGAATAGTGGGTGTCTGTGGTGGGGGATTAGTAGCTTGGATACTCTGGCTGCTACTTAAAGCAAGGAGACACTTGATTTCCATGAGGAACCCTGGGTGGGGGTGGTGGAGAGAAAGAAAGAGAGGGGAAACAGAGAGAGAGAGAGAAAGAGAGAGAGATAGAGAGAGAAAGTGTATGTATGGGGGGACAGGATCAACAGGATTGTAGCCTTTGGGAGTGTGGAGTTGGAGGAATATGGAGGACTCCCCAGTAGGCATGGACGGCCTCAGCTCCCCTGAAGCGGGATTATAGTAGCTCAGTACTCCTTGTTAAGTCTGTGCTTGGACTCAATTTATCTTTATCTTCCTATCACTTTCTTAAACAGAGCAGTTCATTTCCCCTCTTCAACCCAAACCAAACTCTTGACTCAGGTTCCTATATCCAAACACCCATTGAAGTGTCCGCTAAGCAGAGGGTCATCTATTCAGGGTCTCCATACATTCACAGTCCAAAATGCTGACAGAGCTTAGAAATCACATATTTTTGGTTACCTGTCTAGTAACCAAACAGTCTAGTCTGTTTGGTTACCTGTCTAGTTAGCAAACAGTCTAGTCTGTTTCTCTCCACCTTTCCTTCCAAAGCCAGATCCTAGAGCTTATGAGATTATTTTCTTCAAGTTACAGAAGCATCGGAAAAAGTGGAAACTTATGTACAGTCCAGAAAGTGTGAAAATATGACAAAAGGTGGACTCCATGAGTTTTTCCTTTTTCATTTCCTCCCTTAGTTCCTTTTCTGAAAGAGGAGCTTTCTGTGTCCGCCTGAAATAGTGTGTTGCATAATAGCTGTCTCGGTCCTACTGTAGTTTTTGCTCCTGTTCTCAAGGTCTTGCTGCTTCCTGCAAACGAGCAATAACAAACAGATCTCAGATCTCTTAATGACAGGTGGTTTATCTCAGTTTGTAATCAAAAGGCTTCCACTACCACCATTAACACCCCCAAAATTAAACACAATGAAAAAAAGAGTAAATGTCTGAATAAACTGAACTTTAAATATATAATTAATAAAAATTGTATTTGTTCTCCCTTGTGAAGTGTGTCAATATTTATCTAAGTGTCACATGCCTAAGCCCAGTGGAAGGAAAGCCCTCTGTGGTCCAGGGTGTTGGATGGCAGAGACTCTGGCCTGGATCTACCCTGTCCAGCTATTGCCTGATCTTGTTACTCCTCTCATTATCCTTCAGCAGTCTGCAATCCCAAGCCAAGGGACATTCAGCCATACTTTGGAACTGTTGTTCTCAAGGGGACAAGTGGACTGCAAGTCAGATCCACAAACATCAGCTTATGAACCCTATTGTGGCTCGTGTCTTCTCCCAGCAGGCCAGACTCTCAGGGCATTGCACACCATGTGCAGTTTCAGCAAGTGTGTCATTTGAGTCTTCTTTGAAGGAATCACTGCCTGACTGCAAGGTGGAGTACTTTTGTCCCCTGGTTTGACCCTTACCTTATCTAGCTCAATAGGGAACAGAGATCTTTTGGGATGCAGATCCCCATCATATCAGCATGTTTTCTCCCCTGCTCCTACCACAGCTCCAGAAGGATAACCCAGGTCTCACAGGGCAGAGATGGAATTGCTGGGTGTTAAGAGGGTGAGCACAGAAAGCAGCTGTCACTTGAAGTCCATCTGCCATAGAGACTTACAGTATGACTAGTGACAGTCCAATCCCGTATTTCACATCTGCTTTCCATATGCTTTTTCCTATCATAGTCTTTATAACCATCATATCAACTTGTTATCTTGAAAACTGTTGAGAAATGCCACTTGTGGAGACTGCTCAGGGAGTGATTGTGACCTTTATTTCTCCTCCCACCTAACTGCCCAGAAACATCAGTTCCCATGGCCTCTAGACTGATAATTAAAGGCAACCACTTTATCTTGAGTTTCTCTGTGTCTTTTCCTTCTTGTGTTGGAGGCCCTGAACATCTGGAGCACTTCTAGGCCTGGGCTCACCATGCCTTGGATCTGAGTCCTGGCAGGGTCTAGGTCTAGGCTCCTGGGACTCCCAGCAGGACCTAACTTTTTACCTCTACAGGTTTTGTATAATTCTAGAGAGTGTATTTTGGGAACCCCAAATCAGAGTAAATATCTGACATTTAAAATTATATTTATGGGACCTATGTAATAGAATATTTCAAATGAGCACTGACTGGGAGAACTTGTGGCATATAATGACCTTGGTGGGCACTGGCACCTGAATGATAATTACGAACTCAGCAGTTGAGTGCTTTGCCGCTGTGGTCACTCCATCCCATTTCTGAGAACCTGAAGGAGGTTGCCATTTCTGGACTTTGTACAGTTACTCATGGGCCATACATCCTCATCTGTGACTACATTTCATACCTGTAAAAAAAAGACTTTTGAGTAGAAAGTCCTTAAAATCCTTTTCAGCTTTAACAACTGTGTGATATTATGATCTGTACTTTTGATTTATTTTTCCTCCCCTTCCTATATATCCTGGAGAAATCTTAAGAATGAGGAAACTGAATCCTAGCTGACCACTGCAACTTCCCAGAATACAAAGTATTCCCCTCTTTTGTCTCCTAAGCCAAATGAAGATTTGCAAAAGCCCTATTGGGGCAAATTGTGTCCCTGAATTGCTCACTCTGTTTATTTCGATTAAAAATTAGCATTGGACTGCATTAATAGCAGTAATATTTACAGGTTTAGCATGGATGCTGATCATTAATGGAAAAATAAATTAAAATCTCCATGCCCTCAATCTGAAGAATCTTGGCACACTTCTGGATAAGATTAATGTCATGAAACAAGGTTTTAGAGGAGATATAGGAGACTGTGTCCTTGATATAACAGAGCTCAGTGTACTTTATTGTGAAATTTCCAGGGAATTGATTTGAAGATGAAAGCTCAGAAGCCCACAACATTGGACAACAGAGCTGTCTGTTGAGCAAGTCTGGGGGATGATAAGAGGAGGGGGGATAAAAGATATTAGCTGCTCAGGAGCTTTTAAGAACCGTTTCCTCAGATAAGATATTCTTGTGTGACTTTACTTGGGGCCCTTGCTCTGAGAGCATATCCTAAGCAGCCAGTGCTCCCTGCCATTCTACCAGATTTTCTGCTCTGGGAATGTATGGTTTTGGGGTCAGGAGCAGTGGCAAGTGAGGACCAGAGAGTAATCAGCATTCCTGCCAGTGTCAGAAGCTCTCAAAATTTGGCCTTGATTAAATGCAGTGCTTGGCATACCTCCCAGGCTTGGGGACAGGACAGGTAGGGTCACACACTCTTTCAACCCACATTTATCGAGCACCTACTTAGTACTGACTCTGCCTCTGTCACATCCTCACAGGGGCTCAGGCATATCAAGGAGGAATTGTAATACAGTGTGGTCAGGGCTATGATGAGTTAAATACAGGATGCTGTGGGAGCATGGAATGGGGACCCTGACCTTGCCTGGCCACTAGGGGAAATCCTTTAGAGCAAACACCAGCCCAGCCTCTAAAGACCATGCCTGCTTTAGAGACAGAGAGCAAGAGGAAGTGAGCAAGGGAGGTCATTCACAATTCTGTCACTCCTAAATTTGTCTGAACCTTTTTGGAAGGCATTTATATTTCCTGCTAGCACCACCTCTTGGGGGTGATGAATTCCAATAAGTTTCAATCCGTTTATTACTCACTGTGAGAGATATTGCTTCCTTTTATGTCTGGAACTAAACCTGGATCACATTTCACAGGATATCCCCTAGTCAAAGAGTTTTGGAATCTGGTGAGTAAATCCATGCCTCATGATTCCTCAAGGTTCTTGTTTTTTTTTTTTGTTTGTTTGTTTGTTTTGTTTTGTTTTTTGAGATGGAGTCTCATTCTGTCACCCAGGCTGGAGTGCAGTGGCGGGATCTCGGCTCACTGCAGCCTCCGCCTCCCGGGTTCAAGTGATTCTCCTGCCTCAGCCTCCCGAGTAGCTGGGACTACAGGCGTGCACCACCACACCCAGCTAATTTTTGTATTTTTAATATAGACGGGGTTTCACCATGTTGGCCAGGATGGTCTTAATCTCTTGACCTCGTGATCTGCCCACCTCAGCCTCCCAAAGTGTTGGGATTACAGGCGTGAGCCACCGCGCCCCAGCTGGTTCTTGGTTTTGTGGATGCAGATGTCTTCTCCTCTTGGCCTTCAGACTGAAGACTCTAACCTTTCCCCTTGTCTGATAGTCCCATTTTATTTGTCTTTCTCCGAATCTCTAGTAGTTGTACCTTTCCAGGTTGTGGTGGCAAGAACATCTCTTAACTGCTTTGTTTAACAGAAAAACAAAAAGCTGCTTTGCATAAGGGAAGAAAGTATTTTTGCTTTTTGTTTCTGATAACACAGCATGAGAACACAAGACAACTGACTGAAATACTCTAGGGCAGGGTGCTTGCATCGGAAGCATCTTTACATCCCAGGGCCTTGCCTAGAGCCTGTGACATGATCAACACATGCAGGGTGGATGTCTGTAGAGGGTCGGGGTGAATGTGTGTCCTGAGTATTGCTGCGAGCCCAGATTCCTTTACATTGTGCTTAGAGTTTTGATTTTTTGTTTTTAAATTTTATTTCTAACCCTTTTAATGTCTCACTAGATTTGTAGGTGTGTCCTCAGAGTCACTGATTTTTACTGCCTGGTGGAGTTGTTTACAATGCTTTCTTTACAAAATTGTTGTGTTTTTATAATTATATAGTGGGAAATATTCATTGTAGAGCATTTGGAAAGTACAGAAAAGATCAGATAGAAATGTAAAATTAGCCACAATTCAGCCACACCTCAATACATTTCTGCCCAGTTTTTTCTATGGCACATTGATACTTTTTCATTTTATAAAATTGGAATCTTTCTATTATTTATTGTTTTTTTCATGTAATACCACATCATGAACAATTTTCTGTGCCAAGGAATATTCTTTGGAAATATTATTTTAAATGGTTGCTTAATTGTCTGACAAATGGATATAAATTTGACTGGTTATTCTTCTTTGAATAGACCAATTGTTTCCAATGTTTTCCTATCACAAGTATTTCTATTCTTCCTAATATTGACACAACCTACTGGGTCTGAGTCTGATTATTCTTGTCCACTGTACATGATTAGAATGCTTTATCTAACTCAGTGGTCCCCAAAGAGAGATGTAGTCACCCAGTAAGCAAGGGAATTTGGAGGGTAGGCAGAATATTATAACTCTGATTTTTATTTGTTTTTATCTTATACTTGTACAGTTTCTATTTTTGATGCTGTTTAAAAAAAATCAACATGTTATACGGATATAACGGCATACAGGGATGTAATCTTGTAGTGAGTGACCCTATTTAGAGGGCACATGCTCAGATTCTTTTTTACCGATAGCAGATTGCAATCAAAATTATTTGGAGACCGCTGATCTAAGTCATCCAGAAAATTTGTAAAGCTTTGTTTCCTCTTGGAGTTTTCCTGAAGTTCTTGGATTTTAGGGGAAGTTGGATTATGAAGTCCTCCAGGGTCTACTAAGCTCCTGGTAGCTTTTCTCTGTCACTGTAGAAAACGGGGACTCTTCTTAAGCTGTGAGAAGCAATGGCAGAAACTTGGCTGATCTTCTCCCTTTCCCTGAACAGCCATCAGATAATGCCCACTCCTTGTGACTTCCTAATGCCATCTCATTCTATGGCTCCAGATGAAACTGAGGAAGTTGGGTTTTACTGCGTGGAGCCTGCCTATACTTATCTCCTCCAATCCCTGTTTTCCTTTCGTCTAGCTCTGAGGCACTTGCTTTTTCTCCCCACTCTCTGAAAACACTTTCATGATTCCCTCACTCTTTTACAGCAGTATATTTTTATTTATTTATTTATTGGTTTGCGGGAGACCAGAGTTTTATTATTACTCAAATCAGTCTTCCCCATTCGGGGATCAGAGTTTTTAAAAACAATTTAGTGGCTGGGGAGGGGCAGTGAGTCTGAGAGTGCTGATTGGTTGGGTTGGAGATGAAATCATACTGTGTCACTGCCTTCTTGCGCTGAGTCATTTCCTCGGTTTGGGGGGAGGTCACAAGATCGGATGAGCCAGTTTATCAATCTGGGTGGTGCCAGTTGATCTATCAAATGCAAGGTCTGCAAAACATCTCGAGGCCTGATCTTAGGCGTTTAGGGAGGGTCAGAACCTTGTAGCCTCCAGCTGCATGAATCCTAAACCATAATTTCTAATCCTGTGGCTAATGTTAGTAGTCTAGTACCCAGGGAGGAAGGAGGTTTGTTTTGGGAAAGGGCTGTTATTGTGTTTGTTTTAAGGTATAAACTAAGTTCCTCCCAAAGTTAGTTCAGCTTATGCCCAGGAATGAACAAGGCCAGCTTAGAGGTTAGAAGCAAAATGGAGTCGGTTAAGTTAGATCTCCTTCATTGTCCCAGTCACAATTTTGCAAAAGTGGTTTCAATCCCTCCTTTTAGGTTTTATGACACCTTAATCTTAGGGTGTTGGCTAATGAAGATGGAAAAAGGGTGAAGACCGCTCTAATTTCTTCCTGCTGATCAGGGGTGTAGTGGGGGTAGGTGTTGACCCCAAGGTGAAAGGAATGAAACCACTTTGCAGCTGCCTGAGTGTACTCATGCAGGCCTGGCTGGGGTTCCAAGGCTTGCATGGCAAAGCCGTTAGTATTGTCATCTGTAGTTTCAGTATCGCATTTAAGGGAACAGTGTACTATAAGGTAAATACTGAGTGCTAGGCTAAGGAGTGCAAATCCCAGTTTTAAAAGTAAAAATTTCCCCTTCCTGTGTCCGTGTGTTCTCATTGTTCAATTCCCACCTATGAGTGAGAACATGCGGTGTTTGGTTTTTCGTCCTTGCGATAGTTTGCTGAGAATGATGGTTTCCAGCTTCAGGAAGGGGAATATCACACACCGGGGACTGTTATGGGGTGGGGGGAGGGGGGAAGGATAGCATTAGGAGATATACCTAATGCTAAATGATGAGTTAATGGGTGCAGCACACCAACATGGAACATGTATACATATGTAACAAACCTGCACGTTGCGCACGTGTACCTTAAAACTTTAAGTATAATAGTAATAAAATTAAAAAAAATAATAAAATATAATAAAACAGAATAAAAGTAAAAATTTGAAAGTGTTAGTTTGGGGACTTGTAACCCACAAACAATTTAGGATTTAGTTCAAACTGCAGAAAAAAAACAAAACAAAACTAATAACTCAAGAACAGCTAACAACAGGTATACTATAGTTTTTCTTTGGAGCATAAGTTTTCTCTCTCCAGTCCCCATTTAAATGCTCCCCACTGCACCAAAATAACAAAATAAAATAAAACAAAAACAAAAGTATACCATCTCTTTAAAATGTTGCTAGTCCCTTGTACTTTTATAACTTTTGTTTTTAACAGCTTTATTGGGATATAATTGACACACAATAAATTGCACATTTTTAGCATGTACAGTTTGATAAGTGTGGGTGCAGGTGCATGCATACTCCTGTGAAACCGTCACCCAAATAAAAATAATGAGTATATCCATCACCTCCAGAAGTTTTCCCAAAGGATTGTAATCTATTCATCTACCTGCCCTCACACACTCATGTTGTCCACAGGCAACCACTGATAGACTTTGTATCATTATAAGTTGGTTTGCATTTTCTAAAATTTATACATATAGAATCAAGCAGTATGTATTTTTTGACTGTCTTCTTTAACTCAGTTATTTTGATATTTATCAATGTTGTGTCAATCATTCATTCTTGTTATTGAGTAGTCTTGTATACATGTAGCAACAAATTGTTTATTCATTTACCTATTAATGGACATTTGGGTTGTTTTCACTTTTGGCTTTTAAAAATAAAATTGTTGTAAACAAATGTTTACAAATCTTTGTATGGACATATGCTTTTATTTCTCTTGGGTAAACCCCTAGGAGAGGAATGGCTGGATCATATGGTAGGTATATATTAACTATGAAATCCCAAATTGTTTTTTCAAAGTGGTTATGGTTATACCATCTTACATTCTCACCTGCAGTATATGAGAGTTTCATTGGCTTCTCATCCTTTTCAATACTTGCTCATCCTCATCAATACTTGCTATGGTCAGTGTTTCTAACTTTAGCCATTCTAGTAGTTATGTGAGAGTGTCTAATTGTAATTTAGATATACATTTCTCTAAAGACAAATGATGTTGAGCACCTTTTACTTGCCATCTGCATATCTTCTTTGTTGAAATAGCTTTTCAAACCTTTTGCTCATGTAAAAACAAATTGGGCTGTTTTCTTATTACAGAGTTTTGAGAGTTCTTTATATATTTTGGAGACAAGTCCTTTATCAGATATATGCTTTGTAAAGATTTTCTCCCAGTCTGTATCTTGTCTTTTGATTCTCTTAACAGTATCCTTTGAAGAATAAGAGTTTTAATTTTTTAAAATTAATTAATTAATTAATTTATTATTATTATACTTTAGGTTTTAGGGTACATGTGCGCAATGTGCAGGTTAGTTACATATGTATACATGTGCCATGCTGGTGCGCTGCACCCACTAACTCATCATCTAGCATTAGGTATATCTCCCAATGCTATCCCTCCCCCCTCCCCCCACCCCACAACAGTCCCCAGAGTGTGATGTTCCCCTTCCTGTGTCCATGTGTTCTCATTGTTCAATTCCCACCTATGAGTGAGGATATGCGGTGTTTGGTTTTTTGTTCTTGCGATAGTTTACTGAGAATGATGATTTCCAATTTCATCCATGTCCCTACAAAGGACATGAACTCATCATTTTTTATGGCTGCATAGTATTCCATGGTGTATATGTGCCACATTTTCTTAATCCAGTCTATCATTGTTGGACATTTGGGTTGGTTCCAAGTCTTTGCTATTGTGAATAATGCCGCAATAAACATACGTGTGCATGTGTCTTTATAGCAGCATGATTTATAGTCCTTTGAGTATATACCCAGTAATGGGATGGCTGGGTCGAATGGCATTTCTAGTTCTAGATCCCTGAGGAATCGCCACACTGACTTCCACAATAGTTGAACTAGTTTACAGTCCCACCAACAGTGTAAAAGTGTTCCTATTTCTCCACATCCTCTCCAGCACCTGTTGTTTCCTGACTTTTTAATGATTGCCATTCTAACTGGTGTGAGATGGTATCTCATTGTGGTTTTGATTTGCATTGCTCTGATGGCCAGTGATGGTGAGCATTTTTTCATGTGTTTTTTGGCTGCATAAATGTCTTCTTTTGAGAAGTGTCGTTCATGTCCTTTGCCCACTTTTTGATGGGGTTGTTTGTTTTTTTCTTGTAAATTTGTTGGAGTTCATTGTAGATTCTGGATATTAGCTCTTTGTCAGATGAGTAGGTTGCGAAAATTTTCTCCCATTTTGTAGGTTGCCTGTTCACTCTGATGGTAGTTTCCTTTGCTGTGCAGAAACTCTTTAGTTTAATTAGATCCCATTTGTCAATTTTGGCTTTTGTTGCCATTGCTTTTGGTGTTTTAGACATGAAGTCCTTGCCCATGCCTATGTCGTGAATGGTAATGCCTAGGTTTTCTTCTAGGGTTTTTATGGTTTTAGGTCTAACGTTTAAGTCTTTAATCCATCTTGAATTGATTTTTGTATAAGGTGTAAAGAAGAGATCCAGTTTCAGCTTTCTCCATATGGCTAGCCAGTTTTCCCAGCACCATTTATTAAATAGGGAATCCTTTCCCCATTGCTTGTTTTTCTCAGATTTGTCAAAGATCAGATAGTTATAGATATGCGGCATTATTTCTGACGGCTCTGTTCTGTTCCATTGATCTATATCTCCGTTTTGGTACCAGTACCATGCTGTTTTGGTTACTGTAGCCTTGTAGTATAGTTTGAAGTCAGGTAGTGTGATACCTCCAGCTTTGTTCTTTTGGCTTAGGATTGACTTGGCGATGTGGGCTCTTTTTTGGTTCCATATGAACTTTAAAGTAGTTTTTTCCAATTATGTGAAGAAAGTCATTGGTAGCTTGATGGGGATGGCATTGAATCTGTAAATTACCTTGGGCAGTATGGTCATTTTCATGATATTGATTCTTCCTACCCATGAGCATGGAATGTTCTTCCATTTGTTTGTATCCTCTTTTATTTCGTTGAGCAGTGGTTTGTAGTTCTCCTTGAAGAGGTCCTTCACATTCCCTTGTAAGTTGGATTCCTAGGTATTTTATTCTCTTTGAAGCAATTGTGAATGGGAGTTCACTCATGATTTGGCTCTCTGTTTGTCTGTTGTTGGTGTATAAGAATGCTTGTGATTTTTGTACATTGATTTTGTATCCTGAGACTTTGCTGAAGTTGCTTATCAGCTTAAGGAGATTTTGGGCTGAGACAATGGGGTTTTCTAGATATACAATCATGTCAGCTGCAAGCAGGGACAATTTGACTTCCTCTTTTCCTAATTGAATACCCTTTATTTCCGTCTCCTGCCTAATTGTCCTGGCCAGAACTTCCAACACTATGTTGAATAGGAGTGGTGAGAGAGGGCATCCCTGTCTTGTGCCAGTTTTCAAAGGGAATGCTTCTAGTTTTTGCCCATTCAGTATGATATTGGCTGTGGGTTTGTCATAGATAGCTCTTATTATTTTGAGATATGTCCCATCAATACCTAATTTATTGAGAGTTTTTAGCATGAAGGATTGTTGAAATTTGTCAAAGGCCTTTTCTGCATCTGTTGAGATAATCTTGTGGTTTTTGTCTTTGGTTCTGTTTATATGCTGGATTACATTTATTGATTTGCGTATATTGAACCAGCCTTGCATCCCAGGGATGAAGCCCACTTGATCATGGTGGATAAGCTTTTTGATGTGCTGCTGGATTCTGTTTGCCAG
Organism: Pongo abelii; assembly: GCF_028885655.2. Classification (NCBI taxonomy): domain Eukaryota; kingdom Metazoa; phylum Chordata; class Mammalia; order Primates; family Hominidae; genus Pongo; species Pongo abelii. Next base: position 144,997,964 of record NC_085928.1, on the reverse strand, counting down.
TATTTTATTGAGGATTTTTGCATCAATGTTCATCAAGGATATTGGTCTAAAATTCTCTTTTTTTGTTGTGTCTCTGCCAGGCTTTGGTATCAGGATGATGCTGTCCTCATAAAATGAGTTAGGGAGGATTCATTCTTTTTCTATTGATTGGAATAGTTTCAGAAGGAATGGTACCAGTTCCTTCTTGTACCTCTGGTAGAATTCGGCTGTGAATCCATCTGGTCCTGGAGTCTTTTTGGTTGGTAAGCTATTGATTATTGCCACAATTTCAGCTCCTGTTATTGGTCTATTCAGAGATTCAACTTCTTCCTGGTTTAGTCTTGGGAGAGTGTATGTGTCGAGGAATTTATCCATTTCTTCTAGATTTTCTGGTTTATTTGTGTAGAGGTGTTTGTAGTATTCTCTGATGGTAGTTTGTATTTCTGCAGGATCGGTGGTGATATCCCCTTTATCATTTTTTATTGCATCTATTTGCTTCTTCTCTCTTTTTTTCTTTATTAATCTTGCTAGCAGTCTATCAATTTTGTTGATCCTTTCAAAAAACCAGCTTCTGGATTCATTAATTTTTTGAAGGGTTTTTTTGTGTCCCTATTTCTTTCAGTTCTGCTCTGATTTTAGTTATTTCTTGCCTTCTGCTAGCTTTTGAATGTGTTTGCTCTTGCTTTTCTAGTTCTTTTAATTGTGATGTTAGGGTGTCAATTGTGGATCTTTCCTGCTTTCTCTTGTGGGCATTTAGTGCTATAAATTTCCCTCTACACACTGCTTTGAATGTGTCCCAGAGATTCTGGTACGTTGTGTCTTTGTTCTCGTTGGTTTCAAAGAACATCTTTATTTCTGCCTTCATTTTGTTATGTACCCAGTAGTCATTCAGGAGCAGGTTGTTCAGTTTCCATGTAGTTGAGTGGTTTTGAGTGAGATTCTTAATCCTGAGTTCTAGCTTGATTGCACTGTGATCTGAGAGATAGTTTGTTATAATTTCTGTTCTTTTACATTTACTGAGGAGAGCTTTACTTCCAGCTATGTGGTCAATTTTGGAATAGGTGTGGTGTGGTGCTGATAAAAATGTATATTCTGTTGATTTGGGGTGGAGAGTTCTGTAGATGTCTTTTAGGTCCGCTTGGTGCAGAGCTGAGTTCAATTCCTGGGTATCTTTGTTGACTTTCTGTCTCACTGATCTGTCTAACGTTGACAGTGGGGTGTTAAAGTCTCCCATTATTAATGTGTGGGAGTCTAAGTCTCTTTGTAGTTCACTCAGGACTTGTTTTATGAATCTGGCTGCTCCTGTATTGGGTGCATATATATTTAGGATAGTTAGCTCTTCTTGCTGAATTGATCCCTTTACCATTATTAATGGCCTTCTTTGTCTCTTTTGATCTTTGTTGTTTTAAAGTCTGTTTTATCGGAGACTGGGATTGCAACCCCTGCCTTTTTTTGTTTTCCATTTGCTTGGTAGATCTTCCTCCATCCTTTTATTTTGAGCCTATGTGTGTCTCTGCACGTGAGATGGGTTTCCTGAATACAGCACACTGATGGGTCTTGACTCTTTATCCAATTTGCCAGCCTGTGTCTTTTAATTGGAGGATTTAGTCCATTTACATTTAAAGTTAATATGGTTATGTGTGAATTTGATCCTGTCATTATGATGTCAGCTGGTTATTTTGCTCGTTAGTTGATGCAGTCTCTTCTTAGTCTTGATGGTCTTTACATTTTGGCATGATTTTGCAGTGGCTGGTACCGGTTGTGCCTTTCCATGTTTAGTGCTTCCTTCAGGAGCTCTTTTAGGGCAGGCCTGGTGGTGACAAAATCTCTCAGCATTTGCTTCTCTGTAAAGTATTTTATTTCTCCTTCACTTATGAAGCTTAGTTTGGCTGGATATGAAATTCTGGGTTGAAAATTCTTTTCTTTAAGAATGTTGAATATTGGCCCCCACTCTCTTCTGGCTTGTAGAGTTTCTGCCGTGAGATCCGCTGTTAGTCTGATGGGCTTCCCTTTGAGGGTAACCCGACCTTTCTCTCTGGCTGCCCTTAACATTTTTTCCTTCATTTCAACTTTGGTGAATCTGACAATTATGTGTCTTGGAGTTGCTCTTCTCGAGGAGTATCTTTTTGGCATTCTCTGTGTTTCCTGAATCTGAATGTTGGCCTGCCTTGCTAGATTGGGGAAGTTCTCCTGGACAATGTTCTGCAGAGTGTTTTCCAACTTGGTTCCATTCTCCCCATCACTTTCAGGTACACCAATCAGATGTAGATTTGGTCTTTTCACGTAGTCCCATATTTCTTGGAGGCTTTGCTCATTTCTTTTTATTCTTTTTTCTCTAAACTTCCCTTCTCACTTCATTTCATTCATTTCATCTTCCATTGCTGATACCCTTTCTTCCATTTGATTGCATCGGCTCCTGAGGCTTCTGCATTCTTCACGTAGTTCTCGAGCCTTGGTTTTCAGCTCCATCAGCTCCTTTAAGCACTTCTCTGTATTGCTTATTCTAGTTATACATTTTTCTAAATTTTTTTCAAAGTTTTCAACTTCTTTGCCTTTGGTTTGAATATCCTCCCATAGCTCAGAGTAATTTGATCGTCTGAAGTCTTCTTCTCTCAACTTGTCAAAGTCATTCTCCATCCAGCTTTGTTCCGTTGCTGGTGAGGAGCTGCGTTCCTTTGGAGGAGGAGAGGCACTCTGCTTTTTAGAGTTTCCAGTTTTTCTGCTCTGTTTTTTCCCCATCTTTGTGGTTTTATCTACTTTTGGTCTTTCATGATGGTGATGTACAGATGGGTTTTTGGTGTGGATGTCCTTTCTGTTTGTTAGTTTTCCTTCTAACAGACAGGACCCTCAGCTGCAGGTCTGTTGGAGTACCCAGACGTGTGAGGTGTCAGTCTGCCCCTGCTGGGGGGGTGCCTCCCAGTTAGGCTGCTTGGGGGTCAGGGGTCAGGGACCCACTTGAGGAGGCAGTCTGCCCGTTCTCAGATCTCCAGCTGCGTGCTGGGAGAACCACTGCTCTCTTCAAAGCTCAGATGGAAATGCAGAAATCACCCATCTTCTGCATCACTCACGCTGGGAGCTGTAGACCGGAGCTGTTCCTATTCAGCCATCTTGGCTCCTCCCCAAGAGTTTTAATTTTGATGAAATACAAATTTATTATTTTCTTATGGATTGGGATTTTTGTGTCATATATAAGAAATCATTGCCTCATCCAAGATCACAAAGATTTTCTCCTATGTTTTATTCTAGGAGTTTATAGTTTCAGGTTTTAAATTTAGGCCTATAATCCATTTTGAGGTTATTTTTGTATATAATGCATTTTTTTGTGTATAGTTATTCAATCATTTTAACACTATTTTGGAGAGGTAAATCTCTGTCTATTGAATTGCTCTTCTGCCTTTGTTGGACAATATATATGTATGAGTCTATTTTTGGATTCTCTATTTTGTTCTTTTGATATAGTTGTGTACATTGAGGTCTATACACATTGACTTGATTATTGTAGCTTTATAATAAGTCTTGAAATTAGGTAATTTTAGTTCTCCACTTTGTTCTTTTTCAACATTGTTTTGGTTATTATTGGTCCTTTGCACTTCTATATGAATTTTTATAATCAGTTTATTTTATTCAAAAAAGCCTGCTGGGATTTGTTTGAGATTACACTGAGTCTATAAATCTATTTGGGAGATTTAACATCTTAACAATCTTGAGTCCTGTGTTTCAGCAACACAGTGTATCACTCTATTTAATTAGGTTATCTTTAATTTCTCTCAGTATTTTTTTTTAGTTTTAATTGTACAGGTCTTTCACATCTTCTGTGAGATTTATTCCTAAGTAGTTAATATTTTTTGATGTTATTCTAAGTGGCATTGGTTTTTAAATTTCAGTTTCTGATTGTTTGTTGCTAGTATATATTGAGCTTATAGTCTGAAAATTTTCTAAATTCACTTATTAGATCTAATAGCTTTTTTTGGTGGAATCCATTGAATTTTCTACCTAGATTATCATGTTATCTGTGAATAAATACAATTTTAATTCTTTTTCCATCTGGATGTTTTTATTCTTTTAGCCTTATTGAACTATCTAGAATCTTTAGAAAAGTGTTGAATAGAAGTAGTGAGAATGAATATCTTTGTCTTACTGTCAATATTATGCAAAAAATTCAGTCTTTCACAATTAAGTATGATTATAGTTGTAGATTTTTCATATCTGCCTTTTATTACATTAAAGAATTTCCTGTCTATTCCTAGTTTGCCAAGAGTTTTTACTAGGAATGGGTGTTTAGTTTTGTCAAATGTTTTTTATGCACCAATTGAAATGTTCACATAGTTTTTCTTTTCGGTTTGTTAGTATAATAAATTATGTTGATTTTTTAAAAATGTTAAACCAAACTTGCCGTCCTGGGATAGACCCTACTAAGTTATGGTATATTATCCTTTTTGCATATTGTTGGATTTGATTTGCTAAAATTTTGTTTGAAATGTTTGTATCTATATTAATGAGATATATTAGTCTGGAGTTTCCTTTTCTTGTAATATCTTTGTTTGCTTTTAGTATTAGGGTAATGTGGACCTCATGGAATTAGTTGGTAAGTTTTTATTCCTTGCTTCATTTCTTGTTATTCCTTTCTTTAATGTTTTCGCCAGTGAAGCCATCTGGGCTTGGAGTTTCTTTATTGGGCAGTTTTTAACTACAAATTAAATTTTTTGATATATATGAAACTATTCAGACTATTTCTTCCTGAGTGAGTTTTGGTAGTTATCGCCCTTCAAAGATTTTGTCTATTTTACCTAAGTTGTAAAATCTATTGTCAGAAAGATGTTCCTAATACACTCTATAATATTTTTATTAACTGTAGAATTTGTAGTGATTTTACCTCTTTCATTCATATAATTGCTAATTTGTATCTCCCTCTCTCTCTTTTTCTCTTGTCTCTTTTACTGATAAAAAATAGGCAAGAGGTTTTTGCCTTTTTTGGGGGGTGGGTCTGGCAAGAGGTTTATTGGTCTGTTCAAAGAATGAGCTTTTAGCTTCACTCATTTTTTTCTATGTTGCATTTGGTTTCTTTTTCATTGATATTCACTTGGATAATTATTATTTCATTTATTCTGCTTTTATTTGGCTTAATTTCTTTGTCATTTTTAGTGTCTTAGTGTGGAAGCTGAGCTCACTGAATTGAGACATTTCTTTTCTTCTAATACAGGCATTCATTGCTATAAATTTTCCCCTAAGTACAGCTTTAGCAGCATCTACAGCTTTTGATATGTTGTGTTTTCATTTACCTACACTTCAAATACTTCCTAATTGCACTTTTGATTTCTTCTTTGACCCGTGGGTTATTTGGAAGTATGTTGTTCACTTTTCAAATATTTAGTGATTTTTCAGAGATCTTTCTGTTACTGATTTATAATTTAATTCCATTTTGACCAGAAGATGTACTTTCTATGAACTTAATCCTTTTAAGTTTATTGAGAATTATTTTATGTCTCAGAATATAATCTATCTTGGTAAATATTTCATTTACACTTCAAAATAATGTGTATTGTGCTATTGTTAGGTGGAGAGTATTCTATAAATACCAATTAGATCATGTTGGCTAACAGTGTTGTTCAAGTTTTGTATATCCCTTACTGATTTTCTGTCTCCTTGTTCTATCAATTGTTGAGAGAGAGGATATTAAAGTCTGCCACAATCAATTGTGGCTTTGTCTATTTCTCCTTGAAGTTCTATCAGTTTTTGCTTCTTGCTTTTTAAAGTTCTGTTTTCTAGAACATAAAAATTTAGGATTATCATGCCCCCTCAATGTATTTACCTCTTTATGAGTTAAACTTCTTTATCCATTGCTGGGTGCTGGATATTTTTGTATTTCTGTCAATATTTTTGAGCCTTGTTCTGTGATACAGTTCAGTTACTTGGCAACAGTTTGATCTTTTAGGTTATTGCTTTTCATATTTGTTAGGTGAGACCAAAGCTGTGTTCAGTCTAGAGTTAATTATTCCCTACCAGTTAGGCAAGCCCTTTCTGAGTGCTCTACCTAATGCTGGTGAATAATGATGTTTTCCAGTCTTGCTGGTGAGAACAGGCAGTATTCTTGCCCCTATGTGAACACTAGATACTGTTCTCTCTAATCTTTTCTGGGGGTTCTTTTTCTACACTTGAGTAGTTTTCTCAGTGCATGGTGCTGATCAATATTTTGTTGAATACATAGGGGATCTTGGCTGACTTTAGAGTTCTCTCTCTGTTCATCTCTCTTCTCTCTGTCTTTGGAACTCTAGCTGCATTGTCTCCGAAGGCTTTTAGCTCTGTGCCCTAAACTAGGGAAGTTTGTTGGTCTCCGCCTGATATCCTCCTTCTTGCTCCATGGTCTGGAAATGCTCTAAAGGTAGCAAGCTGGGGCAATTGTACAGCTCCCCTCACTTGTTCTCCACCTCTCAGGCATTGCCACCCTGATATCTGTTGTTTTGCCTGATAGTCAATGTCTTGAAAACTGTTCTTTCATGTGTTCTTTTGTCCTTGTTTATTTCAGACAGGAGGACAAAATTCAGTCCCTGTTATTTAATCTTAGCCAGAACTGAAAGAACTGTAAATAGGTTTTGATTCAACTTAGGTTTTCCAGTCTGCTTTCAGATAAAACCAGTTTTCTATAATTCAAATTTTAAAATTAAAGTGATTCTCAACTGGGTTTTATTTTTTAAATAAGCTTTATTGGGGAATAAGCTATAGACAATAAAATTAACATATTTTAGGTGATTATTTTAATGAGTTTTGAAAGATGAACATGCCTGCTTAACCCCATTCAAGATATAGAACACTTCTATGACCCCATGAAGTTCCTTTCAATGAATTTTTAATGTGCAATTATGAGAATTCAGTTGAACTCTATGCATTGTCCTTTGAGCTCAGGAAAGGAGCCCAGTGACTGAGCTGCCTCTCGTTCGTGGGTTGGCGTTACCCTGTTTTCCGCATTGCCCAGGTAGACAAACACATGTGTAATTCCTTGCAGATTTTACAGGCTGTCTTGATGTATTTGTTACACAACGTTCTTGCCACAATAACTAATTGATACGTGGTGCTTGATAGATATTGCCAGACTGCTTTCAAAAAATTTCAGAAAATTTTTGTGTTTATATTTATACTGCACCAATAAAATATTATCTTTATTTTTAACTTCTGAAAGTTTAATAGGGTAAATCATATTTTTGTTATCATTTTGTTTCTCAGACCCATGTCTGAATTTGTGAGGCACCTAGGAGCCATGCTGATATTATACATTAATGAATCTCATTTCCCTTCTGGTGGATGCACCAGAGGGAACCCTACATGGCAGCTGTTTGAATGAGAAGCCAAAAACACACTTTCACAGCAAATCATAAAGCCCCTGGGACTGTGTCTTATTTAAAAATATTACCTTGTTTCAAACATTCATTTATATTTTTGACTCCTTCTCCTCCATGTGCAATATTGTATTTTTAGTCCCACAGTTTTCTAGTGTTTGTCATGTGCCAGGAAGTGGGCTAGCCACATTAGGCACTGCATCCTGGAACAAGCAAAGCCACCTCTGTGCCATTGCATCCCTCTTCTTGTTGTCCAGCTTCCTCCCATTCTATTGGTTGCCAGTTCAGAATTCTCATTCTTGTGCTGTTTGCTGTGTTGCTCTTTGCATCTCTCCTAGCCTATTAAGGACCTGGGGGCTTCTACTCAAACAATGCCTCACCTTGCCCATTGAAATACAGCAGCAACAATGAGTCCTGCTGTGAGTGAGTAAGGCCGGGGTAAAAGGGGCAACCGACCCTTTCTCATCTCTGGATCCAGGTCCTATACCACACAATTGTTTTAACAGGCAAGGTTGGATATTTTTATACATTTTTATTTGCTAGTTAAGGCTTTCCTTATAGAAATTTTCTGTTTATGTCCCTTGCCTACTTATCTATTGAGGACTTTATTCTTTTTTTTATTTTTAAATCAATTTATATGAATTCTTTATTAGAAAAGATATTAAACAATTTTTGCAATTTTTCTGCAAAATTACTTCTCTGTCCAATATTTGCTTGTTTCCTTGGCTTTTGCTAGCCAGAAGATATGTTTCCTGAGTGTTAGGTTTACTCCTATAAATAAGATGGACCATATTCAAATGTGTATACCTTTCTCTTATCTTTACATAGCCTATAACATGTTTTCTCAGACAGTGTAAGTCTCACTCTGGAATGCTCAGATTAGCAGCCAAGGATGTATTCAGGGGGGAGGGAGAAATTGGATACTTCTGTGACAGGAATGGCTAGTGACATTTTCTCCCTGATGAGGTTCTATGTTCCACTCTTCCTTAATGCATTCTAAAATATTTATTGAGCATCTACTCTGTGCCAGGCATCACTGCCTTGTACATTCTAGGCCTTCGTTTAATGGCCACTGAGATTTAATTGAAGTTTGATGAGATGGATGAACTGTACACTATATCAATAAAGTTGACTATAACCATATTCTTAGAGCTATTAACTTTAGAGTCTGTAGAGATAATCTTGATTGAGCAAGACAGATATAGTTCCTCTCCTCCAGGGGTTCACAGAATATTGAAGAAGGCAGAGAAGTAAAAGAAAATTACAATAAAGTGTGGTAGGAGCTGTGATGGAGGACAGGGGGTGGGGACTTGAAAATATATAGAGGGCACCTAGCTCAGATGTGAGGAAGAAGGCAAAGCTTACTAGAGGTAGTGATATCCAAACAAAGACCTGGAGAATGTCTAAGAGTGGCTAGGAGAAGAATATTGGAGATCAGAGTATTCTTGCAAAGGCACCAGCTCAAAAAACTCCAGAGGGTGAGAGAGAAAACTTGTGTCTTTGAGAATCCAAGGTGACAAAAAGCGAATCCTAGAGAAATGGGTCAAATATTATCATTATTAGTACTTGAATTATTTGACCCCCTTTCCTTTTATTCCCCTACCCATTTGTAAAATACACCACCGTTATCATTTACTAATGAAAAGGGAGTTGGCCTGAAAATCAAGACACTTGGTTATTACTGCTTGTTCTGCTATAAAAGAGTTAGTTATGTGACTTTGGTGAGTTTAAGGTCCCACTCTAGGCCTCTCTTTTCTGTTCTGTGAAAGCAGGGGACCAGGAAGAACAGTGTCACATACACATCACAGACAGTAGGCTGCATCTACTATCTTTGAGGCATAGTTGTTGAATGGCACTAGGGTCTGTCTTCTTCCTATTCATCATGTCTGTGTTGCTCAAGAAAGGCATGTAAACCTGAGGACAAATAGCCAGAGTCTAAGAAGAGGTGTCCCCATGCCCAGTGAACCAAATCCTCCAGCTAGAATCTGAACAGTCCCTACCCCCAACTCCATAAAACTTTACCCTGTGGGCTATTGATTTCCACAGACAGGAGTCAAGCCAATAAGTTAGAACTCCTGGAGGGCAGATAGGGACTGTTTGGGGGATTTTTCAGGCAGTACCTAATACATTATGGGTCCTCAGTTAATATTCATTGAAGTTTCATTGAGGTTTGATGAGATGGATGAACCATACAATATGTCAATAAAGTTAAGTATTACCCTAACCACATTCTTAAAGTTATTAAAAATGTCAAGAGCAGGGTGATTTATTTCCTCATTCTATGGAAATATTGCAAAGAGAGTATGTATTAAAATGTGCAGAGCTTAAATAATAATGATTTATCTTTCTGACTCCATCTTGAGCTTAGTGTCAGTGACTGTTTCTGGTGTCATCTGCCTCTTTCAGATCTTTGGCCTTTTGACACCATTTTTAGCCCTAAGAACAATGGGAGATTGCAGTACATGCTGGAGTTTAAGGAACTGGTGCAAATTCATTCCCCAGCCACCGCCTGTCTGTGGATGATCCCTAGCAGCTGCCGAAGTGTGACCTTTTACATTTGACATCATTGCCCCTGAGTAACAGGTACTTTAGCAGGGGAATGACAGAGCTCTGACCTTGAGCTGAAACCTGAAAAATGTGGTTCCTAGTGTGTCTCCCAGGAGAGTTATAAGTAATAGCAACTGAGGGAACTCAGGAGGGAGTGGGAGTTAAGAGTTATTTGCTCTGGGAATTTGTGTTCATGTTGAATCCCTTGCAGCTGACTTGCAGCACAGCCTGCTGTGGAGCAGGGCTCCTGACAGGGCGAGCCTTGGGATTCTCCACCGTGGGTCTCAGCCACAGCTTCTCTAGGACAACAGGAGATACCACCCCTCAGAGTATGTGCTTGTGTGTCTAAGATGCACATCCCTTAGGATCTGGAATGGCACAAACAGCTTTGCACAGCTACAGCTAAGCACCATGTACCAAGAACCTCTTGTTAAAAAATAATTTTGATGCTTCGTAATAACTATGTGATTACAAACCCTGTGGAAAATGACAACAGTTAAAACAAAAACCAGCCTTGCAAGCTATGTGCAGCTTTGGCAAAGCATATTCTCTTGAGCCCCCTCCCCAGCTGCTCAAGGACACCCCTCCCTTCAGGATCTCCCCTCTGGACATGCTGCTGCCCAGGGCTTTGTGTACGCTGTACTCCAGCCTCCTGCCTTCCCCATAACCGGCCCAGCAATCGGTACCGTTCTCGGCCTCTCGGGGGCACCAGAGCTCGCTCACAGCAAGGTGGATGCTTCTTGAGACAAAAGACGGGGATTTTGGCTGCCAATTTGTCTTTAACATTGTGTAAGGTCTGTCTCTACACAGAGCAGGCCATATACAGACCCGAATCAGGGCGTGCATTGTTCTGGCTTTTCTGTTGCTGGGAGAGGGATAATAGTAGCACACGCCCTGAGGTGCTGGGGAGCTGGATTTTGGTGCCTTTTGCATCTGAGTCCACCTATGAGGGCGAGTGGCTGGAAGAACAGGTCCCTGGAGTCAGATCTCATAGGACAGGAGGCTTCTCTTCGCCCCTGCCTGATGCTTCATGGAGTCGCATTCAGCGGTGAAACAAAAGGTGCCAGAGAAACAAGGCAAGTGAAAGTGATAGGAGAAAACGGCAAAAGGAAAGGGACAGGAAGAAAGAAAGAGAAAAAGAGATTGAAAGCTAGGAGCAAAATCAAGAATGAGACCAAGAAAAGCTAATGTATGTTGATTGTTCTTACCAGTGTTATGGGTTTTGGAGCAAAACAATTTGTAGGAAGCAAACTTCCCCAAATGTGAGTACTTAATAAAGAAGAAAACAGAAGGATTGATAATGGAAATTAGGCTAATGAATAAACAAGCTGCTTAAAAAATGGGTTTCTCTCGCAGTCCGTTATTTTTAACTTAGTGGCAATTTGCATACTAGTTAATTTGCATATATTAAATACTGCTCCCCTTCTCCTTCCCACCTCCTCCACTTCAGAATAACATTTCATTACGGTGCTGCTGGGCCAGAGGACTCGGAGGCTCTGGAGAGTTTATTAATTTATCCAACACATGCTGTGTACATTTTTATCACTTGCCGCACAGTGGACCCGATATCTTTGAAGTCATTAACAACACGAGGGGTGTTCTGCTCGAGGTATTCAAAAGAGAACGAGAAAAGCCAGCCTGCAATAACTGTACCAAAAAACAGGAAAAGATCGTGTATGGTTTATGTACTTTCTAGGAATACAAAAATGAGCAAGGGATGACTCTCATCTGCATCAGACAGCTTCTGTTTTATTTGTTTGTGTTATTTATTTATTTAAATTTTGAAGCAAAACAGAAATGATTCCCAGTGGGGTGCAGACATCCAAAAAAGCACTAGCCATGCATACCATTTCTCCTGCTGCTGCCCACACTGAAAGGCAGGCTAGAGAGTGTGGCTCTTGGGGGAACTCTATTACTGCCGATGAGAATAATAAACCAACAGGTGAGGGCCACAAGCACCCGCTCCACTGTGCTCCTAGGGCTCTGCCTGCTGTCACTGCTGGGGGTCACGGGGCCCATCCCTGGACTGCACCTCCTCCTTAGTGCGCTCTCCCAGGGCGCCCTCCCACCACTGTCTCTCTCCCTTGTAGTTTCGACCAGGGTGGGAACTACTAAATTGAGCTTCTACTGGCATACTTAAATGCCCTGTAGTGGGTCATGCCACCTCCCATGGGAATAGAAGAAGGCTACCATTTCTAAGAAGGAGCTTTTAAAAAGTGACCACCTGCATTAATCCTGATGCCATTTTCTGATGCCATTTTCTAATGCCATCCTATCAGTTTAGCTATTTGTCCCTCTTTCTACTGTCCCAGGTGCTTAAGTTGAAGAGAAACCTGTGTATTTGTCTAGAGCTTGAAGTGTTTTCCCCAGATACCAATGCAAATTAACAAATTTATTCAATCATTCATTCATCAAATATTTATTAAATGCCTACCATGTGCCAGACATTCTAGGCACAGGAAAAATGGAGCTTACATTCTTATGGGTGGAGACAGACAATAAACACATAAATGATAAAGTGATATTTTTCTAGAGTTAAAAACACTAAGAGGAAGGATAAGTAAGGTGTGGGGTAGCCAGTGACCTGAGCAAGGGAGCCTTACTTTAGCTAAGGTCAGCAGGGATAACATCTCTGAGGATGTGACATTTGAGCTATAACTAAGGAGAACTAGAAGTAGGCAGAATTATTTCAGGGTCTTGCGGCCATCTTTGTGCTTGGTTTGGTCCTAGTTGGGCTTTTAGTTCAGTGAATTTGCATTTAGCTGAAACAATCTGTCAGTCCCAACGTGTTCACCACCACTGACCCCAAGGTGTGGACTGGCTTGATGTTTCTGGCTTAGTGGAACAGCAGCTCTTTGGGCCCTTACACCATTCAGGTTACCTTTTGTGCAGAATGAGCAAGATTCAGATTTTGAATCTGAGAAGAAACTCCTCTGAAGGAGACAGTTATGTGCAATGGTTAAACATGTCCGACAGCCTGGGTTGAATCTTACTAGGTTTGTGACTTTGGGTAAGTTACATAACCTCTCTGCAGTTTAGTTTCCCAACTTGTAAAGTGGATATAATAAACGTAGAGGACCTGGCATGTAATAAAGGCTCAGTAAATGTGCCCAGGTTTTATTCTCCAGAACATATAGACTTTCCTCCCTCCATCACCCTCAAGGATAAGGATTCTAGTCCATGAATGGAGGATGTGGAGACTTTTTATGTGTGAATCTAAGCATATACAAAGAAAAGAAAATCATCTAAGAGCAGTTTCTAAGCCCCTTGTGTGTTGAATCAAGGAATCAGAGAGCCTTGAGTTTGAAACCCACCTCCACCAGGTTATTAAAAATTTTGACTTTGAGCAAGTTACTTGCTTATGACTCATTTTGCTCATTTGTGATATGGGGATAATCATAATGTCTACCTTATAATGCCATTACAAGGATTAATGATACAGTGTCTGTCAACCATAACACATAAATAAACGTTAGCTGCTATATTTAATATTATTTCACCTGCCTGGCCTGTGGCAATAAGTAGTTTGATCCTCTTGATTAATAAGCAATGGTTAAATTCTTCACATATTGTACTGATTTTTTTTTTTTGCCAAATTACTCTCAAACTGGCTGCCACACTGCCATTTCAGTGTAGTTTTCTCCACCACCAATGCCTTTGTCCCTGACTATGTCAATGTCTTCTTTCCCCAGGACAACTGCAATGGCCCTGGCTTGTCTCTCCACTTCTGCTCCTGCCCTCCTCCAAGTCCTTCACCACAAGGCAGGCAGAGGATCTTTGTAGAGTATATATCAGCCATCCAGTGGCTGTCATTCACTCCTCTAATAAAATTCAAACTCCTAACCCTGGCCTGCAGGCTTAATTGACCCTTCCCTTATATGTTCAACCTTAGCTCTTCTCACTTTCCTCCATGCCTGCTGTACTCTAGTCACACTGGCCTTTCTACCCTTAAACATGCCAAGCTTTTTCCTGCTTTAAGGTTTTCAGGCATGTTATTTCTTCTCCCAAAATGCCCTTCTTTCTGTGCTGTGATTGGCTGGTATAATAGTGAGGGATTTCATTTGATTATGAATAACAGAACATTCTGATGACAGTACTTCCATATATACAGGGTTTTTTTTCTTTTTTGTTCAATTAGAAGTCGAAAAAAGGTTGCCTTGGTCATTGGCTCAAAAATATCTGAGAGAAGATCTCTGTCTTTGCTTTTGCCTTTTGTTTGCAAGATGACTCCCATAGCACCAGCCATCTTATCCATATTTCAGATAAAAGAAGTTGCTGAAGAGAAGCAAGAAAGGGCAGTCCTTATATTAGGGAAGCCACACCTTCTCCGAAATTATAGCTTATACCTCAATGGCCAAAGCTGGGATATGCTTGTTTTAGTTAGGTACACTGTGCTGTGCACGTAAGCAAAATAAGGAAGAAGTGAAATGTATTAGGTAGGCAAATGGTGGTGTCTGCCATAGCTGGCTTCTATTTTTTTGGGTTCAGGAAATGAGAGTGCATTTTCTTCTCAAAGAGGCCTTTTCTGAACATCTTGTCTAAGTAGTTTCGCTCCCTCTCATTATTCTCTGTCATAAGCCCTTTCTGTTTCCTTTGTAGTGCTTTTTATGATATAATTGTTCAATTCTTTGTTTACTTGTTTGTCATATATCCTACCGTAGGCACCATAAGGGCAGAGACTATGTCTGCTTGGCTTGCTACTGAATCCTTAGAACTCAGCTCAGAGCTGGGCATCAGTGGTTTCTCAAGAAATTATTCATTGAATGAATGAGTGAACCAGTTAATGAATGAATATAGGATACCTGTAGGATGTTGGGAAAGTTCTTTTTTCCTTTCCCAGACTACTCCAATCAAGGGGAATCACCCCCAATGGAATTGCTAGGTAGAAATGAACATAGTAAACTAATGTTAATAAGTGGCTTTGTCAAATTAACAAAAAACAAAATGTCCAGAGAATGAATTGCTAGATTTTTATTATCACATATTTTCACAAGTGCTTCTCTGATCATTGAGAAGTTTCAGTAGTTGAGAGTGAGTCAGATGTGGCAAGTTATAGAGATGCTCTGGATTACACAGGAAATGCAGAGTCTAAGCTCAAAACTGTCTTTTGGGAATGTTATGCACCCAACACTTGGGTTGGGAACATATTGCACAATGATCTTGTTTCCCCTTGTCCTTGAAAAACAAAACTAAACAAAATCACAATACATCATTTACTCTGTATTATATGTATTAACTGGTTAAATCCTTAAAACTCTCCGAAGAATAAAACTGAGGCTAAGGAAAGTTACGGTTAGGAAGTGGTGATAGAATCTGGGTTTGAACCTTAGTAACTAAGCTTCAGAGACTATGTGCTTATATTATGTTATAGTGCTCACTATTTTAATTTAGTGCAGAATTTCTTTAGGGAAAATTGGTTATATCAAATGGAAACCTATATTGTATTATACCTATGATTCTTCTGTAAAAGTCAGCTTTTAGGCAAGAGTGCAGAAAATGACTCTTTGGTGTATTACTGCAGAGATAAGTGCTTCAGTTGGGAGGTAGCTGTTGAGACAAAATGTAAAACAGGGAGTGGAGATGGTTCTTCAGGAGCCAGGACCAGCTGACCTCAATCCTCTTTCTGCCCTTATATCTAAAATTCTAGAGTTATCATCCTGAATTTAATTTCAGGGCCAGTTCCCTGCATTGCTGTAATCTATGTTTTCTAAAAGAGTATTAATATTGCTAGTCAAAGCCGTGTGGGGTGACAATTTTTTCCTGAGTGTTGCTGCAAAACAGACCATTCAAAAGAATGAAATTCTACAAGTAATTCAATACTTGCATCGCATGAAAACCTGGTAGATTTAGACTTTCCAAGCTAGAAAAGGCCTGCAGCAGGGATGAAATAGGCTGGAGGGTCGTGTTGAATTCAAATCCTGGCTCTGCAACTTGCCAGCCTTATGACTTTGGGCAGGTTACTTAACCCTAGGAATCTCTTTCACCTCTCACTTAAAAGAGATTTAGACCTAACCAAGGGAGTATTGCAAGTATTTCATGTGGTAATGTGTGTCAAAAACCCTAACACAATGACAGTCACAGAGTAGGGGTTCAACCATTGCCAACTCCATTCCCCTACCCTTCCAGATGCCATGTGGCTCACTTAGTTAGTTGTCCTCTGAAAAATCTTAACAAAGAAGGCTCTTGTTTCTAAATAACTTCAGGGAAGAGATTTGATGAGCACTCCTGGTTGCCCATCCTATTGTCATTCACATCCCTAATTTTGTAGCCTTTAGTAAAGTACCATGTGCAGTGGGGAGCTCCACAGCTTGTGGGACATGCAGGGTTGGGGAGGGTCAATCAGAAGGCCACAGAGAAGCAGAAAAGTTTAGTTAAGAAGACCCTTGAGAGGCTGAAAGTACTTAGGCCAAACCCTCAGGCCTGGTGTGAAGGATTTAAGCACAATACAAGAACCAAGTGTTCAGTGCAGGCACCAGTCAGGGGCAGGAAGGCACAAGGATGCATGGATGGGCATAAATACAGACCACAAAGCCGCAGAGAGCCAGTTCAGGTCTGTGGTCATTGTGGTGATGGCACATCCTCAGGGTACCTACCTGGTGCCCAAGCTGTCTGTCCTGGCCCAGAGAACTCACATCCCATAAGCTAGGCCCATATCATAGCTTCTCTTAATTGTGAGTCTGTTTAACATTCACTCAGTTTCTTCCTGGCATGTAGACTTTCATGGTAAACTGAAATTTTAGCATTCTTCTTATACAGCTGAACAAAAATGTGCTTTCTTTTAACTTTTACTCACTGGCTCCAGCCCTGCACCAAGGATTCACACAGAAAGAAAATTCCGGCCGGGCATGGTGGCTTATGCCTGTAATCCCAGCACTTTGGGAGGCCGAGGTGGGCAGGTCATGAGGTCAGGAGATCGAGACCATCCTGGCTAACGCGGTGAAACCCCGTTTCTACTAAAAATACAAAAATTAGCCAGGTGTGGTGGTGGGCGCCTGTAGTCCCAGCTACTTGGGAGACTGAGGCAGGAGAATGGCATGAACCTGGGAGGTGGAGCTTGCAGTGAGCCGAGATGGTGCCACTGCACTCCAACCTGGGTGACAGAGCGAGACTCCGTCTCAAAAAAAAGAAAATTCCCTTTTTCTTGGGACAGTCTTTCAGACATTTAAAGAGAATGATCAACTGGCTAAACATCTCCAAGGTCTTTATCTGTAATTTAATTAATATAGTTTTCAGTTCTTTTCCCATTTTCTTTTCCTGCCTGTGACCTCTCTCCATCTGGTCAGTGAATACCCTAAACTACAGATCTCAGAACCTCTGGAAGAAGCAGACAGCAGTTAGTTACCACTGGAAAATGTAGTCCTGTGTGCCTATTAGCTTCCTTGGCAGCTGCCCCCTTACTATTGAGTGAACTGAGACAGTAGACTCAATTCTGAGATCTCATGAGTTGCTATCAAGGTCTGTCTCCTCATCCTCTATTTGTGCACTTGATTGTTTGAATAAGACTCTGAAATGTTGGGTCAGGTTTGAACTACTGCTTTTGGCATGCTGATTCTGCCATCCCCCTCCACAGCCTCTTCTCTCAGCCTCATGTAGATGGGGTATGCAGGCTCAAGGGGACAAACATTTAATAATACTTAATAAAAATTTTGGACTGAATGAGGCAGAGGTCAAAATTCTTCATTATGTCACAGTTCAGGGCATCCTATAGCATCATATCACCCATTAATCATCATCTCCAAATTTATTCAACCATTTATGAATTCACTGAATGGTATTATCATGAGGTCCATATCTCTGTAATTTGTTAACAACAATATTATAGGAAACTCCATCAAAGACATTGCCAAAATCAATAAGCACTCTATCTACTGCATCTTTTTAATTCTCTATTGTGGTCATCTCACCAACAGGCATGTCTAATGGGGATTGTTCTTAGTGAGTCAAAGTTGGTCCCAGGAAACATGTTCTTCCCAATAAGGGTTCACATTTCTTCTGTTACACAATTTTCTCAAGGAGTTTCTAGGGACCATCTTACTCTTTTGAAAATTAAAACCTGCCCTCTTCCCAAAAGATATTAAATAGATGAGGATAGGACAAAAGAGATTGAAATTAAACTTTGCAGAAATAATCTAGATCAGGCTTTATGAATAATTACCAGGCATTGTGCTAAAATTCTAAAAATGGCTATGATGTCACTTGCATAAATTATTAATAAATTATTATATATTTGATAATTTTTCTTTGTCGACCTAGAGGCAAAGGTATGGATGAGATCACATAGCAAGGGGATTGCTGCTGAGAAGGAGTCAAAGCCTGGGTTTTACTTGTGGCCTTGCTGCTACACTAACTTTACTGACATGCCATTCTGGGATAGTCTTTTCTCTCTGAGGCTTCAAGAGAAGATGAGAATACATTCCATCCCTACCTCTTGGAGTCATTGTGAGGACTCAGATGAAGTGCAGCGTCACGCAAAGGTAAGCGGTTATTAGTATGGCTTCTGGAAGAGTTTGTGTCTCCAAGTGGGATCCTTGGCTGTCAGATCCATGACTGCAGCTATAAATACCGTGGGAAGTCGGAAGCACACACTGGGGTTGACCGTATTCTCTAATTGGGTGTCACCTTTCACGAGCCAAGCAGCTGCCAAAACTCATTGCCTCTGATTTAGTGTCTTGGAACTGATCAGCATATTGTTTTTTTAATAACCATCTGAGGTTCAAGAAGTCTTCCAAGTGGTACCACTTGAAATATAACAGCTGGCTCAGGGGCTGTTTTGCGGTAGGCTCAAATGGGACTTAGGCGCTATTTTCTTCTTATGCATAAATGTGGTAACAAGCTTGAAAAGGGGGCTCAGCGATTCCCCACTGCCTCCAGTGCTCAGTAAGCAATTTGAATATTTCAATATGGAAAATATAACCTAGTTCTTTTTAGACCAATCTGCCTCTTATTCATAAATTAAATAGGATACACAGAGCTAAGAACAGAATGAAGACAAGACAGTGAAGACATCATATCAATAGCAGGAATCTATCCTGAGCCTGTCATTCTTCCATCTATATTCCTGTCCACCCATGTGTCCATATATCCATCAATCCATCTATTAATACATAAAAATTAAATGAATATTTATGATACACAAGACACTTAATGAGACCTAAGTCCTGCCTTCAAGGAGTTTATGGTTAAGTGGAGAAATCGAATATAATTCACAGCAAAGCAATGTTATTACAAGATCAGAGAAAGATTACTTCCAGTTAGATAGAACTGGGGAAGCATTTAGGCTGAACCAAGAAAGTTGGATAAGATTTAGATATATGGAGATGGGAGATACAGTTTTTCTAGGAAGAGGGAATAACCAACAATAAAGACATGAAGGAGGTAAACTATGGAGACTGCTTGGAGACTACTGTTCAGTATTGAGTTTTGCAGGAGATAATGAGAGTTAAGCTGAAAAGGTAGCCTGGGACAGATGATAAAGGGCCTGGAATTCCAGGCTAAGGAGTTTGTACATAATTTTGGAGAAAATTAGGAGCCCCTGAGGATTTTTGAATATTGTAGCATTGTATCCAGAACTGTGCTTCAGAAAGAGTACTGCCATTCCCAGTGTTAAATGTTAGAAGCAATATGCCAGAGCCTTGCCTCCAGGTCTTACCTTCTGGCTTTCACATGGCAGTTGTGGCTGCCAGTGGCTGGGAAGAAGATTATTCTATTTTACCCTGAAGGAGGAAGGTGGATATAGTTGATCTGTGAATTCCAGTCAGATTCCCTTTCAGGACTGACACACTTATCTGCTCATGCTGAGAGTGTTGGCTACTGATGACCATAGCCTAATCCCTCTCTGGGAACTGCATCTGGCTGGTGAGAGCTGCCTTTCCCAGGGTAATACTCTCTCCTTCAATGACTGGTTGATACAGGGTTTACAAAGGCCTGGCCCCTTTACCTCAATTTGGAAGACAACTCTGAATACTCCACAGTTCGTAACTCCCAAGCTTCCTGCAGGATTATCTGAGACTTCTGCATTCCCCAGTGCCTGCTCCGACAAAACTCCTGCACATACATCTCCATCTCTGAGTCTGTTTCTAGAATCCTGAGCAAAGGCAAAGAGTCTTCCTCTTCCCCAGCTTCCTCTGCAGTTGACTTATCCAGGGGATGGCTTGTGTCATCTCTCTTGTATCATCTCCCTCGCTAAGGGGCTGAAGATGGGCAGTGTTGCTCCTATTTCTAAGAGATTGTCTCTGTGAGTGTATCTGTGAGTGTAGAGTTTTCTCTTTAGGTATTGAGGGTCTCTGGACCTTCCCAGGCTGTGTTCCCCAAAATGTCTTCCATGGGATGTTTATGGAGGTACACCTTGAAAAAACTGGTAGCCAAACAAGTACTCAGTATCTAAGAGGTCAGAATTGTGGACAATGCTTGAGTATATCTGATTATAGAGAAGTCTTCTCAAAAACCATGTCAGGGGTTAAGGAAATGTTGCTTTATATGTTTGAGGAATTATTTGGGGCTGAAATACTCATTAGTGAGTATTTCATTAGTGAAAGGCAAGGCCAATGTCTACTTGGAATGATACTTGTAAAACAAGGGTTGAAAACTCATGTGGCTCGGCATCCATTCGACATAAACAATGAGATAAGAATGTAGGGTCCTGGGGACCTGAAAATAAAGTGTAGGCCTGTCCTAAGGGACTGCTGCTATAGGGGTTCATGAAAAAGATTGGTGCTTCCATGAGGAAGTGCTGGTCCCTGTGGCCAGACCTCAGGTTTTGCAAGGTATCTGTACTTTAAAAAATTTAAGTCTCCTGAGTTTTAATTTAATTTTTAGAAAATACTGTGTGCATGAAGCAAAATATATCTGCGAGCTGAATGTGGCCTTCAGGCTGTGGTTGTTTGCCTCTGTTTTAAACCACCATGCATGCTGGAGAGATCACCTGAGGCAAAAACAGTGAGCACATTTGTGTGCTCATCTCTCGAGGGGCCTCTGCCTGGTAATGGGCCACTGGGAGGCAGGGTGGGCTACAGAAATGGGGGGGGGAGGGCTGAAGAGCCTATGCATGCATGGTCTGAAGAGCAGACAGCTTCAAACATGTTTCCAAATGTGTTTTGGCCACTTTCCTTTAAGAGAACTGGGGAAATCTGCAGGTTTTAAAAAAAAATCTTATTTGTAAATTTACTTATTCCTTAAATTCCTTCTTAAAACATTATTTTATGTTATTTAATCTTCATGAGATCCTTCAAGGATTCCCAACTGTACACAAGATAACAGTTGACAGTTAAATCCCTCCATGTTAGGGCTGCACATTCAATTCATTCATTCATTCATTCAGGTGTGAATTCCTTGATTTGACACATACACAAATAATTATACAAATAATTATTGAATACTGTCTTGTACAGGGAACTGTATGAAGTACCTCTAGAATTACAAAAATGAATAAGGTACTGTTTCTGCCTTTCAGGAACTCAGATGCCCTCACTGCATCTCAAATGCACTCAGGTAGGTACGATGATGGTAAGAGTTCATATTTACTGACTACCTACTAAGTGGTTGGTACTATTCCTAGTATTTTGTTTAACTTTCGCATTTAATCCTATAACAGCATACCTAAGAAGTGACTATTATTCCTGACCTCCATTTAGAGAAAGCATGGAGACACATGCTGTTTCAGCACTTTCCCCAAGATCAGAGAGTTATAGGAGCTGGAGCTGGATAGAAGCCTGGTATACACCTCTCTGACTATTGCTTCACCGGTCCACCTGGCATCCTGTGGAGGGGCTTCTGAGCACCTGTAATCTGATGGAGAGCATGGCAGAGGCAGCTGGATGCTAGACACTGAGGAGACATCTGAGTCTGACAAGTGGAAAGAGATGTGTGTGGGGAAAGGAGATCAGGCAAAGGCTCAGCAGTAGGAAGGGCAGAGTGGCCCCTGAGACCACAGGAAGCAAAGGGAAGCAATGCTGGATGGCCGGCCAACTCCTGGGCTGTGGGGCCAGCAGCCATTAGAGACAGTCAGAGGAGAGGAGACTTAGACCCCACCAGACCCTGCAGAGGATGAAACAGAAGGATGCAAAGAGATTCATCCTCTTAAGAGAGGAAACAAATACAAATCACAATGAAACTCCACTTTCCTGCATTGGATTAACGAATACTCGAAAGCTTAATACTACTTAGTGTTGGCCAGGACTTTCCTTTTGCACAATTTTGATGGGTGAGTCAATTGGTAAAGTGTTTGTGAGTGCAGTTTGGCAATATGTGTGTATCTACATTTTAAATGCACATACTTTTTGGTCCAGAAAAAGTCCCCTGAGGATACATACATACCTGCAGGATAAATGCACACACATACATATATTTAGGGTTGGCATTTTTACAAACAGAAAATTAAAAATGATCTTCATCAGTAGGTTAAGCAAATACATTATGATAATACAAACTAGGGAATACTGTGGCTTCGTATTACTCTTTTTTTTTTTTTTACAACTTTTTTTATTTTATTTATTATTATTATTATTATTATTATACTTTAGGCTCTATGGTACATGTGCGCAACTTGCAGGTAAGTTACATATGTATACATGTGCCATGCTGGTGCGCTGCACCCACCAACTCGTCATCTAGCATTAGGTACATCTCCCAATGCTATCCCTCCCCCCTCCCCCCACCCCACAACAGTCCCGAGTGTGATCTTCCCCTTCCTGTGTCCATGTGTTCTCATTGTTCAGTTCCCACCTATGAGTAAGAATATGCGGTGTTTGGTTTTTTGTTCTTGCGATAGTTTACTGAGAGTGATGATTTCCAATTTCATCCATGTCCCTACAAAGGACATGAACTCATCATTTTTTATGGCTGCATAGTATTCCATGGTGTATATGTGCCACATTTTCTTAATCCAGTCTATCATTGTTGGACATTTGGGTTGGTTCCAAGTCTTTGCTATTGTGAATAATGCCACAATAAACATACGTGTGCATGTGTCTTTATAGCGGCATGATTTATAGTCCTTTGGGTATATACCCAGTAATGGGATGGCTGGGTCAAATGGAATTTCTAGTTCTAGATCCCTGAGGAATCGCCACACTGACTTCCACAATGGTTGAACTAGTTTACAGTCCCACCAACAGTGTAAAAGTGTTCCTATTTCTCCACATCCTCTCCAGCACCTGTTGTTTCCTGACTTTTTAATGATTGCCATTCTAACTGGTGTGAGATGGTATCTCACTGTGGTTTTGATTTGCATTTCTCTGATGGCCAGTGATGGTGAGCATTTTTTCATGTGTTTTTTGGCTGCATAAATGTCTTCTTTTGAGAAGTGTCTGTTCATGTCCTTCACCCACTTTTTGATGAGGTTGTTTGTTTTTTTCTTGTAAATTTGTTTGAGTTCATTGTAGATTCTGGATATTAGCCCTTTGTCAGATGAGTAGGTTGCGAAAATGTTCTCCCATTTTGTAGGTTGCCTGTTCACTCTGATGGTAGTTTCTTTTGCTGTGCAGAAGCTCTTGAGTTTAATTAGATCCCATTTGTCAATTTTGGCTTTTGTTGCCATTGCTTTTGGTGTTTTAGACATGAAGTCCTTGCCCATGCCTATGTCCTGAATGGGAATGCCTAGGTTTTCTTCTAGGGTTTTTATGGTTTCAGGTCTAACATTTAAGTCTTTAATCCATCTTGAATTGATTTTTGTATAAGGTGTAAGGAAGGGATCCAGTTCCAGCTTTCTCCATATGGCTAGCCAGTTTTCCCAGCACCATTTATTAAATAGGGAATCCTTTCCCCATTTCTTGTTTTTGTCAGGTTTGTCAAAGATCAGATAGTTGTAGATATGTGGCATTATTTCCGACGGCTCTGTTCTGTTCCATTGATCTATATCTCTGTTTTGGTACCAGTACCATGCTGTTTTGGTTACTATAGCCTTGTAGTATAGTTTGAAGTCAGGTAGCATGATGCCTCCAGCTTTGTTCTTTTGGCTTAGGATTGACTTGGCGATGCGGGCTCTTTTTTGGTTCCATATGAACTTTAAAGTAGTTTTTTCCAATTCTGTGAAGAAAGTCATTGGTAGCTTGATGGGGATGGCATTGAATCTGTAAATTACCTTGGGAAGGATGGCCATTTTCATGATATTGATTCTTCCTACCCATGAGCATGGAATGTTCTTCCATTTGTTTGTATCCTCTTTTATTTCCTTGAGCAGTGGTTTGTAGTTCTCCTTGAAGAGGTCCTTCACATCCCTTGTAAGTTGGATTCCTAGGTATTTTATTCTCTTTGAAGCAATTGTGAATGGGAGTTCACTCATGATTTGGCTCTCTGTTTGTCTGTTATTGATGTATAAGAATGCTTGTGATTTTTGTACATTGATTTTGTATCCTGAGACTTTGCTGAAGTTGCTTATCAGCTTAAGGAGATTTTGGGCTGAGAAAATGGGGTTTTCTAGATATACTATCATGTCATCTGCAAACAGGGACAATTTGACTTCCTCTTTTCCTAATTGAATACCCTTGATTTCCTTCTCTTGCCTAATTGCCCTGGCCAGAACTTCCAACACTATGTTGAATAGAAGTGGTGAGAGAGGGCATCCCTGTCTTGTGCCAGTTTTCAAAGGGAATGCTTCCAGTTTTTGCCCATTCAGTATGATATTGGCTGTGGGTTTGTCATAAATAGCTCTTATTATTTTGAGATACGACCCATCAATACCTAATTTATTGAGAGTTTTTAGCATGAAGGGTTGTTGAATTTTGTCAAAGGCCTTTTCTGCATCTATTGAGATAATCATGTGGTTTTTGACTTTGGTTCTGTTTATATGCTGGATTACATTTATTGATTTGCGTATATTGAACCAGCTTTGCATCCCAGGGATGAAGCCCACTTGATCATGGTGGATAAGCTTTTTGATGTGCTGCTGGATTCTGTTTGCCAGTATTTTATTGAGGATTTTTGCATCAATGTTCATCAAGGATATTGGTCTAAAATTCTCTTTTTTTGTTGTGTCTCTGCCAGGCTTTGGTATCAGGATGATGCTGGCCTCATAAAATGAGTTAGGGAGGATTCCCTCTTTTTCTATTGATTGGAATAGTTTCAGAAGGAATGGTACCAGTTCCTCCTTGTACCTCTGGTAGAATTCGGCTGTGAATCCATCTGGTCCTGGACTTTTTTTGGTTGGTAAGCTATTGATTATTGCCACAATTTCAGCTCCTGTTATTGGTCTATTCAGAGATTCAACTTCTTCCTGGTTTAGTCTTGGGAGGGTGTATGTGTTGAGGAATTTATCCATTTCTTCTAGATTTTCTAGTTTATTTGCATAGAGGTGTTTGTAATATTCTCTGATAGTAGTTTGTATTTCTGTGGGATCGGTGGTCATATCCCCTTTATCATTTTTTATTGCATCTATTTGATTCTTCTCTCTTTTTTTCTTTATTAATCTTGCTAGCGGTCTATCAATTTTGTTGATCCTTTCAAAAAACCAGCTCCTGGATTCATTTATTTTTTGAAGGGTTTTTTGTGTCTCTATTTCCTTCAGTTCTGCTCTGATTTTAGTTATTTCTTGCCTTCTGCTAGCTTTTGAACGTGTTTGCTCTTGCTTTTCTAGTTCTTTTATTTTATTTATTTTTTTTTCCGAGTTGTATTTTATTATTTTTTTTATTTTTTATTTTTTTATCTTTATTATTATTATTATTATTATTATACTTTAGGTTGTATGGTACATGTGCGCAATGTGCAGGTAAGTTACATATGTATACATGTGCCATGCTAGTGCACTGCACCCACCAACTCGTCATCTAGCATTAGGTATATCTCTCAATGCTATCCCTCCCCCCTCCCGCCACCCCACAACAGTCCCTGAAGTGTGATGTTCCCCTTCCTGTGTCCATGTGTTCTCATTGTTCAATTCCCACCTATGAGTGAGAATATGCGGTGTTTGGTTTTTTGTTCTTGCGATAGTTTACTGAGAATGATGATTTCCAATTTCATCCATGTCCCTACAAAGGACATGAACTCATCATTTTTTATGGCTGCATAGTATTCCATGGTGTATATGTGCCACATTTTCTTAATCCAGTCTATCATTGTTGGACATTTGGGTTGGTTCCAAGTCTTTGCTATTGTGAATAATGCGGCAATAAACATACGTGTGCATGTGTCTTTATAGCGGCATGATTTATAGTCCTTTGGGTATATACCCAGTAATGGGATGGCTGGGTCGAATGGAATTTCTAGTTCTAGATCCCTGAGGAATCGCCACACTGACTTCTACAATGGTTGAACTAGTTTACAATCCCACCAACAGTGTAAAAGTGTTCCTATTTCTCCACATCCTCTCCAGCACCTGTTGTTTCCTGACTTTTTAATGATTGCCATTCTAACTGGTGTGAGATGGTATCTCACTGTGGTTTTGATTTGCATTTCTCTGATGGCCAGTGATGGTGAGCATTTTTTCGTGTGTTTTTTGGCTGCATAAATGTCTTCTTTTGAGAAGTGTCTGTTCATGTCCTTCGCCCACTTTTTGATGGAGTTGTTTGTTTTTTTCTTGTAAATTTGTTTGAGTTCATTGTAGATTCTGGATATTAGCCCTTTGTCAGATGAGTAGGTTGCGAAAATTTTCTCCCATTTTGTAGGTTGCCTGTTCACTCTGATGGTAGTTTCTTTTGCTGTGCAGAAGCTCTTGAGTTTAATTAGATCCCATTTGTCAATTTTGGCTTTTGTTGCCATTGCTTTTGGTGTTTTAGACATGAAGTCCTTGCCCATGCCTATGTCCTGAATGGGAATGCCTAGGTTTTCTTCTAGGGTTTTTATGGTTTCAGGTCTAACATTTAAGTCTTTAATCCATCTTGAATTGATTTTTGTATAAGGTGTAAGGAAGGGATCCAGTTTCAGCTTTCTCCATATGGCTAGCCAGTTTTCCCAGCACCATTTATTAAATAGGGAATCCTTTCCCCATTTCTTGTTTTTGTCAGGTTTGTCAAAGATCAGATACTTGTAGATATGTGACATTATTTCTGACGGCTCTGTTCTGTTCCATTGATCTATATCTCTGTTTTGGTACCAGTACCATGCTGTTTTGGTTACTGTAGCCTTGTAGTATAGTTTGAAGTCAGGTAGTGTGATGCCTCCAGCTTTGTTCTTTTGGCTTAGGATTGACTTGGCGATGTGGGCTCTTTTTTTGTTCCATATGAACTTTAAAGTAGTTTTTTCCAATTCTGTGAAGAAAGTCATTGGTAGCTTGATGGGGATGGCATTGAATCTGTAAATTACCTTGGGAAGGATGGCCATTTTCATGATATTGATTCTTCCTACCCATGAGCATGGAATGTTCTTCCATTTGTTTGTATCCTCTTTTATTTCCTTGAGCAGTGGTTTGTAGTTCTCCTTGAAGAGGTCTTTCACATCCCTTGTAAGTTGGATTCCTAGGTATTTTATTCTCTTTGAAGCAATTGTGAATGGGAGTTCACTCATGATTTGGCTCTCTGTCTGTCTGTTATTGATGTATAAGAATGCTTGTGATTTTTGCACATTGATTTTGTATCCTGAGACTTTGCTGAAGTTGCTTATCAGCTTAAGGAGATTTTGGGCTGAGACAATGGGGTTTTCTAGATATACTATCATGTCATCTGCAAACAGGGACAATTTGACTTCCTCTTTTCCTAATTGAATACCCTTGATTTCCTTCTCTTGCCTAATTGCCCTGGCCAGAACTTCCAACACTATGTTGAATAGAAGTGGTGAGAGAGGGCATCCCTGTCTTGTGCCAGTTTTCAAAGGGAATGCTTCCAGTTTTTGCCCATTCAGTATGATATTGGCTGTGGGTTTGTCATAAATAGCTCTTATTATTTTGAGATACATCCCATCAATTCCTAATTTATTGAGAGTTTTTAGCATGAAGGGTTGTTGAATTTTGTCAAAGGCCTTTTCTGCATCTATTGAGATAATGATGTGGTTTTTGTCTTTGGTTCTGTTTATATGCTGGATTACATTTATTGATTTGCGTATATTGAACCAGCCTTGCATCCCAGGGATGAAGCCCACTTGATCATGGTGGATAAGCTTTTTGATGTGCTGCTGGATTCTGTTTGCCAGTATTTTATTGAGGATTTTTGCATCAATGTTCATCAAGGATATTGGTCTAAAATTCTCTTTTTTTGTTGTGTCTCTGCCAGGCTTTGGTATCAGGGTGATGCTGGCCTCATAAAATGAGTTAGGGAGGATTCCCTCTTTTTCTATTGATTGGAATAGTTTAAGAAGGAATGGTACCAGTTCCTCCTTGTACCTCTGGTAGAATTCGGCTGTGAATCCATCTGGTCCTGGACTTTTTTTGGTTGGTAAGCTATTGATTATTGCCACAATTTCAGCTCCTGTTATTGGTCTATTCAGAGATTCAACTTCTTCCTGGTTTAGTCTTGGGAGGGTGTATGTGTTGAGGAATTTATCCATTTCTTCTAGATTTTCTAGTTTATTTGCATAGAGGTGTTTGTAATATTCTCTGATGGTAGTTTGTATTTCTGTGGGCTTGGTGGTGATAACCCCTTTATCATTTTTTATTGCATCTATTTGATTCTTCTCTCTTTTTTTCTTTATTAATCTTGCTAGCGGTCTATCAATTTTGTTGATCCTTTCAAAAAACCAGCTCCTGGATTCATTTATTTTTTGAAGGGTTTTTTGTGTCTCTATTTCCTTCAGTTCTGCTCTGATTTTAGTTATTTCTTGCCTTCTGCTAGCTTTTGAATGTGTTTGCTCTTGCTTTTCTAGTTCTTTTAATTGTGATGTTAGGGTGTCAATTTTGGATCTTTCCTGCTTTCTCTTGTGGGCATTTAGTGCTATAAATTTCCCTCTACACGCTGCTTTGAATGCATCCCAGAGATTCTGGTATGTTGTGTCTTGGTTCTCGTTGGTTTCAAAGAACATCTTTATTTCTGCCTTCGTTTCGTTATGTACCCAGTAGTCATTCAGGAGCAGGTTGTTCAGTTTGCACGTAGTTGAGCGGTTTTGAGTGAGATTCTTAATCCTGAGTTGTAGCTTGATTGCACTGTGATCTGAGAGACAGTTTGTTACAATTTCTGTTCTTTTACATTTATTGAGGAGAGCTTTACTTCCAAGTATATGGTCAATTTTGGAATAGGTGTGGTGTGGTGCTGAAAAAAATGTATATTCTGTTGATTTGGGGTGGAGAGTTCTGTAGATGTCTATTAGGTCCGCTTGGTGCAGAGCTGATTTCAATTCCTGGGTATCCTTGTTGATTTTCTGTTTCGTTGATCTGTCTAATGTTGACAGTGGGGTGTTAAAGTCTCCCATTATTAATGTGTGGGAGTCTAAGTCTCTTTGTAGGTCACTCAGGACTTGCTTTATGAATCTGGGTGCTCCTGTATTGGGTGCATATATATTTAGGATAGTTAGCTCTTCTTGTTGAATTAATCCCTTTACCATTATGTAATGGCCTTCTTTGTCTCTTTTGATCTTTGTTGTTTTAAAGTCTGTTTTATCAGAGACTAGGATTGCAACCCCTGCCTTTTTTTGTTTTCCATTTGCTTGGTAGATCTTCCTCCATCCTTTTATTTTGAGCCTATGTGTGTCTCTGCACGTGAGATGGGTTTCCTGAATACAGCACACTGATGGGTCTTGAGTCTTTATCCAATTTGCCAGTCTGTGTCTTTTAATTGGAGCATTTAGTCCATTTACATTTAAAGTTAATATTGTTATGTGTGAATCTGATCCTGTCATTATGATGCTAGCTGGTTATTTTGCTCATTAGTTGATGCAGTCTCTTCCTAGTCTCGATGGTCTTTACATTTCAGTATGATTTTGCAGTGGCTGGTACCAGTTGTGCCTTTCCATGTTTAGCGTTTCCTTCATGAGCTCTTTTAGGGCAGGCCTGGTGGTGACAAAATCTCTCAGCATTTGTTTCTCTGTAAAGTATTTTATTTCTCCTTCACTTATGAAGCTTAGTTTGGCAGGATATGAAATTCTGGGTTGAAAATTCTTTTCTTTAAGAATGTTGAATATTGGCCCCCACTCTCTTCTGGCTTGTAGGGTTTCTGCCGAGAGATCTGCTGTTAGTCTGATGGGCTTCCCTTTGATGGTAACCCGACCTTTCTCTCTGGCTGCCCTTAACATTTTTTCCTTCATTTCAACTTTGGTGAATCTGACAATTATGTGTCTTGGAGTTGCTCTTCTCAAGGAGTATCTTTGTGGCGTTCTCTGTATTTCCTGAATCTGAATGTTGGCCTGCCTTGCTAGATTGGGGAAGTTCTCCTGGATAATATCCTGCAGAGTGTTTTCCAACTTGTTTCCATTCTCCCCATCACTTTCAGGTACACCAATCAGACGTAGATTTGGTCTTTTCACATAGTCCCACATTTCTTGGAGGCTTTGCTCGTTTCTTTTTATTCTTTTTTCTCTAAACTTCCCTTCTCACTTCATTTCATTCATTTCATCTTCCAGGGCTGATACCCTTTCTTCCATTTGATCACATCGGCTCCTGAGGCTTCTGCATTCTTCACGTCGTTCTCGAGCCTTGGTTTTCAGCTCCATCAGCTCCTTTAAGCACTTCTCTGTATTGGTTATTCTAGTTATACATTCTTCTAAATTTTTTTCAAAGTTTTCAACTTCTTTGCCTTTGGTTTGAATATCCTCCCGTAGCTCGGAGTAATTTGATCGTCTGAAGCCTTCTTCTCTCAGCTCGTCAAAGTCATTCTCCGTCCAGCTTTGTTCCATTGCTGGTGAGGAACTGCGTTCCTTTGGAGGAGGAGAGGTACTCTGCTTTTTAGAGTTTCCAGTTTTTCTGCTCTGTTTTTTCCCCATCTTTGTGGTTTTATCTACTTTTGGTCTTTGATGATGGTGATGTACAGATGGGTTTTTGGTGTGGATGTCCTTTCTGTTAGTTTTCCTTCTAACAGACAGGACCCTCAGCTGCAGGTCTGTTGGAGTACCTGGCCGGCCGTGTGAGGTGTCAGTTTGCCCCTGCTGGGGGGTGCCTCCCAGTTAGGCTGGGGGGTGCCTCCCAGTTAAAATAAAACCCCAAGCCCTTTCCCATGGCCTGTAAGGCCTGGCATGATTTGGTCCCTTCCCCGTTCTCACCCTAATTTTCCACTGCTCTTTCTCTCCCCCTGCTCCAGTTCCTAGAGGCTACAGCTGTTGCACAGACCAAGGCAGTTCCACCCTTAGGGCCTTTGCTCCTGCAGTTTCTCCTTCTTGGAAGGTTTTCTCCCGCAGATATTAACATGACTATCTCCTCACTCTATTTATACCTCTGTTCAAATATCAACATGTGGTGAACAACTTCGAAAGTGACCCTTAATGATCTGCCCTCCTGGTATGGATTCCCTCCCTTCTAGTGTGAGCTGGACCTAGTGACTTACTAATAATGAATAGAATATTTTAAAAGGGGAGATATCACTTTTGAGATCTGATAACAAAATACCATGACTTCATCTTGCATGCTCTTTCTCTCTCCCTCTGTCTGCCTCTCCCTGGCATTCTTGCTTGTGAGGAAGCAGGCTGCCATGCTGTGAGCTGCACTATAGAGAAGTCCACATGGCAAGGAACTGAGAGAGACCTTCAGCCAACAGCCAATGAGGAACTGATGCTCCCAGAGAACAGCCTGTAGGAAGCTAATTCCTGCTAACAACCTTCAGATGACTGCAGGTCTGGCTGGCAACTCAACTGAAGCGTGAGAGAGATCCTGAAGCAGCGGGTGCAGCTAAGCCTCTCCTGGATTCCCATTAGACAGAAACTGTGAGATCATGAATACTGTTGTTTTAAACACTAAGTCTTAGGGTAATTTGAAACACAGCGATAGACCACTGATACAGAATCCCTGGGAGAAGTGTTCTATGACTATGCAATTTAAAACAGTATTCTTTGTTGCACAATGACCCCGTAACCTGCTTTATTTTATTTCATAGCATGTATTTCTTGGGCATTCTTTGATATCTTTTTGTTTGTATATTTCTTTCTCTTTACTAGAATGTAAAGTTTTATGAGGATGAAAGTCTTTTGCTTATCATTGTGTTCCCTCGTGCCTAGAAAGGTGCCTGACATTAAGTGGGTGCTCACGTTTGGTAGGTATTTGTGAAGGAATAAATATTGCAACCCATAAAAAGAATGAATAGTCATGCAGATCCGATATGGGGAAGGCTTCCAAAATATAACATTATGGCGGGAGGGAAAAGCAAGTTGCAAGGCAATCTATATATATCATGATCCCCCTTTCATATCTAAAAGTTTGCATATGCAATGAAAAATGTCTGAAAAGATACAGATCAAAGTGTGAATAGTGGTTTTCCCTACAAGATAAAATTATGGAGCCACACTGTCTTAAACATTTCTTTAATTTTTAACGGTTTTATAATTATTCTAGAATCAGAAAAATTCAATGAAGACATTTTATGCAATTCTTAAGGCCAACCAGCCACTTGCTCTTCAGTGTTCCTGTGTCTTCTCTTGGCAAACCTCCTAAGAGGCTACCTGCTGCTAGTCTGAACCCAGCAGCCTTAGACTTTTTCCTTACGGTGGCCAGAACCATTCTCCCTGCACCTCACCCAGCCAGCCTCCAGTCTCCAGGCAGTGCACAGGAAGAGCTCCCACATGACAGACTGTCAGAAACCTAGCATGTTTTCTGTGAATATTTCTTGGCAATAATTACTGAATAGGAAATAGGGAGTTGAAGAGAAATAAAAATACAGTACAGCAAAAATAACTGTTTTTGCAGTTCAGCCTTGAAGGGATAAAGGCTGCCGAGTAGCTGATGGATGGAGCACACTGCGCTGATCCTCTGCTTTGCTTGAGGGTGAAGTTCTCATGGGGACACTAAGGCTGGGCTTCATGGAAAGCTCCAGTGAGATCCCTGGACACATATCAGATTTCTCCCTGGTTATGCTGAGTGTATCTGTGCAGGAATGTACTCAGAGTGCTCCATCTAAAGCCCAGCATTCCCTGTAGACTAAGAGTCAGTGTGGGAGAGAGGTGGGGGCGGGCAGCCTTGTCATTCTTCCCCTCACAACTTGGCTTGGGCAGTTTTTCATCTCCTTGCTGTGTTATCGACTCTCCACTGCCTCACCCACTATATCCTATATGCTCTTAAATTTGCTGTATATGTTGACTGGGAGGCAAGGTAAGCCTCCAAGAGGAGAGCTGATCATAATCCTGAAAGACACAATCCAGAGTGCCACCATTCTGAATGTGGAAATCCTGAAAGATCACAATCCCAAAAATACAATTCTGAGAAGAACAATAAAAAAGTATTTTAAAGATATTTAAAAGAGAATTTATTTGAGAAACATAAAAATGCAACAGAACAGTTCACAGGCCACTTTATACAATAAAATAGTCAATAATAATGTACATATTTTTGGAGGCATAAACATTCAGATATACTAATGACAGCCACATGGATATTACAATTATGAGCAGATGAACTGTATTCATAAAGAAATAGGTGAAAAAGGGAAATATATAAACACATATCACTATGGTTGTGTACACAGCCTTATAACTGCAGTCATATGAAATACCGTTATGAGCAACCTGACGGTATTTTAAAGAGATCAATAAAAAAAGAAAACCATGTTGGGTCACCATCACATATGCAGTCTCCCAAAGAGTCGAGATCTTGAGACATTTTATTTCTCACAAATGCAGATGTAGCAAAAGAACATCTCTTCATTTATTGAGAACATTTCAACATTTTTACTTACATGCACAATGCTTACACACAAAATCAACGTTATGATAATGCATTTTCTGGAGTCAAATTTGCAAAAAAATGCGTAAAACTAATTAGAACGCTCTAAAAGTCTCTATGCAATTTATATCTTCAATATTGAAAATGATGTAAAGATGAAATACATAACCTAGCAAATTGTAAAATACAATGTTAACAAATTAAAATAATGAAAAAGACTAACAAAAAGAGAAGAAAAAACATTAGACATGAAAAAGTATATTAAGTGGATAGATTATGGCAATTGCACAGAGGTTGTCCATAAGGCTGGCTAACCTTCACTATCATTGACTATATTTTGAAGTCTTGCGTCACGATGAATAGCTGCTTTTTTCTATTAGGACATGGCTTTCCTCAGAGAATATTTTCATATTCATTTTCTATGTAGTGCTGCTCTTTTTGATATTGTTCTGTGATTCAATATACAACAACATGAACATTTCCTGTTAAACTTTCCCATCTTCTGTTCAGGAATTTTGATCTCTAGGGATTTCAATATTTGGGATGATGGTGTTTGGAATTGTGTCTTTCAGGATTATGATCCAAACCCCTCTGAGAGCAGGGACACAAGATGTTGTGTCCTCTGTGGTATCCTCAGGGCCTGCTATACTGATAGCACAAGTAGAGACTCAAGCAGTGTGGTTGGCAGAATGAATAGCCACTCTCACATTTGTGTATGTCCTTTCTAAAGTGTGCTCCACCATGGCATGGTCTGACACTATGGAGTAGAGCAGGATTGTACACACCTTCTTTCTACATTCTATACTTCCATAAATGTAATCTAAGAGCAGATTTTTTGGGCAGCCAATTAAACAGTTACAAAACTTGTTCCTCCAACCTTTTCTTCTTAAAGAAGATGTCAGCTATTATTTCTTTAAATGTCACTTTAATGATGAAATATTTCAAACATACTATATTTAAAATATTCTGAACATAGCAAATCCTTATGGACCTACCTCTGGAAGTTAACATATATTCTTTTTTTTTTTGCTTTTTTCATAATTTTAATTTTCATTTATTTTTCTTTTCCTTTTTATTTATTTATGCTTTTAATTTTTGATTTTTGTTGGTACATAGTAGGTATATATATTTTGGGTGTACATGAAATGTTTTGATGCGGGCAAGCAATATGAAAAAAGCACATTATGGAGAATGGGGTATTCATCCCCTCAAGCATTTATCCTCTGAGTCACAAACAATCCAGTTACACTCTTCAAATTATTTAAAAATGTACAAGTAAGTTATTATTGACTTTAGTCACCCTGTTGTGCTATCAAATAGTAGGTCTTACTCATTCTTTTTACTGTTTCTGTATCTACTAACCATCCCCACCTCCCCTCCTTGCCCTCCAGTATGCTGCTATTTTACCATGATTACTTCAAATTTTTGGATAAATAAAATATACAGATAAAATCAAAGCCTCCTTTATTTTTCATTCTTTGCTTTTCATTCTTTCATCACAATAAATAAATATTATTCTGAAGTTGACGTATGTTCTTCCCACCCATGTTTTATAATTTTATTACATGTATACTTATAAAATATCATATATAAAGTATCAAATCTTATTTGTCTGATATTCTGTAACTCACAATTATGTTTTCAATATTGATTCCTGGGAACCTAATTTTAGTTACTGAATTCTATGAGTATGTAATAATTTGTCTATGCTCCAGTAGCTGTGTATAGGATTTCTCATTTCCCCATTTTCAACCATTCCATAGTTTTATAAGGCTTTTTATTTACCAAGCCAGTAAATATGAAATGATATCTCATTTTAATTTGCATTTTCCTTTTACTAGTAAGGTTGGACATCTTTTCATGCATTTTTTTTTTTTTGCCATT
Source organism: Pongo abelii (assembly GCF_028885655.2). Taxonomy (NCBI): domain Eukaryota; kingdom Metazoa; phylum Chordata; class Mammalia; order Primates; family Hominidae; genus Pongo; species Pongo abelii. Next base: position 144,962,570 of record NC_085928.1, on the reverse strand, counting down.
TAGATTTTTTCTTTTATCGATTTCCTATTCTTACATTGTGCTAGTTTGCAAAAATGGCCACAATAATTTCTATCCCTGAATCCATATCCTTGGTTAATTCCCATCATACTGATTCTGGGCGTAGACATGAGATTTCCTTTGGCTAAGGAGATAAGAAAATGTGAGACTTGAAGAGGCCCAAGAGACTTGGAAAGTACTTGTGCACTGGTGCTGTTTCTTGCTTCTCTGCAACCACCACCATGTGAAAAAGCCTGGGCTAGTCTGCTGAATGATGAGGGACACATGGCCTGGTGACCTTCATTAGTCCAGCCAACTGCCAAACACGTGAGTGAGGCCATTGACTGCCAGCTGACTGCAAACATGAGACTGAGCCCACCTAATTTCTTGAGGATAAAATGAGCCATTTTTTCTGAGCCCAGCCCAAACTGTCAACCCACAGAAATCAGAGCACATAGATATTTGTTGCTTTAAGCCAGTAGCCCTGGGTGGTGTGTTATGGTAACTATAGCTCGTTCACATTATTTTGCCCATTTTTTCCCCTTTTGGTTGCTTGTCTTTTTTTTTTTTTTTATTGCTAAACTCTTTCTTCATTCCTTCTGGTTTTTTTTTTTTTTTTTTAAACAGGGCCTCACTTTGTCACCCAGGCTGGAGTGCAGTGGTGCGATCTCAGCTTACTATAGCCTTGAACCTCCACCAGGCTCAAGTGATCCTCCCACCTCAACCTACTGAGTAGCTGAGACTACAGGTACATGCCACCACACCCAGCTAATTTTTATATTTTTTGTAGATATGGGGTTTCAACATGTTGCCCAGCCTGATCTTGAACTGCTGGGTTCAAGGGATCTGCCTGCCTTGGCTTCTGAAAGTGCTGGGATTACAGGCATGGACCACCGTGCCCAGTCTGCTAAACTCTTTCTTAACATGACATTTCTCATTCAGCTCTGTAAGTTTATGAGGCAGACATTATTATCATTATTATCATCATTTCCATTTTAGAGATGAGGGAGCTAGGATTACAGGTTTAGTGATTAATCAAAGATCATGCACCTAGCAAGCAGGGAAGGTGAAATTTGAATCCATAAATGTCTGGCTACAGGACCAGAGCTTTCAGGCAATTTCACTTCCCTGCTTCTCTCGCATGTTGAATTTACAGTCGCTCAGTTCATGGAAACTCTTTAGGGCCAGGCACTATGCCACATTTTATATCATACTAAACACAGAGTTTTGTTTTAAACTTGGTTTAGGACTTTCTGTTTTCAGTGGTGTACTAGAACAAGCCCACAGCAGCTCACGAGAGCCAATGTTAGCTAGCATCTCTTCCCAATTCTGAGTTCAGGGCCTCACATGGTAACTTGACATTAGCTGTGGTAGGAGTCTTTATACCACAGAATTTAGCAAATACTGTGAATCAGGGGCTTTTATCTTCTAGAGAGCTGGTTTACCAGCACATAAAGTACTGGGCTGTGTTTATTCCAGTTCCTTGTATCTTAGATCTGTCCCTTTCAGTTGGTGGTTAGCATAGTGTTGGAACATTATTTGTCATCCAACATATTTGCTATTCCTATCCACTTTATATCATTTCACAAATGGAATAAGTGTATCGTCTATGTCTTCAATGGCTCACAAACTGAGCTTTAAGGGCTGGGAGTAGAAACTTTTCTCCAGGTTCACTTGTTCCATTAATCAATACGTTCATTCCTCTACTGATAGGCAATAGTCCTTGAGTATTTTTTATGTGACAAATAGTATTCTAAGCCCTTTACATGTATTAAATTATTGTAATCCCCTCAGAAACTGATGAGTTATGGATTTGAGGCACAAGGAAATTGAATTCCTTAGGGGTCTACAAAACTAGGTGACGGCTGAACTGGATTCAAATCCAGTTTGCTAGTTTGCTATCCTCTCTTTACTTAATTGCACTACAATCCAAACTTTGAGCCTCTATCTGATCTACAAGGATACCACAGAGGAGTCTGGATTCAGTGAGCAGTGGGATTCAGCAGTAGTAGAGGGCCATTGTAAGTTTTTGAATGGGAGAGTGATACTTTTCACACGGTACTTAGAATGTTTTGTTACACTAGAGTATGACAGATTGTCCCAAGTAGGAGAAAGGCCAGGGGCAGGAAAAACACTTGTGGGATTACAGCTATCATTTAGAGCTTGCTCATGTTTATGGAAATGAAATGACTCTTCTATATGGGGCTTTCACTCCAACTGGATCAGGCTCCTACTGGCTCATTCAGGTTGCCAAGGTTCTGTTCATGCTATTTCCCTGATCCACGGTACATTCTCTAGCTACTTCATTTCTTTATATATAAAAATAGTTAAAAAATAAACTACAGATATAATATTATTATTGGGCTCTTCCACAACATCATTCCCCTTAAATATTCATCATCTGTTTTATACACTTCTGATTTAATAATTTCCCACATATTTATTATTTGTCACCAGTGAGTCTTTAAGTTCCTCAAGGGCAGGAACCACGTCTTATACTTTGGCATGCTCTGCAGTGCTGAGATCACCAGAGTTACTCCATAAATGCTTGTGGAATATGAAAATGCATAAATAACTCTTCTTTTTTTTTCCATGGGCAAGCTCATTGACAGTAGGTGCCTGGAGTAATATAATTAGGAAACTCCAAAATAAAATTGTGTTAAGGAACTACTTAAATGCTGTAAAGGAAAGTAGAGAAGACAGCCAATTAGTATCTATGAGCACCCATGATTTCTACGTAATAGAAGAAGTCATTTATTGGATTTAGTTGATGTAGTTAAGTTCCTGGCTACAGGCTGTCCCCTGGGTCCTTAATTGCTCATCCAAAAGGAGGAAGTAGTGGCCCCACTCAGAGCCAAGTTATAAGGTATCCATTAGCAGATTTGAGAGTGTGGCTAGAGAATTGTGGAGCCTGAATGAGGTGAACAGAACCAACAACTACCAATTATCTAGTGTGTGCAAACACTATGCTAAAGCACATTTTCTTTTAGTCGTCATTACAAACCTGCTACGTGTGTTTTGCTATTCCTTTTGAGAGATGAGAAAACTGAGCTCTGAAAGAGTATGTAACTTGTTTCAGAGTACACAGCGGGTAAGAAGTGGAGCGGAGATTCAAATTCGCTTTCATCTGGCTCTAAAAACAATGCTTTATTGTTTACCTATAGGGCTAGCCTGGTAATGTAAATGTGTGAATTGGGCTGGGTATAGGAAAACTGGGAAAATTTCCAAACCCTGTTTAAAGATTCAGAATCAAACTTAAAAACTACACTTCCTCCCAAAACTTTTGCAGGCTAGCCTTCTCTATCGGATCATCACTTGCAACTCTTATTTTTAATAAAGCACTTCACCCAGTCAGAGGTGGGAGACATGGATTTGTCTGATATTTTCTATGATGGGATGCTGTTACTTAGCAAGTCCAGCCTGGAATTTCAACTAATTCTTGATGGGGAAAAGCATACCATTCAGAGGTTGTGAAAGCAAAGAGATCATCCAGGGACCCAAGTTAGGTGGTACTCCTAAAGACAGCCAGAGCTGGACTGTGCTAATAGACTTCAGCAAAGACAGTGGGTGCAGTGATTGACAGGCTGGTCTGTAGCAACAGAACTGGGGGTTATGTCAAATGGAATACCAGGAGAGTCTGGGGACACACAGGTCATCTGGTTCCAGAGGAAGATAAACGTAGCCTCAAAGACTGTGGGAAGATGATAGAGAAGGTATATGGGAAGGTGGTTAGCAGTGGAATGGTCAGGAGTAGAGATCTAAACAATAGCACCAAGGCAGAGTATTCAAGGCTTCTCTCTCTGGATGCCAGAGGACTGGATGGCAGGCTCTATTCTGGAGAGCCAGGTGGGATTTACACTCAGCAGAAAGACATAACAGAGTTCTAGGAGGTATTTTCCAGAATATACCCAAGGCAAGAATGGTCTCTGTCCTAATCCTTGCAATTTAAGGGACGATATATATCATGATCATGATCATGATCACACACACACACGAACACACCAGTGTCTCTCACTTGAGATCCAGCTGTTATTGCTGGCACATCATAACCTGGAACATTCGCTGTCAGTGCTATCACCATTCAGGCCCCAGGGAAATGCTTCTTCACATCTCTTGCTGCACAACACAAATCAATTCATTCAGGTATGTGGGTTTGCTGTTGTTATCAGAAAAAGACAAGGGAAATTTGAGCAGTGGAAGCACTTAGGTAAGGGAAAAGACAAATTAGTGTACCAAATCCTTCCTCTCAGGTACATGAATGCAATAGGTTCTGGCATAATAAAATAAGATTTTTTATTAGTGTCACATATTCTTTTTTTTTCCCTTCTTTTTACACTCCAATTTGTGGGTTTTGATAGTGCTTAGAGTTAATACGGTATTCACAAAAGTTGTTCATGGTAGATGAATAGTTTAGGTCTGAATATAACATGCATGAAGTATGACACTGCTTCTTTTTTGTTTTTTAAAAATAATTATTATGGGTATGTAATAGTTGTATATATTTATGGGGTACATTTGATGTTTTGATATAGGCATACAATGTGTAATTATCAAATCAGGATAATTAGGGTAATCATCACCTCAAGCACTTATCATTTCTTTGTGTTAGAAACATGGCAATTCCACTCTTTTAGTTATTTGAAAATATACAATAAATTATTGTTAACTATAGTCACCCAATTATGCTACTGAATACTAGATCTTATTCATTCTATCTAACTTTATTTTTGTACCCATTCACTAGCCCCACTTTACCCCCACTCCCTGCCACCCTTCCTAGCCTATGGTAACCATCATTCTACTCTCTATGAGTTCAATTTGCTTAATTCTTGGCTCCCACATATGAATGAGAACATGCAAAATTTGTCCTGCTGTGCCTGGCTTATTTCACTTAACATAATGTCCTCTAGGTCCATCCATGTTGTTGCAAGTGGCAGTGTTTTTTCTTTTTTTATGGCTAAATGATATTCCATTGTGTTTATGTACCACATTTTCTTTATCCATTTATTTACTGATGGACACTTAGGTTGATTCCATATCTTGGTTTGGTGATTAGTGATGTAATAAACATGGGAATGCAGATATCTCTTCAATATATTTATGTATTTTCTTTTAGATATATACACAGCAGCGGCATTGCTGGATCATATTGTAGTTCTATTTCTAGTTTTTTGAGGCACCTCCATACTGTTCTCCATAGTGGCTATACTAATTTACATTCCCACCAACAGTGACACTGATTCCTAACATGGTCAACTGCATGGGCATTGAATTCTCAAATTGCAAATAATCTTATTTTTATGATATATCTATTAAGCTTTAATTAAATTTTCAAAATATCGAATGAAAAATTAAAGATGATTTAAGTAATTATTTAAAAATGCAATATTCATTGATTACAATATATATTTTACCTTTAAACTTAATAAGTTTGAATATTTTGTAAGAAAAATAGATTTATAATTCTTTGAGAAACTAATTTTACAAACGTTTATACTCAATTTAAATGTAATTTAATTTATTTTATTTTTTTTGAGACCAAGTTTCACTCTTGTCACCCAGGCTGGAGTGCAATGGTGTGATCTTGGCTCACTGCAACCTCCACCTCCTAGGTTCAAGTGATTCTCCTGCCTCAGCCTCCCAAGTAGCTGGGACTACAGGCACATGCCGCCATGCCTGGCTAATTTCTTTTTATTTTTTTGTAGAGATGGGGTTTCACCATGTTGGCCAGGCTGGTCTCGAACTCCTGACTTCAAATGATCTGCCCACCTCAAATGATCCACCCAAAGAGCTGGGATTACAGGCATGAACCACCATGCCTGGCATCAATTTACATTTTAAATGAAAATTTATTTCAATTATGTACACTTTAAATACAATTTGCTTGTAGAGTGAATGTCATTATTATCCTCATTTGTGTCAACTGAACACAAATTACATAAAACTCTTGATTATAGGAACATACTTAGTAATTTTACTTAACTGATGGAAAGAAAAATAAAGTTCACAGAATGCATATATAGTAATTTATGAATTATGTATGCATTTATTACTACCCAAATATTATACATCTATCAATAGGCCACCTACACATAGGCAATAATGATTAAATTCAGTTTATCTTGGTATTTTCTTTTTGGCCATATGAAACTATAGCTTGCACATATTTTTAAATTTTGTCATCATAATGGTATAGACATTAAGGTGAAATGTAATTTATCTGCCAATTTGTCAGTTTAATTTATAAATTTTAAATATTTAGACATGGTATGTGGGTTTAGTAAGTTGAATTGTGGCCTCCAAAATGATATGTCTAAATCCTAATCCCTGCTACCTAAGAATGTGCCCTCATTTTGAAAAAAGGGTCTTTGCAGATGTAATTGAGTGAAGCATCTCAAGATAAGATCATTCTGGATTAACCGTGTGGGTCATAAGTCCAATGACAAGTATCCTTATGAGAAGAGGAGAAGACACAGAGACACAGGAGAAAATGGCCTGTGAAGGAGGAGCAAGGACCAAGCCAAGAATACCTGGAGTAACTGGAGGCTGAACAAAGTGAAGAAGAATTCTCCTCTACAGCCCTCAGAGGGCATGCTGCTGACACCTTGACTTGAGATTTCTAGCCTCCAGAGCTGTGAGATAATAATTCTTTTTCTTTTAAAGCCACAAATTTTGTAGTAATTTGTTATAACATCCCTGGGAAACTAACATAGAAGTCTTCTATCTGTATCCTTGTTCTGGGTCCTGCTAATATTAGGAGTCAGTAATATTTGTCTACTGGGTAGACTAGTCTTGGGGTGGGGATGCTTTACAAGAGCTTGGTTTAAAACCTGTCCAAATGCTTTCCCTGAGAGATTGTGAGATCTTTGGAGGCAGGTACTTATCTTTTCTTTATATCCCTAACTGCTAGCCAGGTACTCAGTATGGGCTAATGAAGAAATGAATCAATAAATGATTGAATGGTGGCCATCAAGCTCCAGGGCCAAACTTGCCTGGGTTAAAATTCAATTAATGGAGGTGGTTCTTAGGAGCACTACAGTGTGGAAAGCCCTGTTCTTCACTAACATTGGAGAGAAAGGAGTGCAAGACATAGAAGATGAGACATTTGTTTCAGGAATCAGCCCATCATTTACTGCCATGGGCTGCTAAATGTTTAACAACTGGCTCTCTAGAAAACACAAGACAAAACAAAACAAGTCCTCATTCTTTTAAAACTTTTCTGATTTCTGTAGTGTAAATATTCCCACCATACCTGACTTTTTTTTCTTTCTTTCTCTCTTTCTTTCTTTCTTTCTCTTTTTTTTTTTTTTTTTTTTTTTTTGAGACAGAGTCTCGTTCCGTCGCCCAGGCTGGAGTGCAGTGGTGCAATCTCGGCTCACTGCAACCTACACTTCTCGGGTTCAAGCAATTCTCCTGCCTCAGCCTCCCAAGTAGCTTGGACTACAGGCATGCGCCACCACGCCTGTATAAAAAAATTTTTGTATTTTTAGTAGAGACGGAGTTTCACCATGTTGGTCAGGATGGTCTCAATCTCTTGACCTCATGATCTGCCTGCCTCAGCCTCCCAAAGTGCTAGGATTACAGGTGGGTCACCGTGCCCGGCCCTGATTTCAAAGCACTAACAAGAAGCCGCTGCTTGTGGAGTTGGGAAAAGATCATGGTGCACGATTTGCTCTCATAAGCCCCTCTGAGCTGGCTCCAGCACACTGTTATCTGTGATCGAAAATTGTCTAAGATGGAATGATGTCAGCAAGATGGCAGAATAAGGGTTTTCTACTGTCATCTCTCCACAGTTCACTGATTTTGACAACCACTGTGGATGAGAGTACCATTGTGGGAGCCTGGGTGTCCAGTAGAGAAGTTCTAGCACTCCAATGGAGCAAAAACAAAACAAACAAAACAACCAAAAGACCCAAAAATCCAAGAATAGATACATTGAATAGATTTCACTTTACCCATGTCACCACTTCCCCAAGGCATCACAGCTCACTGCCAAAAGAGGCTCCTGTGGCCCATGAGTCCTTCCATGGAAGAAAGCAAGAGTAGTGAATGAGCAGCTGGATTTCCCAGCTATGTGGAATGATACACAAGAGGCCCAGCTCTTCCTCACCACACACAGAATGCTGAGGGGATCACCATGGCTATATGGCTGTGAGAGACTGGGAGCAGGGAAAAGTGGTGGGGACTCACAGCAACAGGGCTTGAAATTCAACAAATGGCCATGTATTCTACTAACTACTTCACAGTCTCCTTCAGGAGGCTTACCCATGAGCCACTTGAGATGCCTTGCAAAGCCCCTTAACTGGCCCGTGGATGCCCTCAATGCTCCATGCATCTCACCTCCTCTCCCAGTACCCCCTGCTGAATGGCTCCCCATCCATGTGCTCCATACAATAAGTGTGAGCCTTTGCAGGTGGCTTGCTGTCAATGTGTGGTCAACTGGCTTGACTCTGTGGGACTGGGAGGAGACACACAAACTTGAGCATTTTAGGGCATTGCCCTAAGGAAAACAAATGGGAGATTCTCAGCAACCAGTCTAGCTTTGCAGGATGGAGAAAAGGCACACAATTTTAATAATTCCCTCTACCAAAAAAGGAACAAGAGAGGTGGAGCAGGCCCATCCATAGAAAAAGTCTGAGAAAATCTCAGAATCCTCACCCTTGATGGCTACTGAAGGTGTTTCTTTCCCAAAGCCAGTCAATAAAGACTGTAGGAAGTGCCTGCTGTTTCAAATGTAAAGATAGCAACACAAGACTTCAAGGAACAGGAAAAAAAAGGAAGCATGACACCACCAAAAGCACACAATAATTTTCTAGCAACCAACCTGAAGGAAATAAAGACATATGAGTTGCCTAGAAAAGAATTCATAATAATTATTTTAAGACAGCTCACAGAAATACAAAGGATCATAAGAAACTACTATGGACAATTACAGGCCAACAAATTGGATAACCTGGAAGAAATGGATAAATTCCTGGAAACATACATCCTACAAAGGCTGAATCATGAAGAGGTAAGAAAATCTGAAAAGATTAAAAATGAATAAGGAGAATGAATCAGTTATAAAAATATCTCCCAGCAAAGAGAAGCCCAGGACCATATGGCTTCACTGGTAAATTCCATCAATCATCTAAAGAAGAATTAATACCAATCCTTCTCAAATTCTGCTGAAAATTCAAAGAAAAGAAAATACGTCCAAACCCATTTCACAAAGCCAGCATCATCTTGATACAAAAACCAGATAAGCACACTACAAGAAAATATTACAGGCCAATATCCCTGATGAACATAGGTGCAATAATCTCAACAAAATCCCAGCAAACTGAATTCAATAGCATGTTAAAAGCATCATTTATCCAGATCAAGTGGGATGTATTCCTGGGATGCAAGGATGGTTTAAAAAATACAAATCAATAAGTGTGATATACCACATTAAGAGAATGAAGGATAAAATCATATGTTTGTCTCGATAGATATGGAAAAAAGCACTAGACAAAATTTAACATTTTTGATGATAAAAACCCTCAAATATTAGGCATAGAAAAAAAATGTACCTCAACTTAATAAAGGCCACGTATGACAAGCATGCAGCCAATACCAAAGGGTGAAAAGCTGAAAACTCTTCCTCTAAAATCAGGAACAATACAAGGATACCCAGTATCACCACTTGTATTCAACATAATACCAAACATAATACTAGTCAGAGAAATTGGCCAAGAAAAGAAATAGAAGGCATAAAAAATTAGAAAGGAAGAAGTAAAATGGTATCTGTTTGCAGATGACATAATCTTATACATAAAAAACCCTAAAGACTCTACCAAAAACCTGTTGGAACTAATAAACAAATGCACTAAAGTTGCAGAATACAAAATCAATATACAAAAATCAGTAGTATTTCTATACATTAACAATGAACTATTTGAGAAAGAAATTAAGGTGAGAATCCCATTTATAATAGTATAAAAAGAATAAAATACTTAGGAATAAATTTTATCAACGAGATGAAAAATCTGTGTACTGAAATTTATAAAACATTGATGAAAGGAATAGAAGAAGATAAATAAATGGAAAGCTATTCTGTGTTCATGGACTGGAAGAAAAAATATTGTTAAAATGTCCATACTACTCAAAGCAATCTAAAGATTCAAATCAATCCTTATTAAAATTCCAAAAGCATTTTTCACAAAAATAGAAAAGACAATCATAAAATTTGCATGGAACCACAAATGACCCTGAATTGTTAGAGGAATCTTAAAGAAAAACAAACCTGTGGGCATCACATTTCCCGAAATTATATTACAAAGCTATAGACAGTAATCAAAACAGGATGGTATTGGCATAAATACAGACATATAGACCAATGGAACAGAATAAAGAGCTGAGAAATAAACCCATATATATACGTTCAACTAATTTTTCACAAAGCCTCCAAGAATACATAATGGGGAAAAGATAGTTTCTTCAATAAATGGTGTTGGGAAAACTGGATATCCACATGCAAAAGAATGAAATTGGACCTTTATCTTTTACCACACACAAAAATCAATTCAAAATGGATTAAAGACTTAAATGTAATACCCCAAACATAAAACTTCTCAAAGAGTTTTAGGGGAAATATCTTGTTGACATTGGTCTTGGCAATAAGTTTTTTGGATAGGATAGCAAGAGCACAGACAACAAAAGCACAAATAAACAAGTGGGACTACATCTATGTAAAGTTATAGGGAAAAGCAAACTCAGTTTCTCCTTTTACGCTCTACTCTTACACAGTCACACAAGACTTCTGACTCCAGATGTGTATGTGGAGGTATTTCCTCACAACCTAAGCAATCAACCAAATTCTCCAGATTCTGCAGTAGACACCAGCTGGGTATCCTCTAATTCAATTCAGCTCAATTCTGACACTATCTACCTGGAGATATTGTCAGAACCCGCAGGTTAAGGGCTCATCCCCTACTTCAGATGCCAATTGCAAGTTTGGGCTTCTGGAACTTCTGAATAGTGACCGTAAATCAGAGTTCCCATGACCCTCTCAGGCTACCTAGGAGCCCCCAGCCATCAGTCAACTCAGTACACTGAAGACACTTTTATCACTCTAGAGATTCCAAGGATTTTAGGAGCTATATGTCAGGAGACTGGAAAAAAGGCTAAAGATATATTTCACAATGTCACAATCAAATTAAAAAGTTTCTGCCCAGCAAAGAAAACAATCAACAAAATGAAAAGGCAGCCTACATAATGAGAGAAAATATTTGCAAATCATATATCCAAAATATATAAAGAACTCATATATAACTAAATAGCAAAAACAAAACAAAACACCAAAACACCACTAACAACAACAAAAGCAAAAGCAAAAACGACCAAATAACCTAATTAAAAAACAGGCAAAGGACCTGTAATGTTTAATATTGAGTGCCAACTTGATTGGATTGAAGGATGCTAAGTTCCTGGGTGTGTCTGTAAGGGTGTTCCCAAGGGAGATGACATGATTTGAGTCATGTGTACATTTGAGTCGGTGGGCTGGGAAAGGCAGACCCACCCTCAGTCTGGGTGGGCATCATCTAATCAGCTGCCAGAGTGGTTAGAATAAAGTAGTCAGAAGATGGAAAGAGTAGGCTGGCTGCATCTTATGGCCTTCATCTTTCTCCCATGCTGAATGCTTCCTGCCCTTAAACATCAGACTCCAAATTCTTCAGCTTTTGGACTCTTGGACCTACATCAGTGGTTTGCCAGGGGATCTTGGGCCTTCAGCCACAGGCTAAAGGCTGCACTGTTGGCTTCCCAGCTTTGGGGATTTTTGGACTCGGACTGGCTTCCTTGCTCCTAAGCTTGCAGATGGCCTATTGTGGGACTTCATCATGTGATTGTGTGAATCAGTACTCCTTAATAAACTCCCTTTCAGATATACATCTATCCTATTAGTCCTGTCCCTCTAGAGAACCCTAATACAGGAACTGAATAGACATTTTCCCAAAGAAGACACAAAAATGGCCAGCAGATTTATGAAAAGGTGCTCAAAATCATTAATCATCAAGTAAATGCAAATCAAAACCACAATGAGGTATTAGTCACAACTGTTAGGATGGCTATTAGGAAAAAGACCAGAGATAACAAATGTTGGTGGAGGTTTGGAGAAAAAGGAACCTTTGTACACATTTGGTAGGAATGTAGATTGGTACAGCCATTATGAAAAACAATATGAGGTTCCTAAAAAGTTAAAAATAGAACTACCATGTGATCCAGAAATCCCTCTTCTGGGTACATACCCAAAGGAAATGAAATCATTATCTTGAAGAGATATCTACAATCTTACATTTATTGCAGCATTATTTACAAAGGCCAACTGAATGAAGAAAGAAATTGTGAGGTATGTGTGTTTTTGTATATATATGTATTTGTATATGTGTTTGTGTGTGTGTGTGTGTGTATATATGTATATGAATAGATCTAATGTACAGCATGTGACTATAGTTAATAATAATGTATTGTATATTAGAAATTTGCTGAGAGAGTAAATCTTAAGTGTTTTTACTCACACAAAAAAGGTAATGGATATGTTAATTGGCTTGATTACAGTAATCATTTAACAGTACATACATATATCAAATCATCCCACTGTACACCTTAAATATAAATAAGTTTTATTTGTCATTCAAAGTTCAATATAGCTGGAAAAAATCAATTATTGGCTATTGGGCTGGGGCAAGTTTATATAACTTCACTCATCTCCAAAGTTGTAATTTGTCCTCTGTAAATGGGAATAATGGCACTCAGTTTTGTAAAGATCAAATCAGTTAATCCATATAAGGTAACCAGCATGTAATAAGCACTAAATAAATGATAGACACCACCACTATCACTGTCCTTGTTAATATTTTATAATGCCCCACCTCAGAGCTTCACTCATGCTGTTCCCTTTGCTGGGACACACTCCACTCTTTCACCAGCTCATTCTTACTCACAGTCTGGTCTCAGTTTAAACCTCACTTCTTCAAGGGTGCCGTCCCTGACCCCTGAGTTTAGATCGGTTGTAGGCTCCTGTATTTCTGTTCATTCATGTTGCACAAGTCTGTGAACTTTGGGAGAGTAGAGACTATGTTCTCTTGAGCACTTTTATGATGCTCTACCTAGCAAAGGACCTGACATATAGTAAACAAGGATAGTTATCGAATGAATGGTTCAGCTCTGTTCAAGATGTGACTGGAAGGAAAATTTCAAAGGAGGAGGGAGACTGTCTCTGGCAAGAAGATTGATTTGACTCACTTTTACAGGTGTTTGAACCCCTCACCTACATTTGATTTAAAGGCTGAATTTGGGCTACCTTTGCTCTCACAGCTACATGGCAACCTGATTTTGGCTTGGGGAGACATAAGAGATGGGATCCAAACTGCTCAGACTACAATGGGCTCCATATTGTATATAAAATGTCTGACCCTGGTGATAGTCTCAGCCTGGCTCCCAGAGCGTCTATGTCAGTGCCTGGGCAGGCCTCTGTTGGAGAGATGGCACCCATCTGGATTGGAATTAAAAACCCCTGTATTTGACTTGCAAGGTGGCTCATTCAATGACAGAGCCAAAACAAATGAAAGATGGCATCAAGAGTTGGCTGTGGTCCTGGATCTAAGTTGGGACACTTAGGACCTTGCCAAGGGATTAGGATGGGGGTGAGCATGATATAATTATGATTAGATGATTGGATGGCATTTGTAAGACAAAAGATAGACCTGCCAGTACAGATCTCTGTACTGTTACATATGGGAACTGGTGCCAGGGACATGAGCCCCCTCCCTTCCTGACTTCCTACCTAGTCAGCAATTATGATCTGCCCTGCCTTCTCTGAGGGAACCTGGACATCAGCCACCTGCTGCAGGACACCACTTTGCAGCTGGGCAGGGAGTCACTGGCCCTCTTTCTACCAATCTTGAGCTGGTAAAGTCAAGCTGCAGTGTGTGTATTATCAGGCAGTAAGTGAGGATTGGGGCAGGTTTAAGAATTTAAGCTTAAATGGAATCTATATATAGTTTAAAAAACAAAAATATTTTAGGTGCCTTCTTATCTTAGCCATTTACAACCATCTTCACAGAAACTTGACTTTGTGACCAAGAGGGAATCAAGGGCCTGAGTTCTACCCCAGCCCTGCAGTGCTGGCCTGCAACTTCCAGTAAGTCCCCTTCTCCTCCTCCTGATCTTAGATATACTAGGGAGATAGGACAGATATCCTTTAATATCTCATCTCATTTTAATATTTTGTTGTTATATCTTAACCCTGTGGCCTGGAGCCTGGCTGAGTACCTGGCACATGGTAGGCCCTTAAGAAGCATCTGTATTAAGTACTTTTTGCATATGTAGGCTAGATTTTTGGTGAGCTAATAGATTTAGATAGAAAATTGCCTTGATTGATTTCTTTGGATTGTCGATGGACAGGTCAACACAAGTATCATTGAGAAGCAGGAAGCACTCTGTAGATACTGAGCACAGTGCAAAGAAAAACCTATTAAATTGGCAACAGCAACAGTTACTGAAATCTCCTCTCCGGGCCCTCCTGCAAAACACAATACCTTCAAGCCACTCTTTCATCATACTAGCAATTGACAGTATCCTGTTCTCTAAATCTGGAACTCTGATTCATAAAAAAGAAAAACAACGGAGACATTGATTTTTCAGAAGCAGGACTCCAGTCTGCTATGAAGGGCAGGTGTTTGGCCTATTCAGTTTCCGTTATTCTAAGCCTGGCATGAGTCCCCCCACCCCACCCCCCACCAAATGCTCTGACAGTGAAGAGGTAAGCAGGAGAAAACGAATTGGTTCAGTTCTAAGTGTTAAGTGAAGCAATGGTGGGATCCATCTTCAGCACGGGGCATAAGGATAGAAGATGAGGTTGGCCCCAGAACATGAGGTTAAATGGGTCATCAAAAGCCGGTGTGACCCTCTGAGCTGCAGAGCCCAGATATATCCAGTGTGTTATAATGGAGACAGAAAAGATCTGCAAGAGACTATGTCAGTCACAGAGGTAGCATCAGGAGTTTGGAATTTTCTTCATTGTAACAGACTTGTACCTAAATGTGTGTACAAATCTGGGTGTAGTAGATATTTGTTGCATTTTCCTCTTAGCACCACTCTCCCTTACTGTGACAATAGGACCTTGATTTGGTTGAGAGGAATTAATTCTTTCCTCTATTTATCCCAAGGGCTCTGACAAAGAAGGCAACCCCAGGGTGGAGCACATGACTCAGACTAAACCAACTTGGGGGGGGGCACTTAACCTCCAGCCCACCCTCTGTAGTTTAGGGATGAACACTTAACCCAAGTCATGTCAGGGGATATCAGTGAGTCTCAACCCAGGACTTTGGTCTGCTTTCTAAGGGAAGTGGGCTCTCCTAGACATGCTAATCGTGATATGTGAAGATTGAAACTACTGGAAGACCCTGTGTAGAGCCTGGACTTGGAGCCAACCCAGAGGCGGCTGAGTTGTGAGATGAACTCAGGGGATGTTGTGTATGTCCTGGATTGTTCCATATCCAGGGGTGTTTCAGTTATGTGAGCAAATAAATTCTCTCTTGCCTAAGCCAATGAGCATAAACTTTTTGTAACTTTCAACTGAAAGATCTGACTGACTCACTGACCTTTAGCTGCTATTCAATTTTCTTTTCCCCATGAACCAAATTCCTCTAATGTATGGGCTGGAATTACATAAAAACGGAGCTATGAAAATGTGTTTGAGGGTGAACTGTGACAGGCACTCACTCTTAGGGGAAAGTCCTATCTCACCAGTTTTGCTCAAATTACTCTCACCTTTGGTTTTCTTGATAATATCTCTGATAAAGGTAAACACTGCCTTCTGACACTCTGCATTTCTATATCTACAGTGAGTGCCATTGAGTGACATCCTGCATGACATTTATAGAAATGTGTTTAATAGCTTTTCTTTTTTATTGGGACACAGGTAGAGAGGATTGAGATTCTTCACCTTTCCCAGGCTTGCTTTTAGGAGAGAGAGATGTATATATCCTATATATGCAGACTGGTGCTCCCCATACCCATGTGGGAAGAGGGCGAGGCACCGGGAGCAATTTCCCACTCTGAGCAATATCTGTGTTGGGAGTGTCCTGATTCAGATGGTGATTTTAAAATCCATGCATTTGGAATCCCTGAGGTCACCGGATGAGGACACCCCTCCCCAAGCCTAATGTCAAAGACTCAGCCTTACTATGATCAATGGTGGGATACGAATTGTTATGTTGGTGAAGGAGGAGTTGGCAGTGGTGTTGAGGGGGGGAATTGTGAAAAATCCTTCAATGTGGAAAGTGTTTGGAGTGGAGCCTTTTATGAATGTTTACTCCTGGATGCTGGGATTGGGTTGTGCCTGGTTTGGCTCCACTGTGCAGATGTGTACCATGAGGTCAGCAAATCATATAGTTCTATATAAGTCATACTGACTTCTGGGATGATAATGTTACCCAGGAACCAAAGGGAGTTGTGATCACAGGGTGGTTGGGTGTGGTGGTCTACTTCCTTGATACTTAAAGTGAAGTCTGAAGACCAGCAGCAGCACAGCATCATCTGTGAGCTTACTAGAAAAGCAGGATCTCACATCTCATGCCAGACTTACTATATCAGAATCCCCAGGTGATTTGTAAGCACAGTGAAGTTTGAGAAATGCTGGTCTACGCCTACTGACTCCAGTACTTCTCTTGATTCAACATTTAATGAGCACCCACTGTGTTCTGGCATTGTGCTGAGTATTACAGATATAAAGATGAATAATCCCATCTTTTCTAAAGAGCTTTTCACTGTTTATGGCTTATTTACTTCTTACTTTTTCCTCCAGTATCTCCCCAACCCTCCACATTTTGGCTTTTGCTGTGTCTCTTCGCTGAAATTCTTTCTTTGAAGACCACAAATGACCTGTTCATTGTCAGATTCAGTTTGCTCCTCTCTGTAGCATTGAGCATCTCTGATCAACACGTACCAAATGCTGTCCTCTCCTGGTTTTGCTGACATTGTGTCATCTTTATCCTTCCTTTCCCTCTCCCTACACCCCTGCCTCATATACTGGCCTGTCTTCATCTTGCCCAGGGCTCTCTCCCAACTCAATCCTTACCGTCTCACCAGGTTATCTCATCCAGATCCAAGACAGGAATTGCTTTTATTATGAAGTCCTTGGCCCTCTAGGAACTCCACAACTGCTGATATTAAAAGGGCACCCTAAGCATCTCTTTCCTATAGATGTTTTTGCAAAGTTGTCAATTGATTCCAGTACGGAATTAGATTTGCCGAGTATCCATGAAATGAGGGGAGTAGGTATTGGTGGGTATTTCTGCTGCAACAAATTATCCTTTGGTGCTGTAACATTATCACAAGCTTGGTGGCTTCAAACAAATTTATTATCTTACAGTTCTGTAGGTCAGAAAGCTAATGTGAGTCTCATGGGACTAAATAAAATCAAGGCATCTGATAGCCTGTGTTCTTTCCTGGAGGCTGTAGGGGAGAATCTGTGTCCTTGCCTTTTCCAGCTTTTAGAGGCTTCTTACATTCTTTGGCTCCTCCATCTTCAAGACTAGCAACAGGGAGCTAAGTACTTTTCATGCTGCCATCACTCTGGTTTTCTGCAGCCTGGAAAGGTTCCCTGTTTTTTAAGGACTCATGGGATTGGATTGGACTCACCTGCATAATCTAGGACCCTCTGACATCTCAAGGTTCTTACCTTTAATCACATCACAGAATCTCCTGTTACAGAGGTTAACATATTCACAGGTGCAGGGATTAGCACATGGACATATTTGGAGTTTATTATTTTGTCACTACAGTGTGACTGAGCAGAGTAGAGTTTCGAGGAAGGGAACTGGAAGGGTGATGTGTTCCTGGGGTGTCCAGGATGAATCCAAGATAAAATGAGTTAACAGGACATCTCAGTGCCAAAATCAGAAAGGTGAGGTGGGAGTGAAAAGGAGAGGTGGGAAGGGGCAGAGATGTGGGTGAGGAGATGGAGAGCTTGGGCCCAACTACTACTTACCCATGGCTTCTAAGTCTATGCTCAGTCAAATGCAGAACACCACTTCTTGCTCATCGGGTTCAATGCTAAACTCATTGTGTCCCTTGTGTCTTTTATTCTTTTTGTTTTCCCTGTCTCTGTGAATGAGACCACCATTTCACTGTTATTCAAGGCAAAAATGTCAGTCATCCTGCTTTTCTCTTCCCTCATCCTCTCACCAGCGGGTCCTGGATCTCTATCAAGTTCTCTAAACTCATGTTTCTCAAATACAGCCTACTGCCCCAGACATGCACAGGCCTCCTACCCTCCACTGAACTGAGAGCAAAGCCTTGGGCCAGCCTTCTTGCTTCTGTGACTATCTGATTTCAGTCAATTTCCCATTCTGATGTCTGGTTATCTTCCACAAATCACCTTAGTCCAGCTTAAAGACTGCCCACTGCCTTCACGACCAAGTTCAAAGTTGGCATGATTTTTAAAGCCTACTTGGCAACCATCTCCTTATCTTGCCTTATTTTTGCCAAATTTCATCCTGTACTCTATACTCCAGCCTCACTGAATCTTCACTTTTCTTCAACCATGCCTTTTGCTCTTTCTAGCTTTAGCAGTGTTGCTCCCTTCACCTGACCCTCCTGATCCCACAGGACTCAGTTCAGCTACTCCCTCCCTTTGCTTCTTCCAGGTAAACTTGGTCATGCATCCCTCCCCAGACTTCCATAGCTTTTTGCACAAATTGTGATTATAGCATCTAACATATTGCCTTGTACTTGTGCCTGCATCAATGTCCCCTTCCAGACTTGCTAGGCAATGTTGGGAGAGCCCTTCTTTGTCACCATGAAATTTCATTTATATATTTTGTTATGAACAAAGCTATTGGCACATATGACTATGTCCATCTCCCCACTAGGCCACAATATTCTTCAGAATGGTGAATAAATGAATGCTCTTTCTTCATTCATATCTGAGAGCTAAGAAATGAAGCCCCTACCTACCAACCCCAAGGAGAAAGAGACTTGTTCTACACTCCCCACCCTGAAGATCTATCTTATTGGTCATGGTTTTCTCCTCTGGATATCCCAAGGAAGGTGTGAATTTTAGTCTTAAGGAAAGCTGGAGGGTCAGCCTAGAGGCAGTGACCTTTGGGGCCTCTTTCTAACTTGGAGATCTTGTAGAGTTATGCTTCTAGGGAAAGCTAATATTGGTTTCCAGGTACTGTTGCTCAGAAATAATTTGAGATGGATGCATGTGTCTTCTGCAGTTTTCTGTTTTGATACATTTAAGTTTGTATTGCCATTTGCTTATTTAGTCAATTAATATTGGCTCCTATGTGCCAAGCCCCACGCAAAGCCAAGTGGAGAGAAGAAGGGAGTCAGAAAGGCTTCTGTCCTCATGGAGTAAAGTAGTCAAAATTAGCACTGTGCCAGGTAACAAATAATACTATAGGTGCTCAGGAGAGCTTAGGTTCTATTCTGAAGGCAGCAAAGAGCACTGAAGTAGTGACATGACTAGGTCAGACAGAGGTTGAGGGAAGCTTTGGAATGAAGTGCCATGTCAGTTGGGCCCAGGAGTGGGGTATGCATTTTTACAGCTGGTGAGGGAGAGGGGAGGGGTGCTCCAGAAGGAAGAAATGATGGGAGGAAATACTCAGATGTGGGAAAGCAAGAGAGTGAGTGTTCAGAGAATCCCTACTTTCTTAGGAGATTTGGTGAAACCCCTGCACAACTAGCCTGGAAACTACCCAGAGGTATCCATAGAGCAATAGCACAGGTTTGACAGTTTGCACGTTCTGTATCTTGAAGGACTCTTCCCAGGTGCATCCACTGAGGGAGACTCTCACCCAGACATGAGAACTTATGGTCCAATGCTTTCACTTTGTATGCTGTTCTGTCACCACAGCAACAGTGGCTTCTGCTTCTTTGGGCCTGGCTTCCCTGTAGGTAGCCCCACAGTGATGATACTCCAGGCTCCTGCTATAAAGAGAAACACTTGCTTAAGTTCAGCCTCAGTTCAGCTGAGGAGGCCCTTTTTCGGGAACTGGAAACTGCCCTGATTGCTAGGAGGAGTCAATTTTAGGAGAGGGGAAACTTCTCATGAAGATTCTGTATAGTAGATATATATAGGTCTTCTGATTACAGCCACTTCAGTGACAGTGAAGACTGTCCATGATCTGCGTCTTCTCTTTGGAAGTCACATAATGCTTTCATCATTCATATAGATAGCACTACTTTTGTTCTGCTCCAAAAGCTGTGGTGCTGTCCCAGGGGGCATATCCTGGACAGAACTCATGCCTGCCAGTTAACCCACTGGCAAGGAGAGATGATGAGTGTTCTGAAGGTTTAAACCAAGGATCTGATTGGTGAAGAAACTACAGCCAAGGAACCAGGAGAAGACAGCAGGGAATGACAAACTTTCAGTACAGTGGGCTAGGCAATGCATACAATCTATTAGATAAAGTTAGATGGTCCTTTCCCTTGATAACCCTAGTCTTTTGTTCCACTAGAGAGTCACAGGCTAAGATTTCAGAGACTCATAGCATCTGAATGTTAGTCAAGACCTGGGAAAAGCTCTGGCCTCAAATTTCATTTTTTTCTTAAACCTCAGCCTTGCAATTTAAATGGAAAATATCATGTATTTCCTCACAGAAATAGTTACACTTTTGTCAGTTAAGTGATTAAATATGAATGTCTGTTTAGTGTCTCTATTTTGTGCCATCTCTCTAGCTTCTAGCCATCTGAATTTCAAAGGTTTGTAATTTTGTTGTTTTTAACGGGTATAAGGTTTAGGGTGCTAGTCCTTTCTGAGTAATTTTTGTTGAAGCGTAACTTACAAAAGTACAACAGGAAAAAGCATAAGAATATAGATGATCAATTTTTACAAAGTGAACGCACTGATATATCCTCTACTAAGGTAAAGATATACATTACCAGCATTCTAGAAGCTTCTCTTATGCCCTTTTGTAGTCATTTATTGAATGTATGCATTCATTTCTGTAATATTAATAGAGGTGAAATTGCTGGGTTATAGGGCATGTGTATATTTAGCTTCAGTAGATACTGACAAACAGTTTTGCAAAGTGATTGTATCAATTTAGTTTTCCAACAGGAGTTTGTGAGAGTTCCAGTTCCTCTGCATCCTTGTCAACACTTGGTATTGTCAGTCCTTGTCATTTTAGCCATTCTGGTGGATACGTAGTAGTACCTCATTGTGATTTTAATTTTCAGTTTTCTACCCACCATTAATTGTGAACAACTTTCCATGTGTTTGTGGGCCACCTGGTTACTGGCCATCCTGTTCAAGTTTGTTGTTTACTTTTTCCTAGGTTGTCTGTCTTTTAAAAAAATTAATTTATAGCATGATGCCTCCAGCTTTGTTCTTTTTGCTTAGGATTGTCTTGGCTATAAGGGCTCGTTTTTGGTTCCACATGAAATTTAAAGTAGTTTTTTCTAGTTCTGTGAAGAAAGTCAGTGGTAGCTTGATGGGGATAGCATTGAATCTATAAATTACTTTGGGCAGTATGGCCATTTTCACAATATTGATTCTTCCTATCCATAAGCACGGAATGTTTTTCCATTTGTTTGTGTCCTCTCTTATTTCCTTGAGCAGTGGTTTGTAGTTCTCCTTGAAGAGGTACTTCACATCCCTTGTAAGTTGTATTCCTAGGTATTTTATTCTCTTTGTAGCAATTGTGAATGGGAGTCACCTGATTTATGACAAAGATGTGACTATGATTTCTGTGGGGGAATTACTGTCTTTTCAATTAATATTTCTGGGCCAATTGAATATTTTCATGGGGAATAAAAGAATCTTGACCCCAATCACATTACTTATAAAAATCAATTCCAGATGAATCATGGACCTAAATATGAAATATTTAGTCCTCTAAATATTCTAAACCACTCATGATTTGGCTCTCTGTCTATTATTGGTGTATAGGAATGCTTGTAATTTTTGCACATTGATTTTGTGTACTGAGACTTTGCTGAAGTTGCTTATCAGCTTAGTGAGATTTTGGGCTGAGATGATGGGGTTTTCTAAATGTACAATCATGTCATCTGCAAACAGAGACAATTTGACTTCCTCTCTTCCTATTTGAATACCTTTATTTCTTTCTCTTGCCTGATTGCCCTGGCCAGAACTTCCAATACTATGTTGAACAGGAGTGGTAAGAGAGGGCATGCTTGTCTTGTGCCAGTTTTCAAAGGGAATGCTTCCAGTTTTGCCCATTCAGTATGATATTGGCTGTGGGTTTGTCATAACTAGCTCTTATTATTTTGAGATGCATTCCATCAATATCTAGTTTATTGAGAGTTTTTAGCATGAAGGGGTGTGGAATTTTATCGAAGGCCTTTTCTGCATCTATTGAGATAATCATGTGGTTTTTGTCATTGGTTCTTTTTATGCGATGGATTACATTTATTGATTTGTGTATGTTGAACCAGTCTTGCATCCCAAGGATGAAGCCGACTTGATAGTGGTGGATAAGCTTTTTGATGTGCTGCTGGATTCGGTTTGGTAGTATTTTATTGAGGATTTTCGCATCAATGTTCATCAGGCATGTTGGTTTGAAATTTTCCTTTTTTGTTGTGTCTCTGCCAGGTTTTGGTATCAGGATGATGCTGGCATCACATACACACACACAAGTTCTTGGTCAGATGTGCGTATTGGAAATATCTTCTCTCAAACGTATCAGTCTTTATCTTTATGGTTAGCACTTTTTGTATCTTGTTTAAGACGTATTTGCCTAGCTCAGGATTATAAATTTATTCTCCTGTGTTATCTCCTCTAGAAGATTTATTGTTTTACCTTTCATATTTAGGTCCATGATTCATCTGGAATTGATTTTTATAAGTAATGTGATTGGGGTCAAGATTCTTTTATTCCCCATGAAAATATTCAGTTGGCCCAGAAATATTAATTGAAAAGACAGTAATTCCCCCACAGAAATCATAGTCATATCTTTGTCATAAATCAGGTGACTAAATATGAACAAATCTGTTCCTAGACTCTCTGTTTAATGCCATTGCTTCATTTGTGTATACTGGCACCATTCTTTGCAGTCTTAAATATGTTAGCTTTATAAAAATCTTGCTATCTAGTAGTAAAAGTACCCTAACTTTATTGTCTTGGCTATTTCAGGCACTTTGTATTTTCATATAAATTTTAAATCCAGCCTGTCAATTTCCACAAAAATGCGTTTTAGTTCTACTTACATATTAAACTCATCCAAGACATTATTTTAAAGTCAATATTTACTTTGTTTTATCCATGTTTTTATTCTCTTGAATCTTCTTTATTCTTTTCCATTTTACCTGTTTCTATATAAGGTCATTTTCCTTTTGCTGGAGAACTTCTTCTGGTATTTATTTATTTTAGTGTGGGCCTCCTGATAACAAATATTCTCAATTTTTGCCTGTCTTAAATGTCTTTATTTTGTTTTATTTTTGAAGGTTATATTTTTTGGGTGTAGAATTCTAAATTAAGACTCATTTGCTTTCGTACTTCAAATATGTCATTTATAGTCTTCCCTTTTCCATAATTTCCATCAAAAGTAACATGTAAGTCTTATTAGGTCTTTTTTTTTTTTTCTTCTGGTTGCATTTCTAGATTTTTTTTTTTTTTTTTTTTTTGCCTGGGTTTATTGTGGGGTTTTAGTCCATTTGTCCTGCTATAATTCCATGCCCGAGACTAGGTAATTCAAAATAAAAATTAATTTTCTCTTAGTTCTGGAGTTGGGGAAGTCCAAGATCAAGGTGCCAGTACATTTGGTGCTGGTAAAGCCTGCTCTCTGCTTTGAAGATGATATCCTCTTGCTGCATCCGCACGTGGCATAAGGGGGCAAAAAGGGATGAATCCTGGCTGTATCCCTGCATGACAGAAGAGATAAAAGAGCCAGATAGCTCTGCAGTCTCTTTTATAACGGCATTAATCCCATTCATGAGGACAAATCCCTTCCTACTTGATCACTTCCCAAAGGCCCCACCTCTTAATACTATCACATTGAGGATTAACTTTCCACATGAATTTTAGACAGACACAAAAATTCAAACCATAGCAAGTAGTTTTCCTATTTTCTGCATGCATGCTTTTACTTACATTTCATCTATTTGGGGCTTATGAAGATCCTTGAATCTCTGTGTATTGGTATCTTTTGTCAGTTTTGGTCATTTCCTCTTCAAATAGTGCTTCTGCCTCACTCTCTCTTCTTTTTCTTTTGGGATCTCAACTACATATATATTAAGTTTTTCTAACTTGTTCCATATACCTCATTACTTTTTTCTGTGTTTACCATTCATGTGGCTTTATGTTTCAAGTTATTTTTATTGTCTTGATATTTCCAGTTTATTAATATATACTTCTGCTGTGTCTAATCTACTGTTTAAATGTATACATTTAATTCTTAATTTCAGTCATTGTATTTGTCAGTTTCAAAAAAAGAAAAAAAATTACATTTGATTCATTTTATTGATTCTGATAAGTCTCCATTTGATATCTATTTTCTTGTACATCTTAATATTATTTTAAATATTAAATTTAATTACTAATTATTAATTTAATTATTTAAAAATCTGAATCTAAGAGTTTCAAAGTGTTCACCTGTAGGCTTGTTTCTTTGTCTTTTTTTCCTCTTGGGTTTTGAAAATTTCATCCTGACTCCTGTCATGCCTGGTTATATTTTATGGAATGCTGGAAAATGTATATGAGAAATTACAGAAGTTATGTTCGACATTATTTTCCTCCACAGAGGATTAAAATTTCTCTTCTGTGAAATAATTAAGTTAAGGGAAGGTCACTTTTACCTAATAGTGGCTAAAAATGTTTCAAAGTTTGGTTTCCTGTTTTAGAAGGCTCATTTATTCTCAATTGCCTTTAAACCTAAGGAAGAACATTTTAGAGGTCTTGAGTGAAAACATGCATTGCTTATCAGGGTATCTTCTCTTTGGTGGGCCCTAAACTTTGACATAAACTAGCATCAGTACACAAAATAGCATTTGATCACGATCCCTCAGCTTCCATACTGAGTCCTCTGAGGACAGTTAATCAATCCCCATCCACAGGAAACACAGCTGCTAATGAACCTATTCATACACAAAGATATTACATCTTCACCTTCACTACCATAGAGTCTACCTCCACTCCCATTTCCGTGGAACTATCCTACCTTTCCCCACTCTCCCCCAAACCCCAGGTACCAGATACTCTCACCCTATTCCTTCTCCATTCTATGCCTATTCCTATCCTATACCCTATGCATAGCTGAGGAATCCCATTTAATTTAATTTCTCCCTGTGAGCATTATCAGCTTCAAGAATCGCACAGAGTTCTTCCTCCCAGATACACAGTGATTCAGGCCAGGCCTTGGAGACCTGCCATTCTGTATGTTTCTACACCATTGAGGGATGCATTTAGGACCATAGCAATAACTGTTGTTATCCACCCTCCTCCAAGAACTATTAGGACAAGTCCCATCATTTCCACTATTCCATACATCCCTGTTTAACTGGCAAAAATCAAATCATCCATGCGCATCCATAATCTCCTATAGTCTCATCCTTGAACTATTTTGTACATCTACTAATCAGACTCCACATCTCTCCTTCTACTCTGTGCCTGCTGAAACTCTCTCTGTGCAATTATACCCTCCCATATACTCACCTCTTTTCAGACATCCCTTGCATTTAGGGAACCAGACATTGTAGAATAGAGGTAAGCATTCCTGCTGTGTCATGCCTCAATTCCTGTCCCACATAATTTTTGAGAATATGTAACCATATAAAATAGCTTTTGTTTTACACTACTCAGTTGTGGGTGGTTTGTTACACAGTATTAGGTAAGCAAAATAGAGCCCATCCAGTCTCGGAAATATACATAAAAGGTTTATGCAAAGGACTCCCACATGTATGTATTAAGCCTAAACTTGTCTCCTGAGCTCCAGATTCAAAAACTCAGTTCCCTCCTTGACAGCTGCCTTTGAGTGTCTAATAGGCATCTCAAGGTAATATTGAATACTCTTGAATATCTGACTCCTAAACCTGCCCCTGTCTTATTCCCAGTCTTATTTTAGTGCATAGCACAAATATCCACTTGGTCTTTTATCCCCACATCCAGTCTATTTGCAAGGTCTGTAGAGTCTGTCTACCTGTCTTCATCTCCAGGATCACTTCCTGAATTCACGCACCTCTCATTTTGCACCTACATTTCTGCAAGAACCTGTAACTTGTCACTGTGCCTCAGAGCTCAACCTTTCTAGCTTCCCTCCTCACTGCTCACCAAGTGATTATTCTAAGATGTAATTCTAGTAGGCTCACTGCTCAGTTAAAAGCACTTTGATGGTCCTTCAATACCTGATAAAATAAAACTCAAAGTCCTTGTAGTCACATGTAGGGAACTTCATAATCTGGATCCTTTATTATCTGACCCCAGACTCCCTCTTTCCCTCCTACATTGCTCTAGCTGCACAGAATCACCAGGTTCCCTGAAAACACTGTCCCCTTTCACACCACTGTGCTCTTGTTCATACTGTTCATTCGAACTGGCATTTCCTTCTCCCACTCCTCTTGCCACATACCTAGAAAACTCTACATCCTTCTAGACCCTGCTTAGGTGACATTTTTGTGTGTGTGTCACATGGTTTCTTACCTCTACAACTTCAGATAGCTGGAAGTTACTGGAGACTTAGCAACTAGAGAGAGAAATAATAAATCAGCTGTAATTGTTATATTCAATTTGTTTTGTTTCCTTCTGTTTTCCCCCATGCCCATTTACACACACACACACACACATACACACACACACATTTATAACTATAACTTACATGCAGTTTTGTACTTCGCTTCTTTCACTTAACACAGTATCAACAAAGCATTATTACAAGTGATTTAAGTGAGGTGATGCAAATGTTCTACATTGTCATTGTGATGGTGCTTATGTGACCATATACATTTGTTAAAATTGTATTGTGCACTTAACATCTGTGAATTTTTATGGATCATAAATTTTTCCTTAATAAAGTTGATACAAACTTTCAAGTATGCTAAAATCTATAGTTTAAAATGTTAACTAGTAACATGGAACCTGTTGTAGATTTTTGTGCTAACCCTGTTTCCTCTTTTGTGATCTCTCTGTGCACATTAGTTTTGTCTTTTTATGTGGAACTATTGGTTTGTGTGCCTACTTCTGCTACACTGTGAGTTCCTGTTTATTCATCTTTGTATTCCCCAAGGACATGACCAGGGCCTAACTCATAGTATATGCTCTGTAAATGTTCCATCCGTTCAATAAAAAACTAGTTATTGCAACAAATTTTAAACAATTATTAGCTCAATAATCATTAAAGAATCTGACATATGTTGCTACTCACTTTTGTGAGTTTGGTGGGTGCCTGTTCCTTGCAGGTTCTGTTCCTGTCTTGGTGGGAATCTATAAGAATAATAAATTTTAGTTTACTTCGTAAAAACTTACATAACATCTGTTCTAAGGGCTTTATAAATATTAATTTAATCCTCAAAGCAGCCCTGGAGGATAGTTAATATTACTGTTATTCCCATTTGACAGAAGAGTGAATAAAGGAGGCACAGAGATGTTTAGAACTTGCCCCAGTTTGCACATTGAGTAAGTAGAGGAGCCAGGATTTGGAATGAGGCATTCCAGCTTCAAGGTCTAGGCTCTTCTCTACTCTACTTGGGCATAGGATGAACCCATGTTGTGAAGTTTGTCCTAGAGGAGTTCCTCTGGGGACACATATCTGTGCCTCTTCCTGGAAGTGCCTGCCATGGTCACCTCCTGCTTTCTGCTTTCATGTACCTCATCCTCCTGCTTTCTGCTTTTATGGCATCGGCTGCCCTCACCCTCCCTGGTCTCTGGCCTCTAGCCCTCACTTCTGTGGCCCAGTTTTTTGAGACCTTGCCGCTTCCATGTGAAAATTGGGGTGTAAGTTTCAGGGTATTCTCTGGCTTGCCTCAACCTGCCTCTAAAGGTGACCCTAGTTGACATAGTCAACCTTCCACAGACTGGCTGTCTTCCTGAGTCTATTCCAGGTGCCTGGGGTCAGATGGTGTTGCTGACCATTGAAGGTCTGTGATCTCGTTACCCACTGCTAAGCAGACCTGCCCTGGAGCGTGTAACAGCAGGAACCACCAGGCCAGATTGATGACAGGACTGCCTTCACGGTGACCCGGGCAGAAGAAAGGCATCACCCTCCTCCTCACCTACGACACCCCAGGAGAATACACACAACAAAGCTTACAGATCTCCAACTAGGGAGAGAGTGGGGATGCAAGATATGGCTGAGGCTGTTCACTTCGGCATCCTGTGGATGGGAGGAGGCTGTTAAGAGCACACTGGGAACAATCTGTCTAAGGGAGGATAATACAATGTTCATGTTCTTCTCTTAGCCAAAGATTTCACGTTTATTAAAAATGATACCCAACCCTCTTTCTCTCATTGCAAGCATTAGCCACCTCCCCTGCCAGATTCAGAGTGTTTGTATGTTTGGGAATGAGTGGGTGTTGGGAGGAGGCTGGCAGCATGAATTCGACAATCTCCTGGTGTAATAATGGAGCGGGCGGATTCAATGACACCCAATTCAAATTAGTCACAAGGAAATGCATGATCATCAGTGTGCCAGCACTAGGGAATTCCTCCTATTTAGTGAAATAAAGTGTCACAAACAACAGCTAAGAGAGAATTGTGTGTTTCCACTTGTGGGAGTGCTGATTTTTAAATTTTTTTTCTGGAAAAGGATTATAGAAACATAAAACAAAAATATTTCGACTTGAAAAATACTTCCTAATTATATGTCATAAAATAATTAGGTCATGGCAAATTAGCACAAATGTTTACAGCAAAATTGCCATGTAAAACATTATCGGTAATATTATGCTAATTGCTGCAGAAGCAAAAGCTGATTATGTTTCGGCAGGATTAAAATTTGCCACGTCTGCATTTCTCTCCAGCATCACCAGTTTTCCATGAGAGCACCAAGCCTGTGATTTCAGTAGAAGCTTAACTGCTCGTCTTTGAGGCACGAAATCTGAAAAGCGATCTTCCTGAAGACCATGCTAAGGCAAGAACATCTGTATAAGGGAGAATTCCTGAAAGTGTTCTTACACTTCAGTGGAAACTCATCAATGCTCTGTACCCAGAATAGTCCCCTTTTGGAGGGGGCATGGATGGGGCATATGCATGATGTGCCCTGAGGAGCAGAGGAAACATGGGCTTGGGTTGTGAAGGATCTCAGAGAAGATCTCTGGACTGGCCCAAATGTCTCAAACTTTAATGTGCACATAAATCTATTAAAATGCAGCTTCCGCTTCAACACATCTGGAGTGAGACCAGGTATTCTGCATTTTTAACAAACTCTGGTGTATGCTGGTGGATTTCTGGATTGCTGCTGGTCCATGGACCGCATGTTGAGTAGCAAGGCCCTGGAGGAAATCTTGTCCAAGGTTGCAAATTCAAATGTCTTGGGGACCAGGTAGGCAATGAAGAATGACAGAGATGGGAGTAAGACAGTTTGGAATGGCAGAACCTGTGAGGAAATGGAGGACAAGCAAGTCCATTAAAGGTATCCAAAAGCATTGGAAGAAAGAGAGGAGAGAGAAAGAGAGGGAGGGAGCAGGCAGAGAAGGGAGGCTTTTTTCTGCAATGCTGCAGAAAAGCCTTTTAGCCTACAGGGATGGAGCCCTGGGTTAGACTTCATGTTGGGGGTCTGTGGTCCTGCTCTAGCCAGGCATCTGGGACCCTATGTATTGTCCTGTGTTCCATCACTTTAACCCTGCCTGAAGTCCCCGAGTCTTGTCCTCGGGGTCCAGAGGGCTTCAGTTTTTAGTTTATGAGGACTGTTGATACTTACATTGGGTTTATCATTTAGTGAGTCCCCACTCTGTGACATGGACTACACTCAGGTGTTCATAGGAATGAATTCATTTCATCCTTACAACAATAGTAGATCGTCTTACTATGCCCATTTTACAGATGAGGAAACTGAGACGTGGAAAGGGTAGGCAATTTGTTCAAAGTCTCATAGACAGAGCCAGGGCTGAAATCCTGTGTCTCTAACTCTAAATCATGCCTGTGTCACCATGAAAGTCTGCTTCCCCTTAATTCTCACCCATGAGACCTGCAAGTGCCACACTGCTGTGTCTGTCCTCCTCGTAGTCCCAGTGTGTGGTGCAGTGCCTGGTGCTAAATATTTGTTAACGTTGCATGAGTCTTATTTTATATTGGTTGCTTCCTTCTCCAAGAGTGACTCCCAACATCTTGCAAAAGGCAGGTCTTTGTGAGAAAAGATGTTTCGTTTCCCAAGATCAGTCCCCTCAACATATGCTGCTGTGTAGAGTTCCCAGAAGGGCGAGGGCTTGTGGAACGAGGCTCCTGCCCACCACCTCCTCTCATGTTTGCATTTTGAGCATAAGATTCACAAAGTACAGTCCAACTGCTTCACATTATTATCTTCTGCTCAGAATAATAACCCTCTCGATTACGTTATTCTTTTTTATTATTTATTGTGTGCCCTGGGGAATTTTCATTTTAACCAATACATTGGTTCAATTGCAAACTGGCAAAGAATGATTTGTAAGGAGATCAGTGTTGAGAGCTTATTAAAACATGTATTTAGGGGATGGTTTGGAAATAGGAAAAGGAAATCTCTCAGGAGAGGAGATATTTTCCGGAGTTGAGAAGAAATTATGGAATATGAGGGAGGGAAAAGAAGAGGACAGGGGAGGAATATTTAAGAAATAAAATTCATAGCAAAATAGGTACATGGAGGAAAAAAATCTAAAGTCATAGGTAGGAAAATAAACAAAACTCCTCAGAAATAAAATATAAATTTGACTTCATTTAAAAGAGAATGAAAAATGTCCCTCTCCATCTTGCAAGCTCTCAAATGAGTTTGAGCCCTCAGCTGGATTATTCAGATGTTTTCTCTGAAGAACTATTGAAATTCTTGGGAGGGGGCTTCATCCTTACTCTAGAAGTGCAGGGGTTAACCAAGAGCCTCCTGGACCCAGAGACGCCTGCGATGCCCCTCCCAGAGTGAGTGGTCTGGGCACGCGGACTGCTCTGGAGCCTGTCTGGACACCTCTGGAGGAAGAGCTGTGTCGTGTTGGCTTTGCAGAAACCACTCCTTTCCTCCTCCAGGGCCCTGTCAATGTCAGTGGTGCCTCCTGGAGTTGTGCCACATGGTGGCCCTGTCCCCCTTCCCAGGGATCCTCCTGAGCTGACAGGGCAGCTCCCTTGTCTGGGAGGCTTCCTGCTCCCCTCCTGTTTGCTGGGCATCCATTCCTGCGCCGTTGCTCCCCAGGCCTCTAATGGCCTCCATAGAGCATCTTTATTGTTCAGGTGTGATTTATGGGTACGGCCAGATGCAGCCAGGCCCAGAGTGCCTCTGCAGGGGCTTTCCCACCCCAGTGTGCTCAAGAGGAGGAGTTAAGGAAGGATGTTTTCACACAGGGAGCAGAAGAGCTTGTTACAAAAGGCTCCAAGCGTTTCGATTCTCGTCAGTGAATCCATATTCAGAGGCCCTGTGTCAGGCTGCTGGGGGACTGACAGCCGACCGCTGCCCAGCCTCTCAGAGGCAGTTAACAGCAGTCAAGCCTGAGACAACAAACAGCAATTTGTTTTCTTCAGACCTCTGTTTCTGAAATGAGGAAGGCTGAATTTCCTGAATTCTTGGGCTTCCATGGAGAAATTAATTCAGCAATGAAGTCTGGGAGTCTGAGATGCATATTTTTATTATGCCATTTTAAACAAGAAGGGTGCTGGGTGCCATCTCCTTGTTCTCTCTTGCGGGGGTGGGGGGGTGTTTTCAGCATTGCTTTCAGTGCCTCACATAACCACATCCCCAACACATGTATACACATGTGCACACACAGTGACACCCACCCCTAAACACACTAGGGTCCTCTGCTGTTGTCTCCACTCACCTCACTCAGTCCAGGAGCAGCCTGGTCATCTTCACTATTGGGCAAGGTGGCCTTTCCTCCACCTTCCAAATGCCTGAGTTTGTGTGCCCAATCCTCACATTCCTTGCTTTTACATCCCTTGCCAGCACAGGAGCAAAAGTGAGCATGTGCATTATTAACTTTGTGGTAGGCAACATAATATTCACCCAAAGACATCCACATCTTAATCTCCAGAATCTGTGCATATGTTATCTTACATGGCAACAGGGACTTTGCAGCTGTGATTAAATTAGGGATCTTGAGATGGGGAGATTATCCTGGATTATCTGGGTAGGCTGAATGTCATCTCAAGGGTCATGATAAGAGGGAGGAAGGAGGGCCAGAGTGAGACCTGATATGACAACAGAAGTGGAGGCCAGAGCAATGCGGGGCCACAAGTCAAGGAATGCGGGTGCCTTGAGAAGGTGGAAAAGGCAGAAGGAAAACCCCCTGCTGACACCACGATTTTCATCCAGTGCCACCCAGTTCAGACTTCTGACCTCCAAAGGCACAATGTTTGTGGGAATTTGTTAGAACTGCAATAGGGAACTAGTACAACTTGGGGCAGGGCCAACATGACAGGCACAGGAAATCCTCCTTTTCTGTCTTTGAGCCAGCAGGACATTGCATCTGTATCAGCTCGCAGCATCTAGGCGGTGGTAGGGGCAGGCAGCAGGAATAGGTGGGGCTCAGTCATGTGTCATGAGGCTCTAAGAGCTGGGGAAGACTGGGTGTCGGGGTGTAGAACTGTGTCAGAAAGCTAGTGAAGTTTTAAATTTAAAACTTGCTGGATTCAGGGTTCAGGGCTAACCAATTACTAACAGCCCTGAACCCAGGGAGTAGGGAGGCAGCCTGTATAGGCTAATGGAGGAAGCATGGCCCAGGCAGGCAAGCTAGGGATGGGCAAATGGGAAAATGCAACACTTTCAGACCTTCATTTTTCTACTGCTATATAGTTTCCATGCCTGGCTGATGACCAGAATTATTTGGGGTACCTGATAAAAGTATAGATTTGAGGTCCCATCCTGAGGCACTTGAGGAACTCAATCACCAGCACGGTCTTCAGTAACTTTTGTTGCACCAGGTTTGGTATCTTGTACCCTCCTAGTCCCAGCCATGTGGATGAGTCCCTATGGCTGAGTCCCTGCCTCAAATTTTCATTCTTCCTGACAGTCATCCACTCCCACCCCAGCCACAGCACCCCATTGAATGACATTCTGACTTGACCAGGTGTGGGTCCACAGGCACCCAGTCTGCTCAGTTATCCATCCCAGGCCTTCCCAGCCTCAGCTGAATTCCCTTGTCAGGCAGCTGACCTGCTGAGGTCACAGCACAATGTCCAGTGGAGCTCAGAGGTATTGACAGCTCCTGCTTCTGCAAATACATCACATTTCTACCCATGCTGGCTCAGAACCTTTTAATTCTTTCTGTTCCTTCCACACCCTTTCCAACTGGACCCCAGAACTGGGGCAGCTGAACCATTTTTCCTCCAACAGTCAGGGACTGCTGAAATTCGTGCACCATTTTCTGTACTGATAAAGACTCCTGTATTCACTTCCATTTAAAATAAATATTTATTTATCTTTTGTAGGTCATATGCCTATTTTAGATCTTGCTTCTTTGAGTGCTGGGAAGCATGGCATAGGCGGTAAGACTTAAAATCCCTCCTGAATAGTTCTTCACTGTTTGACTTTGAGCAAGTTCTTCAGCATCTCTTGATCTCAGTGTCCCCATCTGTGCAATGGGGATAAAAGTAGTACCTTGCATATAGTGTTCTTGCCAAGATACAATGAGCTAATTTATTTAAAATCCTTAGAACAGCACCTGGCAAGCTGTAGGTGCTCAATAAGTGTTACGTGTTATTATGATCGGTGCCAGCCTTTGAGAGATTTATTTGAGAAAAGGAAATTTTAAAAATTCCCCAAGTTTGACTCCATCTTCTAAAACTCTCCTCTTGCCAGCTTCAACTCTCAGCAGACCTTCAAATACAGAGTGAAAAGAGTGATTTCAAACTCAGCTTATCTTTCTGGCCCTACATCCTTTTTTTATAGTTGAACAAACAAATAGAAATAAGCTCAAAAGGCAGAGCAGAGAGTGAGAGAGGCCAAGGTTGCTCAAGCTGAGACAGCTGAGAGTCAGCTGAGGCTAGTCCACGTGAATCTAATCCTCACACCATCTGTTTGCTGATTTTCCCCTCTGCCCTCCTCTTTGAGGAGCAAGACATTCGGAGCAGACGGAATTGAGGGCCCTGCAGACAGGTGGTCCCAGCTCTTCATGCTGGAGTTTTCAATTATGATGCCAGTCAATGGGAGACAGTGGAGGGCGAAAATGAAAATGGAATATTTGGTTAGCGCTCTGACAAGCCATGAATCAAAACCAAGTGAAATTGCTCTGGGGTCTTGCAGCCTGTCAGCCTCCACCATCCATTCTGCTTGCCCCTCAGCAGTGTAATTCTGCACGCAGACAGTGACGTTCACAGGAAAGCAGACTCCAGCCCCGCATGACTGGGTCTTCCGCGGCCCGCCCTGCCGGGTGCATTGTCAGGCCAGGACAGACAATCTGCCTCCATGGGCCCGCCGGGAAGAGGAGGTGAAGAGGGCGGGAGGAGGGGCCGTCAGCAGGGTGGGCAGAGAGGTGTGTCTGACCCACATCACAGCGCCGCAATGCCTGCTCACCTCTCAGGGCCCTCTGTGGGCGCTCATCAGTTCCCTGCAGAGTGGCTATTCATTCTTACTTGAGGAACCCTGGCGGAGGCTGGGAGCTGTGTCTGCTAGGGTCAAGGCCAAAGGCTGCCTCTGGTCAGTAGGAGAAAGGGGAAAGCTGCAAAGAAGAGTGTCTTCTCCATCCTCTTCTGCCTCTCTTCTCCCCCCACAGCCCTGACTGATTGAACGTCCATCAAGGAAGGAGCAGAGAGTGCTGGACAGGGAGCCCATAAATAATGAGTTTTGATGGAACACATGAGTGAAGGAATGCTTGGTAGAGAGGCCAGGCTGAATTCAATAAAACAAAGCCTCACTCATTCAAGGGTCTGCCATCCAGGGTATGGAAAGCTGGCTTCTTCTGTCCTTTTTGTCACTCATGTTCATTGTGTAAGCATCTGTTGAGCGCGGTGAGGATTGCAACATGATTCCAGCTCTCAGGACCCCCATGGTCTGGGGCAGCTCAGACAGCAAATTGGAGTAAAGAAGGCAGTGGAGAGGCCAGCCTTGGATTCCAGGAGGTCCTGCAGAGAAAGCTAGTGTCAAGTAGTCCTCTGGATGGTCAGTACCTATTAGGGAGATGTCAGTCAGGGCTGCTGCTTACAGTTGTGCAGGTTGTTCACTGCCCAAGGAAAAGGCATGGGAGGACTAAGGTAGAGCTCACTTTCCACCCACTGAGCCGTATGTTCTGGCATGGTTGTGTCTGTCCAGAAGAACAGGAGACTTTGGATTCACACAGAGCATCAATGGGCCAAGGGTAGCCCTGCAGTCAGAGAGCAGAGAAGTCAGATAGTCAGCACTGGAGCACTGCAGCAGAGAAAGATCATGAGCTACCCAGAGCCTCTGTAGATGCAAAATAAGGCAGGATCAGGTCCAGTGATGCCAGAATGAGGTCAACAGCAGCTGATGTTAAGTTGGAGAGACAGAGTAAAATCAGATTCCAAGGGGCCAATTAAGATTCAAACGGTGAATAGTGAATAGAAGGTGAGGAAAAGCCAAAAGTCTGTTTCAGGTTCTGGCCTATGATCAGTCATTCAGGAGAGTCCATTGCTGTGGCCATAAAGCCTGATGCCATTCACAAGTGTCTGCTTGGCTGCCACTATCTGTACTTGCGGCACCTGCCTCAGATGGGAATTGGGTGGGGTGCAGTAGTACAAGCCATGATCTGGTGGCTCAGATAATGCTGATGGTGCCTGGAGGTAAAACCAGGATCAATGGTTGAAAGTTTCTGGTAGGTAGACTTTAGCTCCAGATAGGCTACCTAGCTATGAAATCTGTGGCTTTGTTTGATGGTGACAGATGTGTCACTGGAGGTATTCAAGTCCCCATCAGGGAGCTCACATGGGGGATTCATTGTGCCTAGTGGAAGGTTGGGCTAGAAGTTTCTGATGTCCCCTTTCAGCTCTGCATCATCTGAGTCTGTGAAACACCAGCCAGCTGGCTTTCCTCCTTGTCAGAGAGGATTGATTGCAGAGGAAGTTGAAATTAATGACTAGCACAGGGTTTTAGGTTTTAGTTGTATTTATTTATCTTCCTCCTCCAGGCTCCCTCCCATTTCCCCAATTCCAAATTCATTCCATGAATATTTGAGAGCAAATTGCTCATCCAGGTGCTAGAAGGATCCATGTGGTTATTATGCGGACAGTTCCTGCTCATCTTCACCTAGGGCATTTTTTCAGTGCAACAGGACAAGTGGCCATCTTGGCAGTGGGAGACCCAGGACATGGGGAACTGGTCATGCTGGACCTGTAGGAGAGAGGAAGTGTCTCATGTAGGGCCTCTGCTGCTACTTCTTCCAGGCTACAGAGTGAGGGCAAAGTCCAGCACAGGCCCTATAAGCTGTGTCAGCAAATGGTATTGTAGTGGGATATTGCTGTATGTACAGCATCCATTTTCCCATCCTAAAGCTGTTCCTTGGTTTTCCTTTGGGGAACCATTTCTTTCCCCACTGCCAGGCCAGCACATGTCTTCTCCAGCACATGTCAAAGGCCTAGACAATTCATGTCCATGGCCACAGCTATTGGCTCAGTGTTGGGTATGTAACACCATCCAAGCCACTGAGGTGCAAATCTAGCATTTCACAGGAAATATGGGACAGTAGAAGCTTTATATTTACTAATGGGAATTGTTAAGACAGCAGAATATAAGCCTGAAGCTTCTAAAAGCCACTGCAGAGAAAAAGTGTGCATAAGAATGCAGCTAACACTGGGGAAAGCAAATTGAGGGATGGAAAGAGAGCAAAGCTCTGGACCAAGCTTCTCTTGAGGCTAGACTTATCTCTGGACTTTTTAGTTACATGAGCCAATAAAAGCCTTACCTTGACTTTTTTGTTGAACCAGCTTGAGTAGAGGTTCTATCCTTTTCACTTGAAAAAATCCTGGCTAGTTCAGGAATGTTCCTGGGGAAGCCCTAC
Source organism: Pongo abelii (assembly GCF_028885655.2). Taxonomy (NCBI): domain Eukaryota; kingdom Metazoa; phylum Chordata; class Mammalia; order Primates; family Hominidae; genus Pongo; species Pongo abelii. The sequence goes on along the minus strand of NC_085928.1, from coordinate 144,925,526 downwards.
CTCTGAGGCCGCAGCAGAGCAAGAGTAGGGAGCAGAGCTGGGATCCCAGCTATTGGGTAGCCAAGGCCTTAGTTGGGGCACCTGGCTTCCTTGGATGACTTGTGCCTTGGCCTGAGTGGCAGCCCCACCCAGGCAGCTGTCCTGTTTTTCGTTCATCATTCTCCACTCCATGAAATGACACAGAATGATCTCTGCAATTGGGGCATTTGACTGGAGACCTAAAATGTGTTCTGCAGAGCAGTGGGCTCCAGAGATGATCTAGAGCCAAGGAGCCTGTATACACAGGAGCATGGGTGCTGGTGTGTCTACATACCCCTCCTGGAGATTCACGCTGTTGGAATGTCAAAGGTTCTGAGAAGTCTAATAGGAAATGAATCTGTTTAACTTGGCATATCTTTTATTTTTCAAATATTTTTCAAATATTTTACTTCCATTTTTCTACCACCACCAGAACACCCTTGGGGCAATGCTGACCTGGGTTTCCTCATTTTACACTTGGTAATGCTTCTCATCCTGGGATATTGGGCTGTAGATTATCTAGTGGCTGGAAAATTATTGTTATTTTTTTCCTTACAAAGCTTGGGTCCAGTTTGAGAGAAGCTGCGCTACCCCAGGGATTTGTCCTCAGAGACCTTTTTTCACAAGGTACCAAGCTATCTCCCAGGAAAAGCAAGAGAAAATGGAGGCACCTGATTTTGTTGTCAACATAAAAAACCAGGGCAATAGAGAGAGGTGGTTTTGACTGGATCCTACAGTCTCTTAAATATGACTGTTTCCCCACCATGGCACAGGGCCCTGAGAGCTGAAGCTTCAGTGACATGGGGGTGAGCAACTTTGAGCAAGGAGTGACTGTGTAGAGCCTTCACTGTGGACACTGGCCTTTGCTGAGAGTGACCCAACATCGGATTCCTCTGTTCTGGCATCAGCAGACACTGAGAGGCGATATCTATGAACAGCAGCACAAGCATTGGAGAACAAACAAGAGGAGAAGAGGATGGAGGAGGAGGAGGAGGGCATGTCTCAAGATGTCTAGAGTGCAGCACCCATGCATCACTCCAGGACTTCCTAGGGAGATTTGGAGAATGTTTGGTAGACATGGGAGGAGCTAGAATTGGGGAAAAGTGGTGGCGGCACTCCTGAGTGCAGAATTGTGAGGCTCACTTCCTACTCAGACTGGTGTGGCCTAAGAAACAGGGGTTCTGGCAGGTTGACACTTCCCCAAGGGAGCTTGATCCAAAAGGCTGCTGGCCCTTTCTCAAGATTCACTCTCCAGAAAAGGGACTCTGTCCCATAAGCAACACAATGGGACTCTGGGGCCACTTTTTCCAAGCAGCTCCAGCCCTGTCTTGCTGCCCTTGTGCCCTACTCACATCTCTGGCTCTGTCATCCCACCATCTGAAGTTCCATCCCAGCCTGGGAGCCTCTTCTTTGGGGTCAAGGCAGGCCCAGAAGTTCATCTATTATTCTCAGCATGTAGAACTGTGAATGGCTCATAAAATGGTGTTTGGAAGAGTGGGTGGAATGGAAAAGTAGCTTGTTTAGCTGTAGTTAAACGGGACAGCTAATTCTAAACCAGTTTGTGTCTGGCATTGAGCTCACACCCATTTTGATGACACATGGTGGGGACCAAACAGCCTGCTGCTTTATCCTTCAGGTGTCCTCTTCCAGGAGCTTCCATCCCTGCTCCTCACCTGGCTCACTCCTGCTTCTCCTTTAAGACTCATGTCAGGAATCACCTCCTCTTAGACCTTTCTTGGCTCCTGTGGTGGACACTGCCTGATGCCACTCAGATCCCCCCTTTATCAAAGGATGTGTGGCCCCAGCTGTGGGGTTTGTGGTCAGTAGTAGCACTCTGCTGTCAGCCCCCTCAGGAATTGCCTCATCTGCAAAAAGCCACCCTGCTCAAGCTCATGCCTGTTATTAGTATGGCTCAAGTCAATGATGGGTTGATACAACAGTAGAAAGACCTAAAACTGCATTGGGCTGTTTTAGCTTCAGAGGTCTCCATGTTGTTGCCCAAGACTTTTGTTGGGTCTGATCATGGATCAAATCCTCCCTCTGCCCAACCCTGCTTCTGTCCCCTTCCTTCTGCAGAGGTCAGTCCCAAAGACACTCTTTAATAAACCCTGCCTGCTGACCCCATGTCAGTCTGCTTTCCGAGGAGCCCAGCCTGGGAAACTCCTGGTCTGAGTGAGGTGCCCTTGACAGCCCTCATGTTTCCCTCTTACTCTGTACCCTCTGTCACTCCCTATACCATAAGCAGGTTGACTCAGGTGCTCTGCTTTCTCCGCATTCAAATGCCTGATATCTAGCACAGCACCTGAGCATAGCAGGCACTCAGTAGGTGATGGCTGGCCATGTGAATGAGTATCGCAGACCCAGGGGCTGTCACTATCCAGTGAGAGGGGTCAAGTGGTTTTTAAAGGCCCCTCAGCCTCCTTTCTTAGCTTTCTTTTCCTCTGTGAGGCAGTGATTTTGTTGGCAACAAGGTTGGGTCAGGGTACTGGCAGATCGTAGGGATCTGAGAAGGGTCAGAGTAGGAGTCTGACTTGAAGAAGCTGGAGGTGCTTTTAAAAGGGATGGCTAGGAGGCCGAGTGGGGCGGATCACCTGAGGTCAGGAGTTTGAGACCAGCTTGGCTAACATGGTGAAACCCCGTTTCCACTAAAAATACAAAATATTAGCCGGGCATGGTGGCACACACTTGTAATCCCAGCTACTCAGGAGGCTGAGGCAGAAGAATCGCTTGAACTTGTGAGGCAGAGGTTGCAGTGGGCTGAGATCACGCCATGGTACTCCAGCTTGGGCAACAAGAGCAAAACTCTGTCTAAAAAAAAAAAAAAAAAAAAGAAATGGCTTTGGTTTTCTGTGGTATCCTGTCCCAGCTCACCACAGCATGAGAGCAGATGTGCTTTGGTGCAGGGTCTGCACAGGGGAAGCGGGGTGGATGCATCCAATTCTGCCACATCCCAGTTCAAGCTCAGCAGTAGGTGGCAGGAAGGAGTGAGCCTGGCTCTGGCAGGGAGGTTCCCCACTTCTAGTTTCTTGGGTCTGGATCATAGAGTGCCATGTCCTGGGAAGCTGCCACAGGGCTCCACCTGGTTCAGCCTCCTCCTACCTCCAGCTCAGGGGCTCCCCTCAGTAGCTTCCCTTCCCTGGGAAGCTCATAAAAACATTTCGAGTGCCCTTCCCAGGGGCAGTGTTGTGGACATTGTGACTTCTCAAGCTCCTTCCTGTCTCAGGATCTGGATGTGCATGAATACATTTTAAAGTTAGGAACAATTGGATTTTTTTGCTTTACTACTTTGAAACAATCCACAGATAAGCAGTGAGGAATGATGGTGAGGATCAAATGTACATCAGTGATAATGGTTTGCATGATGGGGCCCTTTCTTGCCACTTGGAACACTGAGGCTGGATAGCATCCTTCTGAAACATTGTACTAATCAAACGTGAAATGACAAAACTCGGCAATACTGCAATCCATTATATAATCCTTTATGCTTTTCTGTTTAGCTATAATTCATTAATATTTTCCTGGATATTTCTGAGCACATTTATCAAACAGGCATAAAGCAAGGTGCCTTATGTATGTGGATTAAACTTAAGAGCTAAAATATAATGATAATAAAAATAGAAATAATCATCATGATAATATCACCCCAGTTCTGTTACAAATGCTTTGCCCAAATTATCTGTTTAATCCTGACAACAACCCTGTTGTTGTTGTCAGGATCAGACAGCTGGTCTTTGGTTTCAACCAATCTGGTTTGAAATTTGGTTAACGTGATTATTTCACCAGGTGAAGAAACTGATGTTTGAGAAGTTAAATTGCTTGTCCACAACTGGTAAGTGGTGGAGATGGAGTAAACCCTGGGCCTTTGGCTGCAAGCCTGTGCTCTCCTGGCTGCCCTGACCACCATGGGTTAGGGTCCACAGAAAAGGGCTGAGGACTCATCCACCTATGAAGCTGCATGTGAGTGAGTTGCTGTGGGTGGTTTCAGCAGATGGGGTTGACCTCCAAACACCATGAAAGAGCATCCTAGAGCAGGCAATTGCTGTGTTTCAGGAGAATGGAAACACTATGGTGTAGGGCCATTGTTTTCCAATTTAAAATTTTTTTATCAGTGAAATTCTTTATTTCTCTCAAATGACAAAAGAACCTTGGCTTGTAAAACAGGTAAGGTTTGATTGGAATGAATTGATTTTATAAGTTTAATGTATAATGTAAATAAAGTTTAAATGTATAATATTCACTCATTGGTAACCAGATAGTAAGAAAAATGAGGCTGTTTAGATGAAGACAGACTTTGAGATCAGTTTTTTTTTTGGGTAATATTGGCAGTCTCAGATCAGTCTCAGTATTCTATTTATGTCTGCATTTTGTTAGGCTGCATGATATTGAAAAAGTCCTGATTCACACAGCTAGATAGTTGTACATATTAATTCCTGAAAGCTTGTCTCATGAGCTCAGTATCCTCTTCCATTAAACTATTCCAGAGATTTGAAAGAGAAGTGGTAAGATATTTTTGTTCCAGAGTTGAGTTACTCTCAGTCTCTCAGAATGGCCTGCATCCCTTAACTGACAAGTGTACAAGCTGGAGGAAATTGATGAATGGGTTCTTTAGTTTAAAATCACAACTGTATGGTAGAAAACACTTTCCAAATTTATGTTGTAACATTATGAGATGTTCAACAATATCATTAAAAACTCTCATATATTCTAGTACCTGTCTCTGTCATACAGCCACTCAAAATTTCAAAACAGTCAAATTAATTTTCACTTTTCATTTGTTTATTTGCTCATCTATTCATTTGAAAAAATTCCTTGAGCACCTTCTATACCAGGCACTGAGTTGGGCACCTTGGATGTAGCAATAAGCAGAACAAAGTCTCTGCCTTCCTGAAGCATACATCCAACTTTGGTAAGACGAATAAACAAAAAATCCTGGCACTTGCCGTGGTGTAATAATTTTGCCCCACTTCTGTTCCTATGCACAATTTTATACATGACAAGTGTAAATACATCAATGAGATAATGAGGAAACGTTATTTTAAAATCTACGTATTCATAAGATAATAAGGAAGCTTTATTTTGAAGTCTGCATGAGCCAACCTGTCAACATGGGTTACCCATATTTGATATAAAATACATCGACTTTACATATTGCTTTAATTTGTATATTTCTACATACATGATTAAAATATATTAAAAGAAAATTTGCATAAAATATTTGTGGAATCCTTAGATCATCTCTTCTGGACTCTAGGTTACCGGGAAATACAAACAGTATAATGGGGTTGGGGGGAGCATTAAGATCAGACAGCTGGTCTTTGGTTTCAACCAATCTGGTTTGAAATTTGGCTCTGCCGTGGTAAAGTTGTATAATGCTGGGAGTGCGTCTAGGCCTTAGGGTCTTCACCTATAAGGCAGAGAGAATCCATTTCCCACACTGGCTGGATGCCTGAAACAACATGGCACTCAAGACTTGTTGAAGTCCTTTTCCTTCTCCAAACAGCACAGCCTGGATCAGCCTTGGGGATACCAGTCAACAAGGAGCAGGGCTCTGGCCGTAGGGAATGGCTTGTCAGGGCACCAGTCTCTAGGGACAGAGGTGAGGGACCAAGAGTCACTTGGAGGATGGACAAGTTGTGGAGACAGGGACTTGGACACACGAAGCAAACCAGGAACATGATTACCAGAAAGGAGCCCCCTTTGGACACTGGCACTTAAGCAATCTGTTTAAAACCAAGTGGTTCCAGGTGTGAAAAGAGAAGGACTTTAGGGGCAGGGAAGTGAGCAGTGCTGTGCATGGACAAAAGTTGATCTGTATCTTTTAGACTTTGATGAACAATTTCGTCTCAAAAATAGCTTCCTGGTAGAAACCCATCTCCAGTTTATCTTATCTGCTTGGGCTTGGGAGTAAGACATGATTGTCATAGATGCCGCAATGATGGCTGAAGCTGGCTCTTCCTGGTTGAGGAGATGTGATTATGTACATCGTTACCTAAGTCCATTTTTTGGTGATGGCACATTGGTATCTTAAAATCAGTCATGGTGGGAGCATTTACACCATGGAAATTGCCAAATGCAACAAATCAGGGCTTTTTCTTCAGAGCACCAGTTGTTAAACATTGCATGGTTTTGGAACTATCCTCGGTTGACTTCACCTTTTGGATGAAGATTACATGTGAAGTTTTCCATTTACAAACTACCCAAACTTAGGTGAGTTTACCCTTAGGCTATCCCTTATCCCCATCACTGACTTCCCTATTGTAGTTACCACCATGGAGCTAGAAATAATCCACAGATTCCGAAGGGGAGGGAAAACGGCACTGTGAAAAACCAGAAGACGCTCATGGGAGAGCTGTTCTGTCTGCTGGCTGGTTCCCTGATCATTTTCTCTTCACTTCACCAAGCAGCCTGAAATCCCAGTAATGTAAATAAAGGCAGAAGGAGGCAATCAACCATTTATCTTAGTAAGAATTTATTCCCTGGGGTTTGGGGGAAGAAATTTGATAAGTAATTTTAGAACATGCCCCACCGGGGTGGAAAGTGCTGGAGTTGAGGGTAGGCTTGAAGTAATTCCACTGCTAGGGAGTGACCTAAGGGTTCCAGGAACTAGGAGAAAGTACCAGAGGGCCAAAGACAAAACTACATATTCTTTTTTTTTTTTTTTTTTGAGATGGAGTCTTGCTCTGTCGCCCAGGCTGGAGTGCAGTGGAGCGATCTCGGCTCATTGCAAGCTCTGCCTCCCGGGTTCACACCATTCTCCTGCCTCAGCCTCCAGAGTAGCTGGGACTACAGGCGCCCACCACCACGCTCGGCTGATTTTTTGTGTTTTTAGTAGAGATGGGGTTTCACCATGTTAGCCAGGATGGTCTTGATCTCCTGACTTTGTGATCCGCCCGCCTCGGCCTCCCAAAGTGCTGGGATTACAGGCGTGAGCCACCGTGCCCGGCCCAAAACTACATGTTCTTAAATTTCCTCTAGGACTGGCCCAGCTCCCAGAGAAGAGATAGACTTTTTTTTTTTTTTTTTTTTTTTTTTTAAATCCTTCTCTTTCCTTAGCTCATAGCCCTGGCCTATGGGGCTTATAGATTAGATAAGCATTATTGGAACTCATGCTTAGGACGTTTTGGGAAATATATTCTGAATATAAATCAGCATTCAGAGAACATAGAGTTAACAACTGTTTTTAGTTCTTCTCATTTAATCAGTGAAAATATTTTTAAAGTTTCACATAGAACAAGATGGGTTTACTCACCAACTCACATGACAGTTTCAGAAATGTCTTATTTTAATTTCTGATTCCTCCTCTGTGGGTAGAAGCTTTTAATCTGTTAGTATCCTCTGCACTCTGAGCATCCCTGTCAAATGGTTAATGATGTGAAAAAAGTACCTAAATGCACTAGGGTCTCTTGGCATTCAAATAAATACTTTCACGGAGAGTAAAGTTGCCCCACATGACCAGAGCCTGGCCCATGTGGAATCTCATGGAGATTTTGCAGAGAGAGCATGTCCATGGCTGTGGATGGGTCTCCAGATACTTCCTGCTGTGGCTGGTAATATTTTGCCTTCATGTTCTGGTTATCTACTGCTGTGGAAAACCCTACCAAAAACTTAGTGGCTTAAAACAATAACTGTTTTTATTATATCTCATTTGGTGGGTCTGATAGGCAGGCAGGGCTTGGCTGGGTGACTCTCTGGCTCCCTGCAGCATGAGATGAGGTCATTCTGTGGTTCAGCTGTTGGATAGTTATTCTGAAGAGTCCAAGACCACTGACGTATCTGATGTCTTGGAAGGATGGATGAAAGCTGGGATCAGCTGAAACTACCTAAAGGAGCAATTATCTCTGGCTTCTTTACCATGGTGGTCTCAGAATTATTAAACTTATTACATGGCAGTTGACTTCCCCTGGAGTGAATGTTGCATGAGAACCAGGTAGAGGCTTCATGGCCTTTACTGACTTTATCTCGAAACTCAAGCAGCATCACTTTAATTTTATTCAGTCATTAACAGGTAGGTCATCAAGACAGCACAAATTCAAGGAGAGGGCAATTATACTCCATCTCCTGATGCAGCATGGCAGGGTCAAGAGCATGTGGGATGGGAGCTATTGGGGCCATCCTTGGGAAAAACAAGCTGCCGCATTGCATATCCTAAAATTGGTCATCTTTGCCTGTTGGCTGCCATATTATACCCTATCAAAAGCCTTGATTGACAGCATTTTCTGATGAGTTAACTAAGTGAGACTGAGCTTCAGTTTAAGGTCTGGATTAATTTCAACCTGATCTTCATCCTTACCACTACTCCATATCATGAAATCCAAATTCTGGTTTGCAGTAGCCCCATCATGTTGTCAATCATCTTGAGAGTTGTCATAAACATCCTAAAATATTACCATTAATTAAGTGATAAATATTTACCATTTATGCCTTTGAGGATTTCAACATTGTTACAGCTGCAATTAGACAAGCTATGACAGGGTATCAGTCTCAACTCTTAAAGAAAAAAATATGAAAATCACAGATGTGTAACCTAAATTCTTGAATAGATAGAACACAGAGGGATGATTTTTCAGGGGTTGGGGCAAGCATGTGGGCAGATTTCTCTAAATGCAACTGGTTAAATTTCTTAAATTGAATTTTTTATTTGGCTAAGAATTGACATTTTTTTTTCCATTTTGCTAAACGATTTCTGTGCAGACTGTTGCCATTTTATTGTTTCTCTCCCACACACAGAGATTAGGTTGTTCATGTTCGTGCTGATGAGCGTGAGCACCACTGTCGCTGGTTGACACTGCGCTGCTGTGTGCCCTGCTCCTGGGGGTGGTTAATAAATTGTATTTGATGATTTGATGACACAACCTTTAGATCTGAAATTGCAGTTGTACTGGACTGTCAGGAAAAGCTCCTTTTGTCATACGTCACCTGGATTTATCAGAAAACATATTACTCTTCGGGTTTTTGAAGTCTTTTTGGTGTATTTAAATAATTCCTTGAGCAAATGTTCTAGGAATCAATTGAATTGTTTCTATGGTCTTGATTAAGATTTTTCTTTTTTAAAGTTGACATAAAGGTGCTTGATATCTTAAAGATGACTAGACTGAATGCTTAAATATCTGGTGCATTTAGGTGATCATTTGTCTTTTTTTGGTAAACATAAATCTCTTGTAAATTTTCTTTAAAAGTCTGCCAAATACAGTACTTCTCTAAAAATACTTGCAGGTTTTCATAATTAAATGTGCAGCTAAAAAAGCATAAATTTGGTAGTATTCTGACATTTCTTTGTTCTTATTTCCCTCATGTCTACTCAACTTTTACAAACACCACTTGTTCAGAGGCAGGGTGGGTTTATGTAGGAATAACTTAGAAGGCTATTAGGGTGTCAGTTTCCTGATTGGTCTGTCAGATGGGGAGGATAAACTAGTAGAAGTTTTTTATTTTTTATTTTAATTTTTTTAGAGACAGAGTCTCTCTATATTGCCTAGGCTGGTCTTGAACTCCTGGGCTTAAACAGTCTTCCCACCTTGGCCTCTCAAAGTCGTAGGATTGCAGACATGAACCACCGCATCCAGCCTAGTAGAATATTTTTTAGGCCAGGCCAGTTATGAAACTGTAATTGGCACCAGGAGTGCACTGTGAAGTGAGAGCCCTGAGGGAATGAGACATTCAGGTCCAGGGGGAAGGAAGAGAAGGGCCTCAAGCTCAAAGGAACACACTGCTTCTTAACGACCCTGGACCCAGGGCTTCCAAGGGAAACCTCTTTCAGCTTGCCTTGTCAGATAAGACTGTGGTTCTCCTAAACACCAACAGCCACATATCAGTATGAAGTTTGTTTCCTAACTCATGGATTCTCTGAATCTTTTAATCGAGCATTTCTCCCCCTTTTCTGGTGATGGGAGAGTGTTGGAAAGCTCAAATCCACAATTTTTGGCTCATCTCAGTACAGTGTACAGGACTTGTGTGTGTTGGATTCCAACCACATCTCATATCTTAAATTTCCTTTGCTGTGATTTCATTAATTATTTTGCTGCTGCTGTGTGTGTGTTTGTGTGTGTGTGTGTGTGTGTGTATAAGCACCCTCCAAATGAGTCCAGGTATAAAGAAAAAAAGAAATCCTATGATCTTGTGAATGTTTATGTCTTTAATGCTGTTAAATAGGGAAGAAAAATGTAAGGGGCAGAATTAGGAAATGTAGGAACAGTAGAGTGAGCTCTAGGACAGAGGGAATAATTCCCAGGTAGGTGCAGAGCTGTAGAATGATGGAATTTCAGGCCTAGCAGGGCCAGGAGGCCAGGTGGTCAGCATGGTGGATATCCTAGGGGAGAGAGATTTACTATGCTGGGTGTTCACTGTGAAACTTGGTGGAAATAAATAATGCTATTCTCACTTTTTCTTATTTCTTTTTCCTTTTTAATAATACATAGGTAATCAGTCACTACTGCATAAATACTAGAAAATGCAGATAAGAAAAGGTAAAAAATACTATGATCCCATCACCTATTATTAGCACTTTGGGTAGAATCTTCTGTACTCTTTTGTTTTACTAATTGTTTTCTTCCTCAGATTCTGTATTACCTTCTGCTTTTGGTTTGCTTATATTTTCCCAGAATCTCCTTCCACCTCTTTATTTAATATTGACTTCACTATTTTTTATGTTTATTGCAATAAACACCCAAGAAATAAAAATGTAAACAGTATAAAAGGATATAAAATGAAAAAAGCTTTCTTCCCCACCTTCAATGCTAGTAACATTTCAAAGACTTTTTTAGTTCTTATTTCATAATGCTAATGTTTTTACATCTATTTCCTGATTTGTCAGTGCTAAGTGATTTTTCAAGTGTATCTATTAATTGCCGTTATGAAAAATAATAAATTTCACTCACTTTTTTAAATGTAAGGGGTACAAATGCAGTTTTGTTACATGGATATACTGTATAGTGCTGAAGTCTGGGCTCGTAGTGTAACCATCACCCAAATAGTGTACATTGTACCCCTAAGGTAATTTTGCATCCCTTACTCTTCTTTCACCCCCTCACCATTTCGAGTCTCCAATGTCTATTATTCCATACGCTATGCCTATGTGTGCACATTTTTTAGCTCCCACTTATAAGAGAGAACATAAGGTATTTGACTTCCTGTTTCTGAGTTATTTCACTTTAGATAATGACCTCCAGTTCCATACGTGTTGCTGCAAAAGACCTAATTTCATTCTTTTTCATGGCTGAGTAGTATTCTATGGTATGTATCTACCACATCTGATCATGTGTTGATGGACATAGGTTGGCTCCATATCTTTGTATTGTGAATAGTGCTGTGATAAACATCTAAGTGCAGGTATATTTTTGATATAATAATTTCTTTTCCTTTGGGTATATACCCAGTAGTGGAATTGCTGGATAGAATGAAAATTATGTTTTTAGTTATTTGAGAATTCTCCATACTGTTTTCCATAGAGGTTGTACCAATTTCCATTCCCAATCAACAGGGTACAAGAATTCCCTTTTCTCTGTATCCTCACCAACATCTGTTATTTTTTGACATTTTAATAATGGCCATTGTGACTGATAGAAGATAATATCTCATTGTGGTTTTAATTTGCATTTCTCTGATGATTAGTGATGTAGTGATGTGCATTTTTCATACGCTTGTTGACCATTTGTATGTCTTCTTTAAAAAATGTCTTTTCATGTTCTTTGCCCACTTTTTAATGGGATTATTTGTGTTTTGCTGTTGTTGTTGAATTGAGTACCTTGTAGATTCTGAATATTAGTTCCTTGTTGTATGCATAGTTTGCAAGTATTTTTCCCGCTTTGTATGTTGTTTGTTCATGCTGTTGATTATTTCTTTTGCTTTTTAGTTTAATTAAATCCCATCTGTCTATTTTAGCTTTTGTTGTATTTGCTTCTGAGGTCTTAGTCATAAATTCTTTGCCTAGCAAAGTCCAGAAAAAATTTTCCTAGGTTTTCTTCTAGGATTCCTGCAGTTTCAAGTCTTACATTTAAGTGTTTAATCCATCTTGAGCTAATTTTTGTATATGATGAGACGTAAGGGGTCCAGTTCCATTCTTTTGCATATGGCAGTAAAAATTTCCCAGTTCCATTTATTGATTAGGTTGTCCCTTCCCCAGTGTATGTTTTGTTGACTTTGCAAAGATCAGTTGGCTTTAAGTGTGTGGTTTTATTTCTGGGTTCTCTATTCTTTTCCATTGATTTATGTGTCTATGTTAGTACTAGTGCCATGCTATTTTGGTTAGTGTAGCCTTGCAGTACAATTAAGTCAGGTAATGTGATGGCTCCCACTTTTTTCTTTTTGCTTAGAATTGCTTTGGTGATTCAGGATCTTTTTCAGATCTGTGTAAACTTCAGGATTGTTTTTCCTAATTCTGTGAAAAATGATGTTGGTATTTTAATGAGGATTACATTGACCTTGTAGATTGCTTTGGACTGTATGGTCAGTTTAATAATATTGATTCTTCTGATCCATGAGCATGGAATGCTTTTCCATTTGTTTGTGTTTTCTACAGTTTCTTTCATTTGTGTTTTGTAGTTTTCCTTGCAGAGATCTTTAAATTTCTTGGTTAAATACATTCCTAGGTATCTTTACAACAGCTATTGTAAATGGGATTGACTTCCTGATTTGGTCCTCAGCTTGATCATTATTGGCTTATAGAAATGTTACTAATTTTTGTACATTGATTTTGTATCCTGAAAATTTGCTGAATTTATTTATCAAATCTAGGAATATTTTGAAGGAGTTTTTAGGGTCTTCTAGGCATAAGATTATAACACCAATGAACAGAGATAATTTGACTTTCTCTTTTTAAATTTCTATTCCTTGCCTGATTGCTCTGGCTAGGACTTCCAGTACTATGTTGAATAGTAGGGGTGAACATGGGCATCCTGTCTTGTTCCACTTCTTAGGGTGAATGCTATCAACTTTTTCCTGTTTAGTATGATGTTGGCTGTGGGTTTGTCATATATGGATTTTATTATTTTGAGGTATGTTCCTTCTATGCCTTGGTTATTGAAGGTTGTTTTTTAAAATTAGGAAGGGATGCTGAATTTTATTGAATTCTTTTGTTCTGCACCTGTTGAGATAATTACATGGTTTTGTTTTTAATTCTGTTTATGTGGTGAATCACATTTATTGATTTGTGTATGTTGGATCATCCTCATACTCCTGGAATAAAACCCACTTGATTGTGGTTTTTTTTTTTTTAAATTGATGTGTTGTTTGATTGGATTTGCTAGTATTTTGTTAATAATTTTTGCATCTAAATTCATCAGGTATATTGATCTGCAGTTTTCTTTTCTTGTGTCCTTGTCTGACTTTGTTATCAAGGTGATACAGGATTTATAGAATGTGTTAAAAGGATTCCCTTCTGCTCTATTTTTTGGAAGAGCTTCAGAAGGATTGGTACCAGCTCTTCTTTGTACATTTGGTAGAAGTAAGCTGTGAGTTCGTTTGGTCCAGGGCTTTTTTATTAGGAGATTTTTTATTACTGATTGAATCTCACTACTTGTTATTCGTCAGTTCAGCATTTCTCTTTCTTCCTGGTTCAATCTTGAGAGGTTATGTATTTCCAGGAATATATCCATTTCCTCTAGGTGTTCTAGTTTCTGGGCTTATAGTTATTTATAGTAGTCTTTGATGATCTTTTGTATTTCTGTGGTATCAGCAGTAATGTCTCCTATTTCACTTCTGATTATGTTTGTTTGCATCATTTCTCTTCTTTTCTTGGTTAGTTCAGCTAGTGATCTCTCAATTTTGTTTATCTTCTCAAAGAATAAAATTTTCGTTTTGTTGATTCTTTGTATTGTTCTTTTGTTCTCAATTTCATTTAGTTCTTCTCTGATCTTTGTTTTTCTTTTGTTCTGCTAGCTTTGTGCTTGGTTTGTTTTTGTTTTTCTAGTTCTTGAGGTGCAACATCAGGTTGTTAATTGTGGTCTTTCTAGACTTTTGATGTAGGCATTTATATTATAAACTTCCATTTTAGCACTGCTTTTGCTGTATCCCAGAGGTTTTGGTATGTTGTGTTTCCATTTTCATTCATTTCAAAAAAATTTTAAATTTTTGTCTTAATTTCATTGTTGACCCAAAGATTGCTCAGGAGTAAGTTGTTTAATTTCCGTGTATTTGTATAGTTTCAAGAGTTCCTCCTGGAATTTATTTCTAGTTTTATTCTGCTATAGTCTGAGAAGACAATTCATTTAATTTTCATTTTAAAAAATTATTGAGACTTGTTTTGTGGCCTAACATATGGTCTATATTGGAGAATGTGCCATGTGCTGATGAGAAGAATATATATTCTGCAGTTGTTGGGTAGAATGTTCTGTGAATGTCTGTTAGGGCCACTTGGTCTAAAGGCCAATTTATGTTCAATGTTTCTTTGCTGATTTTCTGTCTTGATGATCTGTTTAGTGCTGTAAGTAAGATGGTATTGAAGTCCTCTACTATTACTGTATTGCTGTCTATTCTTTCTTTAGATCTAGTAATATTTGTTTTATGAATCTAAGTGCTCTGGTGTTTGATGCTTATATGTAGAGATTGTTATGTATTTTTGTTGAATTGACCCCTTTATTATTACCTAATGGCTTTCTTTGTCTTTGTTTTTTACTGTCATTGATTAAAACTCTGTTTCGTTTTATATGAATATAGCTACTCTAGTTTCCTTGCATATTCTTTGCTTTTTTTTCTTTGTCTGTTTGTCTTTACGGTTTGGTGACATTCTGTCATATTGCCATTTGATATTTTTCTCTTCCTCCTTTCCATGGTTGCTTTATAAGATCTCTGAGTTTTATACTTTTGAGTGTTTTTATGATGGTGAGTATCAACTATTTGTTTCTATGTTTAGAACTGCTTTGAGCATTTCTTGTAAGTCAAGTCTGAAGGTGACAAATTTCCTCAGTGTTTGCTCATCTGGGAAAGGCTATATTTCCTTCCTTTATAAAGCTTATTCTAGAAGAATACAAAATTTGTAATTGACAGTTTTTCATTTAATTTAAACATTTTGAAAATAGAATTCCAATATCTTCTGGCTTGTAAGATTTCTCCCAAGAAGTCTACTGTTAATCTGATGGAGTTTCCTTTATAGGTGACTAGATGCTTTTCTCTTGCTGATTTTATTGTTTTTTTTTTTTTTCTTAATGTTGATTTTGGAGAGTCTGATGACTATAAGTCATGTTGAGATCCTTCTTGCAGTGTATTTTCCTTGTGTTTGCTGAACTTCTTCCTGGATGTCTATATCTGTTGCTAGACTAGGGTTGTTTGCCTCAGTTATTTCCTTTAGTAGGTTTTACAAATATTTTGCTTTTTCTTCTCCCTCAGGAATACCTATGGGTCATAAGTTTTGTCATTTTATGTAATCCCATATTTCTCAAAGGCTTTGTTCATTCTATTTCAATCTTTTTTCTTTATTTTCGTGTGACTGAATTAATTCAAAAGACCTATCTTCCAAGTTCTGAGATTCTTTCTTCTGCTTGGTATAGCCTATTGTTGAAGCTTTGAGTTGTATTTTGTAACTCCTTTTTTTTTATTTCCAGAAGTTCTGTTTGTTTGTTTTGTTTTGTTTTACAAACATATCTATCTCATTGATAAATTTCTCATTCTTATGCTGAATAGACGTTCTGATTTATTTGTATTGGTTACCAGGTTTCTCTTGTGTCTCACTGAACATTTTTAAAATCAGTATTTTGAATTTTTTTTTATTGTGAGATTTCCAAGATTTCTTTTTGGTTAGGATTACTTGCTAGAAAACTACTGTGTGTGTGTGTGTGTGTGTTTTTTTTTTTGAGTGTGATAGCATGTTTTTTTTCATACTTCCAGTATTATTACACTGACTTCTTCACATCTGGGCTAACATTCACTTCTTGTTTATTAATTTAATTTCTTTGGGGTGGGACGTTTTATTGAGGATGTGTCTATGATGTATGTTGAGTAGGGTTGTTTGGCTTTGCTTCTGGGTACCTTCAGTGGTGTAGACACTGTATGATTTCCTTGGCTATAAATAACATTAATGTGGTAGCCTTCTCAAATTCCAATTGTAGTAGCAATGTATCAGGTGGGTGAGCAGGCTCAAAGACCCCTTAGAAGTGAGAGTGATGTGGGCAATGATGGAACAGAGGTAGCACAAAGCTTGTCTCTTTCTTGAGTGCTGTGCAGTTGTGTCAGCAGATGGACTGTGCAGGTTGAACTTTCAGCTAGTAGGTAGCACTTGCAGGTGAGAGCCAGCTGTGGAGATTGTAGTAGGGTTTATGCTTGACCTTTTTTACCCAGAAGAAGTGCTCAAGTGTCCCAGGCAATGTGCTGGGCTGTGGAACTCCCAGCGGTCCTGGTCCAGTACTCTGCCTCTCAGGCAGGGGTGGGAGTATGGGCAATGCTGGGGAGGTCTGGGGCAGAAAAGCCTACATGTGGGCCCCCCATCAGTGGGCACAAATGCAAGTCCCAATGGAGGTCAGAAGGCAGTTCTCAGGCTCCTGGAACAATGCTCCAGGGAGAAGAAGAGCAATTGATGCTATGCTAAATGGCTATCACTGGGAAAGCTGGGTGGCTTGGGCTCCATGGCCTAGTAGGTAGTAGTGGGATCCACCTCAGTATCATGCTCCTGACCTGGTGAGTATCCCTCCTGTGGCCTGTCACTGGCAGCAAGCTTGAGCAGCCAGCCAAGTCACAAGCAGTTTGTCTTCAGACTGAGAAACTCCTCAGGCCACAAAACTCCCTGCCCAGGACAAACCATGGCTCCCAGGCCAAACTCTTCCTGGTCTGGTCCTGCAAAGGGGTGGCACCCAACTCCTACACCAGCAGCTAGAGCCCAAATCATACTTGCTTCTCAATTCTGGCCATGAAGGCTCTTCCTCCTGTAGGAACAAGAGTGTAAATCGGATCTCCAAACCAGTGACTGCCTCCTGTGCTGGCTACAGGTTCCCCAACATCCCACTATGAGTTAGGATCAGGAATGGCCTCCTTCATTCATGGAGCACTTCCCACTACTCTTCCTTCTCATAGTCTCCTAACTGCTCCCCAAGTCAGATTCAGGGCTTAGTAGGGTCAAGGAACTCCCCTGTGGCCTGGATTATCTGGGGCTCCAGCAGTAATGTGAAATTTTGCTTGCTTTTTATCCCCTTCCGATTTACATTTTTTGTTTGTCCTAAGTTTAGTTCTATCTGCTACTTTTAAAAGTATCAGAGAATGATAACTCTCTAAACAATATAACTTTATCTTTATTACTTGATTTCTCTATTTAGACAGCATCTTGACTCTTGACTATATAACAAGAAAATTAATAACCCTTCTTTTTTTTCCGTCTCTTCTTCCCTTCAGTTCTCAACTTCTGTTGTATGTGCCATTATTTTTACATTTTTAGGTTTATGACATAGGCACAATTAAGCCTTACACATTTTGTTTAGATTTATTCCAAAATTCAAATATCCAAAATTTATGGAATTTTCTAGATAGCCAGTGAAGTAACCTGTAAATGGGAATTGTTTTATTTCCTCTTTTCCAGCCGGTAAACATTTTATTTTTTTCTTGACTCATTGCACTGGGTAGGACTTTTTGTACAATGTTGAGTAGAGGTGGTGAGACTGTATATCTTTGCTTTTTTCCCAAGTTAGAGAGAAAGCATTCAGTCTTTATGTAACATTAAGTCTGATGTTAACTTTATGCTTTTTATAGTTGTCTTTTATCAGGTTAAAGAAGTTATATATTTCTAGTTTGATGAGAGCTTTTAGCAGGAATGGATATCAGATTTTGCCAAATGCCTTTTTTCATTTATTGACATAAGAGATATTGCTCTGTAGTTTTTAGTTTCTTTTTTTTGGAATGTCTTTGTCCAGTTTCTGTACCTGAATGTTTATTACTTTGATCAATTCAGATATTTCTTAATATCCGTGTATTGCTTGTTCTCTACTCTTTCTGTTTTCTTCTTCTGGAGCTCTTATCAGATGTATGTTAGACCCTTTGGTCTATTCTCCATATTCCTGTTTCTCTTTCATGTTTTCCATCTGCAGTAATTTGCTAGGGTTAACAAAACCACAGACGGTGTAGCTTAAACAACAGGATTTTATTTTCTTACTGTTCTGGAGACTAGAAGTTCAAGATCAAGGCATTGGCAGGTTTGGCTTCTTCTGTGGCTTCTTTCCATGGTTTACAAATGGCTATCTTCTTGCTGTGTCCTCACATGGTTACCTCTCAGTCTGTGTGTTGTCTGTGTCCTAATCTTCTTTCTTTTTAAAATTATACTTTAAGTTCTAGGGTACATGTGCCCAACGTGCAGGTTTGTTACATATGTATACATGTGCCATGTTGGTGTGCTGCACCCATTAACTCGTCATTTACATTAGGTATATCTCCTAATGCTATCCCTTCCCCCTTCCCCCACCCCACAACAGGCCCTGGTGTGTGATGTTCCCCTTCCTGTGTCCAAGTGTTCTCATTGTTCAATTCCCACCTATGAGTGAGAACATGCAGTGTTTAGTTTTTTGTTCTTGCAATAGTTTGCTGAGAATGATGGTTGTAACTCAAAATAATCTTCTCTTCTCATAAGGACACCAGTCATATTGGATTAGTGCCCACCCATATGACCTAATTTTACTTTAATTGACTTTTTAAAGACCCCACCTTCAAATACAGACACATTCTGTGGAACTAGTGTTAGGACTTCCACATATGAATTTGGACAGAGGGCACAATTCAGCCTGTAGCACCATTTCTTTATTTGTCAGTGCCTCATTATAGTTGGTTGTTTTTAAAAACATCTTTATTTAGATATAATTCTGTATTACCCTGTTCTTGCATTGCTGTAAAGAAATAGCTGTGACTGGATAATTTATCATTTAATTGGCTCACAGCTCCACAGGTTGTACAGGAGACATGATGCTGGCATCTGCTTGGCTTCTGGGGAGGTCTCAGGAAACTTACAATCATGGCAGAAGGTGAAGGAGAAGTAGGTGTCTCATATGTTGGGAGCAGGTGCAAGAGAGAGTGAGGGGGGAGGTGTCACACACTTTTAAGCGACCAGATCTCAAGGGAACTCAGTATCATGAGGAGAGTATCAAGGGGGATGGTGTTAAACCATTCATGAGAAATCCACCCCTATGATCCCATCACCCTCTACCAGGCCCCACCTCCAATGTTGTGGATTACAACTCAACATGGGATTTGGTGGGGACACAGATCCAAACCATATCAAATTCACATACCATAAAATTAACCCATTTAAGGTATACAATCCAGTGGATTGTAGTATACTCACACAGTTGTGCAATTACCACCACAAACTAAAAAACAAAATGTTCCACCTATTAGCAGTCACTCTCCATTTTGCTCCCTTCCTAAATCCTAGGCAACCACTAATTTACTTTCTGTCTCTATAGATTTGCCTATTCTGATATTTTAATATAAATGGAATCAGACAGTATGTGGTTTTTCTATCTGACTCCTTCAGTTAGCATAATGTTTTCAAGGTTCATCCAAAGTGCATGTATCAGCACGTTGTTCTTTTTAATTGCTAAATACTACATCATTACATGAATATGTCACATGATGTGTATCCATTTATCAGTTGCTAAACATGTGGGTTGCTTCACCTTACAGTTAATATGAATAACACTATTACCATTGTACACACACTTTTGTGTGGGCATATGTTTTCATTTCCCTTGGGCAAACACCTAGGAGTGAAATTGCTGAATCATATGGCAAGTCTATGTTTGACAATTTGCAAAACTGCCTAACTGTTTTCTCAAGTGCTGTGCCATTTTGCATTCCCACCTAAAATGCCTAAAGGTTTTGATTTGTATATATCCTCCCCAACATTTATTAGTATGTGACTTTTTTTATTCTAGCCATTTTAATGGATATGAAGTTGTGTCTCATTGTAGTTTTGATTTGCATTTTTTGATGACTAATAATGTGAAGCATCTTTTTATGTGCTTGTTGGTAATGTGTTTTTTCTTTATTCTATTAATGTGACATTTTATATTGATTGATTTTCATAAGTTGACCCAACCTTGCATTCCTAGGATAATTTCCACTTGTTTATGGTGTGTAATCCTTTGTATATATGGCTAGATTCAGCTTGCTGAGGGTTTCTTGCTTGTATATTTCTAAAGGATATTGTTCTGTAGTTTTCTTTATGTGATTTGTTTGTCTGGTTTTGGTATCAGGGTAGTATTGGTCTCGTAGAATGAGCTGAGAATTGTGCCCTATTCTTTTGTTTGCTGGAAGCATTTGTGAAGAATTGGTACTAATTTTTCATTAAGTGTTTGGTTAAATTTATCTTTGAAGCCATCTGGGGCTGGGCTTTCCTTGTGGCTGGCTTTTAAATTATTAATTCATTCTTTTTACGTGTTATAGGTCTATTCAGATTATCTATTTCTTATTAGGTCAGTTTTAGTAGTTTATGCCTTTTTAGTAATTTGTCAATTTCATCTAAGTTATCTAATATGTTAGAATAGAGTTGTTCATAGCAATATCATGTAATTTTTTTTTATTTCTGTATGGTTGGTTGTCATTTCCTCTCTTTCATTCTTGATTTGAGTAATTGAGTCTATTCTCATTTTCCTTGGTCTAGCTTGGTCTAGCTAAAGGTTTGTCAATATTGTTGATTGTTTCTAAGAACTAACTTTTGGTTTCATTGATTTTCTCTATTTTTTCTATTCTCGATTTTATTAATTTCTACTCTAAATTCTTTCCTAATGATATGGTTTGGATATTTGTCCCTTCAAATCTCATGTTGAAATGTAATCCCAGTGTTTGGGAGTGTGGACTGGTGGAAGGTGTCTGGAGCATGGGTGTAGATTCTTCATAAATGGCTTAGTGTCATCCCCTTAGTGATGAGCGAGTTCACATGAGATCTGGTTGTTTAAAAATGTATGACACCTTCCCTGCCTTTCTTGCTACCACTCTTGCCATGTGATGCACCTGTTCATCTTCACCTTCTGCTATGATTGTAAGTTTCCTGAGACTCTAACAAGAAGCTGAGCAGATATTTTTGCCTGTTTGTACAGCCTGCAGAACTGTGAGCCAATTAAAACTCTTTTCTTTATAAATTATCCAGCCTGGGCATTCCTTTATGGCAATGCAAGAATGGGCTAACACAATCTGTTTGCTTTGTGTTTAATTTACTTCTCCCCTTGTGGTTTCTTATAGTGGAGTTTAGGTTATTGATTTCATATCTTCCATCTTTTTTAATATAGGCATTTACAATTATAAATTTCCTTGTGCACATTACTTTAGCAGAATCTTCAAAGTTTTGGTATGGTTTTTTTATTTGCTTTAATTCATCTCAAGGTATTTTATAATTTCCCTTGTGATTTCTTCACTCACTTCTTGGTTATTTAGGACTGTGTTGTTTGATTTCCACATATTTGTGTTTAAAACAAATTTCTTTATGTAATTTTTTTAAAATTTCATTGTATTATGAAGAACACACTTTGCATGGTTTCAGTTCTTTTAAATTTATCAAAACTTGTTTCATGGTCTAATGCATGGGTGCTCCATGTGTACTTGAGAAGAATGTCTATTCTGCTCTTACTAGGTGGAATGTTCTATTAATGTCTGTTAGGTCTAGTTGATGTATAGCATTTTTCAAGTCTTCTATTTATTTGTTGATCTTCTGCCTACTTGTTCAATCCATTATTGAAAGCCTGTCATTGAAGTCTCCAACTACTATTCTTGAAATGTTTGTTTGTCTTTTCAATTCTGTCAGTTTTTGCTTCACGTATTTGGAGCTCTGTTGTTAGTTGATATTTGATTCTTTTTAGATAGTGCATTATTTTTTCTGCTTTTTTTTACATTTTAATCATTTTAATAATATTCATGTCATTTCTATCTTATAGTTTTATATCCGATGTTCTTGACCATCAAATCCTTTCATTGTGTCTGCTGATCTCATGAAGCAAAAAAATCTTTTTCACATATTTTGTGAGTTTTCATTGTGAGCTCATGTTTAAATAATTTTATCTGTAGGAAACATATACAGCCTAGATTAAAGGTATGTCTTTACAAATTGATTTTTATTTTGCATCTGTCAGATGCTCCAAGAATATCACCATCCTGGAATTGTTTTTTATGTATATTTGTAATGTAGGAAGGTCCTGCAGAAAGCTTAAATTTCATACCTATAACTGTGTAAACATAGGCCCATGAGACACCTTTTTTTCCCACTGAGAGGCTAGACGAGAACAAGCAAACTTCCTTTTGTTTTCTCTAAGCTTTTGTTTTGATGTTTTCTAGACTATCCTTTTACAGAATGTGAACCCTTTCTAGAAACCTGGCTTTTATATAGAAGTCTCAGTTCTATTCCTCATCATAAGCAGGATCAAGACCTTGTTTCATTTCCCTATGAGGTCATTAAAACTAATATCCCTGAGTTACTGAGACCATGAAACTCCCCTAGGGCTGCTACAGGATTAGTTCAGGCCCTTTGGTTTTTCCTTTTCTCCTTGTTTTTGAAATCTGGGAATTTATTTTCTTGGGCCATGTCTATACATGTAATAGGATGGTTCTAATACGTTAGCTGGCATTTGTAAAGAGTTTTCAAGTTTCCTACTTCAGACTATTGTCAGAAATAAAAATCAAGTCACTTTCTCTCCTTTTTTTTTTTGGAAAATAAGGTTGCTTTAATAAAAATAAATTTAATTCAGAATGAAATAGAAAATCACCTAATCACTACACTAATAATCACTGCAGGCAAGATCCATTGATGAATATCTACTGAGGAATATCTATTTGGAGCCACGGCGACCCACTGAAACATCCTTTGCTGATGTGTGTTAGACATTCCACATTCTAGTCATTAATTTCTCCCTCTATTAAGCCCTCACTGCAAAACTTAGGACTCCTGTGAGGGGGCCCAGCCCTCACCTCTTCTTTCATTGATAGAAAAACAGAGTACTCTCTCTCATCATCAAAAAGAAACTGAATCTGATTACAGATACAGTGAAAGCTATATTCTTATTCCTATCATAACAACATTCATGTCCAGCTCTCACTATAAACCAACATTCTTCTCTCACCTGTGAGCAACTGATAGCAACGGCAGAAGTTGCTCTCTTGGTGGGCATGGAGGTGAGCCTCATGATCCAGGTAGTCCAGGTCCCATGGAAAACAGTCCAGAACTCTTCCCTAGGAAGCTGAATATGACCACTGCCGACAAGCTGACAAGCATGCTACTTGTATGTATCTGAAGAGACACTGAGGATCAGTTCCCTCAAATGACCATTGGTTGCAGAGAGTTCCAGATGTAAGGTTTAATCTATCTTGCTGAGGCGAATACCCATTGTGGACAGGGCCACCAATCACAGACACTGGACCAAGTCAGTGATATTTTTGAATGTTACCGGGATCTGGTTAGAACCATAGTTTCCTACACAGCAGGTGAAGCAAAAGTTCCACTGAAAGACCTCATCCCAGAGTGTTCTTCTACACAGCTGAAATGGTTTTCTCAATAAGATCAAAGGTTACAGAAATAACATTTGATCCAGCAATCCAATTACTGGGTATCTACCCAAAGGAATATAAATCACTCTTTTATAAAGATACATGCGTGCATATGTTCACTGCAGCACTATTCACAATAGCAAAGACATGGTGTCAACCCAAATGCCCATCAATTATAGACTGGATAAAGAAAATGTTGTACATATACACCATGGAATACTACGCGGTCATAAAAAAGAACAGGATCCTGTCCTTTGCAAGGACGTGGATGGAGCTGGAAGACATTATCCTCAGCAAACTAACACTGGAACAGAAAACCAAACACCGCATGTTCTGACTTATAAGTTGGAGCTGAACAATGAGAACACATGAACACAGGGAGGGGAACAAGACACACTGAGGCCTGTTATGGGGTGCAGGGGAGGGAGAGCATCAGGATAAATAGCTAATGCATGTAGGGCTGAATACCTAAGTGATGGGTTGCTAGGTGCAGCAAACCACCATGGCACATATTTACCTATGTAACAAATCTGCACATATATCCCAGAACTTAAAATTAAATTAAATTACATTAAACTTAAAAAGATCAATAGTTACTACAATTCCTTAAGGGGATCCTCAGTTTCTCAGTAAGATCACTGGTTTGTACATCTCCCTTGGGAAGACCAGTTATGAACAATAGAGCTCATTAGCAAGTACGATGTTAATTGTTAGAACGAGAAGATACCTTTTCTGGAGTTAAATATGTTCCTTCTATTCCTTATTTCTAACAATTTATTTATTTATTTTTGGCCATTAAAGTTTGTTGAATTTTCTGAAATGAACATATGCCTTTTCTCTCCTCTACTTTCTTACCAAACACACATTCCTGGACTTCGTCTTGGTCATAGTGCAATTATATTTTGTGCATTTCTATAAGAGTGCTATTAATATATTATTTGGATACTTTTTGCATCTGAGTTTGTGAGTGGCATCAGTCAAAGATTTTTTTCTCAGACTTTCCATTGGGATTTACTATCAACCTCTCACTAACCTCATGAGATGAGTTGTAAAAACTTTTTCTTTCAAAAAATTCTCTATTAAGAAGAAATCAGTCCTGCCAGAAGTTTGTCAATTTTATTAGCCTTTTAAAAAAGCAGTTTTTGAGTTTATTAAAATTATCTATTGCATTTTTCTTTTATATTTTATTAATATTTGCTCATGTGTTAGGATTATAATGGAGCTGAAAAATTCCTATTGCCCGGTATTTACTATACCATACTTTTTATCATTATTTTAAACTGTATTCTTTCTATATATTTATAACATATATATATATATAAAGTTAACCATAAAACAGCCTCAGGCAGGTCCCTCAGGAGGTTTTTCATTTCTTTTTCATGCTTTGAATATCTTTTTTCATAAAATATTTAAAAATATGTTTCTATTCTGTCTCTGTCATTTCATAGGAAATCACAGCTCCATGCATGTTATTGTCCCTGAAGACCTTCCAGTGGGACAAGATGTGGAGGTAGAAAGCAGTGATATTGATGATTCTGACCCTTTGTAGGCCTAAGCTAATGTGTGTGTTTGTGTCTTCATTTCTCAGAAAAAAATTTAAGGGTAAAAAAGAAATTAAAAATAGAAAAATGCTTATAGAATGAGGATATAAATAAAGAAAATCTTTTTGTGCAGTTGTACAATGTGTTTGTGTTTTAAGCTAAGTGTTATTATAAGATAATCAAAAAGTTAAAACTTTTTTAAGGGTTTAGAAGGTAAAAATGTTATAGCAAGCAAAATTTAATTGATTATTGGAGAAAGAATATTCTAAAAGTAAATTTAATGTAGGTTAAGTGTAGTGTTTATGAAGTCTAGAGTAGTGTATGGTAATGTCCTAAACCTTCACATTCACTCACCACTGACTCACTGACTCACCCAGAGCAACTTTGAGTCTTGAAAGTTCTATTCACGGTAAGTGCCCTATACAGGTGCACTATTATCTTTTATACTGTTTATACTGTGCCTTTTTTATGTTTAGAAATGTTCAGATACACAAATACCATTTCTGTTACAATTGCCTACAGTATTCAGTATAGTAATATGCTGTACAGGTTTGTGGCCTAGGAGCAACATGCTATCCCATACAACTTAGGTGTGTAGCAGGCTATACCATCTAGGTTTGTGTAAATACACTCTATGATGTTCACACAATGAATAAAATGATGTAGCAATGCATTTATCAGAACATATCCCTGTCATTAAGCAATGCATGACTGTGTATATAAAAAGAATCATAAACTATGACCAAGCAGGATTTATCCTGGGAAGGCATGACTGGTTCAACATTCGAAAATAAATTAATGTAATATATTACATCAAATCATAAAAAACAAAAATCACACAATCCTCTCATTACGTGCAGAAAAAGCATTTGACAAATTCTAACACCATTTTATGATTAAACTTTATGATTGAAAAACAACAACACTCAACTAGAAATAGAAGGGAGCTTCCTCTGCCTAATAAATGGTATCTACAAAAACCCCACAGCTAACATCATATTTAATGGTGAAAGACTGAATGCTTTCTCCCTAAGACCAGGAACAAGACAAGAAAAGTCCACTCTCATCATTTTTTTTGAGACAGGGTTTCACGCCTATCGCCCAGGCTGGAGTGCAATAGTGTGATCTGTGTTCACTGCAATCTCTGCTGACTGCAATCTCTGCTGACTGCAATCTCTGCTGACTGCAGTCTCCACCTCCCAGGCTCAAGTGTCTCTCCCACATCAGACTCCTGAGTATCTGGGACTACAGGCACATGCCACCGTGCCTGGATAAATTTTGTGTTTTTGGTAGAGACAGGGTTTCACCATGTTTCCCAGGCTCGTCTCGAGCTCCTGAGCTCAAGGGATCCACGCACCTTGTCCTCCCAAAATGCTGGGATACAGGTATAAGCCACCATGCCCAGCCTTATCACTTCTATTTAACATTGTACAGGATATTCTAGCCAGGACAATTAGGCAAAAATAAATAAATAAATAAATAAATAAATAAAATTAAAATGATCCATATTAGACGGAAGTAAAACTGTCTCTATTCAAACTATAGAAACTCTTAAGGAATCCACAAAAACAAACAAACAAACAGAAAAACCCAAAAAACTCTATT
Organism: Pongo abelii; assembly: GCF_028885655.2. Lineage (NCBI taxonomy): Eukaryota > Metazoa > Chordata > Mammalia > Primates > Hominidae > Pongo > Pongo abelii. Next base: position 144,898,929 of record NC_085928.1, on the reverse strand, counting down.
AGAACAAATAAACAAGTTCTTTCTTCCTGAAGTATATGCTTCTCTCAAGTGTCTGTTGGTAGTAAACCATTTTCATTAGTACTTGCTCAAAGTGCCTGAATTTCACCTTTGTGCTTGAAAGAGAATTCTACTGGGTATAATGATACTTAGTTGATACTAAACTAATTTTCTCCTAGCGTGTCATTCTCTTGCAGGTAATCTATCTTTTCTGTCTGGCTGCTTTTACGATCTTGTCTTTGTCTTTGTTCTGAAAGTATACTAAATTTTTCTAGATATCTGTTACTTCATCCTGTTGCAAGTTGTTGGACTTCCTGCATCTGAGGATTGGTGTCTTTCATCAATTTGGGGAAAGTCTCAACCATTCATTATTCAAATAATGCTTTTTCCTTCATTAACTTTTTAAGCTCTATCATATATTACAATTAGACACGTTGGAATTTTTCACTCATTAGCCTGTATCTTTTAACCTTTTATATTTTCCTTATCTTTGGGCCATATTTTCAGAAATAACTTTTGTGTGTTGCCTAGTTCATAGTGACCTTTTAAACTATATTTAACTTTCAACTTAATATTTATATAGCTCTAATTTCAATTGTAGTCTTTATTTCTAGAAGTTCTATTTGGTATTATTTCAAATCAAACATATTGATTTTTTGTTTCTTCATAATGCTTTGAATATCTTATTTTTTCCATAAAATATTAAAAATATATTTCTATTCTGTCTCTGGTAATTTTAATATCTGCTATCTTGGCAGGTATTATTCTGCAATTTGTTTTTTCTGCATATTTTGTTTCATTTTGCTTTTGCTCCTGGAAGCATTCTTCCTCTTGTGCTTTGTATATTTTGATTGCAAATGCACAAATGTTCTTCAGCCATGCATTTAAATGCTTTTTAAAAAATATATAAAATCTTACAGTTTAAATATGAAGTGCCAGGAGCTTTTCTTTACCTATTTAGTTTTAAATAAGTATAGAAACAGTTGTCCAGTCATCCCACTATCTTAAACTTCTTATGTCATTTTGTTTCATGTATGTCTTTTGTTAAATAGCATTATTTGCATTTTTCACTTAACATATTTGAGATGCCTTAATAGGCTAGGTTAGCCTTGACAGATTTAATGTATATTTGACATATTCTGTTATTTTTGTACTTCCTTGTTTTTCTTTGGCTAAATTTTGCAGTAGTGCTTCAGACTTTCTTCGTCTTTTTGGGAATGTATTTTGGAAGTTCACACATTTTTTATTCTACTGACATTTAATTTAATAATGCACGTTTCTCTAAATATATTTACTCTCTGTATAAGGGAAGAAATGTATTCTATTTATCTATGCTACTTCCCTGTCCTCCATTATTCCTCAGGTTTTTTGTTTGTTTGTTTTTGTTTTTTGAGGCAGAGTCTCACTCTGTCACTTAGTTCAGTGGCATGATTATAGCTCACTCCAGCCCTAAATTCTTGTACACCTCATGTTTTTATTGACTAATCTGGCCTTTTAGATTTACTTTTATTTAATTGTATATATTATATATTTTCTCTTTTAAGAATTAGATGTTAAATTCACGTTAACTTTTGTAATTACATTATCTTTGTTTAGACATCTATTCTAAGTTTTACTGGATTTATCTACTCATCACCATTTAATACTTTTTATAGTGGTTGCTATGGACCACTGTCCGGATTGACTCCTTCAGATCTGAGGCGTTCCTTCCTTCAGCTGCTAAGGGATTTGCCTACTGACAACTCACAGCTGAGTCCCTCCCCAGGCATTTCCCTCACCCACAGGTGCACTCTTTTCTCAGGAATAGCCTGTGATATAGGGGTATGAAGTCTTGGTCCTCTTGCCACAATTAAGGCATCTGTGAAAATCATCTTGGCTTCAAAGTTTTACATAGGATTGGCTAGACCCTCTGTTGCAACTATGTCTCAGTTCAGTTGTTTCCTCTATTCATGCCTTTTTCCTTGATTTCCTTACCAACATTGTTTCCAAGAGCACCTTCCAATAAACCAACCTGCATGCAAATCTCCATCTCAGAACTACAGTATCAGGCTTATCCCTAGGGTGTTCAGGGTCCTGAGCAAATACTGTCAATATAACACTTTGCCTAAAATCTGTATCACAAACTTCATGGGCCCATCTGAGGTGTAGTGAGTTGTTAATGACATAGGTGTAGTGAGTTGTTTAGTTGAAGATTGAGACTAATGAGTAAAGAAAAGGTACTCATGTCTTTGTTCATTGTCCAGTCAATGTCTGTGAAGACTATGTAGTGTCTAGGCACTCTTCGTGCCTATTCAGGTCAAGGAACTATCTCTTCTGGTTTTTATTAGTGCTCTCTTTATTGTCAAATGCACAGTGCCTGACTAATTTTATACCTCTCACCAGGAGAAAAAGTTGTGGTTATGTTGTTAGACACAAAGCTACACCTCTTCTAAACTTGTTTGTATTGAAACAACATAGATTTTCTTGACTCTGAAGTTCTCTAATACCCTTGTTTAATGCTAGTTACATTGTTACTTATGACACTGCATTACCAAAGCTGCCTGTACACACAGGTTTCTAAGGACTCTCAAAGGCTGTTACTGTGCTTTTTTTTTGTTGCCCACAAATGAAAGTCCTTCTCAGAGAGGGAAGGAAAATGTGCATGATAATTCATTTTTCTGGTCATGTTAAATTTATACCTTGAAATTTTATAGCATAAATGTAGAATGACACATCTTCCAACTATGTCTTCTTGGGAACTCTTTAAGCTATAATCATTGCATTCTTGAATGCATTCTCTTGCACCCTTGCTGCAAGCAGGAAGGCTAGGTGAGGGGCCTGCAGGCAGGGCAAGAAGAGTGGTCTCATTCATCTGAAGAATGTCTGTCCCTCCTGCACAGTTTCAGACTGATCCAGGAGAGCACAATGTTACATCTATTGGTGACAAGAGAGGACATCAGTTGAAAGGACACTTTGGCATTGTAGAAAAATGGACTCAAAAGCCCTCCGAAGAGCTTCATCACCCCCAGAGGACTGCCTGACACATGGTACAGGACCTGTAGAGGGGGTGGCGCCACCACCCTGGTGGTGAGCCACAGGGTAAAGGACTACTGCCTTCCTCTCACTTCTCTCTGGTGCTGAAGATCAGAGGCAGCAGGCAGTCTGAATATGGTTAAGTGAGCGCCAATCCACAGTGCCCCATGTAGCCCAAACCCAAGGGCCAGTGGTGGACCAAGAGACTTGAACTCATTTTGTGTCCAATGTGAGTGTCACCCAAAATCAGTATGTCAGCACTATTTTGGTGGTTCAATTTCATGCCTTCTGATGAAAGAAATATTGCTCTGGCCAGTGGAAGTGATCTGTTCACCAGGTCCCTCTCCTAGAACCAGGTCCTGGCCCCAGGGCCCCAGGACAACATCATAGGCACCAGTGCCAGGGGCACTTTGCATGCAGTTCCAGGAAGACCTTCTCTGGGTAAGCTCTGAGGCTGCCCTCAAGTGATTCAGCAGGGTAGGGCTTCCTTCTGCTGCTTCATGGCTCACCCTCAGTTCTAGACTCTATTTCTATGAGCTTAGAGGATCCGGAGATGAGGAATTCTGCTGAAGGTTTTGCCTAACTTCACTTTCCAGGGAGTCTTTTCCATAATTTATATTGGAACAAAAACTAGTGCCTGATTCATCCATCTGGTTCTATTTTTGATTAAAATTATGAAATTTCCTCGAAGATCTTCCCTATTTTCTTTGGAGATTTTTGTTTCTTACAGTTTTTCCCTTTCTTTTGACCATTCCAATGGGAATTTGGAAAGAAGGGAAGCAAATTCATGTGCTTAAATGATAATTTATTATTGTTACTTCTTGTTTTATTTAGGAACCCATTCTATTCACATCTCCTCCCATCTTTGAGGGGTTCCGTGGGGTTTGCCATTTTGACCTAGGCACCAGACTGTTCTTCAGACTTCAACAGAAAATCTGCAGGGATAGATGCTCATTCTCTGTGCTGTCTCCACATAAATATGAATGTCATCTCATAGTGGGGGTTCCCAGCCTGTTATCTGTGGTTCTCTGAGTTTTAGGGGTACATCCCTAAGCTGGTCACCACAATGGAAACTTCTGCACACTCAGAACTCCAAGGTTGGTCTGGATCTCACTCCTAAAATTGCTGAGGATCTTTCTTTGAATATAGTTCGTTTCAATGAACTTCTTTTCTCCACACAATTCAGGGACATCTTTAACAACCTTTCAATGCCTTTTACTCTCAGAGGTCTGACAACCCCTGTGGGGTTAAATTGCCTGTTGAATGCGAGGTACTCTCACTATAGAAAATATGCCTGGGTCTCAGACCTTTGACAGCCTCCATATAATTCACCCTAAGCCCTCCCTCTGCCTTGGGGGACTGTGTTTTTTTCTGGTGAAGGGTCTGCCTAAAGTTTCTGGGCCTCCCTCAAGAGGCAGTGTCAGTCCAATCAGACTCTTCCTCTCTTAGCCCTTCCTGGAACACAGGGCCACCAGCCCTCTGCAGAGCAGTGCAGTGGAGGGCCCAGTTATGCCTTTGAGCCACTGTCACTGCTCCTGGCTCATGGTTGTGCCTGATTCTCACATTCTGACATCATTTCCACTCTCTCTTTGAAGTTCTTGACACTTAAAAGAATTGCCCACCCTTTTAATCATTAGTACACTATATAAGCATCTTGATTAAAAATTGAATGAAACCTGCATTAATTTTTCTGCTGGGCCTGCCAACTGGGACCAGGCAGGATAAAGGGATTTTCTAATGCTGGCCTGGCTCTGAGGCAAGGGTGAATCAGCCAGAGATGCAGACATAACATCACGGGCAACCAGTAGTCACCTGTGGCTCAGGTTGCATGATTCCTACTGTGCAGCCCTGCAAGCAGAGCCCTTTTCTAATGTACAGGCATTGACCCTGGAGGAGCTACTCCAAGACTGTCCCTCTTTGCAAAGGAACTCATTTAGTAGAGCATCTCCAGGCTTTTGAGTCTATGTAGTTCTCTGCTGAACACTTCCTATGCTGTTCAAGAGTTTAGGAAAGGCCCAACTTTTTCAAGTTGAGAACCTTGCTACGGATACCCAAGTATAAGTGATTTGGGTGTCTATCTTCTCTGATCTTGTGTTTCTTCCTCAGAAGGAGAAGAACTCAATAGATATCTATACTCCTCTCCCCTGTCTTTTTCTCACTCATTTCCTTCTGCGCTTTGTCTGTGTAGCCATTTTGAACAGTCCCAAACATCTTGGGAATTCCCAGGAGGTGCTTTCATTCTTTCCTTAAGTGTTATAACCACTGTCCTTACATTTTCTACTTACAAACATAAATGTTTGTTGCAGAGAATTAGAAAATACAACAACAACAACAAAAAGAATGAAAAATCACCCTAATCTCACTGTTCAAAGAGACAGTAATTACTGTGAATGTTTTAATGCATTTCCTTCTAGTTGCTTTCCCATGTTTATATTTATTTTTTACCTATGTAATATTACTATACAAACTATTTTGTATCTTGTGATTTTCACTTGACAATATGCCCTGGACATTTTTCTCATGTTACTAAATATTTCTCTGTAACTCCTTTTAAAATAAGTATATCATATGCCATTTAATAGCCGTAACATAAATTGGTTTTCTAATTTCTGGCTGTTTAATATTAAGGTTTTCATCTTCTTCTCCCTCTCCCTCCTCCTTTTTCTCTTTCTTCTTCTTTCTCTTGTTTGGTTTTAGTATTATAAACAGCACTGGGAGAGAGTAAGCCCCATTTTTGCACAAATCCTTGATTCCATTATTAGCATAAATTCTTAGAAGTAGAAATCCTTCATCCTAGTGTGTGTTAGGCTATTCCTGCATTGCTATAAAGACATACCTGAGGCTGGGTAATTTACAAAGAGAAGAAGTTTAATTGGCCCACGGTTCTGCAGGTTGTACAAGAGGCATGGCACTGGCATCTGCTTGGCTTATGGGGAGGCCTCGAAGAGCTTTTACTCAAGGTGAGAGTCAAAATGGGAGCAGGCATCCCATATAGCAGAATGGGAGCATGAGTGAGGGAAGTGCTGAACACTGAAACAACCAGATCTGAGAACTCGCTCCCTGTCCTGAGGCCAGCACCAAGCTATGAGGGATCCGCCCCCATGACCCAAACATCTCCCACCAGGCCCCAACTCCAACACTGGGGATTACAATTAGATTTGGCAGGGACCTATATTCAAACTATATCATCATGCATGAAACTTCTATGTTTTTTAAAAACACCATATTGTCTTTCAGGGAGGCTAGATTAATTTATATCTCTGCCTGTAGTATGTAAGTGTTCATTGTGCCAATGTTAGATTATTAACTCTTATCCTCGTGTGTGTGTATAACATGTATACACACAATATATGTTTCATATCTATATATGCACATATATATAATTTTCTAGAAAACTATTCAGAAATGTATTGCTTCAATTTGTATTTTTTTGATAATAGAACATTTTTCAGGTGGATATTTCTCATCTTTTGCATCATGCATATTTATATTCTTTGTTTTTGCTATTCTTATTCATTTTTTACTTACCAGATGATTTGGAAGAGCTTCTATATATTCATGATGTTACTCCTTTGTTCATTTCTATGGTTTGCTTTATAGATTTTCTTGACATGCCAAATTCTAATTTTGATAGCATTAAGTTCATTCCTAAATTTATTCAACAAAAAATAATTTAGATCCTATTATATGTCAGGCATTGTTCTAGGCAATAAAGCAGTGGCAAAAGAGACAATGACCTCCCTCATTGGGGTTTAATTTCTAGTGAAGAGTGGTGGGATCACACAATCAACAAATAAAGTGTGTAAAATGTCAGATAATGACAAACACTATGAAGCCAGGTGAAGCAGCACAAGAGAGAAGAGACAGCCTGACTGCTTGACTGCGGCAGCCAAGGGCAGATGGCACCTTCTGAGCAGAGACTTGTGTGAAGGGGAGTGAGCTCTGAGACCCTCTGGAGGAACAGCAACTGCGAAAGCCTGCAGTAGGAAGGCACTTGGCATGTGGAAGGGCTGTAAGGAACCCAGTGTGGCAGGAGCAAAGTGAAGAGGTGGAGAGCTGGGAGGCCTGGCCAGCATGCTGAAGGCTGCTCTCTCCTGTTCGGGAGAGCCCTTTGGCTAATTTTCAGGGATTTTGATAGTCAGTTGTTAAACATAGCCATGATCAAAAGTTAAATTATCTAAACTTAAAATGAAGTACATTGTATCAAAAGTGAAGGCAGAAAATACTCAAATTTCCTCACTTCTTAATTGTTTTATTACAATTGACTATTAGCTCTGCTCTGGAGGTTAACTGCGTCTATTTTATCTGCATGGTGGAAACAGTGTACAACCATGAGCTACCGTGTGTACCTCCACTATTCTGAGCTCAGTGACAACATGTTGGTAGCTTGGAATCAGCCATGGTGAAAATATCTACACCATAGAAATCAGCAAATTCTATAAATTCAGGGCTTTTAAAAATTCTTATGTCGATTGTCTAGACTTCAAATATAGAGAAAATGTTAATGTAGATTAAGCTTAAAAATGTGCTGTGTCTGTAGCATTTACATTATGAAGAGCACAAAAAATTGAGGAAATAATCTCCCAGTATTTACAAATTATTATCCAATCCAGCAAAACGTTGTTTGCACCACTGATGAGCAAGTGAAGTTCTAGCATATGTTTTCATTGTTTCACTTTCTTCTTACGAATTAATATAAAGAAGTATGTCAAGCAACATTCATTTTGGAATTATACTCACTCATCAATCGTAGCCATAGGTTTGCTAAGGATACACAAGTCTGGCAAAAAACAGTGAAAGCATTCTGTGAGAATTAATTGACTATATGGAATTTACAATGAACAATACTGTAGAGTTTACTGCCATTTGCAAATTGTGTGCAACATATCCTTTATATCAGTGAAATGTATAATAAATGCACATATGTGTATATGGGCATACATTTTTTTCACAACTGGTTGTTGAACCAGCACAGCACTAAAGCCAAGACCAGAACATACTGGGCTTTTGGAGACCAAGCAAGGATTTCAGCTATTTATTCTAAGTGTGATTGGAGGCTATTAGTGGTTTTTGAGTAGAGGAAGAAAATGACCAGTTATTAGTTTATAAGAATCATTTTGTTGTCATATAAAAAATGTATTAAAAGAGGTCAGAAGGGAAGCAGGAAGACCAGTGAGAAGGCTCTTAGTGACCTAGGCAAGAATAACAGTGCTTGGGTAAGGGTGGTGGCAGAAAAGTGATGAAAAGTGGCTGTATTCAAGATACAGATTGTAATAAGTCCACAGGCTTTCCTGATTAATTAAATATAGGGTTTGGGAAAAAGAAAGAAATCAAACTGTCTCCGTCGGGCTTTTGATGTGAGCAACTATGAGGATGGCAATGGTGCCTGAGACTGGGGACCTAGGAGAGGAATTTGGATGGGAATATTAAGAATATGATTTTGAATGTGTGACATTTGTGATGCTGTAGGGACTTCCAAGGGGGAGGTCAAACAGGCAAATGGGCAGGAGAATCTGCAGTTCCAGGAAAGATAGGTGCTAGAAATGAACATTTCGTGTTCAAAAGCGCAGCAAAGCGTATTTAAAGCCGTGAAAAGAAATAAGATCATCAAGAGATGAGTATAACAGACAGGAAAGAGTTTCAAGACGACGTACGAGAGCACCCAACTCCTAGAAACTGCAGATGTGAAGGGGGCACAGAAGAGAACCAAGAATGTGGAGTGGTCTTCATGCCCTTACGTAAACTGTCTTTGGTGTCTGCTTTTCCCAAATATCTCTGCACCAGTAATAAATTATTTTAATTCCTATAGGTTTATGATAGATTTTAATATCAGGTAAAGTAAGCCCCTGACATTAGTTTTTTATAATTTTCCTAGCTATTCTCTTGTGTTTATTTTCCTTGTATATGGTTTCAGACAGTGGTGTTTGTGTTAAAACAATTTGATGGTTAAATTTTAAATCATTTATTATTTAATTGATACCTTTACGACATTAAGCCTTACTTTCTAAGAAAATGTTATTTCTCTCAATTTATTCAAATATGCTTTTATGTGCCTTTGTAAAGTTTTAAGGTCTTCTTTATAAAGGCCCTAAATAATTTTTGATAAGTTTATTCTTACACATTTATTTTATTCTATTATAAATTGAATACTTTCTCCCCATTGTTTTTCTAGCCAGTTATTGCCAGTATATAAGAAAGTTATTCATTTTTATATACTCAGTTTTTGTCCAACTTACTGAATGCTCTTATTCATTATGAAGGATCTTTAATTCATTGGAGCTCAACAGAATGATAATGATAATAATTCAAATAATAGTGGTTTGATATTATTTTCAAATATTTACATCTTTTACCTTCAGAGTTGAGATAATTAACCAGGCTGAGAGCATATACCCTCATATTTTCCCTGAGTTTAATGGGGGAAAGCTGCTCTAATTTCAATGCTAACTATGCCATTAGCTAGTTTTATTGAGATTAGTGGTTCTCAAACTTTGGCGTTTATGAGAATTAATTGTATTTTTGTTAACAATACAGAATCTGAGAATACATGTTTCAGGTGCAGAGGTTAGGATGAGGCTCATGTCTCTACATTTTTAGCAAGCAGCTTAAGCCCTGCCTAAGAGATACACTCATTTTCATGTTAAAATAACATTCTCCTATGCCCAGTTAAGTTTTATAAAACACTTTTTAAAATCCTCCATCAAGTGTGAATTTTATTCTCTAATGAAATAATATGATAGATTCTAATCTTGAAATAAATTCAGTTGAATTACTAAAATGTACTTTCAATTTTACTTAAAATTGCTTTTACCTCTATATTAAAAAGGGAACTTGGTTTATACTTTATTTTCAAAGTTACTTTTGTCAGGATGTGTTTTTTGAAAGCAGGTACTTGTTCTAGCTTTTAAAAAATGGATCAGAAAACCTCCATACATATACTAATGATTTCGTATATATTATATATTGACTTATGTGAATACATATAGAAATTTTCTGTCTCTTAAAAGTTTGAATTCCTTTTGCCTATAAAACTCTCTGGGTCTGATGCTGTCATTGAAGGTATTCAATTCTTTGAAAATATTTCCAACTTACCACCCCACTCCTCCTGGCTAGGTTATTAATTTAGGTCTTTTTTTAAATTTTATTTTATTATTATTATACTTTAAGTTTTAGGGTACATGTGCACAACGTGCAGGTTTGTTACATATGTATACATGTGCCATGTTTGTGTGCTGTACCCATTAACTCACCATTTAGCATTGTGTATATCTCCTAATGTTATCCAATTTAGGTCTTCTTCAATCTTGAGTCAGGTTGGATGATTTATATTCTTCTAGAAAATTATTTTCTAAAATTCCAGGCTTTTGAAAACTGATTTTTAAAAAATCTCTATTTTTGATTATGCACCTTTCTCACTCTTAATTTTATGTATTTCCTGATTAGCTATTTTATTTACTAGGCATATAATCTGCTTTTAGATTTATTTTTTATCAGTTCTACAGATTTTATTTTATAATTTAGTAACTTATGCTTAACTTTACTAGTTTTTCATTTTTCATTATATTTATTAATGATTTCTTGATTTAATTATTTAGTTAAAACTAGGGGATTCAGTTGTTTTCGTTCATTTGTGTTTAATGCTGAAAGCATTTGAGATTCATTAGATTTTCCTTGATATTTGTTTTAGATGCATCCAATATGTATTAACCTGGAGTCTTCTTATTATTACTGTTGTTTTCAAAATTATATGCAAATGAAAATGTTATTTCTTCTTTGATCTAAGAATTATTTAGGAGAGTGGATTTTAAAATCTTTCAAAGTGTTTGGAACATTCAATATAAATTATGAAATTAAGTTTAAGTATATTCACTGTGGCTTGTACAGTTTTTATCTCATCTTTTTTTGTGGACTTATAAATGATATATGATGAGTATATTGTAGGTGTAGCATGGGCCATTGAAAAGAATTGTGTAATCTTTGCTCTTAGAGTACAGATTTCAAATTATACAGAAATGTACACATATGCATAAATACATATGCATAAAATATATTAATATTCCCTTGTAATATATTATTTATATCATCAATATGCTTGATTTGCAGCTTATTTAATATGTCTAGTATTTACAAAGGTATGTTCAAACTTCCCACCACTGTTGTGCTTTTGTAAATTTATTCTTCTACAAGTTATTTGTAATAGTTTCCACCTTACATATCTTGATGCAATATTTTTCAGTACACAATGATGGATGACTATTATCTTTCCACTGCAAATTATCAGTTTATTAATATTAAATTCAAATCTTTCTTCATAGCAGTTGATTTAAATTTTTATCCTAACGTTAAATTCATATGTTTCAGTGCTTTTTTGGCCTTGATTTCTAGTTTTTCAACTATTAATATTGCAATACACATTTAAGATTTACATTTGCTTACATATATTTGCCCGTTTTTCTGCTTTTCAACCTTTTGTATCACTTATTTCAGGATGACACTAAAAAATATTATTTATTTATTTATTTAACAGAGTTCTAGTGTCCTCTCCTCATAATAGGAAATTTTATCTATTTATATTTGGTCCTATAATGCTTTAATTTTTCTCATTCTTTGTAATGCTCTTGGTTAGCTAGGCTTAGGTTTTTTGTTTGTTTTTACTTTGCTTTGGATTTTTTATTACAAGGGCAAAGATGTCTTTACTTTTATCTTGTCCTGAGGTTGGAAAAGTGTTTACTCAATTCTTCATTTGGTAGTTAACATTAAGTTTTTCTATGTACTCTTCAATCTATTTTTAAGGATAAAATATTATCTTTTGAATATATATATATAATCTGGGGTTTTAAAATAATGGAATTGTTATTTGATATGTTAGAATTATCTTTTCTAACATATCAAAAACCATTTATAATAATGGTTTTTTGAAATTGGTATTTAGTTTTGTATATATTCTCAATTATTTAGATTTTTCTCTATTATAATTCATTTCAGGACTAGCCATCAGTCCACTCATATCTTGATTTTATAATTATTGGACTCTTAATTTGCTTCTTCCTTTAGCTGATAAAAGTATAGCTTCCACTAAATCTTTCAGGATTGGTACTTGCATAACTAGAATAACTTTCTTTTGCTTTTACACTTGAAAGACAAATTTGTTATGTATAACATTATTGGATTGGAAACATCTTTTCATCAAAACTCTAGATATTATTAATTTTTTTTTTATTTTGGGGTCGCCAAATTGTGTGGATTACAAAGGGGATATTGAGACTGGTGATATGGTTTGGCTGTGTCTCCATTCAAATCTCAACTTGAATTGTATCTCCCAGAATTCCCATGTGTTGTGGGAGGGACCTAGGGAGAGGTAGTTGAATCATGGGGGCCAGTTTTTCCCATGCTATTCTCATGACAGTGAATAAGTCTCATGAGATCTGATGGGTTCATTAGGGGTTTCCACTTTTGCTTCCTCATTTTCTCTTGCTGCCACCATGTAAGAAGCGCTTTTTGGCTCCCGCCATGATTCTGAGGCCTCCTCAGCCATGTGGAACTGTAAGTCCAATTAAACTGTATTTCTTCCCCGTCTTGGATGTGTATCAGCAGTATGAAAACAAAAGAATACAGTAAATTGATACCAGTAGAGTGGGGCACTGCTGAAGAGATACCCGAAAATGTGGAAGCGACTTAGGAACTAGGTAACAGGCCGAGGTTGGAACAGTTTGGAGGGCTCAGAAGAAGAGAGGAAAATGTAGGAAAGTTTGGAACTTCCTAGAGACTTGTTGAATGGCCTTGCCCAAAATGCCGATAGCGATATGGACAATAAGATCCAGGCTGAGGTGGTCTCAGATGGAGATGAGTAACTTGTTGGGAAGTGGAGCAAAGGTGACTCTTGCTATACTTTAGTAAAGAGAATGGTGGCATTTTACCCCTGCCCTAGAGATTTGTGGAATTTTGAACTTTAGAGAGATGATTTAGAGTATCTGGTGGAAGAAATTTCTAACCAGCAAAGCATTCAAGATGTGACTTGGGTACTGTTAAAGGCATTCAGTTTCATAAGGGAAGCAGAGCATAAAAGTTCAGAAAATTTGCAGCTTGACAATGTAATAGAAAAGAAAAACCCATTTTCTGGGGAGAAATCAAGCTGGCTGCAGAAATTTGCATAAGTAGCAAGGACCCTAATGTTAATCTCCAAGACCAGGGGGAATATGTCTCCAGGCCATGTCAGAGATCTTCACAGCAGCCCCTCCCATCACAGGCCTGGAGACCCAGGAGGAAAAAGTGGTTTCTTGGGCTGGGCCCAAATTCCCCATGCTGTGTGCAGCCTAGGGACTTGGTGACCTGTGTCCCTGCTGCTCCAGCCATGGCTGAAAGGGGCCAACATAGAACTTGGGCTGTGGCTTCAGAGGGTGGAAGCCCCAAGCCTTGGCAGCTTCCACGTGGGATTAGGAGAAGTAGGAGAGCTTTAACAATGCAATGCAGGGAGGATTACTCCAGGAGCTCTTCATTATGCCACCTCTGAGCCTTGGGGAGGGATGGTCTTTGTGTCTTGGCCTCAAGAAATAGTTTGCTCTTTCTAATTCTGAGCCAGAAATAATTTTTGGCTTCTGCTTAATAATAATAACAATGAAACTCATAATAATAATAAATTAGAACAGTTTAACTTTACCAGAAACTGTAATTGGCTTTGATCCTGTGTTGAATCTCAATTATATTTAACAGATACTTTGAAGCTATTAAGGTGGTCAAATGATTAACTTCTTAAGGGATCAGAGGTAGGGCTGGTGAATTAATGACTTAAAATATATAAGAAGAAGTAACATTTGCATAACACTATGCTGTGATACATATTAACTTGTTTACATCCTCACAACAACCCACTAAAGTAGACCAGAAGCTATTGCTAGAGTCAGATTAGAATTATCCAGGCCCGGAGGACAGATGGCTGAATAGGAACAGCTCTGGCCTACAGCTCCCAGCGTGAGCGATGTAGTAGATGGGTATTTCTGCATTTCCAACTGAGGAACACAGCTCCTCACCAGCAACGGAACAAAGCTGGACAGAGAATGACTTTGACAAGTTGAGAGAAGAAGGCTTCAGACAATCAAACTTCTCTGAGCTAAAGGAGGAAGTTCAAATCCATCCCAAAGAAGTTAAAAATCTTGAAAAAAGATTAGACGAATGGCTAACTAGAATAACCAATGCAGAGAAGTCCTTAAAGGACCTGATGGAGCTGAAAACCATGGCACAAGAACTATATGATGAATGCACAAGCTTCAGTAGCCGATTTGATCAACTGGAAGAATGGGTATCAGTGATTGAAGATCAAATGAATGAAATGAAATGAGAAGAGAAGTTTAGAGAAAAAAAAATAAAAAGAAATGAACAAAGCCTCCAAGAAATATGGGACTATGTGAAAAGACCAAATCTACGTCTGATTGGTGTACCTGAAAGTGATGGGGAGAATGGAACCAAGTTGGAAAACATTCTGCAGGATATTATCCAGGAGAACTTCCCCAACCTAGCAAGGGAAGCCAACAAGAGAAAGCAGGAAAGATCTAAAATTGACACCCTAACATCACAATTAAAAGAACTAGAGAAGCAAGAGCAAACACATTCAAAAGCTAGCAGAAGGCAATAAATAACTAAGATCAGAGCAGAACTGAAGGAGATAGAGACACAAAAAACCCTTCAAAAAATCAGTGAATCCAGGAGCTGGTTTTTTGAAAAGATCAACAAAATTCATAGACCGCTAGCAAGACTAATAAAGAAGAAAAGAGAGAAGAATCAAATAGATGCAATAAAAAATGATAAAGGGGATATCACCACCAATCCTACAGAAATACAAACTACCATCCGAGAGTACTATAAACACCTCTGTGCAAATAAACTAGAAAATCAGGAAGAAATGGATAAATTCCTCGACACATACACCCTCCCAAGACTAAACCAAGAAGAAGTTGAATCTCTTAATAGACCAATAACAGGAGCTGAAATTGAGGCAATAATTAATAGCTTATCAACCAAAAAAAGTCCAGGACCAGATAGGGTCACAGCCAAATTCTACCAGAGGTACAAGGAGAAGCTGGTACCATTCCTTCTTAAACTATTCCAATCAACAGAAAAAGAGGGAATCCTCCCTAACCCATTTTATGAGGTCAGCATCATCCTGATACCAAAGTGTGGCAGAGACACAACAAAAAAAGAGAATTTTAGACCAATATCCCTGATGAACATGGATGCAAAAATCCTCAATAAAATACTGGCAAACCGAATCCAGCAGCACATCAAAAAGCTTATCCATCATGATCAAGTGGGCTTCATCCCTGGGATGCAAGGCTGGTTCAACATACACAAATCAATAAAAGTAATCCAGCATATAAACAGAACCAAAGACAAAAACCACATGATTCTCTCAATAGATGCAGAAAAGGACTTCAACAAAATTCAACAGCCCTTCATTAAAAACTCTCAATAAATTAGGTATTGATGGGATGTATCTAAAAATAATAGGACCTATTTATGACAAACCCACAGCTAATATCATACTGAATGGGCAAAAACTGGAAGCATTCTCTTTGAAAACTGGCACAAGACAGGGATGCCCTCTCTCACCACTCCTATTCAACATAGTGTTGGAAGTTCTGGCCAGGGCAATCAGGCAGGAGAAAGAAATAAAGGGTATTCAATTAGGAAAAGAGGAAGTCAAATTGTCCCTGTTTGCAGATGACATGATTGTATATTTAGAAAACCCCATCGTCTCAGCCCAAAATCTCTTTAAGCTGATAAGCAACTTCAGCAAAGTCTCAGGATACAAAATCAATGTGCAAAAATCACAATCATTCTTATACACCAATAACAGACAAACAGCCAAATCATGAGTGAACTCCCATTCACAATTGCTTCAGAGAATAAAATACTTAGAAATCCAACTTACAAGGGATGTGAAGTACCTCTTCAAGGAGAGCTACAAACCACTGCTCAACGAAATAAAAGAGGACACAAACAAATGGAAGAACATTCCATGCTCATGGGTAGGAAGAATAAATATTGGGAAAATGGCCATACTGCCCGAGGTAATTTGTAGATTCAATGCCATCCCCATCAAGCTACCAATGACTTTCTTCACAGAATTGGAAAAAACTACTTTGAAGTTCATATGGAACCAAAAAAGAGCCCGCATCGCCAAGACAATCCTAAGCCAAAAGAACAAAGCTGGAGGCATCATGCTACCTGACTTTAAACTGTACTACAAGGCTACAGTAACCAATACAGCTACAGGTACCAATACTGGTACCAAAACAGAGATATAGACCAATGGAACAGAACAGAGCCCTCACAAATAATACCACACATCTACAACCATCTGATATTTGACAAACCTGACAAAAACAAGCAATGGGGAAAGGATTCCCTATTTAACAAATGGTGCTGGGAAAACTGTCTAGCCATATGTAGAAAGCTGAAACTGGATCCCTTCCTTACACCTTATACAAAAATTAATTCAAGATGGATTAAAGACTTAAATGTTAGACCTAAAACCATAAAAACCCTAGAAGAAAACCTAGGCAATACCATTCAGGACATAGGCATGGGCAAGGACTTCATGTCTAAAACACCAAAAGCAATGGCAACAAAAGCCAAAATTGACAAATGGGATCTAATTAAACTAAAGAGCTTCTGCACAGCAAAAGAAACTACCATCAGAGTGAACAGGCAACCTACAGAATGGGAGAAAATTTTCTCAATCTACTTATCTGACAAAGGGCTAATATCCAGAATCTACAAAGAACTCAAACAAATTTACAAGAAACAAACAAACAACCCCATCAAAAAGTGGGCGAAGGATATGAACAGACACTTCTCAAAAGAAGACATTTATGCAGCCAAAAGACACGTGAAAAAATGCTCATCATCACTGGCAATCAGAGAAATGCAAATCAAAACCACAATGAGATACCATCTCACACCAGTTAGAATGGCAGTCATTAAAAAGTCAGGAAACAACAGGTGCTGGAGAGGATGTGGAGAAATAGGAACACTTGGGACTGTAAACTAGTTTAACCATTGTGGAAGACAGGGTGGCGATTCCTCAGGGATCAAGAACTAGAAATACCATTTGACCCAGCCATCCCATTATTGGGTATATACCAAAAGGATTATAAATCATGCTACTATAAAGACACATGCACACGTATGTTTACTGTGGCACTATTCACAATAGCAAAGACTTGGAACCAACCCAAATGTCCATCAATGATAGACTGGATTAAGAAAATGTGTCACATATACACCATGGAATACTATGCAGCCATAAAAAATGATGAGTTCATGTCCTTTGTAGGGACATGGATGAAGCTGCAAACCATCATTCTCAGCAAACTATCGCAAGGACAAAAAACCAAACACCGCATGTTCTCACTCACAGGTGGGAATTGAACAATGAGAACACTTGGACACAGGAAGGGGAACATCACACACTGGGGCCTGTTGTGGGGTGGGGGGTGGGGGAGGGATAGCATTAGGAGATATACCTAATGTAAATGACGAGTTAATGGGTGCAGCACACCAACATGGCACCTGTATACATATGAAACAAACCTGCATGTTGTGCACATGTACCCTAGAACTTAAAGTATAATAAAAAAATTAAAAAAAAAGAAAAAAGAAAAAAAAGAATTATCCAGGCCATAGGACAGAATGGTAACACCCATAGGTTTTTGGACTTTAGCTTAGGTCTGAGTCTCAGCTCTGCCCTGTTACAGCTGTAATACTCACTATGAAGTGCCACTGTTTAATCCTCAACAAAATGAGGATGACAGCGGAATTACCATCAGGCTGGAATGAGATAGTGCCTAACATGGGGTAAGACTCAGTGAATAATACTGTTATTACCAGTGGCTTGTCCCAGGTCACAAAATAGCAAATAGTGGAAGTGGAATTTGAATATGAGCCTTTTGATTCCAAGTTTATTAGCTAACACACCTAATCAGAATTTGTAATTTCTTACTTACATAAATCTTAATTCATTCATCAAATATTTATTGATGACCACTACACCGGCCAGGTTCTGAGGTATAAGGGATGAAGTAAACACAGATTTGTTCTCAAAAAAAGGTTGACATCTAGTGAGAGACAGAGAAAGAGACACCAGAATGCATTGTAGCCCCACAGGATCTGTGACTGAGGCCTGCCTGGGATACAGTGGATACACTGGGTATACTGAGATAGTCAATGAATTATAGCTCTTGGTTCAGGTACAGACATTGTGAAGCCAGAACTAGGCTTTGAGGGTTGTGTAGGTATCAGAAGGGTTGAGAAGAAAGGATGGTAGATGGGGGTGGGAGAGGCTTTTCTGGCAGTAGTGGTAATATGGGATAGATGTGTGGCTGGCATATAGTATAGGTGTTTTAGGGGACACAGAGGGAGGGAGGGCATGGAAAGTGTGAGGCCAGAGGAGTGGGTGGATATCAAGTCATGAAGAATCTCCTATGTCCTGCTGGAAGCCCTTGTCCTGCTGCAAGGTTTGCATTTTGCTCTATAGACAATGGAGAACCATTGAATAGATTTTAACAGAGCAGTGTCATCATCAGATTATAACTTTAATGGGCTTTAGGAGAGACCAATATGAAAGAGGAATCACAGGGTGAGGAACCAGGCTAGGAAAAAGAGCAAGGGCCCAGATTCCAAGCAGGGTATGCTGAATCTCAAGAGCTGGGACTATAAGCCCCTGCCCTGGGATGCACCCTCATGGTGAGGCAGGAGCATGAGGGGGAAAGAGGCTGTGAGAGCAGTAGACTGAATTAAGGGCTGGGGGTTCAGGAAATCACAAATGGGAGAATGCTCAGCAATCTTAAAATCCAGGGCTGGGCCACAGAGCAGCCTGTAGGAGTGGAGTGTGAGCAAAAGAGGTGATAATCAAGGAGAAGGAACCTTGAGGCTAGAGGTTTTATGAGCAGGGACATTTAGGTCCACAGTGAGGTAAACTTGAAGTGAAAATTCAAAATGGAATTCAGATGCCAATATTTTAATATTTGAATAACCTTCAGGTCAGTAGACAGCACAAGGAGAAGTTAAAAGTCTCCCATATCACCTCTGGATCCAAGGAGAGCTGGGGTGTAGGAGAACGAGCTGCCTCCCCTTGAGAAAACCTCCAAAAACAGTGTTCTTGCAAGACACTGGAGGTGAAAGCAGAGACCCAGATTTTAAATGAGTCAGAAAATGAATAGAGTGACTGTGAAGAGGTTAAGGCTATAGGAAAATTTGTTTATAATAAACTGGGGGTTCTGGAGGACACCCCAGGAGAACTAAAGGGAAGTCAGTAGTTAAAGCAGGATAAAAAGACATGTTCCTATTTTTTTTCCCATGGCCCTTGGCCTAATTTAATGCTGTTGCATTTGGCTGACTTCACTCTCTTTTGTGAAACTCTTTTCTATTTTTGTCTTCCTAGCGTGACTCTCTCCTGGTTTATTGTCTGTCTCTCAGGCTGAGACTTATTTATTTTCATCCACTAGATTTTTATTGAAAAACTTCTTTGTGCTTCCTGGCCCCTTCTTCACTCCTGTCTCGTTAAAAACAAGTTCTCTGACTCTTTTCATGTTTCACTCCACTGACTCACTCTTGGGCACTGTAAATGTTCTCATGGCTTCCATTCCTACCCATGTATGTGAATTCTATGTCAAGCTCAGAACTCTCTCTGAGATCTGGATTACATCTCACCAACATCTCCACCTGGATGTCCGAAGCCCCCACATCCTCCAGAGTGCCACATTCCCCCACACTGCCCATCAAGGCTGCTTCTCCTCAGATGTCCTCTCTCCATGAATAGCTCCCCACCCAGTCGCCCTAAAGCACAAGAAAGATATAAATTCCAAGAGGTCAAGAATTTTTATCTCTTGTTTACTGATATACCCACAGGACCTAGAAAAATAATGCTTAGCACAGGATAGGTGCTCAAAAAACATTTATTGAATGAATGAATGAATCAATCAATCCTTGGTGCCCCCTCCCATAACTGCTTACATCCAATCAAACAGTTTCTCTTGATTCTTCTCTGAAACCCATTCCCCCTTCTTGAGCACTTCAGCCTTTCATAATTCACACTGTATAATTTTCCTACAGCAGTGTCCACCTTCCTGGAACTCCTGCCAGGTGGCTTTTCTGCAGTCTACATTCCACGCTGCCACCAGGGGAATTTTAATAATTAACTGTTGGTTCTCAAAACATTTAGGATTGCAGGGCACCTGGAAATAAATACTTTACTCTCTGCAGAACAGCATGAAATATTATTCTCCTTAATAATACCACACAACCATTTTGTAGGACTTTATGGCATTTCCCACAGAGGGTTCTGCAGAATAGAAGCTCCTGAAAGTGCTCTGAAAAAGAAGTTTCCATGATCAAATGTGTCTAGAAAAGTGGAACACCCAATCCCTATCTCGAGGAATCATACCACACATGTGAGTGTCATAGGAGTTGATCATTTCGAAAGTACAAATTTTAAAGTTTAACTTTTTGAAATCGAGCATTTTCCCCCAATTTTTGAAAAACAGAACATTTCTGGGTAATTCCAACAAATGGCTAACAGGATTATCATTCTGTGAAAATTATCTTGGAAACAGAGAACTACACTATTTTAAAGTGGGTCTTGCCTTTATCAAAAACACATTTTTAGAAACCACATTTTGGCAGAATAAACGTAATAAACATGAGCCCAATGATCAAATCTACTGTCAAGATGAGGCTGGCAGGCTGCACAAAGCTGATGTTGGATGATACCTGGCCTCTTTAGCTTCAACTAGTGATCAGTGGTTGAGAGGTGCTGCCAGCTCCAAAGTTTAAGGAAATGTGATGGAAAAAGAATTTCAACTTTTAAAAAAATTGCACCCATTAGCTTAATCTTTTGGAAAGAAATAGATGATTATTTTATGTGTGTGGTGGACTTCTTGATCTAGCTGAAAAACCACAAATCATCAGCTGCATATTGAGAGAACAAGTGCACCGAAATTCAGATGAGACTATACCCCTGACATGCAGAAAATACACACCATGACTTGCTCTTTGGTTGTTCCCCATGTCCAGAGGACTCAGATGTGCTGGAGTCTGTCACCATGAATCTGTAACTGGCCCTTTGTGTTCCCGTTTGACAGCTTTGCTGACTCAGCCACCTTGCCACAGCTCCCTGTCCCTCAGATGCCACTGTTTGCCCAGTGCTGGAAGTCAGAATAGCAAATGAAACTCTCCTGTTAGATGCTAATGGGTTGATAGTTTTGGGGTCTCAAGTGAGATCCTTCCACATTCCACACAGTCAGCAGGTTGACTGTGTGTTCAATTTACACTAAAATTAATGTGCTTTTTTTCCCCCAGGCTGTGGGGAAGATATTTTAAGAAGGACAATTCTAAATTTCTCAAATTGCATATCTTATGCCAGTGGTTCTAGGACTGGTGGCTCCAAATCCTTGAACCTAAGTGATGTAAAGATGAGAGACTAAGAATTATTTCCTAGTTTCAAAAGGTCAAATGATCAACCATACACTAATACATTAAAAAGCCACTTCTGGGTCATCCATTAAGACCATCACTATGTTCACACGTTTGATTTGATATCCCCAGTGCTGCAAATGAATAGCAATGATAGATAAACAATTAAAAGCAAAAAGGATACCAACAGGCTCAAACACAAGATAAACATGTCTGCATACCTCAAATAAGACAGAAAGGCAGGGAAATGAGCAAAGCTGAAGGCATGTGTCTGCTCTTCTCTGTGTCTGGCAGAAAGTCCAGAAGTAAGCCATCTGTTGGATAATGGAACTAAGGGGCTCCGTGCAACATGAGAGGCCAGAAAAAGCCTAATGTTTGATGCTAGGGCCTGGGAAAGGACATCCTAGCTCATGAAAAACCCTAAGGAAAAAAACCCCAATGATCCATGGCCTGCCACAGTGACGGCCCCAGCAACCTGTGAACCTGGGGGGGCAAGGACTCAAGACATAGACTCAGCCTATGGCAAGACGTGGATTAAGCCTTCCACAGCCTTGTGACTGGATCAGTTCTATAACTGACATCATTCTAGGCAGGGACTCTGAGCTGCCAGTGTAAGGCAAGAATTTCTAGACTGGGGACCCTCCAATGGGAGTACTGAACAGAGGCAGCCATACAATTGCTGGACAGAGTCAGTGAGTACTGAGAATGGAGAGAAAAAAAAAACAGGTGTAGCAACCCATTTAGACCCTCTTAAAGTGAGCCTAAAATCCCAAATTCTAAACATCTTGAAGAAATCTAAAGCCAAGAAAGACCAATAATATCTATCAGAATAAATATTTACTCAAGCCAAAATGCATTTAAGAGTGAAAGAAAGATTTGAAAAGCAGGTTTAAAATCTGAGATAATTAAATAACTAATTTCAGTTAAAAATAAAAATTAGGAAGCAAAGTCAGTGAAATGAAACAAGAACAGATACATACAATAAAAATCAGATCAACAAATATTAGAAATAAAAATTATAGTCACTGAAATAAAAACCCAATGAATTATATAAATTCTAAACTAGATATATTTGAAGAGAAATTGTGTAAATTAGAAGATGACACTGAGGAATGTGTCCAGAATTTAGAACAGAAGGGGAAAGAGGTATAATGAATTTTAGGAGAGAAGTTAAGAAAATATGGAGAACGGTTTAAGGCAATCCAACAAATATTCATAGGGACTTCAAGAGAAAATAGAAGTCATAGCAGAGAAACTGTTGTTAAAGAGAAAATAGCTAAGACTCCTTCAGGCATTACTAGAGAACAAAGACAGAGCTTGAAATAAGCAATCAGATTGACAGCAGACTTCTCCTCAGCAACAATAGATGCTAGAATAAAATAAAATAATGCATTTGAAGTGTTGAGGTGACAAACTGTATACCTATGCACACTTCATTTTAGAGGAGGCAAAAAAAGACATTTTAAAATATCAAAAAAGAAAAGATAATTTTTCAATCACTTGACTCTAAAAGTAAAAAAACAAACAAATATAAACAAAAATCTTGGGAGATACTCAATATAAGGAAGAACAGTGAATCAAGAAGGAAGGCGTGGAATAAAAGAAACAAAGGAGAGCACAGAAACTAATCAGCTCTACAGATAAAGAGAGTCAACTAATTATAATAGAAAACTATATGGAGGGGTCAAATAAAGTAAACACTAAAATTTTTTTTAAATTAGGGTAGCTAGAAAGATTAAATAATTTTGTTTTATTCAAATATAATTAATTATAAATTATGAATGTTAAATATTTTGTGTAATTCCATTTTTATATTTGTTATTTTAAAATAATTTTATAATAATATCATTTCTTGCATGTAAGAACCTTACAGTAGTGTTTGTCCACTTACCCTCTCCTGATCTTTGTGTCATAATTGTTATATATTTAATTCTGCATATATTGTAAACCTTAGAATGCATTGCTATTCCCTCTGCTTGACAGTCTATTATCTTCTTAGTATAATTTTTTTTTTTTGAGACACAGTCTTGCTCTGTTACCCTGGCTGGTAACAGTGGCATGATCTCAGCTCACTACAACCTCTGCCTCTTGGGTTCAAGCAATTCTTTCACCCAGCCTCCCAAGCAGCTGGGATTACAGGTGTCCAACACCACGCCCAGCTAATTTTTGCATTTTTAGTAGAGATGGGTTTCACCATGTTGGCCAGGCTGATCTCAAACTGCTGACCTCATGTAATCTGCCTGCCTCGGCCTCCCAAAATGCTGGGATTACAGGCTTGAGCCACCCCGCACTGCAGTAGAATTTTTAAAATAAGAAAAAAGTCTTTTAGATTTACCCACTGTATTAGTTTCCTGTGGCTGACATAAATTCTCACAAACTTGGTGGCATACAGCAAATTAAATTTATTCTCTTACAGTTCTGGGGTCCAGAAGCCTGAAATCAACGTGTCAGGTGGATCAGGCTTTCTCTGGAGGCTCCAGAAGAATGCACTCCAAGCCTCTCTTCTGGCTCCTGGTGGCTGCCAGCACTCCTTGACTCTTCTTGGCCTGTAGCACAGCTCTCCAATCCCTGCCTCTGTCTTTGCATCATCTTCTTCTCTGTGTGTTTGCTTCTGTTCCTCTTCTGTCTTACTTTCCCCTGCCTCACACTTATAAGGACAATTGTGATTGGATTTAGGGCCCACCCAGATAATCCAGGATGATGTCATCTCAAGATCCTTAACTTAATTATATCACAAAGACCCTTTTTTCCAAATAAGCTAACATTCCCAGGTTCTGGGAACTGGGACATGCCCGTATCTTTCTGGGGGCTACCATTTCCCCCACTGCCTTTACATCTTTACCATTTTGCTGCTCTTCCTTCCTTCGTGTGGATCCAGATTTCCATCTACTGTCATTTCCTTCTTCCCGAGGGACTTCCTTTAACATTTCTGATAGTGCAGCTCTGCTCGTGATGATTTTTTCAGCTTCTGAATGTCTGAAAAAGTCTTTTTTTGCCTTGGTTTTGAAAGGTATTTTTTTCTAGGTGTGTAATTCCAGGTTGACAGGTATTTTTGCTTTTGATACTTTTAGGATGTTGCTTAGTTGTCACTTGGCTTACATTGTTTCAAACTAGAAATCTGCTGTTATTCGTATCATTGCTCTCTGTGTGTGCTGTCTTTTTTCTCCAGCCATTTTTAAGGTTGTTCTCTTTATCACTGGTTTTATATGATTTGATTACAGTTTGCCTTGGTGTTACTTTCTTCATTTCTTGTGCTCAGGCTTCATTGACTGCTTTGGATCTGTGAATCTAGACAATTTTGAGAAACAAGAAAATGGAAATATTTGCCTTACCAGGTGTCAAGGTTTATTGACAACACAGTGTGGTTTTGTTTCAGGAATAGACAAATAACAAACGGAACAGAATTATTGACTAATTTTTATAAATGTTCCATGTGCTCTTTAGAAGGTGTATTCTCCATTATCAGGATGTGTTGTTTAAGACATATACCCTAAAGAGTTACCTTGTTAATTAGATTGGTAGACTTTTTATATTCTTTTATACCTTTTGTGCACTTGGCTTACCTTGTACTAAGAGTACTGTATTAAAATCTTCTGTTAAAAGTGTAGGCCAGGTGCTGTGGCTCACGCCTGTAATCCCAGCACTTTGGAAAGCTGAGATGGGCAGATCACTAGAGGCCAGGAGTTCAAGACCAGCCTGGCCAACATGGTGAAACCCTGTCTCTACTGAAAATACAAAAATTAGCCAGGCATGGTGGTGCACGCCTGTAATCCCAGCTACTTGGGAGGCTGAGGCAGGAGAATTGCTTGAACCTGAGAGGCAGAGATTAATATAAAGGTAACTACTGGAATAAAAATATAAACCTCTTACCAGAAGATATTTTAAGCCCAGTGAACAGAGATTATGTTGCACTCCAGCCTGGGCAACAGAGTGAGACTTTGTCTCAAAAAAAAATTGTATTTCTATCTATTTCTCTTGTCATTTATGTTTTATAAAGGTAATTGTTGTGTTATTTCATGCACATTGTAGAATGTGGCTTTTCATTTGTATAGTGGTCTTTTTGTTTTGTATAATGCTTTTTGGATTGAATTCTACTTAGCTGATAGTGCAATCTCTATTCCTATTTTCGTATTGTTTCCATTTTTTTGGCAAATATTTGTCCATCCCTTTATTTTTTAGCTTTTTTGAATCACTGTGTTTTAGGTGTATCTCTTTTATAGAGCTGAATTTTGCTTTATGAGCCTATTTGAAAACTCTTTTTCTTTTAATAGAGAAGTTAAACTCATTCACATTGACTGATAGAACTATTATGTTTGTTCTCAATTCAGTAATATTATATTAGGATTACTGTGTATACTATGTTATATTTTTATCATACTCATTGTTTTTCTTGCTGTATTTGGTATATTCTTTTGGCCTTTTACAATTTTTTCTGGTATTTATAGAGGTTTATATTTTTATTCCAGTAGTTACCTTTATATTAATACTTTGTATGACTCTAAATCCTCTTTTCCTTACCTAACCTTTCATTATCTGGCATATCAATTTTAAATGGAATCCTTTAATTCCCATCTATTAACTACATGACAGTTAATGAATAAAAATATCTAGCCCTGAAATAAACTTATTCAGTAAATAGTACAGTTGTATAACCATTTAAAACTAAAATTACTTCCTCAATTCATGCCGTAAATATAAAAAAGCAAAATGCGCCCATTTTAGAAGAAATATATAAATTAACCTTATGACATTGAGAATAATTTTTTTCAACAAGACACAGAAAGTGCAAAAAATATATATTATTAAATCTTACCATATTAAAATTAAAATTAAAATATGTATCAATGAAAAACATCAAAGCATAGTGAAAGTCAAGCAACAAAATGGAAGAAGATAAAAGTAATAAAGTGTAGCTGTTTAAGAATTAGTATCGGAAATATATAGAGAATACCACCTTAAATGTCTTCTTTTGAGAAGTGTATGTTCATATTCTTTGCTCACTTTTTGATGGGGTTGTTTATTTTTTTTCTTGTAAATTTGTTTAAGTTCTGTGTCATTTCTGGATATAAGACCTTTGTCAGATGGGTAGATTGCAAAATTTTTCTCCCATTCTGTAGGTTGCCTGTTCATTCTGATGATAGTTTCTTTTGCTGTGCAGAAGCTCTTTAATTTAATTAGATCCCATTTGTCAATTTTGACTTTTGTTGCAATTGCTTTCAGCATTTTGGTCATGAAATATTTGCCTATGCCTATGTCCTGAATGGTATTGCCTAGGTTTTCCTCTAGAGTTTTATGGTTTGGGGTATTTATTTATTTATTTATTTATTTATTTTACTTTAAGTTTTAGGGTACATGTGCACAACGTGCAGGTTAGTTACATATGTATACATGTGCCATGTTGGTGTGCTGCATCCATTAACTTGTCATTTAACATTAGGTATATCTCCTCATGCTATCCCTCCCCGCTCCCCCCACCCCACAGCAGGCCCCGGTGTGTGATGTTAGCCTTCCTGTGTCCATGTGTTCTCACTGTTCAATTCTCACCTATGAGTGAGAACATGTGGTGTTTGGTTTTTTGTCCTTGCGAAAGTTTGCTGAGAATGATGGTTTCCAGCTTCAACCATGTCCTTACAAAGGACATGAACTCATCATTTTTTATGGCTGCATAGTATTCCATGGTGTATAGGTGCCACATTTTCTTAATCCAGTCTATCATTGATGGACATTTGGGTTGGTTCCAAGTCTTTGCTATTGTGACTAGTGCCGCAATAAACATACGTGTGCATGTGTCTTTATAGCTAGCCATATGTAGAAAGCTGAAACTGGATCCCTTCCTTACACCTTATACAAAAATTAATTCAAGATGGATTAAAGACTTAAATGTTAGACCTAAAACCATAAAAACCCTAGAAGAAAACCTAGGCAATACCATTCAGGACATAGGCATGGGCAAGGACTTCATGTCTAAAACACCAAAAGCAATGGCAACAAAAGCCAAAATTGACAAATGGGATCTAATTAAACTAAAGAGCTTCTGCACAGCAAAAGAAACTACCATCAGGGTTTGGGGCTTTTCATTTAAGATTCTAATCCATTTATGTGGCCAACAAACATATGAAAAAAACCTGAACATCACTGATCATTAGAGAAATGGAAATCAAAACCACAATGAGATACCATTTCACGCCAGTCAGAATGGCAATTATTAAAAAGTCAAGAAACAATAGATGCTAGCAAGGCTGTAGAGAAATAGGAATGCCTTTATGCTGTTGGTGGAAATGTAGTTAGTTCAACCATCGTGGAAGACAGTGTGGCAATTCCTCAAGGATCTAGAACCAGAAATACCATCTAACCCAGCAATCCCATTACTGGGTATATACCCAAAGGAATATAAGTCATTCTACTATAAAGACACATGCACAGTCTTTGTATGGTTATTGCAGCACTCTTTACAATAGCAAAGACATGGAACCAACCCAAATGCCCATCAATGACAGACTGGATAAAGAAAATGCAGTACATATATACCAAGAAATACTATCCAGCCATAAAAAGGAATGAGATCATATCCTTTGCAGGGACATGAATGAAGCTGGAAGCCATTATCCTCAGCAAAGTAACACAGGAACAGAAAACCAAATAATACATATTCTCATTCATACGTGGCAGTTGAACAATGAGAACACATGGACACAGGGAGGAGAACATCACATACTGGGGCCAGTTGGGGGGTCAGAAGCCAGGGGAGGGAAAGAATTAGGACAAATAGCTAATGCATGTGGGGCTTAAAACCTAGATGATGGGTTGATAGGTGCAGTAAGTCACCATGGCACATGTATACCTATATAACAAACCTGCATGTATCCTGCACTTGTATATATATAATATATACATACCTGCTTGTATATATATAATATATACATACCTGCTTGTATATATATAATATATACCTGCTTGTATATATATAATATATACATATATATACTATATACATACCTGTTATATATATACCTATATAACAAACCTGCACTTGTATCCTGGAACTTAAAGTAAAAATTTTAAAAAGACTGGGCACAGTGGCTCATGTCTGTAATCCCAGCACTTTGGGAGGCTGAGGAGGGTAGATCACTTGAGGTCAGGAGTTCGAGATCAGCCTGGCCAACATGGTGAAGCCCCGTCTCTACTAAAAATACGAAAAGAATTAGCTGGGTCTGGTGGCAGGTGCCTGTAATCCCAGCTACTTGGGAGGCTGAGGAAGGAAAATAGCTTGAACCTGGGAGGTGGAGGTTGCAGTGAGCCGAGATCATGCCACTGCACCCCAGCCTGGGCGACAGAGCAAGACTCTGTCTCAAAAAAAAAAAGTAAAGAAAAAGAGAAAGCCAAATTAATAAGAAAAAAATAGGAAACTTGGTAAACTTTTGATTGGGCAAATTATAGAAAAGATACTCAAATAGTCAATAAATGGAATGATACTCAGCCTCACTAAATATCAGAAATATGCAAATTAAAACCCTAATGAGATTCCATTTCACATGCTTCAGATTGACAATATTAAATCTGACAAAACCAATATTAAGAAAATGTGTAGAAAAACTATCAAAATTGTTGGTAAGAACAATTTGGCAATAGCTAGTAAAATGTATGTTCAGTAATTCCTTTCTTGTACCAGAAAACATATATATACACATATATATGTATAAGTGTATATATGCATATATATACGCATATATATATGCATATATATACATACATATCCATGTATATATATATATCCATGTATGTATATATATGTATATATATACATATATGGATATATATATATGTATATATACACATATATGGATATGTATATATGTATATATACACATATATGGATATGTATATATGTATATATACACATATGTGTATATATACATATATGTGTATATATACATAGATGTGTATATATGTATATATACATATATGTGTATATATACATAGATGTGTATATATGTATATATACATATACAAGTATATATGTATATATACATATATGAGTATATATACATATATGAGTATATATGTATATATACATATATGAGTATATATGTATATATACATATATGAGTATATATACATATATGTGTATATATGTATATATACATATGTGTATATATACATATATGTGTATATATGTTTTCTGGTATATGTGTATATATATGTTTTCTGATATATATGTGTATATATACACGTATATGTGCATTTATGTGTGTGTGTATGTATATACGTTCCTAGCAACATTTTTGTAATGAAGAAAAATGGAAACAAATTTAAAGCTAATCAACAGGAAAATGGAGAAATAATTTGTGATGTTATTATACAATGGAATACTCTATAATAGATTAGTAAGATAAATCTATATGTGTGAACATGAATAAGTCTCAAAAATATAATTTTGAATGATAAATGCAACTGGCAGTTTAATATATACAGTAAAAACCATTCCTATATAAGTTAAAAGGCTGCAAATAACAGCTTATTTGTACTTATGGCACACAAATATTTAGTATTAAAACACTGATAGGAATGAAAAACCCCAAATTTATGGTGCTGGTTAATTCTGGAAAGGTGAGAAAGGAAAAGAATTGTGGAGGAGTCCATTGTGTCTTTAAGATTATTTGTAATGCTTTTTTTCATTTGAAAAAGATCTGAAGCAAATATTTCAAAATAGTAAGATTTGATGAAGCTGGTGCTGGACATTTGGTGTTCATCATATTATTACCTATGTTTTTCTGTTTTTGTTTTGTTGAGATGGAGTCTCACTCTTGTCGCCCAGGCTGGAGTGCAGTGGCACGATCTCGGCTCACTGCAACCTCCACCTCCTGGGTTTAAGAGATTCTCTTGCCTCAGTCTCCCAAGTAGCTGGAACTACAGGCACCCACCACCACGCCTGGCTAATTTTTGTATTTTTAGTATAGACAGGGTTTCACCACGTTGGCCAGGCTGGTCTCAAACTCCTGATCTCCAGTGATCTGCCCGCCTCAGCCTCCCAAAGTGCTGGAATTACAGGCGCGAGTCATCGCGCCTGGCCGTTTTTCTTTATGTTTAAAATATGTTAGAATTTTAACAAAGATGATTGCCCTGAGCATCTGGACCTAAAATCAAGAAAAATTAGCTGTAAGAATAGGCTACATGGCCTAAGAGGTTCCATTTCATGTCTTGGGCTGGATTATATCAACTCAAAGTATAATGCTTGGTATAAACCATGCTGCTTTGGATCAAGTAGCTTGGTTGCATACCCTGGCTTGTAACTTAACCACCTCTTCTTTGGTCAGATGCCACCATGGGGTTTGTTGTTGTGATTAAATTAGTGAATGTTCTTAAGTGCTTACCACTGTACCTCAGCAATGGTAAGTATGCTTCACAGGTAACAGGAACACCAACCTCATTGTTTCCTTGTAAATAAAATAATGGAAGCAACTGGTCTGTAATGTCAAAGTTCATAATCCTGGGCTTTCTGTGAGCATCTGTGTTTCCAGTTCCACTCCGGGATCCCATAGCCAGCACAGAGGTCACCTCTTTAACTTCTGACCTGTGCAAACAGCACAGATAGGGCTCTTATGGTTTCTGGCTTCTGGTTGGGTTTTATTAATGGGGAGCACTGGCAGGAAGTCAGTGGGATTGAGGTAATAGTTTTTCCATCTCCCTCTCTGTGAGGTTCCCTGGGCTGGCTGTGTCCAGTGATTGAAAGTCGCTGTTCCTCTTAAGGTGACTTGGTCTATACAGTCCTCTCTCCCTCAGCTCCCTTTGGTAAACTTTATCTCCCCTGATTTATAGGGTGGTAATGACTCCGTTGGTGCCAGCCCCAGGTTTTGCATGGTCTCTTTGGTTCTCCTACACCTGCTCAGACCTTTGTAACTAGTCCTTGAAGCATTCTCTTTCGCATGTGCTGTCTGTCTCCTGCTAGCTCTCTGATACAGCTGGGTAAGTGTCCATCTTATTACTGGCACAATGTAGGGGCTTCAGCACTGGTGGAATGGCAGAGAGAAATTTGCTAATTCCCAAGGGAGAAACTATTATTATTATTATTATTATTATTATTATTATTATACTTTAAGTTCTAGGGTACATGTGCACAACGTGCAGGTTTGTTACATATGTATACATGTGCCATATTGGTGTCCTGCACCCATTAACTTGTCATTTACATTAGGTATATCTCCTAATGCTATCCCTCCCTCCTCCCCCCACCCCACAACAGGCCCCAGTGTGTGATGTTCCCCTTCCTGTGTCCAAGTGTTCTCATTGTTCAGTTTCCACCTATGAGTGAGAACATGTGGTGTTTGGTTTTCTGTCCTTGTGATAGTTTGCTGAGAATGATGGTTTCCAGTTTCATCCACGTCCCCACAAAGGACATGAACTCATCCTTTTTTATGGCTGCATAGTATTCCATGGTGTATATGTACCACATTTTCTTAATCCAGTCTATCATCAGTGGACATTTGGGTTGGTTCCAAGTCTTTGCTATTGTGAATAGTGCCACAATAAACATACACGTGCATGTGTCTTTATAGGAGCATGATTTATAATCCTTTGGGTATATACCCAGTAATGGGATGGCTGGGTCAAATGGCATTTCTAGTTCTAGATCCTTGAGGGATCGCCACACTGTCTTCCACAATGGTTGAACTAGTTTACAGTCCCACCAACAGTGTAAAAGCGTTCCTATTTCTCCACATCCTCTCCAACACCTGTTGTTTCCTGACTTTTTTTAAAAATTTTTTTATTATATTTTAAGTTTTAGGGTACATGTGCACAACATTCAGGTTAGTTACATATGTATACATGTGCCATGTTGGTGTGCTGCATCCATTAATTCATCATTTAACATTAGGTATATCTCCTAATGCTATCCCTCCCCCCTGACTTTTTAATGATCGCCATTCTAACTGGTGTGAGATGGTATACACCAATAACAGATAAACAGAGAGCCAAATCATGAGTGAACTCCCATTCACAATTGCGTCAAAAAGAATAAAATACCTAGGAATCCAACTTATAAGGGATGTGAAGGACCTCTTCAAGGAGAACCACAAACCACTGCTCAAGGAAATAAAAGAGGACACAAACGGAAGAAGATTCCATGTTTATGGATAGGAAGAATCAATATCGTGAAAATGGCCATACTGCCCAAGGTAATTTATAGATTCAATGCCATCCCCATCAAGCTACCAGTGACTTTCTTCACAGAATTGGAAAAAACTACTTTGAAGTTCATATGGAACCAAAAAAGAGCCCTCATTGCCAAGACAATCTTAAGCCAAAAGAACAAGGCTGGAGGCATCACGCTACCTGACTTCAAACTATACTACAAGGCTACAGTAACCAATACAGCATGGTACTGGTACCAAAACAGAGATATAGACCAATGGAACAGAACGGAGCCCTCGGAAATAATACCACACATCTACAACTATCTGATCTTTGACAAACCTGACAAAAACAAGAAAGGGGGAAAGGATTCCCTATTTAATAAATGGTGCTGGGAAAACTGGCTAGTGATATGTAGAAAGCTGAAACTGGATTCCTTTGTTACACCTTATACAAAAATTAATTCAAGATGGATTAAAGACTTAAATGTTAGACCTAAAACCATAAAAACCCTAGAAGAAAACCTAGGCAATACCATTCAGGACACAGGCATGGGCAAGGACTTCATGTCTAAAACACCAAAAGCAGTGGCAACAAAAGCGAAAATTGACAAATGAGATCTAATTAAACTAAAGAGCTTCTGCACTGCAATAGAAACTACCATCAGAGTGAACAGGCAACCTACAGAATGGGAGAAAATTTTTGCAATCTACTCATCTGACAAGGGGCTAATATCCCGAATCTACAAAGAACTCGAACAAATTTTACAAGAAAAAAACAAACAAGCCCATCAAAAAGTGGGTGAAGAATATGTACAGACACTTCTCAAAAGAAGACATTTATGCAGCCAACAGACACATGAAAAAATGCTCATCATCACTGGCCATCAGAAAAATGCAAATCAAAACCCAAGGGAGAAACTTAATCCTGGAGAATTAAGAGAACAATCTGGTAGTATCTAGTAAATGTATATATCCAGTAATTCCTTTCTCATGTCAGAAAACGAACACACACAAGACAGAAATGTTTTCAGAAGTCAAAAGACTAAACTCAAGTAACAAGTCAGATCTTTTCTCCAACCCTCTTCTTGCTAACTGTTCATCTGGAGACCCCTAGAAAGTTTTGCCCTAATGCTGGTGTCTTTCCTCCTTCCCTGGTCCCCCAGTAACTCTCTATTATCTGTCTAGGGTCAACCATGCTTCCATTTCCACGGATTTTAAAAGAAAGTGGCCCTTAATATTTTGGTATTCATATTTTTCTACCCTTTGCCCTTTCAGCCCATCATACAGTGCTCTCTAAATGCACTTATTGGTGGTGCTCTGGGGCTGTGGGGGTTTACAGAAATCTCTAGGAAGATCCTTATGCAAATCAAACAGTCTGCCTTTCTTTAGCTAGTTTGTTCATTTGTTCAAGAGGATTTCTGTAAACAGTGCTTCCTTCAAGCAGGGTCCACCTGCCTTCCCTATCCTTACTTTCTTGGGAGGTGCCTGCAGTGCCCTCAAGGGAGCTCAACCCAGAGAAGAGAGCTCACAGATGAGATCTGAGACCCTTTAAAGATGTGGCATCTAAGGGAAGATGATTTCCTCGAACAAGCAGGAAACACACACGCAGTAGTCCCAGAGAGAGACACCAGAACAGAGAGCTCTCCCCTGTGAAGAGGGCATTCAGGGATGAAGCAAGGGGGAAGCAGATCTGGATGCACTGGGCTTGCTGTGTGTCACCCAGGCCCAGGCTAGCAGCCTGATGGGAGAGCCTGGTCAGCACTTTGCCCCAAAGGGAAAGAGCTTGGCATAGATCCCACAGTAGGATAGTGGTCAGGCTGGGCAGGGACACCGAAATAATAATGACACAGGCTGAGTTTCTGGGTAAGACATTTCTCTCTTGTCCTATTCTCTGATTTGAGTCTCCATCTTTGGAGCTCTGTACCACTGATAACCTGATGTTAAGACAGAGACCTGATATCCTCTCTTCTACTGTTAAATCCTCTGTTCTTTTCTCCAGAGCAGACTCTCCGTCTCCAAACTTCCTCATTCCAGACTTGTCTTTGTCAGCCTTACACTGATCCCAGGATCTTATCACACTAGGTGTTCAGGGTCTTCTTTTGCATTAACCTGGTGCAACACATAGGTGGATGGTAGCAGCTCTGGGCTTTGTCCTAGGAGTCTTAACAAAGCACCTGAATAAAGACACCTCAAGGCCAGCTGCATGTCACAGGGCTGCTCCTGATGATTGCCCTAAATCCTCCACCTTCTGTGAAATCAATTATTGCCAACAGCCTCTGGACAGGATGGCCCAGCAGCCATCCTCATGGAGTAGTTAGAGACCTATTCCAGCATGTACATCTGACTGTGCCATCACTGCCCTTCACATACATACTTCACAGCATCTACACCTGAAGTGACTGCGGTTTTCACTCGGAATAAAGCCTAGGCTCTTCAACAAGGCTTGCAAGGCTGTTCAGCACCTGGGACTATTCACCTCAGCTTCGGCCCTCACACTGAGCCCCCAATGTCTTGGACGCTATCAAACTAACCTTGGTATTGAGGATGCAAAAGATTTGGATCCTGTATCCATGTTGTTCCTGCTGTCTGGACTGCTCCTGCCTGCACTGCCTACTTCATACCTCTCACTTCCACTCCTCCTTCAGGGCACAGCTAGCGCAGAGCTGAGAGGTCATCTTGCTCAACACACTCTCTCTAGAGATGAGAAAACTGAGGCGCAAATCCCAGGTCAGTTCTCCTGACTTTGCAATCAGATAGCAGACCTCAGTATCCAACGCTGCACTGCATCTGTAAGGAAGCTCTGGTTTCCAGGTCAGGCTTCTCTTTCAGACCTGTCACATCACCTGTGAAAGACATTTTGAGGCTTTCTGCACTTCCCTGGCTGGTGTTCTCCCACTGCCCAGGGCACTTGGTGGGAAAGGTTGTCCATGCACTTTAGGGTTTTTTTTAAAATTTTTCTTTTCAAAAAAGTTTTCTTCTATCAATATTTGATAAGGGTAATTTCAAAGACTTGTTTAGTATGATCTGCACATAAGGAGCCCTTCCGAGTATTTATCACGCTTGGGGTATAATTACGTTCAAATCCTGAGACACTGTTGCTAGGTTACTGTTGCTCGAGGTTCCTCCAACCTCCATGCTTGAAGTGCTCCCCCCACCTTGTAGCATTAGGAGCAGGGGACCCGCAGTTTGGGGCTTATGTTTCCTCTTAATAAAGACAATATTCTGGAGTCTCTTCTATTGGAGAAAGAGAGGGGGAGAGAGAGACAGAGAGAAAGCGAGCGCTAGCAGGGGCATTTTGCACCCCTCCTCAGGTAGGGCTGGAGCTGTGAATCACATCATGTGGTTCCTGCAAGTGAGATTAAAGAGACAAGAGACGGGGAGGGGACAAAAGGAGGGAGTTGCTGTCGTGTGAGACTCCCCAGGAGAAATCATCTCTGAGCCTTCCCTTCCGCCGTGCATTCTCCCTGAGAACTGAACATGCATCCTGCCTTCTTCAAGGGCCCCAGGAGGAGTTCCGTGCTGACAGTAGGAGGCTGCCCTTGCCCAAGGACAGGCAGCATATGAGGGGAAAGTACCTGCTTTCCAGGCTGAGCAGCACTGGACCCTTAATCTAAGGTGAAAAATCGGGATGAAGAGGCCCAGGCCAGCCCCTCTCCTCATGATGCTCCTCCACGTTAAAGCCACTTCTATTAACCAAAGTGTCCGAGGCTCTCCGGTGGATCATATCTGCACTTTAAGCTGGGTTGGGGACGGCTGGTCTTGAACTTGCACTGTTTTCCCCAATGCCTCTGAGAGGCAGGAGCAGGGACAGAAGGCCCCTTGTTCAGGCCTCTTATCTCCAGAGGTCTCAAGTGTAAACTTTTTGTTGTTATTTTCGGTGAGGCTGAGTGTACAATCAATGCCTTCCTTCTTTCCTTCCTTCCTTCCTCCCTCTGTTCCTCCCTTCCTTCCTTCCTTCTTTCCTTCCTTCTGTCCTTTCTTCTTTCTTTCTCCACCATTAAACAAGTCAACTTGTTAAATGCACACCTTTAAAATATAACATATATTCATATTTCTGTTTTGGCATTAAATTTTTATTTCAACCAACTAGGTCCTTTAAGGAGAGGAAGTGGGCATGCCCCTAACTACCTCTAAAGCCTGGTTTAATTTCTCCCTGCATGCGCTCAGCACCTTGCAGTAGATTGCTAACCCTTGGATGCTGCTTTGTGGCTGCACATTGATTAATGGCTAGTCAGGGCCGAACTCACACATTTGTGTTTAATGCACTACTGAGTCAGCACCGCTGGCCTTGGGGAAGAAAAAAAAGGAAATAAAACCTGGGCAGATGGGTTTGGGATGGAGTTTAACATTGGATTTGCATTTTCTGACTCTGCCGCCCAATCTATTTTCCATTGGGCTTTAGAAATGTGCTAGATTGAATTGTGTTTCCTATTGCAAATTTTAAATAAGGTGGATGAGACAGTAGGTATCACTATCCACAATCCCTTGGGTATAGATGCAAATACACTTTTAAACCTCAGAGCAATTTCCCCAGTCATCATGGAACAATAATTGCTATTAAGAAGAATATATACCCATGTACACATACACAATGTTTGTAGCTCATGAGTGGGGAATATCAATTATTGTCAATGTTTAATGCAAAAAATAATTAAAGGCTTACATTTGTTTCAGATAGTCACAAACAGCTTTGCTATTAATATTTATCTTCAAAACCACAAGCAAGATCTGGAGATAATTCTTTGAGACATCAGCTGGGCAAAACATATTTTGTTTCAATATTAAAAGTTTGTAAACCAGCCTGGCATGATGGCTCATTCCTGTAATCTCAGCACTTTGGGAGGCCCAGGCAGGCAAATTGCTTGAGCCCAGGAGTTTGAGACCAGCCTGGGCAACATAGTGACACCTCATCTCTACAAAAATTACAAACATTAGCTTGGCATGGTGGCGCATGCCTGTAGTCACAGACACTCGGAGGGGCTGAGGCGGGAGGATTCCTTGAGCCCAGGAGGTGGTGGTTGCAGTGAGCCAAGATAATCCCACCTGGGTGACAGAGCAGGACTTTGCTTAACAAAAAAAAAAAAAGTTTGTAAGCCTTCATAGCAGGAGACACTGCAGAGGGTGGATGTTCCTAGTCGAGAAGGTTAGTTAAGCTGCTGAAGGCTTTTTCTGTACAAAATGGCCAAGGATTCCTGGATTCTTCTAAATTGCTTTGGAAAGCAGGAAGAGGAGGCAACCTTAGTTAATTGTGGGAGTCTTTGTTCTAAAGAATAACATATTTGAAGCTTTTCAAATGCGGGTGTTCACCCACGAACTTACCGGCAAGGAAAAGAGCCAATTTTGGTTTTACTGGCTGCAGGCTTTGTCTCTGTTCCTGCCCAGGAGATCTTCCCAGTCTTGTGAAAGAGGGTAAGGCAAATACAGAAATAACATCTGTAACTACCAGGGAAACAGAACCCAAACCAGCAAGTGTAATTGAGGGAGTTTGCTATGGGAGAATAGTTATAGCAGGTTTGGAATAACTGAACACAAGGGACCATGAGGCAACCCAGAGATTAACAAGAGAAACCATTGCCCCTCAAAGCTGGTCAGGCAACAGGCAGAGACAGTGACTGGAGCCCAGGAGCTGGGTCTACCTGGCGGAGCCAAGGTGGGCACAGACCTTGCCAGTGATGTCTCTCCCCAAAGCAGAGAGGGGGAAGAAATTCCCTGGATTCTCTTCTCTTCCTTCCTACCAAGCTCTCATCCATGCCTCCTACTGGCTGGCCCTAACCAGAAATTGGTGGGCACATGTCGCTGGGAAATGCAATTTGTTGTGTCAGGCCTCGGAGCCACAGAGCAGAGGAGTGGGAGGCAAGGAGTGGATATACAGGTAAAGTCGCAAATGAGTTGTATACTAACTCAGGAGGCTGCACATGGTGCCAGGTCAGGAGAGGGGGATAAAATAATCAGAGGAGGGAGTGGATGCTTTCCACTGGGGAAGCCAAAGAAGGCTTTCTGGAAAAGGCACCACCTAAGATGGGTCTTGAAAGATTTAGCAGGTCCCATCAACAAGGTTAGGGTTGGGAAATGGAAAGACACTGTTAACACACATCTGTAATTGAAGGTAACATCCAAGATGGCAGGAGAGATTGTTTTCAGATGGTAGGACATGGAATCAGGTTCGGGGTATGAGACTAGAAAGGGATGGCTTTCCCTGAAGGCAAGACAGAGAAAAGGGCTGTCACAGATAGGTTGCTCAGGAAGCAGACTCAGATAGATATTGCCATGCAATACATTTATGAGGGAGTGCTCTCTGGATCGTTCCACATAAGGACAATGGAAGCCATCCAGAGTAGACAGTGTCGAGTTGGGCTGTGATGCAGTCATGACAAGCGCCTCAGCCAACCCCATGGGGAGCTTTGGTGCTGTGATGACCCTTCAGAATTGTCCTGAATTGGGATAAGGGAGCTGGACCTTTATACAGTTGCATCAACTGGTCACTGGGTAGAGGCTGCCCCAGGAAGAGGCATGACCCTGAGAGAGTCAGCTCTCTCTCTTTGGTCAAGGAAGATTTCTAGTGAGGGCTGGCAACCCCAAAAGCACTTTCATCAGCTGGGAATGAAGTTTTTCTGTCCCAATTTGAGCAACACACCAGTGTCTGTTATAAGAGGTCAAGAGAAAGGAAGAAAAATAATGTCATCGAGTACCTACTATGCACCTGGCAGTATGCTTTACTTCACATATATTCCTTTACTTCCAGGCTACACCCTGCAAGATCATGATCATTAGCTGCACTTTACAGGAGAGGAAGCTGAGGCTCAGAGAAGGTAAGTAGTTTGCTCAGTGTCCTCAATCAGTAAGTAATGGGGTCAGGACTTGAACCATATCAGTCTGCCCTTATGACAATAGGAGTAGTCTGAGCTCTCCCATGGGGAGCCTCCAGTCTCTTTAAATAAGGAAATGAGGATATGATCAAGTAAGAGAGGTCAGTGATTAGATGGCAGAGGGTTTGTAGAAAGCTGAAAATATCTGAAATATAAATGCTGAGCTAAATGTGGTATGTAGAGAACAAATGGTCTGATTGCCAAGTAACAGAGAGGGCCTCAGAGAGGTTAGATTGCAGTGATATTTTCTGGCACATCCTGGACTTTTCTATTTTTTTTTTTCTTTGGCTGCCCAGCAAACTGCCCTCCTACTTATGTTGAAGACTTTCCCATCCTATGAGCCCAGGTGGGAGAAGCTGAAAATGGCAGAAGGTCACTTTTCCAGCTGCCCTGTGCCTGGTGAGCCTGTGATACAGACCCCATTGCTCATATATCCACCCAGTTTGGTGCCATAAGTGGTAGGTAAGGGGGAGCCACAAGGAAGCTGCTCTGGCAGCATGGTGCTGGTGGCCTGGCCTGTTGCCCTGTGCTGGGGAGGGGAGGGATACTGGCAGCATCTCTGGTTTGGGGAAGGTAAGGGGCCCCAGAGGTCTGTTTGGCAGGGCAATTTTGACCAAAATTGGAACATTGCTTTTACCTGGGTAGCCTCAAGTCTGGCTCTACAGCCCTTCTACCAATTCATGTACTAATCAACACCCTTAAAAAATCATTATCTGGGAACAATTTCATACTTATAAAATATTGCAAAAATAGTACAAAGAATTCCCATAAACCTTTCACCTTAGATTTCCAAAATGTTAACATTTTACCACGCTTGCTTTATCATTCTCTCTCTTTTGCTTATCTATCTACCTGTCCACTTTACTTTAGTAGTAATTGTTTCAGATAAGATTCATCAATGGATGTTAAAATAATGACTGAAAGAAAGATGAGAAATAAGATATTTACATAGCCTCCAAACACATTCCTTCAATTGTACGGGGGAAAGAGGAACTTTACAGTGAAGAAACCTGGTAGGCACCACCTGAACTCAGTGATCAAACTTAGTATCCCGAGTAAGGGAACAAATCAACACCAGATGCCTCTTGACAGAATGCACTGAGCTGAACACACCGTCACTTCCTGGAATTCCCGCAAAAATGCACAACCCTGAATTTACTCATAGGGAAACATCAGAAGAAGCCAAACTGAGCTTCAGTCTACAGAGTAACTGGTTTGTTTTCCTCAACATCATTTTAATAATTTTTATTAAGTTTTTTTAAGGTGGTAGGCCACCCAAGTGTTTTGCAACCTGCATAGCACCGAACCAATGTAAGGGCATTCTTAAAGTTTTGGTGATGATGAGGGCCATGCTGATGAGGAAACTACCTAAATGGGCACTATTCCAGGAACTGGACTGTCATGTTTCAAGGGAACCCCAGGAGCAGCAGGTGGACTGAGAGGGAACAGAGGAGAACAAGGAATGTTGGAGAGACAAGGGCCCTGAATATGGTGTTCAGCATCTAGATCACAATTAATAACTTTGTGTCTCAGTTTTCTACCCTCATTTGTGCTCCACGGCTGCAAAATTATGGAATATTGATTCCTTCCTCTAGTGAATCAATGTGGATGTTGTATGGCAAAGATGAAGGCAGAGAGCTCATGCTTTCTGTGTGCCCCACCCTGAACACTATACTACTATGAGCCAGTGTGTTGCATTGGTTAAGTGCTCAGGCTCCAGAATCAGTTTCTTCATCTGTAAAATGCGGATAATGATAATGCATGGTTCATAGGCATGATGTGAGGAGTAAATGGGATATTGAGTATAAGGTGCTTAGCACCATGCCTGGTCCACCGTGAACACTGAATAAGTGTTGGCATTGAGTGTGACTAGAAGGGTTAATGCTTGTACTTTGCATGCCAACGTTCTCCTCTGGTGTGAAGTACAGGGAAATTAAGAGTAGCAAAGGGAGTTTGGACTTAAGATCAAATACTCATTTCACAGACAAGGAAGCTGAGGGCTGGGGGAGATGTCTGGTCTCCCCTAGGTCAGCACATGGTGCACCTCCAACGTTCCCCCTCCCTTTTGCCAGGGTCCTCTGTCACCTCCGCTTGTGCTAACCTTGGTGCTTGGAGAGGTGGGCAGGGAGCTCATAACTCCATAATTGTCTTGTGGATTTTATGGGGCCATATAACGGTATGCTGTGCAAACTTTTATGAGTATTTATTTTACAATTTCTATTGAAACCATTAACACTTTCATTAGCTAGATTCAGGGGCCGAGAGAAGCTTGGCTTCCCCGTTAAGATCAATTTTGTCTGTAATTTTAAATAAAAGTTTACAAAAACATTGCATCTTCGTCCCAAGGAAAGAAGATGTTCTTAGTGTCTTGCAGTCCTAGGTGGAATCAGGAATCTACGATCAACTATTTATCGTTTTCAATTCTGTGCTGGACGGAAGGAGACAAATGGAGATTACTAGGCCAATCAGTCTATAATATTTATTACTTCTCCTTCAAACTTGAATTCTGCCCACAAAGCTGATCTCCAAGTGACCTCGTGGTTTCTGAGACTGCACTTTCATTTTGGATTCCATAATTTCTGGTAGGTAGGAACTTAAGCACAGCATACAAAAAAAGATCAAAATATAATTTCTAATTCTTTTTAAAAATGTATCTGTACATTATGGGAGACTATACCTGATAAAATGAGGATACAGTTTTTAATATACTTCCAGTATATGTACTTCAAAGTCTCACAATTGTTTATCAGAATTTCTAAAAAGTAGTGAGCTCAAGTTGTTGAGAGAATTATTGTGCTTAGAGGAAGTGATGATTAGAGAGAAATGATTAGGTAGATAAGCCAGTACCTGGAAGTTTGTCTCCAGCTGGGTAAGATGAAGACATGAATGGTTTTTCTCAGCACCGAGGCATGTTATGGAGCTTGCCTGGTTAAAACAGATGCACTTTTTGCACCTCTACTGTTGCCCCAATGATGTGCAAAAAATTGTCCCAAGCGCTGTAAAGAATTATGCAAAAATGAATTGAATACTACTTGTCTGAGATACAAGTTGTTTTGTTTATTCTTTTTTCTTTGTGAATTTTGGCTGCAGTGAGTGGAGTTTATCTTCCTTCTCAGTTCATTGCCCATTTATTATCATTGGGCCAAGCCAATGATGGGCATGCCAAGCTCTTCTCTTCTTCTATTTATTTTTTCTTTTATCTCCCATACCACTTTCCCATTTTCCTCCTCCCCATAGGAAACTGCATTATTGCCTTTGATGTCTATCTTTTTGCCTGTCTATGTATTTACAAAATGTTTACTGTTTGCTGCATGTATTTTTAATGTATGTAAATGATATTGTGTTATAAAAATCTCATTCCTTTTCTTACTCTTCTCACTAAACAATATGTTGTTAAGATTCACTCATATTGCTATGCTTAAATCTAATCTGTTGCTTCTAATTGCTGCACAATGTTCCATTCAGATTTGATTTGTGTAAAATGGTAGGGTACCTGGAGGAAGAGGTCTATCTGAACTTTAGGAAAATAATTATTCTGATTCCAGGGAGAACAGATTGGAGTCAGTGGGAGAGAGGGCAGCTAGGAAGAAATTTTAATAATCCAAATGGGAGGTAACCTGGGCTTACTACTGGGGAAGAAAAAGAGAGGATGTGTGTTTGAGCTATTTAGAGGTCAACTTGATATATGTTGACTACATATTTGGTAGAAGGAATGAGGAGGAGCAAGGAGTCAAAGGTAATACTAGCATTTTGAGCCTGAGGATGAGTAGTTTCAAGTGCCAGTGATTGAGGGTAGAAGCACAATAGAAGGGTGGATCAGGTTGGGGAGAGGAGGAGGGAAAAGAAGATGGCATTAAATCTAAGCATTCACTATTCATTCATTCATTCAGTCAGTCAGTCAACATTCATTGAGCACCTATTTTATGCCTAACATTCAACTAGCCCACCAGGTAACAAGGCAGGGTGGGATGTTCAGAGTTCTCTAAACTCATTGAGTGGAGAAGATAGACAGACAACAATCACAAAATAAAAACATCATCACAAGTTGTAATAAGAGCCCTGGGAAGACAAAAGGCTCAAGATTTAGGTAGAAAGTCAGGAGAATATTTTCTGGGACATGTGATTTTAGCTAAAACCTAGATGAGTAGGAGTTGCCTGGGTGAAGAGTGAGGGGTAGGGGGTCATACTGAGGAACAGCATGAGCAATGTCCTGGAAGCAGGAAGGAACTTGGCATATTGGAGGTGTTGAAAGAAGGCCAGTGTGGCTGAAGTCCAGATGGGCTGGATCCTGCAGAAGCTTGTGGGCCATGTTAAGCCTTTTGAACCACCCTCTAAGAGCAATGGGAAGTATTAAGAAGTGTTAATCAAGGGCTCACCATGCTCAGCTGAGCAGCTCAAAGCACTGCTGTGTGAAGAGGGGATTTTAGAGGCAGTGTGGAAGTGTGGGAAGAACTTTTATTGGGGGGTGGGGGGTGGGGTTGAAAGAAGCCCTGAAGGTGGTAAATAGCTTGGTGTGTTGGGGGAGCTGAAAGAGGCAAGTGTTGGCTGAAGTATGGAGAATGAGGGGAAAGAATGAGCAAACTAGAAACAGAATTTAGACCAGGTCAGGACTTGAAGGCCAACCTGCAGAGTTTGGATCCTATTCTAAAAGGAAACCATTAGGCAGCTTCAGGCAGGAAGTGACCTCATGTGACATGGGGGTTGGGCATCAAAATCTCATTTAGGCTGCTGTGTAGAGCACAGATTGGAGAGTAGGTAGAGAAATTCTCAAGAACAGTGGCAGTTTTTCAGATGAGGGGTAAAGGTATCTTGGATTAGGGGTGGAAGAAGAGATGGGGTGAAGATTGATTTGAGAGGTTCTGAGGTCGAGTTGATGGAGTTTGATGATGGATTGGATGGGGGGTTGCAGCGGGCTCTGTGTCAAGGGTGGCAGGTGGAGCTTGAGCTGCCTGTCAGATATGCAAATATAGGTGTCCAGGATCACTCGGATATGACATTCTGACATATAGGAGATGGCTTGGAGGCAGAAAGATCAATTTCAGAATCACTTGTGCTGTGGGAAAACTGGAAACCATTAGAATAGGTGAATCATCAAGGAAAATTGTATACAGACATAAATTGGAAAATGCCTATTTGGAAGATAAATTTTTATTGGAGATTTTAAATTTTGTTATTCATTTTGAGACATTAAAAATGCAGTTGCAAGCAA
This sequence comes from Pongo abelii, assembly GCF_028885655.2. Lineage (NCBI taxonomy): Eukaryota > Metazoa > Chordata > Mammalia > Primates > Hominidae > Pongo > Pongo abelii. The sequence goes on along the minus strand of NC_085928.1, from coordinate 144,854,245 downwards.
AGAAAAAATGTAATCTCATATTCTTATCATTATAAATATATTTGGTCAAATCTGCTAAGTTGAAAAAAAAGAAATAAAATATTACAACCCCCACCCCCATCCCACCTGCTGGCAACCACTCTCATGAGTTCAGGGTGGCAGGATACTTTTTTGATACACTGATTCATCTTTGCTTTCTGTTTTTCCTTCCCTCATTCAGGCAGGTTGCAAACTCTGCGCTTATGTGCCTCAAGAGACAGGGCTCTGGATGTACGAGGTCAAGGCTGTCTGAAGAATATGAATATAGTAGAGATAAGGAGGATTTTCCAGTGATTGAAGAGAGACTTCCTAGTCAAGGTCTGTGGTTTTGGAGCAGAGCAGCAGGGTCGTGTTCCCTGTCTCTGGCAGTACTCTGAACATTGGCAGGACCTCAGAGTGGTGGCCCAAGGTGCCTAGGGTGCCAGCCTTGCCAAAGCTTCCCTTCAATCAGCTTGGTGAGGAAGGAGAAGGGGCTGAGGCAGTGGGATTCTCAGTGGTAATCCAGGGCGAACCAATGTTCCATAATAATATTAAAGGGACCTCCCTATGTCTGAGCCCTGTGTCCTACCTTAGGACCATGGCAGAACTCCTTGTGGGGAGAGGGAAGAGAAATCCCTATGAATCACTCAGGCTGAATTTCTCACCAACCCAGCAAGATGGAAGCTCAGAGTCGAAATCAAGTTGATTAATAAAACATTTTAAAAGAAAATATTTCTTAAACACTTAAGTCTATGGATAGAAATTTACACCAAATATACGTAACGGAAAGAGACCATGACAAAGACTAAATTGGAAGAGCTAAATGTGGAGGACAAGAACCAGAACCTCCTAGGGAAGAGACAGCTCAAAAGGAGGAAGTGGTCAACTCTGTCATATGGAGCAGAAAGTTCTGAAAGGGAAGGCCTGAGAGGTGGACAGTGATTGACCCTGTAGGGACACCGTCCCCTAAAGGATGGGAAGACTGAGAGGATAGAAGGTGTAGGGCAAGTGGCTAAGAAGAGAATGGGAAGGGCAACTGATGTAGGCTCCATTCAAGAAGCTTGTTAGTGAAGAGAAGTTTTTAAAAATATGTTTGTTTTGTTTAGGGCTAGGAGAGATGAAATTTCTGTCCTGGCATATAGGGAGAAGTAGGAGAGTCTGATTAAGAAAGATAGAGTGGATAACTCATGGAGGGAGGTGCCTGAGCTATGGCAGCCAGGATGCACTGAAGAGGGGCTGGTCCTATAAGGAAACAGGCGCACCTTTCAGAGCTTGCAGGAGGGAGGACTGCAAGGCTCCATGTAGAGGAACCCTTGAAGTCCAGGGGAGGGTACTGAGGGAGCACATGGTGGATGACCTTGATCTTCTTTACAAAGTATGTAGAGAAGTCAGTGTCTACCCATAAAGGACTTGGGAATAATAGAAATGTCTTAGGGTCAACATAGAGAAGAATGCAATAAAGAATCATCAAAATCAAATAAAAGTACAACAATAATATTGTTACCATTATGATTGTATCCTATATGGTAGGCACTGTTCTGTGCCTACTACTTAATAATTTATATAGTTTACTTCCTAGATATTATTGTCTTCACTTTATTCATAAGGAAATTGAGGCTTAAAGAAGTTAGATAATATAACCTCATTAAATAATGAAACCTTTTGTTGTTATAGAACAAGGAATTCATTCGCAGAGCCAGAGTTTTAACTAGAGTCTACTGGACACCAAAGTCTGTCTTAATCCTTCGCCATACCAGAGAAACATAGCAGTTGTCTTGGTTCATTTTATGCTGCTTTACAGAACACCACAGACTGGGTAAGTTATAAAGGACAGAGATTTATTTCTTACATTTCTGGAGTCTGAGAAGTCCTTGATCAGGGTGCTGGCATCTAGCGAGGGCCTCCTTGTGCATCATCCCATGGCAGAAGCGGAAAGGACAAGAGAGCATGAGAAAGCAAGAGGGGCCAAGCTCACTTTATAACAAACACACTCATGCAATAAGGAAGCCAATCCCTCCATAATGACATTTCCATTCATGAGGACCGAGCCCTTGTAACCTAATCACTTATTAAAGGTCTTTCCTCTCAACACTGTTAGGTTTGGGATTAAGTTCCAACACATGATCTTTGGGGACACATTCAAACCATGGCCCTGAGGGAGGTTGAAGTGAATGAGCTGTGTTACAGGATGTTTTCCAGCAGCGTGAGGTCAGAAGAACTGCTGGATACTAGGTGAACTGGTTTTGGAATTCCCAGACATTCTGATCGCAAGACATCTGTATGAGGTGGTGGGTTATGATGGATGTGGGACCTCTGACCAGACTATTCAACGAGAGACCTGATAGTCTGGCAAAACAAAGAGCATGAAGGAGTGAAAGAACTGGAGACCAAGGCGAAGTTGGATTCCAGGGTTCATCTGCTCATAGGTGGAATCTAAAGCCACAAGGTTGATGAGCTCTCTGAGAGAGAGGTTAGAGTGTGAGGATGAAAGAGCCTAGGACCAAGTCTGGAGGAAATCCAACATTAAGTAGTCAATTTTAAAAGGAGAAACTTGTAAAGGATCCAGAGAAGAGATTGCTGAAAAGTCTATGAGTGAGGCAGTGGTATGTCACTAAAGCAAAAGGAAGAGAGTGAGTATCAAGAAGCAGGCATGTCCAGCAGGGCCAGTGTAACTGACAGGGGCAGTGAGTTGGGACTGAAACATGCCGTTTGAATTTGGAGGCCTCTAGTGACCCAAGCAACAGTTGTTCCAGTGGAGTGATGGGATCTGAAGCCAGCCTGGAGTAGGTTGGGGAGTGAGAGGGGTGAGTAACTGTAAAGAGGAAATAGGGAGGGACTTTTTCAGAAAGTTTGGTTTAAAGGGCAATAGGAGGAGGGGTATTCAAGGTTGTAAAAGGTCTATTTTATTATTATTATTATTATTATTATTATACCTTAGGTTTTTATGGTACATGTGCGCAATGTGCAGGTTAGTTACATATGTATACATGTGCCATGCTGGTGCGCTGCACCCACTAACTCGTCATCTAGCATTAGGTATATCTCCCAATGCTATCCCTCCCCGCTCCCCCCACCCCGCAACAGTCCCCAAAGTGTGATGTTCCCCTTCCTGTGTCCATGTGTTCTCATTGTTCAATTCCCACCTATGAGTGAGAATATGTGGTGTTTGGTTTTTTGTTCTTGCGATAGTTTACTGAGAATGATGATTTCCAATTTCATCCATGTCCCTACAAAGGACGTGAACTCATCATTTTTTATGGCTGCATAGTATTCCATGGTGTATATGTGCCACATTTTCTTAATCCAGTCTATCATTGTTGGACATTTGGGTTGGTTCCAAGTCTTTGCTATTGTGAATAATGCCGCAATAAACATACGTGTGCATGTGTCTTTATAGCAGCATGATTTATAGTCCTTTGGGTATATACCCAGTAATGGGATGGCTGGGTCGAATGGAATTTCTAGTTCAAGATCCCTGAGGAATCGCCACACTGACTTCCACAAGGGTTGAACTAGTTTACAGTCCCACCAACAGTGTAAAAGTGTTCCTATTTCTCCACATCCTCTCCAGCACCTGTTGTTTCCTGACCGTAAAAGGTCTATTTTTAAATGGAAAAGACTTATGGGTATTTACATACCATTGAGGGAAATCCATTTGAGAGGAAACTAGAGAAAGAAGAGATCATGGACAAAGTGCTTCCCAAGAAGGCAGGAGAAGATGGATCTTAAGCCATGTGGACAAACTAGCCTTGTTTGGTGGGAGAGAGAAAAGGCCAGGGAACAGGAGGGAGGTGGGTGGGCTTGTGTGCTTGGTGGTGGGAAGGCAAGATAATTCTGTGAAATGGACTTAGTGTTCCCTGTGAAATAGGAGCAGGGTTGTAAGCCAAGAGTGAGGAAAGAGGTGGGAGAATTAGAGGTTTGAGGAAGCCAGCTCAAGAATAAAGTGTGTAGTAGAGCTGATGAGATGAAGGTGGCATGCTTGCTGGACAGTGTTGAGAGCCCATCTGAGAATAGTTACAATAAATACATGGTGAAATTGATCTGCCCTGTTGTGGCACTTTCTCAATAAAACTGAGCAGCTCATGCCCTATCTCAGAGCAAGAGGAGAGTTAGATTCATTGAGTTGGATTTTTGCCAGATGAGTGTGACAAAAAGATTGCCAGAATTTAGAGTTCTGAAAAAAGTGTTATGGAGTGGTGGACCATGAGATCTAAGTTTGAAAAGGATGGGAATGAGGAAAGAAACTAGCTGATAGAGTGGCAGAGAGTGGAAGGAATTAATTGATTGGTGGTTCCAGTGAGAAGATACCTGGAGAAAGAGTGAGACCTATGCATAAAATGAATCATAATGACAAGGCTTAGGTGGTCTGGGGACTAAATGACCAATGTGGAATAGAGAAAAAGGGGGCGAGGAAGCTAGAGTGTTGGATGGTCATCCATGTAGACCCTGAGGTCTTGTGATTCAGAGGCCAAGGTTGTATATGAGTGAGGATGGCAGGGAGGCAACAGCGCTGAGGAGGGGAAGAGGGCACTACAGCCAATAGCCCTGGGCAGAGACTGTAAGCCCAGCCAGAAAGAATTGAGAGCATGCTTATGCCTGATATGCCACAACATGAAATTTCTTTTTTGACTGAAGATGTTGTCCCCTTTAAGTTGCAAAGGTCCTGAGAAGGAGTAATACATTAAGCTTTGTGAATCATTTACTCTTTGGTATAAATTAGCTTCTCAATCGTTTACAGAGAATACTTTTTGGCCAGGAGAATTAAAAAGGCATATGGAGTGAGAGGAAATGGCTAAGCCTAGAAAATGTCATCACAGTCATCTTAGGAACCAAGGCAGGGCAATTGGCTCAGTGAACCAAGCAAATTGTAATCAGGCAGGTGGAGTCCCATTGGCTCACAACAGCGCTTGTGAGCAGACAGGGGGCACCATTAGATGGGACCAAGGCTTTCCAGTTCTTTGGCTGGACTAGTGTGAAAGAAATCTGGGCAGAGATCAGGATCCCAAACAACTCAGAGGGACTTCAATCTGCCCCACTAAAGACCATTTCTAGGCTGCTGACTGCTGATCCTGTGGCTGTAAACATTCCAACAGGGAAGGGAGAAGTATAGAGGCTAGGTTATTATAGGTCTCCCTCATTATGAGAAGCAGAACACATTCATACATTTTGGAAAGCAGATCATGTCAAACTTTTATGTCCATCTATTCATCCATCCAAAACTAAACATTGATTGATTAATTTCTACATGCAGGTCTTTTGATGAGGAGTATACAAACATGAATGTGACACGATCCCATCCTTCAGTGAGCTCATCATCTGGGCAAGGGAGAGAGAGATAAGTTGGACAAATAATTAAAATGCTGTTTGATAAATTCCATAATAGTGGATTGTACAAAATAGCTGTGGAATATAGCATAAGTAACTAGCTTTGTGTACAATTCTTGTTCCAATTAGGATATGGAGAGACTAAAACAATAGTCACAAATGTCCAAAAAAAAAAAAAAAGAAAAAAAAAACAGTGGCCATTTGAGCGGGAAGTAGGTGTAGTGTGCTCTTCAAAATTATTAAAAATAAAGAAGGCTTCAAAGGTCCTAGTATCTGAACAATCATACTGATGTTAGTACGAAAGAGATATGTTTTGCTGAAGTTTTGAGATGAAAAATATTCCAAATGAGTAGGCAGAAATATTTTGTGAGTTAGAGAACCTATAGAATGAAGAGAATCTCAGCAAAATAATATAACAGTGATTATACTTTTTGGCCAGGAGACCTAAAAAGTTTCTGCTTGGGAACTTGTCAAAGTGTCCTTGAGGCTAGTTGGAAGGGGATCCCAGAGATGTCCCTGTACTCTCTATCTTTAGGACATGGAGCCTGAGATCTTAACAGGACCTGTGTCTCTGAAAACTTCCCCACTTGCCTCCTTTCTCCTTCATTTATCTAAGACCATGGTTTGCGGCTTGACATCATAGCAAGCACAAGGGTATGAGGTCCACATTTGTAACAACTAAAGTAATTCCTGTGTCTTCCTCCAACAATAGTTTCAAAATTATTTTTATAACAATATAACTCTCACTTATTCATATTTGGATATGTTTTTTTTCCAGTGGCAGAGAAGGGGGTGGATTTACAGTTTTGGAAGGAAACTTTGCGTGGCCTGCCACTCACTATTTTATTTCTGCCACATCTTTCCTACCACAAGGAGCCATTGCTGTTGAGCTGGCAATTGTCAAGGACTACACAGGAAAGGTTCAGTCTGGGATTGCGTGGGTTTTGTGTTGCCTGTTCTCCAGGTTTAAATAGCTGGATATCTCCGTGATAGTGCTCATAATGCAGTCAGTCATGATTCTTCTATACAAAGAAATCTTTTTAAAGAATAACAATGTGCATTAATTAACTTTATCCTCTTGGAGGTGAATAAGTTCAAGGTTGCAATGGAGTCTAGAAGAAAATAGAACAGTGAGGCACAGATTGGTGCCTTCGAATGTGAATGTGAGCTGTGACTAATTACTACTTGACCTAAGATTTTCCTCTCATCCTTCAGGAATCCTTTTAACAGTCTTCCTAGCTCGTGCCTGTCCTGAACCTCTGGCCCACATTCCTTCTGGGTTGGCTTTTGCCTGGGGTCTCTGCTCCTTCTTCTCTCTTCAAGTCCTTTAAAAGACAATTGACTTTTTGTTTCCTTTCCTTTTGTGGTCAGAGCACAAAGAAAATGAAAAGCTCCTGTGGTTCGCAGTCTGGTTCCCTTCCAATCAGGTCGTGGTTACCTGAAGGCTGAGTCCCCGGCAGAGGAAGTTTCTGCTCTCTGCCTCATGCCCAGCTCCCTCTACTCCCCTGGCCTGCCTTTTCTGATGAATAGACTCCTCAGATACACTAAAGATTCAGCCCCAGAGCCTGCAGTGTGCAGTATTGTGCAGACTTCTTCTGACAGCCCTTTTCTTAAAGAAGCCAAACTCTTTTGGCCCTTCCAAAATTTAGAATATAGATTAAATATGCCAGAGCATGTGTTAAGCAGAGCTGTATAGTAGTTTTCTTATATCCAAGTTACTAATTTTCTGGGACTGCCAACGTTTCCATTTTAGGCTTGTAAGATTAGAAAGAATAATTTGAAAATATGTCAAAATTTTACATTTTCTTTACATTTTACATTTTCTCATAGGCCCATGAGTGCAGATTATCTAGGAGTAGATTTTTTTGGTTCCTGGGCCATTTTTCTTTTCTTCCCATGGATTGTCACCCCTTGCCCATTAGCTGGAGGGTAAAGAGTGTGTAAGACAAACTCACAGCATCTGCATTATTTTAGTAAAGGACTAAAATTGAAGTGAATGGAAGATGGTAGGAATACAAAACCTGTACTAAAATGAAGAGTTACTTAAGGTTACATTGCATGAAAGAAGCTTTGATGGCTGATAAGTGGTGTTGAGAAAGAAGAGTTGGGTAGTGCTTCATTAGTGCTGTCCATGGAAGAAGATGTGGCCCCTCTGGAAAGGATGACCTCCGTACCCTGTGCTTGGTCTTCTCTTAGACCCTCGTTCATCAGTGCTTTCCCCGTAACACACATGCTCACACCCCTTCATACATACAAGACATACCCTCACCTCCACTCACCCGCACTCACACACACAGATGCAGACACAAGCACACACGCTCAAACTTCTCACATCCACTCACACTCATTTACAAAGATGCACACTCATACACACTCACACACACTTATACACATAGGCATATACAACACTTTCTGTAAAGTGTGATCTGAGGACAGGGTATTTTTCTTTAGCAGAATGAAGTGTAGAGGAGATCTGACTGATAATGAGATGATTTGGCTAATTGTGTGATTTTAGGCAGGCCCTTCCTCTCATTGAGGCCTCAGTTTCCCCACCTGGGCAATTAGGGCTGTGAACCACATAATGCTAAGTGTGTTTCTAGTCCCAGAAGAACAGGAAGAGAATCTTTTTTCATCAAGGTGCTCTCCCAACACTCCTGCACTGAGGAACCCAGAGGAAATGCTGAAAAGACTAATGAGTGAATGGATAGATGAATCTGTTTCAGCCTTCCTGGTTAATGATTTTGTAACCTGCTAAGTTGGTCTGGTATCTTCAGACCTATTATTCAGGGTGACTTCTTGTCAGCTTTTTCCAGTCTTCCAGATGATTCCCCTGGGCATAGTGCCCATCCCTCCTTCTTTCACCCCCGAGTGGCAGTAAGCTGTGCTGGAGACCAGGCCCACACTCAGGGCTGTTTGGAGGTGGTGGTGAGGTTGCCACTCTGGCTGCAAACAACAGAAAAGTAAGTCACCTTGGGGCACGGAACTTAAAAGGGAGAGGCATCAGTGACTGCTGCTCGGCCTTCTAAATGCCCAGGATGCACAGGGTCGCTCCCCTTTCACAGTACTTTGCCATAGGCAATGTGCATTCCGCATGTTCACAGCTATTAATTACTTCATTTGGTTCGGATAGAGCTCTGAAAAGAAGACAGTTCAAATATTATTATTGTGATTTTTGATAAAAGGTTAAGTGATTTGCCTTTTGGTTACAGCTAATGAGGATTGGAGGTGAGGCTGCCATGGATGTTTTTGATTGAGAGACCAGAGTCTTTCCTGAAGCTTTTTATCATCTCTTAAGACTATGGATGCCTGAGACTCATCCCCAATGGTTATGGGGCTTGTGGTCGCAGGGTGGGGAATGAATGGGAATCCAGCTTGTTAGCTGAATCCCCAGGAAACTGTATCTTGTCCAGAGGACAGGACATGCTTGGTGTGGCCAGGAAGCTGTCAGATGTGGGAAGAACATTGGGTTTCTAATGCTGAGGTCTGGCTTGGAATTCTACTTGACGCTGGACTCACCATCTAACACTCACCCTCTTCATTTGATCATGAGGAAAATGAAGCCTACCTTGCCTGGGATAGCCCCCCTTGTAAACACACACACATGCACACACACACACACACACACACACACACACACATGTGCCCAAGTATTGGCTCAGGAAGGTAATGTTTGAGAAAACCCTCATTATGCATGTGAAGGATTGCATTAGTTAACTTCTGTCGTGGTAACAAACAGCCTCAATGGCTCATAACCATTAAGCACTTATTTCTTATTCACATTCATGAGAGCTGCAGGTTAGTGAAGCTTTGTTGGACTCTGTTGGGCTGGACGGAACTGGGGTCTTTGTCCAGAAGAAAGGAGTAGCTACTCTCTGAGACATGCTGTTCTTACGGTAGAGGGTAGGAACAAAAAGGACAGAGCCAAATCACACAAGTATATTTTGAACTGCTGCTCAGACATGACTTATAGCACATCCACACTCTCATTTTATTGCCAAAACAAATTCCTTGTCTAACCCTAAAATCAACAGGGTGGGAAAGTTTATACTTCACCTGCAGGGAAACATGGACTGGGTGGAGAGGCAGTGAATAATTGTCAATACTCAATACAGTTTATCAGAGGGGTGTTATTATACTACCCATGGTTATAGATCTCATAAGCTTCTACTCCAGGGGCTAAATCAAACTCTCCATTGTCTGATTGGGTGATTGTCTTTTAGTCTGAGTGGTTTCAATCCCACTCTGGCACTTTTCTGGCTGTTTCTGTCTCAGTGTTTCTTGCAGACCCTTCTTCTCTTCTGTCTTCTGCTCCAGCAATGCACATGTCTCAGAAGAAAGGCTCTCACCTTCAGGGTCCATGCAATATAAATGTAAACGAGGAGAGGTAGCCATAAATCTCAGCAGCTTTTGTGAGTTCTTGGCACACCTATCATTCAGTTTGGCATGGACAAACATACTCGTGCTTCTCTTTGGCAAGAAGGACGCCTGCAAGGTGAGAGAACACAAAGAGAAGAAAAGGGACCTGCATTCAGAACCCCCATGGAGGAACCCAGTGTAGTTCAGGGAGGCAAGAAACTTGAAAATGTTTCAGTGAGAGGAAGACGAATATTGTCAGATGAATTCTCCTGCCCACCATTCTGGGCCACAGTCTCCCAAGATGAGGAGGGGACCCCATGGCTGGGACCCACAGCACCTGTGGTTACTGAGGGACGCCTCAGCTGGCGTACATTAAAAGAATGGTTAGGAATCAAGTATCAGAGGGCTCAGAATCCTGTAACCAGCCTCACCTTTGTGTGATGGTGTGATCTCTTCAGCAGACTTCATCATCATTGGACATGTTATCACTGAACAAACTTTTATCCATACCTAATATGATTGTTTCATGAGCACATATTAAGTGCCTCTTGGGGGCTGCATCCATCTCTAAGGCTATGAAGATGAACAAGCCCTGACCTGAAGGGCTCACATTCTGAAGCTCCAGACAGAGTCATGATCCATAGCTTATATCCCAGCAGAGGCCCAATCAGAGACATATGCACATCATCCAGGGGTGACTCAGACAAGGAGTTCTCTTCTCCAGCTTCCTTGTTCCTATTTCCATAATGATAATAATAACTAGCATATTCAGAGGACTTTAGTCTCTTTATTTCATTTTCTCCTTATAAGTAACCCTTACCCCAGCATACCTGACAGTGTAGCAGCAAGACAGAGAGACAGTCCTGGAATTCTAATCCTGACCCAGCCACTTATTAGCTGTGTGACCCTATGTGAGTTATTTAACATCTCTGAGCCTCATTTCATCAACTGTAGAATTGGAATAATAAAACCTTATTTTCAGAGGTATTGTGAGAGTTAGAGCCAAAATGTGCGTGTTGCCTAACACAGTCACTGGCACAGTTTTTGCATAGTGTCTACTTTCAGAATGTTATGTTTTCTAAATTTGATCACTTCCCACCAATCTCACTGTAACATCCTTTGCTAGTTACATGAATTCTAGCTGCTGCAACAAACAAACCTCTTGACTTCAATGGTGTAACACAAGAGAAGCTCATTTTCCCCTCATATTAGAGTGTATGCAGGTGTTCACAATTGGCAGGAAGCCTTCTCCATGGGGGCTTCAGGGACCCAGGCCACTTCCATCTCCTAATTCTTCAGAGTTCACTGCTCCCAGCAGACAGGCAAAGAGAAGGCAGAGATGACATGATGCTTATTAACCACCTTGCCCCAGAACTGAAATGCAATACTTTTATGTGTATTTCATTGCCCAAAAAGTCAATGTCCACATGTAATGGCAAAGGAGACTGGGAAATGCAGTCTCCTTGTGAGTCAAGGGAGAAGGTTTAGGTGGTGGTCTCGGCCACACACCATTTCTCACTCAGAACACCGCAAATGGTCTCCTTGCACTCACTGTCACTCCAGGATAGGTTATCTCCACATAGTAGCCGGAGGAATCTTTTACAAGTGTGTATTGTGTTATATTATGCTCCTGTGCAAAACCCTTTAAATCTTCTTCCACACCCATGATACAATCTAGACTCTTCGCCATGGCCAGCAAGGACTTGCAAGATCTGTCCCCTGCCTATCTTTGATCTTATCTACTATACTCTGCCTTTCACTCACTTTACTCTAGCCCTACAGATCTTCTTCCTGTCCTCTAGAACATGCTGGACTTATTACCAACTCAGGGACTTTGCCCTTGCTGTCGCCTTAGCCTGTGACAAACTTCCCATCTTGCATTCCTTTGATTCTTTGCTAAATAAAATATTGCCTTTCTAAAAAGGCCTTGTTTGACCACTTAACTACTTCTCATCATTTAAAAATTTGTATTAGGACACATTACAAACAAAAAGTTATAAAGAATATTAAAGTGAAGATCTCTACCACCATTCAGCTTTATCAAGGCTTAAAATGAGGATCTTTATAATTCAGTTTTGACTATGGTCCAAAATCAATATGATGAGTGCCAAGTAGTTTCATATTCCAAAGCAGGGTGATAGCATTAACTGGTCATCCACCACCAGCTTATAGAATGGCTGAGGCTGAAGAAGTCTGAAGAGAGAATTTCTTTGTAAAGAATGGCTGGGGTAGTGGCATGTCTTCTCCTGTCTGTGGAAGAAAGAGAGGAGTGTTTCCTCTTAACTTAAGAGACGGTTGCATTATAGGACCCCTCAGCCTGTCCTGTGTCTCTGGAGCTAAGGCAATTGCAACTGTGAAGCTGAACAGAAAACCTGGCTGGAGCTTGCAGCCTGGCAGCAGAGCTGAAGACTGTCTAGGGGAGGGAGAGCTTCTTCAGAGTGAGCTGCATGTCAAGTGATCGGGGAAGGATGCACATTCTCCCCATCAGATTTTGGTGTGAGGAAGGGAGCCAATGTGGGCCCTACTCAAGAGGGCTACTGTGCAAGCTCCTGTTTCCTGTCAATGACGTGGCTGGGATAGAGGCTTTCCGTACAGCTTTTCCATTGCTTTCTCTTCCATTGGAGTCTAACTTCCTACTGGGTAGTTGGTGCTAGAAACTGGCCTCTCAAACAACTCCCTGTACAGTCTGAAACTTAGATGATTTAGAACTTGAATCTAAATTGTTCATTATTCAGATGAGGCTGCTGTCAGGCTCATACCATGAAAGGTAGAGTAGTAGAGGGGAAGGCTCCCTCCCCTAGAGAACAGCCCTCCATGTGTCTACAGCTGGTCCCCTGACTTGCCTTTGCAGGCTGCTCAAAGAATGGGTGACCTGTGCACTCGCTGGCCCTTCTGCTCATGTACTGCACCTTGGTGGTAGAGCATATCGTTGTTTAGCACATAATATACATTTCCTTTCCCCTTCCCTCCCCAGCCCCTGCCACCATTGCCAAGTGGCTAGCTTTGACCAGCAGAATGTAAGTAGACATTTCAGTGTGCTAGTTCTAAGTAGAGGCTTTTAGATGGATTGCCAGTCTGTTTGTTTTGCCTTAAGAACATCTCATTCTGGTTAGGAAGGTGCTTCTTCAGACCGAGTCTTAGAATGGAAAGATGTGGGGTAGCCACGGCATATGACCACAGCCATTAACATACAACATGAGAAAGGTATGAATAGTTATTATTGTAAGCCACTGAGATTTTAAGATTGTGTTTCACAACCTTATTATGCCAAAAGGTAACTGATTCTAGCCTGCTTCAAGTGACTTCTGCTAATGTTCACCTGAACCTTTTGCATAACCTGTGGTGACTGAGATGAGGGCATAAGGAACTGGGAAACACACAACCCAATGGCCAGCACAAGGAAGCACATGACATTTGAAGATTTTCCATAAATACTTTTTATCAGATTGAAGAAGTTCTCCTGTTTTAGAACTTTGCTGAGAGTCTTTATCATGAATAGGAAAAAGAATAAATAAACTGAGGTACACCCACACAATAGAATACTACTCAGCAACAGAAAAGAATAAACTACTAATACATACAAAAACATGGATGAATCTCAAAAACATATTGAGCAAAAGAAGATAGGCACAAGTGACTACTTACAATATGATCTCATGTTTAAGAATAAGCAAAACTAATCTACAGTCATAGAAATTGAATAATGGTTGACTCTGGGTAAGAAATGACTAGAAAGGGTCATGAAGGAACTTTCTAGAGTGATGGAAATGCCATCTATTTTATTATGGGTGTTGGCTAAATGGTTGTATACATGTGTCTAATTTTGTTGATGAATTATGATTTGTGTGTATGTTTGCAATTTTATTATGATGTGCCTAGGCTTGGCTTTCTTTGTAGTTAATTCTACCTGTGATTCATAGAATTTTTGCATCTAAAGCTTGATGTTTGAGAGACAGTTTGTTTGAAAACTCTTCATCATTATGACCTAAAATACTTTCTTCTATTCAATTTTCTTTACTCCTTTGAAACCACGATTATATGTATGTTAATATGGAGGCGGCCATGGGGGACTCCCTCAGCCTACACTACCTTAGTGCCCTTTTCAGCTATACTCTTCCTGTGCCTTTGGGGAGCCCACATACCTTTAGGTCTCCATCCCAGGGCTGAAAGGTCTTGTTCTCAAGTCAACAAAATTCTACCTGTCAAAATTTGTTTCAGGATAAAGACTCAAAAAATGACCATTCATTATCCTTCTTGTCCCATGGGGAAGTTGCATTGTCATAATAAGTCCTCATACCCCAAAGGCATCATGACCCAGAGAGGTGCAGATGCATTGGCAGACTTTTAGACACCATAATCTCCGAAAAGGAACCATTGGGTAGAAAACATTGCAGTTCCTGGTCCTTTGGGAAGCCATTTTGCCTTCCTCCTTTGAAATACAGTCTCATTTCAGTTAATAAAAATAGTATTTGTACATAATTTTATAATGTTAAAGGTTATTTCCCATAGATTTTAAATAATTCAATGTTTAGATGGCATATAAATAAATATTCCTCTTTTATAGAGATGGAAGGTGAGGGCCTGAATGCCTCCTGGTGTGCTAGGTGCCTTACAGACATCACCACACTGGCTTATCAGGAGATGCATGTTCGGTAGCGCTTCCCCAGCCTGCTCACAGCTACCCAGCCACTTGATTGAGTGCTGGGTTCTCCCTTGGGTCTAACGCAAAATTCACAACTTGCGATCACACCACAGTTCCTTAGAGTCTCAGAGTTGGTGAATGATTATAACCAAGGCTGACAGTAAGGTTACTCTAACCTAAATATAATTTTCCTCCTTTCCCCCTCTTTTTACCTTTATTAAGAAAATAACAGTGTAATAATAGAGAAAAGAAAGGCAAGGAGAAAAAAGAAAAAAATAAATAAGTAAATTTATATATAATCCAATTATCCTAAATCGACTGCTTTGATTTTCCTGTCTCCTTCTATTCCTTATCCACATGCCTTCATATTTTATGTTCCTTTGATGTACCCCAGATATCCTGGATTTCTTCTCCTGATGTTACACCATGGGCATTTCTCCATGTTGTTGTATGATCCTTGATGTTTCCATGCTCTGTGGCTGTAGGCTGTTCTGCTGCGAATCACAAGCTTCCTCTGTTCTCTCACCCTGCTCAGCCTCCCCACAGACTCCCACAGCTGGACATCAGACTTCAAGATGAAGGCACTGTGTCCCTCTGTGTGTTTAGAAGGGAGCACATTTCTGAGAAGTCTCTTTTCCTAAAACCCCAAACTGGAACATCAAATAAGAACAAATATGTCTACAATGATTTTTACTAGGGTGGCTCATCAACAGGTGAGTCTATGCAAATATCTGCTTATAACTGCTATATTGAAGTCCAGGAGGAAATGGAAGGTAACGACTCTCTAATGCCTTCATTTGCCCAGACATTCAGCAGGAATGGCAATTTCACTTAGGGGAAAATTTCAGCAGGAATCAATTTTTCTAAATCAAATTCAAGGGTCACTGATTGTTAAGGCAACCATGGGTACGCTAATGATGCTATTCATAGTTTGGTTAATACGTATGCATAATAAGAGAAAATTATTTACAGAGATGATGAATTTAATATTGGGAGTGGAGCAGATTTACAGCCTGGAAAATGTAATTGCTTTTTGATATCAATTAAAGGACTGTTTCAAAAATCAATAAGAATTTTAAAGAATAGCGTGAGCTTGAATGAATGATAAGTAACTTGAAAGCAATTTGAAAATCTTACAGTGAACAATTCTCCTGAGCCCCATGAAGGGCTTTGTGGGCCTTTGAGGAATAGGGTAAGATTTTTAAAAGTTTCATTGATTCAAAATGAAAGCAAAGTTTGCACACACCACTGAACTGCCACTTCTGTTGTTACATAAAGCCATGTTGGACATGGAGCTCTGGGAGTGATGAATCAGAGGGAACTGGAGAGCTTGGGAGTAGGTGCCTTGTAAGCTGGAGCCAGGCAAAGAGCTGCTGAGGAGAACAAGGCCTGATTAGGGGGATGAGGGGAAGGTAGGCAGCCCCTCAGTTCTGGAGCTGAGCATTGGAAGACACGGCATCCAAGAGATATCAAAGCATCAAAGGCATACAATTTTGTCACTTCACTGACATCCATTGTGCATCTACCAGATGGAGGCTCCTTGATAGGCTCTGCAGAGACAGGGATGAGCAAAACAGGGCCTTGTCCTTGAGGGGGTTGTGGGTTGGAGGAGAAGGCAGATGTACAGACAGCAACAGGATGATGAAACAAGTGTTCCAATTTATGGAGAACTTATTAATATTACTACTGCAGAACAGGCAATGCACCAAGCACTTAGCATGCACTGTTCAGTCCTCATAAGAAGCCAATTATCTCCATTTTACAGATTTTAAAAACGGAGACAAAAAGAAGTTAAACAATCTGCCCAGGGTTGCTTGAATAGTAAGTGCAAGAACTGGAAATCAAACTCAAGCATTTTGTTTTTGTTGAAGGAGGTAACACTGTGGGATTTAAGCCATGAACCTTTGTTTTGTGATGCCAAAGTCATGGCCACAAGACCAAGGAGAGGCCCATAAAGGTGAATGCCCAATGCTGTAGGGTTGCCCAGGAGAAAGAGAATCACTTTGCCTGGAGGAGGTAGGGGAAGGCTCAGCTAGCCAAATTTCCCAGAGGCAATGGCATTTGACCAACTTTTCAAAAATGAGTGGGCATGGGATTGGCAAAGAACATAAGGAGGAATATTTTACAAGGATAGAATTATAGCACATGCAAGGAGGCAAACATGAGCCATGGGATGGCAGAAAATATTCTCTCTGAGTCATCTCAAACAATTGGTGTTCTCTCTGTTTTTAATATTCCCCCTTGACATTTGCCTGTGACAATGTCCATTGACAAGTGATTCCTGACTACCATCTGAAGGTGCCTGATTCCCATGGAGCACTGGGTCAGGAATTTGAAGACTAGGGTAGGGGTTCTGCTGTCACTCCCTAGGTGGGTAACAATGGGCAAGTTATTCAACCTTGCTGAATCTTGATTTCCCTGTTTGTAAAATGAATATGTAATATCTCATTTCTAAGATTTTGTGTGAGGTTTAATACCAAATATGAGTCCAAGATGTCTGGGATGGGGCCCAGAACAGAATAAGGACATGTATTTTATATATATTAATATCTATGTCTATATATATGAAACAACATAACATGCTATCAACTGAGATAGAGAATCATAAGATCCTACAGACTTGGAATGAGGGGACCCCTAAGAGCTGATGATTTGGTTCAGGCTCTGGATGGTGCCTGATTCTCGGTTGAGCATGCTTTCTAGCACACCATATTCTAGTATGTAGCATCACTCCGGGTACCAATAAAAATTTTGAAATAATAATAAGATAAACATAAATCCTGATTAGGTACTTGGGCATGAAATAAGTCTGCCAACAATTAAATCCTGGGTCCATTATCAGCTACCTGTGAGAGCTTTTATAACTTAGTAAACTTCACTGTGCCTTTGTTTCTTCCACTTTAAAAGTGGGTGAAGGACATGAACAGACACTTCTCAAAAGAAGACATTTATGCAGCCAAAAAACACATGAAAAAGTGCTCACCATCACTGGCCATCAGAGAAATGCAAATCAAAACCACAATGAGATACCATCTCACACCAGTTAGAATGGCAATCATTAAAAAGTCAGGAAACAACAGGTGCTGGAGAGGATGTGGAGAAATAGGAACACTTTTACACTGTTGGTGGGACTGTAAACTAGTTCAACCATTGTGGAAGTCAGTGTGGCGATTCCTCAGGCATCTAGAACTAGAAATACCATTTGACCCAGCCATCCCATTACTGGGTATATACCCAAAGGACTATAAATCATGCTGCTATAAAGACACATGCACACGTATGTTTATTGCGGCACTATTCACAATAGCAAAGACTTGGAACCAACTCAAATGTCCAACAATGATAGACTGGATTAAGAAAATGTGGCACATATACACCATGGAATACTATGCAGCCATAAAAAATGATGAGTTCATGTCCTTTGTAGGGACAAGGATGAAATTGGAAATCATTATTCTCAGTAAACTATCGCAAGAACAAAAAACCAAACACCGCATATTCTCACTCATAGGTGGGAATTGAACAATGAGAACAGATGGACACAGGAAGGGGAACATCACACTCTGGGGACTGTTGTGGGTTAGGGGGAGAGGGGAGGCATAGCTTTAGGAGATACACCTAATGCTAAATGACGAGTTAATGGGTGCAGCACATCAGCATGGCACATGTATACATATGTAACTAACCTGCACATTGTGCACATGTACCCTAAAACTTAAAGTATAATAATAATAAAATAAAAAATAAAATAAAATAAAATGGAATAATAATTATACCTACCTCATCATATTCTTGGGAGGATTAAATGAGAGAATGAGTATACATGTTTTAGGACAATACTTGCTCCATATAAGGTGTTCAAAATGTGTCCATAATAATTAATATCAAAACACTGCTAAGTTGCAACAAATGGTTTACTTCTTCCAATGGGTTCTCATCACAACCAGTGCAGCCCTATCAGTACAGTTACAAAGTATTTCGGCACTGGCCTAGAGGCTTCAGCTAAAAGGTTCAATCTAGATTCTGTTTTCCACAGGGGCTTGCAGAAAAGGACGCCCATTGATCCTAAACAAATTTAGATAAATTCTATTGGTTTACAAATTGATCTTCTGTGAGTGTTGGCTTGTCTTCTACTGTAATGTTGCCAAGAAGAAATCAGCATCATATTGGGATGGAGGAGGAACAGGAGGATCGATTCTAAAATCATTGTAAAGAAAACCCAAGAAGCAAGCTATGCCACAGAGAGCCTCGCTCATCTGAGAGAGCTGGTATAACAAAGGGCTAAGTGAATGGATTCTGGAGGCACCTTGGGCAAATCACCTTGCTTTGTTCTGCCTCAGATACCTCATTCATGAAATGGGGATAATTATAATATCTAATTCACAGGTTTGTTGTAAAGGTTAAATACATGTACATATGAAGTGTTTAAAAGCTAAGAAATGCTGAATACTCATCAGATATTAATGGTAACACACAGATCAAGTGCAGTAAGCCTAAAAGGAGCTCCATAAAGGTAGGGATAGGGAAGGAGAGGATGGAAATTCTCCCTTCTTCACCTTTGATTTCTCCCACCCTTCTAATGACATCACTTGCATAAGTTCAGTTTCTAGCAGAAAGCACTTAGTAAGGACTAGCTATGGGCCTGGCAGTGTGCAAGATTCTGTAGGGAACCCACAAGGAGGAGCAAGATATAAGTACCAGGCACCATTCCCACCTCCAAGGAGCTTTCTATCTGAAATTAGGACACTTCTAAGCAGTGTGTGAGTATCTGGTTGTAGGCACTTGGTATTGCTTTTGCTTAGGCAAAGACAGAGCAAGAGCTGGGTACATACTCTGCTTTAAGCAAGAATCCAAGATGGGGTGAGGACATTCCAGGCAAGAGAACATCAGAAGCAAAGCCAGAGAGCCTAGTGTGAGAAGTTAGGGGGCTATGAGGAAACCAATCTTGCTGCAAGATAGTTCATCTTAAGGGGCTGCTGCAGATAATGCTGTTAGCTGGGCAATGAAATGTGGCCATGCTGATTGTTAAAGTACTGAAATCTGCTCCACATGCTGTCAACAACCTGGGACAATTGCTTCCCCTGACCCCCTGCCCCGAGAAGTTTCCAAAACCTAGAGCTAAAGATTAATGCTTAGCACCACAGGGGGCCTTGAGGGCCAGTATTCTTCAGCACTATGGCCACTGTCCATTTTGATTGGTCAGTGGAAAATCATCCCAATTGTCCATTCACGGAGGGCCTCGAGGGCCAGGCTGGAGAGATTTTTGCTTTGTTCTCAAGACTCTGAAGACCAACTGACAGTCTGCTGTCCATAAAATTCCCTTTGTCATGGAAAGACACAGCCAGGTAATGATCCCTGCTGCACGGCATTTGCCCCATCCAGCCTCAGTGACAGGCACCTGCTCTCACCCACAGGTTTTCCCATGGGATCAGCTGTGCCATTGATGTCCACACTGAGGCCCTCAGACCAACATAGGACCACAGGGCTGCTCAACTCTCCTTTCCCTAATCCCAATTTTGCACTGTAATCGTTAAACAGTCACCTGTCCCATTTTTAAAGGAAGAATATTGGTGGTCACTTTGCATCTGCCTCTGCCTTTTGCTTTCCCTGTGCAAATAATTGGTTGGTGAGGTTAATTCTTTCTCACAAACTTTTCTTGTGTGTGCTTATCTTTCCCAAACTCAGGCCAGCCCTTCTCTGTGGACCAGGGAGACCCCTCCAAACCTCTTAATCAGTCAGCACAGCCCCCATGGCTAAATCCCCTCCCGGCATCTGCCACTTGATCTTGTCTCCTAAGGTCCCTCCTTGGGCAGAAGGAGGAAGGGGCTAATAGGGAGAGAGTATAGATGCTGGCTAGTCCTAAGTTGACACACCTGTTGATGATATGAATGGCCCTCAAAACATGCTAATGCACTAGAGAATGGTTTGGACCAACCTGGAAACTTCCTCAGGGACAAATTGGAAACTGATTTCTGATACTTTTAACTTGAAAGAGGGAAAATACTCCTTATTCTTAAAAAAAAAATTGGTAAGTTCCAGTAATTTTAGCAAGGAGGTTGCTTATATTGGACATTTTGATTGATTCAGAAACATAATTATTTTAATTCAGAAATACACAAAGTTACCTTGTTTAAAACAATCATATTCCTATCTTGGGCTTAAACCAATTATAGGATTCTTTGTTCCGTTCTTTGTAGGTGGTTATTGAGCAAAATCTGGATCTCCCAACTGCTTGATTTGCTTCTTTTTCAGACTCAAGGCACAGAAACAGTGCTATTTCTTTTCTCTCCAGCACTTCAGGGCCAAGGAGTTTGAAGAAGTCCAAGGTAGAGCTTTCTGGAAAATCCTCTGGAGAGGATGATCAGAAACCTTCTCCCACATAAACAAAGAACCCAGGAAGAAGCTAAAAATGGGCCATGAGATTGTCTTTATTCATCAAGCCTGAAGTTTTCTGACTCTATCTTTCTTTTCCCGTGGCCACTGTTACCTCTCCAGACCAGACCCCACCACCTGAATTCTGCCTGAGCCTCGACAGATATGTTCAACTGCTCTCCCATGCTGGCTGTTGTTACCCCAACCCACTTAAAACTCCTTGAGGTCTTAGAAGCTCTCTCCCACCAAGGTGCCCAAAGAAGTGTTTCACAGGTTCTCAGTGACAATTGTTTATTGAAATTTACACTGATGAGATGTGGTCCCTATTAAGGGAATTCAATCCAAGGAGATTGGCTCTATACTTTGAACCACTGTGGCCAAATAAATAGATGACTGTCTGTTTGCTGCAATTATATTGCTGTGGTCTTTGTATAAATAGATTACCGAGAATAGGACTCCACACATCTATCACCTTGGAAAGCTGATTTGTATAATCTGGACTGGTGGCAAGGAAACGTAACTGTCTGCTCAAGGGAGAGCCTGCCTGGGGCAGAGGAAGAGAGGCTGAGTAGCATCCCAGTTAAGTGCTCAAGCCCTGAGGTCAGGCTGCCTGCATTTGAATCCTGAATCTGCCACCAATTTTCTAAATGGCATGGCAATGTTCTTAAACTTTCCTTTGTGTCATAGTAAGCAACCAAAAAATGGTGCTGAGGATAGAGAACTCCAAAAATAGAAATTATTGGTGGAAGGTTCCCTTGCAGTGGATATTGGGGATTCAACCTGTTACTATCCAGAAACTAGTTTTTCTGTTACTTTTGTGAAACCACTCAAGATCTCTGTTTAACAAGCCTCCCAAAGATCTTTTTCAATGTGTTTATATGTCTTGGGGATTACGCACATGTGGGTTTCAGCAGAACTCTTTTTGCAGAGGTCTGGTGGTGTAGAAAAGGGCTGTAGACTAGGAGCTGGGAGACAGACATGTCTATGTTGAGACCTGCCTCTGGAGCACTGGCCACCCTCTCCAAGCTGCTGCAGTTCTCTGAGATCCAACTGTCTCCCCGGTTACATAATCACCACAATTAAAATATCAAAGTTTATATCAACCCCAAAAGTTACCTCCTGCTCCTTTGTAATCTTTGCCTCCATCCACCCTTATTCCTAGGCAACCACTGATCTGTTTTATGTCAATACAGATCATTTTGCATTCTGTCTAATTTCATATACATTGGATCATACTTTTTGTACTCTTTTATCTGGATACTTTCACTTAACATAATTATTTTCACATGTATTCATGTTGTTGTGTGCAACAACAGTTTATTAGTTTTCATTGCTGAATAGTATTCCATTGTGTGGATATACCACATTTGTTTAGCCACTCATCTGTGAATAGATATTTGGGTTGTTTCCAGTTACTTCGTTATTTCAAATAAAGCTGCTTTGAACATTTATATATAAGTCTCTGTGTTTTCATTGCATAAATACCTAAGGGTGGAATGGTGTGGTCCTATGGTAGGTATATATTTAATTTTTGAAGAAACTACCAAACTGTTTTATTCTTACTAGCAGAATATGACAGTTCCAGTTCCTCCACATCCTCTCCAACACTGCTGTGGCCAGTCTTTAAATTTTAGACTTTTTAATGATATCTAGTGGTACTTCTTTGTGGTTTTATCTCACATTTTCCTGATGACTAATAATGTAGAGTATCTTTTCAAGTGCTTGTTGGCCATTTGGATATCTTCTTTTATAAGTGACTGTTCACATTTATTTTGCCCATTGGTTTGTCTTATTATTAAGTTACAAGAATTCTTTGTCTAACCTGGATTCAAGTTCTTTGTCTGATGTTTGTGTTGTGAATCTTTTCTTCTAGTTTGTGGTATGCCTTTTGTTTCCTTAATGATGTCTTTCAAAGAGCAGAACATTTGATTTTGATGAAGTCTGATTTATCGTTTTTTCTTTTATGGTTTTTTTTTGTGTTCTATCTAAGATATCCTTGCAAACCTCAAGATCACAAAGATATTCTCCTATGTTTTCTTCCAGAAATTTTATACTTTTGAGTTTTACATTTAGGTCTACGATTCCTTTTGAGTTAATTGTTTTGTTTGGTGTGAGGGAAAGATTAATGCTCATTACTTTTTACCACACAGCTATCTGGACATCATTTTTGAAAACACTCTCTTTTCCCTATTGAATTGCCTTAGCATCTTTGTCAGAAATCAGCTGATCGAATACGTGCAGTATATTTCTGAGCTCTCTATTCTGTTCCTTTGTTCTATATGTCTATCTTTTTACCAATATCACACTGTCTTGATTACTGAAACCAGGTGAAGTTCTCCAATGCTGTTCTTGTTAAAATTTGCTTTCCAAGAACTCTGCATTTTTATAAACTTTCAGAATTTATATAGAATTTAGAATTTTTATATACATTTTAGCTTGTCAACTTCCATAAAAATGCTTACTGAAATTTTGATTGAGACTGTGTTGAATATAGAGAAAACTGCCATCTAATAATATTCCAACCTATAAGAGTAAAATAATATATTTTTCCATTTATTTAGATCTCTCTTAATTTCTCTTAGCAAAGTTTTATAATTTCAGTATAGAGGTCTTAAACCTCTTTTTTAGAGTTATTCCTACATATACTATACTTTTAGTGCTGTTCTAAAAGGATTTTTTAAAATTTCACTTTCTATTTGGTTGCTATTGGTGTATGGGAATAAACTGATTTTTTTCATATTAATCTTATAATTGATGCCCTTGCTGAATTCATTTATTAATTCTAATAATCACTTTTGTAATTTCCCTGAGATTTTCCACATGGACAATTTCATCATCTACAAATAGGGGAGGTTTTGCATCTTTCTCCATTTCTAGTCTGTATTTGTATTTTTTTCTTGCTATAATACCATAACTAGAATCTATAGAAAAATGCTAAATAGATGTGGTAACAGTGGGCATTCTTGGCATTTTCCTGATCTTAGGGGGTAAAGCATTCAGTTTCTTACCATTAAGTATGATGTTAGCTATTTTTTTGTTTTGTTTTGCATTGTTTTTAGATATAGAAGCCTGGGTTGAAAAAGTTCTATTTTTAACGTCGTGAATGATTGTTTAGTTTTGTCATATACTTTTTCTGCATCTATTGAAATAATTATATATATATTTTTTACTTTTGTATTTTGTTAGCATGGTAAATTATGTTGATTTTCACATATTAAACCAACTTTGCATCCTTGGAATAAGCCTTACTTAATTATGGTACATTGTCCTTTATATATATTGTTAAATTCAACTCACTGTTATTTTGTTAAAGATTTTTACATCTATAGTCATGAGGAATATTGGTCTGCAATTTTCTTACCTTTGCTATGTCTTCGTTAGGTTTTGGTATTGAAAATATTCAGAAAATGAATTAGACATTGATCCTTCTGTCTCTATTTTTAAAAACTTATGTGACATTAGTGCTATGTTTTTCTTGACTGTTTGATAGGAATAACCAGAAAAACTATTTATTTACTACTGCTGCTATAACAAATTACCACAAACTTAGTGGTTTAAAATAACACAAGTTTATTATCTTACAGTTCTGAAGGCCCAAACTCTGAAGTAGGTCTCATTGGGTTAAAGTCAAGGCATCAGCTGGGCTGAATTTCCTCAGATTCTGAGGGAAAATCTGTTTTCTTGCCTTTCTCAGCTTCTAGAGGCTGCCTACCTTCTTGGGCTCATGGCGCCTTCCATTTTCAAAGTCAGCAGTGGCCAGGTGAACCTCTCTCTCAGGTGCCCTCACTCTGACACTCACCCTTCTGCTTCCCTCTTTCACATTAAGGATGCTTGTGATTACATGGGGCCCACCTGGCTAATCCTGAATAATCTCCCCATTTTAAAGCCAGCTGATAAGCAATGTTAACTCCTTCCACTGTGTTAATTCCCTTTTGCCATAACATAGTCACGAATTCCCGGGATAACATGTAGACATCTTTGGAAAGCCATTATTCTGCCTCCCACATCATCTCCCTGGAGTTTTCTTTGAGAGGTAAATTTAATTTTTTAAAAAAATAATAGATAAAGCACTGTTAGTTTTTGAGTTTGTTCTTATGTCAATATTGGTGAATTGTATTTTTCCAAAAAAAAAAAAGAACCCTCCATTTCACCTAAACTGTCAAATTTTTTGGCCTAAAGTTATCCATAGTAGATTCTAATTATTCTTTTAATGTATGTAGGATTGGTGGTAATAAACACTTTTTTCCCTAGTATTAGTGATATGTGTTCTTTCTTTTTTGCTTAGTCTATTTAGCTAGAGTTTATCGATTTTGTTGAACTTTCCAATAGCCAGAGCTAGAAAATTAGGTAAACTAATTTTCTATACTTTTTGCCTGCATTTTATTTCATTGATTTCTGCTCAGAGCTCTATTATCCCTATCCTTCTACTTACTTTGGGTTTACCTTGCTCTTCCTATTCTAGTGTCTTAAGTTGAAAGTTTTAGGTAATTGATTTTAGGTCTTTCTTTACAAGTACAGCTTTCCTGCGCATGACAAATTTTGATGTGTTGTAACTGTTGTTTTTTAAAAAGGTATTTTATCCATTGGATATTGTGGCTCTCCTGCCTCCTTAAGATAATTCTTTAAAAACTGGAATATGAAAAATGAGGATATTTCTGTACCCCAAAGTATTTTTGGAGTGAAATTATTCCCTGGAACATAAAAAACACTAAAAACCAACCAACCAACCAAATAAAAAACACTAGCTCCAGACCTGAGACCTTAGTTCACTGGCTATTTCCTTGCCCTTAATATCTTTTTTAAAAGAAATAATTTTATAATTGCCTCAAGTACATTTCAGGTATTGACCCCACAGTTGGAAATACACATCTTGAATAATCTGTTATGATTCTTGTAGCTATTGAGAATTATAAGAATTAGCTTTACTGATGTGTCTTGTATGCATCTGTCTCCAGCTGAGCTGGGACTGACTTTTTTTTTTCTGACACCTATTTGGGCTACTTCACAGTGCTAAATAGGATGTATATGGGCTCCTAGAGTATGTATGTGGTGGGTGAGAATAATGCAAAGTAGGACTTTAGGGAGCAGAATTTTCTGAGTTATAAAGTAGAGAAAAGCATGTGGGGCCAGAAGTCAGTATCTGGGCTTAATCACAGCTCTGTCATGAGCCTGTCCTGCAAAGAGCATGTGCTGTGTAGTCTTCAAGGCAGAGTGTAGTTAAAATGTGTGGGGTGACTATTGTCTGGCATGGCTGTCTGCTTTAATCTTGCCACCTCTCAGCCCCCATTTCTCCAGCAGATCTTGTCCTGCTGGGCTGGTTTCTGGGTACATGACATGTGCAGCTGCACTGGGCTCTGTACTCAAAAAGACTTGCACTTGGTTTCATGCTCTGCTGTCACAGTCTTGAAATTCTTAATAACTTTGGAGCAAGGAGCCCCACATTTTCATTTTGCACAGGGCTCCACAAGTTCTATAACTGATATATTTATCTGGAAAGTCCCCTGAAGACAATGTAGCAATTTGGCAAGTTAAAGAGTATGGCGAGGCTTGGGAGGCAAGGCTCATACATGGACAAAGATGAAACTGAGGGCAACTTGGGATGATGTGTCACGTTTCCAAGTCTTAAACAACTTCCAGCAGCACCTCTCCCGCCCCCACCTCCTTGTAAGCATAATAGAATTTTTGGAAGGCTAAATCATACTTTTCCCGGATATTTCTCACCATACACCTGCCCCAACAACTCCCCCGGTGCTCGTTCACATCCAGCAACCCAAGAATCAACAGCACCCATATGGTGCATCCTCTATAAATGAAAGCTCTTTTAATTAGTGACGGGACACCTCAAATAATTTCAGCAGATGCTTCCATTTCATGAAAACAGGCACATGTCTTTGCAATTGGGCAATATTGTTCTAATTATATCATAGCCTACAGCCCAACTTAGACAGTTTTTCTGAGGGAGGGTACGTGGGTTGGGGAGATCTATTTTATTCTCTCTCCCACCCACACACTATGATATCTCTTTTCAATATTTAATGTTCGTTAACTGCTTTGTGTTTTGTTGTTGTTGTTGTTTGTTTTTATTTCCAAGTGCTTTATACAATCAGGAAAGGAAAAATGGAAAGGACATAATTATTTGGCACCAGAATAGATGAGGAGAGGAGTCTCTAGGATTTTCCTTCTTTTTATAATTTTCTTAAAAAGAGCGAGTCTACTTCTTCAAGGAGGCTGCAGAGCAGACTGGGTAACATTCTTTTTTACTCTGCCCAATATCCTGAGATTCTGTAACAGAGATGACAGGACCACTTGCTATAATTAAAGCTCCCCTAGGACGGCTGAAAGATGAGTGTGGTCTTTGAACAGACCAGGTTTATATCCAGAGGCATCAGCATGGTTCTGTGTAGTTCTTGGCGCACGGCGTGAGAGGGACCTGGAAGGCTCTCCATGCTTGGGAAGGTGGGTTGTCTGGATCCACAAGATGCTGGTGTGGTTGTTTACTAAATATTTCCAGCTTGTCTTTTACCTTCTGGTCACATCGTTGGACCATGCCTCTGTTCTTTTTTGAGGTTCTATGGGGCTGTGTGATTTACATTGGCCAGTGAAATATGAGCAGGCATAAACTGTGCCCCTTCCAAGTAGAGTATTTTAAGATCCAGGCTTCCTTCCCACACAGTGATGATCATGAAAGCACCTGTCCAAAAGAAGCCTCTATTACTCTGTGTTCTTGCATATCTAATCTTAGCAGAAATCTTGTAGGAGCTTACGACATTTTTGTTGTGTTACGCCACTGAGATTTTGAAATTTTTGCTGGTGCAGCACAACCTAGTCTATCTTGACTGATCCACTAGTGACCAGAGCTAGCCCAGCTTCACTCTCTGGGAAGTTCCCACAGGGCCACTCTGAGCTGGAGCATCCACAATATCAAAACGAACCAGAGAACACCTATTGCTATACATCTTAGAAGTATTTCTCTCTTGTTCTGGAAGAAGGAATAGCTAGCCATAAGACTCTCAGAATATTTTAGGCAAGAAAGAGCAGCTAAACTCTGGAGCAGAGAGGCACAGATAGGACGACTCATGTAAAGTTGAGGAACAGGCTGAATGAAGCTATGTCTGATGCTACCTCAGGAGAACCCAAGGTCTCCAGGCAGTCCTAGCAGCCTTATCCTCCCTGGTGACCAAAGCAGGCCTTGTCCTTTGCAGTTTGTTCTTGTCCTCTGCAGCACTCAGGCCAGGCTGTGGTCGGGTGCCCCAAGGACAGCTGGAGGATGCACCCAGATGTCCCCATCTGGCACAGTGTTATCAGGGGTGCCCTAGCTTGTTTCCCTCCCTCTTGGTTGTGTAAGTCTGTGGTTTCTTGGTGAATACTCTGCCAATATGGTAGACTCACTTGCTTTTTTAATCATCCTCTGATGACTCCCAGGTTCAAAGGCAAGATCAAGGTGATACTTTCTCATTTCTGCCTCAACTTACTTGAGTTGTCTCTGGGAACTACCATTAACAAAGCCTTATAGAAAATGTGATCTGGGCTTCAAACAACCACTTGAACAAGAGTGTTTTGAGCATTGCTCCATTTGTAAGATGAGAAGCCTCATGAGGATTTATAATATTCCTTAAGTGCCTCAATTTTGTTTAACCAAGGTAGGACATAAACAAAAAGGAAAGCAAATAAGAGAGGAAGAAAGCTTTGTATTTCAAACCACTTCTACCACACACTTCAATCTGCTTTATTACCAAGATAGTAAAAGTAATGGGGTTAAATTTAGATAAAAGCAAGGAGACATGGTAACTTTCAAGTGGCATATAATGTATTTTAAACAGTTTCTCTGGGTAAATACTCTAGACTGAGCCTTGGTCCAGCCCTGTAGGCTTCTCCTTCTGCCCACGGACAGTGGAATGCTCAGAGGATGGGTCTGCAGCAGTGTCAGCACCAAGTGTCACCCACCAGCAATTGATCTGTGTCTTCTCCACACTGACTTAGGTGTACTGACAGATTGTTGTAAAATAGAGCCCAGAAGCCTCCTTCAGTCCTCCCCCAAGGCAGGGGGCTGGATGAGATGACATTTCAAGGGGTCTTCCAGCCTGAATGAATAATTCATAATTAGGATAAAAAATAGGGAACTAGGCCAGGCACGGTGGCTCACGACTGTAATCCCAGCACTTCGGGAGGCCGAGGTGGGTGGATCACCTGAGGTAAGGAGTTCAAGACCAGCCTGGCCAACATGGTGAAACCCTGTCTCTACTAAAAATACAAAAATTAGCCAGGTGCGGTGGCGGGTGCCTATAATCCCAGGTACTCGGGAGGCTGACGTAAGGGAATCGCTTGAGCCCAGGAGGCAGAGGTTGCAGTGAGTGGAGATAGTGCCACTGTACTCCAGCCTGGGCGACAGAGAGAGACTTTGTCTCAAAGAAAAAAAAAAAAAGGGGGAGAAGAATTTGAACTTCTTTGTGTTTCCTGTCTGAGGTGGCACTGTAAGAAGATAAGTTGGTTCAATACCCAAGTTATTAAAAATATTTAGGGTATGTACAATATGGACACACATAATTGCTAATGGGATTTCAGGGCATCATCATCATATGCTAACTTTATGCTGAGTCTCTGCCATTGGGAGCTCACTGTCTGGTAGGAGAGAGAGACAAGTATATTTCAAAACCGTAATCAGGGCTATGTTAGAGACCTATACAACTGCTGTCAGAGAGCTGATGAGGCAAGGGGTTCTGACTCCTCGGATGAGTGGATCCCAATCTGGGCATTGAAGGAAATGGGACTTAAGTGACAAGGGTGTGAGAGAGTGGCACTCCTGGTACTGCAAGTGCTTTCCCCGGAAGGATGTGACTCAGGAAGACACATAGTGGAGGGGAAGCTGGAAAGGATCAGGGTCAGGTTGAGAAGACTGAATCAGCCAGTGGGGCAATGTAGATTTCATCCTGAAGTGATGGAATCTGGGGAATTATTTTAAGCATGGAAAGGCATGAGCAGATCAGCAATATCCCTCAGCTTTGGGTGGGGAATGGCTGGAGAACAGTGACATTGTATGAGATACTCCTTTAAGAAGCTCCTGTTCTAGACCAGATAAGAGATGAGCAGTCCTGAGGCTGCAAGGCAGGAACAGTATCAGAATCTCCAGGAGGAAGGATGAACACATCCTTTGCCTTTGCCCTTTTTCAGGGAGGAAGCATGCCTACATGGCAAGCCTGCTGGTGTCTAGCCTGGAAATGCTTCCCCAAAACACATGTATCTCTGGGTTTGTTGGGAGTTACCTCAGCAACAACTAAGCTGGTGGGACTTTAAATGCCCATGGTCCACTTACTGCACAGTGGCTTACCCTTGGCTGAGGAGCACCTCCTAGCTGCCAAGATGCTGTGGCTCTCCCCACTGTCCTTACCATAGTGTCTCTCAGCAGTGGCTCTCATGTGGCTCTGAAGCTCTGGACTTCACTTCTGTGTCACAGTTCCCACTCTGAGACCTGGGAGTTCACCCTGTCCAGACCCAGTCTATCTTGTTGGCTACCCAGAGTTGTCTTCGTCTATTTGTGCTGTTATAAAGGAATACCTGAGGCTGGGTAACTTACAAAAAGGTTTATTTGGCTCATGATTCTGCAGCCTGTGCATGAAGCATGGAGCCAACATCTGCTTCTGGTGAGGCCTCAGGCTGCTTCCACTCATGGTGGAAAGAAAGGGGAACTGGCCTGTGCGGAGATCACATGGCAAGAGAAGATGCAAGGTGAGGATGGGGGAGATGCCAGGCTCTTTATAATACCAGATCTCAGGGGAACTTTCTTGGGAGCTAATAGAACAAGAATTCACTCAGTAACACCCTATCCCAGGGAAGGCACTAATCTATTCATGAGCGATCTACCCCCATGACCCAAACACATCCCACTAAGCCCCACTCCCAACATTGGGAATCAAATTTCAGCATGAGACTTGGAGGGCAAACAAACCAAACTATAGCGCAGAGGAAGCAGCAAAGGCTAGAGCTGAACGAACAAGTCCCAAGGCTGGGATACTGGGTCCCCATCCAGGCATGCAACGGTTCTCCCTTTCTCTGGGCCTCGGTTTTCATTTCTGTGAGATAGAAAGCTCAGTCTAATGATCTCTTAAGGTTCTTTTAGTACAACGATTCTCAGACTAGAGGCTGCGTCAAAATCTTCTTGGGCTTGTTAAAACACCGACAGCTGGGTCCCACTACCAGAGATTCTGATTTAGTAGGTCTTAGCTGGGGCCTGAGAATTTGCAGCTCTAACAAGTTCCCAGGTGATGCTGATTCTGCTTGTTGAGGATCAAACTTTGAAAACCATGTTTTCCACCTTGCATTCTTTGACAGAGCAGTTTTTAGTCATGCCATCTGGGTGGCTCAGCCCTTTAAAACAGAGAAAGCAGAGGAATTGTCCTATTTCGACTGGTAAACGCAGGATCCAGGTTGACTCTCATACATGGGTGCTATGCAGGGTTCTCCCGACTCCTGTGCCTGGAAATCCTCTAAAGGCAGTGGGCATGGCTGGGAGAAGTTGAGAAGTCAGAGTGAAGTCAGCAAACATGCAAGCCCCGAACCAACCTGCAGAGCTGTGTGGTCATTTTACTTTTGCATACTCATCCATTCCCTATTTCATGTCCTCTCTTGATATGTGGAAAAATCAATGTCCACAAGGTATTAGAAAAACCATCGGATTGCCCTTACCTGCCACCAGGTGACACCTGATATTGATTTAGCTTATGAAAATGATTCACAGATTTGCTGAAGCCTGGAAAAATCAAATGTTATGAGCCTCATGATCCCATCCTCCTTCTCTGCTCTCAGCTAACACCAGAAGAGGTAATTGGGAAATAATAGACCAAAGAAGCTCTTTTGGTGTGCACACAAGGAGAACAAAATACAGGAGAATCATTTCTTTGGGAGAGAAGGGATTTTAGTATCATTAGTTTTTATTTAGGGCAATTTTCCCTTTAAGTGCAACAGTCTCTAGACATGACCATTATAGAACAACAATTTTAACACAACCAGTAAATCAAAGAAAAATTACTGCAGAGGGAAGCTTTTTACAGATATTCCGATGGTTATGTACTAGGCAGGTGACTTAGAGCTGGGAAAAACTGGCATCTTCCAGGGAGACTACGCTGGGGTCGCCTAGCCCCTTGGAGAAAACAGTCCCTCTCTTTTAAGTAGAGGGAGTACTAGTAGTAAGACAAATATTTACTCGCTTGTAACTTCAGGCAGTTCCAACGTCTCTGAGCCTTGATTTATACTAATAAATAATAAACTTATTTGGTAGGATTGTTGTGCAAACTGAGATAATGAAAAGTAGCTAATGCCTGCCACATAGCTGAACAAGTGTTAGGTGTTGCTATCATTATTTTTATGGCATTAGAATTAATAGTGAAAGAAACAGAAGCTATAGCAGGAGGGTAGAGTTTCCATTTATTGAATGCCATGGTACCATAGTGATATGTGACCTCCATATGGTTTCATCTTTCTGAACACACAGGGAGACCCCATGTCCCAGCTTCTCTTGTAGTTAGTTTAGAATCATATGACAAAATTCTGACCATGGGGATGTAGATGGAACTGATGTTATGAGCTGGCTCCAGGCTGGTATTTACAAACATTTAAAAAAAAAAAAAAACCCTTCAAACCTTTCTTTCCTGACTGCACTGATCCTGGAGATCACATATTCCATGTGTCTTGGCTACCAGAAGGAAAGGGGCAATATGACCTGCAATACAGTTTATGTGAGTGATAAATGAACCTTTTCAGACTAAGACCATGAGGCTTAGGAATTTATTTGTTATTGCAGCATTGTCTTACTATACTGAAAAACCCAAGTGTCTACCATGTGTTAAATAGTAAATAAGACACATGAATAAATAACATGACCTCATTTAATCTTCACAAAAACATTGCAAGTTTGCTGGTCCCCCTCACCTGTTGGTTCTCTACCTTGACTCCAGACATGATTTGTGTTGGTATATACTATACTATCTAGAGCTACTTTAGTGGAAAAAGCAGGATTTTGAAAACTGGCTGCTGTTTTGCTTAAAAGTTCTTTTTCTTGTTAGCAGAGGTCAGATGTGCCTTCATTTAGCCATTAAGGATTACACGTTTTTAATCACAATGATGCAATGGAATCTCAGTTGATAACTTGTGATTGTTATATTTTATTTCTAGATTGTTCCTTTTATCATTTTGGGCAACCATTCTTTACTCTTATAAATTATTTTGTGAAGTATAATATCTTGAGTAAAATTAATATCCCTACATTAGCATTCTTTTGTTTAAAATTTGATTAAATGTTATTGGACATTCTTTCACTAATTCCCTCTATAAAATAGTATTCCCAGTCACTCTCTAGTCTCCATGTCTTGCTTTGATGTCATATATATATATATATATGTGTGTTTATTTATTCATTGTTTATCTATTTTCCTTCACCACTTCTAGTGGTGTATGTATGCGCCAAGCAAACAGAAACATCATCTATTTTTTGTTTTTCTGTTTATGGATTTGTCCCAGTGTGTCCCATACTGTGCCATGTATGTAGGAGGCACTAAATAGACATGTGTTGATTATCACTGGTAAATCATTTTCTGTCCCTTCATTTTCAATCTTTATGCTTTGTTTTGTTTCAGGTATGGCTCTTGGTGACCTTGATGTATTTAGATGCTATTTTAATTAATTTATATTGTGATTACTGATTTGGATTAATTTATACCATATTTTTTGTTTAATTGGGGTATCTATAGATTCACATACAGCTTTAAGAAATAATACAGAGAGATCTATGCCTAGTTTTCCTGGATGGTAATATTTTGCAAAACTATAGTGTAGTAGTATCTAGATATCAACATTGGTACAATCCACTAGCCTTACTCAGTTATCTTGGTTTTACTTATACTTGTGTGTATGAATTAAGTTCTATATAATTTTATCACCTGTGTAGGTTTGTGTATCCACTATCACAATCAGGATACTAAACAATTCCAATACCATAAGAATCCCTTTTGTAGCCACTCTTTTATAACCACACACAATTCTATCTCTTACTCTGCCACTCTACAACCCCTATTCTGTTCTCCACTTCTAAAATTTTATCATTTCAAAAATGTTACATATACCGAATCATACAGTATGTGATTTGGGGATTGGCTCTTTTAAAAGTAGTATTTACATAACATAAAATTAACTACTTAAAGGTGCGGAGTTGGGTGACATTGATAATTTACAGTGTGCAACCATCACTTCTACTAGGTCCAAAATATTTTTATTACACAAAAGGAAACCTGTACCTATTAAGCAGTCACTCCTCATTGCCCCCTCCTCATGGCCCCTGGCAATCATTAATCTGCTTTCTCTGCGGATTTACCTATTCTGGATATTTCATATAAATGGTATCATATAATATGTGACCTTTTATATCTGGCTTTTTTTTTACTTAGCATAATGTTTTCAAGGTTTATGCATGTTGTAGCATGTATCAGTAGTTCATTCCTTTTAATGATTAAATCATATTTCCATTGCATGGATATAACAAATTTTCATTTACTCATTTATCAGTTGATGGACATTTGAGATACTTCCACTTTTTTTATTGTGCATAATGCTGCTGTGAACATTCATGTATAGGTTTTTGATGGAACATCTGTTTTCAATTCTTTGGGGTATATATCTAGGAATGGAATTGCTGGCTCATATGGTAATTTTGATACTTTTTGAGGAAGGAGCACTTGTTATTTTCCATTTTTTGATTACATCCGTTTTAGTGGATATGAGGTGATATTTTATTGTGGTTTTTATTTCCATTCCCCTAATGACTAATAATGTTCAGCATCTTTTCATGTGCTTTTTGTCCATTTGTATATCTTCTCTGGAGAAACATCTATTCAAGTCCTTTGTCCATTTTTTGAATGAGTTGTCTTTTGATTGGTAAATTGTAAGAGTTCTTGACATATTCTAGATACTAGTAACTTATTAGATACATGATTTGAGGATATTGTCTCCCATTCTGTAGCTTTTTTCACTTTCTTTTTTTAAAAATTTTATTATTATTATACTTTCAGTTTTAGGGTACACGCACACAATGTGCAGGTTTGTTACATATGTATACATGTGCCATGTCGGTGTGCTGCACCCATTAACTCGTCATTTAGCATTAGGTGTATCTCCTAATGCTATCCCTCCCCCCTCCCCCACCCCACAACCGTCCCCGGAGTGTGATGTTCCCCTTCCTGTGTCCATGTGTTCTTATTGTTCAATTCCCACCTATGAGTAAGAACATGCGGTGTTTGGTTTTTTTGTCCTTGCGATAGTTTGCTGAGAATGATGGTTTCCAGTTTCATCCATGTCCCTACAAAGGACATGAACTCATCATTTTTTATGGCTGCATAGTATTCCATGGTGTATATGTGTCACATTTTCTTAATCCAGTCTGTCGTTGTTGGACATTTGGGTTGGTTCCAAGTCTTTGCTATTGTGAATAGTGCCAGAATAAACATACGTGTGCATGTGTCTTTATAGTAGCATGATTTATAATCTTTTGGGTATATACCCAGTAATGGGATGGCTGGGTGAAATGGTATTTCTAGTTCTAGATGCCTGAGGAATCACCACACTGACTTCCACAGTGGTTGAACTAGTTTACAGTCCCACCAACAGTGTAAAAGTGTTCCTATTTCTCCACATCCTCTCCAGCACCTGTTGTTTCCTGACTTTTAAAAAGTCAGGTTTTTTCACTGTCTTGATAGTGTCTCTTGAAGCACAAAATTTTTAATTTGGGTGAACTTCAATTTATCTATTTTTTATCTTTTGTTACTTGTGCTTTTGGTGTCATATCTAAGAATCCATTGCCAAGTCCAAAGTTGTGAAGATTTACCCCTATGTTTTCTTCTAAGTGTTTCATATTTTTAGCTCTTACATTTAGGTCTTTGACTCATCTTAATTTTTGTATATGGCATGGGTAGAGGTCTAACTTCATTCTTTTGCAAGTGGGTATCCAGTTATTCCAGAACCATTTGTTGAAGAGACTATTCTTTCCCCATTGAATTACCTTGGTACCCTTGTCAAAAAATGAATTGATCATAGATGCATGACTTTATTTCTGGACTCTCAATTCTATTCCGTTAATCTTTATTTTCTATCCTTATGCCAGTACCACCCTGTTTTGATTACTTGTAGCTTTGTAATAAACTTTGAGATCTGGAAATGCAAGTCCTCCAACTTTGTTTTTCTTTTTCAAGATTGTCTTGGCTATTAAAGTTCCCATACAATTTTATATTAATGTTAGGATCGACATTTTCATTTCTGCAAAAAAAACCATGGGATTTTGATATGGCTTGCATTGAACCTGTGGATTGCTTTGGGGAGTACTGCCATCTTAGCAATATGAAGTCTTCCAATCCATGAACAGATGTCATTTCATTTATTAGGTCTTCTTTAATTTCTTTCAGAATGTTTTGTAGTTTTTCAGTATTCAAGTCTTGCATCTTCTTGGTTAACTTCATTCCTAAATATTTTATTATTTTTGATGATATTGTAAATATAATTGTTTTTTAAATTTCATTTTCAGATTGTTGCAAGTATATAGAAATACAATAAATTTTTTGTGTGTTGATCTTGTATCCTATATATCTTTGGTGAATTTGTTTATGGCTTTATGTGGATTCTTTAAGATTTTGTACATATAAGATAATGTTATCTCTGAACAGGGATGATGTTATCTCTTCATTTCCAATTTGGGTGCCTTTTATTCCTTTTCCTTGACTAACTGTCCAGGCTAGAACTTGTAGTACAATGTTGAATAGAATCGGCAAAAGCAGCCATCTTTGTTTCGTTTCTTATCGCCTGGGGAAGCTTTTAGTCTTCACTGTTGAGAATTATTTTAGCTGTGGGTTTTTCATAAATACCCTTTAGCAGGTTGAAGACATTCACTTCTCTTCCTAGTCTGTTGACTTTTTATTACAAAAGGGTTTTGGATTTTGTCAAATGCTTTTTCTGTATAAAATTGAGATTATCATGTGCTTTTTTGTCTTCATTCGATTAATATGGTATATTACATTGATTGATTATTTGCTATGTTGCCTAGTGTAATATAGCTTGATATAGTGTTCATAGTGGTTACTCTGGCATTATAGTATATATATGTGATTTATAAGAGTCTACTGTATATCAGTTTCCTGTTGCTGCTATAACAAATTATCACAAATTTAGTGGCTTAAAACAACATAAATTTATTCTGTGATAGCTCTGGAGGTCAGAGGTCTAAAATCAAGGTATTGGCAGGGCTGCATTCCTTCTGGAGGCTTCAGGAAAGAATTCATTTCCTTTTCTCACTTGTCAAGGCTTTGCACGTTCCTCTGCCTGTGGTCCCTCTCTTCATCTTCAAAGCCAGAAGAGTGGAATCTTCTCTCCTTTCTGATCTCTTCTTCCATTCTTCTATCTCCTTTTTCTGATTCTGATCCTCCTCTCTCCCTCTTATAAGGACCCTGGTGTTTACATTGAGCCCTTGCATAATCCAGGATAATCTCCCCATTTCAAGACCCTTAACTCAATCACATCTACACAGCCTGTTTTATCATGTAAGATAACTTACTCACAGGTTCTGGGGACTAGGACATGGGCATCTTTTGGCCACTGTTCAGCCTACTAAACTGGTGTCAACATTTTGCCATCTCCACTGAAGTGTGGAAACTTTCACTTCTATTTAGATCTCTTTACCTTCTCCACTTTTAGATATCATTGTCTCAGATGTCAGATAGTGTTATAATTTTTGTTTCAGTCATCAAATATGGTGTATAAAACACATGAGGAAAAGGGTAGTTAGCTGTGTGTACCCATACATACATCTACTTTTGTCATTGTTCCTTCCTCCTTCCTGAAACTACATTATTTTTCCATTTTCTTTCTGTTCGAAGTATTTTCTTTAGCCAGTCTTTAAGGATTTATCTGCAAATAATGAATTCTTTCAGTTTTTCCGTGTCTGAGAATGTTTTCATTTTCCCTTCATTCCTGAAGAATAGTTGCACAGGATACAGAATTTGTGTTTTTACAGTTATTTTCTTTCAGTATTAAAAAAATATTGTGTCACATCTTTCTGGCCTCCATGGTTTCAGATGAGAAACCATCATTTCAATGGGTATTCCCATACAGGTAACTCATTGTCTGGCTATTTTCAAGATGTTTTCTTTATCTTTAGTTTTCAGAAGCTTAATTGTGATGTGCCTTGGCATGGATTTATTTGGGTTTATTTTCAGGGGTGTTCACTTAGACCCTTAGTTCTATACATTTGTGTCTTTTACCAGATTTGGGAAGTTTTCAGCCATTATTTCTTCAAATACTCTTTCTGCCCTACTCTTTCTCCTCTACATCTGGAATGGCAGTCACCTGTTTAGGTTTAGAAAGCAGGTCTTGGACTACTTTGTAGGCTGTAGTTTCAAAAGCAGATTAATTTTCAATGTCTTTATGGTATTATGTTGGTTTTCTTAGTTTGTCTCCTACCACTGGGGTTCCCACTGATGCTTGCTGATAAGGCCTTAGTGGGGTAGAAAGAGCTTCCTCAGGTGGGGCCACCAGGTATCCCTCAATAAGAGAGGAGTGTGGTAGAATCCCCTGACATCCCTTGCCCCACTTCACATCATCACACATACCCCCAGGTTGTCTTGGGTGGGAGATGGGATTCTAGGGCTGGGGGGAGAAAGAAGCTTCTGGAACCAGGCTGCTTGCTGGAGCTGGGTCCCTTGCCTCTTGGCCTAGGGTCTCTGGGCAGGAGAGGAGAGTCTTAACACATAGGGACAAAGGGGTTTCCCAAATCAGGCCACCTGCTGTAACTGCATCTCTCCTGCTAGCTTCACCTGCCAGCCCCTATACTTCTTGGTGGAAAAGGTGACCCTCAAGCCTGGGAGTCCGAGCCGGGGGTAAGAGTGCCTCCCCTGGCTGCTTATTTCTGGCAGGGCTCCTAATGAATTCCCCTTGCCAGTGGTGTTGGGTATGCCTCATGTTGTTAGGACTCTCGTTGGATCCAGAGGAAGAATGAGCCTTCTGTTGCCAGATTGGTGGCTGGAAAATACGAGGTTGTGGTAGCTTTCTTCTCTTGGGTGTAGGAATGCAAGACACTACCTCTTTGTTATTGGTCTAGTCTTAAAGTCCCAAACCAGTTCATCTTTCTCTTACCACTTTCCAGAGGTCTTCAGTTGTCTCTTGCTCTGTTTCCAGGGTGTATAGCTGTGCTTAGCAGGAATAAGGAGAGAAAACAAGGCCTATGTCATCTTGTCCAACTAGAGTGACATTTTTTTTTTGATGATTTATCTTCATTGACTTTACTCTCTCCTATTGGAATGCTTATTAAATGGGTTTTGGATTTTGTTTTCTTACTTCACTTTTGAAAATGTTTACTCTTATGTTTTCCATCTCTGTCTTTTTGCTACAGAAGATTTTCTTATCTTCTCTTTCACTACTTTAGTTTTTATATATGTTTATTCCATTTTTTTGCCCAGCTATTTATCACTTCAATTTTCAGATTTCAAATTTTTAATCATGTTCCCCCCACCACCCCATGATTGTTCCTTCTTCTCTAATGAAGCCAAGAATTCAAATAAGAAGTACAATTTTAAAATTGCTTTCTTCTTCTTGTTTATATTTCTTTAATTTAATGTTGTTTTGGTTCATTTTGTCCTTCTACTTTCATGCTGTTGATTTTTCTTAAAGGTCTGGAGACTCTCGCTGACTTTCCACATTTGTGAGTGAAGGGCACAGCTGTTTGGTATGGGTAGTGCATGAGGAACCCTTTCCTATTGTGGGTAAGGCATGGCAGGATGCCTGATGCTGAGCTTGACAGACAAGCAGGCTCATCTCATGATTTCCACCCCTGGCTGAACACAGTGGACTTGACCCTTGTTGGAGTGGCACTGTTGCCAGGTCTTATTGCAGTTCATCTGCTGAGGAGGTTGGTCGAATTCCCAGTCTCTTCTCTCCACTTTTCTCAACATCCACACTGTGAGCTTCAGGGTGTCAGCTAGGTTTGGATGCTTCAGCCAGCTTCCTTGGACCTCAGGGAAGTATGGTGCCACCCAGCCCAGGGGATAACACCCCAGTGAACGCTGGTGGGGTACTCTCCCTGAGGGTTGTGCAAGCTGCTGATCCACTTGGTGTGCAAAGAAAATCTTGGAACTTGTATCTACCTGAATGTTAGCTAAAATATGAAAGATATCAAAGCTTACTAATTTTAATATATGGATTGTCATTCCTGAGGTAAGAGGTAAGAGTTCCATAATCCACTTGTTTGCTTGTTTGATTGTCTTGTGATGAATTGCAGTTATATCTTCTTGGTTAAAGGGATTTATGGATAATACATTTCATTAAAAGAATCTAATCCTTGCAAAATGGTTAAGTAATTAAAATTTCTGGCATAGAAAATGTGAATCAAGGATAACTGAAAATGCCGACACTGGTAAACAACTAGAGAATAGCAAAGCTGATACTTCTAACCTTTATTCACCCCATTATGTGATGCAAATATTGATGATTTCATAAGATCCGATGAGAATTTGGCCCCATAAAGTTCAAAACGATCATGAAGACTATTTATTTTGAAGATAAATTTTCACTCATGATCATTAATGATTAATCTTACCCAAATATAAATTGTGTTGAGATATTTACTAATGAGAATAGCAATATGTATATTGCTATATATAAAAATATGTATATATTTATAAATACATTTACATAAATTGTAGTTGTGTGCTTCATTTTTTAAAAAACATAATGAGTACCTGATTCAAAAAAATGTAAAAACCACTGCTGTAGACAGTCCTCCAACTAATGATCCTGATTATCACCCCACAGCCAAACTCAAGCTGACAGACCCTCTGGGGCTCCCCTGGGAGGAACTGCACTTACTGCTGCTAGAGCCTTCTCCCTTGTGGGTTTTGAGTTGCGAGAATCCAGTCACATCTGTATTCTATTGTCCATAAATTTTTTATCACTTCTGTTCCATCGATGATACTCTTCCTTATGTTTAAGTGCTGGCACGAATTTATTCTTTGTTGCCAAATGTTACTGACACTTTTGTGGGGTCCTGAGGGGAGAGAGGGCAATGCATATGCATAGGTCACCATCCCAAATCTAAAGCCAAAAGATTGCCATTGAACTTGCAGAACAACAAACTTCCTACTGACTAAAGTTTCCTTTGTAAACAATATTTTAAAAAAATTTTCTGTTGGTATTTAGTTAAACAAAAATCAAAACAAGCAAACACAACCTGACTCAGGGGCCAGGGACAAGCAAGCTTGGATTTAGTAAGGCACTAAGAACTCCTGGAGCCCAGATATGGCTTAGTCATGTTGTCCAAGGGTAAGGTGAGGCTGGTGAATGGGAGGGCAAGTTGTTATCATCACTGGGGGGGAGTGGATGCTATTTAAAGGAAAAAAGGGAAAGGCTATTTTTTTTCCAACCAGGAAAATCTCTCCCACCAGTGTGTGGCTAACACCAGAATTAGAACCAAGCATCCTCTACCCACTCCTACCACAGCCATAATAAGAGTCACCTTCTGGTGCCCTTGCCTGCTACAATCCTTGGATGCTCCTGTGTTTGCTTTTAATGAGGGAGGCTGTTTCTTTACAAGGCCCTCCTATTGCTTTGGCTTTATGATACACACACTCCCTCCTAAATATGTCATGTAGCACATTCAAAATGAAAACGAATTTAAATTAATTGGGTTTGAGATTCCTTTTCAGAGAATTTCATGAGGGCTTTTGAAATAACAGAAGTGTCACAAACACAGGTTGGAATGCAGACATCGGGTACAAAGAGTATGCTAGAGGAAGACACAGTTGTCAAAAAGGTATTTTTCCCCCTGCAGTGACAGGTGGCTCTGACAGCTCTGGTTTGTCAGCAGGCAGACACATGAGGATGAGGGGATCATGAGGATGAGGGGATCAGAAATGAAAGATGCCAGTGGAAATAATTCCTTCCGTGGCTGTGAAGTGATCATGACATTGCTGTATCATAACATAGCTCTGAAGACAGGATCAAAATGAAATCTCTCAACCTGCAGAAGAAATTTCTACCTGATAATGTCCTCCCTCCAGCCCTTTCTATATCTGCTGGTGTCCTCTGAGAGTGAGTGGGAAGGGAAAAGACTGAGGAGATGACCAGCTCAGGTCCATGAATTTCTAGAGGAGGCTGCTTCAGACAGGGTGTGATTTTCAGTCTTGTCTGTGTCTCTGAGAATATGGTCCCAGGGAGGCTGGAGTATCTAACAGGGGTGTAGTAGGTTGTAGTCTCCAGGCCCCGGC
The DNA here is from genome assembly GCF_028885655.2 of Pongo abelii. Classification (NCBI taxonomy): domain Eukaryota; kingdom Metazoa; phylum Chordata; class Mammalia; order Primates; family Hominidae; genus Pongo; species Pongo abelii. Next base: position 144,812,269 of record NC_085928.1, on the reverse strand, counting down.
ACCAGAAAGAGACCTACCTTTCAAATCAAGAGGTGCTGACGCAATATGACAGTCCATTTTTCCTAGGCCCTTCCTCGCCTTCTAAGGGTTGCTGATTGTAGGAAGGGTATTCATTTTCTTAGAAAAGATGGTCTTCAAAAAATGCTCTCTCCTCAAGGCTTCTGGAAATAGCTGAAGAGAGGGTCTCTGCCTTGTGAGCATCAGGCCCGTGTGAGGGTAAGGTTACCATAAGGGAAGGAGAGGGATTACAAGCAAGTTTATAGACTGAATGTTGAAGCCACCAGCCTCTTCTCACTTTCAGGTCTCAGAACCTCAGCAGCTAGATGTTACCTTCCAGGAAGGAGATCAGAAGAATCTTGTCTGGGCAATCTGACCAGACTAGGAGGACAAATTGAAGGATAATGAAATTGAGGATTTCCAAAGAAACAGATCACAGCACTCCATACGTGACATCCATGATGGGGAAGCCTAGCCATCAGACTTTTAGTTTCCTAATTTAAAACATAAGCAGGCAACCAAGAATCACCAGAAAGTCAAAGATGCTCTGTAACTGAAAACATAGAGACTAAAACAAGTGGGGAAATAAGGTAAATTGGAGGGAATAAAGAAAATGCAAGAATAAGAAAACTTAAAAGCTGTCATCAGTATTATCTGATAGCTAGTAAAATACATTATCTTAATGAAACAAAAGAATAGGAGACTATAAAAATTAGCATTCAGAAAGCAAAAACTGTAATCTTGAAAATGAAAAATATGATGACAAAAGTGAAAAACTTGATAGAAGAATTGGAAGATAAAGGTGAAGATATCACCCAGAAAGTAGTACAAAAAGAAAGCAATATAATGTTGAAGATAAATAAAAGAATATTTTAACAATGTCTCAGAGATCCAAAATCTAAATAATAGAAATTCCCAAGAGAGAGAACAGAGAAAATGGAAGGAAGGCATTCGTTAGTGAAGAAATTAAGGAAACTTGCCTGAATTAAAAGGCATCTTTCCTGAAAAAAATGACCAATTGAGTGCTCAGCAAAAAATAGAGCCACATTATCATCATTAAAATCTTTATCATCTTGTGGGCCTTAAGACCCTCCCCAAAGAGGGTCCTGCCCTACACTCTGGGGGAGGGAATGCTGATATCATGAAGCTCTTGCAAAAACTCAAGAGAACTGGGTTTGGAGAACTTCTGGACGGCTGTGGACGTGGAGGCTCCTGGAGGGTGGCATTCCCAGGGAGGGCATGAAAGCTCTATATCCATTCCCCCATGCCTCACCCTATACATCTCTTTATCTGCATTCTTTGCAATATCCTTTATAATAAACAACTAAAAGAAAAAATCATTAACGTCATCATCTATAAAAGTGAATAAATACATGTAATTGTTTAGAGCTATTGGAAAATAAGCAGAGCAGAACTATAATTCTCGAGAAAAGGAAACTCAACAGGAGATGGTCTCAGGTTCACCTTACTTTCTGTCTGGGGACACTTTCCCTACCTTGATACAGAAAGTTAGATCCCAGGTGGACTATTATTTCACTCAGCTAGGGAGGCAGATAGCTGACTTAGAAGCTGCTGAATATCTGGGAGGGATGGCTCTGTGTGCATAGAGAAAGGACCTGTAGTGGCCAGCAGGGAGCAGGTGCTGCAGGGTGAAAGCTGGACAGGGGTATCAGAGGTCTTACAGTGTTCAGAGACCTTAGAGTTTGGATCTAGTCAGGGTGAAGAGTCCTTGCTGAATCCCTGGAATATTCAAATGACAACCCCACAAAAAAGCCCACATCTTAGGTATAAAATCCACATACATTATAAGAAAAAAATGATAGACAATAACATAAACAAAAAATCCTTAATGAAATATTAGCAAACTGAATCCAGCACTATATACAAACAGTAAAACAATTGACCAAGTAAGATTTATCCCAAGAATGCAGAATTGAAACCAGCACCTTGTAGAAATATCTGCACTTCCGTGTTCATCCCAGCATTACTCGAAATAGATATGGGAGCAATCTAAATATCCATTGATGGATAAATGAATGAAGAAAATAGGTATATACATCTAATGGAATATTATTTAGCCTTTAAGAAGAAGGGAATCCCGCCATTTGCGATAACATGGATGAAACAAGAGGACATTATACTAAGTGAAATAAGCCACACACACACAGACAGATAATACATGACACCACTTACCCAATGGTCCCAAGTTCACCTGGTTTTCTGTCTGGCTTTCCCTACTATGGTGCAGAGAGGTGGATCCTAGGCAGATCATTATATCACTCAGCTAAGGAGGCAGATAGCTGACTTAGAGGCTGCTGAATATCTTGGAGGGGTGGCTCCAAATTTATAGAAGCAGATTGTAGAATGGTGGTTACCAGGGGCTAGAGAGAGGAGGAAATGGAAAGGTATTAGTTAAAAGGTACAAAGCTTCAGTCATACATGATGAATAAGTCCTAGAGAACTACTGCATATATGGCATAGTGCCTGTTTTAAATAATGCTGTATTACATACTTAAAAATTCGCTAAGAGCGTACATCCATGTTAAGTGTTCTCAACACAAAATCATCATAATAATAATTAATGAAGAGGGCACGAGGAAACTTTTGAAGGGGCTAGATATGTTAACAGCATAGATTATGGTGATGATTTCACAGGTATGCACTTATCTCCAAACTTGCAAGTTGTACACATTAAATATGGACAGCTTTTTGTATGTTGGTTATGCCTTAATAAAGTGGAATTTTTAAAAAAGAATAGAAATAGCAAAAACTTGGAACCAACCCAAATTTCCATCAATGATAGACTGGATTAAGAAAATGTGGCACATATACACCATGGAATACTATGCAGCCATGAAAAAGGATGAGTTCATGTCCTTTGTAGGGACATGGATGAAGCTGGAAACCATCATTCTGAGCAAACTATTGCAAGGACAGAGAACCAAACACCACATGTTCTCACTCACAGGTGGGAATTGAACAATGAGAACACTTGGACACAGGATGGGGAACATCACACACCAGGGCCTGTCGTGGGGTGGGGGGAGGGGCAAGGGATAGCATTAGGAGATATACCTAATGTAAATGACAAGTTAATGGGTGCCGCACACCAACGTGGCACATATATACATATGTAATAAACCTGCACGTTGTGCACATGTACCCTAGAACTTAAAGTATAATTTAAAAAATACTAAAAATAAAGGGAAAATGTGGCTATTTCAAGAGATACTGAAAAAGGTTTGACAAAATTCAGTAAGTATTCATGGTAAAAAAAAAAAAAAACTCTTAGAAACCAGGAATAGGAGGAAATAGCCTCAATCTGATGAAAAGTATCTACCAAAACAAACAAACAAAAAATCCTATAGCTAACATTGTACTTGATGATGAAGTTTTTAAGACTTTCCCCCTAAGATTGGTATTGAGGCAAGAATATTCTCTCACCCCTTGAATGCAACATTGTATGTGAAGTTCTAGCCATTATCATAAGGCAAGATATAGAAGCAAAGCCACAAAGATTATGAACAAAGAAGTAAAACTCACATTTATAGACAATGTAATTGTTTACATAAACAATTATGTAAGCTAAGGAGGCAGATAGCTGACTAATAACAATAACAATTAATAATAATTATTTAGGAATTTATATACCAAAACATTCTATAGAATCTGATTTATGAACTTGACACACTACAGAATATAAAGTCAATACACAAAATGCAAATGATATCTATGTAATAGGAACAAACAACTGGAAAATCAAATCACAACATAGAACATACAGTATAATTCAAACTTCAAGGCATGATAGCTAGATAGATAATAGATAATAAATAGATGTTAGATCATAGATTAGATAGATAGATAAATGGTATTAGAGGATAGAGGAGAAAGACCACAGAAAGACATATGAACTTTTCCTCCACGAATAGGACAATATCTGTTTCATCCTAGTTTTTGCCATGGTAATAAATGACATTTCTATCTACCTGGTTGTTCATGCCAGAAACCTGGAAGTCATTCCCAACCTTACCTCTCTCTCAAGCATCTCATCCAAACAATCACCAAGTTCTGTTAATTCTTCCTCCAAAGACAGCTTTAATCTGTCTACTTCTCTCCCTCTGAGTTGCAATCACCCTAGTCCAAGCTATTACAATTTCTCACTGGGAACGCCTCCTAAATCTTTTCCTCAGGCCCAACACATTTTCCACAGAGCAATCATAGTGATTAAAAAAAATAAATAAACTGGACAATGCCTCCTTTGCTTAACACCCTTCGAAGGCTTCCAACTGCCTCAAAAGCTGCTGGAGATATATGAGGCAATGAGAAAGGGGAGGGAAATCCCCCAGCTTTTTCCTTCCCCTTCCCTCCAATATCCTGTCCATCCTCCCACTGGCTGAACCTGCCAGAGGCCAGTGGACAAGGGCCCGTGGAAAATACAACCTGCAGTAATCAGCCTTCCCCATTCCTCACTACCCCAAGATACAAAATATCAGTGTAGGCAAGGAATGGATCTGAAGACAAACAGGCCCAGGGTCTCTTTAGCTTCAGAGGTCAAAGGAGGACTCTTAGGAGGAGGCTTCAAACTGAGCCCTGAGGCAGGCGTGCTGGCTCATGCCTATAATCCCAGCACTTTGGGAAGCCAAGGCGGGCGGATCACAAGGTCAGGAGTTAGAGACTAGCTTGGCCAATATGGTGAAACCCTGTCTCTACTAAAAATACAAAAATTAGCCGGGTGTGATGGTGGACGCCTGTAGTCCCAGCTACTCTGGAGGCTGAGGCAGGAGAATTGCTTGAACTGGGAGGTGGAGGTTACAGTGAGCCGAGATCATGCCACTGCACTCCAGAACAGAGTGAGACTCCGTCTCAATAAAAAACAAAACAAAACAAAACAAAAAAAACCTGAGTCCTGAAGGATGAGAAAGAACAGCTACATGAAGAACAGGGAGTGAAGACTCTGGGTAGAGAGAAGTGCATGGACAAGCACACATAGGCAAGAAGCAGGAACTGTGCTGTGTGGCTGGAGTGCGGTGAGGGAAGCCAGAGAGAAGGGCAGGGGCTGATGACGCAAGGCCTCACAGGCTGTGGTGTGGAGTCTGGACTTGATTGTAAGTGGCACAGTCTGATAAACACCCATGTGGGGAAGATTCTTCCTGGCTGCCATGTGGAGAGTGGTTGGGCCCCGAGTCAGGTGAGGAAACAGGGAGATCCTGGGGAAGCTGCTGCAGCCGTCCAGGCCTTGAGCTGCAGTGGAGACAAGGAGAACTGGGAGGAGCCCAGGTGTATATCCTTTCCCTCTTGGCATGATGAGGTTGGGAGGGGTCCAACTCTCCCAGGGCATCCGTTTAGTCTGAGGACAACACCCTCCTGGACCATGTTCTTGATTGATGAGGATCTTTCCTCCATTCTGAGCATTGCCGAGCTGGAGCTGAGGCAGCCTGTGGCCCTAAAACCTTCACTGATGTATTTGCTCCTTGCTCAGACTTCCTCATAATCTGGGCCTCTTCCTCCAGAAATTGGGACTCACCAAGGGCCAGAGGCCACTCTTCCTGGTTGTATATAGTCAGTGGACTTAGAGGAGGGATAGAGTACACAATGAGGGCTGGGCTTCTCCCAACCTGGCCCTTCATTCATTCATTTCCTTAAATCCTCCCACAAACCACCTGTTTTCTAAACCACTTCTCTCTGAGAATCTGAATAGAGGTAAGGGGCTCCCTTCCAGCCCAACTCTCTCCATGCATGTGTAATTTGCATAGCAAGGGCAAGGTTAGTGACAACAATCCTTCTACATCTTGTGTCTGTGGGTGGAGTGCAGTCTTGACAACTCAGCTTCCAGCAGAAAGCCTTTCACCATCCACTCAGCCCTCACAGCCCCCAAAAGATCAGGAACAATCTACTCAGCAGGTCCACTGACCCATTTCTTGGGTTGGTTCCACATCTGCCCTGTCTCTGGCTCCAGGCTCCTTCTGTGCGTCTGCGGAGTCTCCATTGGGTTTTAAGGATAGTGATTTCTATAGTCAGGAAGATGCTACAAGCCCATCACAGAGGACTTGGGGCAGAACTGGCTTTTTGCAAATGAGGAATCAAGCCAATTTGGAGCTAACGGATGGCTTAAGTCTGATAACCATGTCAACCCAGTTGCATACTATGGGCATTTCTGGGAATGTTTTTTGTACCCATCCCTGTTTGAAGTACTACGGAGAATAGAAATTAATCTTGAGAAAGGGTTCCACTTTTACACTTTACTTAGCAGAACAAACCTTTTTATTCATTCATGAAACAGCAGGGTATTTCTAGTTTAGAAAGACATTTGGCTCCCCCATACCCTGTGAAATCTCACCTCTTAGTGGCTGTAAGAGCAGCACAAATTCAAAGGAGCACCAGGGATTGCCATGATGCAGGCTATCTTAGACTGACGAATAGAGAGAGCTAAAAATTAGAATACTACTCTAATCTGATCTAATTTCCCCATATGATTCTCCTTACAGCATTCTCATTAAATGGCAATCCACACACCCTCAGCTCTCTCAACTGCAGCATCAGGTGTGCAGTCTGCCAGGGTTACTCATTCTGTGGTTGGGCAGCTCTGTCAGAAAGTTCTTTCTTATATTGAGCAAAAACCTGCCTCCCTGTAGTGTGATTGTTCTGTCTTCCCGACTGACTTGGGACAAATCATCGCCTCTTTGGCATGGAGTCCCGAAGGGAAGACTGCTCTCATGTGCCTTCTGAATGTTTTCTGGGCTCAGCCATTTATTTCCTCCAATTCTCTCTCCTAAGGCTTGATTTTGGTTCCCTCATTGTTCCTGAGGCTTCCTATGGACACCTCCCTGTGATGGCGTCAGAGCCCAGAAGCAAACACAGCCCTCCAGGTGGGGGATGGGTTCTCACCTGAGTTTACTGGAGTCACCAATCCCTCCCTAGGGCACTCTGCTTCGGTTACTCAACCCTACCTGTACCTCACTTTCCTGATCCACAAAGGGGAATAAAATAGTACCTACCTCTTAGCTTTGCTTGAGGGCTAAAGCAAATAATCCACATAAAGTACACTGACTAAATGTGGTTCATCGATTTAGCCTAGGTCCCCTTTGGAGCCTGGAGTAGACTGGCAGGCAGAAAATTTTTGTGAGAAGATAAGGCAGAAAATAAAAATTGGAGCAAGGAGACTCACATACAGGTCCTGAGAGGACTGAAGCAGGAAGGAGGGGAGGCCAATACATGGGACTGTCTTGAGTTGGTCACCACTGTTGGCAACTGGGGCTCAGTCCTGCTGGAATCTTATGCAAGGCCACGCATCTTGGAATTGTCCACCTGAGGCATGAAGAGGGGAGCATTTATCAACGTCCATTGGCCAAGGATGCCCTTCTTGCGTGTTAACGTTCTCATACCTTCTGACAGCATGCAGAAATGCCAACAGGTTCCTAAATTACCCCACACAAAGCAAGAGAGAAAAAGTGCAGCTGAAGCAAGGTGCCATCAGGTTAGAAAAGGTGGTTGTCCCAATGAACGCTGGAGCAAAAGGGCTACAAAGATGTGAAGGAGGTTATAAGAGGTGTCTGATATATCATGCTCAATAAATCCTTGTTATTTTTCTTCTTATTATTATCATTATCATCATCAAAATGTATGCAAGCCCAAGGTCACATTCACTCTTTGCCAGACACATGCTGATCCTGGTCAGACTGTTGCCACAGTGCCATGTTTCCCCCAATAACTTCAGAGACACAGATAGTGAGCTGTGATTTCTAAAGTACCAACTTCTTACAAATTGCACACTCAGCAAAGCATTCTGATCTGCCTTTCCTGTGGATTTCTTCATGACACTACGGTATCTTGTGCTTACTGACTGAATCTGAATTTCTTAGTCTACAAAATGGGTAGCTAGGCATGATGGGAGGGTATAATACAACCTCTTTCCAGGCTGAAGAAAAGTGCTTTTCCAAGGGACCTGCACTGGAAAAACTGTGTGCTGGTCTGCCTCAAAAGCTAATGGGGCACCCTCCATTTGCCAGTGGTCCCCAGACACACAGAAGTGGTCTTTGATGGTCTCTTTGGAGCACAGAGAGAATGAATGATAGACATCAGGTCTACAGCTGCATAGGTGGACCCCAAGAGAGAGTAATACTATCAGGAAGGGTGTTGGGCACACTGACCGCTGGCTGACACACCCTGGGGGAGGCTATACTCTCCTCAATGCCAGGTGTGAAATATGGGAATGAGTGAGAGGACAGACAGTGCTCTCTCCTCCCTACTTCAAGTCTCCATGGCCAAAGCCTGGCCCATAATAGGGAAGGTGAAATCCGAATTTGCAATCTAGACCAAATTGACCAGAGATCCTAGGATTTCCCAAGATATACTTGACAGGTGAGAAGGGGAGACTTGACAAAGCACAACCGAAGGTAAAGATTGGGGGAAAACCCCTTCCTGTGTATGCCCTGTAGAGTTCAGACAGTTTCATCACCTTGTGGAGCTGAAGGCCAGAGGGTCACCGGGGCGGGACCAGTTCATAGCACGCTTCCATCTCAGGCTTACTCTCCTACAAAGAATCCATGGGGTGGGAAGGTTTGGGGCAGCCTTCCTGCCCAAATCAGAACATTATGCCCAAATCAGAACGTTATGCTTAATTGTCCTCATTATTTCTCTGGAAGTGGTGCTGAATAAGAATCAGATGGAGTGCTGTCTTCTACTTTTCTGTAATTTCACCCAGGAAGGCGACTGACCAGGGTGGGGTGATTACCCCTGGCCTTCCCATCTGTGCTGGAGACGAAGCCTGGCACTCAGCCAGGGGTACTCCGATCTGTGCTCCAGGCAAAGGAGCTCCTGACAAGCAACTGACACTTCCACTGCTCTCATGCCAGCAAGAGGCACAACTTTAATTAAACGGGGTTGCTTAAAACTGCAATAGAAGAGCTGGGGGCTTAGACAGCCTCTCCTTCTATGACATCACCCTGCTTGTGTGCCTTCTTTCTCCCTTCCTTGGGACTAATCTTCCCTTGGCAGCTGCCTTTCTCTGACTTCAGACCACTGAGATTTCTTTAACTTCTGCCTTCAAAGCCCTTTGCAAAAATAAACTCTGAGGCTGGAGCTGGTGGGGGGTATAGAGAGAAAAGAGCTTCCTTTCTGTGGGTCACCTCTTTCGGAAGAGTGAATTCTTTTGGGACCTTCTCCTTAACAACCCTTCCCCCTGTCTGATTGTGCATGCTTAATAAGAGTAGAACACGTGAACACCCATCTGAGCATTGTATGTTGCCTAAGAGAGATCCAATTTGATCATGTCCTATAAGTGTGGATACAATCTATGGGGAAAATAAGCCATATGTCTCAGTAACTACACTGCTGAGATGGCCACAGGGGATTAGACAGTCCCTCAAGGGTAGAGTTGAGGGGCAAGCCTGGTTTCTTGGGACCTGGGGACTTTAGTTCCAGGTTGCTTTCTCAGCACAATGCTAGTAGAAGAAAGGGACAGGGTGCTGGAAAGAAGACATGGCTACATTTCCATACAGGTTTTGCCAAGTTCCAGTTGGCTCACCTCCCAGGTATCATGGCCAGGTACTCCTGTATTGCTATTCGCTGCCCACTAGAATGAAGGCTAGAGCTGTATTTATTTCAGTATTTTGTTGTTTTAAAAGGGAGTTTCTTTTGCTTGGAGGTGGGTTTGCTTTTTCCCTTTAAGTAGGATATTGTAATTCTGCTCTGGCTTCTTGAAGTTGATCTTTTGCAGGCTGCCATATTTAAAGGAGGGTGAAAGAGAAACCGAATAAATAATCTCACAGTGCTTGATAGCCAGGTGTCAGAGATGGATAGGAGAAGATAAGGGCCTCTTCCTGGTGACTTATTCTTGGTATGAAATTTATCAGGGCAGGGAGGAAAGCCTCAGAGAGAATGTTTAATCAGAGGAAGCAGTGAATGATGGGCAGAGTCATCACGTCCACCCTCCGCAGTGCAATCCTAAGGAATAGGAGACTGCGCCTTTGTCTGCCCCTCTTAGCAGTTTTTAATTTTTAAATGCATTAAAATTCTTTTTAAATAAGTGAAGAGTTCTGAAGGTGTTTTTTTTTTTTTTTTTTTTTTTTTTTAAATAACTCTGACTTGACTAAAAGTTGGATTGAGAACGTCATTTTTTTTTTTCTGGAAATTTTCCCCAGCCTTTGAAGTACTCTGAACTATATTCTCCCTTCAGAGAGAAAATGGTTGTTTTGAAAGTTGCCTTTTAAGCAGCAATGCTGTTTTTTCTCTGCTGAGAGCTGCTCTTGTGCACTTCAAAAGCAGAGCATGTCAGCCGTCTCCACCCTGTTTCTCCCCTTTGAAGTAAGTGTGGGAGCAGCCGCTCTCTTAATCACACTCTTTCGAATTTCCATGGCACTTTATAGTGTTCAAAGCTCTTCCACAGCCATTATCTTATTTGATCCTTACTACAACCCTCAAGGTATGCAGGGCAGCTATCTTTATCCCCATTTCGCAGATTAGAAACCTCAGACCCAGAGAGGTGGAGATATGCCCCAAGGTGACAGGACCCCCAAGCTAGAGGACACGAGAGCAATTCTGAGCCTTCTATGGCTACTGTGGAGCTCTAGCAAATTGTGCCTCCTTGCTCAACTGGCATTTGGGAGACCAGGAATTGAGAAGTTGGGGTAATTGGCATTCCGTCCAGTGTACAATATGTATGTGTTCTCTGGACCACTCTGCACGTAGTTCTGGAGAATGAGCTAGGAATAGACCCACAAGATGACTTCCTGTGCTACAATGAGCAAAATAAAGTTTGAAATAAATGTGAGCATTGACAGATCTTGTCCCCTGCTCTCATGTCCAAAATCTAAGTAGCGGTGGTTTCTTCTCCCCAACCTCAGGACTTAGCCCATACCGGGTCATGGGAGCAGGACCATCAGATGCTCTGTCTCATAGGTGCCCTGGCCAGTTGCCTTCCTGGGTGAAATTACAGCTTCCAGGCTCACAGGCCGCTGGTCCAGCTAGTTTAGGTGATATCATCTTTTTTTTTTTTCCTTTTTTGAGACAGGATCTTACTCTTTTGCCCAGGCTGGAGTGCAGTGGTGTGATCTTGGCTCACTGCAACCTCTGCCTCCTGGCTGAAGTGATTCTTGTGCCTCAGCCTCCCCAGTAGTTGGGACCACAGGCACGCACTACCACTCCTGGCTAATTTTTTGTATTTTTGGTGGAGATGGGTTTTCACCTTGTTGCCCAGGCTGGTCTTGAACTCCCAAGCTCAAGCGATCTGCTTCCCTCAGCCTCCCAAAGTGCTGTGATTACAGGCATGAGCCACGGTGCCTGGCTGGTGATACCATCTTTCAGTGACTGAATTTCAGCCCATTTTGAATCAATACATTATTTTTGTTCATAGCTTAATCCCTATGTCTAAGGCAAAATTTAACTCAGAATTCAGGCTTCTACGACAAGCTGTCATCTTTTCTACCTGTACATCTAGTAACTGAAACTTATGGAAATTTCTTTCAATGAAGACACTTCATGCTCAATACACTTAATTTATTGATTATATCAACTGATTCATCCAACAAACACCTTAGACATGGTAGCTGCCCTGAGACTTTGGCAGAGAAATGAATGAGCCCAATGTGAAAAGACACAAAGATGCCCCAGGGTGGGGCAGTGGGAGTGCCAATATGCAAATGAGCCCAGGTGCTGAGATCATCTCAGTCCAGGACTGACACAGAGAAGGCTTTCCGGGGGAAGGAAATGTCTGATTTGGTTCCCAAAATGTGAATAGTTGTAGGCCATGCTCAGATGGCATGGGGAGGGAGCAGCGAAAGAGAGGACATACTTAGAGGAAGAAGCAGAATGAAGAAATGTCAGTAGGTAGGAAGAGGGTTCACTGGGGGCTAAAAGTATCTCAGTATGACTAGACCACAGAGTTTGGGAAGAAGAAGGGAGAGGTAATAGATGAGGCCAGCATGTGAGGGCTTAATCATAAAGGAACAAATTAAAAATCTTGGACTTTTTCCCGAAGGCAATGTGCAGCCTTTAATAAGGGTTTTTAAGCAGGAGAATGTCATGCTCAGATTTGCATTTTAGAAAGATCATTCTAGTTGCAGTCTAGAGAATCCAGCACAAATAGACAGAGACCCAGCCTTTCCCACAGGTCTGCTCAAGACATGAGCAATTTGAGGGAGACAGTTGGAACATGCTAGTTCCCCATTTTCCTGGATCCCCTAAGCTCTGTCCTCTTATTTAGCAAGGTCATCAGAAACCAAAATGTCTGGCCTGGGCTGTTTTAGTTCCCCACAGACATGCCATTGCCAAGCTAGAATTTGATATTTCATTTACATAAGAACCATTCACCCAGAAAAATGCTCTGTGTTTTTGTCAAATTAAGATTAAAGACATTGTTTATCAAGTACCCAATATCTTTTCTTTGAGGCATCTCTCGGAATGAAACTTCTTTTTATTCAGCACCAAGAAAAATGTTCACCATGGTTCTCCTGTATGTAAAATGCGGGTTGCTCGGCTACCTTTCCGGGCTGTTGGGAAGGTCAACTGCATATGTAAAGATCGTTGGATCCTCTTAGGCACTAAATAAATATTGCTTACTTCTGATCAATATATAACCTTTAAGTGTAGGAAGTATGGGCTTGGAACCAGGTACATAAGAGCTCAAATCCTAGCTGCACTACTTTCTACAGCTGGGACCATGGGCAAGGTATTTAATTGCTATGACCTCTACTTTCTTTTCCTTGAACCATGGAAACTAACAATTTCCCCACCAAGCTACTCAGAGAAATAAATGAAATAACACATGGAAAGTTTTTGGCACATAGTAGGCACTAAGTAAATGTTGATGCCTTCTTCCTTCTGCAAACAAAAACTTGTAGGCTTCATTTCTTCAAAGTGTGAGGACTGTATACATCTGTTTATTTCTCTTTTCTTTTTCATTATTAAGAAAAGCAAAGGTAATTTTCATTATTAAGAAAAGCAAAGGGCTTAACTACAGGCTGCAGCCAGCATCTATTCTTGTGCTCTTTTTTTCAGATTTCTATTTGTTTTCATTTTGCATCATTCTACTCTGTATGTTTTTATGTTTTATAAGCACCTCAAACACTCTTTTGAAGCTGGCAGACTATAACTCCATAACTAAGTACATTTATTTGGTTTTTAACACCATGCTAGTGAGGTCTAGCTCCAGGATTTGATCTTTCCATGAATGACTGAACTTTGCCCTGGTCTTTGACTATGGGCTTAAAATTCAGCCTTAGCCATAAATGTAATAGTGGGGCTGGGAGAAATGGTGAATGATCCCCTAGAGAAATAGACATTCTTCTTGTAACATTTACTACTGTTGGGTAGTAGTTCTTTGGAGCATTGTGTTTTGTAGATAACGGTGTACATTAGCTCAGCAAAATGAGAGTATATGATTACTGAAATGCGAATGTTCTGGGATAATGCTGGCTTTAGCTTGATTGAGGCTCATACAATGTCAACAGGACTTGACTGTCTGTCTTAGCTCTGCTGTCTTTCATGTGTTGACTTTATACTTAGATTCAAGTTACAGCAATACTAGTAGTAGCTCTAGTCTACCAGTTTTCAGGATCAGACTTGAGATTCTTTCTTCCACTGTTCCATAATTTGTAGGAAGCTTCCATGCATTTCACTCACTTTGATTTAATTTTGTTATATTGCTTCTTTATACCTTCCTCATTGTGACCAGTGTGGTACGAGGTTCCGATTAGCTTAAGCCATTTAAGTCTCACCTCTTGAGCTGGGAATGGGTCATTGTACCTCAATGGCATGACTGAAAATGAGGAAAGGGTCGTTTCAAAAAACAGCAATGGTATTGTTTTTTCCAGAAGAAGGTGAATGGATGCTGTGTGGCAAAATAAATAAATACAACAATGCTGGGGCCATGTCAGGATCAGTTATTTACCCATGGTATCTCACCTCCAAGAGCACTCTCTCATACTTTGCTCTGTGACAGTAGGGCTGAGACTCTACAAACTGTGTTTCCTAGGCTCCCTTGTGAGCTGGCTTCCCATTAAGTTCTTCCAATGGGAGGCATTAGAGGAAGACTGGAGAAGAGGAAAGGGAAAATGAGGAATTTCTTTCAATTTTCCAGTTTCCTTCATCTTCCCTTCAATAGAAGCAGAAGATTGGCTCCAGCCTTCAGCTTCTCTTGGCCCTTCTGGCACCATCCTCATCTGAGCCATTGCCTCAGTTCTTCACCCTCATTGTTTCTAGACATGTTGCTAGAGTTAGATTACACATGTTCCAGAGGACAGGTACAAAGTCTGTCCCAGAGGGAAATAGTTTATACTCCAAAAAAAGGTAAGACTTTGCTAATATATGTAAGCAGAGGCCTGGAAAATAGTCCAGGAATGATTTATAAGGTGACAGAACAAGAGGATTTTCTACAATAGTGAATGAGGCTGAATTTATCTATATGGTTGCTTGGTTAGTTGACTGAAACCTAAACTCAGTGATGTTGAGATGCTCAAACTTCCCTGGCATATTATAGAGAAAAGAATCAAAATGCTTAGCAATATAAGAATGTTGAGGTAGATTTATCTTGTACAACTTTCACATTACTCAGCCCCACTAAATCCACTGAAAGAGTCCAGATTGCAATCCCTTAATTAAGGTATTGAGAAGAGCATCAGTGAGGGAGCACCAGGATTCTTGCACAGCTCTTCAGCAGCCATCTGTGGGCTGGGAGCTACTGCCACTGAGAAGGTTTCCTGATTTTGGTAAGTTTGATGGAATTCGGAAGTAGCAGAAGCCATATGCCAACACCGAACTTCCAGAGACAAGGTGGACGTAATTACCACAATGAGCAGCAACAATGAAATGGTCATCAAAAATTGGTTTTAGCCTGCAGAAATCTTTGGCAGTGGCTGGATAATCACAGTGTCCCTAGGAATGAAATAGATGGACAACATATTAAGATGTTACTTAATTTATATAACAAGACAAACTAGAGTCTGGTGGTGAGAAAACTGGATAAGAATGCCAAAATGGAGAATCCTGCTCTCCCACCCAGTTTTAAGGTCTAAGACAGTTCACAGGCCCAGAGCCTTTGGTTGGAGCAAAGATTGATTCTCTTGAGAATGTCCTTGCAACATTACCTCCATGCATTTCTTTGCAACTTTTCTGAAGAAATCTGAAGCTATTTACTAAGATAATTCCACACAGGAGAATAAATATACCCAGAACTTGCAGAAATTATTAGACACTGGCTCTGACTTAATGTTAATCCTTAAAGACTCAAAATGCCATAGTAGTCTGCTGGCAGAGTGAAGGCTTATGGAGGTTTGGTAATAAATTAGACCCAGGCCAGGTGCGGTGGCTTATGCCTATAATCCCAGCACTTTGGGAGGCCAAGATGGGAGGATCGCTTGAGCTCAGGAGGTCAAGACCAGCCTGGGCAACATAGCAAGACTCTGTCTTTACTAAAATAAAAAATAATAGCTTGGCCCATGCCTGTAGTCCCAGCTACTTGGGGGGCCGAGATGGAAGAGTTGCTTGAGACCACGACATTGGGGCTGCAGTGACCTATGATCGTGCCACTGCACTCTAGTCTGGGTGACAGAGTGAGACTCTGTCTCAAAAAATAAAATAAAGTAAAATAATAAATAAATTAGGCCCCAAACTGTATCATAGTAATACCAGTGGGTCTACAGATCCTCACTGTATTTATTTTCCAAGCTCCTTAATGTGTAATTAGAATAGACCTGCTCAGCAACTATAGAGTCCTCACATTGGCTCCGTGATCTAGGAAATAAAGACTTTTATGATAGAAAGGCCAAGAATAAGCCTCTGTAACTTGCCCTAACTAATTGGATAGTAATTCCAAAGCAAAATCATATCTCAAGGGAAACTACAGAGACTAAAGATGTGAAAGATGCTGGGGTGGTGATTCTGCCCATATCCCTCTTAATTTGGTCTGCTCTATTTGTGCAGAAGATGAATGGATCTTGGAAAATTGTAAACTTAATGAAATATTATAAAATGTAAACTACAATAAAATATTATAAACTTAATCAGGTGCTAACATCAATCATAGCTGCTGTTCTAGATGTGGAATCTCTCCTGGAACAAATCAACACAACCCCTGGAAATTGTTATGTAACTATTTGTATAGCAAATGCTTTTTAGCACTATATCAGTTTACAAGGACCACAAGAAGTTGTTCTCTTTCACCTAGAAGGGGCCACAGTACACTTTCAGTGTTTCCCTCAGGCTATTCCAGCTCTCCTGCCCATTGCAGAAATATTTATCATCTTGACATTCCGCAGAATCTCACACTGGTCACTGCTGGTCCAAAAAGTACAAAGTACTTTAGGTGTGTTAGTAAGATACATCCGTGCATCCAGGCACAGGGGCTCACGCCTGTAATCCCAACACTTTGGGACACCAAGGCAGGAGGATTACTTAAGGTCAGGAGTTGGAGACCAGCCTGGCCAACATGAGGAAACCCCATCTCTACTAAAAATACAAAAATAAGCCTGGCATGGCGGCATGAACCTGCAATCACAGCTACTCGGAGGCTGAGGCAGGAGAATCGCTTGAACCCAGTGGATAGGGGGAAGTTGCAGTAAGCTGAGATCATGCCACTGCACTCCAGCCTTGGCAAAAGAGTGAGACTCCACCTCAAAAAAAAAAAAAAAACAAAAACAAAAATCCTTAAAAAACCAAAACACCAGTGTCCAAGGATTGGAGATAAATCATATAAAAATTCAGGAACTTACTACATCAGTGACATGTCTAGGGCTTCTGTAATCTAGATCATATGAGATATGCCCTTCAATGTGAAAGACAAGTTCCTACACCTTGCACCATCTACCACTAAGAGGAAGAAACATTTGAGGAGCTTCCTTAGATTTCAAAGGTAATATATACCACATTTGGGTATAATGTTCAGATCCATTTATCAAGCAAACTAAAAAGTTTAAGGGAATCCTAGAGAAAGAAGAGGCTCTGTAGAAGTTCAGGCTTCAGGGAAAGCTGCTCTGCCACTTAATCTTATGACTTGGCAGATCCAACATCACAGAAAGTTTCTGAAGGTTTATGTGTCCTCTGCAAGAATCACAGAGAAAATCTCATCTCTCTTCTACAGATAATTATTCTCCTTTTGAGAAATAGCTTCTTGCTTGCTATTTAACCTTAGTAGTGCCTGAATATCTGCCCATGAACTCCAGGTGACGTGTGATCTAAGCTGCTCATCGTGAATTGAGTATTATTAGACCATTCATGTCACAAGGTTAGGCACGTATAGAGGCAATCCATTGTCAAGTGAAAATATAGATGATCAAGCTCAAGCAGGTCTTACAGGACCAAGTAAGTTGTATTTGCAGGTGATATAGATTCATCATGGAAAATTCCCTATAAATAATTAAGCATTAATTCCCTCCAAAGAAAACCACATTGGGGCCTAGTTTTCAGATAGTTTTGCAAGATATTCTGGCACCCACAGCAAGTAGACTGTTATGGTACAGCCTGGGTAGTTTATATTGCTGTTTTGCTAAATATTCTGAGACTTATCTTCATAATAGCCCTTCTTGTTTGGAAGTAGGCAGTCCATGCCCCTTCATTTTTTCTCTTCACCATCCTTCACAGGCTCTGACTTATATTGCACAGTGGTAAGATGGTTGCTGCACTTCCAGACATCATTCATAGTCAGTGCAGGAAGAAATGATAAAGGAAATGCCAGCTGGCTTTCCCATTAATCAATAAAACAGGCTTTCAGAAAACTTCTGCTTAAGTCTCATTGGTCATAGATGTGTAGTCTGACCATTTTTGCTGTAGCAAAGGATGAAAAAGTATTTAACTCTTCATCTTCCATAGTGAAGAGTAGCAAGGTAGAAGGAGGTTGGAGTTGGCTATTGCGCCCACCAACCAGCAGTGTCTGCCGCAAGCATAACTAGTGGTTAACTGGTCTTAGCAGACCAGAAACTACTTTGTGGGACTCCTCCTTGGAATGTTACACTACTTTCAGACAGTAGATGCTGCCCATCTTTTTCTTCTCTAGCAGACAAATGCAAATTCAAATCATTTAAAAACTATCAGGAGAGATCTAGGACACAGGTTTCTTTATGTCATTGGTAATTTTGTGAGAAAGAATTACATTACTTGCAGTCTGATACTTGCATTAAAATCTTTGGGAGAGAGTTAAATAATCTTTGGGAGAGAGTTGTACAACCTCAATAATGAGGTTGTACAACTTGGGCCAGGTTTGATTTCTGTCTGTGGTATAAACAGTTGATGACAAGATCAATACATGCTTCCAGATCTTAGGTAATTTTTACTTGCATTTCAAATTAAGAGAAATAAACCTCACAGAAAATTTTAGATTAAAGTGCCTAGGCTTGAAGTTTATCTTAAACAAATTTGGCATCAACTTCCAATGATCTGATGGATCTAAAATTTAGGGGAGACAGGGATTACCTTATTTAGGTCATGAGATACAGTTGAGAGGACATACCTGCCCAATTATCTGGGGGTAAAGTGTTTTGCAAGCACCAGATCCTTAACCATGGGCAGGTTTAAGGAAATCCTAGAACCAGAATTGATTACAAAAGTCTTCTTTTGCTTCATGCAGTTAATGAGATGTCATGCCATCATTGGGAGAATTCTGTATTCTATTTGGCATGGAGTGGGTGTCCTATTGCCACAGATCTAGGAACTACGCTTCACTCAGACATCCCACATGGCCACTGTTTTGGAAGTCTTGACATAAGCCACATTTTCTATGTATAACAGAGCACAAATCATAAATTTCCAATGTGCTGAATTTAAATTATCTGAACATATGCATGTAACCTGCACCCAGATCAAGAAGCATAACATTACAAGTATCCCAGAAACCATGCTCTTTGGGATCCCCCCTCCTCCTATCAATAGGCCCCCTCCAAGGTGACCACCATCTTGACTTTTAACAGCATGGATGTGATTCTCTTGCTTCTGGAATTTATATAAATGGAATCACAAAGCATGTAGCCCTTTGTGCCTATCTTCTTTCACTCAGCATTACGATGATGGGATTCAGCCTTGTCAATTCATGTGGTTGTAGTTCATTCATTCTCACTGATGTACAATATCCCATTGTATGAATACACCACTGTTACTTTATTCACTCTTCTGTTAATGGTCATTTGGGTAGTTTCAAATTTCAGGCTATCATGTACAGTGTTGCTGTGAATAGTCTTGTAGGTGATTTTTGATGAATTTGTGAACATATTTCTGTCGGAGGAAACTGATGTGTCTTGAAGTGTGTGTCTGTTCAGCTTCAGTAGATGTAAGCCACTTCTTTCTCAGAATCAAGTTACTGTTGGCCCTGGGTCCAAAGGCCAGGACTTCCTCTGAAAGGGGTAGGATCGCTGGCATTTGCAGAGGGAAGAAAGAGCTTCTGATAAAAAGTATTTGAGTTAATGACATCTTCTCACAAGCTCCTCTTAAGATTTCATGTTTCTGATTTTCCTAGATATTTATTGGTTTTAGATGTTTCCTGAAAATTATCATGTAATCAGCCTCTTGACCATTCATATTTGTGACAGTCACATGCCTACCATGTGCTGGGCACTGCTAGGTGCTTAACCTATTTCACTCCATTAAACTTCATGCAAGCCTCTGAGGAAGGTTTGTTTCTTTTATAGATAGTAAAACCCATGATCAGAAAAGGGAGCTGTACAGCAAGCACTGAGACCCAAGCCAGTCTGCTTCTCTTTTCATCATCCAATTTTGCTTTCTGGCTTATCTTGATACCTGGCTTTAACAAATTTGGAATTTACTAAAAATGGAAAGATGCATTGCATAATTCTTCTCCCATCCTCCTATTCTCTGTCACTAGAGACAGTGTGAGAAGGCCTGGTGACACTGTTGGTAGAAAGTTAAAGCTTTGAAACTATTTGAAAATCTACAAAGTGGCATCAGGGAGGAATACGAGGAGGCTCTGAAAAGCTCACAGTGTGGATCAAGTTTTGCTGAAGAAGTGAGACCATGCTTGTGCTGTTCCCTGTACCAGGTCCTGGATCAGGGCATTGTCCTAAGTACACAGGGGATGGGCTGCTCTACCAATCCATCCATTTGTTCAATAAATGCTTTGAATGACTTTCACGAAGCATGGTGCTAGGCCCTCAGGGGACAGAGATGTGAACAATATGGTCACTTCCCTGGAAGAGCTCATCATGTATTGGAGAAGGCAGGTGGTTAAGCAAATAATTGCACAAGAAATGCTAAGGTACTCTAACAGAAATATGGGATGATTGGAGCACAAAGAAGTGGCCAGCTCTCCTGGGGAGAGGGGCTGAAAATGTGATTAAGAGGGATATAAAGAGGATGAGTTTAAAAAATAAATAGTTGGTGGCATAGAAGCCAGGTGTGAAGGCAAGAATGAGACTAGGTTGTAGACAGGGAGCAGACAGAAAGGCAGCAGGGGACATTGCAGAGCTTTAGCAGATTCCTGGAGAGGGTTCTGACCTGGTACCAGTCAGCATTACCTCTAGAAAGTAATGGTAGCCCTGGTAAGAGTCTGTGTGGTAAGATGGGCATTTTGTCATGATGGGGGAAGAACTGCTGGTCACCCTAAAGGACCTCTGGAAACTTACAACACTGTTAGTCATGGACAGCCACGTGGGACTTTTCCAACACTCTTTTGGGCTTGGATATGGAGCCTTATGAGAGTTTGTCATCCAGAGTATAGTGATCCCTGGAGACCAGTTCTTCCTGTGCTGTCTGAGGAGATGCACGTTGTCGGCGAAGTGAGCTTTCACACTTTCAGGGAGGAAATGTGCTACTATTCATGAACTCAAGAGGGGTTCAGTCCTCCCAAGAGAGGTTGCTGCTGATAAACCACTAAAACCACTTTCCTGAGTGAAGCTGTTCTCTTGTCAAGTGTGCTAAGGGAATGCTGTGGCTTGAATATGTCCCCCAAAGTTTATGTGTTAAAAACTTGATCCCCAATGTGGCAGTGTTGGGAGATGAAGCCTATTGGGTGTTTGGGTCATAAGGACACCCCATGAGTCATGGGGAGCACTGCCATCATAAATGGATTAATGCTATTATCACAGGAGTGGGGTCCTTACAAAAGGAAGACTTTGACCCTCTCTTATCCTTCCACGTCCTGCCATGGGAGGCACAGAAAGAAGGCTCTTGCCAGATGCTGGTACCTTGATCTTAGACTTCCAACCTCAAGAACCATGTGCCATTACATTTCTGTTTGTTATAAATTACCCAGTCTGTGGTATTCTTTTATGGCAGCACAAAATGGGCTAAGACAAAGGGTTCATCCAGGGGTGTGTTAATTCCATCCAAAGGGGTTAGAGAACGGTATCTTTCCTGACGAAGATCCCCCAGCACAGAGAAAGTCCCCACAGCAAAAGAGAAAGTCCACATCTCTGCATGGTTGGTTTCCCATTCTCAATCTTCTGCAATGCCTGAGAAATCTGCTCTGTAAGTGAAGGTAGGAGAATCTGGGAGATTAATGAAGAGAGTCTCAGAGGATTTCCTTCCAGACAGAGCCAGGACCAGTGGCCCATGGGTCCCCATGTCCTGGATCTCAGAGATTCAAATTTCCCCTATAAACAAATGATGTGCTTATTGCCAAGCAACCTTGTTCTCCACTGTTCTCTATCACAGGGTAGGTGGGAAGAGGTCTGCTCAGAAAAAAAGGGGGCTGTGTGGTCTTGGGCTAGGTGAAGTGGTTGAGGCTCTCCTACATGGACACCCATTTCTTCCTCTTCAGCTAGTTACAGACCCTGACTCTTTTCATGACTGGACAGGTGTTTCAAGCTGAACAAATAACATATGCTACCCTGGGAATCTTCACATTGTGGGGAAAGGAGGAGGAAAGTTTGGCGTGCGTCATATGAGAACCTCTCCTGGTTCCTGCTGCTTCCTAGATGCATAGAACATCCCTGTCCCCAAGAGTCCAATTTCCAAGAACAGTTTTTCATTTCTCAATTCTTTGAGCTACCTCAAGATAATTCTGACTAATTATACACACAGACTCCCTGCCTCTACCAGGTTTGGTTTTGTTTTCCACTCCATCCCCATGCTTGAGTGAATCAGAATTGGTTTCTGTTGTTGCAGCAGAATTTTGGCCGATATAGCAATTGGTTCCAGAGCCATAGGCAGCAGGCCCTCAGGATATGTGGAATTGGTCATGGCACAAATGGAATGCATAAGTACACAGAGAAGGAGCAGCGAATCTAGTCACCTGTTGTACTCACTTGTGATGACACGAACTCAATAAGGGGCCACTGCTGGGGCCCAGCAGCTGCTGGAGAGAGACACGGGGAGGATGGGTCCTTCTGAAAGTATCTGATAGCTTTATGTAAATAACCTAAGCTGGGCTCAAACATCAAAATTCTCTCCTTAAAGAATCTCTCATTGCTTGTGGCTGTTCAGCTGATAATTCTTAGAAAAATTCAGGGATTGAGCCTGCTGGTTTATGAATGGCAACACTAGTCAATTTATAACCTTATCAGCCACCAGTGTGGTTGGGTGAGGCTCATGATACTGGGATGGGGATATCTGTGAGCACTGAAGGACTAGAGGACCCTGCCTCTCCAAACCTTTGGCAATACTCCCCATGCCCCTCGCTTGCCTACAGAAGTGGCACTGACTCTCTGCCTCCGTCTCATTGTTGTTCTTTGAATAAACAAGATTTGGACTTAACATGGCCTGGAGGGAGAAATGAATAATCAGGGTACAGAAGCAAAAGTTATGCCTGGAGAAAATTGCAGGTCCTTCGTCTGGGAAATCTTGTGGGGCATAAATTTTGAGAGTGCTTAAATAATGGGGGATGGAATATAATCATAAATGAGGCAGAATCTATTGTTATAGGTCTACCCATCAGAAAGTGTACCTGCTGTGTGCCTGCTTGGACAGTTGGCTGGATTCCAACAATTTGATTCTTCCATTAATGAAAATCTCTACTGAAGACTGACCCACGCTGGGTGAAACAAAAGGCCAGAAATCTCTTCAGAGATGTGGAGAAGGGAATTCAAAGACCTACCCTGTTGCCTTGAGGAATAGATGATAAGGGAAATGCCAAAATCTTCTAAAAATGCTCTACTAATAGTCCCTGCTGGGCCAAGAATACTGTGGATAAGACGTCATTATAAAATGGGCCCTGCTTGTCCCTGGGGATGGAATCATCTTAGGATGACAGATTTACCAGGCATAGCTAGAAGCAAAGCCGTTTTGGCTCTCATAATAGTCAGTTTTGTAAGCATGGTAGTCAAGACTCACTTAATGGTCTTACCTGTAACAATCACCAGCTGTAATTAATCAATCACGTGCCCTGCAGAGACTATGACCACCTCAGCATTTGTATCACTCAGGCTAGGTTATGCTGCAGTAACAGATACTGCAGATGCTCCAGTAATCTCAGTGGCTTAAAATAACAAATATTCAAATCTTGCTCATTCAACACTATCTTTGACTGAGGGTCAGCCAGGGAGGAGCTAGTGGGAGTGGCTGTGATCATCACCGTCATTCAGGGCCCAGGTTGATGAGGCAGCCAAAGGGAGATCTGGAGGGACTCATAAAATCAACTAAATACTCAACCTCAAGGGAGGGACACTGGTGATTTCTCATCAGTTAGAGCTAGTCACATATTCCTACTCAACAAATAGGAGGCCAGGAAATGCAGTCCTACTGTGTGCTTAAATGTGGAGAACTGAAAATATATGGGAAACAAAACTAATTCCTGACTACCACATTATCATCCTGAATATCACATAGCACCTACACCTCCATGAAATTCCCTGTGGCTTTAAAATAAATAAATCATTATGTAAAAAGACACCTGCACTCCTATGTTTATTGCAGCACTGTTTACAATAGCAAAGTCATGGAACCAACATATGTGTCCAGCAATGGTTGATTGGATAGAGAAAATGTGATGTATCAATTTATCCAATCAACTGTTGGAAATAAATGTGATACACACACACACACACACACACACACAGGCCATGGAATATTACACAGCCATAAGAAAGAATAAAATCATGTCCTTTGCAGCAACATGGGTGGAGTTGGAGGCCATTATCCTAAGTAAACTAACACAGAAACAGAAAACCAAATACCACATTTCTCACTCATAAGTGGGAGCTAAATATTTAGTACATACGGACATAAATATGAACAGAATAGACTCTGGGGACTCCAAAAGTGGGGAGAGTGGGAGGGAGTTAGGGTTGAATATTACCTGTTGGGTACAACGTTCAATATTTGGGTGATGGTTTCACTAGAAGCCCAATCTTCACCAGTACACATGCAGTCCTCATGTAACAAAGAAGTACATTTACTCCCTTAATAAAATTTTAAAAGAATAAATAAATAAGTAAATAAATAAATAAATAAATAACAATGGGAAGATTCAGAGTCTGGCTTTCAGGTGGCTCCAACAGCCTATGTCAGTACCACCAAGAAGCGAATGCTGGGAGTTATGTCCCCAGTTAGAGATGGCCTGAAACGCCACAGGGGAAGGGAAATCTTCCTAACAGGCCAATTTTACCTGGAAGGACAGATGAGCTGAGGTGAGGATCTGCATGAATTCTGAGCCGTGACTGCCAGATTGAACGCATGGTTAGAATCTGGGAAGGAGCAAGACGAGAAACTTGTGACATAGGGATGGATGAACACTACCTGGGTCCAGAGCCTGGAAATACCTACACTCCTAGGAAATTGATCCAGAAGGCCCTGGATTGTGCCCTCCATAATCTAGCAGAAGCATAGCGGGCAGGAGTGGCTTGTTGAAGAGTCCATCTTGACACCAGCTAGGAAATGACATCCTGCAAGAGGTGGGCATTATCCCACAAAGTGTTTCATATGCTGTGCATCTCTTAGATTCCAAACATACAGGTCTAGGAATCAAAAGGATGGCACTCCTTATAATCCCCTAGTTTTGCTTCTTATCCTCATGATTCAAAGTGCCCTCTCTCCCTCTCTTTTTCTCTCTCTCTGTACACACACACACGTATACTTACATATATATATACACACACACACGTGTATACTTACATATGTATGTATACACATACACATCATTCCATGGGTTTTAACAAATGCATGGTCATTTATCCACCCCGTGACCATGATGCAGAATATTTCCGCCATCTTGAATTTCCCCATGCTGTCCCTTTGCTCTACTAGATGTTTTCTTGTTCAAAGGAGGGATATTTCCACCAGAGAACGTAATAATGGTTCTTTGGCTGACCTAGGCCTGTGATGGTGATCCCTTTTGTGCTCATGCTGTGGTCAGTCTGAATAAGTGCTACATTTACAAGGCCTGTCATCCAGCAAGAAGCCAAACACCTAAGAAATAATGAAGGCAGTTCATCTGTAGTTCTCTTCTCTGAGGGACTGGTGGGAAGGGTGTGGTAATGGACAAAAATACGGGAATAGGCTCTGTGTGTCTGAGATGAGAATGGAGAAAGGAAAAAGGAACTGACTATGTTCCCAGAGACAGCTGTGGGCAGGAAAGGCTGGAACTCAGAGCTGAGGCTTATCTTCCTTTGAGAAGATGGCAGAGCCTCAGGCAGGAAGGGGAGTCTACAGGCTGCTAGCTCAGGACCCACTCTGCTCACTGTGGTAAGACAAAGGGCCTGGCCTCCTCTACAGCTATTGAATCTGTGAAATCTGTCAGTATCAGTGTCTCAAGGGCATTGCCTTCCCTGAGCTATATCCAAAGTGGAGCTGCTGGAGCCCACAGACCCTCCCAAAACTCTACATCACTTCAGCACCCTCACAGCCCATCATGCCATTGTGTGGTATGCAGGGATGGGAGCAGAGAAATATCAAAATGTGTTGTGTCCCAAGACCATTGATTAGCCTCTAGTTTGCCAGCCTTAGGCCACCACTGGTTCATTATCCAAATAATGAATAGAGAGCTTCATTCCAGTGGCATCTGAAAATACAGAAATGACAGAGGAGAGATGCTTAATGCTGGAATAGGTGGAATTAAGGCTTCTGTGGGCAGCTCTGTGTGTGAGTGTGGGCATGTATGTTTATGTATAGACTGAGGGTTGTTAGGAAGAAGGAAAAGGAGGAACAGGGGGAATTGAGATGATGGTGCAAAAGCAGTTGTCTCACCCTACCCTCTGCAAGGAAAAAAAAAGGCCTCAAGCCCTGAGAGAGGCAGAGCTCTCTTGTTGGCTGATTCTGAAAGCAGGACATAAATCCCTGATTAATGATTTGGTAATAGTAGTTTACAGATACCTGCCTTTCTGTCATCAGAGCACACCCATATTCTACCAAGGTCTGGATACTGGCAGCAAAAGAATAGAAATTGCCTCCTCCTCTGGACACATCTCCTCAACAAAAGCTTTCGTGGATAGAGATGATTCTCATTTGTGTCCGTCTTCATTTCTTCATTCATTAATTCATCCCTCAATCTGACACACCCCTCCTCAGTACCAGAACCTCACTACACGGAGATGATGTGGGTAGGCCTTGCCTTCCAGAATCACAGTTTCTTCGGGTTGTTGTAGCAGGATCCAGCCCTGAGAAGAGACTGATGGGAATAAGGACTCATGTCCTGGCAAGGACTCACAGCCTATCATGGGGGAAATGAAGTTCTTGTCTCTTGGTGGTTGGGTTGGGATTAACCCAGAGCCAGGCAGCTGGCGAAGGGCAGCCTTAACACCAGTGCTGAGAACTCAGGCTTTAAGCTTCCTGCCCAGGGGATTAGAGACCCTTGAGAAAAGACCAGAGATTTCTAAATCTGTGGCTCAACCCCTCATGGGCAAGTGCTGAGTTGCTTGCTCTTGGCCGTGAGGTTAGTGTCCCCTGAGCCTGCTAAGGACACTGACATAACTTAGCATAGCTTTTGGCATGAAGGTTCCCTTGGTGACACTCAGACTGCCGTCAGGCCATGCGCATACCCCAAAGCTGCTCCGGCACCCCAGGGAGAACAGCCTGGCACAGTGAACTGGAGCCTGGGACAGCCTGCTGGAAGGTCATGACATTGTGGAGTGCACTGTCAGCCAGCTCCTGTGTGGCACTTGCTCAGGGTGAGAAACAGAAACGGCTGGTCCAGGTCAATTGGAGATTGATTCACTTGACATATCCATGTTATATGTCTATTGGATTTCCACAGATGGCTGATCTTCAGTTGATATCACACTACATGGAAGGAGAGTGATGAGATCAGCTGCCTGCTCAGATACTGGCTCTTGCAGCCCTCCCCTGTAGCTGGACTATTTAACCCTTGCATGCAGGCACAGCCCTGCCAGGTTCAGGGACCGTGTCCAGCTCCAGGCAGGAGCTCTGTAAGGAGCTTGGGGTCTGTGACATGTTGGTTCAGGTTCCATCAGTCTCACTGTGGGTTCCATCTCAAGTGTCCTGAATTACAGAACCAAGGTGCTTACCCTTTTCTGGGATCAGCCCTCTGCCTTGATCTTCATTTGACCCTGTGGAAACTTGCTTCATTCACTTTGGTAAAACCTCATCTTTGGGTTCCAGCTCCTCCTGATCTGTGGCAGGGCCTGGTTGACCTCAAGCCTCCCAGATATTTGCCCTTCCCCTGAGTCTGTGTTGTGGTCCTTTCAAATTTTGTCTTGTTCTCAGTCTTTGTCATCTCTTCCCTTCTGATCTCCACCTGCCAGTTCCGTCCCATCCCTGGACCCAGCCACTGATGCCCTCTCAATGCTATGCACACCTGCCAGGGTCCTTTGCTGCTTCGGATTTGAATCCTGTGCCATAACTTCATAGTAAATGTCTTCCCAGACTATATCTTGGGTTGTTGTAACCACTGGACATGTGCTTATCTTCCCTACCCTCATGCCCTAGGCTCCCAACTGCTAGTGGGTGGGTTCAGTGCTACCTCTTTGCCTTTTCCTGTTGTCCTACCTGCCAGGATAAATTGGCAAGTTCTCCTCCTACCCACTGCTGCCTGCACTGACCCCGTGATCTGCTGTGCTTGGACTGTGCCTTGCGTCTGTCTCCTCTGAAGTATAAGGGTATCCCTCTGGACAGTCACCTGGATGCTGACTTTGTAAAGGCCAGTTGGGTATAGGAGGCCACTTGCCTCTCTGGAGGTCTCATGAGGAACTCTGTTTTATGCTAAGAGACCTAAGCATGTGCTCCAGGGTTGTAAAGGGTATTTTGATGATGTCCCCCAGAAGGGTACAGGGCAGCCAGTAAAAAGGGCTACAGCGATGAGCTTTAGAAAGCTGTTCCTATTTTGTAATTGGTTACCTCATGCCATTATCTAAGTCCATTTGTGTTGCTATAAAGGAATACTGTAGACTGGGTGATTTATAAAGAAAAGAGGTTTATTTGGCTTTCAGTTCTACAGGCTATATAAAAAGCATGGCACAAGCATCTGCTTCTGGTGAGGGCTTCAGGCTGCTTCTACTTATAATGGAGTGTGAAGTGGAGACAGTGTGTGCAGAGATCACATGATGAGAGAGGAAATGAGAGAGAGCGAGCGAGAGAGAGAGTGAGAGCATGAGCAGGGAGGTCCCAGGCTCTTTTTTAACAACCGACTTTCATGGAAACGAGTAAAGCAAAAACTCACTCATTACCATTAGCACGGCATCAAGCCAGTCATGAGGGACTCATCTTTATGATCCAAACACCTCCCATTAACTCCACATGCAAAACTAGAGCTCAAATTTCAACATGAGATTTGGAGAGGACAAACAAAAGCAAACTATAGCAGCCATGTTACAAACATTTATGGACCACCTACTCTATTAAAAACAAACAGGACAATCCTGATGGTATGAGGGGTTGTGATGGTACCCTGAGTATCAAGTAAAGTCTTTTCCAGCCTTATGGCTTGGTTGTAGCCATAAGAGGTATATTCAGGATTCTGTTTGGGCAGAATGCAAAAGAGAAAGTTGGACCACCAAGAGTAACCCAGAGGAGGTGGCAGTGGCTATTAGTGAGATCCAAAGGGAAGGGAAGCAGCACCTTGGCAGTGAGAATCTGAGCTGACTGGTTCTACTATTTCTCCTCACTTGGACACCCACCCTCCTTAGTAGGTTGGTAGTGGTGGAGTAGTTACAAGCATAGGCTTTGGATGCAGATGGATCTGAGTTACAGACCTGTCTCCATCACTTACTAGGTTTATGACTTGGGTAAATTAGTTAAATATCTCTATTCCTTAGTTTTCTCACTTGCAAAATAAAATCTGTAATACTTCTATCAAAGGATTATTACAGCAACCTAATAATTGAGATAATATATGCAAAACAGAACAGTGCTTAGAACATAGTAAATTCTGAGTAAATGGTATCTATTAAATTTAACCTACTTCCAAACATGGGTGATTGGGCTTTGTTTTTATTCTGGAAGGAAACTATTCCCTCTTGCTACCCTGCTTGGTCAATCTTCAGTTGCCTAATGCTTGGACACGTACTTTTCCCTAGGGCCTTAGGACTGGTCAATCTTTGGGTCCTGGCCAACCCACCAAATAGTAGATCAGTTAGATTGCATAAGGCCTTCTCCCTCATCCACTGGTCCCCAGCTCTGAAAGATGCTGCAAACCAAGCCATTCACACAAAGCATGTAAAACCCCTCCTTTTATACTTTCTATCCCTTGAAGATGTCTTGATAATGCATTTAAACCTACCATAGCAGTCATGTGATCCAAAGGGCTTTGTAAACTTACTGTTAAGAAAACAAATAATTTTAAGTGAGTGTTTTGTGTCAAGATGGAGTGGGGAGATACAATAAAATACAGTTTCAGTAAGACAGTGGTAAGATCAAGCTGACACCTATCTTCCTCCCCATTCTCAACCAAAAGTTCAACTTTACATCTCCAGCTTCATTTTCTCCATACTTCCAGTTTGGGTCTTATGCAATCTAACCCACTCAATGCTAATTATACGTGCATGTGAACTATTGTTTTTGCACTCTCTCTTCTTTTATCCAAATTAAGCATTTAATTGCCTAATAAAAATGTTTGTAAGATAATCAAATGGAGGGAGATCAGTGCAAGGCCAGGGAGGGCTAGAGGAGGGACTCAGAACCCAACAAGTGTGATGTACAATAAGCTGTTGATGAGCCCCACTCACCACCATCGGCGATCAGTGTGTCCACCAGCAGAACTCAGGCTAAAGTTCCACCTGCCAGCATCAGTCACACTCAACACAAGCTTAGCTCAGAATTCTTCCAGACTGAATAATTAGGTGTCAGCTGGGGATCACTCTCCTTCCTTTTTTTCTTTTTTCTTCACATCTTCTTCCTTCCCCTTGTAGAAATAAACTGAAGAGAAGGTATTCATGTTATGTCCCATTGTTTTCTCATGCTTCACATTCATTCACCAGACAATTTTTGTCAGGTACATTCTCTGTTCCAAGATATTGGGTATGTCAAGGTGAGTAGCTTGGAGCTTACGGGTACGTAACTTTTGACCCTGCTGGCATAGGGAAGAACAGTGATAACGTGCGCTCAAGAAATACCTTCAGTTGATTCACTTAATGTCCCTATTCTTTGACCTGGAGAGAAATGATAACCATTTCTCAGATGGTAATGAAAAAGGCAGTGCACCTGTCAAGCTGGTCTACTGTCTTGTGGGGTGGATCTTTATGATGCGCCAGAACTTGTGCTGGAGAGTTCCATGCTGCTACTCTCCTGTCTCCTTTCTGTCCTTTCTTGGACCTTTCCTCTCATCCAAAGACACAGTAATTCAGCATGTGTTTATCAAGAACCAGCTCTGTGTGGTACATGAGGGCTGGCACTGGGTATACAAGACAAATGGACAGTATCGACCCTTGGAGACTCATCGTCTGGTCAGGAGATGGACATGTGAGAAAGGCCATCCGACCCCACCCCGGCCGAATGTTGGAGGTGCTTCCTGCCTTCTGGATTTTCTCCATCCTTCACAGCAGTGTCTGTGAGTGACTAATGGTGTGGTCTTTTACTTTTCTAACACCGTCTGTCTTATCATAGCACCTTAGATAACACAGAAAGAATGTTAGTCTTGAGTTTTAATTTCTTTTTTTTTTTTTGGAGATGGAGTCTCGCCCTGTCTGGAGTGCAGTGATGTGATCTTGGCTCATTACAACCTCTGCCTCCTGGGTTCAAGTGATTCTCCTGCCTCAGCCTCCTGAGTAGCTGGGATTATAGGCACGCACCACCACACGCGGCTAATTTTTTGTATCTTTAGTAGAGATGAGGTTTCACCATATTGGCCAGGCTGGTCTCGAACTTCTGACCTCGTGATCAGCCCGCCTTGGCCTCCCAAAGTGCTGGGATTTCATGCGTGAACCACCATGCCTGGCCAAGTTTTAATTTTGCAAAGTATCTCACTAACCTATGTGATATAATACAAAACAAATATTTGATCTTTGTCCCCATTTCTTGGCACAAAGCTCCTAACCTTGGAATCTTTGGAGTGATCAGAGTGTCTTTCGTATGCTGATGAAATGACTGCTGGCTGGGAGCCCCTAGATAGCTGTAGGCATAATAAGAGGATTGGAACTTTCAGCCCCACCTCCCTGACCTCCAGGGAGGGAACAGGGGCTGGAGAATGAGTCAATCACTAATGGCCAATGATTTAATCAACCCTTAATGTAACCTCCATTCAAGCCATAGACAATGGGGTTTGAAGAGCCTCAGGGTTGGTGAGCAACATATCAAGGTGCTGAGAGGGTGGTGTGCCTGGAGAGAGGGCATGAAAATGCTATGCCTCCTTCAATACCTTGCCCCATGCATCTCTTCCATTTGACTATTTCTCTGAGTTGTAACGTTTATAATAAACCACAATAGTAAATAAAGTGCCTTCCTGAATTCTGTGAGCTATTTTAGAAAATTATTGAGCCTGCACAGGGGGTTGTGGGATGCTCCTTCCCCATTTATAGCCAGAAGTACACATGGTAACCTAAGACTTAAGACTGACATCTGAAGTAGGGAAAGTCTTGTGGGACTGAGCCCTTACCTATGGGGTCAGTGTTAACTCTAAGTAGAGAGCATCGTAATTGAATTGAATTGTAGGACACTCAGTTGGTGTCCAGAGAGTTGGATAATTGGTTGGTGTGATAACCCCACCCTTGACATGTAGTGTCAGAAGAGTTGTGAGAAAAAAACAGTTCAATCTTGTAGCCAGTTTCTTTTGTAGCAAAAATGACTGACAGGAGAGGAAAAGGCTCTGCCTGGTAGGTTTTGTGCTGGGTTGAGAAGGAGGAACATGGTTCTGGAATTGGGAGAGAGCTGTCACTCAGGACAAGAGTGGTCCTGCTGTAGGATATCGCTGGTGAGAGGGTCTCCCCTGTGTCTCACTCATCAGCCCCCAGGCCAGACTGTCTTGCTCTAGGATACCTCCTCCCCTGCTGGCTCCATGGGCACTGCTCCACTCAGAGCCTGGACTGTCCTTAAAGATCTCCAACTCACTTCCTGAGTGATTCCCCTCTTTCCTTTGCCCTTCAGAAGTCACCTAAGGACCCTGGCAATACTCAGTTTCCAAGCAAAACTGGGAGAGGAAATCTGGTGCTCTTCCTTTCCCACAGATCCACAGCTGTTCCTGCTCAGTGGGTGGAGAGTGAGCCAGGCCTTCCACTTAAGGAGAAGAGAGAATTTAGGTGCCATTGATTTCTGCTAGCAGGAGGACAGGATGTCTACATCCCATTGAAGGACATGCCCAGATCCTTCCTGGCCACGTGGTGAGCAAAAATCTGTCACTGAAGTCTGCTGCCTTGGCAATCTATAGACTGCAAGTTCATGGAGAAACCAAGAGCCAGGAAACTGGAGTTAGAAAGCAGTGTGACGGCAGGCAGACTTGGAGAGTCTGGCTCTGTGAAGAACTCAGAGGCAGAATGGTCCAGCAATGTGACAAAGTCTCAGTACATCACCTCAGGGCAGAAGAGGACCCTGCAAGTCTCCACAGGGGCGTGAAGAATATCATGGAAACTCCATGGTTCCTCCTTGACAACATTCAGAAGGTTTTCCACTTTCTTGGAAGAGTCCCTTCCCTGCAAGCTGCCACTGCATGTTGGGGACATTTGGTTCCACATTCCCCTAGCTTTGCTGAAGGGTGTTAGCTTTGTCACTGTGGTAACTGGCCAAGCCAATGATCTTACTTCACAGACTCCTAAAGCTGTAGAGATAAACAGGACCTGTAACAAAGTTCTTTCTTATATTGACAGAATTTTTGCCTCCCTAGAACTTCTACCCATTAGTCTGTATTCTGAAGTTCCAGAGAATCAGGATTCTTTTTTATGTGACAGCCTTCCAAGTATTTGAAGGTATTCAAGAGACACAACATCTCATCGTAGTCAGGCAAATCACCGCTTGTTTCTCCAGTAATTGTTTCTAAGTCCCTCTTAACCCTCCTATTTTCATTAGATGTTTATAACTTGCTACTCAAAGTGTGGTCCACGGACCTACAGTTTTAGCATCACCTGGAAGCTTGCTAGAAATGCGGAATCTCAGGCTATGTCCTGGTTCTCCTGAATTAGAATCTGCATTTTAATAGGATCCATAGGTGATTTATACACACATTAAAGCTGGAGAAGTGTTGTTTTATAGCATCTTCATAGCAATTCTCACACACACATGCACATATGTTTACATGTAACCTCTATGCCAAACAATAGAATGATTAATTAAATTATGACATATCCAGGCTATGAGATATTATGCATTATGCATAGAAAATATTTAGAAATGACATAGACAGCTGGGGA
Organism: Pongo abelii; assembly: GCF_028885655.2. Classification (NCBI taxonomy): domain Eukaryota; kingdom Metazoa; phylum Chordata; class Mammalia; order Primates; family Hominidae; genus Pongo; species Pongo abelii. Next base: position 144,778,673 of record NC_085928.1, on the reverse strand, counting down.
AGCACTCATAATAAACCAAATGCTAGTTAGCTGATAACTAGCTTTTAAAGAGAGCCCTGACTACACCCTGGGCTTTGTTCAAAGCATAATAGTGATTGCCTCCTTGAATCATCACAATAACCCCACAAAGTAGATAGCAATGGTATTCTCATTTTAAAAGTGGTAAAAGAGGCCTGGACAGGGTGGGTAACTTGCTCATGATCACACAGCAAGAGCCCAGGCAGAATAATTCCAGAGCTTATGTGCCTAACCACTGCTACAGTCAAATGATAAAACCACAATTACAGAATTGTGTATGTGCTATGACTGAAACTATGAGGATATATATTGAACATTCTCTTGTGCTGTCATATTATGTCATTGTAATAAAAATAATAAAAACCAGCATGCCCAAACTGAATAAGCTTTATCCAGCCCCAACAGTATTTCTATCATCTGTTACATTTTCTTTCAATTTAAATAATGTTTACAATATAAAAATAATATACACTTATGGTAAAAAAATTTCATATACATGAAAGGAAATAAAATGAAAAGTAAAGAACTCCCTCCCCAGTACTCCTCCTCTGCTTTGAGATAACCATGTTAGCAGTTTCTTGTATATCTCTCAAAAAATGTGTTCTGCATTTAAAATAATGAACATGCACATGCACGCACACACACACAGATACATACATAATATTATACACACACTTTCTACTCTTAGCTTAGATACATCTGTTAAAGCAGCTTTGTGATTGGTTCCTGTTTTATTTATGATAAATTGGAACACCCAGATCTTTCTCACATGAAGTGTTATTAAGTTTTCGTCTCTCCATCTTGAACAGTTTTTTTTCTCATCTAAATGTAGTATATTTTATGTCTTCTTATTGAGTTTCATGTAGCTGGCTGTGTTCTAGTATTCCAGTGAATTAAATCTTTTTATTATTTTTTTTTTACTTTTGATTCTTAAGCATAGAAGCTCTTTCCTTCACAGTTCTAATAAGCGTGCCCTGATTTTTCATGCCTAGAGGGAATAACTGCAGGGAGGGGAACAGAGTGGTTTATGAGGATCACTATAATAGTGAAGAAAAAGAAAAAAACATATTAGCAATGGCTGTCTCCAGATGGCGGGACTTTTATTTTTAAGTTTTGCTTTTGACTATTTTCCAAATGGGTTAATTTCATCATTTAAAAAAGAAATGAAAGCTGTAGTTTTGGACAGTAGATATTGTTTCTGCCTGTTCACTACCTTCCTGGAAGATTTCATACCTCCATTCCCTTTGCTGCAAGACTGTAGCATCTCTCAGTGGAGTAGTCAGTGCGTACACATCTAATCCACTGATACTGGGTTTGGGCCAGGTGACTTGCTCTGGCCAATAGGATGTTAGCCAGGGTGATATGAACAGAGGTCTGAACTTGTTGGTGCAGTTTGGCTTGGTGACTTATGCTTCTGCTGCACACCACCTACCTTGGGAAGAGCAAGCTCTGGGTAGCCACTGGTCCTGGAATTGAGAGCCCTAGGAGAAGATTTGAAGCTGGCCGTCAGCCTGAGGAATAAAGCCCCATCCCCCCATCAACCCACAGAATGCTGAATGAGAAAAATCATGTAACTTGGGAAGTTTGATTTTGTTTTTGTACAGCATCATTAGAGTAATAGTTGACTAGAATGGGGAGTCAACTACCCCTAAGCCTACTGGTATGTCGTAAGCAGTTGCCACCTCTTGCAGGTGTTGCAGCTCCCCTCTTCTTGCTTTGAGCCCCCATCACCAGCCATGCCAGCTGTGCCTAATCATGCTGCCCTTAGGTCACCTACCTCCTACCATCACTTGCACAGCAGTTCATGAGGTGGAAGCCATTCTTCCTGGCTGGTCCTAATATTCTTTTCTTCAAAAGTTCCTGTACTGTGGAACAAGAAGGGCTCTGGCATTCACCTAATTAAGAAGTGCTATCGATTGAATCATGTGCCCTCCAAAATTCATTTGTTGATGTCCTAACCAGCCCCACGTGTTTCTCAGAATGTGATCATATTTGGAAATAGAGGCATTGCAGATGTAATTATCTAGGAAGAGGTCTTAGTGGAGTAGGTGGGACCCTAATCCAATATGACTGGTATCATTCTATGAAAGTGGAAATTTGGATACAGGGACACACACACTGGGAGAACACCACGTGAAAGTGAAAGCAGAGATTAGGGTGATGTTTCTACAAGCCAAGGAAAGCCAAAGATTGCCAGGAAGCCTCTAGAAGCTAGAGGAGAGACAGAATATACTCTTTCTTGGCCTCACAAAAAAGCAACCCTGCCAACACCTTGCCTTCAGACTTCCAGCCTTCAGAACTGGGAGACAATAAATTTCTGTTGTTTAAGCCACCTAGTTTTGGCACTTTGTTACAGCAGCCCCAGGAAACTAATGCAGGTGTCCACCAAACAGCACAGCTATCCTCTCTGTTCCTTTCAGTGCCCTTGGAAGAACAATTCTGTCACTACAACTCCCTCCCTCCAGAAGCTGGACCCACTTCTGTTGACATTGAGTGAACAAGTGACATATTCCTTTCTTCTCCTTCTCCTTCAGAATGAGTCCTTTCCTCACAGAGAATATTGTATCCACCCCACCTTATACCTGCCATTCAAGGAGCTCAAGCCTGGGGTCTGGGGTCTATTCCCACAAATCCCATCATTGTGCTTCTGGTGGCTGACTTTCTGCAGTAGGAATCCTAAGTACCTCTCTGCAGGTCCCATGTAGATATGTTGATGGCCCTGTCAACAAAGACTGAGCTACATACTACGCTGCCTTCCACATTGCCATAAGCCTATAACCCTACTCATTAGAAGTGACTGATCACTCAGGAGCTGGGCTGCCCTCCAACCCACATCATTGAATCTAACCACATGGATAATCATAAAAAGACTAACCATGTGAAAACACCCTGATAGTGTGAAACACAGATATCTGTGGGGGTACCCTTAATTTGGTGGGCTAGTAATTTTATCAAAATGTGAAGGAAAGTTCAAATTAGAATATTAGAAAGCTATAGCTGAGGATTTAGAGATTGTCAAGCTCATACCTCCATTTTACTGATAAGGAACCTGAGGCGCAAGGGAGGAAATGACTTGGCCAAAGTGAGTTCTTGGCAAAGCCAAGACCAGAATACAAGTGTTCCACTTCGGTTTTCATAAGATCACATTAACAAGGTCTTTTTTTGGAATTTATTATGGCTTTAATTAATCACTGCTTTATTTTCTAATTGTTCCCTGATCATTGGTTTAGTAATCTATTTCATTTTTTATTATATAAGCAAATATTTTTTGTTTTTTAATTATAGAAGCAAACATGCATATTATTATACAATTTTACATTGTACAGTAGAGACCACTGTGGAAAATGTTACCCTAGTTTTCCCACTTCAGCCCAAACACAGAAGTTCCTCTCCGCTGTAACCACTTATAACGCCTCTTGTCTTTGGCATTTCTGATGGGTACCATTAAATAATATGCTCATCTTCTTTTATGTTCAAACTTCAGACAGCATTAATTCTAGTTTTCTAAATGATTATCTTTTTAAATAACATAATCAAACTTCTGTTTTTTTAACATTTTAGACATTATCTACTCCCCACAATATATGGGGAAGAAATAAACATTTGTCTCTCCCTTGCACCTTTTGTGTGGTCGAAGTTTGTAACATTTATTTTTATTCGGTAACTATAGTTTAGTTATTTTAGCCATAACTTACCCATAAGTTAATTCCAAAAAAATAGCATTTTAAATATTATGACTATGTAAATATTATTCATTGCAGGCTGGGTGCAGTGGCTCACGCCAGCACTTTGGGAGATCAAGGCAGGTGGATTGCTTGAACCCAAGAGTTTGAGACCAGCCTGAGCAACATGAAGAAATCCTGTCTCTACAAAAAATACAAAAAAATTAGCTGGGTTTGGTGGTGCTTGCCTGCAGTCCCAGCTACTCAGGAGGCTGAGATGAGAGTATTGTTTGAGCCTGGGAGGTCAAGTCTGCACTGAGCCGTGATGGCACCACTGCACTCCAGCCTGGGTGATAGAGACCCTGCCTCAAAACAAACAAACAAAAAAACTCATTGTACTTCCCAAGCCTCTGTTTTTTTTTTTTTTTTCCTTCAAAAATACACATTCTCCTTTGTTACTAAGGAAGACTGCTTAGAAAGTAAAGCCAAATAGTTTGCACTTTTCTCCCACCCCTCTCAGCTCATTCCTTCCAGCTCATGGCCATGCCTCATTTTTAATTTGTTTTTAATGACAGGACCATGTTTCTTTTGGGCAGCTTTTCATTTTTCCTAAACATCTGGAGATTCTTTTCACATTTGACTAATAGAAGACCTTTATGTGTTCTCTTTATACTATAGATTGAATAAATTTCCTCTTATTTCTTCAAAAACGTTCATTCTTTCTTTGTGGAAGTCCTCTATCCTCCTGTTTTTATGGGACTATGCCCTATAAATGCTGCACAGCAGTTACCTCATTGTGAAAGTCCATGTTTTCTTCTTTCTTTTATTTCCTTTTTGGCTATCTGGGAATATATTCTTGAGCATTTCTGTTTCAGAAAATGTACATCAATGGAATTTAACCTTTCTAAATTGTCATTTCACCCTCATGTTTGATTGATCATTTAGACTGGCACAGAATTCTTGGTTCAAATAATTTGTCCCTCAGAATTTTGAAAGCATTCCACCTTTGTCTTCTAGAATTTGTTGTTGGACCTGGGAAATCTGCATCCATTTGATTTTTCTTCTTTTGAGGTAAACTTGTTTTCTTCTCTCTAGGAAGTTGTAGGATCTTTTATTCTTTGGAGTTCAGAACTTTTGATATCACTCACATAAGGAAATAGCCAAGTAGACAACACTGAGATATCATTCTCACTGATCAGGTGAGTTGAGTCTGATAATATATTTTGTTGGACAGGGAGAAAGACACTGAATTCTCCTCACTCTTGGTGGGAATAAAAATATATACAAACTCAATGGATGCAGATTTAACAACACATATAAAAATGAGCAGTATGTATACACTTTAACCAGCATTTTTGACATTTAGGAATATATTATCTTGAAATACTAATCTAGACGTACAAAGATATTTATACAAGGAGAATCATTGTAGTATTGTTTGTATAACATCAATTATTTTTAAGCCAGATATTCATTATGAGTGGTCTTATTAAAACATTACAAATCTACGATTTGTCAAAAGCTTTTATGCATTAATCTCTGTTGGCATTTGGTGGGACCTTTCAGTCAAGAGTCGCTTTCTTTAGCTCCAGAGTGTTTTCTTCTAACATTTCCTTGAAAATTTGCCACTAGCCATTTTCTTTTTTCAGTTTACTCCTTTTAAATCTCTTCTATAAGGGTGTTGAAGCTGCTGTATCTGTCTGACAGCTCCTTAACTTCCTTTTTTTTTTTTTTTGAGACAGAGTCTCGCTCTGTCGCCCAAGCTGGAGTGCAGTGGCACAATCTCGGCTCACTGCAAGCTCCGCCTCCCGGGTTCACGCCATTCTCCTGCCTCAGTCTCGCGAGTAACTTTCAATAATACTTTTAATTTTGCTCTATGTTTTGAGACATTATCATAACTTTATCTGCCAGAGAACCAACTTTGTCTTCAGCTGGGCTCTTATTATTCAGGATGCAATTTATTTTTTTTATTTTTCCAGTCACATTTGATTACTAAAAACACATTTTGCTTTCTGATTGCAGTCTTTAAATTGTCCAGTTTTCTACGGATGCAATTTTCTTTTAAATTACTGTTTTTGTATACTAATAAGAGTTAATTTTAGGTGCACAATATTCTGAACTTTGCTGTTTTTCTTCTCTCATTGTATCTTCGCAATTGTTACATGTCAGTACCCGTAGAGGTACTTCAATTCTTCTTAATAGCTACATTGTATTTCACTCTCTATTTTACATACGTGTAATTTTTTGACAAGTCCACTAATGATAGATTTCTGGCTTTTAAACAGTAATTGATGTGGCCGGGCATGGTGGCTCACGTCTGTAATCCCAGCACTTTGGGAGGCTGAGGCCAGCGGATCACAAGGTCAAGAGATCGAGACCATCTTGGCCATCATGGTGAAACCCCATCTCTATGAAAAATACAAAACAAATTAACTGGCTGTGGTGGTGCGCGCCTGTAGTCCCAGCTACTCAGGAGGCTGAGGCAGGAGAATCACTTGAACCCAGGAGGCAGAGGTTGCAATGAGCCCAGATTGCGCCACTGCACTCCAGCCTAGCAACAGAGCGAGACTAGGTCTCTAAAAAAAAAAAGTAATTGATGTTATACAAACAGTACTACAATGACTCTCCTTGTATAAATATCTTTGTACATATAGATTAGTATTTCAAGAGAATATATTCCTAGATGTCAAAAGAGCTAAAAGAGCTGGTCAAAGTGTGTACGTATTGCTCATTTTGATATGTATTGTCAAGTCCCCATCCATTGAGTTTGTACGTATTTATGTTCTCACAAGGACTGAAGATCATTCTTTCTCCCTCCCAACAAAGTATATTATCAGACTTGACCCATCTGATCAGTGAAAATGGTATCTCAGTGTAGTCTACTTTGCATTTTTCTTATTATGAGTAATATTTCTATATTCTGATCAAATTTCTATATTCTGAAAAGTCTTTTGCAATTTCATTTCTGTTAACTATCTAGTTAAACCTGGACCACCTTTCTATTAAGTTATTGATATCTTCAAGGTTTTATAGGAATTCTTTATGTGTTAAAGAAATTAGTCTTTTGTTGTCATATGGGCTAAAAGCATTTATTTTGACACTACTTATGAAATTTTATCATCCTAAATTTTCAATAAATTTGTGAAATTTAGAATAGCTTTAGTTTTAAAGAAAAATGGTGAAGACAGTACAGAGTTCCCATATACCCCACGCCAGTTTCTCCTATTATCAACATTAGTATGGTTAAATTGTAACAGTCCATGAACCAATATTTGTGCATTATTATTAACTAAAATCCATTCTTTATTCTGATTCCCTTAGTTTTTACCAAATGTCTTTTTCTGTTCTAGGATCTTGTCACATTACACCTAGTCATCATGTTTCCTTAGACTCTGCTTGCCTATGACAGTTTCTCAGACTTTCCGTATTTTTGATGACTTTGACAATTTAAGTAATAATGATCAGGTATTTTGTAGAATGTCCTTTAGTTGGGGTGTGTCTGATGCTTTTCTCATGATTGGACTGGGAGGAAGATCAGAGGTAAAGTGTCATTTTCATCAAGTCATGTAAAGTAAACACATTATAACCATGACTTATCACTGTTGGTGTTAACCCTGATGACCTGGGTGAGGGAGTCAGGCCTCCACCATAAAGCTCCTCCCTTTTCCCCCCTTTCCATATTTGACTCTGAAAGGATGTCACTATGTGCGACCCACACCTAAGGAGTTGGGACTTACACTTCACTTCCTTTAAGCAGAGTATCTTCTTGAATTGCTGGGAATTTTGCATGGCTGATTTGTCTGTTCTCTTCTCCTCCCCCATTTATGTACTGATGTATTTGCTTGTTTATTCAATGATTTATTTATGTCAGTGTGAACTCCTGAATATTTATTTTGTACTTTGGCTTATAATCTAATACCACTTTATTTTGTTGCTCAAATTGTTCCAGCTTTGGCCACTGACAATTCTTTCAGTTGGTTCCTTTGTCCCTTTGTCATATCCTCATCATTATGGGTTTTTTGTTCTTTAAACATTTCTTTATGGCATTGAACGATGCTCCAAGCTCATTTTGTATATTTCTTGCTCCAGCCCTAGAATCAGCTATTTCTCCAAACAAATAAAAATACAAATGAAATAAAATAAAGAGCCCTGTTCTTTTTACTGGAGCATGGTATGAAAACCAAAGCTGGAGTTTTTGGTATGCTCATTGCTATTGAAATGGCATCACTTCTAGGCCTTCTCAACTGACAGAGCAGGGAATAGATATGTGTATGCTAACCAATGAATATATACATGTCTATAAATATTCCTATATTTAACATTTGAATGTATATTAAGCTAGACATGAACTCATATTGACGTTTTCAACTGTAACTCAGTACCACATGAATTGTTTTATCCTCCTTCCATGCTCATCTGCAAAATCCTACACTAACAGTGAGAAATCTGTGTCCTACCATCTGCCATCCATTTACCTAATTGTTCAATTCCAGTATATATGTACAGTGCTTTCAGAATTATTGACCTGTACCTTCATGGGAAGCAACTTTACCAACTACGGTACAGTGCTTAAGGTCAAGTCCTTTTGTTTTCAGTCTTATAGATTCTATTCATTTCCAAAGGTTAGATCAGCACCTTTTGTCCTGTCTCCTTCAGTGTGGTTGTTCCATGCATTTGTAATATAGTTTATTCTTTTGTCACATTCTAATTTTCACCCTGGGATCCTTAACCTCTTAAATGATCTTTTACAATTTACATACATTAAGATTTACTCTTTGTGATGTAAAGTTCTATGGGTTTTGACAAATTTATAATGTCATGTAGCCACTATGACAGTATCATACAGAATAATGTCACCATTCTAAAAATCCCTGTTTCACTTGTTCAACTCTCTCTCCCTGACCTAAACCCCTAGCAGTCACCGATCTATTTACCATTTCTATAATTTTGTTCTTGCAAAATGTCGTATAAATGGAATAACACAGTATTGTAGCCTTTTCAGACTGGCTTCTTTTACTTAGCAATATACATTTAAAATTAATTCATGTTTTAGTGTAGCTTGATGGTTCATTCCTCTTTATTATTAAGTGGTATTCCATTGTATGGATGTGCCACAGTTTGTTTATCCATTCACTTATCAAAGGACACCTTGGTTGCTTCTATTTTGGAGTAATTATTAATAAAATGGCTATAAATATTCACATGCAGGTTTTGTGTACATATTAATAAGTTTTCAAAACAGTTAGGTAAATACCTAGAAGTGTGATTGTTGGATCATATAATACAAGTATGTTTGGCTTTGTAAGAAACTGCCAAACTGTTTTCCAAAGTGGTTGTACTATTTTACATTTCCACCAGCAATAAAGGAGAGCTTCTGCTCCTCCACATCCTTATCAATATCCTCTGTGTAGCTTTTTGAAACTGTGTAATCTATTATTGTTAATTATAGTCATCCTATAGTGGTATAGAACACTAGAACTTATTATTCTTGTCTACCTGTAATTTTGTATACTTTAACAAATTTCTCTAATGACAAATGATGATTACCATCTTCTCAATTGCTTATTTGCCATCTGTATATCTTTTGGGTAAAGTGTCTGTTCAGATCTTTGGCCCATTTTAAAATTAGGTTGATTTTTTTATTGTTAAATTTTAAGAGTTCTTTGTACAACTTGGATACTTGCCTTTTATCAGGTATGTGTTTGCAAATATGTTCTCCCAGTCTGTAACTTGTCTCTTCATTCTTTTGACAGTAGTTTCAGCAGATCAGAATTTTTAATGTTAATGAAGTCCAATATATCAAATTTTTTATGGATCATGCTTTCCATGTTGTATTTAAAAATTCATCACGCAGTCCAAGGTCATGTAGATTTTATCATGTATTATCTTTTGTAAGCTTTATAGTTGCTGAATGTTTTGATACATTTTACTGGAAGTTCCAGCCAGGGAAATAAGGTAAAAAAGAAAAAGGATGAAAGAAAGAGAAAAAGAAAAAGAGAAAGAGAGGAAGAACAAAAAGAAATCAAGAAAAAGAGGAAAGACATCTAGATTGGAAAAGAAGAAATAAAACTGTCTTAATTTGCACATATATGAGTGTCTATGTAGAAATTTCAAAGGATGTAAAAAATGGCTACTAGAATTAATAAGTAAATTTAGCAAGGTCAATATAAAATAAATTATATTTCTGTATGTTAGAGATGAACACTTGAAAATATAAATTTAAAAACTCCACTTACGAAAGCATTATAAATACAAAGTACTAACAAAATATAGTCTAAGATTTGTAAGCTGTAGTTATAAAACATTAATGAAGGGTAAAAAATAAGCCCTAAATAAATGAAGTGATGTATCTATAAATCTATAAATTCATTGCAACCCATTGAAAATGCCAGCAGGCCTTTGTAGAAGTCAGAAAGCTGATTCTAAAATCTATATGGAAAGGTAAAGGACTTAGAACAGTTAAACATTTTTCTTTAGAGAACATAATATTCCTTATGAAATGAGGAATATTTATTCCTCATTACAAGACTTACCATAAGGCAACAATAATTAAGACAATATAATATGTGTAAAAGGTTAGATATACTAATAAATAGAACAGAATAGAGATAGCAAAGTAGATTCAAATATTTATTCAGTTGACTTTGTACAAAAGTGCCAATGTAGTTCAATGGATAAAGAACAGTCTTTTCAGCAAATATTGATGGCACAGTTGGATACACAAACACACACACCCACACACACACATACACACACACAAATGAACCTGAAACTATACCTTGCATCATATATGAAAAAAATTCAAAATAGATTAAAAACCTAAATATACAGCACAAAACTATAAAACTTATCAAAGAAAATAATAAAAGGAAATGTTTGCACCTTAAATTAGGCAAAGATTTACTAGAACATGAAAGCATAAAGTATAAAATAAAAATTTTAAAAACTGAAATTGATTTAATCAAAATTTAAAATTTAGGCTCTTTGAATGTTAACAAAATAAAAAGAGAAGCTATAGACTGGAAGTAGATGTCTGCAAGAAAAAAAATCTGGTAAAATACATCACTCCAGAATACACAAAGAACTCTGTTTTGCAGAAACTTTTTAGTTTGGGCCCACCATGGTGGCTCACACTTGAAATCCCAACACTTTGGGAGGCTAAAGTGGGAGGATTGTTTGAGGTCAGGGGTTTTAGACCAGCCTGGGCAAAATAGCAAGACCCCTTCTATACAAAAATTTTTTTAAAAAATAGCTGAGCATGGTGGCATGCACCTGTAGTCCTAGCTACTTGAGAGGCTGAGGCAGGAGGATTGCTTGAGCCCAGGAGTTCAAGGCTGAAGTGAGCTATGATTGTACCACTGCACTTCAGCTTGGGCAACAGAGTAAGGCCCTGTCTCCAAAAAAAAAAAAAAAACCCAAACAAACAAACAAACAAACAAAACAGAAGAGAAAAGTTAAAAGTTAAAGAAACTTTTTAGGTTGATGTAATCCCACTTGTTTATTTTTTGCTTTTGTTGCCTATGCTTTTGGTGAGCTATCCAAAAAAGTTCTTGCCAAAGCCAATATCAAATAGCTTTTTCCCCTGTTTTTTTCCTATTTTTGCCAGCAGTTTTATGGGTTCAGGTCTTAGGTTTAGGCGTTTACTCCATTTTCAGCTGACTTTTATGTATGATGTAAGATAAGGGTCCAGTGTTATTCTTTTGAATGTGGATATCCAGTTTTTACAACACTATTTATTAAGAGACTATCCTTTATTGTGTCTTTTTGGTGGCCTTGTTGAAAATTCATTGACTGTGCAGATGGCTCCTGACTTATAATGTTTCAACCTACAATTCTTTGACTTTATAATGGTACCCATCCAACCATTTTGTTTTTCACTTTCAGTACAGTATGCAAAACGTCACACTGGATATTCAATACTTCATTACAAAATAGGGTTTATGTTAGATGACTTTGCCCAACTGCAGGTTAATCTAAGTGTTCTGAGCATGCTTAAGATTGGTTAGGCTGAATTATGATGTTTGGTAGGTTAGGTGTATTAAATGCATTTTCGACTTACAATATTTTAAAACTTACAGTGGGTTTATTGTTACACAACACCATTGTAAGTCGGGGAACATCTGTATATGCTTGGGTTTACTTATGGGCTCTCTATTCTGTTCTATTGGTCTATATATGTCAGTATTATACTATTTTAGTTACTATTGTTTTATAATATAATTTGAAATTGGGAAGTGTGATGCCTCTGGCTTTGTTTTTCCTTCCCAAGATTATTTTGGCTACTGAGGGTCTTTTGTGATTACACAGAAAATTGTTTTTCTATTTCTGTGAAAAATTCCATTGGGGTTTTGATAGGGATTGTGTTGAATGTGTATACTGCTTTAGTTATTGTAAACATTTTAATAATATTTATTCTTCTAATCTGTGAACATGTGGTATCTTTCCATTTATTTGTATCTTCCTCAATTTCTTTCATCAACATTTTATAGTTTACAGTGTAGAGATCTTTCACTTCCTCGGCTAAACTTATTCCTATTTTATTATTTCTGATGCCATTGTAATGGGATTGTTTTCTTGATTTCTTTTCTAGATAGATCATTATTAGTGTACAGAAATGTAACTGATTATTATATGTTAATATTTTATCCTGCAGCTCTACTGAGTTTATTAGTTCCAATAGTGTTTTAGTGGAATCTACATCTAGAGTTGTGTCATCTGCAAACAGGGATGATTTTACTTCTTCCTTTCTGATTTGAATGTCTTTTAATTTTTTTCTTGTCTGATTGCTCTTGCTAGTACTTCTAGTACTGTGTTAAATAGAAGTGGTAAGAGTAGGCACCCTTGTCTTATGTCAGATCTTACAGGAAAAGCTTTCAGTTTTTCCCACATAATAAGTTAATATCAAAAATGTATTTAAAAACTCCCATAACTCAATAGGAAAAAGACAAGTAATCTGGTAAAAAAAAAAAATGAGTAAAGGATTTGAATAGACATTTCTCCAAAGAAAACAATAAAATATCCAAAAGTTACGTGAAAAAAAGGTGCCCAATGTCACTAATCATCAGGGAAATGCAAACCAAATCCATAATGAGGTATCACCTCAGACCTGTTAGAATGGCTGTTTTTAAAAAGACAAGAGGAGACTGATTTGAGTAATAATAAAACTCTGCTCTCCTGCACAGCTGGCTCTGCATGAATTACTCTTTCTCTATTGCAATTCCTCTGTCTTGATGGATTGGCTCTGTCTAAGCAGCAGGCAAGGTGAACCTTTTGGGTGGGTACAAATTCAGGGCTTGTCCAGGATTGCCCTTGTGGCTACCTGCCTGTGCTTCAGTGACCCCCCTCCATTGATGGATCCAGAAGCCAGCCCAAGTGGTTGCCTAGTTCTCTTGGACTGGGGGCTGATTCTGGTACTCTCTCTACTGGTGGGGCATTGCCAGCCCAATGTGCATGGATTAAATTGCAATAGAGAAATAGTCCTGGGGACACATCCCTTAACTCTAGCCCTATCACAGGGTATCTGTCTGTAGCCCCATGGTTGGGTGTCTAGATTGGTGAGCATCCTAGGCTCTGCCAATGCATCCTTCCTTCTCCCTACTGGTTCTGTAGTCCTATGGTGGGGTGTCTGTAGCCCCATTGCAGGGCGTCTGTAGCTCCACCATGGGGTGTCTGTGTCTGTAGCCTCATTGCAGAGTGTTTGTTCAGCTCTTGGGTCTCAGTTTGCTCCTTCTAACTAGTAGGAAGAGTCCCGGTTTAGGAGACTTCTCCTCAATCAGGAAGATTTTGAGGAGGTTTCTCAGATGGAGAATAGTCATCCAATTAAGAAACTGACAAATGAAAAACTTTACAAGTGCTGAATCTTCTGTCTGTCTGTCTGTGTATTTATATGTGTTGTATGTTTATATATAAAAGAGCTCTGATTAGTTGGCTTAGAAAAATAAGCACTTAAATCAAATATTTTGTCAGAAAAATAGAAACTTTAATGCCTTTTTGTTCGCGTGACTTTAGTAATCTTTTGAAAATAAAGACAGTTTTAAAGATTATTGGTAAAATCAAATGCCTTGAAAATGTAGACATTTTGTCTAAATTAAGGTCAGATATCAGATTTGCAAAATGCTTTAAGGTCAAACTGTTTCTTTGACTTCTGAAAATTGTTCGATTTACCTACTTTGGAGCATTAGATTATAGGTAAGGGCTGGGGACATATGGAGAGCCATGCCCGCTAGCTATGCTAAAAGCAGTCAGACCTTATCTTAATTTCTGTCTGATGTCCTAGGCTCCACCCCAGTACATAATTAAAATCTCTTTCTTATCAAATTTTTACTAAAAATAAAAGTTGCTAAGAGTTAACATTGTTACATGTAGTTGAGACCACTGGAGAAACAGTTTTACGTACAAGGTGTGTAGGGAGTGTGTTTTTGGTAAAAGATTATAAGAAGGCATGGGAATATGGCTTTTGTTAAAGGGAATGTAATTTTGTCTAGTTCAGAGGGTTTTAATGACTGTCTTAACCTAAAAGAGCAATGGAACAAAACTGAAGGTTTAAGCAAAGTGAAAAGGGTTTGTAAAGGGTTGATCTTGTAAAAATTCTGTGGGTATAAGCAAGTTGGCTAAGATTTAAAAGAAATTATTTAGCTTTTTTCCTTAGGTTAAAACATTAAAGTCATACTGATGTGAAGCCAGAATCTGGGCCCATGTGTCCAAATAACAGGGGTTTCTTAGAAAACTGATCTGCTGTTTGATGGAATATTGTAAAGGGTTCTGAAAAGTTTATGAAAATCTTACCTTATGGTCAAACTAATAAAAACTGGGTAGAGACATAAAATTTTATTTAAAAAACTAGCTTTAACATTAAAGATGCACTAATGCAAGTATAAAATTTATTTTTCCCTTTTGAAGATGATTTTTATGTAATGTTAAAATATAATGAAAGGGTTTTGTTTTCTCCTTTGGGTAAATGGCAAAGAAAAAAAAGGAGGAGAGGGAGAAGAGACAGATTCAGTTGGCCTCATGCTATCTTCATTGGGTCTTGTTTGAAAGCTAAGTCTCCTCTATCAGAGTAAAAGTTTTTCTTTTTTAAAATTTTTTTTGGAGTTATCATTTTGGCCAAATAAATGACTTGTGGTGACCTGGGATTCTATTTTGTGATATCCAGTGTTTTAAACCTTTGATATTTGACAAATTTTCCAAAATCAAATTATAAATTCTGTCTCTTTCTTACCTAATATTTTAGATATTAGGTCCTCTAAAGTTCAAAGATGACATTTGGCTTATTTGGTACAAAAATCATACAGGAAGCACTGTTAAATATGAAATGATGTCTGGCTTTCTTTGGTCTATATTTTATTTTGTCTATATTTCTTTTGTCTATATGTTATTGGTATATGTTGTATATGTATATATGTATATGTTCTGAAATTATGTAAAACTCCTATAATTCTAATATAGTTTAGCATATATTCTCAGTGCTTTTTCTGCAATGTGACACTGACCATTTTCCTAGCAAGAGGTAGAGTCTATTTCTGTACCTTTTGAAATATTGACTGTTAAATATGATCCAGCCTCGTGACATACTTGGACCAATAGACTAGATGATTTGCAATTTCTAAAGATGCCCTCAAGAAAGCTTGCAGCTTCCATTCACAATCTCTTAAAACCCAACTGTCTTGTAAATTTGTTGGAGTTCATTGTAGATTCTGGATATTAGCCCTTTGTCAGATGAGTAGGTTGCAAAAATTTTCTCCCATTTTGTAGGTTGCCTGTTCACTCTGATGGTAGTTTCCTTTGCTGTGCAGAAGCTCTTTAGTTTAATTAGATCCCATTTGTCAATTTTGGCTTTTGTTGCCATTGCTTTTGGTGTTTTAGACATGAAGTCCTTGCCCATGCCTATGTCCTGAATGGTATTGCCTAGGTTTTCTTCTAGGGTTTTTATGGTTTTAGGTCTAACATTTAAGTCTTTAATCCATCTTGAATTGATTTTTGTATAAGGTGTAAGGAAAGGATCCAGTTTCAGCTTTCTCCATATGGCTAGCCAGTTTTCCCAGCACCATTTATTAAATAGGGAATCCTTTCCCCATTTCTTGTTTTTGTCAGGTTTGTCAAAGATCAGATAGTTGTAGATATGTGGCATTATTTCTGACGGCTCTGTTCTGTTCCATTGATCTGTATCTCTGTTTTGGTACCAGTACCATGCTGTTTTGGTTACTGTAGCCTTGTAGTATAGTTTGAAGTCAGGTAACGTGATGCCTCCAGCTTTGTTCTTTTGACTTAGGATTGACTTGGTGATACAGGCTCTTTTTTGGTTCCATATGAACTTTAAAGTAGTTTTCACAACCCCATCAAAAAGTGGGCGAAGGACATGAACAGACACTTCTCAAAAGAAGACATTTATGCAGCCAAAAAACACATGAAAAAATGCTCACCATCACTGGCCATCAGAGAAATGCAAATCAAAACCACAATGAGATACCATCTCACACCAGTTAGAATGGCAATCATTAAAAAGTCAGGAAACAACAGGTGCTGGAGAGGATGTGGAGAAATAGGAACACTTTTACACTGTTGGTGGGACTGTAAACTAGTTCAACCCTTGTGGAAGTCAGGGTGGCGATTCCTCAGGGATCTAGAACTAGAAATTCCATTCAACCCAGCCATCCCATTACTGGGTATATACCCAAAGGACTATAAATCATGCTGCTATAAAGACACATGCACACGTAGTTTATTGCAGCATTATTCACAATAGCAAAGACTTGGAACCAACCCAAATGTCCAACAATGATAGACTGGATTAAGAAAATGTGGCACATATACACCATGGAATACTATGCAGCCATAAAAAATGATGAGTTCATGTCCTTTGTAGGGACATGGATGAAATTGGAAATCATCATTCTCAGTAAACTATCGCAAGAACAAAAAACCAAACACCGCATATTCTCACTCATAGGTGGGAATTGAACAATGAGAACACATGGACACAGGAAGGGGAACATCACACTTCGGGGACTGTTGTGGGGTGGGGGGAGGGGGGAGGGATAGCATTGGGAGATATACCTGATGCTAGATGACGAGTTGGTGGGTGCAGCGCACCAGCATGACACATGTATACATATGTAACTTACCTGCACGTTGCGCACATGTACCATAGAGCCTAAAGTATAATAATAATAATAATAATAATAATAATAATAATAATTTTAAAAAAAAGCACACAAAAAAAAAAACCCAACTGTCCTGTGTGGAAGTCTGAGCTAACCATGTGGACAGGTTTCATGCAGAATCAAGGTGATATATCCAAATCCCTGCTCAAATCTCATGCTGAAATGTAATCCCCCGTGTCAGAGGTGGGGCCTGGTGGAAGGTGTTTGGGTCATGGGGGAGGATCCCTCATGTACTGGTGCTGTCTTCCAGACAGTGAGTGAGTTCTTGCAACATCTGGTTGTTTAAGTGTGTAGCACCTCCCTCTGACCCCCACCCACTGTCTTTTGCTCCTTCTTCTACCCTATGATGTGTCTGTTCCCCTTCACCTTGTGCCATGATTGTAAGTTATGTGAGGCCTCACCAGAAGCAAATGCCAGTGCCATGGTTTCTCCACACCCTGCAAAACCATGCCAATTAATCCTTTTCTCTTTATACTATTTTTTTTTAAAAAAGACAAGAGATAGCAAGTATTAGCAACGGTGTGGAGAAAAGGTAAACATGGTATACTGCTAGTGGGAATGTAGAATGGTATAGCCAGTATGGAAAGCAATATGGAGGTTTCTGAAGAAATTAGAGAACAGAATTACCATATGACCCAGCAACCTCTCATCTAAGTGTATATCCAAAGGAAATGAAATCACCGCCTTGTAAAGATAGTAAAGATATCTATGCTCCATGGTTCTTGTAGCATTGTTCACAATAGTCAAGATATGAAAATGCCCTAAATGTCCATCAGTTGATGAATGGATAAAGACATTGTAGTGTATATTTATGGATATTTTCTAACTTTAAAAAAGGAGATCCTGCCATTGCTGCAACAGCTTCGATGACCGAAAGGACATTATGATAAGTGAAATAAGCCAGACACAAGAAGAAAAATACTGCATGATCTCACTTACATGTGGAAACTAACAAAACAAACAAACAAAACAAAAACAAAACTTGAATACATAGAAATAGAGGTAAGAAAGATGGTTACCAGAGGTCGGGGGTGGGAAAATGGGGCAATGGAGGTCAAAGGGCACAAAGTTTCAGTTACGTATTATAAATAACCCCAGTGATCCAAAGTATAGCCTGAGTACTGTAGTTAATAATATTGTATCCTGGAAATTTGATAAGAGAGTAGGTTTTATATATTTTTACCTACCAAAAAGTGGAAGCTATGTGAGATGATAGATATGTCAATTTGCTTGGCTGTCAGAATCATTTCACTGTGTGTATGTATATCAAAACATCATGCTGTATACCTTAAATATATACAACTTTTTAAAAAAAGTTCAGGAATTTCCAGGGTGCTATTGATCTACACTTGAGCTGTCTCCTTATGATAGCCACAAGGATATGTAATTTTGAAAACTGAAAAAAAAAAGAACTCTCAAAACTCAATAATGAGAAGAAACACAGCCCAATTAAAAAATGGGAAAAAGAATTGAACAGATGCTTCACCAAGAAGACACACAAAATGGTAAGTAAGCACATGAAAAGATGCTTGACATCATTAATCAATATGAAAATGCAAATTAAAACCACAGTGAAATACCACTGCATACCTATTAGAATGACTGAAATTTTTAAAAACCAGAAAAACGAAAAATCCATATCAAGTACAAGAATGTGAAGTAATTGACAATGTTCATAGATTGCTACTAGGGAAGAAAAATCGTACAACCACTTAGGAAAGCAGTTTGTCCGCTTTTTTATAAAGTTAAACATGAACTCCTTACATTGCCCAAGAATTTACTCCAAACTAATTACTTAAAAGAAATGAAAACATATGTTCACACAAAGAACTGTACAGAGAAAACCTGAACAGAGATGTTTGTAGCATATTTATTCAAAATAGTAAAAAACTAGAAATAATCCAATCATGATCCAATCCAATCATGCCATCAACAAGTGAATGCATGGTGGAGGAATTGTTTTATATGCATACAATAGAATGCTACTTAGGAATAAAAACCAAATAAACTAATGACACATACATTACATGGATTAATTTCAAAGACACTGTGCTAAGCACAAGAATCCAGACACAAATGGCTGTGTTCTTTGTGAGTTCATTTATATGACATTCTGGAAAAGGCAAAATTACAGAGACAAAAGTCTGATTATTGGTTTCCAGGAGCTGAGGATGGAGGAAATAATTTTTTGACAAAGGAACACATAGAACTTTGTGCAGTGTTTAAAAAGTATTCTACATTGATTCTGGTAGTGGTCATATGACTGTAGTATTTGTATACCTTCACAGGAATGTATATCTCAAAACGGTGAACTTCACGCAAATTTTATGTTAAGAGGTAATTCTCCATAGATTTTTCTGCATGACTTATGGGCCACACAATGATTGCCCTTTGTTCTGGATGATTTTCTCAAGAATGTTTTCATTATGCCCTGGTGGACAGAGATAGTGTCACCCTCTGGAGCAAATTGCAGGCCTAATTATTAATACTATCCAGTATAATAAAGATAAAGTCTCTTTCTGGAGCAAAGGGAGGACTAACTGTTGAGTAAATTCAGGGGTCCTCTTCTGTAATGCAGCGCACTGTGGCAGGTGTCGTCTGGCTCTCATCATGTTACCCTATGGGATTTGAGGCTCAGGGAACTGGCCCCCAAATAATGACACTTTAGTTACTGCTATTGGTGTGAGTAGTAAATTGTCCTTCATCTCTGACTAGGAGTCTCGTGTCTTCTACCAGCACTCATGAAATGGTGGCAAGGTGACTAGTTAGCTTACAAGTAGAGTAAAATCTACGACTCTCCACAGTTTTGACACTTTTAGCAGTGAAGACGGATGCTGACAGAGCTGTGACTTTCTGGAAGAGGAAGGATGAGGACCTAGTGAACTGACTAATGGGATTTAGGGAAAGCAAACATATTGACCAAAGTGTATGTTCAACCAGGCATAAATTGTCCTCCATTTTGTTTTGAGTTAATGAGAAGGAATTGCGGATGTGGTTGCAGGTCAAGTACTGGGAAATAGATTCAAAGAAAACTGCCTAAAAACGGACTTGGATATTACAACTCTCCTCTCCTGTGGGTATTTCCTCACCACTCTGGTGGTCAGCTTCAAATTCACCCCACTGTAATAAGTAATACGAATATTATTTCTGGGAGCAGGGAGCCAAAAGATCTACCTCTATCAAATGATATTTGCAAAAACACACACCTATACTTAGCATGAAAAGAAAGAAAAATTGTGACCACTATGTGCAGAAACCAGCAAGACTGATAAACCGTTGGCTGATCGACCTGGGAGATGAAGGGGGCATGGGATGCATAATGTTTGTTAAGGAAGAGTGGGAATAGCAGGTCATATTATGGTTCCAACTCTCATGCAGTCTGTCAGGCCCTCTATAGATTCATTTGTAGATGACAGTAACAGGGTCAGAGCTTTTTGCTATAGGTACCGGCTAAAATAAGGAAATTGTCCTCAAAACAAACTCCTTTTGGGAACCATAAATGATACATTGACTAGTATTCAGAGTCTTACTGCCCTGAATTGGGTTTACAATAATGATCAAAGTGATCCACTGCAGAATGAGAAACTGTCCTAAAGAAATTGTGATAAATGTTTGCTGTCAACCCTGCCACCTTGGAAAATTCCCCTATTCCTTATGTGGAAATTGAATGGGAATTTAGGAGGTGTTATCTTGGTAATGGGAAATGATGCTACAGATTAATGTGGGCTCCTCGAGGGTCACCACTGTGTAAGCTAAGTCCAAGCCAGCCGTAGGGTGCAAACTCTGCTCTCCAAACAAAGCTTCTTGGGACTATGTGGGTACATTCATGATACTCAAGTACACCACCACCCCCCACCTTTTTTTTCCCCATTTTTAAGTAGCCTAGGCTTTAATTTTTAAGGAGGTTGAATATGGCTTATTACTTGTCCTAGTTTCCTATTGTTACAATAACAAGCTGTCACAACTTAGTGACTTAAAACAACACAAATATATTCTCTTATGGTTCTGGAGGTCAGAAGTCTAAACATATTTTCATTGGGCCATTGGAGTTCGTAGGGCTGGTTCCTTCTGAGGCTTTGCATGGAAAATCCATTTTCTTGCCTATTTCTAATGGTCACCTGTATCCTTTGGTTCCTGACTCCTTCCTCCATCCTCAAATTGCATCATTCCAGTTATGGCCTCCATCATCACATTGACTTCCCCTCTGACTTCTCCTGCATTCTTCTAAGGTACACCCCTTTGGAAAAGCATCCATTAGCTTGCACTTGTCAAAAGTGAACACCTGATCCATGACATGCTTGTTACTCTCTACACATTTTGTGGTGGGTCAGCTCAGACTCAGTGACTAACAAGTTGGAAAGTGTTCAACAAGTCTCACTTATCGAATGGAAATAGTATATTCAAGGACTCAGCCAAGTTGGCCCCAAGAGCTTCTTGGATTTAGATTAAAAAATTGGCAGCTGTCCCTTTGGGAGAAACTTTACATCTTATTTCACCACTTTGGAAAATATTTGAAAGTGCCTACTAAAGCAGTGCATGTATATGTCCTATGATCCGGCAATATTACTTATAGGTATGTAGTAATAGAAGTGCATGCATGCACAAAAACGTGTATATGTCCTATGATCCGGCAATATTACTTTTAGGTATGTAGTAATGAAGTGCATGCATGCACAAAAACATGTACACCGAAGAGCACATGTCAGAGTATTCATAGTACAGTTATTCATAATAATAGAAAACTGAAAACAGTCCCAATGTACAATAATGGAGTAAATAAACAAATTATGATATGACCATACAAATAAATATTATACAGCTGTCAAAATGAATGAATTACTATTATAAGAACATGAATTTCACAAATATGATTTGAGCAGAACAAATCAAGCACAGAATAATATATACTATACTACTCCACTTGTATAAGGTTCAAAAGAATGCAAAACAGTTTGGGGGCATAGTCAGTGGGAGGATGCTTAATGCCAGTGAATTTTTTATTTCCTGATTTGGGTGATAGTTACATGAGTGAATTTGCTTGAGTTTACCAAGGTGTTGAATTTATCAAGCTGTTGACTCAAATTTTGACAATGTTTCCTTTATAGTTTAATTAAAATGACAATTAATCAGGACCATTGATAGTAAAATGCTGAAAAGGCTAGCATGAATACACAAATAAGAAAACTATCCAGTAATCATAGTTATTAATACAGAAGCAAGAATTTCATGTAAAATTGTAATATATCAGATCCACTAGTAAATTAAAAACAGAATATGCCAAGATAAAGTAGAGTTTACTTTATGAATTCAATTCTGGTTTAATATATTATCTTCTCTCTAAATGCTAAAACTCATTTGAAAAAATACAATATCCATTCTAAATAAAAATTACTAGTAAAACAAAGATAGAAATGCCCTTATTTCAATATGTGTATAATAGCAGCAACCAAAATTATATCTCATTGTGAAACAATGAGGAAATTTTCATTTAAGTAAGAAAAAAGATAACTATGTTTGCCAATACTATTACTGAATATTTTTATGCAAGTTCTAGACTATGTGATAAGGCAGGAAAATTAGATTTAAAAATTGATGACTTAGAATTAATACTCTCTTTTATTATAGACTGTACTATTATATGCCTAAATAAAAAAAGAACCAAAATAATAAAATCCCTTAAATAACTATTTAACAAAAATAATGCTTAATATGTTGGGCAGTTATTAAAATATATTTTAAAACAATTAGAAATTATAATAAAAAAGAATAGATCCCTGACTACAGCAATATATAAACTATATAAAATTTTAGCAAGAAATATACAGCATATGTATGAAAAGTACAAAATTTTGCTGAGGACTATAAGAGACTACTTGAAGAAATGGACAGAAATGCCATATTTGTAAATAAGAAGATATATCTGGTAAATATGTCCATTCTCTTCATATCAATTTAATACTTACAGCTGTATCAGTAAACATATTGACGTTTTGGAATTTTACAAAATTATCCCATGATTTACCTGGAAAATGTACAGATGAAAATAGCTATGAGAATTATAAAAGTGGATAAAGATAGATGACTCACATTATTCATTAAAATGTGCACTGAGGCTGTGTTAATTAAGATAGCGCTGTCCTGGAATAAAAGTTGACAGACTAATGAAGTATTTCGGATATCCACAAACAGATATATACATATCTGTTTATATATGTGTAACAGATATATATATATGTGTATATATATGTGTGTGTATATATGTGTGTATATATGTGTATATATATCTGTATATATATGTGTGTGTGTATATATATATATATATATATATATGCAGCAAATGAAGTAATTGAGGAAGGGGTAGATTATCTTCATCCTTCCCAAGCATAGACAGCCATTATATTGTGTTCAGTACAGATATTTTGGTTGTGTTTATTCTTATAAAATGTGTATTGTCATATTATATACCCATCCTTCTCTTCTTTTGCCCATTCAAACCTATGATCTTTAAATAAGTGGGTCTCATAGAAGTAAAAGGTAGAACAGAGGATACTAGAGGCTGGAAAGAGTAGGGGGAAGGAAGGGAAGAGGAGAGATTTGTTAAAGGACACAAAATTACAGCTAGATAGGAAGAGTAAATTGTAGCATTCTATAGTACTGTAGGATGACTACAGTTAACAATAATGTATTATATAGTTTCAAATAGATAAAAGGAGGACATCCATGGTTCCCAACACAAATAAGTGATAAATGTTTGAGATGATATGGGAATTATCTTGATCTGATCATTGTATATTACATGCATCAAAACATCACTATATACATATTCATAATATGTACAATTATTGTCTATTATAAATTAAAATAAAATTTAAAAATCTATGCAGGTGGTTACATGAAAATCTAGTAGCCCATTTTCTGGAACACATAGGACTTCATGATGTTCATCCACCACATTTTGGCTATTGACTTTCCCAGCAATGTTCACCCAGATTGCTTCAATTCCTTCCCATCAGACAACTTCTGGCAGAGTTTTGTGACATCAGTCATTTGGGACAGGAGGTTTAAATTCTCTTAGTATGGCAGCCTTCTCTTTAATTTTTTTGTTATGGTGTAGGACTTGTACCTTCTCTTGGGCATGAATTTCATGCTTTCCAGTGTGAGACCATTGTTCTTGGCAGAGATGTCTCCTTCACTGTCTGATGGTCAAACCATATATGGTCGGAACTCCCTTGCCGTGTGCCGGTGCCTACTGACTGTGGCATCTCTCTTGTCTCTGTGGCTGGACTCTGTGTCTTGTTTTTTGTCAGCATCCCCACACCCATCTTCACACACTGGGAAGCAAGGTGTATTTTAAAAAATAATATGTGTTTTAGGATCGGTTCAGTCAGGATTGGAATAACAGCTCTGCCACACACTATTTGGACAGCCTTTGCCAACCCATGCAGCCTTTCTAAGCCTCAGCTTTTACATTTGTGAAATGCTAGTAATAATACCTAGTACATTAGGGCATGATGAGGCTTAAATTATAT
Source organism: Pongo abelii (assembly GCF_028885655.2). Classification (NCBI taxonomy): domain Eukaryota; kingdom Metazoa; phylum Chordata; class Mammalia; order Primates; family Hominidae; genus Pongo; species Pongo abelii. Next base: position 144,754,301 of record NC_085928.1, on the reverse strand, counting down.
AGCAAATGGAAAGTCGACTTGCTATTCTTTGAATACACCAGGTGATAGTTCCAGCAGCTTCTGATTGAAAGACTCTTCCATCATGGCTCACTCCCTTTACTTCAAATATTTGCTCATATCCCACGTTTTCAATGAGTTCTGTCCTGATCATCTTAATTTAATTCAAAACAACTCTTTCCCCACTCTCCAACTTTTCTTCTTTCTCTGTACTTTTCACCTTCAAAGGTACTAGATAATTTATGAATTACGTTTAGTGCTAGTTATGGGTGCTCCTTGCTAAATCCTATGGTGGACCTAGATCTGTGTTTTGTTTAGTGACGAATCCCAAATACCTGAAAATAGTGCCTGTTTCCAGGTGGCTTAGAGTCTCTAATAAGTAAATATTGTCAAATGAATGGTTTTACTTAGCTGTGCCAAGATCAGAATAGTCCCAGGAACCTCCTTAAGATGTTTTCACATTTCCAGAGTGGCTGTGGACAAACAGGCTAGTGGACAAACAGCAAGAATATTTCCTATTTGGTCATGGGGCCTGAGAAGATCAGAGTCTTTGGAGAAAGTGAGTACCAGTCTGAGGTCTGGGTGATGTCGGGGCCTCTTGGCAAGGGTCCTTACCCCCAGTTTTACCAAGGAGGCAGCAGTCAGGCCAGAGTTACCTCTGCACAAACTAGAAACTTAATAAAGGTCTATTGGCTGATTTATAGAAGGCATACGTTTTTTAACTTTGAACAATCATTGTTAACTTAGGGCCAATCATGCTTTAAGTGCTAGGTGCTCCAAGACCAAATAGGCAATATTTTTTTGCTGTTTGTCCACTGGCCTCACAGCTTGGAAAAGAGCTCAACTCTTATCTAAAATTCAACCTGGCAGCTGATCTTTCTGGTAGCTGAAAATAAAAGTGAAGTGCACAGTGAAAAAGGCTGCTCAGGAGTCCACATGAGCAAAAGAGGAGCACAAACCCCATTTTTTCAGGCCAGTGAAATGATGTTGCACCCTCTCCCTGTGTTGGAAGAAGCCTGGTATACCTGGGGGTCACTGGCGACTTAGAGGTCAGCTCTGCTAGGAACCCCACTGGTAAAGAGAGGCTCCACATGGTGAGACTCGGTGGCGGTGTCAGTGGAACAGTCCCCTGAGGGCTGATGGTTCCAAAACAATGTGGAGTGTATTTGTGGAAGGCCAGAGGTCTGGAGCCCCACTGACTCATCCCCACATTTCTCTTCTCTCTTGTTTTCCTCCTTCTCCATTGCCTTTGACTCCTCTCTTCCTCTCTCTGCTATGATTCCTCTGCTCTAGATCAGTGGTCATCATACTTTTGTGAGCCTAAGAACCACCTGAAAGGCTTATAAAAACACAGATTGTGGGTCCTCTCCCTGAGTTCCTGATCCAGTGCATCTGGGCTGGGGCATGGGAAGTTGCATTTCTAAGCTCTCAGGTGAAGCTGCTGCTGCTGCGGCTGGCCAGAGACCCACACATTGAGAAGCGCTGACCTATTGCTTGATCATCTTCCCTATCCCTCAACCTCTCATGGCATTTCTCTGTCTCCTTCTCTCCCTCATTGTCTTTGTCATTGTCCTCTCCATTCCTCCTTCAGATGCTCTCAGGTCACTGATCTCTTTTTCTAACATGAAATCAGGAGAAGGCTAGAGAAAGAAACCCCGAGTCCCTGCATCCCATGCTGAAATTCTTTTCTCTCCCATGCTCTTTGGAAGCACTTTGTGCTAAGAAGTCTCCCTGCCAGTTACTGTCATGCCCTTATAGACAAGGTGGGAACTAAAGCCCAGGTCCTTCCACATGACAAGGCTGTGCCTCTGTTCCTCTCTCCCACAGAGAATGCCTGGGAATCTTCAAAGACCATAGCAGGGTGGGGGGAGATGATAGAAAGTGAATCCATTAAGAGGCGTAAAAGCTGACAGTTTCAAAAATAATGATCTCGGTTTCCTCTTATTTAAAACTACCCAGCTGCCCTGCTGCTTTCATTGCTGCTGCAACTGACACTCAGCTATGTTTGGAATTAAAAATACATAAGTGTTTTCTGAAAAAGCTGCTAATTTGAAGGTCATTAGCAGCCAAAAACATATTTCTTTTATTTATAAAAAGTCACGTAATAATATTTACCCTCTTCTCTGAGCTCCTACATGCTTACTCCCTCCAGCTAAGCGGCCTGCCTCCTTGGCCCCCAGCCACGTGCCCTCCCATTGGCCATCACTTTCCTGCACCTGCCCTCTCCCTGACACCTGCTTGGCGGCCTGCAGTACCCAGAGGAGCCTGTGACTCTCAGTGGACTAGGATGGATGTAAATGGCCATTAGAGTTGGTAAAATGGCCCTGTCTTCCAAGGAGAGGGCACTTCCGGCAGTTAAGCGCTGATGGGTTCAGAGGCACTTGCCTTTGTAATGAGGATATTTGGGATAATTTCCCCTGCGGGCTGCAGCTTGTGTCCTCGCTCTCTTTGGTCTGTGTCAGAGCAGCCTGGCAGGCATGTCTCCTCTGGGGCCTGACCCGCCTTGCCCCTTCCTGGCTGTGCAGCTGTGATGGCCACCAGTCAGTGCTAACACTTGGCACTCTGTCCCTGCATGCCTCGGGGGAGGCTGCCACACCTCGCTCGGTACTGCGGGCCCAGGTGAATTTGAGGCTGTCAACTGCTGCACCCAGGACTCTTCCTTCATATGTGCACTGCACTGTACTTGATTTCTCGACTCTCTGTTTCCCAGTGGCCCCCTCAGCTGGTCCTCCTGCCCCCAACTCCCTCTGCTCAACTGTTTATTTTATGAAGAAAATTACTGGAACCCCAGTCTATCAGCAGCTTTCTTAGAAAATCCTACTTGCAAAAGGAAGAGGGGGGTGGGGATAAATGCTTGGAGGGGAAAGGCAATGAGGCTGGGGGGTTGTGGTTGCCATAGAAACATAGAAGTGGGACTGACAGCTGAAAAGAATTTCCCAGAGCAAAGGAGGAGGGAGTGAGAGGGGAGTGAGGGGTGGTGAGCATGCATGAGGGGCAGCTGTCCAATGGGAAGTTACATCAAATACATTTAGAGGAAGGGGGATGAGGAGACAGGGCCTGGCCCAGGGTTGCAGATTCTGCCACAGGGAACACGACTGAGATAAGAATGCAATCGTGAGTCCTAGGATCAGAGAAGCAGCTGCCTGGGTCTCCAGAAGTGCACCAGTGCACATGGGATTCATCCAAAACCCCCTCCACCTGCGCACCAGAAGCAGAATCACCAACCCCATGGTCTGAATGAGGTGGAACCCTGCATTGTGAGGTGACCTTGGCTTCTCTTCTGAAAACACGTTGTGCAACAAAAGGAAAGATAGTGTGTGCTCTGGCTTCAGTTAGCTTCTTTTATCTGAGATTTATTTCTTCATTATAAAAAAGTCATTTTGGGCTTACTTAACCAATTTCGTCTTACTGGTCTTATTTCTTCTAATTATATGTGTGCGGCAGCTGATTATGCTTGCTTCTCATCATGGGCTGGAAAAGGAATGACTTCCCCATCACGTGTGGAGTGCAGTAAATCTCTCCCCAGCGCTCAGGGAAACTCTGGGGGCTCAGAGGCCATAGAGGTGGGCTGGTAGCCTGGGGGCCAGGGTGGGGACCAGGCAGAGTCTGGTCAAGGCACTTCCTTCAAAGCCAGCAACATGGGCCCTGGTGTGGGGGAGAAGGGGGTGATGGCAGCTTGGGGCCAAGCTTCTCAATCCAGCCTCTCCTAGGGGCAAACCTGGTGCTGCCTGCATGTGGTGAACAGCTAGGTGTTGTCTGGAAACGGCCTCCTTGCCTCCTTTCAGATCCCTAATCCAGAAGGCCCAAACCCTCACAAACCAGCTCCACAGCCCTCCCTTGGGATTCCCGCTGCTATTGCAGCACTTCTCATGTTGTTTTTAATTTCCCGGTTAACTCCCCTTTTAAACTGTGAGCTCCCTTAGAGTAAAGGTGTGCCTGGCATTTATAGGGATCTAGTAAAGACTTATGAATGAATGGATGAACAAATATACAAATAAATAATTTACAGATACACAAATACGTAATGTTTCCTCTTGGAGACTCTCCTCCAGCCTTTCACTATGGCCACCCTCTCCTGAGTCACCTACTTATGAGTTTCTACTTTTCCCATTGACTCTCCAGAGAAGGTCTCACCATTTGCCAAGAAATCAGAGTCCACAGTTACGGTTCCTTTTCCTGATGCTTTAGTCCAGGAACACTGGCTTTTTAACACTGATCACGAACCATCTGCTTTTCACCAGTCATGTTATATTCTGGGAGGCTTGCTTTGTTTATACCTTTCTGTGGTGGTTAGCCATGTTACAGTACACTAAGATTCTCCTGAAACCAGCTTTCCAGAATGACTGCAAGACCTATTGGTAAGGACTGCCTAATGAGGCTGATTAGATAGTCCCGGGGATCAGGATTTAGTTGGTGAGGCTTTTACAAATATTTTAGGTTCCTGAAGTCTGCCCCAAGCTCTCTGACTCCAGCCACTGCCCCTCCAGTCCACCTTAGGCAGGTCATGTCCAGGTTGGCCCAATTACAGAGCAGGAGGTCTTAATCACTAAGTTACACAAGGATTCAGTAAACTATGGTACATATACCACCGCAACCCTCCACCTGTTTTTATTAATAAAGCTTTATGGGAGCACAGCCACACCCATCAATTTAAATATTGTCAATGACTGCTTTCACGGGACAATAGCAGAGACCAAATTGGCAAAAGAGACCATATGGTCCACAAAGCCTAATATAATAACTACCTGACCTTCAGTGGAAACATTTTGCCATCTCCTGGGTTAGATCTATTGCACTGGAGTCTGGAAGAGATGCTCAGTTTTCTTGCACTCTGGCTAGCCATGAGTTTCAGAACCATAAACAGTTAACTAAATCTCAGCAGCATATGACAGTTTGCAAATAAGACCAAAGGAATGATGTTCACTCAAATGAAATCAGCTGTACAGTAATGCCCCCTGGGCCAGACAAGTTAATGCTTGGCAAACTGCCCTCTCTGTGAAATATCTCAGCAGGAGCTGAGCCCCATGGTGGGAAAAAACAATAAAAAAATTGTTAATTGTTAAATTGGATGTCAGAGAGAATATCTTTCAAAATTGCAGTAGGCACTTTGCGTTTGGAAAATACCGGACTGTGAGTAAGGCTAGAGGTCACCAATAGGCAGAGGAGCTCTCCCCTTCCTGGGCAAAATAGATGAAAGGCTTGGTGCCATCTGCTCTATTCTACAGGGAGACCCACCACCAGGTGCCCTGCCCAGCTGCTGTATTTTCATTTAGAGAGAGCACAAATGAAATCACATGAGCAGGGTTATGGCCACGGAGTCCTAGAGAGTTGTAATATACATGGCCCAACCTTGAGCCTGAGGTGAAGTAACTTCAAGAAGAATCAATGTAATCAATGAGCATGCTTGGTCTTTTGCTTTCCTCAGTTGGAAGTGACTGATGGCAAAGGTGCCTGGATTCAATTATTAGTTCATTTATTCAGCAGATTTACTGTATGAAGACAGTGCCCCAGGCCTGCAGATTCAGCCACGAATAAGACACGCTCCTTTGCTTGACAGAGCTCCCAGGCATAAAGATGCATGAACAGACCGTGATAATACAGAGGGCTGAACACTGTGATGGTGAGAAGCACAGAGAATGGAGTGGGCAAAGAGGAGAAGCAGCTAACCCAAGTGGGAGAAATCTGGGATCCTTCAAGTAGAGCTGAGGCTTGAAGCAGAGCCAGGAAGCAGCCAGGTGAGAGGAGGTGGGACAGGGCAGGGGTTGAGCAGTGGCCACCAGGGACTGTGACAGACTTGATGGGTGCCAGAGGGGTGGTGTTGGGAAATGGGGACAGAGGTGATAAGGATTCATAGGTTTCCACATTTCAATTTTTCAGTTCCCTCCACAATATTTTACCATATCCACACATCAGTTGTACTATCTTTTAGTTACCATTATTTCCCTAAAACCAAGAACCAGTTTTACTTTCATAAACTTATTTTTAAAGGAACATTATAATTAGCATGAAATAATGTGTATGTTTTTGTGCTACCTATATTTTTCTCCAGTGTACATTAACATAAATGTATAAAGGATGTGGATACATGTGTCCTGAAACCCTCTCACCCACTGATGGTGCACTCAGCACACTTTTGGAAATCCAATAGATTGACCCTGAGGATGACATTTCAGTCACAAGAAAATCTCTGAACAGTTATTTAACTGAAGAAATCTCTTCATATGGACTAATAGGCCCAGAAATTGGGCTTTAATCAGAAGAGGATATTTGACTTAGTAGCAGGGATGAAAAGCCATGGGCCTGTGTGAATGAGCAAGCAACGTGCCTACATGACATATTGAAGTTCCAGAATCTAGCCAGTGGTCCAATATGGCAAGCAGCCTGGGAATCCACCTAGGAGCAAGGCAAAGCTCAGCTCCAATCTCTGCAAACATGCAAGGCAAAGGGGAGAAATGATTACGATGACAGTTACACGTAACCATGAAGTTCACAAAACCCCCAAATCCATGGAGGTTAAGGATTGACCTTTATCAGAAGATGAGATGACTTTTTACAACAAACCTCAGGGACCCATTCATTTTCTATTTTTATATCATGTTTCCAAATTGCTAGGAGGAAAATAAACTGATACTAGCCACCATTTACTGAGTACTCCCAACAACCAGGACCTAAACTATGTGATTTATGTGTGGCCCCTCATTTCAGCCTTGCAAAACGTTGTGGGTTGCATATTACTCCCATTTTATAGACACAAAGCCTCAGAGGGTACATATGTTGCCTGCACTGTGTGGCAGGACTGAGGTCGCCAGTAGGAATTTCCAGAAGGCGTCTATCTCAGGTGGGGATATGGCTTGGTAACTCAGAGAACACACTTCAGGCAAATAGGCTCAGTTCCAATCCTTGCTTTTCAGTGTGATCTAGAACAAGCTACTTGAACTTCTCTGAACCTCATTAGTTAATTCACTTTCAAAATGGGTATAATAACAGTTGTATAAGTAATTATACAATGATACAAACAACTGGCTTGTAGTAAGCACTCAAAAAAATGGCAATTGCTATTACCATTTATATTATTTAATTTATGATTATTATTTTTGAGAACTTCTCAAGTGGCCATAATGTCAGCCCCCAACCCAGGAGCACCTCCTCTAATTAGCTGGTAGAAAGATTCCCTTCACATTCTAAGAAGAATGTAAGATCCACTAAGAAGAGAAGACTCCCTTTACTTTCAGGGAAGAAAATGCTGATTAGGGCTCTTGTACCAAGTTTGGGTATAAGGGTGACAGCTGGAAATGTCTACATTTATAAATGTAAGGTATAAGTGTCACCTTATACCCAAACTTGGTACAGGAGCCCTAATCAGCATTTTCTTCTCTGAAAACATCTTGGCTGTGGTCAGAGATCCCTGAGGTGTCTGTGATCACACAGAAGTCCAGTTGGCATGCCATACTCCACTGGCATTTAGGGTTAGGTGCTTGTGTGCTCAGCCTCCTGGGTCCAGACCTTTCCTAGTGTATGCTGGAGGAGGAAGGCAATTGCTCCAGCATGGGGGTAAGGGAGATCTCCAAGAGTCAACACAGAGCCACAACAATCTAGCAAAAGGAGGACTAGCTGCTCAGAACTGGAAGCAGTTCATTCTAGCCATACAGTTTAGACATGGGACAATTTCTGCAGCCTTCATTTCCTGGAGAGGTGGGCATGACCAGAAACTGGTATTGGGTGGCCGCTGAGGGCTTCTGAGCAGGAGAAGAGCCTGTGATGTTTTCATCTTCCTTTCTCACTAGATCCTCTCATTGCCCACTCTCCCATTTCACTAGAAATGGGTGTTCTTGCCTGATGACTCTCACATTGCCATGGCAAGGCCTGTGAGTTCAATCATGGCTCTTCATCACAAGAGGTTGTGGGAACTAAGTGATTAGACTGTGAAGAAACTGGAAGGTGAGGTTGAGCTCTGCCAGGAACTCATGCCATGCTTCCTTTATTCATCCTCCAAACCAAATTGGAATTGCTTCACTTTAAGCCATACCATCCCTCCAACTGAACTCCCTACCTTCTTGGGGTCTGACCCTCTCAATTATCCTCTTTCTCTTTTTCTCTCTCTGTGGAATCTTTTTCATTAGCTTTTAAATGTGTTCAAGTCTTTCCCATTAAAAAATAACAAAATAACAACCGTCGAAAAGAGCCTCCAGCTACATCCTTACTTTTCTTGTCCTCTTCAAAGTCACTCTTTTTGAAAGATTGTGATGTTCTCTCTTTCCTCAACTCAGCTAGCATCTTCTACCAACACCTCTCTGCTGAAACTGCTCTTACCATGGTCACCCAGGCCTTCCTGTGGCTAAACACATGGGCAGTTTTTAATCCTTACCTAATACTCCCTTTTTGGCAACACTGGGAATTAGGATCACCATTCCCTCCCTGAGATATTTCCCATTGGCTCCATGGACACTGCACATTCCTGATTTTTCTCTCTCTCTGTAGCAACTCTGTCCAGACTCCTCTGTGAGCCTTCCTTTGCCTGGACATTTGTTAAATATGGTTGTTTCTCAGGGTCCCATGTGGGCTCACTTCTCTCTCCACTCACATTCTCATGCAGTAAACTCCTCTACTCCTGTGACTTTAATTACCATCTAGACAAAGGATGGCTCCCAAATCTATTTCATCAGCCCAAATCTCTTTGCTGAATTATGCAGCCCTATATCCAATGGCTCATAGGCAACTCGAATTCGTATTGTCCCCCTCTCCCACAATTTCTTCCTCCTTTTGTATTCTCTATGTCGGTGAATGGTATCAACATCCACCCATTTTCCCAAATCAGAAACTTGGAGTGTCATCCTCAACTCTTCCCTCCCTCACCCCTGAAAGCCAATCCCCCTTTCCCTTCTGCTGCTCTTGCCTCCTTTTTATTTCTTGAATCAATCCACTTTTCTCCATCCCCACTGCTACTTCTACGCCTTCACCCAGGCTGCCATCATCTGCTGAGATTATTACACCAGCCTTTAACTAGTCTCCCTGAATCAACTTTTGCCATTCGGTTTTCTATTTTGTGGCCAGAATGATTTGTATAAAATATAACTCCCTTGCTTCAACCTACTTTCCACAGCTTACACTCAAAGTAATACCTGGATTCCTTATCATGCTCTAGCCCCTGCTACCCCTCCAGCTGCTCAGAGGGAGCACTGTATTCTCCAGCCTCTCCAGCAGTGTGTGAGCCCGCAAACATGTCATGTACTCTCTGGCTTCTGAACTTTGGCCCTTGCTGTTCCTTCTACCTACAATTTGAGTTCCACCACTAACACCACCTCCTCAACTTGATAACTCCTTCCATTCTTCAGGTTCCAATTTAGCAGACCACCCTGGGGTTGCCTTCTTTAACTGCCTGGGACAATGGTAGTGCCTGCCTCTATGCTCCCATAGCCCTCTTCATTTTCCCATTGGAGTTATTTACAACATTGAGTTCTGCTATAAAAATTGTAGTTGAAATTTACTTGTCATTGTATTCTGTCAGAAAGCCATTTTCAGAGTATAGCAGTTGCTCATGTACATGCAAATATGAATTTAAATAAGACCAGAAGAGAAAACCAAAGTTTTCTTGGGGTAAAGAGAACTTCTCTCATTTAAGAGTATTTCTCAGTTGCTTAGAAGTAGCTCATTTGCCCATAATTTTGTTTTGTTTTCTTATTTCAACATTTTTTTTCTTCTGGTGAAAGGCAGGCCACAGGAATTCTTAGAGTAATAGTGGCTTTAGAAAGGACAAACAACTCTTGGAAGAAAGCCTTAGAGTAGAGGTAGTTGTACAAAACACCAGTGAAGTTTCACTGGCCAGAGAAGTGCTGCCCATCCTCTCTGCTCAGCCAGACATCTTCCAGCAGGACACAGCCCTGGTTCTGCTCTCAGAGGGTTGGGCCATCCTTCGCCTCTGCTCTTCAATGCCCTTCAAATTTGCTGCCATTGTACCAGGGACAACATCAAATTCATTCCTGCATCTCAAGGCCTTTGCACAATGACTGACACTCAGTGGGAGGCTGCCTCACCCCAGGCTTGGGCTCTGGGGAAAACTGTGACATTATTTTAAAGATTCAAACAGGGTTTAAAAGGAGTGTTTTAAACTTCACAAAACTAAAATTAGAATAGGCTACGATTGATAGCAGTTAGAGTAATTGAGAAAGATTCCAACTAAATACCCAGGGATTAATTTATTTTAAAGCATGCTCTTTAAGGTCATGGACTTTTGTGGGTGAAATAATGACATGTTAAACTTTCTCAATTCAAACTTATTTTAATCACCACACATTTATTGAGCATCTTCCATGTGTCAGACAGTGTGCTGAGTGCTGGGTACATAGGTGAGTAGGATGTGTCCTATGGCCACTTACATTTGGAGAATTACCACAAGGTTCTTCTAGGATACTATGTGCTAAGTCATGACTCACAGTGGCATGAGAACCCCTCAAGGACCAGTGATAACAAAGCCAGCCCAGGAGGGATGCAGGAGGGAGAGCTCTCCTTTTTCCCCAGTGAGTGATGGAGGTCCATCCATCCCATCCACTCTTAATCAGGTCTGCAGAACACATCCTCCCACCCCCTACCAGGGCTTGCACTCTCTGAGAGGGACTGATAATTTGTTCTCAGACCTCTGTATAACTGTTCTCATTTGGAAATGGCTGGTCTCAAGAGACTCCCTGGTGGTGAACATAGTTGCCATTGGACCTCAGTCAACTCGAGTGACCTTCCAGTGTGATCCAGACATACCCTTCCTCTTTTGGCCACATTTCTGTGACCTTGGGGATTCCCCTCTACTATGCGCCTGCCTGCTGTCTCAATGATATCTTGGACAATACAAAACCTCTCACTACTTTCAGAAATGGCTCTATGACTTCTACACGGACTGCAAGTCTCAGCCAATGCAGAACTCGGGCTGATAGGAATCTTAAGGCCTCTTTTAGCACTGAGTGTCCTTGGAGTGCTCTGGATGGTGCCTGTTTGTGGCTGATCCCTGTCATGGCTGTGCCTTCCCCCTTGCTTCACTGACAGTGACCTCACCATGCCCTCAGCCAGTTGGTGCCAGAGCCACTAATATTTCTGAAAAGAAGATGAAATTCCCAGGCTCTCCGAAAAGGCCTTCTTAGGACATGAGGGAACTGTTAGAAACTTTCATTTTAACTGATACTTTGTAGATGCTCTTCTTCCTGCTCTATGTCTCAGTCTTCCTGCCCTCCAATATTCCTAAAGTCCTATTCCTCAACCCTCACTGGTTTCTCTGCTCTCTTCATAAGTGCATGGTCAAGGAAAACTTTACGTTCTCATTTAATTTCAATTATCCCAGGTGGCCTCGGCAAGAATCCAGTGACCTGGCTCCACACGTAACGTGGTAGAAAGGAGACATATGAAGAGGTGGAAGGCAGGAAGAAGCACATAATTTCAGTAGTGTATGAATGTATTTGGACACCCAGGTGATACAATAAACATATAATCTGTAGATTTATCTACCTCTCTACCAGTCATTCATGTCTTTGAGTGCTGGAAGGGGCAGGGAGAGGGTATGGAAAGGTGGGGCATAATCTCCAAGGATTCTCCACAAATCACCTCCATTTCCATTACCCTTGACCCGGGAGCATTAATTAAACATCTCCCACCTGCCCCCGTGTGACCTCCGCCCACCTGACTCCCAGTGGCTGCAGGTGTGCTGGCTGAGCAGTCCCCTTTCTGTGAGCCACACCCTGGGCTGCACAGCATGGCTGCAGGTTCCGTCTCTTTAGCCTGGCTCTCAGGGCTATGGGCCACTGACCATTGTGCAAAGTGTGTTTTTAAGTAAGGGTCCAAATTGGATTTAGTCTTCTGCGAGATGATGAGGCAGCATATGTAGCTGAAATTTAGAGCACTGGGGTCTCACTGACAGAATTCTCCCCACAGAGCTTCTTTGAAGGTGTTAGTAAAGCCCCCTGGAGCTAAATATGCCAGTGGAAGAGACACAAAATGCGAACCAGCCTCTCTCATCACTTCATGCCAAAAGTGTGAGGGTTCGTTCCCTTCTTTCTGGGTATCTCAAGAAACTCGATCACTATTATTTCCTGAAGCAGGAGCTTTATGTCTATTATCACATTCTCAGGAAGGTAGGCTGGGGTAATACAGTGGTTCTCAAAGCATGGTCCCTGGACCAGCAGCATCAGCAGCACCTGGAAACTTGTGAGAAGTGCATGTTCTCCAGTTCCACTCTAGACCTGCTGAATCAGGAGCCCAAAGGTGGGGCCTGTGATCTTTGTTTTAACAATACCTCTAGGTGATACCAATGCACACTCAAGTGTGAGACCCACTGGGGTAAGTGGTTAAGAGCAAAGAGTCAGGTTGCCTGAATCAAAATCCTGACTCCACCCTTGTGTGATCTGGGAAGGTCCTTTGTCTCTCAGTTTCCCCATCCAAAATTGGGAACAATAAATTACCTGCTACTATTTCACAAGATTATGGTGAGGAAGAGATTTCATGCATGTAAGGCAGTTAGATAAGTGTCTGGCATAGAGAACCTACTCAGGAATGTTAGATACTCTTCATCCAAGGTAGGTATTATTTTCCTATTACACAGATGAGGAAACTGAGGCTCAGAGAGGTTCATGACTGGCCCAGTGCTGCAGAGGTAATGTGTGAGGTCTCACTCACTAGTGACACATCTCCTTCCCTTCATGCTTCATGTGTTCCTGTAGTTTATCTGGGGTGTAGGGGTGGAGCCTTGTGCAGGGCATCTGTGGGGGTTGGGGTGTCCAGATCTTGGTCGTGCCCACCTCACTGAAAACTGTGCCTCGAGGCACCCTGGCCTTGGCTCTGCTGACCCCTCATGCTTTCCTCTTGTGCACTTTGGATTCTCGCTCTCTCCATTCTGGGATCTATGGTGAAACCAAGTCAAAGGGTTTAACAGGACTTTCACCTTGACCCTGCTTTGTCCACAACCAGAAGATGAGTTGGTATTGGTGGAGGCGGCAGTGAGAATTCGGGGTTAAAGAGTCTGCCAGAGGAATTTAGTGACAGATGAAAATTCATTCCTGTGGAAAATTGAGAGTAGATTAGCCAAATTGCCTAGACTTGTATGATACTCATGGATCGGGGTCTTTGGGGTAATTAGTAAATTGTGCATGGAATTGGTAAGCAATTAATAAAGGGAAATTTTCTCTTCTACCTGCGTGGTTGGATTGGGATCCTTTGCACCCTCAGGCAAACTTACTGAGAGGAGTTCTGTCCATCCACTTCCATTCTCCAGGGGTTCAGCCATGGATGGTGATTTAAGATGAGCTCCACTGAATTAATGCTGTACCCCCAGGCTTGTGGGCCACTTTGAAGGGGTTAATTGTTCGGGGAATCTTGGCCGGTGATTTTAGAAGGTAAGAACCACCCCATATCAAAGTTAACAATGACTAGGGGAAAAGGCTATTATCAGTGTAAACATGTATTAAATGAGCTACTTGGCAACCATAACACCTTTCACTGCCTCATATCTCTTCACTCCCAACTGCATGTTCAAAGATAAACCACAAGCAAGCAGTCTACATTTACAAAATTGGCCTGGATGTGGACTTCTCAAATGCAGTGTGTAAACTAAAATCAGGGTTGATAGTGTATTCATGGTGATTGTTTATGTTTATTTGCCAGCGACTTCTTAAGCCTCATTTATTCAGTTTTTCCTTTGGGTCGCATCAGTGCCAGAGAGTTTAATATATTCTGCTTCTTGGCATTCATGGGGTCAAGGATGTGTTCCCTCCCTCCCACATTAGAAAGAAGGACAGTTGTTAAGGATTCTCCTGAAATCTGGGGACAACCCTCTGGGGTCCAGGGATACACACTCTGACACCATTTTATGTAAACCCAGACATGCTTCTGCTCTTTTTAATTAGACAGATAAAATTAGCAAGGAGATTAAGGTAAAAGGAGAAATTAAAAATAATTAAATGTTAGGTGGAATTTACAAAAGTGAATTGAACAATGAGGTACAATAAGGAATGTAAAGAGAAACACAGACACATTTGAAACATTCCTCGGATGCCACACGGCTTAAGCCAGTCCATAGGTAAAGCAAGAATTCTCCCTTGTCACTTCTTGAATTGCAGATTCCAGTGATGTGAAAGAACATTCTCCAGAAACACTTTCCTTCTCCTTTTCTTCAGATGTTATCAGGAATAATTAATCAGTCAGTATCATTCCAGGATGGCCCACACTGCATCCAATTCAAACCACTCACCTGTTTCCTGTCTGAATTTGCAAACTTTTTTTTTTCCTTTCATTTTATTTTTCTCCCTCTCCTCTCTTCCCATTGAGCCAATAGGCCGATTGGGCCAACCAGAAAGCCAGACCAACACCACATTCCATCCCCTTTGGATTTCCTAGGGACAAAGACTTTCCAGTTCTTCTTTCTTGTTTGCATCTGTTACGAACAAGCACAGTCATTTTATAACACAGACATACATATGTGTGCTTTTGCACACGGAAACAGGATTTTCTTCTTTTTTTTCCCCAATTTGTGGTTTCTTTTTCCTTTTTGCAGAAAATGCAAACAAAAGAAAAACGCGGTTTTCAATTGAAGGTACATCTCTTCTTCAATATGAAGACATTAATTGAATTGGTTGGATCCCCATGCAGTGGTCAGCAAAGTCCTTTGGCAACTGACAGAACAACATCTGGAGACTCAGGAGCTGGGTTTTGTTTGAAGAAACTTCCCTATAGGAGTCATGAGCAAAGGGAAACAAGTGTGGGAGAAGGGAGGGGACTCTCAGGGAGGAGTACAAAAGGAGAAAAGAAAAGAATGTCATTGGTGAGGAAGAAAATGGAACACTGCTTCTGTTTCTTCCCTCTACCTCCTTCCCTTTCTTCCTGTGGATGGGCAACTCCAGCCCACTGAGGGTGGGAGCTGGGTTTACTCTTGTTCTCCTGATGCATATTGTTTTGTCTTCACTTCTGTTGAACATCACCTTTTTATATTTTTATTATTATATATTTGGTTTCCCACGGCATCTCAAACATGCTTCTGTCACTGAGAAATGAAGGTTGCCTACTAGCAACAGGTCTGGTTGATTCTTCACTGATGGAAATGCATTCCTCAGCTGAGAAGCCAATCTCTCCAGTACATTCCACAGTGGTCAACCTCTGGTCCCCCTTGACCCTGGTCCTTTTCCCTCCTCTCCTTCCCCAAGAAACAAGAGTTCTCATGCCATTGCCGTTGGTGACTGACTCATCTGGACCCTCATAGAATGAATGCTGTTCAGGATCTTCTTCTGATGGCCTGCCAAGGTGATGCCTATTCTCAGGAGGTCTCTAGGAGGAAAGAGCCAGAAAAGAAGTCACTTTAGTGTTAGGTCAGCTTTTCACAGATCAAAACTCATCACTAAAGCCATGCGCCTGGGAAGTAGCCATGCTACAAAAATCCAACTAGCTTAAGTTTACTCAAGTTTTTGGCAAACTTCCAATTAGAGATTTTCCTGCTCATTTTCACTTTCTCCCTCTTCTCTAATGCTTCCTCCAGCTTAGGCAATCCTGGGAGTGCTGCGCCTTATTCCCGGGGTGTGTTCCTTATGTGTGGGCTCTAAGGCAGCCCCTTCATTGTCTCCTAACCCTCAGATGGACTGGAATTTTCCTCTGCTATTTTTTAACACTCCAAGTGCACACTATACAGGGCTTCAGTTATTCTATGGAGTTTTCTGCCTAAATTAGTGATCACTCACTGAGACTGAAAAGATGTGGGGCTCACCTGGTCTTCTGATGTTTTCCCGAGTTTCCATTTTCTGCCTCCATTTGAATTTTAATGTATGCATTTTTAAGAAGAGTGGTCTCAAAATAACTAAAATATCTGCCCAATCAGGAACCCAAGGAATATGTCCAGGATAGAGCATTGAATTGGATTAATAAGAACAAGTTCATGGCTTATAGTTGACCTGTGCTAGACCCATGCATTCTTCCTCAGTTAATAATAATACATAACACTGCTTGAATGCATCCCACGTGCCATACACTATCTCATTTAAACCTTTGTGAAAGCATTTCATAAAAATAGAGAAACCAGTGCAAACTCAATAATGATAAAAATTTAACAGTAACAATTTTTTTGCATGCATGCTATGGGTAGATAATGGATCAAGTGCTTTGCATGTGCCATTCCATTAACCTCCCATCACAAACTAATGATATGGGCATTATTATTTATAATAATTTATAAATTATTTATAAACAAGGAAGTAGGGCTCAGAGAAATTAAGTAATGTGCTCAAGGTCACACAATAGATAAGCAGTGGTGGAGCTGGTGTTCAAATACAAGACAAGTTGGTTCTCAGCACCCCTGCAGGGATGCTGCCAGAACTCTTCTAAGGTCCTGACTGTATTTCCTCTAAAGCCCCCTGAACCCAGCACAGCTGATTGCTTTGTACACTGCACATCACACCCTGGTGAACGCTTGGCTGGATCTCTGTCCACAATGCCTTGGCTCTCCCGCCCCATGCCCTTTTCAGCTGGTAGTCAGTCTCCCAAGGGATGCTGCTGGTTGAGATGCTCAAAGTGTTCGTGTCTTTTTGGCAAATACTTTAGGGAAGCATGCTTGAATTTTGAATTCACAGATTGTCCCACAATCTATTTTATTAAGTTGCTCATTTTCTTTTTCCATCTTTTACCTCTCAAGAAACAAATCAAATTGCTCTAATAGTGTGTGGACATGTTTTACTTTGAATGAAATCCTTTAATTTATAGTTTCACTTTCCTTTTGATCTTCCCCTTATCTTTTTCATTGATTATTCTCAGACTAAGAGAATTCTTTTAGATCCTGGGGGATTATGTGACAATGCCCCCCATACGCAGGCAAATCACAGTGGGAAAATGGGAGTAGCCAGTCTTCATAAACACCCATTTCTATCCCTGAACTCAGTCCCTCTGATTATCTAGGGGCATCAATTTTCACTCTAAAAGATGAGGAAGCTGGTTTTCCACTGTTAAGTGCTTCTTTTCTATTGATTTATTTTTGCTGTCTATTTGACAGTCATTCTTCATGAAAGGAACCATCTTTTTTGGCACCACGAGGAAATGAATCTAGTTTTTAAGAAATGTATTCTGATGTTCAGTGGATCCAAAGCTAGACACACATTCAAACCATCTCCCTGGAAAAAGTGGTGGCTCCATCATTTCTGAAAAAAAAATAGACCTCAGAGAAGTAGAGCTGGACTCCAGGAATACTGACAGGAAAACTGTTAGAATGTCAGGAAGCTGTCACTGGGGGCTCAGCTACTAGGGGTGGATCACCACCGCTCTTTCCTGGGACTCAGCAACCGGTTTGCCCCAGCTGCAAGGAGGGAATCCCAGCACATTGCACTGTGCCCATTGTATAACAGGTGATCAATACGTGTTCGCAGATTGATAGATGAATGAATCTTCTACCATAGGAAATGTGTATTACAGGCTGCCAGATCCCACAATATGTGCTATCGGTACATGTTGTAGCCCATGGAGCCCATGAATTCCCCCCGGTGTGTGTGTATGTGTGTGTGTTTGAAGGGTAGAGTTAATTTCCTAGGTAGGATTATCTGAGCTTCTGTGAGTGTAGAGGGTGAAATTTTACCCTTACCAACCTTAATCCAGTGGTTCCCAAACTTTGCTGCACATTAGAATCACCTGAGGAGTTTTAAAAAACCCTGATGCTCAGATCTCACCACAACTAATCAGAAGGTATGGGAGTGAGAACCAGGCATCAATATTTTTTAAAGGCCCTCAGGTGATTCCAGTGTGCAGCAAAGCCTGGGAACCACTGAGGCCCTGGGGTGGACAGGTAGCAGAATATTGAACTGGCAGCCAGAAAAGCAGGCTTGTGTCCCAGCTTTGCCACTTGTGAGGACCAATGTCATGTAATTTCAGAATCTGCTGAACGGAATGGGTGGAACTAGATAAATATTTCCCAGACTACAGTTCTATAAAACCCTGCCCTCAAAAATATGGTTCTATGGTATTTAATAATTTTAAATGGGTTCCTTCATTTCAGGATTTCTCATGGCCTTTATAATGCTAATATGAGCAGTGAATCTCCAAGAGGGTGATAAAGTGCACAATATTTCCCAAATTTATTTGACTGCGGGATCTTTTTTCCAAGGAGAACCTATTAACATTTCCCACAACTGGTGCTTCTCAGAACATTCTTGGGGGAAATGCTGGACCACATGGATCTTTAAAACTCTTTCTGGCTCTCACCTTATTTGAATAATTTTATTTTGTGTATTCCTCCAAACTCCTGAGGGAGCCACAGACTGGTAAATAATTGTGGGGGATGGAAATGCATGCTTGTTGACAACTGCTATCTAAGTATAAGGACAAGCTCACCACACATCTCAGACTGTTGCTGAATCAGTGCAATGCTTTTCTTGCTATGTTATTTAAAGTACTGGCTGGCTGTGTTCTTTCCATCTGGATGCTCTCTTTGATTAGTTGAGTTTAAAAACTTAAATGGGGAAGAGACTCTGGGTGATTAGGCAAATGACATATGGCTATAACTTTGAAGAACTCTCATTTGGGGCCCAGAGTGGATCTCCACCTCCCCATCCCACTCTCACATCCGCCTTCATCTTTCCAAAGTGCTCCCCATCCAGGCCTGGTCCATACAGAGACGGAGCTCCAGGGATGAGGCCAGAAATAGGACTCACATCATCTGCAATAGCAGGGAAGGAGCACTGACCCCTAGGTGTGGTCTGGACAGAGAGATTCTTATCACTTACTCTGATGTCATCTGGGTGACCAGCTGGAGGGAGGTGAAGCCAGCAGTGAGGAAGCTGTCCCTGTACTGGACCATTTTGATGGCGCTGAGCCAGTCATCCACGGTGGTAAAGGCCGTGAAGTCTGGGATGGAGCGGTCGAGCAGGGGCTGGGAAGGCCTGGTGAGACAGAGAGGGGCAGGTGACCACACATTGCAGAGATGCATGGACAGTGCCCCAGTCTGGCCTGACAGCTGGCTTCATGGAAGGCAGCATCCCTGATGGAATGAGGATTATAGTGGAGCCCTGGGCTGAACCTTTCTTCCTCATGGAATCCTAAATCAGCATGACTTCCATATCCAGGTGGCCAGTGTCTCTGCCTCTGGGCACTGTTACAGGTCAGTTAACCCAGACAGACAGGTTGACATAGCGTTCAGTCTGAAGGGAACAGAAGGCTCCCAACTCCTTTGTAAACCAAAATTTAGGAGCCTCACCATTCAAAGATGTAGTCCTTTTAAAAACATGCATATTTTACCACAGCCTCCCCAGATATATTG
Source organism: Pongo abelii (assembly GCF_028885655.2). Taxonomy (NCBI): domain Eukaryota; kingdom Metazoa; phylum Chordata; class Mammalia; order Primates; family Hominidae; genus Pongo; species Pongo abelii. Next base: position 144,735,052 of record NC_085928.1, on the reverse strand, counting down.
GTAACATTTTTTTCCTAGTTTCATCCTTAGCTATTTGAAAAAAAAAATGGAGCAATGAGACCCATTGCCGACCTTCTCTGGCACATTTTCGAAGCAGACACTCAGGTATCCAAACCAGAAATCCAGGTGCTATCTTGACATCTCCCTCACCCTCAATATCCATGTCCAATCCTTCACCAAGTCATAAAGATTTTGTCTCTCAAATCCCCAAAACTCATTTACTTTTTTCCACAACGATTATCCTGATTTAAGACACTCTTTTCTCTATCATGATCATTGCAATGTTCTCCTACCTGTCTTTCTTCATGCATGTTGCTCCTCTCAACATAAGGCCCACACTGCAACTAGATACTCTTTAAAAAACTCGAACATGATCATGGTCAGAGGCTGCTGGCTATGCCCCGACCATGAAACCAGCCATATTTAGGGATCACCGTTTCACTAGACTCACACGGCGGTGATGGTTGCCACAGTCTTGAGACTTGCCGGATTCCGGATCATCTTATCTAGGGTGTTGACAATCTCTGCAAAGCGGGGCCTGCTGTTCCGGTCCTTCTGCCAACAGTCCAGCATGAGCTGGTGTAGAGCAGCTGGACAGTCCATGGGTGGGGGCAGCCGGTAGTCCTGCTCGATGGCATTGATGACCTGCAGTGACATACAGGGAACAGGTGTGATTGAGTGACTGCCACCAGCCAGTCACTCACAAATTATCCCCTTTATATGGAGCCTCCCTGATCCAGGCTGGCTCAGATGCCCTTGCTCTGTGCTCGCACACCTTCCGCTGTAATGAATTTTCTGTGCACTTGGTTTATCCCCCTAGACGTTGGGCTCCTAGAAAGCAGGGGCCGCATCGTAGTACGTCTTTATGTCCCCAGCTCCTGGTGCAGGGCCTGACACACATGGACCTCTGTAAATGTTTGTTGAAGAATAAGCCAGTGAACAGCTTGAGCATCTCCGCTCTTTAAGAATACATAGGGCCCAATTCTGCCTTACTGGAAGCTGGTGGTACCAGGGGTGATGAAACAATGACACATGGGAAACCCAGTGAACCCACTATTTATAAAGGATGTCCTCAAAACTTGTGGTGGACTCATTCTTTCATTTGGAAGAGAAGAGAAAGGGAGGAAAGGGATTAGCATTGATGGCGCACTTACTCCATGCTGGAGACCCTCTAGATGCCTCCTCTGCATTATTTGCCATATTCCTCATGAGGCAGCAACATGAATGGGCTTGTTTAAACAAATTGGTTCAAATCAATGACAACAGTCAAAATAACAGGGTGGTCCAAAATGAATACCGTCAATCAGATTTTGGTAATTTTCACAAACGCCAGAGAGTAATTTTATAAAGATTTTAGGAACGTTAAGTACATTGTCTGTTTATCAGATCTTTGTGTTTTTTCATCCAGTACATCTTAACTTCAAATGCATTTAAACCAATTATGCCTACTCTGTGCTTTTTACGTTAAAAAAATAATTGTAAGTGACGCAAGTGCTAAACATATGAATTTATTATGGTACACCCATAATGCAACAGAAGGCCTAAAATACAACGTAGGCCTTAAAGTGATACTACAAAAATCTATCTATTGAAATGGAAATATGCTCATATTGTAATAGGTAAAAGAGCTGGCTGCATAACTTCAGGTATAGTATAATCTTGCTTTGTAAAAAACAAAATAAAAACCAACTATTATAGACATGCATAGAAAAGACCTTGGAAGGATATACAGCATGGTGTTAATAGCAATTGCCTCTGGATAGGCAGAAACCTGAATATTTTTCATGTTTTTCTCTTTGCTTGTTTGATTTTTTATTTTCTATAATAATCCTGCATTGATTTTATATTAAAATAAACAGTTAAAGCATTTTAAACAACAAAGGAAATAATTTGGAGTTCAGGGTGTTTTTGGTGTTTTTGCCTCTACTTAAAAAATAATGAGATTCATTTCAACTGATTATTCTTTCTTTTTTATATACTTTATAAATTGGTCAAAAAGAGTATTTTCAGTTAGTTTAGTTTTTACAATTTCTATGCATAGTATGTAGGACATGAGATAGGACATGAGATAAAATGATAACCAAGTCATTGGAGATAATCAAAGTGTATTAGTTCTTCCATTCAGTAGGGTGAAAATCAAGCACACAAACCATATCAATTTTATCACTATATTTAAAAATCCAGTGACTGGGAATACTCACTTTTGAACACTGTGTTGCACTGACAATCTTTTTTCTCCTCTAAACTGTTGTTAATCAAATTCCCTGCTATCCTCTGAGGACAACCATTTTAACCCCATTTCCCCATGAGAAAATGGAGGCATGAGCAGTGAAATAATTTGCCCAGGGGCATGCATCTAGCAAAAGATAGGGCTGGGAATAAATCACAGCAGTGCTTGATTTTAAGTTTTGAATACTTCAAAAGCCATATTTCTTAGGCCTCTGTTGGACTGCCATAGTAATCTCAGCCTGGAGAACAGCCCCTGGAGGTGTCAGGTGTCTTCTTGGCATGCAACAAGGGCATGGGGCTAAACTAAGTAATCCAGGAGAATGAGCAGTTGTGCATCATTCCTATCAGCCTGGCTCACAAACCCTGCACCCTTTTCCAGTTCCTTCCAAGTAACTAGATTGAGGGTCCCAGTCACAGAATCTCCAAGTGGGATTACCCATTGAATGGCCCCTAGAGCTCCTTCTGGGTTGCATAAGGGCAAGTTAGGTAGGGCCAGCAGGAGGAGCTAGAGTCCAAATTCAACCTCTCATGATGCCAGGGGTCCGCAAAGTCTTCCAGTGCAGGGCAGTTAATGTTCCTGGTGGTCCCCTAAACTAATGACATCTCTGCTCAGATGATTAGATGCTAGAGCCCCAGATACTAATTTTCCTCACTGACAAGACAGCTCTACCACTTGTCCTGGAACAAGAAGGAGCACTGGAGTCAGGGCCTTTCTGCGAGAGCACAGCTCCATGATGTGACCAGCTGACCCAACCTCTTTTGGCAAGGGATCAAGAGAATGGGGACCCATGCACATGCTGAGTCTTCTGCCTGTGAGCTCTAGACTGAATGTAACTCAATTCTGTTTCCCTTGTTGTCTCCACTGCATGGCATCATGGCATCTCATTGGCTTTTTTTTTTTTTTTTTTTTTTGAGATGGTGTCTCGCTCTGTTACCCATGCTGGAGTGCAGTGGCACAATCTCGGATCACTGCAATCTCCACCTCCTGGGTTCAAGCGATTCTCCTGCCTCAGCCTCCCGAGTAGCTGGGACTACAGGCATGCACCACCATGCCTTGCAAACTTTTGTATTTTTAGTAGAGACAGGGTTTCACCACGTTGGCCAGGATGGTCTCGATCTCTTGACCCCGTGATCCGCCTGCCTTGGCCTCCCAAAGTGCTGGGATTACAGGCACAGGCTGCTTTTTTTTTGAAGACTGTTCTGGTATTTGTTTTTGTATTTGCTCTTTGTTTGGTGTGTTTACTTTCTTTTTAAGAGGACATCAAAAAGCCACTGATTTCTCCTTTCTGGGCAGGTCAGCTAGGAGCACAGGTCCATTTGGCTGTGTTGGTGATAGTACTACATAGTGCATAGACCTTGGAAGGCTGGTTTCAAGTCCAAGTTCCATTTCTTATTACCTATAGAACCTTGGGAGAGTCACCTGACTTCCTGAAACTTCACAGATGAGATTGTTACAAAGATTAAACGACACCGAAGTGATGCGTGTTGAGCACAGCGCAGATGAGTAGCAGGATGAATCCTCATCACACAGAAGATGTCATTACGGCTGTGTCTATTTTACTAGATGTCTTCCCAGCAAAGAAGGGAGTTACTACTGCTCATTTTGGAGGTCCAGGAAGATAGTATTTGAAAAGCACCAAGGACTTTTCTCACTTTCCAGGGTAGAGCATAGCCGTGGGAACCCCCTACCATGTTTGTTTTTAGAAAATGGGACTTTACTCCATTTGTTACTTCTTGTAAATAATTTTGTTGTTATTACTTGAGCTGATAATCTGGGAGCATTAATGCTTCTTGCACATAGGGAAAAAAGTGTCCTTTACCCTTCAGCCCAAAGAAAAAAATACTGAAGTCATTCATTGGTATATGAGTAGCATTTATCCACTCTTTGATTGAAGTACAATGCCTTTGGAGATTTTTATTCTCTTGTTTAGGATATGTGTGTTTTCTAAATTTCTGAGCACATAAAATTTATAGTCAAATTACAATATCATTATATCAAAAAATAACTTCGGTCTTCTAATGGGACTTTGAGATCATTCTCTGTCACACTTGCCTCACTAGCAGGCATGGGGAACAGGGAGGAGGAGGGAGAAACACCTTGATTCTGGCCATATGATGATGGCTGTAAATGACAGTGACCAGGTTTGAATTGTATGGAAACATATGGCCTAAGGTTGGAGGCACAGTGTATCCTACTGTGCAGAGTTGAAAACAGAAGTGAATTCTGGGCTCCTTTCATTGATCCATAAGAGGATGAGATAAGTGGCTATTGAGAAGATTGAAGATTAGAATGAAATCAGATGGCATTTCCAGAGAGAAGTAAGAGTAAAGCTCTGGGGGTAAGGAGACCAGTCTAGGCAACTGCTACCCAGAGATCTCTGCTGTCTCATTTTGAAAGTTCAGCAACAACTCTTTTGGCCATTGCAAAGGCCAGTGTAAGCAAATGTCCTGGGATCTAATTAAAGGGGCAGGGAGGGGGTGTGGTGAGGGGTTGCCTTTATTCACCTGTACTGAGAAATGGTAGGTACACAGGTTCTGTAGGGATCAGGTGCAGGTAGTCTGACCCCAGGTGCTCTCCAGGACTGGGTGGAGTGACTAGAACTCCTCTGGGAAGTGGGCAGAGCCCCTCCTGTTGCCCTTATATTTTCAGGGCCTGCTCCCGGCTGCCCCCACACATGTATTTCCCATTAGTGAGTCAGGCTGTGGGTAGTGCCTACCCAACCTTGCACTGGGGAGAGGGAAGTGGAGGAACTCAGAGCAGTGGAGAAACCAGGGCAGAGCGGGTTAAGTCAAGCTCTGATGTTTCAATAAGACTGCAGCTCCTCTCCACAGACACTGCCACTCTCATTATCTCTGTCAATCAGATCCAAGCAGCAGAACTTCCAAGTTGCTCTCTCTGGCTGACAAACTCTCTGTACATGTTCAAAGACCTTCCTGGGCTCTGGAAGCCTAATTACCGGCACTCCGACTTGCCTCTGCAATTCTCTTCCTTAAAATCTTTCAATTGTCATCTGTAAAATCCTTTACCGCCACCACCTTGGTGGTTTCTGATGAGTGAGGCTTCAGCCCCGCAGCTGGGAGCCCCTCCTGGCTCTCTCCCAGGCCAGGTTGTAAGAAGCTTTCTGAATGGGCATGAAGTCACCTCTTGCCTCCCACGAGGAGCAAAATTGCACTTGAGACAATGCTTAGGGGCTTTATTTTGAAAGAGCACACAAAATTAGAATAAACTGCTACTCTGCAGATGTTCTTATTCCCTCTGAGACCCATCTCAAACGTCAAATATTCAGGAAGTCTTCCCTTACCTCCTCCACTCAAATGTTCTCAAAGCCCCATGTTTATGCCACCGGACTGTAAAACCCTCTAGAATCAGCAAGCACAGTGCTTAGTCACAACTAGCATACACTGATTGTGTGTTAAATGAATAATTCGGGAATTCTGGAAGTCTAATATCAGAAATTTTATTTGTTTTCAGCATTGACAGAAAATATCTTGAATGTGAAATCTTGCTTCTCAGACAGTGTTGTAATTCATTCTGTAAGTGCCAAATTGTTCTTAATCAGATTAAGGTCTTGGGCAGGATAAGATAGGTCTGATTTTTCTTTTCTTTTCTTTCTTTTTTTTTTTTTTTTTTCTTGAGACAGGGTTCCACTCTGTCACCCAGGCTGGAATGCAGTGGCGCGATCTTGGCTCACTGCAACCTCCGCCTCCAAGGCTTAAGCAATTTTCATGCCTCAGCCTCCCGAGTAGCTGGGATTACAGGCATGCGCCACCACGCCTGGCTAATTTGTATTTTTAGCAGAGACAAAGTTTTACCACATTGACCATGCTGGTCTCAAAGTCCTGGCCTCAAGCAATCCACCTGCCTCCACCTTCCAAGGTGCTGGGACTACAAGCGCAAGCCACTGCACCCTGCTGGGTCTGCTTTTTCTACTAACATGTTATACTTATTTAGCAGCTGGTATAGACAGAACCAGGGTGCAGCTGATTTCATAGAAGCAGGCTTTGCACTAGCTCCACCGCTTACTGATTTGACATGCTTCAGGAGCAGAGGCAAGGTGTTGCTAATCCCAGATAATAGAGGACCTAGACACCAGCCATAGCTGACTTCAGGACCTGGTTAATGGTGCAGCCATTTCACCCACTCCAGGCTGGAGCCACTCTGCCCATGGCAACAGGGAGTACTGTTGTGGAAGTAACCCAGCTCCTCTTTCCACAGTCTCTCTGGGAAATTGCCACCTTTCTCAATCTTCTGAGCAGCTGCCATGGCACTAAACCTTTCACAGGATAGGAGGCTTGCTGACTCCATAGCTTACAAGTTCCTCAGTGTCTGCCCTAGCACAGAGGGGGTTACAGTGTGGCTGGCAGCCAGTGGACTCAGATCTGAACTGGGGACCATTCTTTCTCTTTTAGCTGTAAGTTGGGAAAGATAAAAACTGCCCCCTCCCAAAGTGATGGGAAGGGCAAGCAGAGAACATAGGTATGCAGATTTGCAAATTGTAATCCTCTCAGCTCCAAGGGGAGGGTATGTATTCAAAACACAAAACAGGCCTGGTCCCTGGAGAGGGTGAGAGGCAGTGTTGAAATTCAGGCAGGACTTTTCATTGGAGACTTATCAAAGCAAATCATCTGAAAAAGGCTTCCTCACCTTTTAGTAAGCATGGAGCAAAGGTTCTCATGTGGAACATTCCAAAAAGCCTCTATTTAAAGCATGTTAGATGACCCTTCTCTTCCTTTCTCACCCTTTTGCCTTGAGGGCATCCTGGGGGAGTGTTGACCTCCCCACAGAGAGGGACCCTGTCCTGTGGCCCATCTGAAGCTGACCAGCTTTGGAAAGCTTTCCACGTCTTCCTTCACTGATAGGTGATATGGGATCATAGAAGAGTGAAGTCTCAGGGAAGAAGGGCCCTTTCCAATTCCTCTCTTTAAAGCTAAGAGGTACAAGTCCCACACAGAAACTGCGACTGGCTCAATGGAGCATAGCCGTCAGAGGCAGAGCAGGATGGGAACTCAGGCCCTGGCCCTCAGTCCAGTGCCTCCTTCCCCTCTGTCGTGCATGGGGAAGGAAAACACAGAACCTGAATGCTTAGAAGCTGGGTAGACTTTACTGCTTAATTTGGGGCTGATCTATTCATGGTCCTCAGCCATTTGGAAACAGCCCGTTGTCTCTCGGGTTGGAGTCTGTGGCCTTGGCACCTCTACAGGCTTTGTGGTTATAGGGACTTTCACACCTCCATGCTGGGCTCTTTGATTAGTTCCAACATCCATGCTAAGGGTGTCCCTGTATCCCCTGCCCTGAACACTGCAGGTTCAGGTTATGAGGCCGTGAGCTGAAAACAGGAGGAATTGGTATGCTACTGCCTTTGGGATCCCTTCGATGGGGGTTTGTGGCGACCAAGTGCTGCTGACACTCACATCTTGGTTGGACATATCCCAATAGGGTCTCTCTCCAAATGACATGACTTCCCACATGACGATCCCATAGCTCCAAACGTCGCTGGCTGAAGTGAACTTGCGGTAGGCGATGGCCTCTGGAGCTGTCCATCTCACGGGGATCTTCCCTCCCTGAAAGAAGGAGAAAGCGTGGTCAGCCCAATAATCAGGTTTCTGATCGAAGGCAGGCAATAAAAAACTTGGCATGCACATTCTTCCAAACTGTCACTCCCGTATCTTGTGAATTATGACAGACAGGCTATTCTTGCTTCATGCACAAGCTATGTTGCTGTGCCTAGTTAGAGAAGCTCAAGGTGACCAGCATGCCTGTGCTAGCCTCTAGCCTTATGTGAATACACCACATGTGCCCCGGTTCCCTATATGTTGATTCCAATGTTGCTGCAGGGGAGGTGGGTGGTAGGAGAGAGTGTATCTGTCATAAAGTCACTGGAACTACCTGAGATTGGCTACATGAGAAACAAGTTATGGTTTTCTTTGTTCCCTGGCAATGTAAAAGCTAACACATTTGGGTCAGAAGGAATTGCAATGGTACAAAAGGAAAGGAGAGTGATCAGGCATACCTCCTGGAGAGCCCTGACACTACAGGGTCATGCTATGCTGCCCTCTGCCTCATTTTCGTTGCATTCCACCTCTGGGCGGGCAGGTTTCCCTAACTCTGTAGCATGCAGATAGCCCTGGGCTTCATGAGGGTTGAATGGTCCCAGTGCTGTGGTCTTTCTACATGCTGGCTGTCCTGCCAGCCCTTCAGTGGAGGTCAAGATTCCAGAGTCTGGAGATGCCCTTTTCTATAGGGCCACCCTTAGGCTTGTTTCTCCTTCTTGCCTCCAATCTCACACTGGAAGTTTCTAAACTGGCTCTCTGCTTGGCCCTCAGCTTGTCTGCCAGACCTTGGCCAGTTTTGTTTACATAAGGGATTCACATCTATCCATTCATTCATCCATCCCATCAACAAATAGGCAATAAGCACCACTTTGTGCCAGGTCCAGCTGAGAAGCTGGTGTCCCAGAAATGAGCCAGTGTCCCTGCCCTCAAGCTGAACAGGACAGTGGGGAGACAAACAAGAAAACAGAAACTTAAAATATATTGTTAAAAACATTGAAAAGTGAGGGAAGGTGAAGATGAGAGTGGGTACAAGGTGTTCTGAAAACCAGAGGAGACTCCCCAACACAGGGAAGGGTCAGGGAAGGCAGGCAGGAGCTGTTAGAGAAGCAGTTTCTGGTGGTGGTTAAGAACTCCTGGAGCCTTTGTCTGGGTGTGGATACCAGTACTGCCTCTTTCTACCTGTGTGGCGGGGGCAAGTAACCTACCTCTCTGTGCCTCAGTTTCTCATCAGCACCTACACAGCCCAGTGTTAACTATTATTTTCACTATGCTCAGCCCTAGAGAACAAGTAGAAGTTAACCAGGCAAAGTGACTGGAGGAGGGAAGTCCAGTCAGAGAGCAGCTTTCTCAACGGCCAGGGATAAGAGAGAGGCTGGGACATACAAGCAATCCACAATGGCTGAAGCACGGAGTTCCTGAAGGAGAAGTAATGGGAGGTGAGCATAGAGCAGACAGCTGGCATGGCCTGTGCTGTCCAGCATCAGTGCCAATTACAGCTGTTAAACAGGGTGCTCGCCAAGGCTGTCCTCCAAAGCTTATCACTCCCTATAGCAAATATGACCCCCCTTTTCAGTTTTTCATGCCAAATGCCAGGATTTCACCCCATCGTGCTTTTTTCCATGCTTAGGCTCTGTCTCACTCCATACTACATGGAACATGAAGCCGCTGGCTGCAGCAGTAACAGCACAAAGCAGGGATGGCAGCTCCCTCACTCCCCTCCTCATTTACTTCATGCCTCCACTGAAAGAGGATATTTTTATACTGCCCATTCTTACAATCTGCTCAAGTCACCAAAGATACATGGTTGACGTTAGCAAAAATACTGTAAAAATGTAAAAATGGTTAACCCGAGCTAGGCAAAAAAAAAAAAAGGAGCAAACAGCAAAGTGTATTTTTATCTGGTTTCCTATCTGGAGCCTGGGAGGAATAAAGGCAACCAGGCTGGACCTCCCCAGGCACACATCCCACTTTCTGCAAAGAAGACAGTCCTGATTTCCCCTGAGGATGGTGGCAGGCTTTTGTGGTGGGGGAGATGTCCTCAGCTCAAATGCCAGCTACACGACAAATGCCTGGAGGGCATGCTCAGGCTGTGGCTGCAGCCAGACTCTCTATTCTCATCATCCCCCAGAACATGAATGAATTTGCTGGTTTTGTCAGCATGTTCCCCACGGCTGGGAAGAGAGGTGGAGAATTCACCCAGTGAAGCAGCAGCTACCAAACACCTGGAGGTCAATGTCTGATAGTGCAGAGACCCCAAGTTGTGTGTTGCCATTAGGGGAGGTGCTGTTGTCACACCTCGAGATGGCCTGGGCTCCCCCGGAAAAGAGGGGCTTTAGTTCTCTCAAAATACCTGGGTTAAGTGAGGTAGGAGAGAGTTGGAGTTTAATTAGTATACTGTGTGTGTGTGGTGCGTGTGTGTGAGAGAGAGAGAGACAGAGACAGAGACAGAGAACCAGATTGTGTGTGAGAATGTATCAATCTGTGTGCAAGAGTGGGAGACAGAAAACTTGGCAGCGTAGGTCTCTGAGCAAAAGAGAGTTAGGGCTTGCTTATCTTTTGTGTGTGTTTGTGTCAGAGAGAGGAGGGGAGATGACAGTGTGGCTCTTCTGAATTTCAAAGAGGTGATTTGGGAGTCTGAGAGTGTCCTCCTCTGCCAAGTCTGGAGCAAACCCCAGGGGCTGTCAGTGACAGCTGTGGAGCCGCTCCCTCTTGCCTGGAAAGTGGCAGTGCCTGGCCCACGGCAAGGAGCCTCCAGCCCTCCTGCCACCTTGCACTGTTGGGCCTCACTGAACACTGAGCTTGGGCTGTCACCGCCGCCCCCCTCCATCCCAGCAGGTGGCTGAGCCTTCGAGAAGAGCCCCTGGACAGGCAGGTGACAGCTTGTCAAGGCAGGCTCTCCTGCTCAGCTGAAGAGAAGGGGGACACTGACCTGGGAGGCAGAACAAAAGGAAATGCAAAGTCAGGGGAGCACAAGAGTGGGCACTTTGTTTCCTAGGAATTTTAAACCCTCCTTCTATCTTTTCAAACATCATTGTCAATGTTGCCTTCTGGTGCTCAGAGGTAATCATGGTGATGATTATTGATATAATCAATATCAATATCAATTATTGACATAATTAATATTATCAAGTGATGATTATAACTTGTCTTCAATTATGTGAAAGGAAATCTATTAATTTAGAGGATGGTGACCAGCCCTGTGGAGGGAAGCAGAAGAAAAGGAAGTGGAACCCTGCTGCAGCAGGCAGGGTTCTGCCAGCCAGGCGGTCCTGCTGCTGCTACATAAGGAGCTTGGACCAGACACCAGGGCCAACACAGCCATGTGACTTTAAAGTGCCCTAAGAGCCCCCAGCTCCCCAGTGCAGGCATGAGGAAGGGGCATAGAGGAGTGCTTGCTCCATTGGATGGTGAGGAACATCAGGGAAAAATTCTCAGGGCAGTGAAGAATGCATGGGGCTCACTGGTAAGGAATCTGCATTCATACGGACACAGAAGTGCTGACACTGGGCTTGGGGAGAGCTCTGTCCCTGTCAGGGGTTTCTACAACGTACCAGATGACTTGCTTCCCCGAGGGATGCTAAGGGCATGGGTCTGCTTTCTGCAGGGACTGGGTTTCCCTAGAGCTGCCGCAGGGGTCACTGTTGGAGCATGGGGGAGGGAGAAGAGAAGAGGAAGAGGGAGCTCACTGTCATTAGGGGTCTGAGTTCCCTTCAAGACTTCATACACACCTTCCACACAGAGCTTTGCATTGAATGGTTGTGTTGCCAAGAATTCTTCAAATGTTTGAAAACCACTGCTTCAGAGTAATTATGTCTTAACTCAGATATAAGATAAACTTAAGATTTTGTGTGTGTGTGTGTGTGTGTGTGTGTGTGTGTGTGTAGAATTTGGTGAACTACGAGAAGATATCTGGCAGTGAATTAATCCTAACCCTGCCATCCTCAAGGTCATCTGCTGACCCACATCCACACCTGCCAGCAGGTGTGATGCCAACAGGTAGAATCTCTTGGTGTAGAGGCACTTTAGTCCCTCAGCTTCAGACAGCCTGCAGCAAGCATCTACATAGCACCCATTCTGTCCTCAGTACCCTGCTGGGGACATGGTAATGATGAGCCTCAGCCCTACTCTCAATGGGCAATGGATGTCCCTAACACCATCCAGCCAGCACACTGTCTTGCCACAGTGAGGTTACAGAAGTACAACACATAGCTTTGGTTCTAGAGCCCACCCAAGTATGAAGTTTTCCAGGCCAAGGTCCAGGCATATGACTGATTCCTTTTGCTAATTACTTATTGTTGAGAAGCCCGGAGGGTAGCACTTCTATGTGTCTGGGCATTGCTACAGCACTTTTCTCCACCATCTTGTGTGAGACGAAATCTCAATGGGATTACGGCAGAAATCCAGCCACTCATGAATACTGAGTATTGTGTTCATGGACTTGTTCACCAAATATTTCTGTTGTGCAGCATGAGAGAATCCCCTTGAAGTCTGGAAGTGATAGGTTCATGGCTGAGTGTATCATGAAATGGCTCTGAATTTCATAATGCCCGCTATTCCTAAAGGTTTATAATATATAAAGTATATTGAGGTTGTTGTGAAAGTCCAACATGATAGATATTTAAACCAAACAATATATTCTTATTATCATTAAACAATAAATTATTGAATATTGTGTATTGAGTTATATCCCCGCAAAAGACATGTTGAAGTCCTAACCTGTGATACCTGTGAATGTGATCTTATTTGGAAACAGGGCCTTTGCAAATATAATCAAGTTAAGATGACATCATACTGGATTAGGATGAGCCCTAAATTTCATGCTGGCATCCTTACAAGAAGGCCGAATGAAAATATAGCAACACACCAGGGAGAACACCATGTGAAGATGGAGGCAGAGATTGGGGTGATGCATCTACAAACCAAGTTATATCAAGAATTGATGGCAACTAGGAGAGAGGCATAGAATAAATCCTCCCTAGAGCCTTCAAGGGGAGAATGACCCTGCCAACACCTTGATCTCAGACTTTCAGCCTCCAGAACTGTGACAGAATAAATTTGTTTAAAGCTGTTTAGTTTGTGATACTTTGTTATAGAAGCCATGAGAAACTAATACATTGAGTATATACAATTTTATCAGATACTAGTTTAACAATACCATTGTTAAGTTCCTAGGTGGCAGAACCATCATGGGCTACTACTGGGGGGCAAGAGGACTTGGGAGTGAGTGATAGTTCCAACACTTTATATCAAAGCCCCTCGATTAACCACAGGGCCCCTCTAACATTTCATCAGTGCTGTTGATCAGACCTCGGCCACAGTTCATACCTTGAAGTACTGCCCTTTGTCACCCTGCCTGAGGGAGAATTCTATCCTCACTCTACCATCAGTGTCCCCAGACTCAGACGGCCACTCCAGGCCTAGGTAAATGCACAACACCAGCTGAAAGCTAGGCCAATACACATTTTCTTGGATTACTCAGAAGGCCTAGCCCAGTGGTTCTCAAGCTTGGTTATCTACTAGAATCACCTGGGGAAAGTTTGTTTGTTTGCTTGTTTTTAAAGCTATGAATATTCTAATTTATTCAAATTTCTCAGAGTGGTGCCCAAGCATTGGTAGGTTTTTGGTGATGCTTCAGGTGATTTGAATGTCAGGCCATTAGTCACAGCTACTGGCTGGAGCAGTGGTTCTCAAATTTGAATGTGTATCAGAATCTACTGGAGGGCTCATAAAACTGGTTCTAACCCAGACTTTAAAATTTACTAGTTCTGGGGTAGGGCCTGAGAATTTGCATTCCTAACAAATTCCCAGTGTGGTTCTCACACTTTGAGAACTGCTGGCATAGATCAATCCGACATAAGTCATGGATTGCTTTAGGAACTGTCTTAAATACAAACTCTGATAATTGTTAGTGCCTGGTTTAAGAAGGATTCTGAGGCTTCATGACTGGGCTCAACAAGGGGTTGTGACTAATGACTACATGTAAGAATCACCTGAAGCACATTCAAATCATCAATGCTCAGGCACCACTCCCAGAGACTCTAAATTGGAATACTCAAGGCACTAACAAAAAATAAAACTTTCCCCAGGTGACTCCAATGAGCAACCAAGCTTGAGAACCACTGGGCTAGACCTTCCAGGTATGGAGAGAAGAGGGGTATTTGTGTTGACGAGCAATGTCTTCCTTGGGTGAGGAAGTAGGCAGCTGTTTGTATGGCAAGTGATATAGTTTGGCTGTGTTACTACCCAAATCTCATCTTGAATTGTAGTTCCCCTAATCCCCACTTATTGTGTGAAGGACCCAGTGGGAGGTAATTTAATCATGAGGGTGATTACCCTCATGCTGTTCTCATGATAGTGAGTGAGTTCTCACAAGATCTGATGGTTCTATACGGGGCTTTTCCCCCTTTTGCTCAGCACTTCTCCTTCCTGCCACCATGTGAAGAAGGACAAGTTTGCTTCCCCTTCCACCATGATTGTAAGTTTCCTGAGGCCTCCCCAGCCATGCTGAACTGTGAGTCAATTAAATCTCTTTCCTTTATAAATTACCCTGTCTCAGGTGTGTCTTTATTAGCAGTGTGAGAACAGACTAATACAGTAAATTGGTACCAGTAGAATGAGGTGCTGCTATAAGGATACACAAAAATGTGGAAGTGACTTTGGAACTGGGTAACAGGCAGAGGTTGGAACAGTTTAGAGGACTCAGGAGAAGATATAAAAATGTTGGCAAGTTTGGAACTTCCTAGAGACTTGTTGAATGGTTTTGACCAAAATGCTGATAGTGATATGGACAGCGAAGTCCAGGCTAAGGTGGTCTCAGATGGAGATGGAGAACTTGTTGGGAACTAGAGCAAAGTTAACTTTTGCTGTGCCTTAGCAAGGAGACTGGCAGCTTTTTGCCCCTGCCCTAGAGGTCTGTGGAACTTTGAACTTGAGAGAGATTATTTGGGGAATCTGGCAGAAGAAATTTCTAAGCAGCAAAGTATTCGAGAGGAAGAGAACATAAGAGTTTGGAAAATTTGCAGCCTGATGATGAGATAGGAAAGAAAAATCCATCTTCTGGGGAGAAATTTAAGTGGCTGTAGAAATTTTCATAACTAATAAGGAGCTGAGTCTCCAGGGCATGTCAGAGACCTTCACCACAGTCCCCCCCATCACAGACCTGGAGGCCTAGGAGGGAAAAATGGTTTCCTGGGCCAGGTCCAGGTTCCCCCTACTGTGTGGAGCCTTGGAACTGCAGAACTGTATCTCAGCTGCTCCAGCTATGGCCAAAAGGGGTCAAGGTACAGCTCAGGCCATTGCTTCAGAGGGTGCAAGTCCCAAGCCTTGACAGCTTCCACATGATGTTGGTCCTGCGAGTGTGCGGAAGACAAGAATTCAGGTTTGGGGATCTCTGCCCAGATTTCAGAGGATGTATGGAAATGCCTGGATGTCCAGGCAGAAGTTTGCTGCAGGGGTAGAGCTCTCATGGAGAACCTCTGCTAGGGCAGTGTGGAAGGGAAACGTTAGGTTGGAGGCCCCACACAGAGTCCCCACTGGGGCACTGCCTGGTGGAGCTGTGAGAAGAGGGCCATCATCCTCCAGACCCTAGAATGGTAGATCTGCCAACAGCTTGCACTGTACACCTGGAAGAGCTGCAGACACTCAAGGCCAGCCTGTGGAAGTAGCCAGGAGGGGAGCTGTACCCTGCAAAGCTTCAGAGACAGACTTGCCCAAGGCTGTGGGAGCCCACCTCTTGTATCAGTATGACCTGGATGTGAGACATGGAATCAAAGGATATCATTTTGGAACTTTAAGGTTTAATAACTGCCCACTGGATTTTGGATTTGCATGGGGCCTGTAGCCCCTTTGTTTGGCCCATTTCTTCCCTTTGGAATGGGTGTATTTACCCAATGCCTGTACTCCCATTGTAACTAGGAAGTAACTAATTTGCTTTTGATTTTACAGGCTCATAGGTGGAAGAGACCTGCCTTGTCACAGATGAGAATTTAGACTTGGATTTTGGGGTTAATGCTGGAACGAGTTAAGATTTTGGGGGACTGCCAGAATGGCATGACTATGTTTTGAAATGTGAGGACATGAGATTTGGGAGGAGTCAGAAGTGGAATGGTATGATTTGGCTATATCCCACCCAAATCTCACCTTGAATTGTAGTTCCCATGATCCCTATGTGTTGTAATAGAGACCTAGTGGGAGGTAATTTAATCATGGAGGCAGTTACCCTTCTGTTCTACTGTACTAGTGAGTGAGTTCTCACAAGATCTGATTATTTTATAAGGAGTTTTCCCCCCTTTTGCTTGGCACTTCTTGCTGCTGCCATGTGAAGAAAGACATGTTTGCTTCCCCTTCCAGCATGATTGTAAGTTTCCTGAAGCCTCTCCAGCCATGCTGAACTGTGAGTCAATGAAACCTCTTTCTTTATAAATTACCCAGTCTTCAGTATGTCTTTATTAGCAGCATGAGAACAGACTAATACAGCAAATATTTTTCAACATTGTATTAAGCCTCAAAAGATCTTAAAATGATGAAAAAGGAAAAAAGCAGCAAATTGACCTCATTAATGTTTCTGTCAAGTATATCTGTGGTCCAAAGGAAATGGAGGGCAAATTGAGAAAAAGTTTACATTGTATGTCAAGAGTCACCCTGGAGTTGGCAGGTTGGACACTCTGCCTTGGAGCAGTGACCCTCCTGACTGTGTGGTTGACCAGCCTGGGTACAGCACCTGCTTGTGAGTGAGGGTCTGTGCAATCTATTGTAGACAAGTTCACACACAGATGGGCCTGCCCTCAGGGGGTATCCATGTGGCACACCCCTGCTCCTGTTCCACAGTCACTGTCTACTGCACTGCTCTAAAGTGAGCTGCAAGTGTTTCTATGTCAAATTAGAAAGGTATTTTAGAATAAATGTCTCAACTTAAAAGCACTCTGAAAGTACACTGACCCATTTTCCTCAATCTAATGAGTAAAGTGATATTTTTCCAGATAAGACTCATATCAGCTAAGAAGGAAAAGAAGTTTTTGCCTAAAAGGTTATCTTGCTCTGAGTGTCACCAGCTTCTAACAGCTAGTGGAAATGGCTTCTGGCTGCTGAATTGCAACTGAGTCTATATAATAAAGAGGCTGTTCCCAGTTCCCCAGGATGCCAGGAATTTGCATGAAAACAGTCTCTCATCTTCTGAAAGAGTTCATCTGGCCCTGCTGCTTATTTCTTTCCAGAAGCCACAATCTTGATGGTGACACTGTAATTTATTACCGTGCTAAGGATTATGATGCAACATACAGAGAATGAAAACTTGAGGTGGGAAGCAGGCTGCAGGAACAGGTGAGCTTTTGGAGAAGATGGTCTCGTTTGTCATGCAAATGGCACACATAACAGAGAAAAGGGCTGGGAGAAAAGACAACCCAAAAAGACACACAGCATTAGCTGCTGACAAAATTGTTTCTAAATAGAATGTTTTTCAAAGCTTTTCTTGAAGCATTAGCTGCTCCTCCAAAATGAATGGCAGAATGTATTTCGTACCAGTAATAAAATATGTGATTTGAATAACTACAAATGGAAAGATTTACAATCGGGTGGGGTCCTTGCTGCCTCTCCCCTGAGCTTTGTGAGCGCTGAAACCCTTCTGTGCAATGCTGCGAAAGGTAATTGCAGCCCAAACATAATTTTCCAGCAGCTACAGAAAGGCTTATTTGGACATAAATTAACTAAAAATATGTGGATGATAGTGTGTATTTCATGTGTGAAGAACAGAAAGGCCACTTGGTGACATTTCCCAACTGGAAAAAAAATCTTCAACCAAACAGACGTCATTTTTCTGTACTATACTGACTGGGCAAACAGCTGTCTTTTACTATCCACACTCAAAACAGCCTCTGATGGCCAGGATATAGGCATTATTATTTCTTTTTATTATCCGGTGCTTCTTGAGTTTACAATTAAAAAGAAAGGATGGAGAGACAAGGGCTAAATAATTAACTAGATGCCTTCATTCATTTGACAAGCAGGCCCCTCTCTGAGCCAGGCCAGGGACAATAAAGGGCAAAGAAACAGCATCCCTTCTGCCCTGAGGAGGACACTGTCCAGGGAATCCCGCAGTGGTAGTCAGGTCTTTAGTGGTGCAGCTCCTACGTTCATTGCCTCGCTATTCATGACAGCAAAGACATGGAATCAACATTAGGTGCTCATCAATGGTGGGTTGAATAAAGAAAATGTGGTACATGTACACCATGGAATACTATGCAGCCATAGAAAAGAATGAAATCATGTCCTTCGCGGTAACATGAATGGAGCTGGAGGCCAGAATCCTAAATGAATTAGTGCAGGAGCAGAAAACCAAATATCACACGTTCTCACTTATAAATGGGAGCTAAACATGGAGCACACATAGACATAAACATGGGAACAACAGACACTGCAGATTACTAGAGGTAAGAGGGAGGGAGGGAGGCATGGGTTGAAAAACTACTTATTGGGTTCTATGTTTACTACTTGGGTCCAATACACCCATGTAACAATCCTACACATGTACCTCGTGTATCTAAAGTAAAAGCCAAAATTATTTTTAAAATTTAAATTAAATTACCCTAATTTAGATCTTGCTAATAAAAATAAAAAATAATGGTGCAGGTGTGTTCTCTCCTTGTGTAGTCCCTGAAGCCTGGGTCCTGCTGTCAGTGTTCCTGAAGTGAGTGCTCTGGAGAAAGAGCAATTGGACTAACCCCAAAGGGCTTTAGCTTCTCTAGACACTTTGCTCTCCCAGATGGTGGGCTACCGATAATGTACAGAGAGAGCCAGCATCCCATCAGGAATGTAGTAAGCAGGGCTGCACTTGCCCTGCTGCTGAAACAATAATGCCCTCCTCCAAGGCAGGTGGGGAGGGGACAATGGGCCTCCAGGCCCTCTGGGTGACAGGCTGGCATGGAGGACCATGGAACAGGGGGCAAGAAGGGTTCAGGAGGAGGCTCAGAGGCCACCCCACTATCTCCCCTTCTGTTTCCAGGCCACGTCCAGTGTTTCATCCATTGCTTCTCTGACAATGGCAGGAACTGTACTTTTTCCCAGAGCCTCTCTATACCCATGCTTCACTGCTGCCCACCTTCAGCCCCAGGCTCATCCTAAGAGACCACAGCTTCCTCTTTGTCATCCAGTCTGTTTGCCACACCAGTGACCCCTGGGCCTTTCCCCATGTCTCCATGGCTTCCATCCATCAGTAGGCCATGATGCCATTCCACCTTTCCCATGTGTCTCCCCAACAACCCTTGGTCACCCAAACTCTTCTCCCATTCTGTCCCTGCCCTGTGCATAGAGGCTACATGGGCTTCCTGCTGCTCTGAGGTGAAGCTGCACTTGCTATGGCAATACAGCTGGCAAGTCCTCTTGACATTGAGTGGCTACTGGTGGGGCTGCTGATTCCAGTGGATGCTCTGTTTTTGGAGAAGGATGGGGCTCTCAGATGGAGACTGGCCCCTGCTTAGCCATCTTGGAGACCTCTGTACAACTCTGTGGGAAGGCTGTGGGGTGTTTTCTATTGTCCTTATCATGGCCTTCAATTATTTTTTCTCCTCTTCATGTGGGGTAAGCAGCTGACAGACTGTCTATGGCAACCCATTTTAAGAGACACACTAGGTATATTCCTTCTTGTCATTTCAATGTTTGAATGCCTTACCAGTGTCCACTGGCCATGCTTCTAGTCTGTCTTCCTGCCCCCGCCCTCCAACAGCTATTTAAAAATAATCAGTCACATTAAATAGCTTAAGCTCTTCTGGCCTCCTGAACTGCACTTCCTTCTTGGCATGGTTTCTCCCTCAAACAATCCCAGCAGTTACAACTAAGTCACTTAACCACTCTGTCTTACCGTCTCCACCTGCCAGTAGGGATAATAATACTTAATTATCTCAGAGGGGCGTATGAGGAGCTGTTAGCTAATGCTGGCAGAGTGTGCCAGTGCCGACGGAGCTGCTCCACCTGCCTCCCTGCATGAGCCCTGCTCTCTGGGCTGTCTGTCCTCCTCTGGTGGTGGTGAGGGATGGCCAAGGAGGGGCAGAGTCTGCTTCAAAGGCTGTACTGGGGGGCCAGCTCCTTCCTTTGTATCTTCTACACTGGGGATCTAAACCAAGTATTCTGAGTCTCTTTTTACAGGCACTGGGAACTGGATGGGAGAGGAGGGTGGCCAGGGGTCCACACCTGGTAAAAAGTGGGGGGGTGCTCTTGAAACCTCCCATTCCAGATCCCATGCTGCCTTTTCCTCATATTGAATGACAGGAAAGAAGGAAGGAAGATACATGGAGAAGTGTGTCCTTGCATATGGAGGGCAGATAAAAATCTCCCAAAGGAAAAACAAAAGGATTGGCTTGTGTTTTACTTTCCCAGAGCATGGAGTCCCTAACTCAGCCAAGGGTCCCACCCCACCCACGCTGTCACCCCTCAGACTGCCCGACTCACAGTGAGCTCTGGGATATAAAAGAGCATTTCAGTTTACTACATCTTTGAGGGTTGAGAAACGTTGGTTGAGAGATAAGAATATCAAGAATATTAAAGTGCCTCAGAGTAAAATGGGAAAAAACACTGATGCTTTGTTTTTTAAATAAAGTATGAATAAGCACATTTACACTGGGACTAAGACGGATGACACTCTGTGTGAGGAAGAGGTTATGAAAATGGGCAAATCTCGTAAGCTATGCAAGAGTATAAATTGGCAAAAGGCTTTGGGGAATAAACAGCTACCAAAATTTAAAATATACAAGTTCTTAACATCACATGAAGGACAGACGAACATCACGTGCCTGCAGAAACAATACCCTAAGAAGGGCACACTGTCACTTAGGCAAAACATAAATAACCCGAATCTAACCATGAAGGGACATCAGACAAACTCAAAATGAGGAAGAGTCTATTACACAATATTTGAAAGGTATCCTTTAAAAATTTAAAAAGTGTTGTGAAAATTTCCCTGACTAAAAGATATTAAATGAATATGATAACTAAATGCAGTCTCAGAAGCTAGACTGGATCCTGTACTAGAGCGAAAAAAAGACTAAAAAAGATACTTTTTGGGTCAATTGACAAAATTAGAATATAGATAGTAGACTAGATAAAAGTATTTTATCCATGTTTAATTACTAAAGTTGATAACTATACTATAGTTATGTAAGAGAATATCCATCCCTATTCTTAGGAAATATGGAAATACACACGAAGAGTCTAAGAATAAAGAGCGACAATGTATGTAATGTATCTTCCAAGAGTTCAGAAAAAATATTTTACAGAGAGAGAAAGAAAGGAAGAGAGCAAATAATAAAGAAATGGGGTCAAATGATAACAGTAGGTAAAGAATCTGAGCAAATGTTATACGGGTGTTGTCTGTATTATTCTTATTCTGGGAATTTTCTTTAAGTTTGACATTTTTAAAAAAAAAATAATGTGCAAATTCTTTGATCTAGAAATTTATCTTCTTGAAATTTATTTTATAGAAATATCCATACGAGTGCACAGATATGTCTATATAAGAATTTTCACTGAAATGTTGTTTGAAATAACACAACATCAGAAGCCACCTAGATGACAATTTAAAAAGAGCTTGTCTCCAAAGGCATGAAGTGAGGTGCTGAAGGGGAAAGGTAATATTCAGGATAAGTCATTAAGTAACAAAGCAAGCAGCCTATGAGTAGATCATTATGTATGGTATGAGACCATTTTTTGAGACTAAAATGTATACACAAAAAATACACATATGCATACACACACACAGTAAAGAGGAGAAGAAAGCACAACAAACTACGAATGATAGTAATTTCTGGGAATTGGGAAGGGGGAGTCAGTTTCACTTTTTACTTTAAACACATTTTTATTTTTTAATGTTATGAAGCATTTTGTTTGTTTATTTTTAAATTGCAGATTTTATTTTAGATGGTTTTATTTTAGGGGTACATGTGTAAGATTCACTTTTTACTTTAAACACATTTTTATTTTTTAATGTTTTGAAGCATTTCATTTGTTTTTAAATTTCAGATTTTATTTTAGATTATTTTATTTTAGGTATACATGTGTAAGATTATTACATGGGTATATTGGACCCAAATAGTGAACATCGTACCGAACAGAGGATTTTTTAACCCACGCCACCCCAGTCCCCCACACTTCAGTAGTCTGCAGTGTCTATTATTCTCATCTTTGTGTTCATGTGTGCTCAATGTTTTGCTCCCACTTAGAAGTGAGAACATGTGGTATTTGGTTTTCTTTTCCTGCATTAATTCACTTAGGACTATGTCCTCCAGCTCCATCTATGTTGCTGCAAAGGACATGATTTCTTTTTTTTTTTTTTTAATGACTGTGTTAAGAAAATGATGCATTGTTTTTTAAATAAAGCCATAATAACATTTAAAAAATACGGCATTCTAGAGATTTCTTTCTTCAGATAGGCCAATAACTTTCCAAGTTGGACCAATAAGCCCCCTTCTCCTGCATGTTCTGGGATTATTCCTCCCCCAGGTGTAGGGGAAGAAAGTAGAAGGTTTTGAAGGCCAAAAGTAGGTGAATGGGGCTGGTTATCACAGCCGTGCAGAGGCACAGGGAAAGAGTCGAATTCAGGGTTGGAAGAGCAGAAACTGAAAGGTCTCTTCTTCCTACTGTGAAGGACCCAGCTGCCTGGGGGCAGCCATATTGCTCCCTGAGTACCTGGGCTCCTGCCCCACTCTACACTGACCATTCTTCTTGATATCTCAGATCTCCAGGGGCATGTCTGTCACTCATTCGTTAATTTCTTAATTCATTCCACAAACTGTTACTGAGCAGCACATGAAAGTTCAGAGGTACTGTAATAAAAGAGGAAGCCAGGCCAGCTGCTGGGACAGAAGAGTGCCGCGGTAGGGCAGGGACATGAGGAGTGTGGCGAAGGCTTTGAAGAGCCACTGAGCAGGATGTGGGAGGAAACTGCCATGAGACAGGGCACAGGTTGTAAGAGCAGCATGCAAGCCACAGTGCAGGCTGGACCACGGGCCAAGCTGCCCACAGCTGTCCCCAATCCTCATTCTTGAGGCCTCTGATGCTGTTGGCCTGCCTAGGCCCCCACTACAGAAACCTCACTTGGGGGTAAGCTGGGGCTCCCCAGCTAGATTTAGGCTTTAGCAAATGCTGCTTGCATCTTACCTGTTCGTTCCCCACTGACTAATCTCTTTATTGTTTGATCTACTTTAAGATTTACTTTCCATTTTCCCATTTCTTCGAAAACCAGCCCTTGGAATTGCTCCCACATTCCCAGACCTAACTTTCACCCAGCCTGGTGGGTCTAGAACCCTGGTCTTTCCTTCCCTGCCTGCCCTGCTTGGGCCTATGGTTTATGGTATGGCTGTCCCAAGGGCAGCTGGGCTTGTCAGAGTGGGAGGCAGAGTCACCTCAGTTTCCCCTCCTCCAACCTGGGACTGGACCCTTTCCCTGTGGCTCTTGGTGGCCACTGTCATCATCCCCACTCACCAGAGGTGTGGCCTTCCTAAACTTGCCACAGCCTGAAAGCTCTGCCAAGAACTGTGGGGCTTCAGTTCTAGAGTTTTATGGAATCTTGAGAGTCATAGCAGTACCTTCAGCTGAAGCCCCCAAACTCCTCTTTTTAGAGGATTCCAAATTCATTTTATGGGAGGCTAATGAACTGCGAGCCCCGCAAACAATTTCCATTTTCTCTAATGCCATGGTCTCCCAAGGTTAGAGAACTTACTCATTTTCATAGCATCACAGGAACTCAGATGGCTCAGAAGAGAATCCTTAACCACAAGTCAGGAGAAGCCCAGGGAAGGGCCTAAGCTCTGTGACATCTGTCAGCGGCAAGCAAAAGCCTTCCCATTGGGCCTTGTTGACCCTGGAGGTTTTGCATCCTACAGGAATATTTCAGTATCTCCCAAGGATTGGGAGATACATCTTTTGGATTGGGCCTTGCATCTTTCTGGGCCCTTCCGGGCTGTATTTTACTGCCTGTGGCAAAGGGTGGGTGAAATGAGGACAGGTGGGGGTGGGGGCAGGGCATCCTAGCTCTGCAGCAGAGTAGGCGTGAAGACAGAAACAGAAATTAAACAGCCAGCACATCAGTGGAGCAGAGAGGAGCTTGTCTGCTTCCCCCCTCAATGTGCTCTCCCCTCCCCTCAATTAAATCCCAGACAGATATAAATCAAAGGTGCAGGCAGAGTAGAGAGTGATGAAATAACCTAGGTCTGAAAGGCCTTAGCCTAGAACAGGGAGCAGCGGCCTGGAAACACATGAGAATTTTAATGTTCTTGGCCAAAGGTCATTCCAAAGCTTCTCAGGTAAAAATCAAAGAGAATGTAATGTTCAAAATGTCATTAGGTTGAGTTTCTAAGCAGAACAAAGGAATGTTTGATTGGATTATGGAACTACCATCCAAAATATCTTCTTTTCAATGACAAGTGCTGACTGGTATATGGCGGCTGGAGCTGAAGAACATTATTTTGCCATTGTGATAATAAAGACTAGTTCAGATAAGACTCATCAATGGATGCTGAAATTGGGAGGCAGTGAGGTGAATTTTTATGAGGAGCAGGATATTTGCATGGCCTAACATTATTTTCCTGTAGATTGCTAATTAGTTACAAGAGAAAAATATGTAATATATACTGTACATAACTATACATGGGAGAAATTGGACAAAACCTTGACCAGGTGATCAAAAGTAATAACACCAATGAGGAACACATGGACATCAGGTGTTTCAAGATATAATAGCCTAGGAAGGATACAACATCATTTATGTAGAATTATAGCCAAGAATGTAGAATCTGAATCTAATTATGAGAAATATCAGAAAATACCCAAAATGAGGAATGTCTTATTAATGAAAAAAGGTGACTTGTATTCTTAAACAAGTCAATGTCATAAAAGGTAAAGAAAATCAGTGGAAATACAGTCATGCATTGCTTAACGATGGAGATACATTCTGAGAAACATGTTGTTAGATGATTTCGTTGTTGTGCAAATATCTTAGAGTGTATGTACTCTAACCTAAATGGGATAGCTCACTACACACCTAGGCTACAAACCTGTATAGCATGGTACTATATGGAATACCATTGGCAATTGTAACACAATAATATTTGTGCATCTGAATGTATCTAAACACAGAAAAGGTATAGCAAAAATACAGTAATATAATAAGGGATCAGCATTGTATATGTGTTTTGTCGCTGAGCAAAACATCATTATATGGCACACAACTATATTTTAGATTAAAGGAGATTAAAGAGACATGACAACTAAATGCAATACTTGATCCTAGACTGAAGGTTCCAGAGGGCATTTATTTTGGTAGGGATTGGTTTTAACAATGTTAATATTTTGATCCATGGTGTAGACTTATTCATCAAACAATTTTTTGAAATTTTATTCAAATAAAAAGTTTTTAAAAATCCTCTTGTTAATTGATCAGGTATCTAAAAGAGTTATCTGACCAAACAATGACATTTCTTTTTGAAGTTGTTTTTATAGAGAAGTCAATGAGGAGTGTGCCAAGACAACTCTATCATGGCTTCAAATATGGATAATAAATAAAATGAAATATGGACAATCTCCTAGCTTTGGAACTTCTAAAATACAATAAAGTGTCTCTCAATCTTCTTTAAAAGCCAGTGTTGGACATGGTTTGTAAACTCTCTTCTAAGCTTAGAAAAAGTATGATTGGGGACAGGAATGTTGACCATATTAAACAACCCATTATCATCAGGTTTGATGGCCTATACTTTTCAAATACTGAACTCATGTTGGCAAAACTTGTCTGAAAGAAAACCTTGGTAAAAGCATAATATCTAAAATAGGTAAGAGAGGAGCTGCTGTGGTTGAAGCAAGGTGGTGGTCTGGAGCCCTGCAAGATTTCCCCAATACCCAGCAGTGCCCTGGCCCATTCCTATAAAACTCTAGGATGTGGAGAGAAGAGGACTGGCCATATCTCACATGTGGACAGACTCATATACAATGGGTGAACCTACATTTTTCCTTTCCTTTGATTCAAGTATATGTTCTAATGTAATTGTCTTAATTTTGATGTCAAATGGTCTCACATGATTAGGCTTACTGGTGTTTCAACTATTTCTTATGCCTAAGTGAAGTACATGATTTCTGAATGTGATTGACTGGACTGTAATTTCCTAATACAGGCATTTCTGCTATAATTTCATATACATATTTTACTAAAACCTCATACTCTGCAAAATTGCACAATAAAATAACAGAGCCTATGGGGAGAAAATGCATTTGGAGGAGACCATTCAACCTCTAACAAAAAACACAGCAATCTTAATAAAAATAGCAGCACAGGTAAATTATAATTTGCACTTGTACCCAGTGTATTGGTTCATTGATCCTTTGCAAGCTTAAACTCTGAATTTTTGTGCTTCCTCTTGGAGACATAGGTCCAGGAGGGCATTCACATCTCACAGAGATCAGTTTCATCCAAATTAAAAATCCAATCCAATGTGTAGACTCTTTTGTCATAAAATTAAAATTTAACACAAAGGAAAATGTGTTCCATTTCCTCATGTTTACTCCCTGTTTTATCAGAAAACAGAGTGAAAAACACAGTGGCTCTGGAAACCATGAAGCCGGCCACTATTTGCATGAAAGAAAGGCCCTCTGTCAGTGTTCAACTTGTTTCTTAAGGTCTTCTCATTGTGCTAAGGCTTTCTCTTTAATTGGAAGAAAGCGTGCCCCTATTTGCTTCAAAATATAAATATCCTAGAAAAGATCATATGAGAACCGCGGGACTTCCACATGATACTGGCATCACTCTCCCATTTACCAATCACATATTGAGTTTGCATTGGACAAACAGGCATGGAACAGAACAGGCTGGATCCCCATTCCCATTTTATGAGGCATCTCAGAGGAGATGAGAGCAAATGGACATTTTTTCAAGCATCCACTAGGCATCAACTGTTCTGCTGGGCACTGTACATATTTATTATGATCCAATCTTCATGCTTCTACTAAAATGTAAGTTCTTATCCCCATATTAGAGAACTGAGGCTCATGAAGTAAATACCTCACTTAGGTTACTACAATAATATGTTAGGAGCAGAGTCAGGGTTTAAATTTTGATCTTAAATTTTTGGCTATCCAAGCTTGTGCTCTTTGCATCACATTGGTGAAATTTTATATTAGGATCCCACCACTTGCATTATTAGCTGAAAAGAAATAGTTCTGCTCATTGCTATTAATAATTGTATTTAGAATGTCATGTATTCTTGAAATAATTTCCCCCCTAAATCAAGTAAAAGTATTTTACTAAGATCTAGAATCATTTACTAGTGATTCTAATTCATCAGCTTTTGTAATATTTTTTATTTTGTTACATTTTTAGGACATTAGGGGTTTACTAAAAGAATTTCAAAACAATATGTCTCCTTTCATCATTACAGTAGTCATGTGACGTAGATGAGGCATAATATAGTATCCCCTCTGACAGATAATGGAATGAAGCCTCAGAGAGGTATAGTAGCTGACTCCAAGTTAACAACTGGTAGAACCAGAACTAAAATCATGTTTTCTGGATCAAAATTCAGCCTCAACTGCTGAGGGGACCACCATTCAGAATTATCTCCTGTTAAGTCCTGTGCATTAGATTGTCTGTCATTAGAGCTACTGGGACTTATTATGCTAAATGATTGGAAATGTGATAAAAACATTGAAAAATAGAATAAGGAAAGAATGAGTTCACTGTGTTTATTATTGAAGATAATGATTACTAGTACGGTAATGGATACCAAAAGCCAAAACAAATAACAACAAAAATGAATAATGAGGTTTAAGTGATGGTGCCTAATTTACTTACTAAAATAATTTTCTAGTACAGAGAACTAGTATAGAATAGTAATGTAAATAATCATTATTTTTGGATAACAGAACCATAGCCTATGCAATGGGAAGAAAATTGGGAAGAACACATGCTATCTTAAAGTGATACTAAAATATTTTCCACCCACTCCCCATCCCCTTCTTGGCCAAACTTTTGCTCTTCTAATTTCTCAGGGTAGAATATCCAGCTACAAAGCCATTTCATATCATTTTATTGGGGATGTCAATTTAGAAGCACATAAACTTAATTGCTTAGCTCTTTGGTTTTCTGTTATCTTCCATAATCCCTGGAATGGGCCAAATTCCTTTCCAAAGGAAAAGGTTTTCAAAATGACAGGGCTAAAGTGAGAGACCCATGACCACTCCTGACTAAGTCATGGGCCAGAAAGCCCTGGATTTTGCGCCCAAAACACGCACCTCTAAGAGACAGTAAGAAAATCTATGAAGACAAGGCAGGTATTCTTGTCCTCTCTGGCTTGGAGTAGCAAGTTGTGAGTACGCTGGGGTCAGCCTCAGGCACAAGTGGGCTATGAGTTCACATTTTATAGATAACACTCAGACAATTAATGAATAAAATACCAGCCTTGCCCTTGTCACCTGGGTCCTCTCCTCTTCTCTCCTCTTTGCCCACTGCTTGGCTCCTTGGCCACAGGGAATAAAGGAAGGAAGACTTGACAGGTCACTTTGAAGAAGTCATTGCTGACCAGGAAAAAAAAAAGGCCTCCAACAAAGGAAAGAGCCTGCCATGAGGAAAGGCGAGCAGCTTGCACTCACAAGCAGAATCCATGGCTTTGAGCTTTTTCTCTATGCCCTTTTTTCTTTTTATCAAACGCCCAGATGGCATGTATTCTCTAAGTGAGCAATATTAGAAGTCGACATGGATCTTTACACTGAGAACCTTCCTTTCCTGTTTCTTACTCTCTAGCTTTCTCACAGAGAAAGAGCTTACTTGAATGCTTTTGTGGGAGGATTAAAATAAAATCTTCATTTCTGAAATCATTCCTGCGTATTACCCCTGCAGCTAGAATGCCTGCGGGGTGAGCATCTGCAGAGCAGCCTTTGATTGGCCATCCCCCTGGTCTTTCCCTTCCTCACTCAGCTGCTCTCTTTCCCCCTTGCTTTGACTTGGACTCACTCTCTCTTTTCCCTAGACATATGTAGCCTATACTGGATGAGAGTTTCTTGACTACCTTCAGATTGTTGAATTCAGCTTTCCCATAGGAAGTGTAATGTGATTAGCCTTGATAGTGCTGGTTTTGACCTACCAGGGTCTTTAGAAAAAAAACTCTTGCCTGTGTGCTCTTGGAGAGCTGAATTGAAGGGCCAAGTTTCCCTTACCTGGATAAACATTTTGCCTATACAGATGTGCTAGATCCAGAGGCCTTCTTTGTGAGGGAATTCTGCTCTGTGTAGGGCCCATAAGTCAAACCCTACAACATTCTGGAGCCCTATTAGTCTGGGTGCATGGGACAAGATTCCCACCTTCCTTATCAATTTCTGTAACAATACACAGGACTCTTACAGAACTGGACAGAGATTTGCAGATTCCTACCGTATCAAGGCTGGTCAGGGCTTTAGAAACTGGAGCAGTCCCTGTTATTTAACATCTTGTGGTCACAGCTCTTGGAAGGCAATGCTTCTGCAAAGTTATATTGCCAACTCAGTGAACATAACAACCAAGGGTTACAGAGATTTTTTGTTTGATTTTTACATTTTTCTAAAATCTCACGCTGCAAGTCTGAAATCAAGGTGTTCGTAGGGCCATTCTCTCTCTGAAACCTCCAGGGGAGAATCCTGACTTGCTCCTTCTAGTTTCTGGTGTTTGCCAGCAAACCTTGACATTCCTTGGCATCACCCAACCTCTGCCTCTGCCATCACATGGGCATCTTCTCCTTGTGTGTCTCTGTCTAATCTCCCTTCTTTAATGACTCCAGTGATTGGACTTAGACTTAATCCTAATGCATTATGACCTCATTCTTAACTTGATTACATCTGCAAAAACCCTATTTCCAAATAAGGTCACATTCACAGGTGCCAGAGGTAAGGACTCCAATGTATATTTTGGGAGGGATACAATTCAACTGATCCCAGGGCCCTTCCAGAGCTAACACACCTTTCACACTCTCTTCCAAACACTAGCCAAGTAGGCCTCCTGTTCACCATCCAGTAAGCACATCAAGTACTTTCTAGCCTCCTCTGTTCTGATGAGGCTTACGTCTACCTCCGCTTCCGTTTCTTTCAGTATCTCTTGGGCCTTTTCTACGGGAGAGCAACTCTTCCCCTACCTGTGCTTGAGCTCAGGCTCCTCCAACTCCCTCCTTTCCTCCACACTCTGTCCTTGCTGAGCAAGCAGAGTCTGTGTCCAGCTCTGGGATCATTCCCTTGAGGGAGGCACTGGCCATGCTCTTCCCCTAATTAACCCCTTTTCGTCCTTGGGCTTCAACACAGGTGTTCCTTCTTCAGGGTCTTGTGATACACGCTTGAAATATGCTTCTCCACCATAGCACCTAACAATTGCAATTATATAATTACTTGCATAATTAGTTGTTTAATGTCTGTCTTTTTTGCTAGGAAGGAAACTTGAGGAGCTCAGGAACTACCTGTTTTGTTAACTGCAGTGTTATGCACATATTAGCTGCTTTAAAAATATGTATTGGCTAGGAGAACAGCCAGTAGAGGCACTGCATGGGCCTGCACCCAGGTGGCTGGCCCCTCCCACATGATGACAGGCATATTGAGGAAGAGGGCTTTGCATATCACACCCCTGTGGGGCCCAGAATGGAGAGATGTGTTTTCTGAGAAACCTGACCCACTCCTTGTTCCAGTCCCTGGGTACAGGCTGGCTCAGGCTCTGAAATTCCATACTGATCCCACCCATGCTAATAATATACAGGCCTCACTAAGAATAATTATGCTGAGTCTTTTTCAAAAGGGAATTTCAGTCAGGGCCTGATATCCCTAACTGAGCATTGGTAACAAAGTGTCCCAGGGAGAGATATCAGAGCAAGGAGGAGCCAAATCTGCCTGAAGAAGGATTATTTGAGTGTTGGAATAAGGGATAGAGTGGCATTTGAATTATTTTACTCTCAGCTTAATTAATGTTAGAGCAGAATTTCCAGGGGACCAGGACTCAGTTTTATCCTGGCTTCAATTAAAGGGTTTCTCTGTCTTGTCTTTGCTTGTCTTCATCCCTCTCCACTTTCCTACCCACCCAAGAGAGAGCTCTGCTACCCGAGCTCAATGATTGAAAGATGAGTAAGAAATCATAATTTGAAAACTGCCTCATGAGGCAGGCCATGAATCAGAAGAGAAGAAAAGTATGATTTAAATGTAAATACTGCCAGGAACTATGGGGAGAAGTAAAGCTGGACCTGGGGTCACTGGACAGAAAGCCAGTAAACCTTGCCCATTCTGACAGATGAAGGTCATAGCCTTAGCCAAAATCTATCAGGCAGACGGATCGACCTGACTGAGAAGCAATTTCTTACAGTGGTGCAGCAAAGTGCAGACAGAAGGGGCTTTTTCCTGAAAATCTTGCAGAAAGGATTATCTTCGAGATAATTTTCTGCTTTCTTTGCACCTTTTGTGATGTATTAAGTGCATTATTAAAAAAATCTGAAACAGAGTACTGTTGCAGTCAAACTCACTGCTCAGTGGTAATGAGAGAAAAAAGTCCAGCTATTACCTGGTGCCTACTGGGAATGTTTGTGTCTGTACTTGTATGTTTCTGGGTAGTCCTGGGTGGTTGTGTGTATTTCTGTGTGTACATCCCTCTGAATTTCACTGTGTATCTGTAACTATGCTTTGTGTAACAATGTGTGCATAACTACACTACACACATCTCTCTCTCTCTCCCCCTCCGTGTGTGTGTGTGTGTGTGTGTGTGTGTGTATGGTACTGATGGGAGTTATTCATTGCAGGCTTTAGGGGAAGTTCACAAAGTCTTTTTGTCCTCATCACAGAGTTCCCCTAACCCTAACCATTTTCTACCCATGAGGACTCTGCATAGCACTGCTGGTCCCTGGTGGAGTGGCAATGTCTGGGCGGTGTGGACAGGGTGATGCCTACCCTCAGCACTGCCGTCAGTGCCCTGCTGCTACCAGGGACAGTGGTGGCAGGTCTGCTACTCATCCTGGCTGTGTCAAAGCCAAGAATGTCTCAGGCTGTTTGTGGCACCCACTTCTCCTGTGCAGGTCAGGTCTAGGGCCTTGCAGGAAGAAGGGAATGGCCCCTAAGGCTAAGATTTTGGCATCCTCTTGACCTTTTCTCTTATGGATCCCCTCTTTGAAAGACACCCTAGCAAGTTCCCTGCAGAGAAAAGACCTTTTCATTCCAGACACAGGTGACCCCCATCAGGCACACCGAACTGCCTTCTTTCCTTGAACAGTGATTTACTTAGAAAAGATGGGGCTTTGCAACCAAAGTATGCAAGAAAGTCCTCTTTGTTGAGATTCACCCCAGTTAACTGGGCATCTGGTTCACTGATAGGTGCATAACAATGGAAATGACTGAGGTGTTAATTTGCATATTTTTGTTGCAGTGGTGTAGAAAAATCTCAAGACTGAGGGTGATTTTTTTTTTTTCCCCCCTGAGACAGAGTGTCACTCTGTGGCCCAGGTTGGAGTGCAGTGGCATGATCTCGGCTCACTGCAACCTCTGTCTCCTGGGTTCAAGCAATTCTCATGTCTCAGCCTCTCAAGTAGCTGGGATTACAGGCAAGTGCCAGTACGCCTGGCTAATTTTTGTATTTTTAGTAGAGATGAGGTTTCATCATGTTGGCCAGTCTGGTTTCAAACTCCTTACCTCAAGAGATCTGCCCACTTTGGCCTCCAAAAGTGCTGGTATTACAGGAATGAGCCACCGTGCTCGGCTCAAGACTGAGGGTAATTTTTATCCACCTGTCTCCAACTCCTTCATACCAATCCTCAGGATCTCCAGGGCTGATTTGACAGGTTTTTGCTTTTTCTTTTCCACAAAAGAGTTGATGGATGAGGGGAGGGGTTCAGACTCTGGGAGATGGGTTGTTATGGGGGCAGACGTGGCAGGATCAGAATGAGGGTCCCAGGACCTAGAGGCAGATGCTGATGTGGAGCTTTGTGCTGGTGGCACCTACTGGCCCTGTGCCCTCACTGTCTCCTCAGTCTCAGACAACGTGATGGCTGGGTGGGCATCTGGGAAGTTGAGTCACAGCACAGGTGTTGCCACCCTGTGAAAAGATGCTGGAGCCCAAGTGTGGCCTGGGGCCTTCATGCTTCCCTGGGCTTGGAGAAGGAGAAGTTCTAAGATGACCGAAAATATACTTTCTTTTCCAGCCTGACAGGATGGGGATTTGGTGTCAGATTTACTTGGATTTTTGAGAAATACGGTAATTGACATTTCTTACAATGCAAGTTTGTGAAATAAAATTTATGCTCCCTGAAACGGTTTCAATGAAGAGATTTTTCAAGTGTGCTCCAGGACTAGCAGGATCAGCATCATCTGGGAACTCGCGTGACATGCAGATTCCTAGGCCCCACCTCAGATCCATGAATCAGAAACTCTTGGGTGGGGCCCAGCAGTCTGTGTCTTTACAAGCCCTCCAGGAAACTCTGGTCCCCAGGGAAGCATGAGAACCACAGGTTTCAATGGACACAGTCATTTTAGTTTCTTTTCCCCTGTTCTCTCTTGACAGGGTTTCCTCAGAATTTTCCCATGGTGATCCTGCCACGAGGTCCTCAATTTTCCTTTGCAAATATCAGCTTTTCTGGGTTTCTGGTGGCTGTCTGCCTTATTGTTTTCTGTTATAGAGTGACTGGAAAGTGAGAAAGTTATAGGATCCTTTTCGCTAGTTAGCTTTAAAATGTACATCTGGGTCGGGCGTGGTGGCTTATGCCTGTAATCCCAGCACCTTGGGAGGCCAAGGCAGGCAGATTACCTGAGGTCGGGAGTTCGAGACCAGCCTGACCAACATGGAGAAACCCTGTCTCTACTAAAAATACAAAATTAGCTGGGTGTGGTGGCGCATGCCTGTAATCCCAGCTACTCAGGAGGCTGAGGCAGGAGAATCACTTGAACCCAGGAGGTGGAGGTTGCGGTGAGCCAAGATTGCACCATTGCACTCCAGCCTGGGCAACAAGAGTAAAACTCCGTCTAAAAAAAAAAAAAAAAAAAAAGAAAAGAAAACTGTACATCTGACATCTCTTGCCATGGGATAGGGATTCTGAGAGATGGGGAAGCACTTATGGTAGCATCCACAACACTCATATAAGCTGTGACCAGGACAGGACTTGTCCTAGCATGTTTACCAGTTTATCAGATGGGTTTTTACGAATCTCACAAAATCATACAAACCCCATTTTATAGGTGAAGAGACCTAGGCCCAAGTTCATAAAGCATAGTGTGATCCAAACCCTGCATTCCTCGTACCATGCCAAAGAACTATTTCACCACACCCTGCTGGGAAAGAAAGTTCTAGAAATGGTCTTTTTGCCCCTTTCTCAGGCGACATTGCTGAACACAGGGATCAATTGGGCACTACAATATCATGAATGAAGGCCAAATTTTGTGAAAGGAAAGGCCCTACAGATTTCATCATGGAAGCGATTGTGACTGAAATGCATGCTCTCTCCCGAAAGTATAGCGAGGATGGAGGCTGCAGCTGAGACAATAATTCATGGGAATAATGGATAATGGGTGTGTGTGGGGTTGGTGGTGGTGAGATGAGGGTGCTGCCTACACCATGACCTGGGATGACTGAAATTCATCACAGAACAAAGACCGCTGGAGCGCACATGAGTGACAGGCCTGGCTTCCTCCAGCAGGTTCAGGATGGGCCATGGCACCAGGTGCTTACAGAGATTACCCTTGTAGGAAGGCTGTCTCTTTTCCCATGAGGGGAGGCTGGACCCTTCATGCCTGGTGCCCTAGAGCAGTACTGGAAATGAGTCTGATGCAGATGGGGCAGATTCTAGAGGAAATGGAACAGCTGAGCTGTCCCCAAATGGATCCAAGCCGTTAATGTGGGAAAGAGGGGCAGCAACCACCAGGGCAGCATGTGAGGAAGAGCTGACAAAGGGACAACAATCCAGGAAGGACAAGAGCACAGCTGGCAAATGGCCTGAGAGGAGGGGGCAGATGGCCAAGGAATGGCTCTGTTTGCGGTTCCCAGAAGGAAACAGCAGCAGGGCAGAGAACATCAGCTGACATGAGAAGAGAGAAAGTAAGAAGGAGGAGGAACTGGTGGGCTTGGAAGAAAGGGAATCTCAGAAGTGGCAGAAACACAGAGTGTGAGAGGAACTGGGAGTTTGAGACAAGAGGAAGGAGCTGCAAGAGGAGTCAAAGGGGAAGGGGCTGAGGGAGATCAGAGGCGCCTTGAAGACTTAATGCAATTCATGATAAAACAGGGAGGCCTGCAGAGAGCACGGCTGTGCAGAAGGCTCGAGCAAAGCTGGAGGCTTCTTAGAGAGACAGCCTGGGGGCTCTGAAGGATGGGAAAGTTGACACTACTTTAGCAGAAGGAACTTGACTGAATACTAAGAAGGGAAAATTATGCTCACAAAGGGACTGGATGGGCCTCTTCCTACTGATCAGAAGAGAAAGAAAGCCATGCTGAAATAGAGCTTTTGATTTAACCAGCATAAAGCTGCTATCCAGAGATTTATGGGATCCTGTTGGGGCTCTGCCCACCAATGTCAGCTGATAAAAGGTAAAGATCAAATTTGTGAGTGTGTACGTGAGCTCCAAATGCAATAAGTTAATCAAAGATGTGACACATTTCCTGGTATGTGTATGCCCTCTTTTCTCTTGGTAACATTAGACAGAACCAGTAATAATGAGAAGGTGACCTGTGAGGTCAAACATCAAGAACTAGTCTATAACAGAAGCACGGGAATGTTTATTTGAACACACATCACGGCATTCAGAAATATACCTGCCAAAAACAAAGTTGTGTAAACCATGCAAGTGTTCAGAGTCCAGCCTAGCTCATTTGTCTTTTTCTCTTAAAGAGCAGGAATTTTAGTAGCAGTTCAGAACTATTCCTTAGTTTAGTGGATTTATTCCAATCATAAGAAAGCACAAAGGAGAAAATTCTATCTGTTCATTATTTCAGGAGCTTGTTGGGAAGGAAATGCTCCTGGGGCTAGAAATAGCAATCTAAAATAGAGAAGGAACACCTGGGGGAAAGTAAGGTGGAGAATTAAGTCAGAGTGAGAGATGAAGTTTGAGGACCTGGTAGGAAAAACTAGAAAACTTTAATAGCTATTAACGAGGTCTTCACTTATAAAGTAAAACCAGATGTATTAGAAGATGGTGATGTCAAAAAGATCTTGAAAGAACTGCATAAAATAGGGGAATTAAGATGGAGTAGAGAGGTCTTAAGTACTGTCTTATAGAACTGCTGATTAGGGAGATAAGCTGAATGTTCCACTTTTGGTGTCAAGTATGTTTCTAACAAATGGACTCTAGCAAACAACAAAAGAAGAAAAACACAAGAGAAGGAAAAAGAAAATAAAGGAAAAATGAACTGAAGTTTCTGGAAACTGAACAGCACAAGGTTTTATCTTCTGTGGTTTTTCCCTAAGGGCAGCCATAGTCTGCTCAGTGGCTCAAACCCCAATAGAAAACCCCACTGTCTTTCTGACTGGAGGAACCAAGGGAAGGAATTCAGCACAATCAGGGCTGCTGGAGAGTTGAGGGAGAATCCCTAGAAACAAGATAACAAGGGAAAGGTAATACCAAATTCTGTGTATAAAGTCTTCCCAATTTTCTAGCTGACCCCCAAAACACGCACATATAAGACAGATTGAAAACCATAAAGAGCTGTTGCCCACTGCAAACATGACAGTTTACAGATTGAGTCTAACCAAGTTAATTTCCTGCTAAACCAAAAATACCAACACTCTGGTTCAGTGTAGCAGAATCCAATCACCACATCATAACGTTCATGTTTATAATCCCAAACTTCTAGATGTATAAAGAGCCAGGGAAATGTTTCCCATTTTCATGGGAAAAAACAAACAAGACACTAATCCCAGGACCATCCAGATGTTAACATTATCAAAGATTTTAAAGCTGCTATGGTAGCTATGGTCAACGAGGTAAAGAAAAATATGCTTATGAATGATAAAAAGATAAAATATCAGCTGAGATTCTGAAACTATAAAAAAGGATTAATTAGAAAATGTAGCTCTAAAACACACAATTATTAGAAAAAAGTCACCGGAAGGGCTCAGAAACAAAACAAAGATGGCGAATGATAAAATCAATGAGTTTGAAGGTAGACCTGAAAAAGAGAAGAAAAAATCAGGGAAAATAATGAACAGAGCCTCAGGAACCTGTGGAACATTTTCAAAAGTTGTCCCTCTAGATAACTGCAGCCCTCCCAGAAGGAGGAAAAAAAGAACAAAAATGATATTTGAAGAATATGGCTGAAAACTTTGCAAATATACTGAAAGACAGAAATTTACAGATCTTATAAAGCATAGAGAACCTCAAACAGGATAAATTTGGGGAAAAAAGTATGCTCAGGCATATCATAGTCAAGGTAAAAACTAAAGACAATGAGAAAATCTTGAAAGCAGCCAGAGAAATATGGCACAGTATGTACCTGAATATGAATATATATGTGTGTGTGCATACTTATATATATGTAGGAGAACAATGATTCAATTAACTGTGGGATTTCTCATCAGAAGCCATGGCAACTACAAGACAATGAAACAAAAATGTTAAACTGATGAAAGAAAAACCAAACTATAAACCAGAAGTGTATATCCAGCAAAAATGTATTTCAGTAATAAATGCAAAATATAGACATTTCTCTGATAAAGGAAAACTAACAAATGCATTGCCAGAGACCTGCACTACAAAAATTGTTAAAGGTAGTTCTTCAGACTGAAGGAATGATGCCAGAGGGAAACCTGGATCTTCAGGAATAAAGGAAGAACAAGAGAAATGATAACTATTTTGAGGCAATGTAAAAACATTTTCCTCTTGATTTCTTTAAAATACACATGGCTGTTTAAAGCAAAAATTGTAATATTGTCTTTGGGACTATAAATGTATGTAGATGGAACATATATAACAATGATAACATAAAGAGCAGTGGGAGTGGATGGTTAAATGGATCTATATGATATGATCATGTGGTCTCTACGTTTTATGTAAAGTGGTACATATGAACTCTAAGTAGACTAGGAAAGATTAAGATGTATATATTATATATGCATATATTATATATTATTATGTTAGTTCTAGAGTAACTATGAAAAAAGTAAATGCAAAGAAGTAAAGCTGAAAATCAAGAATAAGTAAAAGTTAAGTGTCTGCCCATCTCTGCCTGTACATGGGGTGGAGAGGGATGCAATACCACCGTGTCGCGTCTCTGTGCCTCACCCAAGGGCCAGTAGAGCCAGTGGCAAAGATGATGGCTGATTTGGACTCTACAGAGAATCCTTTGCTGGGCCTTTGAGAGGAAAAGAGGGAAAAGTAAAGCCAGAGAAACAGGCTTTCTGGAACATCACAAATGACCAAAGTTGAGCAGGGAGTCTGGCACACTGTGGGGCCAGAGAGGGAATCACAGTGTTCTGAGCATTGGACTCAGAGTCTGGAGAACGAGACTGAAGGGCCAAGCTGCCGCTGCAATATCACGCTGTGTGGCTTGAGTAACTCACTTGACCACTCTGGGCCGTGGATTCCTCATCCAAAAGTGAGGAGGTTGGGTTTATGGCAAATTCTTATTTCTTAATTGACTGTCAGGAGGAAAGGGACAATTGGACAGCTACTGTTCCTACCTTATGTACATCTGTATTGTCAAACTGGGCTCCTTCATGTCCAGAACCAGGCTCTTTTCCCATTCTATCCTTTCCCAAATGAAGTACATTTGCACCCACTGTTTTGTTTCTGTTTGTATACCAACGATGACTCCTAAATGTGCATCTTCATTTGGACTTCTCCTCTATGAACCAAACCCACATATTCAGCTCCCTATTCAGCAGCTCTACTGTGATATCCTATAGACACATAAAAGTCAAAATGTTTAAACAAGTGTCTCTCAGAATTTTGTAAGTATCAAAATCATATGGAAAATTTTAGTAACAATGAAAAGGTCCAGACTATTCTACTTCAATGAGCCTGTGCCTCTGTGCTCTGTATGAACTCTCCAGGTAAATCTGATACTCAACAACATTTGAGAATTTGAGAATTGAGAATTTGAGAATAACTATTCTGAACCAAACCCACAATCGATTCCCAACTCTTCTACTCCTTCAACCAATTTCTCTCCAGCATCCTCACTCTCAGAGAATGGAGCCGTCACCCATCCAGAGGCACAGGCTGGATACTTGGAGTCATCCTCCGCCATCTGTCACTTTCACCTGTAAGTGCCATCTGCGTCAAGTCCTTCTGCATCACCCCACTAGCCCTTCTGGGATTCATTTGCTGCATCCCAGACCCATTGCCCTGTAGCCTCCTGATGCATCTTCCTGTCTCTACTAGTGCCTCTCCCACCCATCCTCCATGCTGCAGTCAAGGTAAATTTAAAAATATATATATTTTATTTTGAGACAACTTCAAATATCTATAAAAGTTGCAAGAATACTACAATGAATGCCTGTACACTCTTCCCTTAGGCACCCTATTCCAGCCCAACAATTGTCCCAGAGATGTCCTGTTAAGGATCACATGGTATACCCAGTGTCATGCCCCTCAATCTGGAGCAGTTTCTCTGTCTCCCTGACTTTCACGACCCTAACATTTTTTGAAGCGCATAGGCCACACATTTAATAGAATGTACGTCAATTTTAGGTAGTCTGATGTTTTCTCATGATGAAACCCAAGTTATAAATTTTGAACAGAGTATTGCAAGTATTATGTTCTTTTCATTGCATCCTCTAAGTTGCACAGAATATCTACCTGTCCTGTTATTGCTGATGTTGACTTTAATCACTTGATTCAGATGGCATTTGCCAAACTTCTCTGGAAAGTTACTTTCTCCCTCTTTGTAATAAATAAATATTTTGGGGGGAGAAACTTTGAAGATACGTAAAATTCTGTTTCTCTCCTGATGTTCACCTTAAGTTTAAGCATCCATTGATGTTTCTTATCTGAATTAGCTATTAATCTGATGGTTGCCAAATAGTGAGTTTCTAACATCATCATTCTTTCCTCTACAGGGAAGAGCTTTCTCTTATTTCTATTTGTTCATTTATATGCATATTAGTGTGGACTCAATAGCCCCCATCTTATTCAGTAGATTATAACTTGTTACTATTATTATATATTGTGAGGCTCAAATTATCCAGATTTGGACATTTGGAGGCCCTTCAAGCTGGATGTTGTTTTTGTTGTATGTTCCCATTATTCTTTGGGTACTTTCTCATTTTCTGGCACAAAAAAAAGATGTGTTGGTCTCATCTCACATTTTCCCTGTCCAGGCCTTGGAAGGGGCCATGTCTCTAATGAGTCCTGGTTGCTTTTAGGGGAGTATATGGAATCCAAGATCTGAGAGCCAGCTGTACTCCTTGCTATGTAGATGTTACTGCTTCAAAGCCACTCTTAGCCTATATTTATTTCTCCATTTCTGTATATTTAAAACCACCAGTTCACACTAATACCTCCAATTTTGATTCCACAGCATACAATTCATTCTAGCTTTTATGCTTTCCATATTTATACCTCTGTTCCCACAGTTCCCATTATTTCAAATTTATTTTTAAATCTCCCTGTATATAGCTTATTTCTCAATCTTGCTGAGCCAGCAGCCCATTCACACATGGGTCCTGATCTCTGCTAGGGCTTGCCTCCCTTGTTTGGAACATCTACCCTGGTTGAGTCTGCTTAATGGCTTTTTGGTGAAAGAAAACAGGAAGAAATCCAAGAAAGTTATTTCTAAAGAAGGCAAGGAAAGATATTGGAAGGAAAAGGCTAAGGAAAAGCCAGGCTATTTTTCTAAAATTCAAATCCATCACTTTCAGGCCACACGTGTACATCTCTCTGTGTGCACAACACACACACACACACACACACACACACACACACAAGACACAAGTCATGAAAGGTTTCCCATTGCTGTAAGGCTGCAACTCCTATCACAAGGGTTTGGGGAAGATCCTACATGATGGACTGCTACAGGCCTCCTTGGACTTCCTCCCTAATTCTCCAAATGCCCTAAACAGGGGTCCCTTCTCAGTTCTACTCCATCTTCCCTCTTGCCACAGGGCCTTTGTATATGCTGCCTCTCTGCCTCCATAGTCCAACCTGCCACATTTAGTTGGGGCAGAACGCTATAGATTGAATGTTTATGTGTCCCCAGATTCATATGTTTAAGTCCTAATAATCCCCAATTGGGTGATATTTGAAGGTGGAGCCTCTGGGAGGTGACTGCAGTTAGTTTATGTCATGAAGTTGGAGCCCCCAAGATGGGATTGATGTCCTTTCAAAAGAGGAAGAGGCAAGATCTCTCTTTCTGTGCACATGCCAACAAAAGGCATCTGAGGACATAACCAGGAATAGAGCCCTCAATAAGAATCCAACCATGCTAGTTAGCACCTTGATCTCGGACTCCCAAGCCTACAGATGAAAAGAAATAAATGACTGCTGTTTAAACCATCCAGTGTGTGGTAGTTTGCTATGGGAGCCCAGGCTGACTAAAACAGTGACTATTCTTTAAGTCTCTGCTATAGCACCATCTCTTCCTCTGGAAGCCCTCCTAGACACAGTTAGGCCATTCTGTTATTTATTGTTTTATTAATGCTCTCGCAAAACATAGCGGTCCTTATTTCAACTGGTAATTATGCACTCATTTGGGCATGTGTTTGATTAATGTCCCCAGTCCTCACTTAACTGAGAGCAGTAACAATGTCTCCTTTTGATCATGATTATGTCCCCCCAGCTTGTGGCCTAATGTTGACACATAGTAGATACTCAATAAATATTTGTCACTTGAACAAATTGTATTTTTAGAAAAAATATTTGCTTAATAATCAAACATAATTTTTTCTATTTTTAATAAAAGGCAAAGTGCGGAGAAATGATAGTAAAATATAGTGAGACAGGTGGCCATATCAGTGTGTAGAATCCTGAGAACTCTTAGGCCTAGAAACATATAAGCTCTATCATCTACAAAGACTCTTACAAAATCACAGCAAGTAATCCAAATAATGTGTACAGAAAAATAATGTGGGAAATTTTTACCAAAGAAACTTTTAATGTCATGTATATGTAAATTGTATATTTGGTTCACATCATTATTTAGGTAACTTAGGATCATTGAAATGTTAATCTTCCCAAAGATAGAGTAGAATTTCAGTCAAAATCCACATGTGAGTATACATGTATATGTGCATGTTTTGAAACTGGACAGGAAGATTTTAAATTGCACTTGAAAGAAAAGAGAACAGTCAAGGAAGCTTTTTTTTTTCTTAAAAGAAGGATAATGAAGGATAACTTGCTTTACCCATACAGTAAGACGCTTCTTTTTTGACATGGGGCTTCCCTCTTGTTGCCCAGGCTGGAGTGCAATGGCACAATCTTGGCTCTCTGCAACCTCTGCCTCCCAGGTTCAAGCAATTCTCCTGCCTCAGCCTCCCAAGTAGCTGGGATTACAGGCATGAGTCACCATACCTAGCTAAGTTTTTGGATTTAGTACAGGCGGGGTGTCATCACATTGGTCAGGCTGGTCTTGAACTCATGACCTCAGGTGATCCACCCACTTCGGCCTCCCAAAGTGCTGGGATTACAGGCGTAAGCCACCATGCCCAGCCTACAGTAAGACTTTTAATAAAATTACTATAAACAGAATACAGACAGGAAAACTTTTGCTAACATTATTATAATCAGGACAACACGATTGAACATAAGAATAAATAGATTAAAAGAGCAGAATTGAGAATCAAAACATAGTTTCATATAATGAACTTAATATGTCAAGGATGACATATGATTCAATAAAAAATGAATAATATATTTAATAAGTAGTGCTGGCATAATTGTTCACCTGAACAAAACAGTGTGAGAATCTACTTCCCAATACATAGTCAAAAATGAATTCCAGAATATTCCTGGTGTCTATCAACAAGTGAATGGACAAATAAACCATGGAATATTACTCAGCAATAAAAGGAACAAACTCCTGCTTCACACACAACATGAACGGTTCTCTTAAATATAATGCAAGTGAAAGCAACCAGATGCAAAAAAGCATATGCTGTATGATTCCACTTATATGAAGTTATAAAACCAATTGATGGTCAAAAAAAATTAGAATAGTGGTTGCCTCTGGTTATGGATGGGGGTGAGGATGCAATGGGGAGGGATGAGGTTAGGGGGCTTCCTGGTTTGATGGCAATGTTCTGTATCTTGATGAAAGTTTGGGTTACACAGTTGTATGCATTTTTAAAAACTCTGTGAATGTACACTTGAGACTTGTGAATTTTACTCTGTGCACATTTTACCTTAAAAAAGAACCATAAACAAATACGTTAGAGACATCTATGCTAAAGTGGCTAGGGGTGATATGTAATGATGTCTGCAAGTCACTTGGAAATACATCAAAACAATAGATGGTGTGATGGATGGGCAGAGGGATGGATAGATGGATAGTTACATGATAAAGCAAATGTACCAAGATATTAATTCTAGAATCTAGGTGGTAGGCATATGACTGTTCTCTGCCAAATTCTATCAAGTTCTCTGTGTGCTTGAAATTTTTCAAAATAAAATGGTGGGAAAAATAAATACATTTCACAGTTACTAAATATTCAAATATAAAACAAACCCCCTTCCCAATAAAATAGCCCAGGAAACCAGGAAATGTTTTATAGCCTTGGCGTGAACATAACTTTTAAAATAAACCAGGTAACCCAAGAAGACATAGCTATTACATGAATGTTAACCACTTTATAAGCCAGAGGGTATCATAAACAGTATAAAGGAATAACAGATGGGGGAAAAGATAAATTGTATCACACATAGCAGGCAAAGGAGTAATGTCTGTAATATAAACAGACTTTCTATGAGTTTCTCAGAAATCAACAAACAACCCGATAGAAAAATAGATAAGGACACGTACAAACAATAGAAAACACAAATCCCTGCACCATGTGAAAAGATATCAATATCACTAGCAGTCAGTTGAAAATGTAAATTAAAACAAAATGATGGTACTTATACACAATGGAGTACTATTCAGCCATAAAAAAGAATGAGATCCTGTCATTTGCAACAACACGGATGCAATTGAAGGTCATTATGCTAAGTGAAATAAGCCAGGTACAGAAAGATAAACATCATATGTTCTCACTTATTTGTGGGATCTAAAAATTAAAACAATTGAACTCATGGAGATAGACAGTAGAAGGATGGTTACCAGAGGTTGGGAAGGGTGGTGGTAGGGGGTATGGTTAAATACCAAAAAAAAAAAAAAAAAAAAAAGAAGAAAAAAATGAATAAAACCTAGCATTTGATAGCAAAACAAGGTAACTATAGTCAATAATAATTCAATTATACATTTTAAACTGAAAGAGGCTGGGCATGGTGGCTCATGCCTATAATCCCAGCACTTTGAGAGGCTGAGGCGGGCAAATCACTTGAGGCCAGGAGTTCGAGACCAGCCTGGCCAACATGGCAAAACCCCTTCTCTACTAAAAAAAAAAAAAAAAAAAAAAAAAAAAAAAAAAAAAAAAAAAATTAGCAGGGCATGGTGGCACACATCTGTAGTCCCAGCTACTTGGGAGGCTGAGGCAGGAGAATCGCTTGAACCCAGGAGGCGGAAGCTGCAA
Organism: Pongo abelii; assembly: GCF_028885655.2. Classification (NCBI taxonomy): domain Eukaryota; kingdom Metazoa; phylum Chordata; class Mammalia; order Primates; family Hominidae; genus Pongo; species Pongo abelii. Next base: position 144,690,671 of record NC_085928.1, on the reverse strand, counting down.
TGAGCTGAGATCGCACCACTGCCCTCCAGCCTGTGTGACAGAGTAAAGACTCTGTCTCAAAAAAATGAATAAATAGGCCAGATGCAGTGGCTCATGCCTGTAATTCCAGCACTTTGGGAGGCCAAGGTGGCCAGATCAGCTGAGGTCAAGAGTTCGAGACCAGCCTGGCCAACATGGCGAAAACCCATCTCTACTAAAAATACAAAAAAGTTAGCTAGGCATGGTGGTGGGTGCCTGTAATCCCAGCTACTTGGGAGGCTGAGGCAGGAGAATCACTTGAACTCTGGAGGCAGAGGTTGCAGTGAGCCGAGATCATGCCATTGCACTCCAGCCTGGATGACAAGAGTGAAACTCCGTCTCAAAAAATAAAAAATAAATAAAAAACTTAATTAGTTAAGATAACTAAAAGGGTATAATTGGATTGTATGTAACACAAAGGATATATACTTGGGAGAATGAATACCCCATTTTCCATGATGTGATTATCATGCATTGCATGCCCATATCAAAACATCTCATATACCCTATAAATATATACACTTGCTCTGTACCTACAAAAACTAAAAATAAAAAAATTAAAATTAAAAATTAAAAAAATGTAGACATATGTGAAATTTAAAAATGAGGCATCATTTTTCATTGTTGAAGCAGCAACCCTTTGTGTGGGTTGATCACCTCCAGGCCTGGTGAGGATGCTGAAGCCTGGCGCCATACACTCCTAGTAGAGTGTGAATGTTTGCTAACTTTCAGAAAAGTAATCTTGGCAGCAATGATGCCCAAAAGACACCCCAGATCACAGAGGAATAGGCATAATATGACCCAAATTTTGTAGAATAAAAATTTTCAAATTTTTGACCAAAAAGAAAAATGTCAAAGAAGGCACACCTAATTGTTGAAAATTAATGCGTCAGGGCAGGTGTAGGTAAACTGTGGTCTGAAAGCTAAACCTGGCTGGTCCCTTTTTTGATAGTTCATGAGCTAAGAATGATATTTATAACTTTTTAAGGGGCTAGTTACATTCTAAATGGTCATATAGTTATCTACATGGTGTCTTTCATTTTGCCTCTTAGCTGGCAAAGCCTAAAATATTTACTAGATGGCCCTTTGAGAAAAAGTTCACCAATCCCTGCCTCAGGGGAATTTTAGTTTATTTTTTATTCTTTTTTTTTTTAATTTTACTTTAAGTTCTGGGATACATGCACAGAATATGCAGGTTTGTTATATAGGTATATGTGTGCCCTGGTGGTTTGCTGCACCCATCAACCCATCATCTAGGTTTTAAGCCCTGAATGCATTAGGAATTTGTCCTAATGCTCTCCCTCCGCTTGCCTCTCATCTGCCGACAAACCCCAGTGTGTGATGTTCCTCTCCCTGTGTCCAAGTGTTCTCATTGTTCGACTCCCACTTATGAGTGAGAACACGTAGTGTTTGGTTTTCCATTCCTGTGTTAGTTTGCTAAGAATGATGGTTTCCAGCTTCACGCATGTCCCTGCAAAGGACATGAACTCATTCTTTTCTATGGCTGCATAGTATTCCATGGTGTATATGTGCCACATTTTCTTTATCCAGTCTGTCATTGATGGGCATTTGCGTTGGTTCCAAGTCTTTCCTATTGTGACTAGTGCTGCAAAAAACATACATGTGCATGTGTCTTTATAGTAGAATGATTTATAATCCTTTGGGTATATACCCAGTAAAGGACTGCTGGGTCAAATGGTATTTCTGGTTCTAGATCTGTGAGGAATCGCCACACTGTCTTCCACAATTGCTGAACTAATTTACACTCCCAGCAACAGTGTAAAAGCATTCCTATTTCTCCACGGCCCCACCAGCATCTGTTGTTTCCTGACTTTTTAATGATTGCCATTCTAATTGGCGTTTCCTTTTACTTCTTTGTATTGTTTTGATTTTTGTAATAATCATGCATTACTTTTGCAGGTTTAAAGAGGATAGACAGACAGGTTAGTAGGTAGATCAGTCACTTTGGGTGCTGTTGAAATGGATGTAAGGAGACAAAAGGAAAGCAGGGACACCAGTTAGGAAGCCAATGTAACAATCCAGGTGAAAGGGAATGATGCTTTGGAATAGGGTGGGGGCAGTAGAGATGGAAAGAGGGATAGATTTTTTGGTACCCTATGGGGGCCGCTGAGGGATTGAAAATAAGTGGACACAGAAAGAAATCAAAGATCATTCCTAGGTTTCATTCTTTAGTTAAGTGGTGCCAACTACTGAGATGGAGGGACTAGGGAGAGGATATTGGAGAGTAAATCCTGAGCTCTATTTTGGGCTTGTTAAAGTTCTAAATGAAATTGTGTGAACTAGGCAGTGGGATATAGATGATTAGAGTTGCTCAGAATGTAGAGGGGGAGGCTGAGCAGGAAATACAAGTTTAAGAGTACTCATTGTGTTGACGGTACTTAGAGCTATTTGGAAGCAATATAGAGAGAAGAGAGAAGGGGATCAAGAGTCTACCTGGTGACACAGTGCCCAACCCAGCTGCAGAATGAAGGCCTCATGCATGCCTGGGGTCTGCTCTCTGCTGACAGATGCCTCTGGTGACAGTGTCTACCTGCTTGGATTCCCTCAAATCATCTGTTCCAAAATTCCCTCTTCCCAAGGAACACTATAGCTTCATAATAGACACTGACCCTTCCTCACAGTCCAAGCCCAAATCCTTGCTTTCTTGCTTGAACAACCAGCCTTCTCCTAGCTGGATGGTCCTCCTGGCATCTTGGTCTTTCAGTGGAGAGCTCAGTTCAGGTCCCATTCCCTCCCAGTGTGCCCTGCCACAGTTCCCAGCCATGTAGAGTCCCCTTTCACTCATGCCATGCTTCTACTTGAGAATGCCAAGAAGGACTCACCAAAGAGCTGGTGTAGGTGGGATCTGAGGTGTCATCCTGGAGGTAGCGGGAGAGGCCAAAGTCAGACACCTTGCACACCAGGTTACTGTTGACCAGAATGTTCCTAGCAGCCAGGTCCCGATGCACATAATTCATCTCAGCCAGGTACTTCATGCCAGCAGCGATGCCCCTGAGCATACCCACAAGCTGGATCACGGTGAACTGCCCGTCATTTTGCTGTAATAAGACATAGAGGGCATTGGGATCAAGACGGGCTTCAGTGGTTAAGCAGAGGGAGAGATGCTGTGGCCCTGCTGCTTGTCAGCTTCCATCTGCTCCAGGCCAAGCCACTCATTGTGCCCTCCTCCCTTCCCCACTCCCATCCCCCATCCCTCTCCTTGAATGCTTTGTTCTCTTCTCCTTGCCAAGCCCTGTCAGTTTTGTCTCCAAATTACATCTCAAACCCATTCACTTCTTTCCATCTCCACTGCTGCCAGTCCAACCAAGTCACCGTCATCCATTACCTATAACAGCCTACTTGCCCGCCCCCCAATCCATTCTCTCCAGCCAGAGCCATCTTTTTAAGACATAAATCAGGCCATGTCAGTCCATCTTAAAAATATCTAATAGCCTCCCATTGCATTAAGGAAAATCTCCAAATTCCTTAGCACGGTCCATGAGACCGCCTGGGATCAGCTACTGCCTTACCTTAGGCCACCATACCCATCACTAATGTACTAAAGCCACAGTGACTGGTACCCTTTCTTCTTTTCCAAGACAAACTCTTCCTGCCTTAGGGCCCTTAACATGTGCTATTCCCTCCATTTTCCCTCCAACAATCGACATCTACTTGCCCTTCAGTTCTCCGCTTAAATATCACTTTCTTAGAGAGGACATCCCTTTAACTACCCGCCCATCCCTCAGATATGATTAGCACTTTCTCATGACAATGTTTAGTGCATGCTCTTAGTCTTCTTCTCAGCACATATCACAAGTTTTAATCGTGTGTGTGTGTCTTTCTGTCTGTCTGTCTCTGCTGCTTGATTTTACACTCTTCGAGGACAAGAACTCTGTCTTTTTTGGTCACCGTAGTATTATCAGTGCTGTAAACTTTAAGGTAGATAGAAAATCTCAATAAACATAAGTTGAATGAATGATGAATACATCTTTTCCTCTTTCCAAAATCAAGCATGTAAAGCACCTTCTCTGGGTAATCCCAGGGCTTTCAGCCTTTAGACTGGTATAACCACACCTACCTCATAGGGACAGTGGGTCAGGAGAACCTCATGCACAGTGTCTGGCACAGGGAACTCTCCTAGTGAATGGGAGCTGTTGCTGCTCCTCTTCATGGCAACCTGCAGTGCTGTCCTCTCTCCCATCATTTGTGGGCTCAGAGTTTCTTGGGTGGATGCCCTCCCTCTGGTTAGACAACAGACTCTTCAGTGAATAAAACAGTGTCTTCCTCCTATTTCCCCAAGGCTCCTGGGTCTTGACTTTGCACACACCAGTTAAATCAGTAGACCCTAGGCTATACTGTCAAGAACATATTTTCCCATCTAGTTCAGCCCCAAATGCTCCCCAAAGGGCTGAGAATTATGTTCTATAAGTAGAGCACAGCCTAGTCATTAGAATGCTTTGACTGGAGGAGAGGTGGAAGCAGGACACCTGGGGTCTAGTTTATGTTTACTGCTAAACACAGGCACTCAGCAAGGCAACCACGACCTGCATCCCAGAGTCCTTATGTGAAATGCAGAAAGCATAGACAATGAGAGGAGCTCCAATCATTGAGCATCTACTGTATGCGAGATGTTACACAATGCACTAACATGGATATGCTCCTGCAAAAGCATTTTCTATGCAAAAATAAGCAAGGAAAAATAAAAGACCTGTTATAAAAATACTCTACTTAGGAGCAACAACAACAACAATCAAAAAGTCTAACAATGATTGCATGAATTGTTGGAAACTCTGTTCCTCATGCAAGATTGCAAGCCTGGATCCATGTTCTGGGGGTTATGCTCCTTGATCAATTGAAGGAATAGAGCAAATTTACTTCCTCCCCTCCTGAAGATGTCTGCCAGTAGAAGGGCCCCCAAACATATTGTGTTTGACACACTCCAAGTTCCAGGCTATTTCTAACTCTAACTTTAACCACCTTCAAACCTGCCCAGGAGACTGAATGTATGCTTTCTCCATAATAGATTCTTCCAAGCAACTCAAAAAGAAAGTATAGAGCTACTTTTTGGAAACTCTGACTGGTTTTCAGCATGTTGCCCATCTGTGAGAGCTGGATGTGCAGTGAGTGATGCAGATCTTCCTTCTCACTAATACACTTCAATCAACACCTTCTCAAGAAGTTAGCCAGGCTGTTGCTAGCACCAAGCGTTTTCTCCAAGTAGGTCTCTGGGGATTTGCCTCTTCAGAAAGTTGTCATGCAATTTTTATATATTACAGAGGTGTATCTCAGCCACAAGTCACATGGATTGTATTTTTTCAATTCAGTCTATTATTTCCTCTCCGTAAGTGTAGGCAACAGTGTCTACACATACAGAATGTCTCCCTAAAAAAGATGGCATTTGGGGAGAGCCCTGGGGTGGCTTAAACAACTTTAAGGACAGTAATGTTGAAAGTGCATGCAGCAATGTGTCTACATTTTTGCTTTAAGTCATTTAAGTCTTCTTAGAACTTCTTTATTATCTGATTTGTTTTAAAATTTAGAATATAAATTTTATAGTTTCTGGAGTCAAAAAAGACCAAGAAATGATTAAAGGTCCAGGCTTTGGAGCCAGCAGACCTGATTTGGATCCAGGCTCTGCAGCTTAGTGGTTGTGTGGGCTTGGGCAAGTTATTTAACCTCCAGAGCAGGTTAAATAACCTTATTTCCACATCTATAAAATAAGAACATAGTGTCATAGGGTTCTGGTGAGACTAAATGAAATAACACATATGAAAGGCCCTAGCTCAGTGCCTTGTGTACCCTAAGATGGTAGCAATGATCCCTGCTAACATCAGCAGAGCCTAAGTAATGGCTCACAAGTCAGTTCCCCTGTACCTCAGATAAGTGTGGTGAGAGAGACTGAGGACACCTGGGACCAGAACTCTGGGTTTTCATGGCTTCCTGGGTGTGTGTGGGAAACATCCTGGGATCATTGTCCTTGGGGAGCCCACTACTCCGCACATGCTGAGCTCAGCAGGTAACAGATAGGCATCTGTAATTGTAGTAGATGGTTGGGACCTAATGATGCAGGCCTAAACTTTGGATCAATTAGTCACAAATGTTGGTAGCATCCATCACTTGACTTTTGAATGGCACATAATACTTACAGAATATGTTTAGATCCTTAAAACTGGTCCTGTGTAGTAGGGAAGACAGGCAATATTATATTGTTTTCACAGACAAGATAGAGGAGGTCCAGAAAATGTATGTGATCAGCCTTAAATCACGGTGTGGGTTTGAGTTATAACAGTAATCAAAGTTCAGAATGGTAAATCACTTCTCCACTGACAGACCATCTCTGATCAACTGGTAATGGTGGCCTCAAATGCTGTGTGGAGAAAAAGGCTGTGCATAAGCTTTGCAGGGAGAAGAACCATGATGGATTAGTCACGCTACTCTTATCTGGGTCTTCTAACTCCTGTCCTGTGCTTTTGCCATTGGAATATGCTGACTCTGCAATGAGCAATACATTTTCTTTAGAATCTTCAAGAGAACCACATATGAAGATAGGTAGGGTCATGTCTGCTGAATTCGTAACCTTGGTGAAATTTAAAGACAAAAACATATTGAGATTTTTCTGGCATGTTTAACTGTTACGTGCTCAGTTGATTGGTATAATTCTCCAAAAAGAACTTCCAGAGATATGAACAGCAGCATTCAAAGATAAACAAGACAAAAAAAAAAAAAAAAAAAACTAACTTATTTCTTGGTGACTTTGGGAAAGAACCTGGCTCCATGCTGAACACATAGTAAAAACATAGTACAGAGAAGAAATACAGGTCTAGGTGAGGTGATTTAAACTTTCCTCCCTTCATGAAGTGCTTTCTGCTGAAATTGCTTTTCTGCAAATGCACCGAAGCCACTTGCTGGCCCTTATATTAGACAGGAAGGATTTAGGTATTTCAACTTTCATTGACGAATCCACTTCAGGAAATGAAACTCTTATTTGATTTGTTTGAAGAAAATGAATCATAGATTTTTTTTCTAACTGAAAGGGACCTTTCAAGCTCATCTAGCTCAATGCCTTTAGTTTATAAATTGGAAAATTGAGTTAACAGATTTGCTCCAGGACACAGGGTGACTCACAGCAGAAGCCAAAGCAGAACCTTGGTCTCAGGACTTCCAATCTGGTGTTCTCTTCCTGATTTCTGGGTTGCTATCTTCTAGCTGCAGCCCATGAATGAGCTTCTCTGATGAGAAATGTCCCCATTTGACATTACTCAGTGACTTTCAAGAGTCTTCCAGTTATGATTATCTGTGAAAGAACCAGCAGCAACCACAAAGCCAAGCTTTAGGCAAGAAGGCCTTATGGAGCATGTCAAGAACCATGTTAACTAAACCACGGGATATACTGGCCACAGCTTCAGGAATTGTTTCTAATATTAGGGAAGAGCCACCAGGTTGAATCCATTGAATTTGAGTGTCAAGAAGGAGAAATTTAATTATGGATTTGTATGCTATATAATCCATGGCACAATAATTTTTAGAAAATTGATAATAATGAACCATCTACTGAATGTGTGGTTGACGCATAATGGTATCTCTCAGATGCTGATTCAGGGCTAGAACTGTAGCCACTCTCCAAAGACGCTATGACCAGTGGGAAAGGAGAAGTTGGAGGGGAGGAAACAGTTCCAGAAATTGAAGACTAATCCTTTTCCTTTCTTCTGTGAGTAGTGATCCTAAAATTATCCTACTTCCCAGAAGATGGACCCTGTAGAACTGAACTGATGACCTATTTTTCGATTTTATCAAGCAGCAGATACATCAATTAATGTTGCTATGCTCCAGGGTTTGGTAGTAAGGCTGAAATTAGATTTATAGATTACCTGCCTCCATGCAGTGTGAGGAGTCAGAGACGCTTCATTTCCCCCTCTCCTTCTGGCACTGCCTGCTCCCACCACGCCTTTCTTACCATGCCTGCTCCTCTGTTTTCCTGTGCTCCTCTCTTGCCCCCAGGTTTTCTTCCCCTGCAAGCTCAGCTCATCAACATGAGAAATGCTGGTGTCCAACACGCCTCCATGACCTGGGCCCCAAATGAAAACAGGCCCTAGGAAGAGCAGCAGTGTGGGGTTTTGATTTTCTGCAGGCTCCTGAGAATGAATCTCCCTGTTCCCCTGCACACTCCAGCGGGGGAGTGTGATCACAGTCCCCAAATCAAGCAGTGACTCTCTCTGAAGTCCAATCAGGTGACTGGTAGGAAATAAATGACTCCCAAAAGGGTCTTGACAGTGGTTCCAGAAAACGCTTTTCCTTCTCACATTGCCTTTTATTCAAGTTTGTTCAACACTGTTTATTCAACTCAACTTCATTCAACTTTGTTTATTAACTGTCTTCATGAGATCTCTGATCATAAATGAATGTCCCCAGGAAAGCATAGACAATGATTGCACTGACATGAGAGGTGTGGCAGCAAGGACAGTGAGAGATAATGTACACACAGGATGACTAGAGCTCTCATGCCACTCCCTAGCATTTTTGTTTGAGAAATAATTTTTTAGTCAACTAGAATTTACCAGGTGTGCACTGTGTTAGGTATTGGAGTTTCCAAATACAAAGCATAACCCCATACCCTCAAGGAGGCTGTCCTAGGGAAAGTACATGGGCTCAGTAATCTACATCAGTTGTTCTCCACCCCTGCACCCCTAGAAAAACAAAAGCCACTACTGCCTAGTGACCCAGACTGGGCAAAAAGCATGTTCCTGTTGTACAAAGGTAGCTTCAGTAGTGTGCTTCTAGACAAGTCCCCCAGCTACCCTTCCACACTACAGCCCCTAAGCTCTGTTTCTGAGTGCTGGAGCTACCATGCAGCAGCTGATAAATTACCAAATAGGTCCACACTTACTTTGGCCTTCATGTACACTGTTTCGCTGTTCCATCAGCCTACCTACCTGCTTCTCGCTTGTCTGGCAAATTCCTCATTCTCAAATCTCAGATAAATTCTTCCTCCTCTTTGAAGCCTTCCCTAGATTCTCCAGGAAGATTTGAGAACTTCTTCAATTACTACATCTGTACTTAACTTATGGGGAAAAAAAAGTATAAGATAGGAAATGATTGCTAGAAGCTTTGGGTACTAGCAGGAGTAGGGACTACATTGATGGCAGGTTATACTCTCTAAGATGAACACAACAAGATCTCCCATCTATCATGTGTAAGAAGACATTGAGTTGATGTCCCTTCATCAAAATGTGGGGCCTGTTTTCTCCTCTTGTATGTGGGCCTGTCACTATGTTGGAAGTGACACTATGTGGCTTCCTAGGCTGGGTCACAAAAGTAATACAGATTCCCCGTTCTTCTCTTGGGATGCTTTTTCTTGAGACCCAGCTTGCTCTAAGGAAGTCCAAGCAGGCTACCTAGAAAGATGGCAGCTGACACTCAGCATTGACCACCTAATATATGAATGAAGGAGGCTTCAGACAATTGTAAGCCTCAGCCCTTGAGCTACTGCAACTGACTCCACATGGATCAGAGGTGTCCCTCCCAAACCTTGCCCAAATTGCAGATTCATGAGCAAAATAAATTGTTGTTGTGCTAAGCCACTGAGGTCTTGGGGGTGATTTGTTATGTAGCATTAGAGCAAGGTTTCCTTTATCTCTATAGGCACAGCATCCAGAATAGGGCCTGGCCAGAGCAGTGATCCCAGCAATGTTTCAATGACTGACCCTTTAATCTGCAGCCACAGCTATTGTTTGGTTGCTTTGGTAATGTGTGTAGCCAGCTACTGGGTATCACCCTGAAGTCGTTGTTCAGAAGGCTCTGCCCATTCTTTGTTGCTGCCCACTGGACCCTCTGCTCTCAGCTTCTGCTTCCTGGCTGAAGCTATCAGCTTCCACTCTCCAGACATCAGCATCATGGCCATTCTCATTCACCCTTCCTCTAGGTGCTCAGTGATATCCTACAGAAATGGAAACGGTTTCATTGTGGGCCTGGCTCTACTCTGGGCATATTCTGACAAGGATCTTTTATAGGTCTCCCAGCCAAAGGCCTTCAGCAACTCCCCACTTCTGCTGCAAGTTGGTTGGGAATCTTCACCAACCACAGAAATACCCTTGGATGCTTGGGACGCAGTCTTCCCTTCCCCACTCAGAAGTGCCTCCTCAGAGGGCAGGTGGCCCAGACATCAGAAAATGGCAACCTGTTTTACTTCTGAACCTGTAAATGCAGAGAGCAGTCTGGGAGGGTGGCTGTGCTGGTGAAAGGCAGAGACGGCCACGGATGTCTGCATGAATCACACAGCGCTTTGCAGCAGCCAAAAGTCTCTTCAATCTCTGTGATTCATGCAGATGCCAATGGCCATTCTTCGCCCCTCTCTATTCATTTTAGTCATCCAACAAGCATTTGTCAATGCCCTACTCCATGCCATCCTCCTCCTGAGGATCCCACAAGCCCTGTTTTGTTCTCTTCTTTTAGCAACAAATCTCTGCTAACATCTCCATCGCCCATTCACACTGGATCAGGCGATTCCTGAATGGTAGGTTGTGCTCATGGAACCCCTCTCCCCAGCCATCATTCGCCTGCATCCAAGTATGTCATCAAACCCCTGAGTTGCTCTTACCCTGAGGAAAGAATCCAATGCACCATTCTCCATGAACTCTGTGATGATCATGACAGGCCGACTCTTGGTGACCACACCCTCCAGGCGAATGATGTTGGGATGGTCGAACTGGCCCATGATGCTCGCCTCACTCAGAAAGTCCCGACGCTGCTTTTCTGAGTACCCTGCCTTCAGGGTCTTGATGGCCACGTAGATTTCCCTCTTGCCTGGCAGTTTCAAACGCCCCTTGTACACTTCTCCAAACTCCCCTGTAACAGCAAAAATGCCATTAATATCCTCTTCCTTCTCAGTCTGTGGACCCAAGAGGGAAGTCATCTAATGGAGAACAGTGGTGCTCCAAGTGGAATTGTGATTAAAGTGGCGGAAATTAAAACAGTCTTCTCTCATTGTAACTATATTGTTTTGGCTGTAAGCAGTTCATGGCAAACACGAAAGGATTACTAAAGTACATTCCTTACCTTGGTACTTAGAAATAGTTTGGGTAACTAAAGTAGAATTTCAGAATATATGTGAGTTTGTTTCTCTCCACACTTAATTTTTCCATTGTGTGCCAGCTGAATAATTGAAATGAAATGGTCAGTTTCACTTTGGCAGGATCATGATTCATTTTTAGCGGATACTGGTGCAAGAACATTCAGGGGATAGGAGACATGTTCAGGTACTTTGGCCCTCTGAATAAGATCTATACTGTTTATGTTCCTACACTGCTGGGAGAGTATTTGTGTTTATTGGGTGCCCCAGAAAACAGACACTGAGGAGTTAGGAAGGGAAGAGGTTCACTTGTGAAAGACAAAAGTGAGAGGAAGCAGGATTGGGCGGAGACAGCCCAAGATCACCATGCAGACCTGATGAAATCCCAGCTAACCCAAAAGGGAGAGCCAGAGCAGAGTTCCCATTGCAGAAGCAGCCCAGCCCTCACATCCCTGCCATGCTCAGTCACTGGCTGGGGGCTGCTGGGAAGAGCTGGGCCTCTGCAGGACAGCCGGCCGACCCTGAAGGTGCTGCAGCTGGAGGCTGTCAGCTAACTGCACTTTTGGCAGCTGAATAGCAAGTTATTTCTCCAAACAGGCACGAGCTGCACACCTCCATGCATGCCACAGCGTTGAAACATTTTCACAGTAAAGTCACCAAGAGTAGAAACAATTATGGTGACACTATTTCATAGCTGCCTAAAAAAAAAAATCTGTTGAATCCTGTTTAACATGCTTTCAAAAGTTATTTTATAATTTAACTTGGCTTGGTTACTTCCAATTCTTTCATGTGAAGCAGTTAAGTGTCTACTTGTAAGTGCAGCAGGAGAAACATGGCTTTCTGCTGGGAAAACTTTCTCTCTCTCCACTTCTGGAAGAAAATGATGGAGCAAACTGAGCAATCAGATAAATTACTTGCCATATTAGAAAGACAAGTTAACATTGCTCCTGTGATTCATTTGGGAGTTCCTTTTGTTTTCTTGCTGCAAAAAAGATTGGAAGGAACCTGTGTGAAAGGACTGTTATGCAAAACTGCTCCAGAGTCAACAGAACTTGATAGAACCTGGGGCTGGAGTAGAGGCTGGTTAAGCACCATTAGGAAGATTTCAACATGGACCTAATACTCAGATAAATATCATTTACAACACTATGTGTTTTGGGAGGCTGTTCTTTTTCCTTCCTTCCATCCTTCCTCCCTTTTTCTCCCTCCCTCCCTCCCTCCCTTCCTTCCTTCCACTCCTCTTTTTTGTTGTTTTTTTTTTTTTGAGACAGGGTCTCACTATGTTGCTCATGCTATACTCGAGCTCCTGGGCTAAGCGATCATCTTGCCTCAGCCTCCTGAATAGATGGGACCACAGGTGTGCACCACTGCACCTGGCTGCAACACTGGTTTTCACATTGAATCATATACTCTTTTGGTGAACTGCTGGAGGTCAGACCAAGTCTCATTCATGTTTGTAGCTTGCACATCCACTCCACTGTGGTGCTTGGCACATAGCAGACATGCCAGTAAAAGTTGTTGTATCATATTTATTATTATATGTTTGGCTTTTGCCTTGCTCACTCTTGGGTTACAAACTGCTGAAGATTCTTATCTCTGCTTTATCCAGAAATAGAAGTACCACTATTCGAATTTGTATGTTAAAAATATATTTACTGCAGCATCATCTTCTATAGATGAACACTACAATAGCTTATCTTATTTAGTAATTAAAATGAGTAAAATTTAAAGAAAAGTACTAGACAATACAGACCTGTCACATATGTGTGTGTATATATGTATGTGTGTATATATGTGGATGTATGTATATATGTGTCTAGATATATGTATGCATGTATATATGTAGCATATATGTATGCATCTAGATACATAGCATATATATGCTATATATATATATATAAAACTATGAGCTGAATGAACACAAATTACATATTTGATAAGTATACTAATGGAAGAATATTGGTTAGTATTTCTTCCTTGTTGCCATAATAATGGGCTCTATTTTCTTTTAGAAAAAAGCCAGAGTTGATAGTTGAGGGTAAAGGTGTGTTAATATTTCTTTGTGGAGGAGACAGTACACAAATATGTATTTATTAACCACCTACTATGTGCCAGGAACTGTGCTAGGCACTTCGTGTGACTTATTCAATCTTCACAACACTCCTGTGAGGTAGGTATTACTATGGCCATTTAAATAATAAGGAAACTGAGGCACAAGGAAAACATGTCCCAATCACACACCTGGGAGTTACGGCCAGGGTTGTGGTCCATACCCATCTTTTCCTGCCATACTGCCTCTAGATAGCTATGTTTCAGTTAGCAGGGCCATGGAGAATAAAGCTACATAGATATGAAGTTATAGTTCAGGGACCATCATGCCCCAAATGTGCAGGTCCAAACAAGTCATATATAGTGACTGTCATAGCAACTCAATATCCAGGTGAGAACAAAAGAAGTGATACTGTTTAACAGGCAGATGTCTTTCATGTAAGCCTCCTGCCTGGGAGGTGGGTGGCATCAGAATATTTGGAAATCAGTGTATTTATCAGTTTCTACCTATCAGTGTGTGGAGTTTGGAAAAGTGCTCCAAGTGAATCTGATGTCCCCCACAACACACAAAAAGACTCCAGTTGAGAACTTCTGTTCTACCTCAGTGGTTCTCAAAGTTGGCTGCCCACTGGAATCACCTGAAGAGACTTACAGAGTCCAGAGGCCTGGGCCTCACTTCAGAGATTCTGATGAATTGGTCTGGATACAGCCTGCACATTGACATATTTAAAAGCTGCCCAAAGGATTGGTTACATAATTTGCAGAGCATGGTGCAAAGTAAAAGTGCAGGACTCCTTGTTCAAAAATTATTGAGAATTTCAATACTGTAACAGCAGAGCATTAAACTAAGTGCAGGTCCTTCTGAACATTGGGCCCTGTGAAAATGCACCAGTCGCAGGTCCATGAAGCCAGGCCTGGCTGCCCAGTGATACTGACATGCCGCTCAGGCTGAAAACCATAGGCTTAAACCATCCAAGCACTTTTCAAATGAATTAGTGAACTGCCAAAAGCCATGGCGTACCTGAAATTTCTCTCTGTACTTCTGAATACTTTTGAAAGCAAAGCACACATATAGGGTGCCTCATACAGCACAGGGCCTGGCACATAATATGGATTTTATAGATGTGAGAGGAGAGAAAGAAGAAAAGAAGGAAGGAAGAAATCAATGAAGATGTATAGGACAGTATGACTCAAACTACTTTCCTAATTGGGAAATGTTATTTAATTTTTAATCTTTATGACTGGTCTTCAAGTCTAAAAACTCATCATACGGTTTTTAAAAATTATAAAATATAAACATGCCTTCTTTGGGTAGGGCATGGTGGACTTTGTGGTTGGTTACCTTCGTGGTCATGGTGTCACTGCTCTCAGAAATCTGCTCTGCAGTGACTTAAAGAATGGAAATTCTGTAAAAAGAACTCCTTTCCTGTCTGGCAAAGAAATGTCTTCATATTCTCGAAGCCAGGAGGTTTTCAAAGCACCAACTGCAAAGGATGTCACTTAATATCTAATCCTCACTAGGAGATTATGTTCGCCCCTGTAATTAAGTAGGCCCCTGAGTACAGTTGGGAGGAAAATCGGTAGTGAGTTGAGGAAGAAGTTCCATGTCTACACACAAACCACACCTGAGACACTGGATGTTGGCGGCCCTTCATTTCTCCAGAACTTAGCTTTCTCCTTGTTATACAATAAAAAGAAGTGACCAACTGTCTTGCCTTACTAACAGGGTGTTGAGAGAAGTCTAGGAGAAAGTGCTTTGTAAACTACAAACTGTTTGAAACACTTGTGGGTGGTTATTTATTTATTATTCTATTTTTTTTTTTTGAGACAGAGTCTTGCTATGTCGCCCAGGCTGGATTGCAGTGGCGTGATCTCGACTCACTGCAATCTCGGCCTTCTGGGTTCAAGCAATTCTCCTGCCTCAGCCTCCCAAGTAGCTGGGATTACTGGCGCCCACCACCACGCCCAGCTAGTTTTTGTATTTTTAGTAGAGACGGTAGTTCACTATGTTGGCCAGGCTGGTCTTGAACTCCTGACCTCGTGATCTGCCCACCTCGGGCTCCCAAAATGCTGGGATTACAGGCGTGAACCATCACTCCTGGCCTTTATTTTTTTTTTTTTTTAAGATAGTCTCGCTCTGTTGCCCAGGCTGGAGTACAGTGATGTGATCTCGGCTCACTGCCACCTCCACTTCCCATGTTCAAGAGATTCTCCTGCCTCCGCCTCCCAAGTAGCTGGGATTACAGGCTTGTGCCACCACTCTTTTTTTTTTTTTTTCTTTTATTATTATTATTATTATTATTATACTTTAGGTTTTATGGTACATGTGCGCAATGTGTGGGTGCCACCACTCTTGTCTAATTTTTTTATTTTTAGTAGAGACAGGGTTTCTCCATGTTGGCCAGGCTGGTCTCGAACTCCTGACCTTAGGTGATCTGCCTGCCTCAGCCTCCCAAAGTGCTGGGATTATAGGCATGAGCCACCACTCCAGGCCTGTTTTAAAAAGACAAAACAGAAGTAGGTAGTTGGGAGGGGGAGTGCAGAGTGGGGGGGAGGGGGTGGTCTCACTGGAAGAGAAAAGAGAGGAAAAGTAGGTTTCTGCAGCCTTTTGAGACTTATGGTGACTGATCTAAGACACATCAGAGCTTTTTGCCAGGGGACATGGTGAAATTTCCCTGCCAGGTGCCTGAGCATGGAGGGTGTCTTCAGGTAAGCCTAGGATGCTAAAGTCTGGGTTTCTGGCCCTTGAGCACACCACAACCTACAGCCTCATAGAGAGGTAGGAGTCGATGGGCGTATTGCTATTATTAATAACGAACAGGAAATCAAGACCCTGTGTCACTTATAATCTAAGAAATTGCTGTCGCCTGTGATCTTTGACTTCAGTTTAATATAGTATCTACAAGGAACTATTTTTGCTTTTTGATAATTTTCCTGTAATTAGGGCCAGGACTTGATGTCTGTGGTACTTCGATTCGCTATCGTCTGAACTCTAAAGAGCTTCGTTTTACATGAGCTCCAAATCATGGCTATAACGTTTTCATTTTTAAGAAAAATTCATAATACCTAGAAAATATTTCCAGCAATTCAAGAATTAACGTTATATTTAAGACAGATGCTTAAAGGAAACGACTGTGCTGGGGAGTGGTTGTGGTTGATTCTTTTCACACAGATTCTTTACTGACAGTAAATGTGGCCAGCCTAATTTTGGTCCCACTGGACTTTGACTGGTACACATCTTTGCGTCTGACATTGAGTCCTCTCCTATAGCCAAACATCTATTTGGTTAGGACCCAGATCCAGCTGTAGGTCAGTCTAGTGGCCAATGTGCTCAGCAGTGGTTCTCGAACTGTGGTCCTTGACCAGTAGCATCAGTATCACCTAGGAACTTGTTAGAAAATGCACTTTCCCAAAACCCACCTAGACCCACAGCATCAGAAGCTCAGTAGTTGGGGCCTGTGACCTGGGTTTTAGCAGCCTCCAGGTGATTCTAATGCCTGCTTCATCTGTTTGAGAACCTGGCCCTCAAGGCTGTCAGCTGAGGGTAATTTAACCAATTCCTATGCATTTCCTCCCAGATAGCTGCTGAAATTATTCCCTACAAGTTTCAGCTCCTTGCCAATTCCTCTTTCCTACCTTTCTTGACAAAATGAGGAAGAGAGAAAAAATGGTTCAGCAGCATTAAATGCCTCAACTATTGTATGTAAAATCAGAAGAAAAGAATTCTCAATTTTTGAAAACGAAACATTCACCTGCCAGCAGGTATTTCAAGCAGTAGCTTCTGGTTATGCACAGCTCAAATCTACACACAATTGCACTTTTTTTAAAAAAGCAGCATTTTGAAGTCAAAAACTGCCTTGGGGGGAAAAAATGGAAAGCAGAGCTTCTAGTTACTAATTCAAGCTTACACCAGAAATGGAATTTTTAAAGAATACATTTAAACTAGGTTTCAAAGCATGATTTCAAGCAAGTTTTAACACACTAGCCTGTGCAAGATAAATGAGTTATGGCTAAACCAGGGAGAGCAGAACCATGGTACACACTCCACCACTTCCTGACCCCGCACAGAGGATAGACATTATTAGTTGATCACAACCATCTTCACCCTTTCATTACAGTTCCTCAGATACTCATTACCAGGCCACTGAGTTGGCACATGAGATGGAACCTGCTTGACAGCCATGGTATTCACAATACCAAATATCCAGAGAGTGAGGGAAAATGGTTTTCTCTTTTCTTGTAGCTTTTTATAGTTGTTAGACAACTGCATACCTATATATCACATATGTGTGTATATATCTTCACACACACACACATCTATATTTTATACGTAATTAGCTTATTTTCATAAGCAAGCACTTATAATTAAAGATGCTAAATATCTCAGTACTGGTTGTCCTTCTTAACGCTGATAACTGATTACACTTAGAAGAAGAAAACCAGAAGACAGGACCAGCGTATTCTACGAGGACCATGGGGCATGTGGGACAGTCTTTGTAGCATCACAACAGAGTAATAATGAATTCTAGGATGGTATCATAATTCCCAACAAAGAGGCTTGAGTATTCCAAACTGCTAGACAGAAGCAATGGGTATTCCAAAATGCCATCAGAAGCAATGCCTCCGTATACTGAGCCGCTCTTTTCCACAGCAACAAGAGTGGCAGCTGGCCACTCTGTAACTATATGCAACAGCCCTAGGGTTACAATCATGTGAGGGTTACATTCTCCAGACCTAGATCAGCTCTAGCTGGGTTTAAATTCTAGCTCTATCATAAACTTAACTGGCAGCACAGCCTTCGGCAAGCTATCCTCTGAATGTTGATTTCCTTACCAGTCACAAGAAAATATACATGCATACACATACATATGCTCTAACTCACAGAGCAATAAGAGAGTTAAATGAGACAATGCTTGTGAAAGATGTAGAGTATTGTTAGACACACAGTGAGTGTTCAAGAGATGCTAGCTACTTTGACTGTGTTCCTGGAGACATGTCTATGATTTCTTCTCCTAGAAATGCTTCTTGCCGTAACTTCTATTCAATGTGGAGCTACCCTCATGCTGCTCATCTGCACTCTGAATGACCCCAGGACTGTCAAACTTGCAAATGACCTTTCTGCCAAATCATCCCCAAGGAAACCCGGGCCTTTGTTGGCCTCACAGATGACTCCATCCCCATCCACACATATCACACATTCCCTTATCCCAACTATTCTCACACAGCCCTTTCACTGCAAGCTTCCTTCTTCCAGATGATCATCCATTCCTGGAAATGTTGAATCACTAGCTGCTAGAGTCAGAGGAGACATATTTATTAATGAAAATACAAATGGCATGTCTTCTTGTGCCAACAACTTCTGGTGACACCTTTACCTACGTAGTCATACACTGACAGTCATGCTTAGGCTGTTGCATACAGTTATACAGGTTTCACACTGCACAACCCAGGAGTGCCATTCAAGCTGTAGAGCCCTGACTCATGTTCTGGGTGAGTCTACTGATCAAACTGACCAGAATTAACCAATGCATTGGAGTTGACCTATGAGATGATGCCTATTAGTCAGACTCATGGTAAGAATTAACTGATATTCTCTGAAGATACCAAGGTAACCTGCTGCCCTCTGTAAAGATACTTCAATTACTCTCATTGTCTAAAGTGAGAAGAGGAAGGGTCAGCTTTCCTTCACTCCACTGGGCCACTTTCAGAGCATCAAATGACTCATGATCTCATGCCACCTCTCCAGTCTCTCTTCATTTTCCCAAACACTACCTAGTTCTCCAGATTTTTAACTCTGCCATGTTCTACCTCCAAGGACCTACTTTCATTCACCATATACAACAAATATTTAATTGAGCACTTAAGTGCCATGCACTAGGCCAGGTACCAGACCAACAAAACACATACATTCCCTTGCTCCCATAGAACTTTGAACCTTGTGAGGAAAGATGAACATTAAACAAATAACTACTTAATAATTAATGATTTATTATTGTCTTCTTGGGTGGCATCGCACCTGGCTCACAATTGTTATATTTTTATTTCTTTGATCAACATTTGCAACAACTTTAGGAGAAACTTTGGCAGTTGATGCAACTTTTCAGCTTCACAGTTTCTAAATTTTCCTTCATGGGTCTTCATTCACATGCACAACTGCCACTCCCCACACCCTGGGTGTCAGGCAGCCTTATTCTCCCTTAACCTGATGCCCCTCATTTCTGATCACAGCCTCCATGCTACCACTCCCCATCAACTCCAGGCACCAAGCCCACTAGTCACTCCATTCATCACATTCATTTGGGTATACCCCAGTTTGGATAAGTTTAGTCACTTAAATGCAGCCTTGATCCTAGCATCAACCATCTCAAAGCCTCTCCGTACCATCTAAACAAAACCCCATAACTCGTCTTCACACCTCCAAGGTTTTACCCATTCTTTCCCATCCCCCTCTTCCAGTCCAATCCAAGCACAGCATTTATAGGATTCAGCTTGCTAGAACCTTGGTCCTTTCACCCACCCTGCTATGAAACCTATTTTCTATGGGATAAAATTCATATAGCAGCCTTTGGATCTCTAGATCTTTGCCTGATTCTCCAGATTTAGTGTTCAATACTTACCCACAGGCAATCCCTCTCCAGCAACTTTCTTTCCCCTTGTTCTCAGGATGTGACACACAATGTCAGTCCATCCAAAGCCTTCACAACCTCAGGGGCCACTTTGTTCCCTCTTCCCTGAGTCCTCTCCTGCCATCAAGCCTTCTCTCCCATCTCCAGGGCTACACATTCTCTGGGCCCTCATCTGAGCTCTCAGTCACTGCCTTCCTCTCACTGAGTGGCATTGAATGTCTGTGCTTTAGATAATAACCCCTGCATGGCAGGACTTGTTAGGCATTGAGTATATTCTTCCAGCATCACCCCCAGTCACGTGCACAGAAACAATGTTTAATGAATAAAGATCTTTCTGAACTCTAAACTTAATCCCTCCTGCAACAAACATAGCCTTCTCCTCTGGTTCTATATTTAGCAGGTGCAGGATAGTTCTTCTGCAACCTCTTTGAAATAACTTTACATAGTCTGGAGGGTGGGGGTGTGCTTATAAGTGTTCAACTACCAGCTCTCCAGGAAGGAAGGAAGAAAGGAAGGAAGGGAGGGAGGGACAGAGGGAGGGAGGAAGGAAGGGAGGAAGGAAGGGGTTCATGATTTGTAGCATTTGCCAATTCCCATAGTGTAAATACTCCCACTATGATTGATGTCAAGAAGAAAGAAAGGAAGAGAGAGAGAGAAAGTGAAAGAAATAAAGAGAAAGAAAGAAAGAGAAAGAGAAAACAAAAGAAAAGAAAATGAAAAGAAAAGAGAAAAGAAAAGAAAGAACAAATAGAGGGCAGGCTCAGGATTTGTAGCACGTGCCTGTTCCCATGGTGTAAATACTTCTACTATGGCTGATGTCAAGCTACCAACATGGTGTCGCTAAACATGGGGCTAGAAACAGATGTGCATAATTGGCTCTTGCAAGCTACTGCAGGCTGTCCAGCATAGCATGTCCACTGCTGGAAGGTCATGTTCATTATCCTTCTTAAATCATTTAGTTTTCCTCTTCTGTCACTATCTCATTCTCTCATACACCTCATAAAAACTTACTTTTTCTACTAGTGTTTATCCTTGAAGGCTCAGGCCAAAGGTCATTCTTTGCAGAGCCTTCCTGATATGCCCAGCCCCTCCCAGAACAGCAAGCTGGATGCTGCTCTGTGCTGGCCCCTCACTTTGCATAATACATGCCTGTGTGGATGGTGTGGAATAATTAACTGTTACTGGCCTGATTTTTTCCCACCAAATCTGTCAGACCTCTGAGTCTGTTTATTTGCCTCTGGAACTCCACATCTAGCATACAAGAAGTATTCAGTAAAAGCCTGAGGGAAGAAGAGGAGGGAGAGAGGAAGGAGGGAGGGAGAGAGAAAAAAATAACGGAAGAATAAAGGACTTCTGGTTCTTCTTTTCATATTTCGTTGCCATTTTGCAACCGAGGTTTTCCCCTGCTTCAAGTATTTCAAGTGGCTAAGAGAAACATTGCCAGTTACACGGCATAAATCTTACCTTAACAAATTCCTTACTTTTAAAACAATTTGACCTTCACACCAGCTCTTTTAGCACTGAAGAGTCAACCTCAGTGGGGCAGGGTATGAGGGAAATGAGAGTGATGACAGAGGAGAAAAGGACCTGGAGAAAAATTGGTTCCCTGCAGGAGTGTCTTCTGTTAAAATTGCATGAAGTTATGCATAGCAAGTTAACATCCACAAGGATTCGCTCTGGGATATTCTGAATTACAAGGAGATGGGTCTCTGCTAGAGAGTGGTAACTGGGTAGAGTAACTGGGCAGAGGTCTTTATGCCATGTTACTGGGCATCATAGAAACTACTAAATGCATAATTTCTCCCCAGTACCACGTAAGTCATGGAGAGGACTGAACCTTCTCTGAGCAGAATGCACAAACATGGCAGCACTGGCAAAAGCTACACACAAATGGAGGTGAAGGATGCGGCAGAACTATCAATTGTCCTTTTACGGGCATCCAGCAGCTGGTGAACTCACCCCAAATTGTAACTATCCAGTAGGGTCATAAAGTGAGAAAGCACTTTACTCCTCCTCTGACAAAAGCCCGCAGGGATGGGGCTGATGTGTGCTCTCTGGGATGAAATACAGTCCAGAACACATCGCTCTAAGCACATGACATAAATAACAACATTAAAGTCACTAGCACCATTACCACAAGCCATAACAACAATTAATAACGCGAGCAAACAGAGTACAGGACTGAAAGCCCGCCTCCCCAACACTCTTTGATGTTTACTGGAGAAATCTGAGCCCTTAAGATTTATCCAATTTATCTGGTACCCAGCCTTCCAAGGCATGATCCTTAAATATGTCAGCATCTAAAGGGGAAGAGAAAATTGTCTGCACAGAAGTGAAAGTCATGGTTCAGCAACATTCTTAATGTAAAAGTCAATGGGAAATATGCATAAACTCAAGTGGATCTGAGTCTGGTGACCCAGCTGAAACTCCTGAGGGGTTGGTGGGAGCAGGTGGTGTGTCATTTCCTAGCACCCACCACACTTATGCTGAAAGAAGTGTGAGGACAAAGCTATTCAAGAGGGAAACCAGAGCAGGAAGATGGCGGCCTAATGGGGGCAGACTCTCAAATGTGACTTCCAATTTCACAGATGGCTTTTTGACCCCTGAGTGCATTAAGAGAGCAGTAAACAGAAAGACGGTGACATTCCCCCTAAAGATAATATATGAAGTAGCTGTAAGACTTTGACTAAACATATTTTATTGAGTTAAAATATTATTGAGAGAGGCAATTCCATGGCTTTCTCAATAATGATATGAATAAAGCACTTCTAGATCTAGGAACCTAAAAAAATGACAGCATATTAGCGAAGAGAGCTTGGACAATGGCTAACAAGAATTGAAGAGGAAGAAAAGATGAAGAATGTTGTAGAAGAAAATAAAACAAAATTTAACATATCTTTTAAAAAGGTTCATAAGATGCAGGAATGAGATTTCTTTTAGTGATTTTTGAGATGTTTTATCTCATTTACATTAATAAGGCTAGGTCTATTACCAAATTGACTCAACTACTAACCCATTAAAGGAAGATGAAAATTCTAGATCAGTCTTAGGTATGATTTCCTGAGAGCATCTCAGGCAGTGAGTTTTACACTGGGCTGGGTTTCTATTCCAGTGCAGGAAGTTGGATGAGGGCACACACATTTCTTGAGAGTGAAATTTGTCTTGTATTGTTACCAGCTATACCATAGATTTTTTGTAAAACAAACAAAAAAAAGAAGGCTACAGGTTGACTTTCTTCTGGAAACAGTGGTCTGTCTTCTACTCATCATGGTCTGTCTTCAAATTCATGTACATAGGAAATGGAGAACTTACAGTATGGCAAGATATTTTGACTTTAAGCCATTGAGATATCATTGTTAGTAAGTGGAATACTAAAAATGTAGATTTCTTTCAAAGCCTTCTGAACTAAGTAACTTATCTGCATTTGGTGGTCCATTTCCAGAGTTATTTCTGAATCTATAAAACTGCAGCTGACTTTTCTGCAACAGCAGACAAGCTTGGCCACCACGGTCAAGGTCCCCAAAGATCCCAAGTGATGTTTTCTCTCTGTCCTAGATACACATGCAGATAGTTCAGACTCATCTACTGAGGAGAAAGAAGATAGAAGCTCTCCTCCTAATGGGGCTTTTCATACTGAAAGAGACCATCTAGGGTGGCAGAAAGAAGATGTTTGGACACCAGGAGAACAGAAACAAGACAGGGAAGAGCCATACCTGCTCCGATGACCTCTTCAATTTTCACAAAAGATACATCAATCTCCTTGGCAAACTCCCGGACAGCTTCGTTGGGATCCTCATAAGTGAAGGGGTCAATGTAGATCTTCATCCCTGGGGAGCCTTGTTGGAGGAGATAAGCAGGGTTAACATCCCAAAGAGGACACGGCTGTCATTCAGCACTGCTGATGTCCCCAGCACTAAGGGCATTCCTGGGAGGAGCTCTCCTACACACCAGGCTGCAACTTTTCTCTGCCTCTCCTCCTCTTGCTGGGCCTCCCCATCTCCCTTCCTTCTGGGTCATTCTAGACTGATTCTCTGTCCTCTACTTCTCCTCCATATTTTCTTCTTTTTTTTGAGCTCTTGATGAAATGTGGAGCAAATTACTTATAAGTGACAGATCGGGACCAGTTCCCACACCAGGCGCTCACAGAAGGCAAGGAAGCTGATTGATGCCAACCAAATGCATTAGCCGAAAAGTGGTGGTAAAATGGTAGGGTAGATATCAATATTTATCAACTTGACAACTTTCCTGAGTGGAGGCCACTGTTAAGGTTATAACTGACGGCTGTGGTGCAGGGCTGTAAGAGGGATGAGGATGGATATTTTTACAAAGAGAGAAATTGCTGTTAGAAAAATCTGGAGATGGAAGTGCCAAGACGGTACACCAGAAGAGAATATGTGAAGAGAAAAGCTTAGAAAATACTAATAGAGAAAAGAGCAAAGTCTACATAGAAAAAATGAGGTGGTATGAAAGAAAAATGGTGATTGACTCTTCATGCCTTCGGACACACTGAAGTATGAAAAACAAATAAAATGGTGAATGAGAAATACATAAGGGAATATAGACCTTGTCACTGATATATACAGTGGCAAGATAAATAGGTGTGCATGGGGACAAAGTAGAGAATTGTCACTGCAGAAAAAATACATTCAAAAAGTAGAGGAGAGGGAACAAAAAAAGGAAATGGAACCCAAGAAACAAATGCATTCATTCACAATGTAATTTTTCAACACGTTTGATATGTCATTAAGCAAAGTACAGGAATTGTTTACATGGTGGTGGGTGGTGGAAAGGCTGGGGCTTTGAAGGTCAAATGATAAGGTCTGGTATCACAGCCTTGGGAGGAGTAGGGGCTTTCTCTGCCAGGTAGTGCTGTCTCATTCAAGAAACAGTCAGGTCAGCAGGGGCAGGCAGGCCTAAAAAAGCCACACTGCTCCAGGTGCAGTGACTGGGGCCCAAGGCTGAGGTTAGGCCTCAGGTTTCATGAGCTCCATTTTAGCACCTCCCCCCTCTTCATGTTCCCCACCCCTCGCCACTACAGCTTGTTCCCTGGTGAGCCCCAGCTCTAGTTTTGACATTTTCCATCCAAAAAACTTCTGATGGCTCTATAGCTCCCCTAAACTGGTGTTGCTTGGTCACCAATTCAGGCAAGGACTGGAAATACTAGAGTGTAATCCAAAGGAAGACAGAAGATACAGCAAACCATTGAGGGGAATTTTTTTTTTTTTTTTTTTTTGAGACAGTCTTGCTCTGTTGCCCAGGCTGGAGTGCAGTGGTGTGATCTCGGCTCACTGCAACCTTCACCTCCCGGGTTCAAGCAATTCTTCTGCCTCAGCCTCCTGAGTAGCTGGGATTATAGGCATGCACCACCACGCCTAGCTATTTTTTGTATTTCCAGTACAAATGGGGTTTCACCATCTTGGCCAGGCTGATCTTGAACTCCTGACCTCATGATCCACATCCCCCCCCCACCCCTTGGCCTCCCAAAGTGCTGGGATTACAGGTGCGAGTCACCACGCCTGGCCTGAGGGGATTAATTTTTAAGATAAGGAGGGCCAGGTGTCCTGCCCAGAAGAACAGTTTTTTTCTGAAAGATGAGTTATTCCCAGTCACTTGTTTTAGGGTTGTTCACACCATTCTAGAAGTCTCCTTGAAAGCTTTGGGAGGACACTGACTTGGGAATGTATAGACTGAAATTTGGACAAAGCAAATTGAGAGATCCTCACCTTTATGTAGAATATTCTAGTCCCCAGGATGGATATGAGGGATGTGTGTGTGTAGGAAAAGACTTCTGCTTTAATAACAGTGGACAAAGAGAAAAACGGAGATGCGGGTGCCAGTCCTTTTTGATTTGTTATAAAGAACAAGTGAAGAGTAAGAACAGCCAAACCAGATTGGAAGCATATAGAGAACCCAGGTCAGCATCTCCAGGCCACCCTGTCTTACTTTGGGTTCCCCCAGAAGCAGCCCTAGAGGCAAGATTTTTGAAAGTAAGTGGCTTATCTGTGTGGTGATCCCAAGAAGTACCTGAGATGAGAAGGGAAGTAAGATAGGGAAAGGAAGGCAGCCTATAAGAGGTGCATTCTCAAGCCACTGACCACTGTGGGTCATTGAGCAGGCCTAATTCCCCTGAGATTCACATCTAAGCAATGTCTAGGTTAGCACATGCTTCAGAGTTGTCCCACTCTGGGGTCAAGGGAGCTGTGATATTTCCACACAACTGGTCAGAGGCTGCTTGGTCTGTTGTACGGGTGGGTGGGGAAGGCTCCAGGGCCAGGGAAAGCAGTCAGGCAAAGAAACACTGATGCCGCAGGTGGAAGCCAGCTGATGTGCGACTGGCAGCAACAGATGCATTCAGAATGCAAAAGGGACAGCAGGTCAGTGTTAACAAGCTGTGACTTCTCCCAAATTCTGTGCTGTGGTGAGAGGAGGTAAACAGCCCAGATGCTGGGACCCACAGGTGAGGTCAGGGCCCCCAAACTTTTTACCAGCCCTGTGTAATGTAACAAGTCGGCACACACCTCTTAGCATGGTTTTCTCCTCTGCCAATGAGGGCGGTAACATCTTCCTCCCAAAGTGGCTGTGAGATTAAAGAACATATTGCTGACGACATACCTAGCACAGTGCCTGATGTACAGTGATGACTCACTGACTGATAGACTTGTTATATCATCAGTAAATTGTTCTAGGAAGTGTTTGGGGAGGTAGGAAGAGGAAGCAAACGGAGGGTGGGCAGTGGGGGTTGTAAGCCGCTTAGGGTTATATTAGTTACTTCAAAAATAACTACCTTGTTATTTTAGATCAAAGGCTTTTGAATGATGTATGCTAAGCTGTCCTACAGGAACTCTTCCATGGAAATTAATTAAACAATCTAGAATATGCGGTAATGAATGGTTTGCAAGTAAAGACATACATAAGGATGAATGGGAAAGGATTCTGAGTTAATGAGTTTTACAGATATTGGCCCCAATCAGTTCAAGGAAGGAGCTATTCCCAGAAGGGAAAGGGCTCATCTCTTAATGGTGCCAGGATTCTTTTGGGCCAGTAATGTGCAAATAAGTGCACATAAATGGAACAAAATCTGCACTGTGAAGATGGGTGCACTTTACTGATGAAGAGAGGTGTGCTGCTTTGCTAGCTTGTAGAATTAAGAAGTATGTGTGTGCGTGTGTGTGCACACATATATGTGATGTCACAGCTGCTGTTCTGGGTCCATGGGCATTGGTGTCACTGAGGCCTTTCCCCAGAAGCCAAGAAGGCTGCCTGGAGTAGTGATGCAACATCAATTTAGA
This sequence comes from Pongo abelii, assembly GCF_028885655.2. NCBI lineage: Eukaryota > Metazoa > Chordata > Mammalia > Primates > Hominidae > Pongo > Pongo abelii. The sequence goes on along the minus strand of NC_085928.1, from coordinate 144,663,624 downwards.
ACATCTTAATGGCTGCATCTATGCAACAATTAGACTCAGTACTCATTTCCCCTGAAATGGAGGAAAGCATTGTCACATTGAAGAAGGGAAACTGAAAAAGTGAATCATTGGTCTAACAAATGGCTCAAACTCAATGACTTTCCCCTAAGGTCTGATAGGGTGGGCTGAGAAGGTGGCCTTGGTGTTGCTCCTCTGTGAGGGGCGGCAGTCTGTGTTCTAAATCAGGAGAGTAACTTGGTTGAGCATGCTCAACCAAGCACGTAAGGGCTCCCCCTGCATCCGCCTCATCTCAGAATGACACATCTTCCTAGACCTCCCTCCTGCAGTATAGCTAGCCTTTCCAAATCTTAGAAGATGATGAGGGGAAAAAAAAGCCTTCAGCTAGGCAGAACAGGTCATTTGTCTTTTGGCTCATTTTGTGTTTCTGCATAAATCCTACATCAGCCTGTTCCTGTTCCCACTTGCCAGTGAGCAGTTTTTAATTATCAGGAAAATGGTGTTTAGTGCAATGAATCATCAGACAGTGAACAAGGAATTCAAGTCAGCTACAGAGTCAGGCACAGCCAAACGTTTGGAGACAGGGCTCAGAAAACGTTCTCAGATTTGTGAGTGTTGGGGAAATATTATTAGTGGCAGTAATAATAACATCAGATGTAATATATCCCTATAATGTAAAGCATTTTATAGTAATCCGTACAATGTTTTATATTATCATTATTGCTAATATAAATATTAACATATTTATATTTTATAGTTTCCAATTATTTTCATCATAGGTTACATACCTTTGGCACAAAAATGTTATGTATGGATTTAAACTGCTGATAATTAGTACCTCAAAAGAGAGAAAAATCTTTAATTTTATGTTCTTTTAATTTATTAATTTTGATTAAAGATCTACTTTACAGTCATGTGTGTTCTTTGACCTCAAAATTCACTTATGCTACAGTTGAGATTAACTACAGCCTTAAAGGACCATAGTCTCAGGAGAATTATGAAATCTTAAACATGAACCAAGCCTTTAAATATATTAGGTTTGGGGAGAAATGATTTAGCCACTGTCCAGAACCTTGTTGCATGGAATGGAGTAGTTCTTGAAGCAGAAGAAACTTCTGAGCATTGTCAGAGACCCTGCATCAGTAGATCAGGATGCTCTCAAAAGTGAAAAGGCTGGGACATGCCTCTGGGGATGTCGCAGACATGTAGAGTGTATCTGAAAAGTCGGGGAGACCCCTTACAGGTGCCAGGGTCTCAGGGAAGAGCAGAAGAGGGCTGGAAAGGGCCATTTTAAACAGTAGGTGATAGTTGGGGATTGAAAGCTGGAGGGAGAGGAGTGAATGCTTCTATCCAGGCCTCCTGTGCATTCAGGAAGTACAAAATCAGTACCGTGGACACCTTAGTGGAGATCACGAATACCCACATGGCTCCAGGGGTGCCAGCACAAACCTGGCACTTCCCAGCTGGTGGAGGATGCCTAGAATTCCACAGTATGGTTTCAGAGATAGTGCATTAGGCTGTATTTAGTCATTAATATTTTTGTGTCCCAGCAGGTTTGAACAGACCAATGAGAAAGTGTGGCTTTTTGCTCTTCATTCTGGATTCAAGGCAGACGATGTCATTTTTTGTGACTCCTCTAAAATTGGTCCAGATATTTAAGCACAAGGGGTTTTATGTGTTTGGAGATCTTTACATACAGGGACTTCATCCAATCTTCCACCTCAGTATGTTGATCAACCCTTTTCCTCAACACTAATCAGGACTCCAAACCAGCACTGTGCTAAGAAGTGTGGAAGCTATCAGCAAAACAAAGTTCACAAGTTTCTTTAGGCAATTAAGATATGAAATAACTGGAGAACAGTGCTGGATAGTTTTGGATCAGGAGCCTACATCTGGAAATGGGTTGCAAGTGCTGCAGAGACCAGAAAAGGCAGAGGCTATGGGTGCCAGTCTTCAGGGTCAGAATCCTGAAAACATCAGAACTTGGCTTGAGCCTGAAAGGACAAGTGCACATCATATTACACTGGAAAAAGAGGAGCCTGGAGTGTCGTGAGCCGCAGCTAACAGAGGCCTGGCAGTGCATGAGTGGGGAGAGTGATACCAGCTTGAATGTGGAGGGAATCAGTGATAGTCAGAAGCATGGGAAGGCCTTGGTTACCAAATAGAAGCATTAGGATTGATGTCATGGGACACACAGAGCTGACAATGGTTCCATCAGCAGGGGACGGATGTACTGAAAGTGGGGCATTGGGGGGCTCATTTTGCTGGTAAGCTGCAGCATTTGCATGTAGTGCTGTGGGGAAGGGGCTGGAGGTTGGAAAAATAGCTATGAGGTTGTTATGTAATACTAATTCAGGTGTAAGATAACAGTTTTCAACTGGAGTGCTGCAACAAGAACAGCAGAAGAGACAAGACAAATTTCAAAGGAAGAAGTGGTTGCAGTTGATGAGCAGTCAGACATGGGGAATTAGGGAGGGACAAGATGAATCCAAGTCAATGCCAAGACTTCTAGAATCACATGGCACTATTAACCAGGTGAAGGGCTTTTGGAAAGAAATCCTATTGAAAAAGGTGCTGGCACATGTGTTTCTAGACTTTGGATGTACAAATGAAATATGCAGGTGCTTAGAAGCTGGTCAGAAAACTCGGACTGAAAACAGAGTCAGAAAAGTGGAGCTGGAGTTGTGGGTTTGGGAGGCACATGGGTGGTAGCTGAAAGGCTGAAGACTGGGCAGTTTCTTGGAGTAAACCAACTAGTGAAGGCTGAAGAGCACTAGAAATAGTTTGCCCCACCGACCTCTGAGGGCTAAGACCAGGACAACGGGTGGTTGTCTTTTTCCATGAGAGCAGGGGTCGTGGGTGCCCAGCCAGTGCTTGAGGAAGAACCCAGGACAGGAACCTCAGGGCAGACAATGCAGGCTGGAAAAGCAGTGGGTGGGAGGAGGACCTTCCTGACACTTTGTGTTTGGGGGTTTTACCACATTTTTGGGATCTGCCCCAAAAACCAGTTATTGCTGAACATCTATCTCCCAAAGAAGGAAAGTAGACCATAGCTGCTTCCTCTTGAAGAAAGTGTTTCAGAAAAAAAGCTTAACATCTCTCTGCTTTGTGGGTATCAACGATGGGGACAGGCTGGTCCTTCCCAGCAAGGCCCACTGATTCTGGGTCACTGAGGAGCTGTTGGGAAGCCAAGGGCAGGAGCTGATGATCTCAGGACCAAAAGAGTTAACATGGTTTCTTGAGTCTCTGGCTTACAGCCAGCAGCAGACACATGGGTGAATCTAGCTCATAAAATTTATTTGACATTTAATAAGCCCCCACTGTAAACTCAGCCGCCTTTTGTACCAAGGAGACTTTCCTCCTCTCCCAATAAGACTTCACTTACTCTTCTCAGTGACTAATGCTCTGGTTACCCTCCAGAAGAGGGAGCCGAAATTGCCAGTCTGTCTCCCTCCTCCAGGGACACACCTGACCTGCACTTTGGTTCCTGAGGTGATTTCTTCTGGGCTGGATGCTGTGTCTCTTGCAGTTCTGAAATACAGGCACCACCCAGAATCCAGAAACTGGGTGTGGAATCTTGGAACTAGACATGCTTCCGGGTGTAATTTTGTCCAATATCCTGTCTAAAGCAGAAATCTTCTCTCTAGCATCCTTTACTGACAGCTATCTAGTCTCTGCTTGAATAGGAACAGAGAACTCACACCTCCCTGCAAGGCAGACTGTCTCTTTGCTGGACAGCTCTAGTGAGGAAGCAGTGCACTTACAATGAATAAATCTGGCCTACTTTGATATTTCACTTGATGGTGCCATTTAATCTCATGAAGCCAACAACATCTTTCTTTTGCCATAATGGCATTATGCTGGATGATGACTTCCAGGTCCCTGCCTGGGTGTCCGCAGCACTGAACACTGGCATTTCCAAGTCTCTTTGGTAGCAGATCAGAACTTGCCACTGCTCCACAAGCAAGCTGCTCTCTTTTGGACAGCTACTTTGCAGACAATGTCCTTCTCGAAATGGGATCCTAGAAATAACATCACTCTAGATGTGTTCTTACCACACAGAAGACACTGTTTATATATCACCTTTTCTGATCTGAACCCTTATCGAGACCACAGAGTCAGACACATCTGAGTTTTAAACCTTGTTTTGCAAATCACTAATTCCAAGACTGAACAGGTTACTTGTTCTCTCTGAGGCTTTGTTTCTTCATATGCAAAATGTACCTCATGGGGCTGTTAGGGGGATGAAACTAGTTAATTTATGTAAAGTGTTTAACAGAGTAAGTATGCAATACTGGTGGTTATTAGTAGTATTTTACTGCATCAATAACATTGCTTGGATTTTTGTCAGCTATATATCACTGATATTAAGAATGTGGTCAACTAACTCATTTTTTTCACACAAATAAACAGCAAGTTAGGTCTCCTATTTGCACTGCTTTATTTTTGTTTTAACCTAAACACTAGATTCCAGATTTATCCTGCTAACATTTTGTCTTGCAGATTTCAAATTAGCATTCAAAGCTGTTGGATAGTTCTGAATTTTGATTCATCTTCTGTGGTGTTAGTTATGCTTTCCAAATGTTACCTACACACTCAATAAGCTTCTCTATGCTTGCACCTGAGTCATGAATTTAAAAAACAATCAAACAAACAAGAGATTGAATAGGACAAGGACTAAAATAACACCAGGGACTTCCTTCCTGGCTGACAGAGTCACTAACCTATTTTCGTTTGGTAGGAAGACAAGCTCTGTATCCACTTAAAAATGCTTTCCCTTAGGAGACCATAAAATATTTTTTTCAAAATAAAAATTCACTCCATCTGCAAGTCCTCTTGAATTTACTAAAGGTAAAACCCTGGTAAATTAGATGAGGCCCTCATATTTTTTTCTTAACGAATCTTTGGGGGTTCCCAATGATCACTGAATTCAAGTGTAAATGCCCAGAACTCATCTGCTTAATCATCTCTCCAAGTGTTTGGCAGGGATCAAGTTCAGACTCCTGTTCTGTAATCTCTGTGCTCTGTCCTCTTACCCTGTGTGAAAACTAGGGTGTTTGCCAATCTAAAGTCTTTGGGCACATACCCCATTTGTTTGTGCTTTTCCCAAAGTTCACCAACAGTAGTGCTGTAATGTTATCTGCAGTTGCCTACACACGGATGTGAGTCTGTCACGGCCGCTTTCTGAAAGCTCTTGACCCTAAACCCCTTAACAAGCTCTCATCTTCCACTCTCCCTACCCCCACACATTCCAGCCAACTCAGAAATCAGGGAGGTGTCAACCTCTACAAAGTATGTAGTAACCTAATCTTTGTAAATACCTTTTAGAGTCTATGTTTCCCAAATGTAGAATCAACTGGAACTTTTTTCAAGATAGATTCTCAAACTTATACTTGCCCACCTAGATCATCGAGGTGGTCACCTGGACTGCCTAAATCATATCCAGGCAATTGTTAGTCAGCCAGCACCTACTGAGAACGGGCCCACAAAAACCATGAGAACAAACTGTTTCTCTGCCTCTTCCAGGACTCTGAAAGCCACATCCCCACCCTCCCACACTTGAACATGCACGATAGGCTCAGATGAAGAGCATCCGGCACCACACCCAGCACATCTTCTCTTCCAACCTGCTTTCCAGCTAGCCTCTTTCCACCCAAATCCAAATTCTCTATATTCCTATTCACTGTGCTCCAGGCTCTGAGGAAGAACATTAAACCAATGTCCTAGAAGCCACATTATGTTATCAGATTTACTAGATCTGCCATGTCTCAACTAGCTAGAGAAGGTATTCTGTTTGCAAACATTTCTGTCATTTCTTCTTCAGGCTTTGCATCAGTTTGAAAGGAAGGTCTGGGAGGGGTGGGGCTGCCAGCCTCTCTGTAGTGTCCTGTGCCTTGCCTGCAGGCAAGAGAGGCAGGGGCTCTCTCAGGCATTAATGAACAAGCTGGGGAGCTGCTGGTTTTCTGTTACTCCCTGGTCAGGAAGATCTCAGAGCTCCAAATTGCTGTCTGCCTGAAGTTCATGCCTGTGGATGGTCCAGGTATAGTTATGTGAACACATTTGGATCAGACATTATCAATCTTTCTGCCTCCTGCAGTGGGATTCAGAGTGGGGAGCCACAAAACACCAACTCAGACAGCTGGGATTAGTCCTGGAGCTGCTCCTCATGATCAGGCTGTGGAAAGAGCATGGGCTCTGCAGCCAGGCTTAGAAGGTGTGTAGTCTGCCTCTGCTACTTAGTCATGTGCCCTAGATAAGTCACTTAACCTTCTTAGATTAGTTCCTTTCTCTTAGAGTGGTTGTGAAGATTCAATGAGTTTAAGAGAGCTGCTAGAACAAAACTCCCAATGCAGGGAATTCCCTAACCCATTACTTCTACCCCTACCCCCTCTTTGGCCAGGCCCTCCCTCCATCAGAGCCTTCAGTTTCCCCTTCTGTTATATGTATGCTGAGCCATCTGCCAGCTCTACACTCCTTTGACCATGATTCTCCAACAGTAATAGCTTTAGTCAGGGAGATGGATATTCACAGGAGTAAACGCACAAATGCAATTCAATGCATGAGACTGAGTTTAGAGAACTTGGGTGCAAAGAGGAGCCAGGTGCCCAGGGTTGGATCAAAAGAGAATAGTTATGAATAGAGGGAAATGACAAGATTTATAAAAGGCAAACCAAATTAAAAAGAGGACAGACTTCCAAGGAAGCCAAGGGAGTGAACCCAGACCCACAAAAAACCCTGCATCCATCCTGAGTCCCAGGAATGGCGACTATGTAGCTGGCCAACGATGTTCCTTCAGCTGTCCTCTCTTGTTCCAGCAAGGCCACTATTACTGCAGACTGAGGATTGGTTTTTCTATGGATCTCAGGAACCAGTAAAATCTTCCTCTGTTGGCCTGAGAGGTAACAGAGTCCCCCAAAAGGTGGCTGTGAGCATTTTGGAAGCATGCTTTTGTGCACATGGGCACCATGTGATGGCCTGGCATAGCTACCCCTCGAGAGCAGGAGAACAGCCAGATCTCAGGTTGCAGTAGCTGAAAGGGCACAAAGTTTCACCCCACTCAATGTTTGGAGAACCTCTATACCCCAGCCAAGGAGTGAAGCCAAGGGTTGGCTTGCACGCTTTTGGAAAGGGAGCTCTCACCTAAGTCATCCTAAGGCATCTTTGGATATCTCTCGACTTCGAAGTGAGATTCCTCCTTTTGAACCTAATTTTTTATCCTTATGGTCCTGGCTCCACTTTCAGGCTGACATGACCACCTCCAAATGTTTCATCCACAGCATTCACAGGATGCCAGATCTGAAATGGACCTTACAGTGGCTCATGATGAAAAAGAGCCAGCCCTGAGCAAGAGTCAGGGAGGCAATGTCAGGATCCTGAGGCTGAGGCAGGGAAGCAGGGAGACGAAGGTCGCCCTTGAGGAAATACTGAGGTACCCTGGTGGGTGCACCATCACTTGAGAATCACAGGTACAAGCAAAGTCCCTGTTTTCCAGCTGGGGAAGGTAAGGCCCTGCCTGGAAGGGCTAATGCACAGGCCAACATAAATAGAAGCATCCTGTAGATTATGCAGCAAGACACACAGTCAGACCATAGGAAAGGAAAGAGAACAGAGCAGGGTTGATCCCTCTGAAATCAGTGACAATGGAGTAATAGGGTGGCCCAGGGAGAGAAAGAAAGAGGAATAAACAGGACTCTGAATATAGCAGGAGCTGTGCCTGTGGCCTAGAGGGCCCCCCATTTGGGCTGCTGATGGTAGGGGCTCCCTGGGGCACCGTGGGAAAGCAGCAGTGCTCAAGCCAGTGCAGAACCCACAACTCCCTCCAGCAATAAGTGCCCTGGGCAGCAGCCCAGCTGCCAGGGGCTTGGGCCTCTGCGAACCCTTGGCAGGGTCTTGATCTTAGATTCAAAGCCACATCTATGAAGTGCCCTTTGTACAGCCTGAGTCGGCACTGGCTGCATTAGAACACAAGCTCCTTCATGGTGCAGCTGCTGCTATGAACATCCTGGCATCACTTTCCCGCATTGGGTAACCTTAGAGAAGAAGCAGTCTGGTCCGTGAGAACTTTGGCCTGGGAGTCCATGTTCACCCCCAGAAGAACCCCCCTGTGGAGGCAGGCTTGGTGTGTAGGTACCTGGGAGGTCTGTTTTCCATGCTTATTGCTGAGAAAACAGGAAGCACTGGCCTTACATTGCAACAAGGGGGTTGAGGTGAGATGAGGCTCACAGAAGAAGCCTTGAGGTTGAGGTGAGATGAGGCTCACAGAAGAAGCCTCGACAGAGCATAGCACACACTGCTGGGACAGATTTCTGAGGGCATCTGTTGAATTCAAAAGGAATTATTTAGAAACAGAATGTGTCTGCTGTAAGGATCTGAGAATTCTGCTTTCTGGAGGCAGGCAGGTGGCCCAACTGACCTAGAGAGACCTTTCTCAGATCCCGCAATGTTGTCATTATACAGATGAGAAAATGAGTGTGGCAGAGAACTTTATGTTGCACCTTGGTGAAAAGAAATTTTAGTTATAAAAATATTATAAATATAGGTTTATAAAAGAGAGAGGAGGATAAGGAGTGAGAAAAACTTTTAAAGGTACTGCTTAAAGGAAAACACTTGGGAGATATCCCAGCACTTTGGCCTCTTGGGCTCTGCTATCTTTTTAATTCCCTACATTCATGTTCTATGGCTTATCTGTGAATTTGGTTAACAAATTCCCCAGCCTCTCAATTGGATAAGATAAGGCAGAAGATGTTAACAGAGAACCCTCCATCTTTTCCCACTGAGTCTGATTTGAGGATTCATTGACTTGCTAAACCCAATCTTTTCCCTGCATTTTGTGTCCTATATGGGCTTATCAGTGCAGACAATAATCTACCCACCAGGCATCCAATGAGTACCCACAACAGGTAGACGGCAGATGGGAGGGTAGCCTGTTGCCCCTGGGGACCTGCAGAAAGGTGGCCAAGGCACTGGGGGCTGAAAGACAACTTGCCACTGGGACCAGCCAGTCTGGCTATAAAGAGAGCTCTGAGCACTAGCCCACTTGACTCAGTGGCCTGTGGGGGTCAGACACTGGGTATCTGCTTTCTACTTACCTCGGCCTGTGCTGTAATGCTGGAGCTTATCGCTGTACACAGCCTCTTTGCTATAAGCCCGTTTCCTGCGGATAAAAAGAGGGGCTCTCTCAGCCACAGGGCACACCCACCAGTCTGTTCCAGGTACCTCCATCTAGGCCCCAGGCCAGATGGGGGCTCACCCGGGGCATCTCCCAGGATTAGGGACTGGGCAACTCTCACTTCAGCCCTCCTGCTGCAGTTAGAGCTCTGGTTGACCACCACTCACTCCTGTGGGCAGATGGGTCTGCTTTCCAGCCAAGGTCTTGCAGAAGCCTGGAGGGACTGTGGGACCCCATTCAGAGAGCAGTGCTGATGGGGGCAGAGGCGAAGAGGATGTCCATCAGCACTTAAGCTACATTGCAGAACTGCTTGGGAGGGAGCCAACTACAGGGCTTTGCATGACAGAATCTGGGCTAAGCACTGAAGGCAGTAGCAGCAGTATTAAAAAATCACAAGGCTTTCAGGGCCAGCTCTTCTGCAGAACTCAGAGTTTCCCTTTCCTCCTCATCTTCTCTCCTGCCAGCCTGCCTCCCTCTTGCTGGCTGCTGAGAGCCTGAGCTCTCTAACTGGAGGATGGGTTGTGCACAGGCTGGATGCTCCACTGAGTCAAATGCAATTTTGTAACTGTCACTCCGAAAAGCCATTGTGTGTAAGGGGGGGCTAAAAGTCTTCATTAAAATGAGGTTTGAGGATGGATGCTGTTTACTTATAGCTTTGCCCAGCTCTCATATGATTTTTTTTCCCAGCTAAATAAATATCTAAAGAATTCTAGGCTGCTCTTGGATTGAGATGGAGTGATGATTGTGGTCATGAATGGTCACACCCTATCTGATTCACACAGCCTGGGAAAGGGCACATGGAGAGGGGCTTCCTGGGTCCAAGGAGAGCAAGTGAGAGTGAAGGACCTACCTGCTACAGACGATAGAGATGGCCACCAAGGACACAACGAACACGACCCCGGCCGCTGCCGAGCCAGCAATCAGGGGCAGCTGCTCCCTCAGCTCTGACTTGTAATCATCTAGGTGAGAAAGAGGCATTAGAATCCTCCCCATGTGCCTTTTGCATACAGCTGATACTCAGCGCACAATACCAAAAACATGATCTAAATATACATATATGTAGAGGTCAGTTTCTATATGTCAGAGTTGTAAGTCTAACCAAAACAAAGAGCAATTTTTAAGTTATAAATAAACAAAAACAACCAAAAACAAAGGACAATGAAAACAAAACAGCTGTGACAGAATCTGGGAACTACAGCTGATGACATTCCTGGAGCAGAGATGACTCCCAATCTATATTCCCTCAATTGGAAGGTCTTTCAAAGAACTGTCAGCCATGTTAAGGACATTCCAATGAAGGGGACTTATCTAAATGAAAACCACTGCTGAAATATCTTCTAAAGCATGAAGTTATGAAATGGCACAGAGTCAACAGATTCATTGAGCAGATATTTAAAGAATATCCGCAGTCAGCCAGCACTACCTCCAGGCACTGTGGAGGATAAAGAAATGCCTGAGAAATGAATGGCCCAGCACTCTGAGTTCCCCCTCAAGAAGAAAATGATCAAGGCTTCTGCCAAATGTTAGAACCATGCTGAATTATGCAGTGGAATGGGAAGCCTAAGGGTCACAGAGGCAGACAGAGCTCATCTAAACCCTGGTGTTACCATGTGTAAGCTTTGTGATACTGCACACACAATTTAGTCTTTCTGACCCTCAGACTTCCTGTCTGTTGAAAAAAATCAAATCTTATGAAGCACATTTCACCCTGTCTGCTCTATCATAGGTGTCCTAAATACCAAATCTCTTTTCTTTAATCTATACAAATAATTTGGGCCAGCTGGCTAGTATTGGTATTGTCCTGGTTATGCTTTCACTGGTGTTAAAGAACTATTACCTAATGTTCAGGACCTAGGCATATAGAAGTCAAGCTATTTATGTTCTATTACAATTAGAGTTGCCAGCTATAGGAAATATGAATGTAGGACTGCCAATCACATTTGAATTTCTGATAAATAATGAAAAAGGTTTTAGTATAAGTATGCCTCAAATATTGCTTGGGAGATACTTATACTAAAACATAATTTTTGTTTGTCTGAAATTCAAATTTAACTGTTCATCTTATTTTTTATTTAGCAACCCTAATGACAATACTTTTTTTTTTTGAGACAGCCTTGCTCTGTCACTCAGGCTGGAGTGCAGTGGCATACTCTTGGCTCACTGTAACCTCCGCCTCCCGAGTTCAAGCAATTCTAATGTCTCAGCCTCCCCAGTAGCTGGGATTACAGGCACATGCCACCACACCCAGCTACTTTTTGTATTTTTATTAGAGATGGGGTTTTACTATGTTGGCCAGGCTGGTCTTGAACTCCTAACCTCAAGTGATCCACCTGTCTCGGCCTCCCAACGTGCTGGGATTAGAGGTGTGAGCCACCATGCCCACCAGACAATACTTCTTAAAGTGAGGTTCCCCATGAGCTACCAGAATTACCTGAGCCCGACTGTTAAACATGACTATTTCCAGACCCCTCCTCAGACCTACTGAATCAGAACCTCTGGGTGAAGAGCAGGGTATCTGCATATTTAACAAACAGTCCAAGTGATTCTAATGTTCCCCAATGTTTGAGAACTGTCCTTCAACCATGTTGGAGGAGAAAGATTTCTAAGAATAAGGATATTGGTTCTTGAAGCCTCCCACTCTCTAGAATTTTAAAGACGAAAGTCGATTTTAAAGACTGAAGGTAAATTTTCAGTTGCCCTCGCTGAGAGCTTTCTGTAATACATGTATTTAAAACATAAAGTTGGCGATAGAAAAATACACATGGAACCCCAATGAAGCATCCTTAACAATGTCTTTATAAATTAAAAACTTCATAATGTAATATGAAACTTGAATGATTTTTTAAAAATTAGGCAGCTATGTCAAAAATCAGAACAGTGTAGCTAAGAGCAGCCCAGGGCCATAGTGGGTCTGCCCTATGTGGAGGTTACCAGCCCAAAGTGTGGTCATTGACTCTGGGTGGGATTCCACAGGTCCTCCCTGCCCCAATGACCCTATCATCGATCAACCTTCTGACTACCTTCGCTCTGCAGACAGGCCTGCTGCCCCAGTGAACATAATCAGTATCCATGTGTGAACCTCAGTCATAAGATAAATACTCCCAAATTTGGCCACTTACCAGAACTCTCTTACAACCAGCCCCTCTTGGGTTTGCAAAACTTAACTGCCAAATGTAAAAGAAATAGCCTTCTTGGGAGAAATTTGTTACTTCTTGATTTGTCTAGCAGAATTGTCAAGAGACCAGCACTCAGAGCATTTTGAGTTTTGGGCTTTTAATCCTGTGTACCTCCTGATGCCAGAGTGCCTATAAATCTAGATAGTAAGTGAGGTGCAAAGTGGGGGACAGAGCCCTTAAGGAAAAAGAAGACAGTCTGTGTTCTTTTCATACCAGTAGCATTATCAACCTGAATTAACTGGCTCACCTCTCTACCCCATCTCACCATCCTCAAAATATGAGAGAAAGTTCACCTCACATAAACTCAAAATAGATTGCAAACTCCAGTCCTACAGGGGCCAGACGGTTCACATCAAAGTATCCAGGTTAGAGATATTGGAAGTGGTGGGTACCGTATGGAGACAGCTGCCTCTCAGCTTTAAGGCAAGGTCCTTACTCCAGAGTGCCCACAAGCATTGGCTTCTCTTACAATTTTTTCACAAGAACATCAACATCCTGATTTGTATAAGAAACCACCTGATTTTAAAAGTTTCCAATTAATTTCAAAATTGTTAAAAAATACAATGTGCATCAAGATAAAATCTCAAGCCCTATCAAACACCCAGATTGAGAGCATCGGCCTAAAATAAAATGCTACATAATGACAGACTGTTTTATGGATAATTTAATTAATGAAGGAAAAATGGAAAGCTTTCAATTTGGGGAGTCAGGAATAGACTGACATTTGGAAAACTATCAGGAAACAGCTCATAAGTGAATAATAAATATAGATATATAGGTAGGTAGGCAGATACACAAATAAGTACATAAACTATGGTAAATGGCTAGCTAAGAGAGAGAAAGTGGTAGGCACAGTCAGACAGATCACTTGAGCACAATGCTGAGGCTACTGGGAAATCAGATTTTTCAGAACTATTGCTGGGGGTGGTCTCAGAGGACTGGGGCAGATAGTGATAATAGGGAACTAATAAAACCCAAAGGTAGAAGTATATTTATGGTGATAGACTTTCTGGCCTTGAGGACACCTTGGCTATTCTCGCTGGAGACATCTGAGCAGGACGTACTGGGGGTCACATGTGAAGTTGCTTCAAATTTCTGAGATTCCAGGTACATGAGACTGCCACATCCCACATTTTGTCTCTCCATTTCCTCCCTGAAGACCTCGGCTCATGAAACTAGGCCATGAGCTCAGCTTTCAGACCATAAGCACGGAGGAGTGAAGTGGGCGTGAGGGTGAAACAGCAGAGGCATCTGGACCTGGATACAGAGGCAAGAGGGCACACTGGCTCCATGAGACAGGTATGAGTCTCATTGCTGAAATGCAAGATCACACATGGCAAGAGACCCTTCAGAGGCAAATCCAACCAGATGTTGGGAGAGAAATGAGCCAGACTTCAGGAAAATCTACATGGCCCTACTGGGAGGCAAACCATTTGAAGGGAATTCCACTGGAATCCAGTTGGAGATCGGCATTTTGGCTAGTGCAGCATCTTTGGGGCTACTTTTTCTCCCACACTGCCTGCCCTGTGATTACGCCACTGCTCCCCCGAACCTTACCATCAGTCAGAGTCTGGAAGCACATCTTGCCACTGAACTTGCCGTAGCCAGCAACAGTGCGGGCGCGCACCTGTACCACATATACCATGCCAGGCCGCAGCCCATCAATCCTTGCTGTGTTGGTCTGACTCCTGGCCATGGAGGAGTTGAACTCATTGTGTTCCTAAAATAAAGCAAGGGAAAGGGTCATTATCCCATTCCTGAAGGCTATACCCCCAGCCCACTCCACCCTGGAGTACTCAGGCCCCATCAGTTCTTGGTCCTGCATATCTGCTAGAAGTTGTCATCAGCTCCAGGCCATCCCTCTGGATGGGGACAAGAAGAATGGTCTGGGCCAAGGGAATGTAGGGTCAGGTCTGGACTATGAGGTGGCCACACTCTGAAAAAAGAGGCCCAGGGAAATGACTGAGTGCTCAGGGACTGGCAAGGAAGCTTATAGTCATTCTCTAGTCCTCCTCCCCCAGGGTTCGGAGGTGAAATAACATAGCACATCCAGCTTTGCAAAATCCCCTCAAGTCTCTGACCTCAGCAGAAGCAAACTAGGCAACATCTATCTGCCCCCTGCCTGCCTCTCTTTGTCTTGCTTCTGCTGAGTTGTCTTGTTTTCTCTCCTGACTCAGATCTCCCTAGATACTCCCCAAAGTGCCTTTCCTACATCACTCCCCTTCAGTTCCTTCAAGTGCTCAGGCAAAAGGCTTTGTGTCCACTCTGCTGAAGAGGTAGAGGCCATTCTGGACTGCCCTCCACACCTACTTCTGCCCTCACCTTGCCATGTGTCTGGGCATGCATCCCCCAGCTACTTTCCGCCAGCATTCAGAGCGGGCATGTACCTTCTCCCTGCAGAGCAGGCCCTGTGTCCTCATCCCCCCACCTACTCCAGATCAGCCCCATTCTCCTGTCTGTCACTCTCTCCAGCACTTTCTGTGCTGACCTCTACAGTCCCTGTCATCTGCACACTTGGGTCCTCTGATGTGCAGAGAGTTGCTTCTGTTTTCCAGAAACATGACTCTTTTGCCCATCATGAGTGCCCTTAAAAGGTGGCTTTTTCTCCTTGCTACTTATCTTATTAAACACATGATTTGTGCCTGGACTTTTGCAGCCTCCTGTCTTTCTTGATGCTCCCCATCCACCCCACCCAACGCCACACTTCTTTTCTTAAAAACTATCATCATACAAAGGCAAAACTCTTAAATATAGATTCACAGGTCCTTCATAATGAAGTCAATTCCAATCTCTCACATTCCCCTAAATCCGGGGACCACATCTTGGCCAGCAGACATTTGCTTAGGCTCTTTTCTTTGTCTAAAATGCCTCTCTCCAGGGCTCCTCTACTCCCTCCAGATTGCTTAAGCCTATGTTTCCCAAGGCCTCCTCTCTTGGAAGGCTTCTCTCACCAGTCTGGGCTGTGGACTCTCTACACACTGTCATTCCGAATCACACCTTACCCCAGCACCTTCTTGTATATCAGCATGGCCTCTAATCATTTTCACATGAGCATATCTTTTCTTTGCAAAGATTCTGGGTTATCTGCAAGTATGCATGAACAGAAGCTTGAAGCCTGGGCCTGTCTTTGTCTGCACCATGAATCCTAGAAAAAAATGGGGACTTTAGTGAAAATGAAGAGCTTGGATCACTAGGAGGGAGTGATCCAAGTCCCTGTGTCCCCTGTGCAGATCTGGGGTACAGAGATGAGTTCTAGGCACAATGGTTCAAGAAGCATGCTTTACAAATTGTAAACTGTATTCTCAGTAAAATGACAGAAGAAATAGAGTTGAGCTAGGATACAGTACAGTGATAAGAAATTCCCATATAAAGAATATATTTTCTATAAATATATGTAAAGAATACAGTACAGTGATAAGAAATTCCCATTGTTTAAAATATATAAAAGCCTACTTTGCAAAGTCAAAGATGACCTGATGTGTATTTACTCATTCCTTCTTTTGGCCAGCCAGTTACATTTATGACACACTACTATGTCTGGGTGCTATACATGGGCTGCAGGTACAAAGGCATGGTCCCTTTCCTCTGGGGATGTAATATCTGTGGGAGGACTGGTAAATAAACAGAAGATGACAGCAGTGTTGATTGAGTGCGTTGGCAGAGAGCAGTTCAGGGGATTGTGAGGGCACAGCAGGGGACCATCCAGCCCAGACTTCAGAGGAGATGCAGAGTGACTGAGGGAAAGGGTGACCTGAGTTGAGTCACAAAAGATGAAATAAATTAGCCACATGGATGAATGTGGAGAGTGAGAACAGAATTAAACATGCAAAAGCAAGGCCTAGAGCAGTTCAGGAGACTGCAAGTAATTGGCATATCTGAAGTGTGCGTGGCATAGAAATGCCCATAAATGATTCAGAAGCAGTTGTGAGGGACCACAGGTCCCAGGTCAGCTCAAACACACAGTTGAAAGTTACAAAGAGGCCCATTCTCACTCTAATGAAGGGGATGTCTACTGGGCCCTGGGAGAGACTGCCTGCAGAGGAGCTGCCCACCCACTATTTGATCTATTTAAACACAAGGGGATCCTCCCCACCCCCACTCAGGGATTCAGAGGAAAGGCTGTCCGCTATAGAAGCGATGTCATCCAGAACTTTGATCATTTCTATTTTGACACAGTGGAGATCTGAGATCTGAAACTGTGAAAATCACCAAGTCACCTTGCAAATAAGAATAAAATCCCATTGCTACAAAATCCAAGCAGCTGCCTGAATTCTCTGGTTTTAATAGAATCTGCTGAAATCAGGCACTGGTTGATAAATGTGAAGCAGTGACTGGATAGCTGTTATTGAAAAACTGTTTTAATACATCATTGGTATTTGGATTGTGAGGACAGAACATTACTCCATAATCACTTTATAGTCCAAACATTCTTGAAGAAGTTCAGTGATTAAAATGAATATTAGTTCTTGTTCCCCACAAAATCATTAATCAATTTCAGGCAAATCAGTAAGAGCCATGAACAAAGTTGCTTTTTTTATTATTATTATTGGTTGCTTATGACTGATTATAAGTATGTGGGAGACAGAGGATGCAGGATGGAGAATGCAGCTGTTGAGGGCAGAAACCATGTTTCCCTCATTTCTCCTTCCCCACCCCAACACGCAGCACAGTGCTTGTACCACCTGGGCGCTCAACAACTCAATGCCAAATGAATAAATAAACAGTACACTTCGGTCCAGTTATTTGAACCAATTGATTGAGCACAAGATATTGCCAAGGTCTGAAAGAGTCTCTATGAGAAAACGATCCTAAAATTTGAAAGGTAGGAATTATCAAGGCCTAAACCAGCCAGTCCTAGCCTATACAGTTATTATGAAGAGCGAGTAACCATAAACGTTTAATCATTAAGACAGCTGAGAGCAGATGTAGATGCTCCTCCCATGGTTTGTCTACAAGCACTGACACCAGGAGTGAAAAGTGCTACACAACAGTAAACAAGAGAGAATGATGAATGGAAGCATATTAAAATGGGGAAGGAGATGAACATGGGAAAGGCTCCGGGAGTGTCATCAGCTCGATGACATCTGAGCTCTCTATTAATGAGCTGGTGGAGGAAGAAAAAGCCTCATCAATTCTATTCATAGAATGAAACTGAAAGGGGTCCTAAGCGTAAACCAAGGGTTATGTGGAGCAGGCGACCCATGGAAGGTTTTCAGGGGTTACAAAACTGCCCTCATGGACCAGCTACCTGTTTTGATAAAGTTCCACTGGAACCCAGCCACGCCCATCGATTTGCATATTGCCTATGGCTACTTTCCTGCTACAAAGGCAGAGTCGACTATAGCAGTTGGGGCAAAAACCATATGGCCCATAAGCCTAAATTAATTACTTTCTGGTTCTTTACAGGAAAAGCTTGCTGACTCCTGGTTTAGATGAGGGGCTGGGACTTCTTGGGGGAAGAGGAGATGGCACAAGATGAAGAAATAATGGGGTTTGCTTCTTTGGACCAAATCCAAGACAACTACTGAGCTGAATTCTATTTGTGTTTACATCTTCTGAAGACCAGGATTCCAAGGCCACATGGAGCAGGTAGGCAGATCATTCTGTTTGCAAGTATTTGGATTTATTATTAACATACAATCTCTTATTTTGGGAGCCACACTAATTTTGAGATCCTCAGCATCAGAGGTGGTTGCATCCACTCTCCTATCAAGCTCAGAAGTTTCCACCACTGAAGTATCATAAAAATGTGTAAAGTTCTGGTTCTGTGACTCCCTAGCGATGACCTGTGTTGTTATGGGTAAGTCATTTAACGTTTCTGTGACATAGCTCCATCATCTATAAATTGGTTATATATATTTTCAAGTATACACTTTTTTTCCTTTAAGGATCAGAGCTAATATATCTGTGTATATCTGGCACATAATAGATACTCAACATACGATGAATTATCGTCGTTTCAAAAGGCCCTCATGGGCTAACATCCTTTTCTTTGGTCATCTTAGGAATAGTCAAAGCAATGTAATGGACTTTGTAGTCAAGCACTTCGTAAGTGAAGGAGCATTCCACAGTAATATGCCAAATGGTAACCAATATTTGGGCAAAGAACCTTCTCTGTTTCCAGGGAAAGCATTCTCTCCTCTGGAGTGGGGACAATAATATGCTTCACTGAGGTGTGGAAGCTGCTGCAGGCATTGGGCTGCTGTGTATGTGTGTCTGTTAATAATTAGTACAAATTACTAAGAAGCAGGGAGGTAGCCTGAATGGGAGAATAAGCTGCTTTTACAGCATAAAAAGTTGAGGTTAATTACAGTTTTCAAGGGAAAGCTGTAAAGGGAAAGGTAGTAGAGGAGCTTGGGCTGGTTTGGGAGAAAGGAGCCAAGGCATACAGGCATGAGCCTTGTGGCTTCAGTGCTCGGCCTGTCATTAAGCCCTTGACCCCTGCCCTGGCTACCCACTGAAATGACTGCTCTGGGCACGGCAGATGAAGAGGAGGAGTATATGGTCTCTAACATATTCTTTCCCTTCCCAGCACCACCACCTGCTGCAGGGCAAAGGACCCAGGCTCGCTTCCCAGCTGTGGGACTCTGGACAAGGTTTTTGTTTTATTAACTTCGTTTTCCTTTTAAAAACTTCTTTACCCGTAGCAATGATACTAACATTTACCACACTGGCGTGTGAGGAAGAAAATAGATAATGTTTATAAAACCCCTGGCACACAATAGGTACACACTGGGCAGAAATTATTATTGTTTTTCTGAGATGAGGTGTTATTTCAATAGAGCTACAAGCTTATATGTGTGGGAAGGGGGACTGGGTGGACCCTTGTTAGGCCAACTCTGATGACAAAATGAGACCATGTGGTCAGTTAGTCTAAACACATTGTTCCAAAATATGTTAAAAAGTCAACATTTACTTCATTGACTGACAAAAAATATCTAGCAAGTAAGAGCCCTAAATCCAAAATGGATCAGATATAACAGATGCTTATGAATTCAGCTGGTTTAAATTATTTCCAATTCACTGAAGTATCTGAATCAACTCCTTATAAAACTCAATATTCTCTAAGTAGAATAGAATGCCGCTTAATCCTCCACCTTGCTTGCAAGTTCAGCTCTAATGGCTGAAGGGCATACCTCCTTACAGACTGGGATTGGTGATCCATCTAGACCTCTGCTTTCAGGGAGGTAAACTGCTACCATTCTATAAATGTAAAACTGTGACCTAGAGTGGTTAAGTAATTGGACCACAGCTCCATGGCTGGTTAGCTGCACAGGGCACTGGAAACGAGGGCTTCTGCTTCCAGTACAGTCATGTCCCACCATTCAGCATGGCCTCCCTGTTGCAGGACTGTAGGTCTCTGTTTCTGATCCTCTCCTTATTTCCATTGACCCACTGCAAGACCTCACCCAGGCTCAGGACTTTCTTATCATCTACGTACTGACAACTCCCAGATGGATATCTTCACCCAGTCCCCTCCCTTGAACTCCAGGTGTGAATCTCTTGCTGCCTATCCCACATCTCTGCTTGGCCATTTTACAAGCATTTTAGACACTGAACTGAACTTCCATTCCTTTCCTCACATCAGATATGCTCTACCCACAGTGATCACCTTCTCAGTCAGTGCCGGCTACATTGTTCTAGTGGTTCAGGCTAAAACCTTCCCATGCCCGAAATTCAACTTGCTGGAAATCCTATTGGCTCTGCCTTTAGCTGATCTGGAAATCAACTACATTTCAACAGCCCTCTGCTTTTAACCTGATTACACTATCATCCTTGTTAATAATTGTAGATCTACTAGGCTCTGTTTTCAGTGGAACAGCTTAAATGATCCATCCAAAATGTAAGTTAGATCTTGTCCCTCCTCCGCTCCTCAACCTGCTATAGCTCCATATCTCACTCAATGGAAAAGCTCCAGTCTTTTTTTTTTTTTTTTTTTTTTTTTTGACAGAGTCTTGCTCTGTCACCCACACTAGAGTGCAATGGTGTGATCTAGGCTCACTGCAACCTCCACCTCCTGGGTTCAAGTGATTCTCCAGCCTCAGCCTCCTGAGTAGCCTGCCACCACTCCTGGCTAATTTTTTGTATTTTTATTAGAGATAGGGTTTCATTATGTTGGTCAGGCTGGTCTTGAATTCCTGAGTGCAACTGATCTGCCTGCCTCGGCCTCCCTAAGTGCTAGGATTGCAGGTGTGAGCCACCGCACCCGGCCCAACATGATGACCTCCTCTGGTAACCTCTCTCTTCTGTCTATTACTTCCCCATTTGCTTGCATCACTCCAGTCATGCTGGTTTCCTTACTGCTTGTTGAATCACCAGTCATGATCATGCCTCAGGACTTTTGCATAGGCTGTTGCCCTTTCCTCCTCTAGATAACTGCTTCACAACCATCTTACTTTCTTCAGGTTTACTCAGATCTTATCTTCTCCAAGAGGCCTATCTCTAGCCTTCTATTTAATTTTGCAACCTGCTCTTCCCCAATCCTGACCCTCCTGATCCCATTTACCTTGCTATTTTTCTTCTTTTTTCCTCTATGCTGTTGATTTTCTAACACACTATATGATTTTCTTATTTGTTATGTTCACTGTTTATTGTCTGTTTCCCTCTGTTGGAAAGTAAGCTCCTCAAAGGCGGGAATCTTTGTCTGCTTGATCACTAATATATCCTAGAATAGTGCCTGTCAAATAGTTGACAATACTTACTGAACAAATAAGTGAATGAATAGTGTGGTTTTGCAAATAATGTGTTGGGTTAAAACAGAAGGCACTGTATTTTCCTAAGATTTTTGCAAATGCTACATTTTGCCCTGGTAAGTGGGAGGCCGGGGACCAGCTCCACCAGGCACCATTTCCCTTTTCTTGGCAGCACATGCCCCACTGTCATCCTCAGGAGCAGATGCTAAAGAGTAGTCAAGGAAAATAATATATAAATTTATATTTCTGTTAATTTTTATCTCATCCTTTTGAATATTCACTTTACATGTTTTTTATCCTCCACAAATATATTAGTGCAGTAGTACATGCATATAATTTATAAATAAATTTATTTTGGAGGTACACGAACACTTTGAAAAACACTGATCTACCAAACCACACACTCCTCTGAAGGTTTGGGAACCCCTGGCAGTTTTGTGGCATCTGCATTAGTATATCAAACACATGACTGGAAGAATGAGACTGGTCCTTCCCAGCCAGTGAAGTATCCAGATTGCAGGATGGTAGACTGGAAGTTTCTCTCCTTAGCTGGCACAGAAAGTGCCTGGGCTTTGAACAAGGCTTTTGTCAGGGCAGACCTGGAGAACTCTCCCAGGGAACTTCTGGCCTCTGTCACCAGAATCCTCTCCACCTCAGCAGCCTATCTACTTTGTGCCTTCAGCTAGCAATCATCCATGGAACAGTGGCTGGGCTTGGGTCTTGCAAGCTTGTAGGTAGAGCTGGCTCACCTTCTCATAGTACCGGATCTCATAGTCCAGGATGATGCCATTGGGCTGCTCTGGCTGTGGCCATGACAAGGTGATGCTCCTCATAGTGGCACTGACTTGGTGCATGATGGGAACGGTGGAGGGGGCTGTGGAGAGAGAAAGAAACAGGGTAGCTGAACAGACACTCAATTATAGGGGAAGGGCCATCTTTCAGAGGTAAGTAGGGAGAAAAATGGCATTCGGTTTGGACTCTGCTCCTTCTTTATCATCAGCTGAGCTGGATCTGCAGAACTTCCTGTGGGTTTTGTAGAATCAATGGAGTTTGGATAACAGAGGACAGAGAAGGTAGAAGGTAGAATTTAGGAAAGGAAAGCACGTGTGCACAGGAGCTGGAATGGACATGGGACTTTCAGAGGCAGCAAGGCTTGACCAAAACAAGAGACAGTTGGAGGAATCAAAGGAAAAGACAGGAGGAAAGGAGGAACACCGTAATGTTTTTGAGAAGAAGGTGTTGAAGGAACCTCAGTCTTGCAGTTGTGGGCTGAGCTATTGCAGAGATGAGAACCTGGGGCAAGAGATGATAATGAGAGAGTAGAATCAGTTGGTATAGAATTACTGTACAACAGAAAGGAGCATTCTAGCAAACACCTATTCCTGATACTGCAAGTTAGATTTTATTATACTTTAAAAGGAAGAGAGGAGGTATCTCTCAAAAAGACATGAACACAGACCAACAACAGAGGTATGGTCAGAGTTTTCCAAATGAGGGAATTTCCAATAAGGAGTTCACAAGTATAAATGAAGAAATGATAAACAAATCAAACATTTGGGAACAAGATAATTCCAAAATCTGTAAAGTTGATTCAGAAATCTCTGTTTGGAAATAATATTATTTGTTTCCCAATTCAACATTTTTCACATGGTGTAAGTAAAATGAAAACAGTCTGGAAATAATAAATGAGGGCTGTCTTTCTAGAGGAAGAAGCGGGTCATGGATGAAGCTTCAATCTGTGCTCTGCTCAGGGGCTGTTCTGTTTAGTCCTGGCACTTCTGCAGTGATGAAGGTCTTTTCCTCACTCGAACTTCACTTTACAATGGTTTCTCTGGGGACCGTGGCTGAGTGACATTTACTATCCTCAATTCAAGTTAACAGATTGCCCTCAAAGACCTGGAATTACACAGCACAACTACGGGGTCACAAGGGGGCTGCTGCTTTCTCCACTACTCAATGGAACCTCAGTGAGTGCCTACTACATGCAGCCCCTCGGGGAGAGGATGCAGAACACTTGTTCTGAAGATGCTTCTAGTCCAGGAAAGCCATAAAGAGTTAGAAGTGTGATAAGGACTCAGAGTCAGAGTGTCCTCTGGGACCTTGAAGGCAGGTATGCCCTGTTCCCATTAGAGACCTTGTGGTGGCTGCGAAATGCACCTCTCAGAGTTCCTACTCCTTAAAGAGTAATTAACCAACAGCCCCAGTTCCTGCACTCTGCAGTCCACCACCATATTCGCACAGAGGCCCTGATTCCCACAGGCTGCTCCCAGCCAATGAATGAGAGCAGCAGGGATGCCATGGCAGACCCATTCCTGCGATATATGGGACTACTCTGATGGGCAACTTCCACTCAGAGACTCCCCAGTGGCCTTTCCAACACTACCTTATAACCCACACAGCAGGCTAAAGCTCTTCCTACCCTACCCAATCCTCCTTCCTTCCCTCTCTCCTTTACAGAGATCAGACCTTTCTTATGGTCCGATGGCTTCCCCAGCCTCCTCTGGCTCCCATCTCATTTCCCCAGTAAATCTTTCATACATCTAATCCCATCTTTGTGTCTGCTTCATGGAGGGTCTGAATTAATGCAGTTTTGACTCCCCCTACAACTTCCCTGTTGGGAATTTGCTGCCAAGCTCCTGCTGTACCCCCAGAGAGGGGAGACTTCTTGCCTCCAGGAGTTGCTGTTCTATACTTGGGTAAGTCTCACCAATTTACATATCTTCTGATCTTTATTTGAAAGTTATCTTCTTCCCACTGTTTTCCATTCTGCCAACTGAAGTAAGAAAGGATGTTCCCCCTCCCACAAAATGTCTTGTCAAATATCTAAGGAAACTAGTTAGATCTTCTTTGAGCTATTCCTGCTGAAAAAAAAATAGTCAAATATTTCTCCCATGACCATTACACGACACCCAAGATGGCTCTTTTCCAAATGAGACCATGTTCCCTAAATTCTCTTTAGGCTTGGGGCTTGGAGGTGAATCCAATTCTCTTTCCACTATTTGAGCAGCAGAGATTAGAATAAAACTAATATCTATCATGATCTGTGTATTATATATCTATTAATATGACCGTTAGCCTTTGGATCAAAAACATGTCCCTGCTGTTCAGTCCTGAAATGGCAGTTATATATAACCTTTAGGTTTCCTCATGGTATGCTCCTCATCTTTTGTCTGTAGAGTTGGCTTTTGGCTTTGACTATGAGAATGTACATGTATCTCAACCTTTATGGTGTTAAATTTGGCCTATTCGTTTAGTAAGTGGAAATAATTTTTTATCTTGATTGAGCCATCAAGCGTATTTTCTCTTGCCTGCAACTTAGTAGTATCTATAATCCAGGTTAATTAATTAGTTAAACATATTTATTGAGCATCTGTCAAGTACCAGCCACTTTTTAGGTTCTAGAGGCACCACAGTGAACAAAATAAAATTTCTAGCCCTCATAGAGCTTACTTTCTAATGGGGGAATTCAGCAGAGACTAGAGCTAATAAACAAATCATAAGCTGTGTTAAAATATATTAAGTACAATGAAAAAAATGGAAAGGGGAAAGGGACACAGGATGCCAGAGGTGAGAGGTGTGTGGTCAGGGAAGGCTGCCTGAGAAGCAGATACAGGAGCACAGGGTTGAAGGAGGGAAGGGAGGGAGCTGAGTGGATATCTGGAGCAGCCAGGACAAAGGGGCTGATCTGGGGGCGTCAGGGAGTCAGTGGGACCCAGAACAGAGGAGTCCACAGGGGGCAGGACCCTGAGGGACACTGGAAGGAGTTTGGCTTCTACCCTGAGCAAGCTGGGGAGCCATAGGAGGACTGTCAACAAGGCCCAGTGATGTAATCTGACTTATATGATACTATTATCACTCTGCTGTGTTCCAAATAGAATGCAGGGGCCATGTAAAAGCAGGAAACCGATCACAGCACTGCTGTAGTAATATAGCTGGGAAACAATGGCTGCTAAGACCTGGCCTGAGCAGCACAGTGGGCAGATTCTGAATCTATTTAGAATATTTCCACGAATATGGAATGTGGAAGAAACAGAAGAGTCAAGTGACTACAAGGGTTTTAGCCTAAACATCTGGAGGAATGGGGCTGCCATCAACTGAGAATAGGAAGACATTTCTAGAAGCAGTTTGAGAGGAGAGCCCAGGTGCTCCACTTCAGACCTGTTAGATTTGAGATGTCCAAAGTGTCCCAGAGCAGATGCTGAGTACCAGACAGGTGCATAAGGTCCATGTTGGAGACCAATTTGGAGTCACCAATATTTCACAGATATTGAAATCAGAGGAACTTGCAGAGATCACCAAGAGAATCAATAAACAGAAAAAATTCAAGATTCAGAAGATGAGGAGAAAACACTAAAGAGGCCTGAGAAGGAAAGGCCAATGAAGCAGAAGAAAAACCAGGGGAGTGCGATCGCCTAGAAACCAAGTGGAAATAAGGTGCTCCCAGGAGGACAGAATACGTTAAATGCTATTGCTAAGTCAGGTAAAATGAAACTAAGAACTGAGTCCTGGACTTAGCAACAAGGCTTGATGGTTAAATATGGGAATGGCCTGTGATCGTCTTTCCCAACACCTTGCAATCACGGGACAGAGTCATGGGGGAGGATAAAGACAGTTCAGGGAAGGTGACTCAGTTTTCTGGAATCAGTCCAGATCATTTGAGGATCCCAGTGGGTCCACAAAGACAGGGTGAACAAATAGCTCCTGACAGCCCTTTCCTTCCACTGCACGCCGTGACTCTCAGGCTGCCCTTGCAGACCTCTGTGGAGGCACAATTTACATGTTGTGAATCACATCAGTTTCATACAGGACTTCAGAGTCCCTCTGTCTTGAGAGCTGAAACATCATGTATTTAAAAATGGAAAGATCAATGCTAACGGCCTGAGAATTTTGCTGGACTTGGTTCTTCTCCTTGTCTCTACCCTCTGGAAAGCCATCATTAAAAACTCAAGATATTTGCCAAACACTGTGCCAATCCTGTTCTAAGCACTGGGGACAGAAGAACAAGTAAGAAAGTCACAGCCCTGCACTTCTGGTCCTTGGAGTCTAGTTGGGGTCAGATGGTAAAGAGGCAATCGCAGGGCAGAGTGATCCAGAGGCAATTGACAGTGAAATCCATGAAGAGAAACGCTCCTGTCACTATACATGGTGTGGATCCCCCAGCAGTCAGTGGCACTCGGGTCTGGGAGGAGCTGCCAGAGGGTGATGGCCATCCCTGCCTGTATTTCTCAGATTCATGGCAATGACATGAGGGTTACAGGCCCTGGGAAGACTGTGTATTATCACACAGGTCATTCTAAATGGTTTACATTTTATTATGACGGGTTTTAGCACATGGGAGAAAGCAAGAAAGCATTTCTTATCCTCCCTGAAAATCACGGGCAGCTTATGTTCAGTGCTCTGCCATCAACAATCACCTGCAGTGATGAATTTGGTTTTTCCCTCTCCAAGGGCAAATGTCACCTCTTGATCTGTTGTTTTATGTGCTATGAAACTTTCAGACAAAACAGAAAATAATAAGAATGAGCTCTGGTATTCACTCAAACACCAACTTCTCCTAGCAAAACTAAAGCTAAAGATTAAAGAGGGATGAGAAGATTAATTCAAACAAGTATCCCCTTTTGCCCCCATATACAATGGTTTTCACAGTAAGTCCTGGCTAGTTGTCTTTTCTCCATATTCCTCAGATGAAGGGATAGTTTGATTGAACACCTGAAAGTGTCTCTTTTTGGCAAACACACATTAAGCCTTTGAATAAATTAAACATTCTACTGAGAGAAAGAAATGAAAATAAAGAGTTCACAAGATTATTCAAATTTAGCAAAGAAACAAATATGGACCCTTCTTCAGAAAAGGTAAGGAGAAAGACTTAGTTTGGGGTTACTCGGAAAGAAGTTGATGAAGGTTCAAGAAAGATGTGTGAGGTCTAGAGGTGGTGCCCAGTAAATCCAAATGGAATCAAAGGTGCCCTGCACCCTTTCTTAGCAAACGAAGAGGCTGACCCAACAGAGTACAGGCACCCAAATAGGAGAGCGGAGAGCAAAGAGCAAAGAAGAGTGTCGTCAGACTCCAAGGAAAAATCAACTAGGGTTCAAACAGAATCAGAATGAGAGCGTCGAAGAAGAGAGTTATAGCCAATAATAAAAAGACTTGTAAATGTGTCAGAAGCGGAAAGAGAATTAAAACATCACTGGTCAAGGAGCTCCAGGATGGAGAAAAAAACAAAGGCAGGTTGAGTGAGTGAGTCCTTTGTCTCTGTTTTTGCCACCAAAGACTTTGGGGAAAACTTACTCTCAAATTACTTTTAAAGCAGACAGATCCAAGATAGTATATCACATACAGCAGAGGAAGAGCACAGAATGTTCTTGCCTGAACTGACAAAGGAGATGTGAATAAATTACAGGGACAGGATGGCCCTAGCTGCAAGTTGTGAAAGAGCTCACAGATGATGTGGAACAAATGTTGGCCCAAACTAGTCACTGACCACTGGCCACTGCCAGTAGTATCGAAGATGCAGCCTGGCAGACCAGCAGACAGACCTCCATTTGTACAAATGGCCCCAAAGGGAACTGTGAAATCCCAGGAGACTTAGGCTGGGTCTGAGATGGTGGCATGACTCTATCTCAAAAGTTAATAACCCAGACTCTGGACCCTAGAGTTCTGATGTGCAGGAGTTTTACTGTCATATCACAGGTTCATGTGGACCAAGCATTTTATGTTTACGACATTCCTTGGCACTTTAATTTAGTTACCGACTCAGTTATGTTCAAAGGTTTCTTCTCACTCATTTTGTTTTCCTTATTTGATAGGGGCATCCTCCTCCAACAATTAAGCATCTCAGATTCCAAAAATACAAGATTTACTTGATGCTTTTTTTCTAGGACACTTACTAAGTTTTAATACATAACAATGCTTATTAAAAATACTTCACAATCTTTTAGTTGATTTTTGTGCCAAAATACTTCTTTCAACAGTTTTAACCATAATCAGTTTTGGGACCTAACAAATGATATAACAGTTTACTGTGTTAAAATTAATGCACATACACTCAGACTTCAGTTGATCTATTGGAGTAAAATGTTTAAAGAGGTTATAAAATTATGAAACTCAGATTTCAGAGTTCAGCAAATCTTATCTAAAAGGGAAAACAGTGTTGTGTGTGGGGGTGGAAATTGTGACAGGGACAGCCTTGTTTGAGGCCATCTCTCGCCAGCTCTAGGAAGATGCAGGTCACAGCTGAGCTGCCTCTGCCTTAGCTTGGGCAAATGCTCTAGCAACTCTTCTAGGAGACAAATGCTGTTTCCAGTGAGAGGTAGTTTCACATCTAAAATTCCCAAGGAGACCCATACAAAGAGGAGGCCATCTGCCTCCCCCACACAATAACTCATGAGTGGGCAGGGTAGAGTAGTTTTCCTTGGCCTTTCCATACAGTGTGTGTGTTGGGGGGTGTCCTCCCAGTGACCCCCCAGAGTGATGCTGCTGCCCCAGCCCGCACAGTGTGAACCTAAGGCTTGGTAACCACTTTTACCCTCATGGGGCATTGCTTTGCCTGGGAGAAATGCTCCTCAGTCGAGGAATATTTGGGTTGAAGAATAATGCCTCTATAAACGTTCATACACAAGTTGAAGAATAATGCTTCCATAAACATTCATACACAAGTTGCTGTGTGGACATATGTTTGCATTTCTCTTGGGAATCAACCTAGGATTGGAACTGCTGGATCATATGGTAATACAAACCTCTTCTATTCTCTCTAGAACAGCATTTCCCAGCCAAATCATCCTTGGACTAACTACCTGTGATCTATAGCACAGACCATAGCTGTGAAGAAAACGGGTAAGGTAAGGAATAGTAAGGAGCCTAGGGCCCAGCCCAGAGCAGCAGGAGTTAGCAGAAATAAAGAAGGGCTGTTGTCAGGGCCCTCCAGTTGCTGCAGAGAGACGTGTGTGCCTATTCTGGCTCTGCCATTTTCTTATTATGTGATCTTGGGATAAGGTTAACCCAAGGCTTTGTCTTCTTTGGGCCTCAAGTTCTTCAACTGTAAAACAGGAATATTAATTCTTATGTTATTAATTTCCCAAATGTTTTGAAGATGTTCTCTGTGTGGTGTCTTGCTCCTTTCGACCAGATCCCACCTGCCAGGCTGGGGACTTGGCAACCACCCCAAACTATCCTTCTGGATCCACTGCTGTTCACATATGCAAATCAATTGCTGGGCATCATTCCCCAAGGTAAATGTAAAAAGTGGGATCCAGAGACAGCCTCAGGTATTTATCTGATAAATATCTTTGAGGGGATATATAAATATGTCGACTAAGCCATGGTGGATGTGATAGATACAAATGGGCTTGGAGAAAGGGAAAGCTAGCAAAGAGCTGGGTTCCCCAGAGGCTGGAGTGATAAATGCTCCAGAAGAGAGCTGGTTTCCCTTGAATATTTTGAGATAACTTGAAGCAACCTAGAAAGTAAGTGACAGGGTATCTTGTCCTAAGGATAAGGAGACCTAGTGACTCTGGACAGTGAACAAGCATAGCCTTCCCATCTAATGGTGTGGCTCAGGCCCAGGAGCCCCTGATGCTCCCATGGCCCTGCCACTGCCTCTCCACAGGTGTCGTCACCTGTATCTCATTGTGCCTCATGTACTTACTGTCCTAACTCTCTTGTCCACCTCTAACTTCTTCACTTCAAACTACTCTGTAGCCATATTAATCTTTCTAAACTCAATTTTACCTTTGTTACTCCAATGCTCAAAACCTTCAATGGCTCCCCACCAGAAAAAGCCCTAATTCCATTCCCTATGGGCACCTCTTTTCCTGACCCTGCTGGCCTTTGAAGGCACAGAGGGAGCCTCACACTGCCCCACACTGCTTATCCTTTCCTGACCACACCCACCAGAACGCCCTTTCCTGCCTCCCAACCCAAAGCCCCTTTGGGGTGTGATCTCCATTTTGGGACACAGTGCACTGTGATCTACCTTCCGAGGTGCTCACCTCTGCTCTCCATCAGTGCAATAAAGTCTTTAGGGAAGGACCATGTTTTTAGCCTCTTCACACTGTGCTAGCACATAATAAATGTTCAACAAAAATTTACTCTTATTGCAATGATTGCAAGCTCTTCTCTAAAGACCTCAGAGGTAAAAGGAGTCAGAAAATCCCTTAGTTCTAACAAACATGAATATTGGCCTTTGAAGGAGCATGAGGTGGAAAAGGGAGCCAGGGTTGTGACTCAGCAGCCTGCACCTCACAAAAACAAAGAATAGGCCTGAATATGGTAGTCCCAAGGGATTAGAGACAGAAGTTCTTCTCTGTGGTGTAAATGAAGAAACCTAGCAGGTTGGGTCCCTCCCCATCTCACTGGGATTGTTCAGCTGTAACATTACCCTAATATTGGTAGTTTTCTATTTTTTAAAGCTATGAAATCCTTTCTTCAAACAAAGTTCTCCCTGAAGCATAAAGTGTGAAACAGAACAATTCAGAGGTGCTCTGGGTGAATCAGAGCTGCTAGGGCCTTGAAGCCAGTCCATTTTCTATCTCCCCAACCCAGACTCTGAAAGGTTTATAGAGGGACCCAAACAATGCTGAGCAGTCTCCAGAAGTCCCCTTGAGGGACTTCTGTGAGATCCTAGAAGCTATGAGTGATGGGGTTGTGAATGAAGGATTGAGATGGCTGGCCATCTTTTTTTTTAATATATGAAACACTTCCCATATCAAAAAACCAAAGTTTGTATTTAAATGTCACCTAAAGACTTCCGGCCCACTAGTACTCATGACCAAAGAAGAACAATTTGCAACACAGATGAACTGTGTTTCCTCTGACATTTCTATTCTAGGAGGTAACTTTGCTGAAAAGGTCCTGCTTAGATAGCTGGTTCTCCCACTGTAGACGAAAACTCATTTCATTGCACAAATATGCTTGAATTTTACATTAGAAGACCTGACTCATTAAATATTTTTGGTGCAGTAACACTTCTGGTCAAAGTAGATTAAACAAATAAGCAATTAATTCGGAGACTGGGTATAAGTACAAAAGCAGAAATAATTATTCTTCTCATTGTTTTCCTCTATTGTGGACATTGGTTTCTTGTTTGCTTTTACTCTGGGCTTTGCCTTGAGATGTCTCTGACATTCCCTTCCTATCTTCCTCTTTACCCTGGGAGTCACCTGGGGACAGAGGACTTCCTTGGGTGTGTAGCTCTGTTCTGTGCTGTTGTAGAATCCTGGCTGAATTTGAGATGTGAATGGGATAAAAAGTGAGGGCTTCAGGCCTGGCCTTCAGTCTCACACCCCAAGGCAGGGAGCTACAGGCTCCTCCTTCACTGGTCCATCCACTAAGGGTTTCGGTTCCATGCCAAAGGAGAATGTGGGGGGTGACAGGTGGGGGTTGAGGGTTGGTGGCTGATCTGGGAATGTGGGTTTATAGCAGAGGCCCTCACTTCTGATGTTACCTTTGATGTGTATGTGTTTGGGGGTGGGGTGGCATTCTTTATTGGGATCACACGTCTGATCCTGTAAGTTCTCAAAATGTAGTCCCAAATCAGCCTCACCTGGGAACTGGTAAGACAGGTAGAATCTAGAGAAACATCCTAGACTCAGTGAATCAGAAACTCTGGGTGTGGGCCCAGCAATCTGTGTTTTAACAAGTCTTTTACAGGAGTCTGGCACATTCTCAAGTTTGAGAACTGCTTGTCTAGAAACCTAGAAATCAGAATGTCAAAGTTTGACAGGGCATCTGAGGCCATTCAGTTTTGGTCAACTCTTATAATTTATAGATTAGAGCAATGAAGATAAGAGAGGGGAAAATGACTTCCCCAAGTCCCCAGAGGTTAGTGCAGAACCAGAAACAGCTAGGCCTCCTTTCCCTGAGACCAGTGTAGGGCTTCCTCCCCACAACTCATGCACTCTGCATTTCTAGAGCCTTGAGGAGGCCAGGCATGGGGGTGGGGACATTGAGTTACATCAGCATCACTAATGGATGGGCACTGCCTTCTGCAACCCCTTGTGCCCTCAGGGAGATCAGGGGTCCCCACCTATGGTGGAAGTGTGCAGAGCCCTGTGCCTGGAGGAGGAGGCAGGCTGCAGTGTGTTCCTGGTGGCACTTCTGCCTCCTGGGTCACTGCAACCTGGCATTTTTCCACAGCTCCTCCTCCCTGCTGGGGGAATCAAAAGGTGCCTTAGAAGGTGCCATTTATGTGAAAACTATAGCAAACCTGCATTCTGTGACCCTGCAACCATGGGAGGCTGCGGAGGTGTCTGTGGAGCAGGATACTCTTCAGGCAGGCATCTAAGCACGTGACGGCTGCTGAGGACACAACCATTGGTACTCACATGTCAACTGGGGCATGTCACTGGCCTCTGCCTCTCCTCAGGCCTGCCAGCCCTTCCCAGGTGTAGGACAAGAGCAGAGCACTGGCAGCTTTGGTCTTTTTAATGATTGATCATGAACGGCGTTCACTCCAAACACTAGCAGTGGAGAGGCCACAGGAGATACCCCACCACAAGTTGTGTGCCCCTGTTACACCTGGCTCTCACCCCCACACATTCAGCCAAACCCCTAATGCAGCTGGAGGACCCACCACCACCACCCTAAGGCTGACATCACTGCCACCAACGCTGGGCAGAGGAGCTGCACCTGCAGTCACTGTGACCATCCTCCTCCAGGCCTGGAGGTCTGAGTCTTCTGGCCTGAAGGTCCAGAGCCCCTCCTCCTCAGAGCAGCCCACCAGGCTGCACAGGCAGGCTTCCATCCTGCCATGCCCACTCTTTAGCCCCTTTCTGGACATCACCAGCCCCACGGAGTTGTGGGCCTCTTCTTGATTCTGACTTTCCCATTGACTACTGAGCCCACCCCCACCCTGGGCCCTCCACTTACAAATCAGGAAACTCCCCTGTACCCACCTCCTTCCCTCAGAGCCTTCACTCCATGCCTGCATTAAGGAAGAGCAACTGTCCCTTGAGGACACCTTTGCCTTGCAGCCCTCTCACCTGGTGACAGTTTATGATTTTGCATCCAGCACACCTCAGGGTCAGGAAGTGGAGGTGTGTCATCCTTGCTCCCAACTGTCTCTTTCACACCATCACTTGCCATCTCCTGCACACTTTGCAAAAATGCCACTTGGCTAGACCACCACTCTCCAGGTCTTGGGACCACCATATGCTCCCTCCCACCGTCACGCCCCCATTCACTGGAGGCATGAGCTTCTGTCTGTCTTCCTCTCTACTCTGAGCCTTGCCCTCCTGTGTGTGACTTCAATGTCCACTTAAAAAATATAATCTCAGTTCCCTGGCCTCTACAACTCTTCCACGCCTGCCAATTCCCATGGCATACTTAGACTGCTTTGCCTAAAGTCACTCGATTTTCAAAATCACAAGTCTAAATATTCTGCTTCCTCACCACAACCTCAGATGAGCCCACTGAAACTCTTTTTGGCCTCATCTGGCACTCTTGGCCTTTACTTCCACCCAATGCATCTGTCGTCTCCTTTATTCATATCCATTATTATCCATCTTAGGCTCCATCTTTGCAATAACATAATTCATAATACTCCTCAAACCCTTAGGCAAACGTTGCTTGTATCTTTTCAGAGCATATGACTGTCAAAACTCAACCAGAGGTATATTTGTGATCTGTTTCTTGTAGGGCCTGCTGCCCTGGAGCCATATACTGCTGAGAAAGCCACATAAGAGGAAAAAGAGGTGGCTTTCTAAACATGTGATCACCAACTTCAAATGAGCTCTCAATACTTTCCAGAAATATTGAATTTACCTGGGTAGTTCCATTTCCCATTCTCTTCAATAGCACTGCCAAGCCTTTTCCATTCTCCTCAAACCTTCAACCCCAATACTTCCCTCTTCACTCTCAGCAACCAATCTTATTTCCCACCTTCCAGAGAAAATAGAAGCCTGAATATCCAACTGCATAAGTAATATCCTGATTTGAGTACTCAAACTCTCCACAAATTATGCATGTGCAGAACCGAACCTGTCTTCTGTTGATGCAGTCCCTGAATACTTCTGGGAGCCCCTGGGGATGTCTCCTCTGTACTCGCAAACTATACTTTCATTCTCCTGCTTTGCTTTCTTTGTTCTCCATGTCAGCTGCCTTCGAGACCCCTCAAGGAACACTGCTTATTAAGCCAGATGGCCAGGCCCCTCCCTGAGGACCTGCAGTCCTGTGGGAACATGGTTTTCAGTGCTTCCTCAGGCAGCACCAGGCTCAATGCCACTCTGAGAGCCCTGCCTCCATGGTTACTGGTGGTACCTCATCACACAGTCTCAAGGCTGCCTGTCTGTGCCTCCAACTTCATAGCATGCCTCACACAAAGCCACTTTCCTTGCCCTCTCAATCCTCTATCCCAGGCACTCATTCCCATCCAGGTCATCAGATGATGAAACAGATGGTAGCAGGACCTCACTGTCCTTCTAGGGACCCAGTCTCCTGCACACCCACCTCCTAGCAAGCTTCCCTCCCTACACGCAAGCCCCTTCCTGCAAACAAAGACCAGCCCACTGGTTTAGGAGGCAGCACCAGCATGTGACATGGTGTAAGTTCAGCCAGGACAGCTTATAGCAGAGGACACATTGCTGAGGGGCAGGGTTTACTGGGAGGAGAAAGACATGGCCTTTTCCCTTGGGAGCCCTCAGTCTGCCAAGAGAAATAGAGCCTAAGCACATAAACAACTAATGCACATCCAAGAAATCACGGTATTGTCCCTTTAACAAGTACAATTCAGAGAAGGGCAACATACATCACCGTTTCTACAGGGTAGATGCACTCTTAGGGGGCATGACTGGGCTCTTGTTCCCCCAAGCTCTTCTGAATGGTGAAAGCATTTGCTCTTCTGTCAAAAAAGAAAAAAAAAAAAGGAAAGGAAAGAAGCACACACGCTTTAAAATCCTAGGGCTCAATTCTACAGCTAAGGTTTTCCTGCAGTTTGGCTATCAGAAGGAAACTGATCCCAAGGCCTGAGGGATTGGCAAAGAGTTTACCTTGCACTGAAAAATATTTGTGGTCCAGCGTTGCCTTTATTTACCCAGAACATTCAATGTGCCTTTTTCCTCCATCTTTCATATCCGCTCAGAGAAGATGTTAATTTTCTGAAATTAAACACTTAGCTTGATTACTGTTTTGTTAATTGCTGCATTCAGAAACCCCTGGTGCTCCTGCCTGTTTAACATGGATGGTACTGTGAAAATGATAGGCGCGGGGCTGGCATGCAGGGGGACAGACAACAGTGCTGGGATGCCATCCCAACCACCCTCCCTGCAATTGCTCAAGCAGCTGGGACCCTGCCAGTGGGGGAGGCAGGACAGGCCAGGTCACAGAAGAGCAGCTCCCGCAGAACATGGTTATGGTTTGGGGGTGCAGTGCACACAGGAAGCCTCAGGTCTTACCAACATCTGGGAGAATGTAAGGGGTAACTGCAATCACAGCTCCCCACCCAAAGATGCCTGATAAAGGAAAGATCACAGAGATAGCTAAAGCTGCACCATTTGCTGATGCCTGAGATTACCTTAAGAAAGACTGAAGCATTCATTCATGTATTTATTTAACAAGTCATTAGTTCATTCAATGAACATTTATTGGTTGCTTTCTATATTTCAGGCACCCAACTAGACACCTATCTGGACACAATAGTCAACAGGACGGATACAGAGTGTTCTCTCCTGGAGATGCCAGTCAGTTCATGGAGTTGACTTGATTTGCCACAGGAGCATGGAGGATGGATCACCTGGACCCTCCTCCCTCCCATCCTCTTTGCCTCTTTATGAGATACCTCTTTATGGGATAGCTCACAAGGTGAACAGCAACTATCTAATAATCCAACTGGTGTCCCCTCTCCAATAAGGGTTGTAACAATCTCATGTGGATATGAGAGCCTTACAGGGTAAGAAATTTCCTCCAGTCTCGTTGTCAGTAGCCATTTTTACTCCTGAAGCTATGTACTTGGAGTGCCTGGCCCAAGACGGAGTAAACAAGCAAATAGGTCCCTGAGTCCTGTGGGCACTCTGGTACTCCTAGCAGAGTGAAGGCTGTTCTGGTGCTGTTAGCAGCATCACAAGCCACTGCTCACAATCTGGAAGGAGAATTCCCATACCCAACCACCGTGTGGCCCAGTGTGTGATATCCATCCACAAGGAGTTCATTCAAATTGGTCTGCTGAACAATAAAATATCCCATCAAACACACTATCACTGTATAGCAACATCCACCACAAACTGAAATGCTCTCTGGCAACAACATGTGGTTCCATCCTAACTTTTGGAATGTAAGAATGGGCACCACAGAAGAGGGTGGTACCAAGAACCCAGCTGAGGGTCCTGCACCCCATCAAGTCACTTCCCAACCAGTCACCTGCTTACTTTGTGACTTTTCTGGGCCTCTGATCCCAGACAGTGAGTGCTGTCGACTAGAATGCAAGCTCCACAAAGGCACAGATTTTTGTCTGTTATGTTTGCTGCTGTGTTCCCAGTGTCTAGAGCAGTATGTGGCATGAAGAAAGGCCTTGAAAAATATTTGACGAGTAGGCAAATAAATGGGAGCCCCTAAAAAGCAGTACCCTTCAGCCAGTACTTGCAAGCAGTACTTGGTAAGCAGTCATAAAGAATGTGTTAAGTGAATGAATACATTTCCAAAGTTAAAATGCCCAAACAAACCAATCCCTTTGAGAGTGGTTGAGTCTGTCTGTGTTCCTCTGAGTGGATCAGGGCTTGTAGCATCATCCTAAGCAACATTCCCTAAGTTTTCCTGCAAGGAGCCACAGCGGAGGAAGACTCCAGATTACCTGACTAATCTGGGAGGGATATTAAGATGTTACCTGTGGGTCACCAGGACACATTCTCATCACCACTCCCCAGCCAAACACTTACATACTAGTGCTCATCTGTGGGGACTGAAGCCATCTGGCAAATATTTATCAAGGCTCTCTGTGCCTGGCATTGTGCGGCTGCTCTCTCAGGAAACTGGTGGTAGGTGAGAAAGCGTGATTCTCCACATAGCTCACCATCGGGTGGAGGACCCCAAGGTTGCCAAGGATAGAAGCCAGGACATTGGTCAGGGGCAGTGCCATCTGCCGACCCTCTGAGCTCAACGGAGAACACATCATTGTTTGCAAATGGCCAGGGCCTTTCTGAGGCCACTTGGAAGTTCCTTCTCAATGCCAGAGCTTAAGAAACAATAAAAACAAAATTTTCTAGAATTAACAATGAGAGGAAGGCAATGAAACGAACTATGAAATTGAATTAAGAACAGTGAAAATTTTATTTGCTTAAGTTTTTTTTAACTTTATTAACTTCAATGGAAGTTTTCTTTCAAGTCCTTCTAGTCTTTAAAGTTCTCACTCAATCTTTTCTCTGCGTTGGAGCAAATTTTGCCTGGTAATTTCCAATAAGCACAGCCCTTAAAAATGAACTGGCTCCAGCATATGGATCTTAACACTCTACATTTTTACAGGCAGCAGTGTAATATTGTTTTAATATTTAATTTTGAGATTTACATAATATCTTTCCTCCAAAGAGCTCAATATACTGCAATATCATAAAATTCCTTTTCATATTCAAAGATTATTCTTTATGCATGCAAATACTATATTTAACCAAGGAATAATGCAAATTAGGTGATGTATTCAGAGGAATCGATGGGCTAGGTAATTCTTTTGTAAGAAAATTAGTGTATCTGAGTGACTTTAACTGTCTAAGAACTTCAAAAGTGCCTTAAAAATGGACAAACTATAGGGGCTTGTAACTATTAACAGAAATAGTGCAGCATTTTTTAAAGAAAAGTAAGTAATGGGTTGTGTCTGTGTTGTGGGCATGATGAATACTATTC
Source organism: Pongo abelii (assembly GCF_028885655.2). Taxonomy (NCBI): domain Eukaryota; kingdom Metazoa; phylum Chordata; class Mammalia; order Primates; family Hominidae; genus Pongo; species Pongo abelii. The sequence goes on along the minus strand of NC_085928.1, from coordinate 144,625,768 downwards.
CACATGGAAGTGGCATGCAGGCCATACATGAACTGCATGTAATATAAATGTCAGATATAAATTGCGCTGATAAGATCATGCAAGTAAGGGGAAAATTGTTGCTTCTTCAAATACTCAATGAGGAAAGACAGAGAGGCTCCTCTGAGCATCAGAATCATCCAGTGGCACGTACCTAGGTTCTGGACTCCACTTCCTCCCTCATCATTAGCTCATTAGGATACAGACTTTGCTACTCTCGTTTCTGCTGTCTACCCCTCCCAACACAGAATGGAGAAACCAATATCTGTTATGTATCTGATACAGATAACATCAGTCCCAAACAAAGAAACTGTGAAGCCTTGGAAGGAAACAGTCTAGGGAGAAAAAATACAGCAAATTGCTCTCTAGCTCAAGACATATTCCCAGAAATGATGCTAATCTCTCAGTCCATAGCTTAGTTTACAGAGTGATTTTCTATCTGCTCTCTCATTTGCTTGTCCCTATAGTACTAGGAAGCAGGTATCACGACACCTGTTTTATAGGCAAGAAATGAGGGATCTTGCCAGTTAAATGAACTTGCATGATTCATGTGAGGAGCACAGAGGGGAAGCAACTCCAGGAATACCCCACTGCACTCTGCCACCATGAGCCCAGAGATGAGGAAGATGACTACCCCATGGTGGAATGAGAATGGAAAACAGAGCATGCTTGGCAGTAAGACTTGGGTTAATCAGATTCTCCCTCTGAATCAGAGGTTACAAACCATCGCCAACAGGCTAAATCCAGAATTGGATTTGTTTGGCTTTCAAGTGCTTTAAAATTTTCTAATCAGTTGTCAACATTTCAAATCTGGATTTTCAGCTTATGAAATCAGGCAGTGCTGGGCATGCAGCTCTTGCTGGAGTTGAACAATGGCTGCCTCTAAAGTTCCCTGCAGTCCCCACCACTCCCTATTTACTTGTATCTGGCTCTGCTTTGCTCCTCTCCATTACCTGCCTGGCCTTAGGGGTCTTTGAGTTTGTTCTCTTTGGCTTAGATGATCCCAAGTTCACGTGCTGGTCTGATTCATCTTTTATACCCCCAAGATTTCCTCTGAGGTCTTCTTTTCCAACTTTGGCACTCTGAGTCTATTTGGCAGAAGAGAGGAGTAAAGTTTGTCATTCACTTAATTCTCTCTGACAGCCAGATGATCCGGCCATCAGTCTGAATCTGGGGCCAGATGCCAGAGAGTGACTGCAGGAGTTAGTGGTGATAACAATCTCTCTGCAGATCACTTGGCCACTGGAACAGAGAGAGTTGCACCTGATCTGGTCTATTTTAAACTCATGGCAGCTGTATTCAGTGCAAGGATGTATCCCTGAAGACCTCACATAAATTTGAGCTTGCATAATTCATGACCAATCCTGACCAAAGATGACGGACATTTTTTTGACAGCTAAAGTGGCCTAGCAATGTGGCAACAGCTTAGAGAGAGCTTACGACTTACACAGTTCACTATAATGTGATTTTTCATCAGTCTGAGGATAAAATGGCCACAAAACATCTCACAGCCAAGAAATGATGTTTCTCAGAAATATCTGCAGCCTAGGGAGGTGCAAATAATGTTTCTTAGAATCCTTTGTTGGCTGTGAGATGCTGAGCAAATTCAAAACTGCTCTGACCTAAGTTTCTTCATCTGACCCATCTTCTCTGTAAAAAGAACAAAAACAAAAACAAAAACAAAACATGTGGTAGGGCTTGGCACATTGGAGGTGCTCAAAGACATCAGTTCTCTGCCACTGCCTTTGGACTGGGTAAGGATCCAGTCCTGAAACTCTCCAAGTGATACCTGGTCCTTGAATAGTCATGACTATATACATAATTGGGGGCTCTCTGAATCTCAAAACTCAACAGACAAGCTTGTCTCTGAGTGAAAAACTGTATCTACTGTGTGCCCAATGACCAAAAAACAAATGATAGCAAACATCTCCAAGGTCTCTTCTTAGATCACAGCTCTTGGAATCAAGAAGAGCCTGTTGTTGGAGACTATGAAGCGGGGAGCCCAGAGGTACTGTCCACTTTTAGGACAGAACACCATAAGGCAGACACAGACAAGAGACATCCTGTTGATCTCTTTCTAATCCTAGATTCTCCAAATCCCTTTAAGTCTCTGCTTTCTTATTAGAAAAACAGGAACAATAATCCCCAAGTCATCGTGTAATTATGAGGATTAAATGAGTCCACATAATTCCAAAATTCTTTGTGAATTCAAAAGAAACACAAACATGAGGTGTTAACTATAATAATTATTACTCATCTATTTCTCAATCAGGACCCACTCAATAGTCCCCAGCCACTTCACAGTTTGGGCAGTTCCAGACATAGAGGACGCATTCAATAAACACAGGTTGACTTAATGATTGATCCCAGGACTCCTCTTGGTCAAATTCTTTGCCTGCCATCTAGCTACTCATGACCCAAACAGTAGGACAGGTGGCCACAGGCACAGAGAGGGGTCATACCATACCATGAAGCCAGGGGAGGAAGACTGAGCTAGATCTGACCCAGAGTGGACCAGCTCAGGGGTATTCTGGGAAGGTTAGACATGTCATGACCTGTTGGTAACACATGGGTCCACCCACCTCAGCCTTTAATGGATCTGAGTCATTAGAGTTTTTATGATGCCTACTTTTTAGTCTCTTGTCCACCTCTGGTAAAATGCATAGCTTCTGTTCATGGTTCTAAACTGTTCTCACAGAAGTTCAGGTTTGAATGTTTACTTTGATGGTTCTCATCTTTAAAAAAATACTATCTGTTGGTTGAAAATAATTTGTATTTACACATAGATTCATCAAATCAGTGCGATGGCACCCTGTTTCTCAGTCCACAGCCCATAGATTAGGAACCACTGGTCAACTTGATATTTGTTTTATGATAACCATGTGCTACCAAGAAGAAATTGCATCCTTCTCTCAGTGAGTGTAAACTCTCTGACACCAGAATTCCAGAGTTACCAAACAGGGAATCATAGATTGGAAGGTGAATGGAGGCTAGGACTACAAAATCAGGGATGATTAAGATTAAAGGGCCTGCCAGAGGGGGAACAAAGCACATGAGAAGTGTGCTCATGGAGGTGCAAAAGGGTGAGGATAAAAATGAATATTTTGCATGTTGGTAATGCAGGGCCCCTTGCAAGAGCCTTGGTCCCCCAGCTCCACTGAAGTCTAGGAAGGTGCAGATGGCAAGACAAGCAGATGGGCAGGTTCGGGAATAGCAGGGTAAGAGAAGGGAGGGCAGAAATAAAAGCAAACCGATATAAGTGGCAGGTTTGTTCGCACATGCTTAGAGAGAGAGAAAAGACAGCCAAGCCCAGTGTAACATGACAGCCTGGCAGGATTGTCATTCCCAAAAGCTGGGGCACTAAAATATTTCAGCCAGTTTTCTGCCTAAACTCTTCAAGGGAAATACTGCTAACAAAGGCTGCCCATGTTACATGCTTAACATAATGCAGAAATCACCATTCTCCTTTCTTTGGGTAAGACAAAATGTCACAACCTTTGTCTCTACGGCACCAACACTGTGGTCACCAGCTGGAGGCTTCTACACTTCCACTCTTATTTTCTCACTACATGCGTATGCATGTAAACACGTGACCATACACATACATACAAACACACCACATGAACACACACACACACACACACACACACACACACACACAGCAACAACGCAGCCATCTGGACAGACATGCTCTCCTACGACACCTTTTTTCTTCTCAGTTCTGACAGCTTAAACTCAAGATTCATCTGCCATCAAAGATGCCTAAGATGCCTGGTTTTAAAAGAAGCAGAATGAGTCTGAGGGTGGGGAGGTGAGTAGAAAAGGATGGAGTAGAAAAGAGAAGGTCAGGGTGGGGGAGATACACAGAGTAAGAGAGAGCAGAGATAGATGCTTGGCTCCTGCTATTCTACTAACAAGCTGTCCTTTTAGAATTTGTTAATTGAGAAAAATCTATAATTCCAAATAACATCACGGTCCACTGCCTATGATCCCCATTGCCTGTGCATGTGATGTTCACTTCCCCTCTGCAGCCTTGCACAGTAACCCCAGGAGAGAGATTGCTCATTTTTCTCTAACTCCCTTGGTATTTACTGCATGTGTACAGCATTTTACCTTGCAGCTTTGTGCTTTGTATCTATATCCTCTAAATTCTTCAGTTAATGAGTTTCATGGGAGGAACAATAGTGTCCAAGTATCACTGCATCCCTCACTGTGTCTAATCCACAGCATGGCACACAGTACATGCTAAATGACTGTCTCTTAATGATGAACGAATAAATAAGTGCATGAATGGACCGGTTAAATTGATATAAAAATAAACAGATTCTTGCAAGAGCTGTGAATAGTAATAAAGAGAAAAGATCAGAAGAGTGCAAGATTCAGAAACAAAGAGAAAGAAAATGTGTTCTGAGCTATGCATGCCACAAGGATGTGCTGGCTATCAGGAGCAATCTATTGCCATCTATCTGAGGTCTCAACAGCAGCATATCATTCATCAGAGCAAGCTATAAAGGAGAAGACACTTTTGAACTACATAGGTTTAATTGGAAAATGAAGGTAATATTGATTTTATCATATGATTTCTGGAAAATTTCTGTCATTGGGTTTCCATAAAGCATCATTGGTGGTCCTGTTCTCAAAGTCTTTCAGTGCCTCCACTCACTCACCATCTGTCTGTCCATCCATCTGTCCACCTACCTAGCCCTCTGTCCATCTGTCCATCCATTTACACAATCCTCTGTTTGTCCACTCACACGCCTGTCTGTCCATCTCTTCATCCATCTTTCCAACAGGATTTGTTGAGCTCAGGCTGGATGAAGAGCACTAGGTCCTATTCTGGCTTGGCTATACCTCTTCGCTTTTGTGCTGGGCACAAGAAAATCCCCTAGTCTGCAGCTCATTCTCAGAAGTGCAACACTACACCTGCCTTCTCTATATGATCACAAATGCCCATCACCTGACACCTTCACTCCTGGGCAGAGGCCTGACAGAACACTGGCAGGATGGGTGTGGCTGCAGCTGTGTCCCTGCCTAGAGACAAAGAGCCAGCCACACATCCACACAGGAGCACAGAAGCCTCCAGACTTACCGGCTTGGTTTGTGGTGATGTTGACAGAGACGTGCTGTGGGGGGAAGGGACTCTTGCTGGAGACTCCATTGATGGCCTGGATGTCAAAGGTATAGGGGGTGTGGGCCCACAGGCTGCTGATGGAGACGCGGCACTCCGTCAGGCCCAGCTGCCTGGGTACAAACTCCACATTGTCGTCACAGCGGGAGCAGCTCCGGCGGTCTGCCCGGCACTTTTTGCAGATGATGTTGTAGGTCACATCATCCCGCCCACCTGTCTCCCTTGGAGGGTGCCACTCCAGAATGATGGACGTCTCATTGACGATGGAGATAACATTGCGGGGACCTGATGGGACGCCTGCAGGGAGACAAAGAAGGTCCAGTGAGGCTAGACATAAGCTTCCTTGTCCAGCAGCTCTCTTGTCTGCCTCTGGTGCATTCCCATCCTCATCAGTGCGCTTGCCTCCCACTCCTTCCTCAACCCCAAATGGCTATGCTTCAATTCATTTTGAAAGAAGAATAGGTGAACAGAGATGACAACTTGTCCCTAGCTCCCATTTCAATCATCTTCATTGAGGCTTTTCTTCTTTCAATCATGTGTGCCAAGGGAAAGACGGTTCCAGGACCTGGGTTTAAGGCCTTTTGTTCTCAGGATCAAGCCACATCCTCCAGCCAGGTTTAGGCTTAATAAAATGTATATATATTGAACATTTACTGGATTCTTTGTCTAATCTTAATTGGTGTAGAACTCAAGGGGAGAAGGATATGAGTGGCCTCTCCAAAAGCCCTAACATATTCTGAAATTCTGCACAAAATCTCACACATTTGGGATCTATGTGGTGTGTGTGTGGTAGCAGGGATGCATCTCTGTAGGACAGGCTTCCAGAGCACCTGAATAGATGCATATTTACATTGCACCAGCTTTGGTACATGAGAAAAGAAGCAGAATTGGGTGGGAAAGGTTCATGTAGCCACTTTGGGCCCCATGACTTAAGAAAACATAGGCGTGTGTTTAGACATTCTGCTAGCTGCTTTACATACATTACCTTATTTATTCCCCCCAAAGACCCCTACCAGGAAGATAAAATAATTATCTCAATTTAATAGAAAGGGGAAGTAAAGCTCAGAAAGGAGGCTGGCTATAGATCGCACAGGTCTGTAAGAACTGAAGCCAGTGTGAAAGCCCATACCTGCCTGATTCCAAAGCTCATGTTCTCAACTATAGCCCTGCTCTGAACAGACCTTCTCTTACAAACCAGACGGGCTCACTGGGTCTCATAGAGGGCAGCCTCTTTCCTCTGGAAAGCTCTGTTTATGGCTACTTTTCACAATCTGGCAAAAACTGAAATGCCTTGTTGCAAAACTGTGGAAATCCTGGTGCTTCACAGAAGAGCAAAATATTGCTGAATTAACGGCCACAATGCTGGACATTTTGAGATTAAATTGGAGAATCTGCTGCCCAAAACCAGAACAGATCATAGCCTCAGGTTCCCAAGCCTGAGCCTTGCATCTCCTCAGTGTCTAACTGATAAAAATGAATCCTGCCCGGAAGCCCCCCTTTCGAATGGCAGGTCTGCTGGAGCAGCCACTTCAGATAGTAATGCATTCAGAATTCATGCACGTGACTGTCACCAGCTGAATGAAGACATGTGTAAAGTGGTTCATGCTGGAGACAGGAATCAAATGCCAACACAAAAAATGAGGGAATAACAACAAGGTCGGGGGGCACCAGGGAAGGATTCTGTGTTGAATCAGTCAACAGCAAGCAGCTAGAGCAGAAAGCAAATATTAAATCGGGTTCTATTAAAATATGAAAGAAAATCAGTACTGTACCATATAAAGCCCATTAGGCCTGAGCTAAAGCACAACATTCATGCACGCTTGTGACAGGGCAGAATTCATGAAGCATTTTTACTGAAGTCTTGCAAACAGCATTCAAGAATTCCCCACCCATCTGCCCAGGAATAAACATCCATCTCTTTTCAAATAATCACATAGTTAGTGCTGGGAAGGCAGTCAGTACTGTCCCAGGTAGGCTCTTACGGGGCTGGGCCAACCTTGTCCCACACTGCACAATTCATTACCATCCATATTGGTCACTGCCTGTCTTGGACATGTCTGTTTGCTTCTGATTGATGGGACTCAGATCACAAGCTCTCAGCAGTCAACGCCACTCTTGTTAGTCTCACTTCTATAGCAGAGAGCCTAGACTCACCCGCAGGCCCCTGTTTCTCATCTCAAATAAAGGCATTCACTGAGTGCTTGCTTTATACTAGGTGTGGGGTGAATCTTTTCATCTCATTGCATCCTTGGGACATCCTGAGGCTATCACTCAGAAAGCAGCCTTGGGTGAAGGGGCAGAGGCAGGCACTGACCAAGAGAGTGATCATCCATCCCTCTTACCCATTGAGACTTTCCTCCTTCAATTATTTCCTCTCTCTTTTGAGCTTCAGCTACACTCTCCCCACTGACTCCAGCTTCTCAATGTAAACTCATACAAGTCTTTGCCATTTTCAAACCAAAACATCATCACCTGGCATCTATTTACATTGCACACCCTCTCTTCTTTACTCTTGGCTCAGCCAAGCTTTTGCAAACAAGAGCCTACACTTACTGTCTTTCCTTTCTCCCTGCTCAGCCAACTGAAGCCTGGTTACTTCCCCACTTCTCTGCCATGACTGCTTTTCTTTTGGCTTTCTATGTGACAAATCCAGGGAACACAATTCAATCCTTACCTTCTTTGACACCTGTGTAGTCACCAGTCAGGCCCTGGGAGCCACATCTTCTGTATCACCTAACACATGGACCATTAGCACAATGTGTCCATGTTCCTCTACTTTTCCTTAGACATGTCCCTTCCTCTCTATCCCCATGGCCTCAGAATTCTGGGCCTCATCATTTTTCCTACCCTATTGCAAAAGCCTCCTAATTAATTCTCCAACATTGCTTCTGCATTTCTCTGATATAGTCTCTTCTGCCAGAGTGTGAGTTCTAAATTGCACATGGAGTCATAGCATTCTTCTGCACAATTTCCCCCCTGCTTCCTGATTATCCAAAATGGTTGCCCTCCTTTCCATGTCATTCAAGTCCCCGTGGGATCTTGCTTTTCTTGATCTCATCCCTGGCAGTTGACCCTCACCCCTCATATTCTGGCTAATAGAAATGTTCCTGAAATTTCCTGTGCACACTAAACTCTCTTCTTATCTCTGATCCTCTACACAATGTTTTTCCCTCTGTCACAAGTTCTTTTCCCTCTGTATCAACTTGAACTCCTGCTCACTCTTCAAGGTCTAGCAGCCATTACACTAGGACCCTTCCCTGAGGCCCAGCAGTCATGCTCTCCCTATCTGGGCTTCCACAGCTCATTTCCAGGTGCCTAAGTCAGATTCCATCATTGCATTGTGATAGTCTCTTCCTCTTTGTCATCCTCACCACACTGTAGCCTCCTGGTAGGCAGGGGCAGGTGTCTGGTCTATTTCTGTGATTCCTATCCCCAGACAGCACTTTGCGCTCCCACCTGGTTTTCTACCTTTGCTCAGTGCACATGGAAAAAGGTCCCACGTATATGCCCCTCTCCAGCGTGAGACAGGATGCCTTGCTGTAGGTGGATGGAGGGGCCTTGGAGAGGCCTTGAAGTAGCAGCAGTAATCAGTGATGACCCACTGCTTGTTACTCTGAGTGGCAGAGGCTTTGGTGAGGTAAATGTGGCAAATGAAGAGCTGGATGGAGAGTTTTGCCCAGTCTCTGATCTAGTGGCCTCCCTGACAGCTAGGAAGACCCACCCTTGTCGATGCTGCTCCATGTCTGTTCATTTGCTCCCAGCTGCTCAGGAAGAAATGCAGTGAGTTTCCTCCCCCACCCCACCCCCCATTCCAGGGGAAGGGTTTTTATCCATGTTGATTTAGTAAACGTCTTCATATAAAGCAGCCACTGCCCCCTTCCCATTCATGTGTGCTTTTCAGAGCAAATGCATCTGTGGGGCATGAATAGGGGCTTGTGAAGGTCATGGTTGTTGAGTGCAGGAGTACATAAATCTGAAACCTTTCCTTCCAAGGAGCAGAAACAGACATTAAGGGCCTTCCCTGGAGAATGGACTCAGAGGGCTAGGAGAGCCAGACATGCCCTGCAGTGTATCATTCTCCTGCCTCCTTGAGGGCAGGGGTGTGTCTTGTTCCTCCCACAGAGCAAGTGCCAGTGCATATTTGTGGAGGTGACCAGAATCTGGGCCACAGAAAAATGACCATTCATTATTTACTCATTCACTCATTTACTCCCTTAACAAATACTCCTGGCATTCTTTTCAGCACTTGAGAGGCAGAAAAACCAAGACGGGCAAGCTTCTTCTCTTATAGAGCTTATATTCCAGTGAGAGAAAACTAATAGAATAGAAGGAAACAGAGAAATAAATGAAATTATTTTAAATAAGAATAAGTGTTATTAAAAAAAAAAAAAGCACCAGGGCTCAGATGGCCTCCTAACAATGCTGGGTTCTGTCTCTTATTCTCATGAGGCCCACTCCAGGGCTGGCAAGCCAGGGCCTCATGTCTGGGTGGATAAAATGATGATGGCCCCAGGTGTCTGTGCTGTAGCATCCTGATGAGATGGGCATATTCCTGCAGGTAGACTGCTCAGTCTCCCTATGCCTAAATGAAAGTCTGACCAGGGTAGATTTGGCATCTGCATAAACCTCCCTGGAGGAAGATGCTAAGCCACTTCCCTACCCATCCAGGCATTGCCTCCTTGGCTTGGAGCCCTACTCTTGCAGGGAGTATTCATCCAGAATCTGGGCCCCCAGCAACATCTCCAGGAAGGAGGCCAATTGAGACCACTAAACAAAAACATTACAAGGGGGAGCAGAGAGGGAAGCCAGAACAGAGAAAGAAAATCTGCCATCTCCTTCAGCAAAAGCCCTCAGTGAATGCAGTGGCAGGGCTCAGCACCATGGTCTCCCTGTCTGAGGTCCCTGCTCTTCTTCATTTTTCTTAATTACATACAGACAGGCTTTTTGAAGCCTCTCTGATCTGTTGCCACAGTTACTTCTGATGAATGCATTCTGTTTAAAGGGCTAAGGAAATTCAGTCCTTTTAAAGGATGGGAGAAGTGTTGAGCTGTGATTTTCTGTTTGGGTGAGGAGGGAGTGTGGTTGGTCATAAGTTATGAAGATGGGTCTCCAATGTCCTCCAGGATGTGCCTGAGAGGTTGGCTTAGCCTGCATGGAGCATGATTGTCACTGGGATCAGAAAGAGTTAAACAGGATCCTTCTAGACCCACAGGGCCAGCCCAAGTGCTGCCATATTAAGATAGAATCTCCTGCTTCTTAATGTGATTTGGGCCAGATGATTTTTTAAAGAATGGTGAGACAGGGTGTGTGGGAGAGAGCGGGTGAGTTTATTTGTAGGCATTAAGCTGGAAATAAGAGCACTCCTGAGTAATCAAAGGGATAATCTGCTGAAGACAGGTAAGCCCCCAAAGCCAATTCTTTCATCAGGAATCTTAATAAGGCTAACCTTCTGGTCTCAGAATTTAGTAGTAAATTTCAGGCTAGTTCAAGGTGCCAAGCAGGTAGGGTCTAGCTCATCATGCATTGCTGAAGCCAGGGTCTGTGTCCTGGGATCCCTCCCCATTGGGTGCTGGTAAAGGTGGCAACCATGGTGGTTGTCCACAAGGTTGGAGCTATAACTTGGGAAAAACACTCCCCTGGAAAACCCCACATTCAGGCTGGGATCATGCTCCTCTGCATCAGGCCAGAGGTGGGGCCCTCCCTACTCTGTGCATGACCACTTACAGAATATGATAAAAGCGACAAAGCTTTTCCCCCAGAAAAGTGAACATGTGTTGGAACACATGATGTTTCAGACTCTGAGTGGGTTCTTAGTCCCCCGAAACCAACCGATGATCCTCCTAAGTGTTCACAGTAACCAAGTTAAAACATATTCTCTAGTTGGTTGACCTTGAGAAAGTGAACTTCTAAGTCTCAGTTTCCTTATCTGAAAGACGGTAGGTCAGAGAATTTAATGAGATGACATGCCTAAAGAGTTTAACTGTAGCTGGTCCACAGAGAAATTGAGTAACATCACAGGCTAGTAGTAGTAGCAGTATTTGTATTGTCATTATTGGATTATCTGGAATCTTCATCTGCTCATGTAATTAAGACTGACCTAATTCAGCCACCCTTTCTTGAGCAGAGACCTCTCATTCAGAATTATGCTAAAGACTGTGAAAGCCATGAGGTCACGGAACCTATGTTGGGAAAACCTGATGTAGGAGCCCATACCTAAGGAGTGCTGGAAACTGTGAACACATACAGTAAAGGAACAAAGCGGTACAGATGCAAAGGGTTACAGATGCTTGGGAAAAGACATGATCAGAGCAAATCAATAGATTCAGAGATGATCTCTGGCCCCTGTCCACAGAAACACCTTGGAGTCTGCCTGCCCCAATCTGCACCTTCCGGGCCACCTAGCCCCAGCAAGCACTTCTACCAAAGGGTAGAACCTTAGCCTTGAGCATGGGGCTGTGTCTCCAGAATGGGTCCAGTTCTTATTAGGTACTGGGCTTGCGACTTCTGTCTGTACCTGTATCCCTGCTTCCTGGACTCCCTAGAGGTAGCCTGACTTCGACTTGGTATCTGGTGTTCATTGTCCTCCCCTGACCTATGGGAAAGGAAACCTTTCCTTTACTCCCACAGCAAACTGTGCCCTCTTTTCATTCTCCCTTTAGGTGAAAGAATTGCAATGGGGTCTGGGAATGAGCCAGGAAGGACACTTGATACTCAAGACTCCTACGTATTATCAGTCAGGAGAGCAACAAATGTAATGTTCTCCATGGCTGAGAAGATTCAAGATTGTAGTTTGGAAAAATTACTTCAATATGAAGTTCAATATTGAATATGTACTTTAATATCGACTTTAGCACTCTTCAATATGGAATGAAGGTGAAGAGGTGGTAGAGAGGGTGACCAGAAAATGATATCAGGCATATGGATGGTGGGAGAGACTGTGGTGTGAGTGGCTGGGAAAGTAGCATGGTCCAGAATTCACTTTTCAAAATAAGGATTCTACCAGAGTGTTTCTTTCTCCGTTGGTTATTGTTACACAGCTACTTAAAGGAACCATGTCTGAGTGATTGGAGGGCTTCCTGGAGGAGGTAAAAAGATCTTTGAGATTTTACGGGGAAGTAGAATTCAAGAAGCAGAAGCAGACAGGGAAATGGGGGCTGTAGAAGTTTGAAGAGGTCTTCTATGGGGGCAAAATATGCAGAGAAAAAAGTCAGGCTGGTTATTATACCTAGCCCAAAGTATGGCACACAGGGCTAAAAGCAGGATGGGTTGGAGGATAACATAAGCCAAAAGAGGGAAAGTTTCAACTGTCAGGGATGTAGTACCATTATCAAACAAACATGAATTCAGCTTCATGTGCAGTGGTTGTTTCTTCTTGATAAATGGTTATTTGAAAACAATGCCAAAACAAAAGAAAACAACACCAAACCTTTATTCTTTCTAAGTAACATTTGTGGCTATGACACTCTCTAGCCTAAGTTCAGCTCTCTTCCTCTCCTTCTCTTGCTCCTCCTAAGTATGATAGTAATTCCTTTTCCATCATTCCCTCAACAGGAGCACATCAGACAGGAATGACTAGCATCCTAGAGGAAAGGGCTGTGATGTTTTGCAGCATGTTGGTTCAGGACCTTGGAGAGTGGCATAAGCCTGTGTGTTCCCTGTCCCTTTCACTGAGTTCTCTCGCCAACAGTGGGGGTGCTTCTAAAGATTCTATGTCAGGCATCATAATAAGACCCCAATAACAGAGGTCAGTGGTGCAAGGGTTGCCCTGTTTTACCATAGGGGAGGGAGGTTACTGAGGCAATATGGGAAACGAGGAATAAGTTACCAGGGGCCTGTGGAAACTAGTGGCCCCAAAATGGGCAGACTGGTAAGTCATTTAAAGGATGCCAAAGACATCCACCTCTCAATAGCAGAAGCTTGGAAGGGCTCAGGATCTTCAGAAAAAAACAGACCAAGAATTGTCTGCAATCTGCCGACAATGAATACCAGACATATGGGACATGGTTTTACTCAATATGGAATAAGTGGTGTCTGAAATTCTGAGGTGTCCCTTCAAGAGAGGGAATTGTGCTGAGGGTCCAAGGCAGCAGGGGCTGGCTAGAAGGTTGGTTGATGCCTGTCCCATCACAAGCTCAGGCATCCTTTGAGGCTCCTCTCCTCAAAGTGTAGGATATCTCTCTGGGGCAAGGAGGAGAGGGCATTAAAGCTCAGGGAAATCATGTTGGTCTATTTTTTCTAACAGCCATGTGAGCACAACCTTATCAGCGAAAATTTTATACTACCTTCGAAATCAGTTTTAAATGAACCCCAGTAGCAAATTACTAAGGATGGGAGGTCACAGATCTTCAGATACAGACAGAACTGAGTTGAATTCTGGATTTTGGCATAGCCTATCTAAGCCTCAGCATATGCACTGGTAAAATCTGCATGATGATCACAGCAACTCATAGGTGTGTTGTAATGGACTACCAATTGAGCAGTGTAAGTAAAGGGTTAGAACAGTGCCAGTCACTTAGGATGGCTTCTCTATTGGCAGCTGTAATTTTTAACTAATTGTTATATGGTAATAATGGTGCTGGGCATGGTGCTGGGCATGGTGCTTGCCTTCTAGGTGACCAAAAGGGCTCCCTGTCCCATTGCCTTCCTGTGGACACGGCTCTGACTTGATGAAACTTGTTCATATCACTGCCCAAATGACCAATTTTGGGTCCTTTCCCTGGAGCAGATTTCTACTTGCCCTTGAATTGTCTTTGGAACCAAGAAAGAGAAATTGAACTTTTGGATACTAGGTGCATCTGAAAGAGCAGTGGAGGTCAACATGGAAATTTGAATTTTCTTTTATTGATAAATACTGTATGCAAAGTACTATCTTAGGTATTTTGTGGATTACTTAATGTAATCTTATCTTTCCAACACTCTTTGAAGTAGGAACTATTGTCTACAGTTTAGTTATGAGAAAACTCTAGCTCAGAGTATAAAGAAACTTGCCCAACTCATGCACTGGTGGAACTGAGACTCGAGTGCAGGGCTGGCAGGTTCCAAATCTCATCCTTAACAACTCTTCCACCTGGGGTAGAGGCACCTAATGGTGTACAACACAGCTGTGATGCAAAGCATTTTCTGGGGGCTGGGGGAAGATTTCATGGAGGCAGGAAGAAGCTCCTGTCCCTGAGGCATCTCAGCAGCTTCCCTGAGGAAACAGAACAACCATGATTCCAGGACTATGCTAAGCGAGTCTGCACGTGTTGCTCATTAGGGTCTTGGAAACACTGGGCCTGTACTCAGGCAATTCTCCTAATCATAACAGTTAGTAATAAGAAGAAATGATTAGTCAAAACAAGGAGGGACCCTGCTGAGAGGGATTTCAGGAGCATCAAAGAGCCTAGTGTTACACATTTTACCAAAACCAGTGTTTGTAGAAAGTACTTATTGTTTCTCCTGCTTCAATGGAGACAATTGTCTGGGAGAAAGAAAGTAGATTATACATTCTGGGAAAAGATACAGCCCCTCTATCTAGCCTAAGCTCAAGTCTGAGAGTCTACATTTCCTTGGGGCTGCAGAAGCGCTTAGAGGATGGCTGAGGCCCCTGGATCCTGGGAGGCAGTGCACCTCAGTAGGGAGGTATTTATGACTAGTCTCAGGTCACTGTCCATGTGGGAGAGGGATAGAAGGTTGAATCTTCTAGCTGTGGCCCAAGGTGAGGCCAAAGAGAGGAAAGCTAGAATATGCTCCCACCCCTGAAAATCCCCTGGAAATGCTCCAAGTCAAGAACTATAGGTCATGTCATCTTAAAGACATGACCTTCAAGACTGCTTTCGTACCCCTGAAATGCAGCTTCAAAAGCTTTCTACAGTGAGGAAAGATGCATCAGACTCAAAGAAAAAACTGGGGCTGAGTCTTAGCCTTGCCAAAGTGTGACCTTAAGCAGTCACTTATCTTCTCTCAGCCTAATCATTCACTGATCCTTGACAGATCAATCCATCTGTGTTTACTGAGACCCTCCTGTGTGCTGTGCTGTGTATGTGGGGTTATGAAAAGTTCACCGATGTCTACCCTGAGAAGCTGAAGGTCTGCAAAGGAGACAAGCACCTGCACAACAGCCACACAAACCACTGACTGACAAAGCTAGTGGAGATCTAACCCCCTGAGCCTGGAGATGGCCAGGCATTGTGCTCTAGGAACTTGGAGGGAACACTGCCCTCTTTATGGGAGAATCAAATGGCATAACATAGGTTAAAGCATTCCGTGATCCTTAGTGTACTTCATATGCATAAGGGACTGCCTGGTATAGTTATCTGGGAGTCCCTTTCCATCTATTCACTTTCTAGAAGGGAAACAGGGACCAAGTGCACACCTGTACAATTAAAAAAAAGAAGACTTTGTGCAGAACACTTGACCTGAAGGCCCTGGGAAGCAGGAAAAACATCTCCTTGCCTAGGGCCCCTGAGATCCCAAGCAGACCTCCTATATAGGTTCTCCCAGGCCTTCAGGTAGGGTCCTTGTGCCAAGCCCTGCTCACAGCACCTCTGATCTAGTCAGTCTGAGAAGAAGAATCCCCAGAGCACTTCCTGCTGAAAGATCACTATACCAGGCCACATCCTGCCAGGACAGGCTCCAAGGCATTTGCTGTCACTGGAGGCAACAGTCCAAGCAAGCCGGTTAGAGTCTTCTTGAAGTGAAAAGACATTGAGACACACTTCAGTCTTTGGCACAACAGAGGAATAGGTCTTACCGGACAGAACTACAGAGTTCCTTATTCTGGACATTATTTCTAATTGATGCACTCAGGCCCTGAACCACCCAAAACTACTCGTTTGATTTAGCATATCCTGATACAGCCCAGAGCTCAGTAATTCTCTCCATGCAGATGTGAGTGTGGAGATTCAGATCTGGATAGGAATTTGCTTTGCATCTGGAGATATGGTTGGTAGCCACTGGGCCAAAGTCCATCAGGCATGGAGGTCACATACGATGAAAGCCTTGCAGGTGAAGGATCTCAGCTCCTCGCAAGCCACTCTCAGGAGTGCAGAACCTGGGTAGTTCCACAGAACACACACTCTACTGAACTTTTGGATACTAGGCACTGATGAGGGAAGGGTATGGGACTTCTAAGGTGTTTCTTTTACAAGAAGACAACCATCTGGACCAGACTGGAGGAGTCCCTGCTGCATGCAGACAGGATGGAACCTCTGGGCTACTGTATGGTCAGAAGTCCTATCTCCCCACCATTCCTGAGAGATGGGGATGCCCGGGGAGGAGTCCTGCATCTCCACAGTCCATCAAAAATGATTAAGAGCCCCCTTCCTAGATGACAGAATCTTTTCTAGTTGTCATAATTTTCCATCTTTTTCTAGAGACTGCAGATCAGACTGGCATCAAGATAACAGCTGGGAAGCGACTATGGGTTAAATATTCATGGATAACTCATTCCATTTTCCTTGGGAATACACAGAAGACTCTTCCAGGCACTGGCTTATGCAGCTGTAAAAGAGACATGTGCTGCCTCTCTCCAGGTATCCAGAAAAGGCCCTGGTTCCTAAGACAACAATTCAAGGTCAAGAAAACAAAAAAGAAATTGAAAAAGGTAAGTATACTTTCCAGGGTGTTATACTTCACCCAAGAGAAAGTCCTGATTCTGACATTTCATAGACACAGTAATTCATGGCATGCAATGAAACCTTGGTGGTCAGTGTGTCTCTGGTGACAAACACCCTCTACAGTCCCTCCCTGTTGGCCAGCCTCTGTTAGATGTCCACTAACAGAAGATGCCCAGCGGAAGAAAGCTCACTATTCCCACCATTACACTGTCATCTAGTAATAATCATAACCTGTTTGAAAATGCAATAAAAATTATTTATTCACAATAGCCACAAAACCATAAAATACCTAGGATTAAATCTCACAAGACCTCTATGAAGATGACTACAAAACTTTACTGAAGAACGTAAAAGAAGACTTGAATACCTCATGCCTGGATGGAATAAAGAATATCATAAAGAAGAGAATCATCCCCAAAGTAATCTATATATCCAACGCAATTCCAACCCTGATTAAACAGGATTGTTTAATGAAATTTGTCAAGCTGGTTGTAAGATTCATCTTGAAGAAAAAATGTTTAAGAATGGGATAGCTATTTTTGAGAATGAATAATATACAGAGACTTAGTTCACCAGTCATTGAGACATATCAGAAAGCTACCATCTTTAGGACAGTTTAGAACTGGTGCCAGAACAGACAGAACCACCAATGAGAAAGAATAAAGACAAACATACACAAACAGTTAGTATATAATAAAAGAAACATCTCACCAAAATGTGGACAATTCAGGTGGAGCTCATGGGATGTTATTTTTAATAAGATAAAAAAGAATACTGATATCACATCCTACGCAAAATAAAGTTCCAGATGGAAGAAGGAATTAAACACAAACACCATACAGAGAATTAAAAGGAAGTATAAAAGGCCAGGCTTGGTGGCTCATGCCTGTAATTACAGCACTTTGGGAGGCCAAGACAGGGGTATTACTTGAGTCTAGGAGTTTGAGACCGGTCTGGCCAACATGGCGAAACCCCACCTCTACTAAAAATACAAAAATTAGCCAGGCATGGTGGTGCGTACCTGTAGCCCAGCTACTCAGGAGGCTGAGGTGGGAGAATTGCTTGAACCCGGGAGGCGGAGGTTGCAGTGAGCCTAGATGCACCCCACTGCACCCCAGCCTGGGCAACACAGCGAGACTCTGCCTCAAAAAAAAAAAAAAAAAAGAAAGAAAGAAAAAGAAAAAGAAAGAAAGTATAAGAGAGTGTTTTCATGCCTTAGAGTGGGAAGGACATACATAAAATGTAGTCAAAAGCTCAAGACACCAATCTCCAAACCAGAAAGAAAAAGATGGTCAGATTTGAGTTCAAAAATTTAAAACCTCAATATGACAAAAAAAGTATCCATAGAGTTAAAAATAAGTGGAGGGCTGGAGGGCAGGGTGTCACATATAATTAATTGTCATCTAGAAATCAATTTTTAAATATAGAAAAAGGCAAGGGTTATAAACAGACAATTCCCAGAAGACAAAATAAATTGGTCAATAAACATATAAAAAATACACACTCATTTATAATCAGAGAAATACTAATCAAAATGACTAGGAGGTCAGCCAACTTGGCAAAAAATAAAAGTCTTGATAGCATCATCAGGCCAGTGTGTGGAGAAGCCTGATGCACACTGCTGTGAGGAGTGTACACTGGCCAAGGCCTCTGGGAAAGCACTTTGTAATATTGATTGGTTCTAAGTGCATGCACCCCGTAGCCCAGCAATTCTATTTCTAGGTGAATTTCCTCCACAAATATAGGGATATGCATTTTTGTGGCAGTATTATTGTTTATATTAATGAAACACTGAATGGGCCCAAACACTCACCCGTGGGGAACTGTATACTCGGTAGGGGTTGCTAGGGCCTCCCTGTGCAATTCTGTTCTCTTCTCAAGCCTCACAGAAGACACCTTTCCCAGCCGCCTTGCATGGAGAGCACATAACTAGTTCTAATCAACAAAATGTGATCCTTCCCCATCTTAGCTGGGATTCTACCATCAGTTTGGTGCCAGGCCACATCAGAGGCAATAGTCCTCCTCCTTCCTGAGGGAAGTAGACTAGCACTGAGGGTGAAGAGCCGGAGACCTGAACCTTGTCAGGCCTGGAAGGAAATACAGGCTTTGCGGCTCACTAAGGTGGAAACTTGGGCAAGTCATTTAGCCCTTCTGGGCCGCAATTCCTTCATCTATAAATTGGAACTAGTTGTAATACCTGTTTTATAATCTCTGAGGTTAATTGAGAAAAACCATGTCAGAGGCTTAGCACAGGGCCTAAACTGTAGCAACACTTTAATAAATGCCAGTTATTAGTGTTAGGGGTATGCACATGTGTTCTTATTCCAATCAGCTATCACTGCATAGTGGAGCACCATGGCACACAGCATGGTAATGGTGTATGGTTTCTGTCTCCGAAGCGTTGGTGCTTCACAACCTGACCTGTGCAGATGGGTGTGGGTATGGGCATGGCTAACCTCGTAGAGCCTCATGCAGACCCTGTCCCCGGGCATGGGCACAAAGCCTGCCTTTCACTTACAGGGAGAGCCAATTCTCACCTGGTGCTCAGTTCCCCTTTGCTGACCGGTAGATGGCAATCTCTTTGTGAGAACTGAGTGGCTTTCTATTATTGCTCACGGAGTACTGGTAGGGCATGGCAGTGACCATGGGTTCCCACTGACCATTGCCCCCCACCCCACCCCAGCCCCCACCTTCTGGGCACCTCTGCCTCAGAAGAGACAGCCTGCACCTGGCTTCATCTCACTACACAGCTGCCATGCAAGTTCACTCCAACTTGTACAACTGAGCACCCTTCACTGCCATTTCCAAGGTAAGCCTGGAAAGGTAAACCTCTGAGGTGACTCAGAGGAGCTGCTTAAAAGGCCACCTTGGGCATCTCCTGCAAGTCTAAGCCACAGCCAAGGAGGGGCCAGCACACCATTCCTATTACTACCATTGCCACAACCTACTAGTCTCCAGAATGGGAAGGGGGGACAGATTGACCTTAGTGTTCAACTACCTCTAGTTCTCTATCCTTCAGCCTCTTGAAGACAAGCCACCCTTCCTGATGTGGCTTCAGAGCCAGAACACTTTTTATTTCATGGGGTGGAGGTAGTCTCTGGCACAGGGTAGAGGGAATCATAAGCCTTCTATAGGTTGACTTCAGACTGCAGCCTGCTCTGTGTCTTCAAAATCATCAGTGATTATTTACACATTGGAAAGTCCAGATTTTAAGCCCACAGCCAATCCCACATCATAGCAGTTCTCAGGTGTCTGGCCTACACTCGGAATTTTCCAGCCAATTATGGGGAAAGCTTCTCAGAAAAAGCGAACACACAGTTTCAAAATAAATCACTACAAAATGCTGGCTTTCACATACTATGGCACACATAATCCAGAAAGCATGGACTTGCTCATACTGACTGTAAGACTCATTCCTGTCCACTTTACCTAACTTCATACATTATTCAGAAACCCTCTTGGCAGGTATCACCAGAACCTTTTTGTACACTTCCAGTTATGGAGAGATCCCTAGCCAGGCAGCCTCTGCTGTTTGTGGATATCATTCAGAATCTACCTTTATGCCAAGTGGAAAGTGGCTTCCCTCTAAATATCTGATCAGAGTCAAAGACACTGGGATCCCTGGTCTTTGTCACACCCAAGTGAAGCTATCAGTGATGTGTGGGGGCCTGGCTTTAGCATCCATGTGACTTCCACATGTATTATCAAACCAGGGAATCTGAAAAGTCACAGTCCTGGTTTGGGAAAGGTTGGCTGGTACCAGATTTCCAATACGGCAGCTGGAGACTTGGAGAATGAAGGAGAGTATAGGTAGTCTCCAAGAAATGTCAGGAGATATACTGGTCCTTGGAGAGGGTACAAGGCTGCAAGCTCAGATGTAGGGACAGACTTTGAGAAGCATACTGATAAAAGGTGGGTATACAGACAGGGGTCCACCAGTGTAATGGGATTCAGGGTAGATTCTGAACCTGGCTTTGGGACAACGTCAGTGGTCAGCAACAGAGGGTGCAGTGGATCAATACAGGTTCCAGGACTGACTGGCAGTGGTGACTCTGAAAAGTGACCACCACGAGGCACTGGCAAGAGGTCTAGGAGTGAGGCACAGCTCAGATCCCACTGTGAAATTTGGGCTTGGTCTCTGGCCAAATGAAATCGGGATCTGGTGCCATTATCATGGATGGGAGAGGGAAGACAAAGGGGACCAAAAGGCCATCTGGGGACCACCTGTGAGAAGCTAGGGACCAAGATGGTAGCACAGGTTGTACACAGATTTGTAATCACATTGTGATGGGGTAGAGACAGGGGAGTGACGGAGTCAGAATTTAGCTAACCTAGGATGGCTCTCCAGGAGAATTTGATCTAAAAGCCTTTGCACTTATACTTTTAATGTTTTTTTGTTTTTGTTTTTGTTTTTTTGAGACAGAGTCTCACTCTGTTGCCCAGGTTGGAGTGCAGCGGCACGATCTTGGCTCAATGTAACCTCTGCCTCCTGGGTTCAAGCGATTATTCTGCCTCAGCCTCCTGAGTAGCTGGGACTACAGGTGTGTGCCACCATGCCTGGCTAATTTGTCTATTTTTAGTAGAGACAGGGTTTCACCATGTTGGCCAGGATGGTCTCAATCTCTTGACCTCGTGATCCACCCGCCTCGGCCTCCCAAAGTGCTGGGATTACAGGCGTGAGCCACCGCGCCTGGCCATGTTTTTTTATTTTTAATTGCATATCTTAGAGACTCAAAACCCACTTCTTAAACATTATTCATAAAAACCCAAACAAAGACAACAATTTATTGAGCGCTGTGCATGTGTCTAACACTGAGTTAGGCATTTTACATACAATTCACAATGGACACAATAATAAACAATATCTTCATTTTGGGGGACATAAAAATAGAGATTCAGATAAGTTAGGTAACCTACCCAAGGCCACACTGTGAGGAAGGAGTGGAGTTGAGAGTCAACCCTGGTTTACCTGATTCCACAGTAGGGCTCTTACCACTTGATTGCATTGGACACACCTGTTCTGTAAGGTCATGAAGCAGATTAAAAAAAAAAAAAATCAAATCAGCATGTCAAAGAGCTTCCAGTCCAGTGAACAGGCATGATTCTGGTACCAGAATAGCTCTGAATAGCTGAGAATGTTCAGGGTGTGCAAAGCAAGGCCTCCTCCTGCCTGGGGGAGGAGGTGAAAGGCTGGTAGAGGACAGAGGATGAAGAGCCACTCACTCCTGACTGCCTTCGCCTTAGAGGTGAACAATTGGAGCAGAGAATATTGAAGAAGCTGAGCTGTGGCAACAATTAAGTTCCAGCATCCATTCCAGGCCAGTTCTGCCTTGGACCAGAACCTACAAATTTGACATCAAGACAATTGCCTGAGACCACAAAGGAGCATTCATGGCAAGAGGGGACCCTAAAGTCGTGGAGAGGACAGCTTTGTTCTGATTTTTAAAATAGAGAAGGGGGTAGATTACATGGATGCACTTCACCTTAATCCCCTCCTTCTGGAACTTCACAAGTAAATCAGTGCTTTGTGAGCCTCAAGGAAGACCGACAAGAACTTGTGTGTGTTCTCTACGTGTAAGTCAGGCCAGTCAACATTCTTTCTTTCTCTAAAAATTTATTAGCCTGCAAAGAAAAAGAGTATAGAGTATAGAGTAAACCTAGATTTCCACAAGAGTAACTTCTAAAAGTATACAAATACTTGTATATCGAAGGAAGAAATGTTAACTAAATAATAGTGCCAGTGCTTGGATTTTAGCTGCTTTGAAAATTACATCAAAGTAGGGTAGACAACTCTGATAATAGTAATAAAATCAAATAGCTTACTTTTATTGAATTATTCCTGTATGCCAAATATTGTTTTATTTATTTATTTATTTATTTACCTGAGACAGAGTCTTGCTCTGTCGTCCAGGCTGGAGTGCAGTGACACGATCTCGGCTCACTGCAACCTCCGCCTCCCGGGTTCAAGCGACTCTTCTGCCTCAGCCTCCGAGTAGCTGGGACTGACTACAGGCACATGCCACCACGCCCAGCTAATTTTTGTATTTTTTTTTTTTTTTTTTTTTTTAGTAGAGACAGGGTTTCACCATATTGGCCAGGCTGGTCTTGAACTCCTGACCTCATGATTTCCCTGCCTTGGCCTCCCAAAGTGCTGGGATTACAGGCGTGAGCCACTGTGCCCAGCATAAATGGTATATTGCATTTAATTCCCATAACAGTGCAGTGAGGCAGATTCCAATATTATCCCCATTTTATGGATTAGGAAACAAGACAGAAAAGCTTTGTCATTTGCCCCACGTCGCTGTTCAGTAGTAGAGCAGGATTTGAACCTGGGCATAGGCTCCAGAGCCCACACTCTTAGCAATTATACTAACACTGCCTGTTTGAAAGATGATAAAAATCAGTATTTAAAATGATCTGTACGTGAAAGTGCACTGTGCCTAAATCCACAAGGCAAAATGTCTGAAATCATACTGATAAGTGCACATAGGGGAGACCCAAACAGACAGCATTTCCTGAGGGGACAAACAAAAGCACTGGCTGTTTAGTGGCTGCCACATATGGTGGGAGCTCACAGTTTCAGTGACTGCAACCAAAGTGAACACAAGGTTGCAATATCCCAATCACAAGGAAAATCCATGACTTTTCTACTGAACCTTGCTCTGGAGTGAGGATCACAAGTCTCATTCTGGCTGCCATATTTTGAGAGCTTTATTGATAAATGTGAGAGATTCAGAAAAGGCCAGCCAGGAGCCTGGACAAATGGCAGAGGGGCAGGGGCGTGGGTCAGGAAATTTGGGGAACAGTTAAAGCAACAAGTGTTTAGCCTCAAGGAGATAATTTTAAAAAGATGGGAACATTGTCCTTAAGCATTAAAATCACTGGCCTGCTGAGCCAGTGGTCCCTAAGGACCGACCAATGGCCAGGAGTGAGGAAGGAGTGCCTAATCTGAAGTCCAGAAGGCCTCTCCCCCAGCGATGGGTTACTGCTGTTGGCAGTGGAGTGATGCTGCCCTGCACAAGACATGAGCTGTCATCAAAAATGCTCAGAAAAATAAAAGTGGCATGATCGCCTCTGCCTCTCGGGGTTACTGGAGGGAGAAGGCTAACATTGGGAGGATTTGGGGTGGCAGTGCTCCGAGTGTCAACAATCTGTGACTCCAAATACTCTTATGAAATTCTGAAACAGACATGTTAGCTTGTGTGCCTGGCTTTTAGTTTAAAACTTAGAGCTATACAATTCCTCAAAAAGGTTATACTCACTTGGGTCAAACAACTATGAAAAGAAATTGTAGATTACAGAAGTGTGAAAGCACATTTACACAGGCAATGCTGACCCTTCCTGATGTGGCAGTGACAGTTATAAATAGCTTCCAGCTTGCAGTCACACTCCCTTTTTGCATCCAGATGTATAAACCATCTACCAGCATGGGGCGGGGGCCAGCATGGGGTGGAGGCCCAAATCTAGGCTTGCCCTCTGACTTTTATTGATCTTTGACCTTTGTCTGAAGTTCACCTCGAGGAGAACACAGACTACCTCCCCTTCAAAAACACAAATGTATTTTTTAACGGGCAACATGGATTACATATCGGGGTAATATCAAACAGTCTCTTTACCTATCGAATAGAACACACAGGGTAACTTACACTAAAGCCCTGGTCAGCGATGGGTAAAACTCAGCTGGAGCAAAGCAGCCTTCTTTTACCATTTTGCAAGCCCTAGATTAACCCAAGTAAACACTTGTCAAAAGGTCGACTTTTGAAAAGTATTTAAAATTCACAATAGCAAAGACTTGGAACCAACCCAAATGTCCAACAATGATGGACTGGATTAAGAAAATGTGGCACATATACACCATGGAATACTATGCAGCCATAAAAAATGATGAGTTCACGTCCTTTGTAGGGACTTGGATGAAGCTGGAAACCATCATTCTCAGCAAACTATTGCAAGGACAAAAAACCAAACACTGCATGTCCTCACTCATAGATGGGAATTGAACAGTGAGAACACATGGACACAGGAAGGGGAACATCACACACTGGGGACTTTTGTGGGGTGGGGGGAGGGGGGAGGGATAGCATTAGGAGATGTACCTAATGCTAAATGACGAGTTAATGGGTGTAGCACACCAACATGGCACATGTATACATATGTAACAAACCTGCACGTTGTGCACATGTACCCTAAAACTTAAAGTATAATAATAATAAAATTTAAAAAATAATCACCCTCATTGTATAGACATGCAGGCAAGCAAGGAGTCCCCAATTTACAACACTAGATTCCTGTCTCATGTGGAATGCTTATTGCCCTATTGGCCTGAAGAGCTCCTCCCTGCATCAGCAGCCTCAGAGGTTTCCTCTTGGTCTGATTTCCTCCCAGGTGAGCTGGGGGCCCATCACCCATTTACACTGGCTACCCTATGGATCCTCCATCTGAATTCAGGAAAATGGTGCCCATCAGTCACTTTCCTTCTGTTTCAGTTTCTCCTTCAGCCCTCCCTGAGCTCACTCCAGCCACGTTGTGCTTCCTGGTTTCCATTTGCTTCTTTCCCTGGTCACTGCTCCCAGCCCCAGCTAACGATGTCCTTTGCAGGTCTTCACACTGCTCTAACCACTCAAGAGTGAAAATGGGCTGGGCGCGGTGACTCACGCCTGTAATCCCAGCACTTTAGGAGGCTGAGGCGGGCGGATCACAAGGTCAGGAGTTCGAGACCAGCCTGACCAACATGGTGAAACCCCATCTCAACTAAAAATACAAAAATTAGCCGGGTCTGGTGGCGAGCACCTGTAATCCCAGCTACTCGGGAGGCTGAGGCAGGAGAATCACTTGAACCTGGGAGGTGGAGGTTGCAGCGAGCTGAGATCATGCCACTGCAGTCCAGCCTGGGTGACAGAGTGAGACTCCATCTCAAAAAAAAAGAGTGAAAATGAAATAGAAACTGAGCCAGAACAGGTGGGGATTATTCTAAGAAGTAGTGAGACCCTCCCTTGAACCACTCAGATAAACACAGATGCGTTCATACATTCACACTCACATCACACCCCACCCCTCCTCTCTCTCACATACATATTCACAGCCCCCCTCCCTGCAGCTTTCCAGCCTGGCACACAGGACATTGATGGGGAGGGGAAGGCCCTGTGGTTCCAGTCTGTGAGAATTCACCCAATGGCCTTTCTCCTCAGAAGTCATAAAGCAAAGGACAGAGGAACATGACCCAACTCTAAAGCAATGTTCCCAAACTTTCACAGCCTTCAGAGTTACTTGCAGGGCTTGTTAAAACTCTGATCACTGGGCTCCACCTCCAGAGCTTCTCATTCAGTGGCTCCGGGTTGGGGCTGAGAATTTTTAATTTTAGTAAGTTCCTAGGTGACACGGAGGCTGCTTGTCCAGGGACTGCATTTTAAGACCACTGACCTAAAGGAAACCATCAGTGGGGATCTTACTGAGCATGATGCAGCAGATCCTGTGCCCAAGACCAGAGGGCTTATAAGCTGATGTCCTTACAGACCCACAATGCTCTATGGCCACCAAACCTGGCTGCAGAGGCCACCTGCAGAGGACATCATTCTGTTTCTGTCATGCCAAGGCCATTTCTACCCTCTAAACCCTATGCACTCTTCTCTATCCACCCTGCTTCCCTGGGAAGATCAGGGTCTAGGCCCTGGGAATGTCCCAGTCCTGGGCAGTCCGTCCAAGGGACATGATCCTTATGCCACAGGGACACCACCCCCCCACCCCACCACTGCCCTGTCGTGCCTTGGGTAAAAGAGGGAAACAACTGCCAGCACCTTAAAAAATGAAACATGAACTTAAAGGAGAGAAAACAGACTATGTAGGAATGAGAGAAGGAAGAGCAGATTCTTATCCTTCTCTAAGCAAGGTAGATTCATGAGTGAGAATAACAGCCAATCACTATCATTGCCATGATGGTTTGCAACATCACTGAGGTCATGGAATTAGAGTCAGACAGACCTGAGTTTTCATCCTGGAGCTTCACTTGCTTGCTGGCTTTTAATTCTCACAACCTCGTAATTTGAGTTCCAGCATACCCAATTTTATCCAGGAGGAAGCTCGTGTTCCAAAAGGCTAAGTAACTTGCCCCAGGTCTTACCGTCAGGAGCCAAACTCAAAACCCCTGCCCCTGCCACTAAGCTTCCCTGCCTCTCAGTGGCAGTCAGGAGGGAGGACAGGGATGGCCTCCAGGGAAACCCTGAAAGACTGGCAGGCACTGTGTCCCTCATCTAAGGGGTCGGCAGGTGGGCTCAAGGGACACAATGACCCCTTTTTCATTCCATTTCTATGATCAAAACTGCAGAGGGAAGTCCATTGCATTTGAAGAAGAAATAAAAGAAACAAGGCAAGCACTAACTTGCCTCTGTGATCCATCAAAATTTCTTCCATATGAGTGACAGAAAAGGGGTTTTTGTGGTCAGCAATGTAACAAGGTAATTATTTTCACACCAGTCCTTCTGTATAGTTTTTCACAGACAGCAATTTTATAAGGCATAATTATCTGTTTTCACCTGCTTCATAAATTCCTCCTTTCCATTTCGTCCCCCAGTAAACTAGAAATTATTTAAAACAGAAGCCAAGCCCTGCAACATGTTACGGGGTTTCACATTGCTATGCACCTCCAAGTGTGTTCCTGGCTGCCCCTCTGCCCGGCTGACCCCACCATGTCTCCCTTGCCATCTGGCCCTCCTATGGAAGGAAGTGTGTCTCAGTGTGAGGAGCTGCTAGGCCGCTGCTGCCTGGGAATGGAAAGCCAGTATTGTGAGCCATTGCTCCTGCCCAGCTTCTTGGCACCTCTCATTCGGGGAGAGCGAGCTCGGCAGCTTCTCAGAAGCTCTGCCTGTGCCTCCTTCCTTCTCCCACTGCACACCAGGTCACAGGGTAGGGCAGTCACCTTCTCATTTGTTTTCAGCAGGATCTTTAGGCCAAGGCGACTGTGTGCTTTGGGACCATATCATGGATTCTGCTGTGATGCTCGGTGATGGCGTCAAGCCTGGGCTCCCCCAACAACATCACTTTTATTTTCAGATATCCAACATCCTCTCACGCTGGAAGCTTCAATATCTGCTGCAATCTTCACACTTTCCAGGGATGTAACCAAAGCAAGTTCTAACATCGATTGAGAGTTTACTATGAACCAGGCACTGTGCCAAGGACTCTACAATACTATTTGACTGAATCCTCATAATAACTCAGAAAAGCATACATTATTATGAAGTCATGAGAATAAAATGACAGAATGTAAGAAAGCTTAGACCAAGGATTTAGACCAAGGTCACAGAGAAGGCAAGAGACAGAATCAAGATGGAAACTTTTGTCTCTGAAGTGCCAAAGCCCATCTTCCACCCACTACACGAAATCAAGGATTCTATGAGCTTTCCCAGAACCTACTCAAGACTGAGGCAGTTTGGGTATGCCAGGATTCACCAGGGAAACTGAGGGCTTCTGGGCAGTGCCTCAGAGAGCACTACAGGGAGGAAGGCAGCGGCTTTTTCAGCAGAAGCACAGCAAGCCCAAAGCTCAGAGCTGGTTCCTCAGTCTATAACCTTCCAAACCCCTCCCTGCTGGTGGGGCTGCACCTTCCCCTTGTTCCCTCCCATTGTCTTTTCATATGACCCCCTCTCTTTACTGTCAGTAGCCCTTCAGTAACTCCTCACTGAAGGTGATCCCCACTGTCCAGGTAGTCTGTCTTTATTCAGGGAGTTTCATGAGCCGGGAGTGGTGAGGAGTCACTTGTCACCTGCCTCTAGCTATCCCCTAAGCTCCCACCTCATTCTATATCTGGCCTAGGTTTGAGGGAAGAGGCATCCTCTTGGATATGAGCAAGTACTGGGAAGATCTAGAGCTGCAGGTCTGGGTAGAAGTGAAGGGGGGAGAGAGAAGAAGGAAGAAGGGAACTAGTCGTCCAGAGACCAGCAGCAGTGATGTGACTGCAGACTCAAAATACAGAGCTCTCTAAGCCACCCTCCTCTGATGTCATTTGGAGCCCACACCAGCCCCTTTGACACCTTGAGGTGCACTTGCATCCCTGCGCAGTCCACTGACAAAATTCAAGGACAAGGCTGGACACACAGAGGCATCTCAGAGATCAAGGGGTGGAGGGGTCCCTGGGTCTCCCAGTAGATTAAAAAGAAAAGAAACAAATGCCTAAACAGGGCTGCAAAAGGTATCATACATTCCAAATGTTTATATGAAATAAATTAACACTTGTAGCACTACAAAAATACAATGACTATATGTGTGCCAGCCCCAAGAGATTAACAGGATTCATTAAAAATATTAATTCTTAGTGCACTATAGGTTTTATAGCCCTGTCAAATGACACATTTTAAAGTTCTAAAACTTGTTCTAAACTTTCCAATACTGCCAGTGAATGAGTGTGACTACTGATATAATCCATTTAAAGCCAACGGCTGCACACTAAACCTGAGGCCCCTCCAGACTTCCAGGCCTCGGCTCTTGATCTCTCCTGACACTGCCTCCCTCCCTTATGCCCACAGGACCTGAACACTGTAGATGTCCACTGCCCTGTACATTTCAGAAAGACAAAGCTCTCCTTCTTTACCTGGGTACCCACAGTGCTCGGTCAGGTTGTGTTTATATCCTGATGGAATGGACAGAAGAGTGAATGTGCAAAGTGAACCAGCACCTGTGCCTTCTCCACCCCAACCAGTGTGTCTCAGGCTGGGCTGGGCCCTTACACTCCTGCCCTGCTCAACCTGCTGAACCAGCAGGAGCCCCAAAGCCACAGTACAGGGCTGTGCCTTGCCTCAACAACTCCAGATATGCTCCTTGTATCTGAAAAATTATTTACTGTGGTGATGTGCAATGCCTTTTTAAGAGAACAGATGGCACCTCCAATTAGAATGCCTTAAAAGGAAACCCTAATGAGATTATGAAAGCCAACAAATTGACTTTTTCATACAGTACTTTCCTGGCACAGAATAAATCAAATATATAATGAGGTTCAATAAAATAATAGATTTATTTATACTTGTTTTGCCTAGCATGGCATTGCACCTCAGCCCTGCCCTATGGGTCCCCTCAACAAGTGCATGTCCCTGCAGACCAAGGCAGAGAGCTGGACAGTGCATCTGTGAGCTTCTCTCAGGCCTGGCCACCACAGACACACGTGGCTTTGATTCAGCAATTTCTGGTCCGACCCAAACATGCTAAAGCCTGCTATATCTGGAGAGTAGAGGCATGTAAAGGGTGTGGTGGCTGTAGTCACACATATAGGCATGTCTAATAATCACCTCCACTCTGGGTAAGATGGGGACACTGTGGTGGGACTATAGGGAGCATATGTAACCCCAGAGCTAACTGGACCAGAGACAGGAGGAAGACGCCTATAAGGTATGATTTATTATTAATTATCATTATTAAATTATTGTCATTAGTTTAGACATGGGAGTCTTGTTATGTCACCCACACTGGAATTGAACTCCTAAGCTAAAGTGATCATCCTTCTTCAGCCTCCCAAGTAGCAGGGAGTACTGGTGCATGCCACCATGCCTGGTTCAGGTCCAATTTTAAGGAGGGTAGACTCGGGATATGAGTAGGTCCAGTGGAGTGAGGATCTAGAAAGTATATACTGGAGGCTTTGGGAAATTTCTGCTTTTTTACCCCCCAGGTATTAGCCAGGTATTAGTCCTGCTGGTTCAAGCACATCAGATCATATGGCTGGAAGACAGGCCTTGAGAGAGAGAAGAGAGAGATGCTATAGCAAGGAGGGCAGCAGCACATCAACATTCTGAGCATTTAGTCATTGGTCTACCTTTCCTCTAGGTGACCATACCCAGGGACAGGATGGATTTACAGGGTGTGTCTGCTGAAGTGGGAAGCTGGGAGGTCGAGGCTTCTATCTGCATGGTTGATTTGTAGAGGGACGCTGGCCAGTAAGAGGGGTTAATGAGAAGGAATGGAAAGGAGCGTTTTCAGGAGGAATACTGTGAGACCCTGGGCATATACTTTGGCAATCATGGAGACTAGTCTTTGGTCTGAACATCCAGGGAGCAATGATTCAGCATCCTTAAGTAGTTTCTAAAGAAGTGCATTAAACAATGCTTTTTGGGCTTATTGAAGACCACCAGGGCAACCTCAGAAATCAGTGGAGGAGACAGCACAACAGAAAAGCAGGACCTCTGGTCAGCAGAAACGATCATTTTTGTTAATATTAACCCACCAGAGAGAGAGGTCTGTAGAAAATCAGTTTACAAGAGGATGAGCTTTTCCTCAGTTCAAATCTATACACATTGATTGAACTCAGGAACTTGATCTAGAAGATACTTTCATTCCCCCTTTTTACTCAGTAAAGGTTACATATACTACAAGGCTGGAATTAAGTAATTATTCTACTAGGAGTCCAGTCACTTTTTCTGTTCATCAAATAGAAAGTATAAATGAAATATTCTTCTGTGCTGGGGATGGATGGAAGGGATTTGGTCCAAGGAGGTGTAAGGAAAGGTCCCTGCTCACAGGGAGCCAGGAAGCATTATCCAATGAAGAAGAAAATTCTAACATATTAGAGGCTAACCTGGAGCACTGACTCCCAAATACGATGGGAATACTGAAAAGAGAGGTCATCCCCATTTCAGGGCTACAATGCTCAGAGAAGTAGGAGCAAATTATCCAAAGTACAATGCAGGGACAGTAGTTATTGCCTCCTCCCACAATTATGGGGGAGAATATTGGGAGAAATACACCCCTTCTCACATCCCTATCCAGAGAGTGTAGCTGCCTTTCCCCGTTTTTGGCAGGGAGACTTATTTTCCCTCTATATGATATAATGGGAGAGTGATGTAGCCAATGCATTAGCTCTGGTCCCTAGAATTTCTGCC
Source organism: Pongo abelii (assembly GCF_028885655.2). NCBI lineage: Eukaryota > Metazoa > Chordata > Mammalia > Primates > Hominidae > Pongo > Pongo abelii. The sequence goes on along the minus strand of NC_085928.1, from coordinate 144,594,167 downwards.
TTGGAGATGCATTCTGTGGTCAGGCCACTGGTCTTGTCATTTGACAGGAGCACAAGTGCTACATCAGGCTGGGCATTGGAAGGGACACAAGAAGATGAATATATGGTCCTGGCACACAATAGTCTTCATTTGGTAACTGAGATAAGTACAGAATGACTGGACAATTAATAAAATGATGAGCACTCTGAGAGGAGTCTGGTTACAAATATACACGAAACCCAGCAAAGAGATCGGAGATGCTCAGCTATAGGCACCAGGAGGGACTTCTTGGAGGAAGTGATAATAGATCACGATTTTGCATCCAAAGAACTCTCCAGTCTGACATCTGATGAACAGAAGTTATCTTGCTGGGGTGGGAGAAGGCCCTCTTATATGGGAAGAAGGGGGAAGAAAAAAAATGTAATCTTCACCCAGCGCTACGTAGAGACAAGACCCCTGAACTCCCAGCATAGGAGTTGTATGTTTCAGCACCATGGCCAGCAATTCTGCTTCGCTCTAGGATCAAAGGATGATGTCTTCTCTTCCCTGCCCCAGACCCACCACTTGCATCATCAGGGAACCAAACTCCCCAGCCCAAAGCCGTTACTAGACACTTACTAGTGCATGCCACTTCTGGAGGGTCAAAGTCCGCTCGGTAATAACCGGTCCGACAGGTGCAGATGGGAGACGCCTCTGCAGGGGAGCGGCTGTTGGAGGGGCAGTGGGAGCAGCCTTCAGCTTCCTGGCTGGCCTTGAATGTCCCTGCAGGGCAAGCTAGAACACAAAGAGACCATGTGATAATTAATGGAAGTGTGGCAGCCAGAAACTCTTCCCTACAACCGGAAAAGGAGTGTCTTCCTCTCTAAAAAGAACATTAAGATGCCCCTCTTGTACCAAGAGAGCATCTAAGGTTGAGGAAACCCATATTTAACACTTCCAATCCTTCAAAAATCCTTTGTGAAATATACCTTCTTGGTACCAATGACCTCTCTCACTTGATCAAAATGGATAATAATTCTTCCCTTCCAGGTGTGTCAAGAGATTTAATTGAGAAAACAAATCTAATGTGTAGCTCAGTTCCTGGGACATAAGTGCTCTATAAATGGTTACTCCCTCCTCTGTCTACCTGGTTAACATCCATGGCCTTTCCCTGAGCCACTCACTAAAGACATCTCATCTTATGGCCTCAGATAGAAAGGGGTCCTAGGTTTTTCAATGACATGTTGGACCCACGGTTTTTTAAGGCCATGTTGCAGCACACATGAGGAACACTATGAGATGTATTAACAAGCTCTTGCTATGAATGATGGCAAAGGGCTGAAATTCATAAGTGATTCTTTAAAACTAAATTAGAGTGATTTCAAGGTTACTGCCTTAACAACATCATTCTCCTTTAATTGCATTTTGATATGCTTTTGGGGGTGGGGCAAGGAAAGGATGACTTTGCAAACAGCACACCAGGGAACGTGTCACACACTTGGTGTCATCTATCATGCACATGGCAGTGGGGAAGGTTGGGAACACCTGATACAACCTGATCTCCACTGAAGGGGCCCTCATATGTGCAGCACATCCTCTTAATCTCCTGTGGGATCAGCCTATAATGAGTCATTCTCTGAAAAGTCTGGCTCCAAGCTGTCCTTCGGGTCTTAACTTTGTCTCATCTGTAAAGACTTTTGAGCCCAGACATCTGGTCTCTTCCTTGCTGATCCCTCACAAGATTGATCCTGCCTACCCTACTTCCCCAAGGCCTCTCCTTATTATCTCAGCCCCCACTCTTCCTGTCCCCATGAAACCTACTCTGGCTCATCCTCCTTTGAGACTGGGTAAAATTTACTGACTGGTCGACTTGTTTGGCTTTCTCACACACCTCATTACTTCATTCAACAAACGTTTACTGTGTTCCTGCTGAAAACATGACATAGGGAATTCAAGAATAGAGCCTGCCTTCAAGGAGCTCTCGATCCAATGAAGTCATATAAATCTAATACAATGTGATCATTGTATAATGGAAGTGCCATTATAATGGTTTCTACTTATAGAAAGCTAATCTTCTCAAATGTATTGTTCCCTCCTGGAAAGTGCAGCGTATTCTTTAATAATAGCAGTAGCCACCATCTGTTAACTTGTCCTGTTAAGTGCTTTCCATGCATTACTCTATGGGGTAGCTATTATTATCTCCATTTTGCTAATGAGGAAACTGGGCCATGGAGAGGTTACAAAAGTTACCAAGGATCACACAGTGGGAGAAATGATAGTGATGATGTACACACAAACTATTTGAAAAATATCCACTGCTTTTCTGCTAAGACAAGAAGAAAGAATTGTTTCCTATGCTGTGAAAGTTATCTCACTCCATTGCTCACTTAAGGTGAGGAAAAGGTTTCAGTTTCTCCAGACGTGTGCTGGGTGGGGTGCCATTTTGGACAGGAAGGAATCTCCGAAACACAATGTTCTGGAATGGCACAACCCAAATGTGTCCCATGGGATCCACATTCTTTGGATTGTTAACACCTATGACAAAAGGGTACTATGGCCAGATATTTTGAAATGCTGATTTTAAAAGTTCATCTTATTCTTTGTTGAGAACTTTTTAAACTTTTAAAAATGCTATGTTTTTTCACCAAGAAGCCTTACTTTGCAGAGCATCCCCTGGGATCAGGGAAGACACTGGAGTGAATGTTGTTTCCCAGGTTTGGGGAAACAATGTCAGTTGCGACCCATGTAAAAAGGGACGACTTCCTGACTCATCTCAGCACATTCAGAAGAAACTTCTTTGTAGAAAGAAAAAAGTACTGTTTGAGTCTTTACTAAAGATCTAACACATAAAACATGAAAGGGAGAAGCTCTGAATGGCAAAAGTATCCGAGGAGACTTTGGCTTACTAATCCATCTTTCCCAGCCCACTCATTACGGTTCCTCTCTCTGTTTTTCTCCCTCTTTCCTTTTCTTCTTTCCATATCTCTCCTCATTTCCTGTGAGAAACACTTGGCACTTTTCCTAATAAATCCCCAGCCTTCCTGGCCCCGTTTGGTTCTGCAGCCAGTGAATACAGACAAATCCTAGGCCTGTGCTGCCTGGACTCGGCAGGAGCTCTGTCTGGCCCCTGCCGTGCTGTAATTTTCTTAATGTACCAGTCCAACAAGAACAAGGTGTTTTCCATTTCTTTCCAGCACGTAAAAGCCTCCTCACTTTACATTTAATAAGTTAACAGCATAAACAATTGTCTTGATATCCACAAGTGGCAGGGGGATGTGGAAAGTGCCTCCTCTGAGGTTTCTGATGGAGGACAGTAGCTCTGGGTGACTGAGTCTCTGAATTCCAAGGTGTCCACAAGAGGAGGAAGTGGAGGGGAGGAGGTCCAAGCTGGACATCAGGGAGAGAAGCTTGGGGAGTGGTTGAGGAGAGAGGTTCCAGGAAGGGGTATGACTCCATTCTCCCCAGAGAAACAAGCATCTGGAAATGGTCAGACAGTCCTGAGTTCAATTCTTGGCTCTGCTAGCTCCTAGCTTGATGAACACTGGCAAGTTATATCATCCCTCAGAGCCTCAATTTGCTCATCTGCATAAAAGGTCTATGAAAAAGAACTGTAAATTTCTCACAATAACTCCCACAGATTATTAGAAATTAATAAACTCAAATATTAAATGTCGCTAGCATCAATGTGTGCTAAATAATGCTAACTCCTCTCCATCCCAACTTACCCACTCCTTTAAAGCACAAAAAACAAGGTTTCTTTGCAGGGACGTTTAGAATTCAGGGTCAGAATATAAATTTCAAGTCCCAAAGTGGGCAAATAAATCCTGGAACCCAATGGAAGAATGTGTTTCTACATATATTATTTCCGTTACGTATAATGGGTGAATCATATCTACAAAATATATTTTACATATAATTACAAAATGTATGAATCTCCTTAATACTCAGACTTTATAACTTAATACTTTCATAAAATCTGTCTAGGCATGCCTTAATTTATAAAGGAAGCAGTATTCCTAAATTCATTTATTAAAGTTTTTTTTTTTTTTTTTTTACTTTAAGTTGTGGGATACACGTGCAGAATGTGCAGGTTTGTTACATAGGGATACATGTGCCATTGTGGTTTGCTGCACCTATCAACCCATCATCTAGGTTTTAAGCCCTGCATGCATTAGGTATTTGTCCTAATGCTATCCTTCCCCTTGCCCCTGCCCCGCAACAGGCCCCAGGGTGTGATGTTCCCCTCCCTGTGTCCATGTGTTCTCTTTGTTCAACTCCTACTTACGAGTGAGAACATGTGGTGTTTGGTTTTCTGTTTCTGTGTTAGTTTGCTGAGAATGATGGTTTCCAGCTTCGTCCATGTCCCTGCAAAGGGCATGAACTCATTCTTTTTTATGGCTGCATAGTATTCCATGGTGTATATGTGCCACTTTTTCTTTATCCAGTCTATCATTGATGGGCATTTGGGTTGGTTCCAAGTCTTTGCTACTGTAAATACTGCTACAGTAAACATACGTGTGCATGTGTCTTTATAGTAGAATGATTTATAATCTTTTGGGTACATGCCCAGTAATTTATTAAACTTTTACATTGTTGTGCTATACTTTCTCATAGAATTCATGCTGAAAACAAGGGTTAAAGTGCCAGGCTAATCCACAAAGCCCTTTTAACTTATCTTGTATCAGGTGCCATTAATCAGAAACAAAAGTTAACAATATTTTTTCACTAGAAATTTAACATAGAAAGATAGATAAGAAAACTATTCTGTCACTTGAGAAAAAGCAGCTTTAACTTGGGGTGATAAATAAAGCTTCTGGGTGGATTCTGATGAAGAATATTCAGGCCAAGAGAAGCAAAAGCAAATGGCCTTTGGAGCCAGGTCAGTCACTTAAGAATATAAAGCAGCCGGGAGTCACACAGTGCAGAGTAGTGGAGACCCTGGCAGCCTGGAAACTGCTCACCTGCATAAAGACTCTACAATTTCAAACAATAATAATTAAATACAGCGGTAGCCTAACCAAACACATTTCAGCACTTTCAGGCAACTTAAGGTAAATAACAGAGTTCTCTGCTTTCATATCATTTCAAAACTCAGGAGTTCCTTTACAGAATTACGGTCAGCACTATTGCTACAGTTGGGAGCCCCTCATTCAACAAATATTTATTGAGGATCAACTTCTAGCCAGGCACCAGGCTAGAGGAATAGAGCAGGGCGCAGATGGGGTAGCTGACATTAGGAATCCCCCCTTCCTGGTAAGGGAGGTGGATGATGGAATGCTGCTTCTGATACAGCAGGATCTGTGCTATGCTTGTGTGCACACAGGGGACCAGGTGGATGGATGTACACCTTTTGCAGAGTCTCCTTATAAGATGAGAGTCACAAGAAACTTTATAAAAGAAGCAGTATTCGTGAGTTCATTTATTAACCTTTTAGATTGTAACTTGTAACCACACTTGTGCTATACTTTCTCATAGAATTCATGCTTTAAACAATGGTTAAAAGTGTCACTTCAGGCCGGGCGTCGTGGCTCACACTTGTAATCCCAACACTTTGGGAGGCCGAGGTGGGTGGATCACCTGAGATCAGAAGTTTGAGACCTGCCTGGCCAACATGGCAAAACCCTGTCTCTACTAAAAATACAAAAAAAAAAAAAAAAAAAAAAAATTAGCTGGGTGTCATGGCATGTGCCTGTAATCCCAGCTACTCAGGATGTTGAGGCAGGAGAATCGCTTGAACTCGGGATGCGGAGGTTGCAGTGAGCCGAGATCGTGCCACTGCACTCCAGCCTGGGTGACAGAGTGAGACTCTGTCTCATTAAAAAAAAAAAAGTATCATTTCTTAGTACTTGGCAATGGTGATTAAACAGTTTACTGTGATGGTTAGGAGATGAAATTCAGAAGGAGAGGAAAAGACAAAGGGAGAAGAAAAGAGATGGAAGAACAGGAAAAGTAGGAACGGAAATTAGGTCAGAAAGTGCCTAGCTTTGGACTTCACAGGGGAGAGTTCCATTACGTTTCCAGGAGGTGGGTAGAAAGAGAAGAGCCGCCGGCACCTTGCTGTGTATTCGCATTAAGAACTTTGTCAATGGGACAACGTAACTTGGAGGGCTGGACGTTTCTAACACCAGTGCAGCCTACAATTGCCTTGTTTCCTTAAGAGAAGGGGGTTTCCTTTCCTCCATTGTAAGTGATTGCAGTTCAGACAGAAGGCCTAGAAACTTGCATAGCCAAAGCTTTTGGATGGCACCCCTCCCCTCGACCTCAGCACACATCTCTTTCCTCACCCCCAACTTCAGAAAAGGGGAGGAGACAAGACCTGAGCACCCCGTGCCTAAACATGTATATATTTTCCATTCAGCAGACAAAACACACATTTGCCTCCCTGTTCAAGTGCCAAGGGATAGGTGCATGTCACCTCTGGCTGGTATCCAGAAGGTCACCTTGAAACGCCCACCCAACTTCTCAGCACCTCAGCAATATAACAAATGACCTTCTGCTTACTATACTCTCGAGACACTCCTCTCCTCCTGTCCCCGCACACAGACTTCCAGTGACACTGAGTCTATCACCTATAGTACTATTACTTTATAAAGAAACAGATTAAGTGTCTCATAAACAGTGCAGTGATTGAGATAATGGAAAGCGCTTCTCGTCCCCATCTGCAGCATCAGGTTATGAAGCATTTCCAAGCAGCCAGGAAGAGGAAATTAATAGAAGCAAGAGGGAATAACCACTTTTATGCAATTTCCTCAGGAGATAGTGGACCATCTAATCTTTATTGGAGCCCTTTAACCTGTCACTCAGCACTCACCAGAGCCTCTTTAGCTCTCACAATTTTTCTTGATATCAAAGGAAGATAAAACAGAGATCTCAAAATATTATTTTATAATTTTCAGATGTGGAGGGTGCATGTTACCTCTGCCCTTCCCCCTCTCAAATGAGGCCTCAAAAACAACATTTATATGCAGCATAAATGTGGGAGAGCTTAACTATTCTCAGTGCATGGTCTAGGGGGTCAGAGCTACACTGCAGGGAGGAAGTCTCTCCTTGCATTTTAAATGTGATTCTTCCCTCCACCGCCACCTTCTGTCCTTGCTCTTTCTTTTTAATAATCTGATTACTTCTTCTGATCTATTTTTTCCCCCAAATGAGTTTGCAAAGGTTCATGCCAATGAATATTCATACCCTGCTTAAGAACCGGGTGCCTTTTTCTCAAGGCAGGTGCAGCTCAGCAGCTGGCTCAGGGAAGTCAGCCTGCCCCATGGGGCAACTGGGAGAGAGGCAAGGTACATGCTTCTGGCCAGGAAGAAGGAGGTTCACAGCCCAGAGTTCATTGCTCCTACAACCTCCCTTTCCTTTATCTTACGCTTTGCTATCATTCTGTAAGACAGGCAGAAGAGCCTCTCTCAGCAGCTGCTAAGAATTGTGTGATAGGTGTGGTGTTGGTGGACAAGAAATTCCTGTGGGTCATGCAAACAGCTCTGCATAGCTCCTTCCATAGGTCTTGTGGCCCCACACTGGGCCACTATTTAAAGCCACTTCTGTGGCCAAATGTCTCCATCGCCTTCACATTACTGGTGGCTGACCAAATAGGTTCCCAGTGCTGAAATTTCAGGCCTGGTGAAACTCCCTAGAAGGAAGTGGCATGAGGTCTCTGCACTGGGATTCCTCTGTCTATTCTCAAAAGCAGTCTTTGCTTTCCCATAATGGGTTTTCCTGAACAGCCCCAGGACATTCCATTGGGACTCAAAGCCTTATGGGAGCTCCCACTTCCCCTTATATTCATGGCAATGTGTTGAGAAAACTGATGGCAAAGAAATATTTCCCAAGCACCCATCCATTGGTCCATTCTTCCATCCATCCATCCATCCATCGAATGTACTAGTTTGAAAGCTCTCTGAAGGTGGATACTAGGTGTTGTCATCTTTGTATTTCCCTTTCCCCAGCGCTTAGCACAAACCTTACACATAGACATACACATTCTACGGCTAACTGAGTGAGTGTTCACTGAAGGACTGCTGTGATAAGACCCAAAAGATAAAAGCTGTGATGATAATAATAATGACAACAACGAATATGATATTAATATTAGAGAATGTGAGATAATGAGCACTCCCACACAAAGTGTGGATTCTTTTTTTTTTTTTTTTGAGACAGGGTCTCACTCTGTTGCCCAGACTGGAGGGCAGTGGCGCAATCTTGGCTCACCACAACCTCCGCCTCCCAGGGTCAAGCAATTCTCCTGTCTCAGCCTCCCGAGTAGCAGGGATTACAGGAAAGCGCCGCTACCACCTAACTAATTTTTGTATTTTTAGTACAGATGGGATTTTACCGTGTTGGCCAGGCTTGTTCTGAGCACCTGACCGCAAAGGATCCATCCACCTCGGCTTCCCAAAGTGCTGGGATTACTGGAGTAAGCCAACGTGCCCAGCCAAAGTGTGGATCCTTATCATTTCCTGGGAGAATTATTTGATGTGTATTAAGAGCTTCAAAATGTTGAAAGCTTTGATTCAACAATCTTATTTCTAAAAACTTATTCTAGAAAAAAAAAGCAAGCAGGTGTGGGAAAAAATTTCTGTTCATTGATGTTCATCACAGTATTATTTATAATAGGGAAGAAAGAAAGAAGAGAGAAAGGGAGAGAGAGGAAATTAGAAGTCTGATAATAAGGTATTGACTAAATAAATTATGCAACATTCATATAATGGAATATTGCACAGCAGTTAAAATTGTGACTTGGAAAAATATTATAAAAGTGTGATCTAAAACTATAGAGTATGAGACTATGAACTTCATTTTACACACACACACACGCACACACACTCAAACGTATCATACTCAGCAAAATGGAAAATAAAATCTGGGAATGGTGACATTATTATTATGTTTCTGTACTTTATCATTGTTTTGTATTACATATACATGACTTTAGTAATCAAAGAAATTCTCATCCAGTACATTTAAAAATCTTGCAGAGGACACAAAAATATGAATGACAACCTCCAATTCCAAGGAGTTGAGCTGAGCATAGCAGGTCAGGGTGAAGTGTTTACCAATACAATGTCTACAGCAGAGGTGAAGATGCTCTGTGCCAGAGGTCTTTAGAGGAAGGGGAGAGTGGGTTGCTGTTGGAAGGCTGCCTAGAGGAGGTGGTTCACGCACAGGGCCTCAAAGGATGGGTAAAAGTTGGCACAGAGGGAGGATGGGAGGATGAAGCAAAGGGAAAAGATTGCACCAAGACTCAGAGAGAGCAGGATCCCTAGCTTACCTGGGGAAACTTTGAGAGTAGTTGTAGAAGATGCCAAGAATATGAAGCATTTATGGGGGCCATGGTGGGAGGATGGCTGGGGCGCATTTACTTCTACATCAACCTGGGCACTTGGAGCCAAATGAGTCTCCAGTTCTTGCCTCCCTGGGCCTGCTGCCAGCTGTAATGGCCTGTGCAGAAGAGACACTTAGCTGTGTCATACACTTGTATCACTCATGGTGACACTTGCTGAAATTGATGAATGCTGAAGGCACCATGACACAGAAGAGACTGTAACTTACTGTGCAATTAAGTTGTTCAGACAGCAGTAGCAGTAGCAAGCCTAGAATGCATCCGCGTGGAAGTTGTTAAAGAAGTGGGCCAGAGTGGGGGTGCTTTGCCTTGATAAAATGGGGAGATCACTGGTCAGGACTGAAGGGTGACAAACAGAAGAGCAGTGTCTCAAGGGAGAGGGACAGACACTCAGGTCCTGATGGCAGCCTGTTCCTAGAGTGTAGCCAGGACCTTCAGAGCCAGGGTCCTGTCCGGTTGTAGGAGGCTGTGCTGGGCATCAGTTTTTCTCAGAAGAGAGTCCAGGCCTGGATCCTACAATCCTGGTCCAAGGTCAGTGATTAGGGAGCGAAGATAGCCATAAAGCAAGCCCAGGTGTTTTGCAGTGATCTAGGCCAGGTTCTCAAATTGGTCTCCAAATCAGCAGTGCTATGGACTAAAAGTTGCCCCTCAAAAAAAAAAAAGAAAAAAAAGAAAAAAAAATCATACGTTGAAGCCTAATTCCTAATGTAATTTTGTTTGTTTGTTTGTTTTTTGTTTTGTTTTTGTAGACAGAGTCTTGCTCTGTCGCCCAGGCTGGAGTGCAGTGGCGTGATCTCAGCTCACTGCAACCTCCGCCTCCAGGGTTCAAGCGACTCTCCTGCCTCAGCCTCCAAAGTAGCTGGGACTACAGGCATGGCCACCACGCCTGGCTAACTTTTGTTTTTTAAGTAGAGACGGGGTTTCACCGTGTTAGCCAGGACGGTCTTGATCTCCTGACCTCGTGATCTGCCCCCCTTGGCCTCCCAAAGTGCTGGCACTACAGGCATGAGCCATTGCGCCTGGTCCCAAATGTGATACTATTTGGAGGTGAGGGCTCTGTGGAGTAATTAAGTCATGAGGGTGGAGCCCTCATAAATGGGATTAATGGCCTAATAAGAAGAAATACGAGAGAGCTTTCTTTCTGCCGTGTAAGGACACAATGAGCAGATGGTCATCTGCAAACCAGGAAATGGGCCCTCACCAGACCCTGGATCTTCTGGCACATTGATCTTGGACTTCCTAGTATTCAGAACTGTGAGAAATAAATGTTTATTGTTTAAGCCACCCAGTATTTGTTACAGCAACTTGAACTAAGACAAGTAGCATCAGTGCCACCTGGGAAGGTATAGAATGCAGAATCTCAGATCCTCCTCCAGGCCTACTGAACCAGAAAATCTGGAGATGTGACTCAGTAATCCGAATTTTATCAAGCCCACCAGGCGATTCTGGTATAGCTCTAGTTTAAGAACCACTGCTCTAGGCCATCTGGAAGAATGCAGATATGGGGTCTGAAAAACTTCCACATTCTGGCTGTGTGATCTTAAGCAAGTTATTTAAACTTTGACTCTCAGCCCCTCATTTGTAAAAAGGGGTGCTAAGGTGACTTCCTTCCCATAGCTATTGTGAAGATCAGTATAATACATGTAAAATTCCTGGAATATAGTATCTCCTCAATAAATATCCTCAAGATGTTTTCCACAAGGAGCCAGGCTGAATGTTTTCATCAACAATTCACTTGAAAGTATTTATTGACCACCTATAATATACTTGGAGGTGTGCTAGGTATTGTGATATATCAATGGAGGAAAAACACAAAGATGTTCCCCATGTGGAATTGACATCCTGGTGAAGGAAGACAGACTTTAAGCTGGAAATTCCAACGGATGGGATTGAGGTGGCATAGAAGGGCCACAGTAGGGACCTAACCCACCCTCGGAGGGCCTTCGGAAAGCGACATCTAAGTGAAGGCGTAAAGAAGATACAAGCCCCCTATGACAGGCAGAGGTAAGGTAGGTTAGTGAGAGGAGGTACAGAAGCTTCCAGGTGGAGAGAGCAGCCTGTGAAAAGGCCCTGGAGAATGAAAATGACTCAGTCAAGGACCTGAGCACAGTGCCTTCAGGGGCCCTGAGTGCTCAGGCTCAGGCAGAGAGCCTGTGTGGGGTGGGTGGGATCCGTAGGCAAGTGAGGCAGCTGAGCGCTTGGAGGGGCAGCCTGAGCTCATGTCACCCACTCAGCCCATGGCTTTACCCTGAAGTCCATGGAAGCCACTTGATAGGCTTGAAATTGGGAAGAAACAGAATCAGATTTTGTTTCTAAAGGATCACACTCGCTGCTGGGAAATGAACGGACTGGAGGAGTGGGGACATTTACAGGAAGATTCAGTAGCCCACAAAAGGTGATAATGGATTAGGATAGTGGGAACAGAGAGAAGTAGATAGGTTCAAGAGCCATCTAGAAGAGAAGGGTCTGGCAAATGATTGGGGATTGCTCATTCATTCAACAGATAAGCACTGAGCCCCTACTAGATGCCAGGCCCTGGGTTGGGTGCAAGGAGTCAAAGACTGCAACCTGTTGTCTGCTTGTGTCCCTGCTATCCTGCTGACCCCAGAAAGCCTGCCCTCTATATTTCATCCCCTAGGGCTGGGCATTTTCCTCTTCCTGGAGTCCTCTTTTAGAAATCCAATACTTTGGCAGTGGGCTCACTGTCCCTATAACTTTGGGGGGAATATTGGGAGTGGCAGTACGAAGGGTCCAGAGCAGAGAAGGTGAGAGTCTCACTCAGAGACTAGGACTGATTTGGCTCTTCCTGCAGCAGCTGCGTCTGTGCCCCAAGTCTGTCCCTTGACCACTGGCCTGCAGACAAAGCTAGAGGAACAACGTTTGTGTCTATGTGGGAGAGAAACCAATCTTCAGACTCAGGAATCTGCAGAGTGGCCAGAAGAGCCTTCTGGACTTTGGAATGGTACAGGGAACAGACCTCTGACTAGAGATTCCCGCCCCTGAAGCTGCAGCATTACCTGCATCTCCTCCATAGCAGGCCAACTGGACAGCCAGTAGCTGCTGAGCTCCCCATGGGCTGGTTCCTTAGCTTTAAGCCAACAGAGGGGTCAGGAAGGGTACAATGCTGCAGCACCGAGGAAGACAGAGACCGCAGAGAAGAGGGAAAGCAGGAGGGAGAAGGTTTAGCTGGGAACAACTGCACTTCCTTACAGAGAGGGAAACTGAGGCCAGAGAAGGTGCTTGCCTTTCTTAGGTCACCCAGGAAGCAGGGGCTCAGCTGAACTTATTCCTTGGCCCTGCCTGCCTCAGAATAGAATGGCAAGGGAAGGACATGGGAGGAGTTGTGGAGGAGGCAGCCGACAGGCCCCTCCTGTCCATGGCCCAGCCCCAGGAGAAACAGCATAAACATCTCGGTCTGCCCCCACAGACACCCGACATTCTGGAGCCTACACACTGGACATGGGGGGACTCTGGGGAAGGAGGCAATAATGCAGCTAACAGGGAAGTAAGGGACCACTGGGCAGAGACTGGGAAGGGGCAGGGTCTGGTCCTTCACTCTACAAGGCTCTTACAACCTTGAAATGATCAGCATGGAGGGGAGTGGGACAGAGCAGGTTCACAGCAGCCAGACACCAGCAAGGCTGATGTCGCTGTGTGCTGGTCTGCCCTCTTTCCCAGGGCTTGGTGGAGAAGTAGGACCCAGAGAGGCAGATGGCCTAATGGTGCTCAAGCTCCTCTTTCTATGGAATTTATACAAATGAAATAATCACATGTAGCTCAAAGATTTAACTATGAGGGCATTCATGACAATATTGTTTATAGCAAGAAAAAATTAATAACAGCTTAAAAGCCCTAAAATAAGGGGTCAGATCAATAAATTATAGTGCATCCATAAATGGAAAATCATGACCCCATCAAGAAAGATGGTGAAAACCTGTGGTTAGTGACATCTAAAAATATTGGCAAATAGTGGGAACAAATATTTTTCTTAAAGATTTCACTTTTTTATAGTGATGAGATTATGCACATTTTAAAAATCTTTTATGATCTATATTTTCCAATTTTTATGCAGTGAACTTATAATACTTTTTTGAATAGAAAACGATTTTTTTTTTTTTGAGACAGGGTCTCACTCTGTTACCCAGGTTGGAGTGCAGTGGTGTAATCTCAGCTTGCTGCAACCTCTGCCTTGAGGGTTCAAGCGATTCTCCCACCACAGCTTCCTGAATACCTGGGACTACAGGCACCTGCCACCAGGCCTAGCTAATTATTTTCGTATTTTTTAGTAGAGACAGGGTTTCATCATGTTGGCCAAGCTGGTCTTGAACTCCTGACCTCAAGTGATCTGCCCATATTGGCCTCCAAAAATGCCGGGATTACAGGCGTGGGCCACCATGTCTGGCTAAAAAAGATTTTTTCAAATAGTGGAAGATTTTTTCAAATAGTAGGCAGGAGTAGTGTGAGTGGTGTGGGAAGAAGGCGAAAAATGAGGCCCCACTGGCAGCAGGACAAGGCAGAGAGGGCAGTGGAGTGCGGGGAGTGGCCTGGGAGTTGGCACAGAAGGACCCCACTCAAGTCCAGCCTTTCTGTGAACCATCATGTCTCTGTGTCCCCAACTCCACCTCCTCACTCATGTTAGTGTACCCTAAAAATCTCTTTTGAAGGATGAGCTCTTTTCCTTTTATAGACATTCTCTCATTCCCTCAACACACATCTAGGGAGCACTTTCTGTGTGCGCTGAGATACATATCAGATAGTCACTGCCTTTATATTGGGTAAGAACAGGGCCATTGTCATGGAGTGAGGAATTCCAGATATGCAGGAATCAGAAGTGTAAGGGGGTCTGGAGGAGCCCCCAGTGCAGAGGCAGCAAGCAGCTAAATGGGGGTGGAATTCTTAAGATGTTGGACTCCAGGCTAGGTGTGGTGGCTCCCGCCTGTAATCCCAGGACTTTGGGAGGCTAAGGCGGGTAGATCACTTGAGCCTAGGAGTTCAAGATCAGCCTGGTCAACACGGCAAAACTTCATTTCCACTAAAAATACAAAAAATTAGCCGGGAGTAGTGGTGCATGCCTGTAGTCCCAGCTACTCAGGAGGCTGAGGCAGGAGAATTGCTTGAACCCGGGAAGTGGAGGTTGCAGTGAGCCGAGATTGTGCCACTGCACTCCAGCCAGGGTGACAGAGAGACACTCTGCTGGAAGGAAGGAAGGAAGGAAGGAAGGAAGGAAGGAAGGAAGGAAGGAAGGAAAAGATGTTGGACTCCAGAGTCAGGACCGTGCCCTCCTTGAGAAGATGTGATGTCACAGCTAAGCAGGAGACAGGGAAACAGTGTCAGTTCTCAGAGGGCAGAGCAGGGAGGTAAAGGAAGTGATAAGCCCATGCTGGAGGGCAGCGGGGAGGAACCTGTGCTTTAGAAGAGAGCAGAAGCACCCTACCAGCAGCCAAGATGGACTCTTTAAAGGGAGGTATCCCCTTTGCACTTCATTCTCAACCAAGAGGGAGATGCTTCACGGGGCCCCTGGGACCCAACAGAAGGGAGGGTCCCATCACTTTGGTCACTCTGAGAGCCCCAGGTCATTTATCCTTCTTGGGTGCTAGGTCTAGGTCTCCGCTGCATCAACAAGGACAGGGGAATCCCCAACTGTCCCCTCCCTAGGCCCAGTCTCCACCCTCCTCAGTGCCCAGCTGCCAGTGTTCTAAAAACACCATCAATCTGGTAGCTCTGGGCAGGGGATGAGCAGGACATATGCTGGCAGTCAGGCTGCTTCCCACGTTTTCAAACCGAATTGTTTTTCTTTTGAGAAAAACCTTATTTTTTAAGCACTTTCCCTGACACAGACCTTAATGGATTCCGTTAAAAAAAAATTTATAACCAAGTTCTTAAGATAAATGAAGATGACTTCTCACTGTGTTTCTATCTAAAGGCTGGACAATGACAAGAAGCCACCCAGAGTTTCTCACTTTTTCCAGAGCCCCAGACGCACAGGTTGGCCACCAGGGCACACATAGGTCAGCCAGGTCTGCTGAGTGGTCACACCCAGGACAGGCACTGCTTTCACTTGCTCTCTCTGCTTTTCACAGAGCAAATAGGAAACACACACACACAAGCAACTGTGTTTAGATGTATCACACAAATCTCATTTACTCTCCAAACTCTGACGAGGCAAATACAACTCTTCTCTTAGGGAAGGTTGCTATTGTTCCTTCCTTTCCAGGCTTCCTCACCCCAGAGTTTGGTGAGCCCACAAATTACAGACAGACAGGGCTGGAAAAGACCTTAGAAATACCTTTTAGAATAGGGGCCACCAATACCCAGCACAGATACTGTCACCACCTCTCCATGCCTGCCATGGCAGATATTGCTAATCAATCCCGGCACTCATTCCCACTCAACCCACAGCAGAGTGCTGAGACTTTAACACAATGTTCCAGGCAGAAACTATCTGTGATTGAATTGCCACATCACAGACCTATGATGGCAAAAATGAGGCCCAGAGAAGGCAATGACTTGGCCAGAGGTGCAGGAGAACCAGAACAAGTCATGGCGTCAGTGTCTGCTCCACCTGCTTAGATGGCCCCATCATAAGCATGAGCCTGCTGCAGCACTATGGAGCTCACCCCCACCCCCATCCCAACTGCCTCAACTCTTTCTCCTTCTCAGCTTTGTAGTTGGTCATACTGCACAGCCTCCTCTCCAACTGGGATGCAAGGGCATCTAATTATTCTCTCTGTGTGCAACAGGGAAGAGCTGCATTCTGTCTAAGTAAGTGTAGCTAAGAGGTGCTGCATCTCAAGAGAAGGTCAAGTGCTGCATATGTATAATGTAAGATTAAGATTTTCCCCTTCTGTGGTGTACTTGATAAAATAATTTTGCTGTGACCTTTACAGAAACCCAGGAGTAGAAATGGGCTCAGTGGAATTTCCAGCTTCTCCCCAGGTCACAAAGTCATAAACACATAAATCTATAATGATATTACACAGCATTCAAGTGGGACAAGTAAGCAAAAGAAATAATTTTTACTTCTTTTAATGGCAGAGCAAAAGCTTTGAGGCTGAAATTCTCAGCCTAAATTATCAGAGCTGTCTTGACAGATAAGGGGCAGAAACCCTTCCCCATACACTGTCCTGTCCTTGCCTGTCTGCCCAAACAGTGTGGCACTGTAGACATGGGCATGGACCTCCCTAAGCAGATTATTTAGAGGAAAGTGGTCTGTTCAAGGTCATGGAGGAATCAGTCAGGTCTAACTGGCTCTGCGACAATGTTGCCAGGGGGGTTTTTTCAGCCAGATCTCAGCTCCTAAATTGCAGTGATAGTGGATGTAGCACTTTGCAAGTCTAGAGTCAATTCTTAAAAAGTGAAATAACCATGAATAATAATCAATATTGAAATAAGGTTATAGTCATCCCAAAAGATTCTCCAAGTAAGAGTTACTATGACAAGGCAGAATATATGCATGAGATTTCTCCAAAAGGCTGAAGGCAGAGAGATTTGGCAGAATTCATTTTGTCTGACCTGCAACTTTTGCTCAGGACCTCACCAACTCTGAAGCAGACTTTGAAAAGAGAAGTGGGGCTTGCAAGTTCTGGAATAGGAGGACAACCTCCTTTTGAGCACCCGAGCAGAGCCAGCTATAGGCACTGGATCCCTGGAGATCATGTGAATGGACCAGTGGGTGTTACGAATCAGATCAGCTGGGTGAGGCCTCCCACTGTGACAGAGGCAGCAAAGGGTTGGACAGTCAGATTCTTTCCTGAGATCATTTATTTCTAGGTGCTGAGAGGTAATTTCCAGAGTGCACTGTGTCCTTCTTATTTTCAGTTTCCTGGATGAACATTAGTATCACCAACTGCCTTCAGGTTTGTCAGTGAAACACAATTAGGGAAGAAGCTTGCAGCAGAGATTAGAGGTGTTAAGGATACACTTAGCACTTAGATCTCAATGCACACTTAGGGAAGCCATTCAACTGAAGGCTCAGCACATCAGGAAGAACCTAGAGAAGGAGCAGCAGATGAGGATCTCAGGGAAGGCCCAGAGGGAGGAATGGGGTAAAGGAGCAGCAGGCACTGCTGAGCAACTTGAGAAAGGACTTCCCCAAAGCAAACAGCAACCCAGAGCTGAAGGAATGACAGGAGCCTAGCTGGACAGGTGAACACGACATTGCTCCCTCTCATGCCCAGGAAGGGGCCTGCTCTCTTGTGCCCGCTCTCACCTTTCAGGCTTTCAGGTCAGGCCAGCAAAGGCCTCTTAACAAATGAGAGACTGGTATGAGACGCACGGCCAAGCCCTCCTACCCTCAGCACCTGATGAGTCTCGCTTCACCCTTCCAAGACAAGGTCTATGTGCCAAGCTACCCACCACGTGTTAAAATTGGTTGTAAAGTTGTGTTGGTATTAATAACAATTGTTTTATTAATAATAACAACAACAAGAATTTAAGCATGTATCACAGGCCAGGTATGTTACTCAGAATAATCCCATTTTATCCTCACAACAGCTCCAGGAGACAAGTGCTACAATTATTCCCATTTTGCACATTAAAAAACTGAGGCTCAAATAAGTCCCACCGCTGGTGGTACACCTGGAAATTGAATGCAGGCTGCTGACTCCAGAGACTTGATAGCTTACTGGCTGGAGTATTTTTATACCAAGTAAATTTACCTGGAATAAACAAAAACTATTGTGTATAACCACTTATGTTAAACATCAACTATGCCAACATAACTTCCTGGAGAAAGGAGTACCAGCTTCAGTTACAGACTCTACTACTTAGAGCCATGGGAAGCAAGTCCTATAACCTTTTTGAGCCTCAGTTTCCTCATGTGTAAAAATTAGTCCCTGTCTCATAGAGTTGTTTTGATGATTGAATGAAATAGAAAATATAAATGTTTGATACAATATCTGGCATGAAATAACTGCTCAATTAAAAGTATTAATAGCTGTTAATATTTTCTATTATAAAATGATAATATGTTCAGTACGTGTAATCACCTTGCTAATGTTTTCTATTTTTCAAAGTCAACATTTTCCCCTACCATATGAGACATTCCCATCAAGCTTTGATAATGCATGAGTATTGGCTTGAATCACTAAGATCTAGGGATACAAGGAGAAGTAGTATCCTATGTGACTTCTGGGAGAAAGTTAGCTCTTCTTCCACCCTTCCTCATTTTTGCTGGCTGAAAAGTAGACATGATGGTTGGAACTCAAGCAGCCATCTTCAACTATGAGGTGGAAACTGTGTGCTAAGAATGTCAAAACAACAAAGTAGAATGCACCTGGGTTTCCAACATCACACCATGGAGTGCCATCCAACCTGGACTTATTTTACATGAGAAAAAAAAACCTGTATTTTTAAAACCCACAATTATCTTTCATTTTTATGTTCCTTACAGACAAATGTAATCTTAACATTTCTTTTCGATGAAACTATATGAGAAGATAGTAGCATTTCCATTTCACTGACAGTGATACTGAGGCTCAGAGATAAAACAATTTGCCAAATATTTCCCAGCTAGTCTGTCATGGAGGTATAATTCACCACCAGGTCTGTCTGGCTTCACAGCTGATGCCCTTTCCAGCTATTTACTATGGTAAGTTATCTATGGGGGTGGGGACATTCTGTAACAATGGGCTTATGTACTCAGGCTCAAAGAGTCACATGTTCAAGTCAACATGAGTTCAGATGAGAGGCTTAGGAAAGGGACAAGATGAATATCTTTTCTACTCACTTAGGGCATCTTGTCCTACTTTTCCTGCCTCTAAAGGAAGAGAAAAAAAATAAGTATGGTCTATGTCACATGCTGGCTCTGAGTCCCTCTGAGTTCCTGCCTGCCTGAATTCCTGACCAGATGTAAAAACGTGATGCATGGATGTGGCTGCTGGGTATTCTACAGAGGCCTGCTCTCAAAGGCAAATTCATCCTTACAGTGGCTTCTGGTGCACAGAGAAAAATGAATAGAGTGTAAATGCTGGTGAGATTGGCTGCTTTTTCCAGAGGATGCTTGGGCAGCACAGCAGCAGGGCAGGCAGTGAGCATTCACTGATGCGAACTCTTCCTACCTCTAGTGGGTGTCGGCTCCCTAGAATATAAGTTTTTGCTATTTGTATGACATATGGGCATCTAATTGCAATAATAATTATTACAATAATAATTATATTATTGTGCATGGATATCCTAATCCAGATTTGCTAGACGAGCTGACTACATTTATGCTCACTTCCCACATAACTTCAGGATGGGATGTTAGGGACAGATGCAGCCAGGCTGCTGCCCATCAGCATAAAGGGCACAGAACAGTGAATGCCAAGGAAACCACATGCATTGAAACCTGGATTTCATCATCATTAGGCTAATAATCATTATAATCCTATGAAACTTCATTATTGAATTCCCCCTTTACCATTTCCACATGTAATGCTCATTTGTTAATAACCAAGATAAAGGTCCATAAAACAATATTGCTCCCATGTAACACAGCTTCCTTCTCATTCTCAGTAAGAATCCAGACTTTCAGCAGAGGAATCTAAGTGCTTCACCAAGATGTGTCAATTATTTCAAGATGACAGGTATTCGATTCCCAAATTCATCAGTGGGGGCTAAAAATGTATTGGTTCATCAAGCAAAGCACATTTCTGGAAGCACTCTCACCATTTGGGAATCAAATAATAATTGCAATACCAACACCTTGACTTTCTAATGGAATTTTTCAGGAGCTAAAGGGTTTTGACACATTCCCCCAACAACCCACTCTCAGATTTATCTTCTTTGTAGGCTTTTGCAATAGTAAAGGTACTGGTTTTATTTTTCCCATTTTGCAGAAGAAACTCAGATTCTCAACTCAGAAGTTGAGTGACTTACATAAGCAAAGCATGCTGGAGGCAAAAAATAGAGAACAGCTCTTTCACTGTGAAGCTCCAATCACTTGACTATACAGCTTCAGCAACATCACTCCTTGAATTCAAGCCCTGAGCTGGCCACTCTGACTTTACAGAGAAGAGTAAGCTAGAGTCCCCATTCTCAAGGGACTTCCACAAAATTCAGTGGAAGAACCAAATGTTAACAATAATTATAAAACAGCATGTGAGTGTGAAAAGAGAAGCATATAGAGGGGTGGGGAGAGAACAGGCAGTCTCCTCTCTATATTAGTTGGGAGAGTGAGGGTCCTGGTGGAGATGACAACTGATGCGGGCTTTGAAGCATTCACAGGAGTTTACTAGGTAGGTAAAATGAAGGTAGGCACTCCAGGGTGAGAAAATTTCATGTACAAAGGCATGGTGGTGGAAAGAGTCAAGGATGTTTAGCAGCTTGCTAGTGTCATTGCCGTATACCCATCACCAACCTAATCAAGCAGAAGATTTTGTGTTTGTGAGGAGAGAGATTGAGTGTTCCAAATAAGCTGGGAAGTCTTGAAGGGGGGCACGATGTTGAACTGAGTCTTGAAATAAGTAGGGAGCATGGATATGTTTCAGGAACACCCTCCCCCAACCCCACTTCTGAGTTTCTCTTGAGGCATGCCTACCAATTCCTCACTCTTCTGGTCCTCCTCCTTCCCACCACCAGAGGTCATTAAGGATCCTGTTGGGCCTGGCTGACTCTGGATGGCTGAATGTAGGCAGCTCAGTCCTGGAAGGGGCTGCCCGGACTTCCTAACCCTAACATGGATGCCCTCCTACCACCCCCAACGTATCTGTCTGCATCTTCTCATATCTCTTTTGTGCAGAGTAGAACAACAGAAATGCAAAGAGGCCCTTCTGTGGAAAGGGAGTTTGTAGGAAGCTTCTTTCTTCTCTCCAGGGCCCTAGCCTTTCTCTAGGCACACACTGATGCCTTTCTCCTGGGGAGGCCTCCCCTCAGCTCTTAATCAGGGGCTGCACTTCAGTTCTTTCCAGAGCCCACTGTGGATTTATGATTTAATTTGTGTGTAAGGCACTAAGAAATGATTTCAGGGCTGGTCACTTAAGAAATGATTAAAGACCATCATTTCAAACCCACAGCACTCCCTAGGGGAAAAGAAGCAGTCTGAGACAGAAGGAGGTGTTAATAATATGCTGAGATGGACATGTGGCAGGGGATGCCAGTCACCTGGGGAAGACAGAGGCAGGGAGGGCAAGGCCCAGCTGCCTCATTGCTGTGAGCTGTGTGTGTGCTGAGGAGCACTGGGCAATGCTGAGAGGCCTGGGTCCTCAGGACAAGATGAGACACCCGCATCAAACATTCGTGATGCTATCTTTGTCCAGACAGGCAGATTCCATTTGAGGCAGGCACAATAAAAAACCAGGCTGTCTCCATTCCTTGGCATCTTTACAATCTCAGAGCAGTAAACCTGGGCTCCAAGGTGGGTGATTCCAGTTGGGAGAAGGAAGCAACCACTCATAAAGGCTTCAGCCCTCCAGAAGCTTTCCATGTGTTGACATCGACCAGAAACCTGCATGCAAGAGTTCTAAATCACTCTTGATATCTCTTCCAAGAGAACAGCCAAATGTCTCACTGCACCAGTTTATGTGGTGTGGCTATAAAGTTCTGAGACCAGGTAATGAACTTGGGAAGACACGCTTAGCTTCCCTTCAGGAATTCCTCAAAGTCAGGGTTGCTCTCGTTGCCTCTTTGTGTTAATCAACTAACTCAGCCATTGGAGAACATAGGTGAGCCCTAGGCCAGGTCTGCTCGTGGCTGCACAGATAAGGGGTCATTTTTATTAAAGCCAGTGGCTCAGAATGTTGCAGAAGACAGCAATGGGTCAATGAAATTCACCCTGAATACTGACTCTGAATACCCAGGTTCCAGAATCAGTTCCTAAACCCTTGCTACCTGTGAGGTTGTAGCCTCTCTGAGCCACAGCGAACTCATCTGTGAAATGGGGATAAGGAAGGTAAATAAGAGCAATTCCCTCACCTTTGCTGTTTATTGGTGAACACATACAAGGCTTGATTTTAGTGTTCATTACAGCTCCTACGTCTGCTTATCTGGGCCTATCAAACATCCATGATGATAAGTGATACTTTGACTTTTGTAAGCTTCTTTTATTATGAATAGCAAAAACAACTGCAAGTGTACATTCTCATTCATGTTCTACAATATCTCGCAATAGAAGGACCGTGGAGCTGCTGGGTAGAACCATGGAGAGGCCCCTGGGAATGAGGGAGCTGAACCTCAGCCAGCTCCGCAGCAAATGAGTGTGACTCACCTTCTCTGGACTGCAATTGCCTTCTCTGTGAAATGAATGGTTAGATTAAACGCATTCATCTGCCATTCCTTTAACACAGGCTCGCTCTCTGTCATTCATTCATCATGCAGCCAGTCAGCACACACCTCCGTTAAGCAAGGGTCCTATATGACACAACAGCCAGCAAGGTGCAGTCCTTGCCACAAGGAGCTTCTCATGCCCTGACCTCAAAGACTTCTTCCAGCTCCACAAGGCTAATCTAACCATGGGCACTGTCTTTTCTAGGCTATACGGGTGGGTGAGCTGAGGCACCCAGAAATTAAAGGATGTGCTCACCCAGCGTGTCAGAAGCAAGGTGGAGACTCAGCTCATCAGGATTTGGGCCTCCTGGAGAGATTTTCCCATTAGTGTGCAGGGCATCTGCATCAATAATGATACCAACCATAATGAAGATAAATATTTTACAATAAACTGTCACTTTTTCACATGGCAAAAAGCTATTCCAATTAAACACACTTTGGTCTTTCTTTCCTTTACTTTTATTTCATTTTTCTTGGCATATCCCTAAGCTAAAGAAAAAAAAATCTATTCTTGAAAAGGCAGGCAGAGGGACAGCCCACTCCAACGAAGATTCTACCCACTGCCTCAGTAGCGATTTCACCATCCTGCCACCACAAACACACCTACTGAACTGTCATCATCACCTGCTCCTGGGAAGGGAGGGGGCCCCAAGGTGAGCCTGGAGCCTCATGTAAACCAGGGGCTCAAGAACTAGTCTGTGTTTTCTGGGCAGCTTGGGGATGGAGTGAGAGGGACAGAGGATACAATGGACTCATTTGGCCTCTATTATTTTTAATATGCAGGCCTTAATTAACATGTGTAGCACTAACTTCTACATACTACGCACAAAACTAAAAGCTCCAGTTAGAAAAATAGGAGAACAGCAGGTGGGAGTATCACCACCTTCTCCCACCTGCACCTCCTCAGCTTGGGAGAAGGTGTTCCTGGTGACAGAAATTAATCCCCCCTCCATCCACCCCCCTTATTCTCACCCTCAGTCTCATTTCATGCCATTTCTGCTGGGATCCGAGCCTTGCCCTAATGGCTTCATCCTCTCTTCTGTATTTTCAACCTGTCTATTGGACTTTTCCTGTGGACAGCCCAAGGCAAATGTCTCAAAGCCTGTTGCTTCCCTAACCCTCCCTCCCTTCCCACATCCAACTGTCACCAGGTCCTGTCATCTCTACATTCTGAGCTATTGTTAAATCTCCCTCTTTATATACCTGCCTCAGCCAGGCCTTCCTCTTGTCACTAGCTCCCTAATTTCCCCCCTGCTGCTTTCTCCTCTGTACACCTGCCAGAGATCCCACAACACAGATCTGACACTGCCCTTTCCCATCTAAAACCCTGAGGGCTCCCCAGCCTTCTCAATGGAGCAATGCCCTGATATGACTTTTCTACAGCTGCTCCGATGGGATCATCAGGCCGTGCTCACTTTTCCAGTCTCTCCCTGTCCCAGCCTCCCAAATACCATCTAGAATTCCAGGCAAATGGAAGACTGGCCCCCGGTGAACACAGCTGGACATGGCTTTCTGGCTTCCTCTGCCTGGCTGCCTGAGGAGCTCCCATCCACATGCAGAATCGCTCAGGCCCCTCACGCGGAAGCACTTCCTGCTTTGTGCCAGCTCTTGACTTCCACATGCCTCAATTGCAGAACGTCCCACACTGGGTATGACTGCTCACCTGCTTGCCTCCCCTGCCAAACTGCTCCCTGCCCCCAGTACCCTATGAATCAGCCTGCCAGTACCTAGACAATACTCATGGACTTGTATTAAATAAGCAGAAACTTGGGACTAGACAAGTGAGACTTTCAAGAGCTCTTTTTTACTTTTCCCTACTATGTGACTTATACTCTTCCAATATTTTGCTCACATGAATCCCACTATCTGGGGTGTCCTTCTCTCCCATCTCTAAACCTGAAATGTGTCCTATTCTCTATAGCTTAGCTCACATTCCATCCTATCCATGAAAGTATCCCTCTTTTTCCAGTTGGCATGTCTCCTTCCAGAATCCCCTTAGCACTGTCCCTATGGGATGTGGAATCTGGGAGCCCAGGTATAGACCCTCTCAAGAGCTATGTGGTGACCACAGGCAAGTCACTAACTTCTCTAAGCCTCAGGATCCCCATCTGTAAATTAAGAATGTGATAATGCATGTACAGTGATTTGCATGGCAAGTACTCAGAAGAGTTAGTTCTTCATCATCATTATCATCATCATCATCATTTGGTCTCTCAAGAAACTCTTTTGAGAGCACAGCCTGTAACAAGTTTATCTTTGCACACTTCTGTGTCCAAGGTCCTGCCCAGCCCACGTGGCTGTTTCAAGTACTTGTTGAACTGAGTTAATTGTAAGACTGTATATCTGCAATGGTTCTTTGGCTCTCATGTCTGTCCGTGGTGCCCCTGCAGTTCTCCCATGGAACATGGCTTCCCCAGTCTCTTCTCTCAGTCTTGACCCAGTTTTAAGGTCCTTTGGGGACAAGCCACATTTCTTGTAAGCCTCTGAGTCCTGCCTACCCTGCCAATCACCCATGCTGGGAAGAGCCTGCATTTCATGCCTCCCAGCCTGGGCCTTCTGCTTGGATCTCCCCACTCCTGCTGCCGTTCCATCTGCCTGACAGGGAAGCATACACAGCCCTCCTCCTTTTCTTCTCCTCTTTCCCTGCAGAAGCTATGCAGCTCTGTGTTTTCTACCCACAGCAAATTGGTGAGCATTCTGTGCCCTCTTGCTGTCCTGATGTTGGCCCTGCCTCTGCATCCATGATCATTGCCCTTTAGGTATGGAAGGGGTCACATCCACATCAGTGGATTGTCTGCTGGCAAATCAGCCCCATTATACTCCTCTCAGGCTCAGAGGGGCTGGAAACATGTAAGCCATATTTCCCAGAATACCAGCCTCTAGGGGTCTGGGTTACAGTCCACCAATAAGAAGCACTCCTACCAGACACAGGAGGTGAAGAGAGCAGAAGCTCCTTGGGCAGCGGTGGCGAGCAGCCCACGGGTTTTGGCAGACATGACATTTTGCAGTAACCTCCAGGTTTTTTCTATGCACTACTTGCCTCAGCACTAGAAGCACTGACCATCCCTGCCAGGGTCTTCTGGCTACTGGCTCCCTAATAATTAGTGGCCAACCTAAAAGTCCTCAGTGGCCTATACTAACCTTTGTCTCTCCATCCTCATGAGATTTTTGTAAGCCCCTTTAGCAAATCTGATTCTACTCAAAAACCCTGGAATATTTTTACATAAACTCCCTCCACCTTCCATACACATGGTTAATACACAGCTTTTTTTTTTCTAAAATAGGTTAAAATAATTATCCCCAAAGACTTAAGCCGCACATTCTGAGAACTTGTGAGGAACATATTCAAAGGTACCAAGACTATGAAATTCCTCAAAGACTCCACATGCTCTGGTGATGACAGAGGAGAAGGTAAGGTAGAACCCTGAGCTAACCTCCTCCTTCTTCCACCTCCCCTCCCCTCCTTCACTTGATTCTCCTCATGTCTCTAGATGGAGATAGGATGGAGATTTGCAATGGAGGATGCCTGTCTGAACTGGAAGAGGCTGGATGTAAAAGCAATAGTCAGTGGTGAATATTCAGTGGTTAAGTTCCAAGCACTGTGCTAGAGGCTGTACAGGAATTATATCACTCAACTCTCAAAACAACACAATAGCAATGCACAATAATAACAGTGAATAACCATCATGGGCAAGGACTTGCTCTGGGTGGGCACTGTGCTAAGGGCTTAGCCATATTGTCATGTTGGATTCTCCCACTAGACTATGAGGTAGGTGCTTTTACTATACCATTTCACAGATGCAGGAACCAAGCTACAGAGAGGTTAAGTAGCTTACCCAAGCCTGATCAAAGTACAGGGAAGGTGTGGTTTGAAGCTTTCGACCGTGACTTCCACCCATTCTCAATAGCACTCAAATCCTAAAGATGCCAAATTGTCCCACTGCCACCACCCCAGTCTCTGAACCCCTCTCACACCTGCTGTCCCCCCTCTCCTCCAGGGCCACTCTCCCCTCAGACTATTCAATCTTGGACCTCTGATGGTGCTACCTTTGCCCCACCCCCAAGTGTCCCCAGGGGTAATCTGACTGGAGCAATTCACCCTTTATCAATAAGAAGCTTTCACTTATCTCAGAAACAATTTCCTTTCAAAAGAATCTGATTAACCTTGTCCTTAGCCATAAGAGTTTTGGTTTGGAGCAGAATTTCTCCTCCTGCACCCCTCCCCCTTCTCTCTGGCCCCACTTTTTCCCTTCTGAAATCTTGCCCTTGGGCACTCTACCTCCTCTGTGAAGCCTCCTTCTGAGCCCATGATTTTGCCCTGCGGAGAGCATCACACCTGGACCAGGCTTTGCAGGAATACCTCGCTTCCCCAGGAGACTCCTCTCTCCCCTTTCTCCCTTTCCCAAACTTACAAGTAACAGCTAGGGAGAAGTGTGCAGGCCAGGGAGGCAGCGTTGCCAGTGACAATCGCAAGAAGTGTGGTGGAACATTAGCCCATCCCTCATTATCGACTAAAGCCACCTCAAACAAACAGGATCTCTGTTAAAACAGTGCACTTGCTACAGAGATGCACTGCCACACCTCCTCATCCAGCCAGGGGCACCCCTAAGTTCCAGGTACCCCGCTGGACACAGGAAATGGACTTGGGATGGCCATGTCTACTCAACACTCCAGTCGCCCCCATGTGTTAGAGAATGGAGATAACTGGGGTGAAGGGAGGCAGGGAAGGGGAGAACAGCAAAGCTACAGTGAAGAGAGAGCCAGGTCTCTGGATTCCTCTGCAGTGCCTCTGAGAGAGGGTACCCAGGAATGAAAATTAGCGTACATACAACCACACACTCACAAATTGCAGAACCATTATTTTGTAATTTCCATAACGAGGCCTTTGGAATAACAATCAAGCTGAAGGAAAAGAGAAGGAGAGCTGCCACGAGGGAGCTCAGGACTGCAGGACTCCACTATGTGATGATGGCTGGGCTCTAGGAAGTGAGGTGCTTATGGAGGCCTACTCCCAAACCAGGTTTTAGAGGAGCCTTTCAGAGTGTTTGCACTAATGGGGTCAGGGGATCTGTGGCAGCAACAGCAGGTAGAAGTCTCTACATGAACCAGTTGGATGGAGGCATGGGCTCCATTTAAATTGAGGAATGAGCCCCTTTTTGAGGAAGGGTATGGGCCTCAATTGGATAAAGGGGCATATATTTTGTTTGAATGAAGGCAGAAGTCTCCTCATGTGGCACCAACTGAATGCAGGCATGGGTATCCATTTGGATGTAGGCATGGGCCCAGAAATATGTCATCATCACTCTGTAGGCTCAACACTCCATGATCAACTCATTCTAGTCTTCTGGTTTATTACTGTCTAAGCCTAAGAGAGGCATTAATCCTCTGAGAAGATGCGATCATTGGTAACTGTTTCGTGTTTCTTTGGTTTTTGGGTTTTTTTTGTTGTTGTTTTTTGTTTTTTGTTTTTTGCTTGTTTTTACTTATGTCCATGATTTCCAATACATTCCTAACCCAGAACTATTTGGGCTTAACACTGTGATGCTGGGTGCTGGATATTGGAGCATTGTGCTGTCTGCTCACAAGAACTCTTATCCCAATGACCTCCCAATGAGGTTACTGCAGTTATAGAATCCCAATGAGGTTACTGCAGTTATAGAAACCAGAGGAAAGGAAAGAGGACTCAGCAAAGGGCATGAGCCTGCCAAGTTCTATGCAAAGTTCTCTGTCTAGGAAGCTAGGCGCATAGTACGTGCTCAGAAAGTGCAGGTTGAATATCAAGGCATATGAGAGATGTTAAAATTTCTTTGGAATTTTGAGATTCCTTTGTCACTGGAATTTTTTGGGCCCAGGCCCCTCTTTGCTATGATCCCTAAGAAAGATGCATGACTAGGTTTCTCTGGACACAGCATGTGCCAGATCCCAAACTCCCTCTTCCTCTCTCTTTCACAGATTGTGCTGGCAATGCCTTTCTCTGTCCATTTGTCCATCAGCACACAGGTCTTACAGACCATTCTTTCAAAAGATCCCACCCATTTGGCTGTGGCCACAGAAGGTGGTAGTTTTACAGTGTTCAGTGCAGAGGGCGCAAAAGGGTGGACAGATCTGCTGGCCCAGGTTTCTACCTGTCTGCACATTACTAATGTAGGATCTGGGTATGCAGCTGGTCTTTCTTGGCATCTGGGGCTGGGGTTTGGGCTTGGGGTGCCCTGCCCAGCATGGTTCTTCTCCCTCCAGGAGACAGGCAGCCTCAGGCCCCTTGGGGTCTCAGAACACTCCCTTGGGAAGACTCATCCCTCTCTTCCGAGGGAGGAGACATCAGCTTCTTCTCTTACTCCTTTCCATACTCCTCCCCCTGCCAGGCACAGTAGATACACTTGTCCGAAGGCCTGAAGTCTTCTCACACTGGGCCTTTAAGAGTCTGGCCTCTTACCCCATCAAATCTACCCTTGAGCAGGAACCTGGCGGAATGCAGGAACTGAGATAACTGTGATTGATTCTCAAACTTTGAATAACTTACTTTACTCTCTGGGCTGCAGTTCCATCATCTGCAAAATGGAGTGGTAATAACAGCACCTACTTCAAAGGATTTTGTGACGATTAAACAAATCAATGCTATCACATGCTTTCTATAGAGTCTTCCACATAATAAGGGCTCCAAAATTAGGGCTGCTTTATACATGCAAGTAAATAACTAAACCAATGGCAAAGATCAACCATCTGGTAGGGGGGATGTGAGGGGAGCAAAGTGTGTCTTGATTCTCAAAATCTAGCAAAGTCAACCACAAATGCCTTTGCAGCTCCTGAGCTTCCTACTTCCAGTCATTGGGTTGTGGCCCTGGAATGGGCCTTCATGGGTCTGCTCTAGTCCCTCCTGTAGCACCAGGATGTGCCATGTATGCACCTCAGGGTCTTTATGTTTCCTCTCCACCCATGTCCCACATGCTGTTCCTTCAGCTCCTGCTACCCCACCCTTCTCTGTTCAGTAAGCTGCTTCTACCACGTCTTCCTCCTACCTAGGTTTGAGACCATCTCCCAACAACTCTAAGCCCAGCCATCCATGGCCCAGTGATGTACACTAGAAAGCAGGGCATGTTCATCAGAGGACCTAGGCTTCAGAACAACAGAGTGGGTGAGAGGGATGGCTGACATCAGAGCAGGGAGAGGGGCAAGTCTGTGACTGCAAGTCAAAGGCATGGTGGCTGAGGGGTTCAGAGAGCAGGAATGGTCCCAGATATGTGGGTGAGAAAGAGAGAACAAGCCTGGGAGCAGGATATTGTAAGCTGATGCTGCCCAAGACTGCCACTCCTGCAGAAGGGAATGGCAGGTCCTCAAACCAGTGGCCTGCAGCCTTCCCTGGAGGCTGAGACTTGTCCCACGGGGTCCTAAGCCCACTCTCCCCTTCTCTCCCTGTCCCTGGTTCCTTTGGCAAAATGCATTCTGGAATCTACTTCTCTTTCTTTCTTTTTTATCTTAAGCAGTTTTATGGAGGTATAATTAACATATCATAAAATTCATTGTAAATTATTCAATGAATTTGAGTAAATTTATAAAGTTCAATGATTCTTGGTAAATTTGTAGAGTTCTCACCACAGTCAAATTTTAGAGCATGTCTACCACCCCGTAAATGTCCCTCAGGCCCCATAACTGCTCCTACCCCTAATTCTAGGCAACCACTGATCTACTTTCTGTTTCTGTGGATTTGTCATTTCTGGACATTTCTAGGACTCATTCAACATTTTCAAAATCTGGCTTCAATAACTTAGCACAATGTTTTGGCATTCATCCATAGTGTAATGTGTGTCAGTATTTCATTCCTTTTTACTGATGAACAATATTCCATTGCATGGATATACCACATTTTGTTTATCCATTCACCAGTTGATAAACATTTGGATGGTTTCCACCTTTTGGCTATTATGAATAATGCTGCTGTGAATATCTGCATGCAAGTCACTTCATAGACATATGTTTTCATTCTCTTGAGTAAAAAACTTAGGAGTGGAATTGCTGGGTCATATGGTAAACTTATAATTAACTTAAGAAACTGCCAAACTGTTTTCCAAAGCAGCTGTACAATTTTACATTCCCAGCAGTATTGTATAAGACTTCCATTTTTGAATTTAAAATTATATCCATTCTAGTGAGTGTAAAGTAGTATATCATTGTGTTTTTAATTTGCATTTCCCTACTGACTAATGATGTTGGGCATATTTTCATGTGTATAAAAATCATTTGTGTATCTTCTTTGCTGAAATCCCCATGCATATTTTTGCTCATTTTTAAACTGAGTTATTTGACTTTTTACTAATGCATTTAAGGGTTCTTTATATATACATATATATATATACACACACACACATATATATGTATATATATACACACATATATATACGTATATATATACACACATATATACATATATATACATATATACACATATATACATACATATATATACACATATATATACATACATATATATACACATATATATACATACATATATATACACACATATATACATACATATATATATATACACACATATATATATAGAATATAAGTCCCTTATCAGATAAATGATGTACAAATATTTTTCTCAAATCCAATTTACCAATGTTCCACCTATGGATTGTGCTTTTGGAGTCATATCTAAGAAATCTTTGCCCTAAGGTGAAAACATTTTCCTAGAAATGTTATAGTTTTTGTTTTTCCTTTTAGGTCTATGATCCATTTGGAGTTAATATTTTTATATGGTGTGAGGTAATCTTGTTTTTCCTGCTTATGGATATCCAATTGTTTCAGCACTTCCAAATAAACACCAGGAGGCCATCTCTTGGGATGGTTTCCAATCACTGATGTGACTGACCATCTACTCATCCATCCCCAACTGCTTTAAATAGGAGAAAGGGCTAACATTACCTACAGGTGCCAAGACATTTTCTGGGACTCTCCATCATGCAAGCCCCTTGCAGGTAAAGAGCATCTCTCCTCCTTCATAGAGTGGCCTGTCCACTGTCCACACTCAGTAAGAATTAGCAATGGCAGTGATTAAGAAGAACTGTGAGTCTGATGGAGTGGAGACAGGATAGTAGCCTCCTGCCAGCTGCTTCTCTCTTTCTACCACCTAGGGACAGAGAAGAGCTGTGGATGATGCCATATAAGCCACCACACCCTATTATCAGCCAAGCCCTTATTCCTGAAGAAGCACAAAGCCCATCAGCTCCTAGCTGTTGGTAGCTAGTGTGGGAGGCAGAAGAAAGAGACATTTCATCATCTTAAGATACCTCAGCAGGTCCATGGGAGCATCAGGTCAACAGGCCTTCTACCTGGATGCTTGGGTTGCATGATGAAACAGACGGGGAAATGGGGGCCCTGTAATTGGAGGGTGAAATGCAGACAACAGCTCAGCAGCAGGTCTGCTCATCAGATGGCTCATGGATTCTGGCTATTGATTCCCAGGCAATCTAACCCTGTGGTTGACAAAAGGGAGATGCCAGCAGACTCTGGCACTCTAGATGTCTGAATTCTCAGATGGGCAGGGCAGCTGGCAAGGTTGTCTC
Source organism: Pongo abelii (assembly GCF_028885655.2). Taxonomy (NCBI): domain Eukaryota; kingdom Metazoa; phylum Chordata; class Mammalia; order Primates; family Hominidae; genus Pongo; species Pongo abelii. The sequence goes on along the minus strand of NC_085928.1, from coordinate 144,562,061 downwards.
AGCCTCCAAAAAGCGCAACAGTGACAGGTGGTAGAGATGACTGAACAGGAATCCCAGGGCTGGTTAGGGATAGTTCAGACATCTAATCAACATGCTTAACGGCTCATACTTTGAAAGTGCTTATTGTATCCAGCACCTAGTCTTTCCTCCTTTGGAGACTACCAAAGAATCCCAGAAATCTTTCCTAACCTGGTTGGCACCTCCTGCTCCCACCAAACTCCAGGAAGTTAATAAAGAAAAACCACACAGGCAATGATAGGTGTATTACAGCGAGGGGTCCTTTCGAGCTGCTTGTTGGATTACGCATGGTAGGCTCTCACCCTGGCCTGTGAGTCTCACTCCTCATTTCCACCCCACCACCCCGATACTTTGCTTGCCCTCTCTGATGCTGCTTACATGGCCTTTACTTAGAGGTCACATGCAGTATGGAAGAAGGAGAGCTCCCCAAAATGTAAGGATTGGAAAGAGCCTTCATAATGACATAGTGCCACCCCTACATGTTCATATGGGAAAACTGAGGCCCAGATGGGGGGGGATGGCCCAAAGCCACAGTATAGGAGCTGGGGCCAAGACTAGGTAAGTGCAATTGCCTGTGGATCAGTGACCAACACCTTCCCAGGTAGGAAACACATCAGCAGGTTTCGATAACATATTTAAGATCTAATTAAAAATGGTGTGTTTAGTAGCAGATGGATAAAGGTATCCATAAAAGCAAGGCTTATGTTGTTCATTCAGTAAAAGTCCTAGGGTACTAAAGTCATACTCAAGCAGTAGAATTAACCCTAGAACAAAATCATACAACATTTTTCCTTGTAAAATCTGGGACTACAAAGTCTGGAGTGGAGAAAAAAAAACCTGAAAGCGTAGAGACAATTCTAAACTTGCATTTATTCAATTTCTCATTCATTCAACAAATATCCATTGATTGAAATACATCAAGTATGTTTAAATCTATGAGCTAATGATGATATTTAAACACTCCACTGATTAACTGGAGAATATAGAGAACAACTCATTATTTTGAAAACTGATCAAGAGAGAGAATCAAGCATTTATATGCCTTTCTTATACAAACCATACCTAAATAAGGGCAATTTTCTTCTTACAAAATATTTCAGTTAATATATGCAGAAAGAATGATAGAATTGGAATAGTAACATTTTGCAAATCCTAATGAAAGACTGGATCTGGACAATGAGAATCAACATCCCTAACATCAACATCACAGAGAGAAAATCAGACATGATGTGCCTCCATGGATGAATATGAAGTTGAAGTATTCTTTCCAAATAAATAAGCCGAATCTTATCAAACTCTTTATTTCCCATTTACAGAAATTGCAGAGGACAGAGGAACACGCTAAACACCACCACTGGAATGCAACCAGCAAACTCAGACTATGGAACACTCCACAGGACAAACAACCTGGTTTCTTAAACAAATAGATTTCAAGAAAAAAAAAAGAAAGGGAGAAAACTATAAATTAAAAGAGACTAAAAAGAGATAATAAACCCACTGCAGTTTAAGGAACTTCTTAGCCTGATTCAAATAAACTTAAAAAAAAAAAAAAGAGAGACAGAGACATTCAGGATATTTTGAACACTCTCTGCATATTTGATGATATTCGGAGATTATTATAAATTTGCTTAGATGTGATAATGGTATTATGGTTATTTACCCTAAAGAATTCTTATCTCTTAGAGATATGCTCTGAAATATTTACTGATAAAATGATAGGATGTCTTGAATTTGCTTCAACATAAGGAATTAGTTAAAGCCAGATTGGTATTGGTTTGATAATTGCTGAAGCTGAATGATGGGTAAAAGTGAGTTTGCTATACTACTCTCTCTACTTTTGCATGTGCTTGAAATTTTCCATTATAAATATGTTAAAAATACTTTTGTGAACTCCTACTAGGTGACAGGTGCAGAGGATGCGACAGCAGGTTTTGATAATAAAATAATTCAAGATGTAATTAAAACTGTTATGTTCAGTAGCAGATGGATAAAAGTATCCATAAAAGCAGGGCCTATGTTGTTTATTCAATAAAACCCCAGAGTACTAAGAAAATACTCAAATAGTAGAATTAACCCTAGAAAAAAAATCATACAATGATTTTTCTTATAAAATCTGGGACTATAAATTCTGAAAAGAAAAAAAAAAAACCTGAGAGCCTATAGGAAGTTCTTAACTTGCATTTATTCAATGTCCCATTCATTAAACAAATATATATTTGGTTGAAATGCATGAAGTATGTTTAAATCTATGAACTCATGATGAGACTTAGAATAAATACCCCCTCTGATCAACTGGAAAATGTAGGGACCAACTCAAATCAAGCAAAACAGATCAAGAAGAAAAAAGAGCAACACTCTCATGGAGCTTCCATTCCAGTGAGAGAAAAGAAGAAAGATGAGACAAACAATAAATAAACAACTGCACAAGAAGGTTTCATATATGGATTCATCTTATAGAAAGTAAAACAGGATAAAATGTGGTAACAAAGATGGAGAAGAGAGGGCATGTTAGACTGCAAGGTCAGAGCCAGCCACACAAAGAATCAGGAAATAGCTTTTGAGGCAGAGGAAGTGACATGTGCAAAGGCCCCCAGGCAGGAGTGAGGCTGGTGGTGGGGATCGGTGGGAAGTCTGGTGTGGCTGCAGCTCAGAGACTGGGCAGAGTGGAAGGAGCCACCGTTGGAGAGCAGAACGGAGTCAGGTTCCAGAGGGCTGGTAAAAAATTTGATTTCATTATAAGTGAAATAAGTCACTTGGGGGGGCTTAAAGTGGCTGATCTACTTGAGTGTTTGTTTGTTTGTTTTTGAGATGGAGTCTCACTCTGTCACCCAGGCTGGAGTGCAGTGGCATGATCTTGGCTCACTGCAGCCTCCCTCTCCTAGGTTCAAGTGTTTCTCCTGCCTCAGCCTCCTGAATAGCTGGGATTACTAGTGCTCACGCCACCACACCCAGCTAATTTTTTGTATTTTTAGTAGAGATGGGGTTTCACCATGTTGGCCAGGCTGGTCTTGAACTCCTAACCTTGGGCCTCAGGTGACCCACCTGACTGGGTCTCCCAAAGAGCTGGGATTACAGGTGTGAGACATCACACCTGGCCTACTTGTGTTTTTTAAGCCATTCATCTGCCTGCTATGTGGAGTGGTCTGTAGAAGGCAAGAACAGACGTGGCAGCTGGAACTTATTCTGGAGATAGAGCTGAAATAATGTGCTGGGGGACTGGGGGCAGGGCTGGGAAAGATGTTGAGCAGAGGAATCAAGAATGGCCTAACTTTTCTTCATTCAGCAACTGGATCTGTGGTGGTGATATTTATTGAGATGGTGAAAAGTTGGGAGCAACCAAAGTGAAAAAGGAAATCAAGAGTTCAGTGTGGGATGCACTCAGTTTGAAATGTCTATTAGCCACCCGGGGGAGATGTCAAGTCAGCAGGTGAGTGTACGTCTGGAGCTCAGGTCTGGGATGGAGATGTAAATTTTGGAGTCATTAGTGTACAGATGGCATTTACAGCCATGAGTTTTTTCACTCATCATCAAAATAAAGCACTAAGGGGAGGTCACCCAGAACTTCAAAGGAAATGGTGCTGGAGCAGAAAGAGTGTCAAACTGCTTTAAATTTTCTGTCCCCAGGGCCCACAATGTAAGACTCCACACATTCTGGTCCAGCACTTTATGTCATCACATAACTGCAGCTTGCCTTCAGGAGCTCTCAGAAGCAGCCACCTAAATCCTTTCCCCAGTGCAGCATATTCAACTCCTACGCTTGTTTTCATCTTACGAAGACTTTCTACCTCTCACATTAGCTGGAAATGATCTTTGCCTCCTTTGAGCTCCCAAATCTGTACCTGTCTTTTTCTGAGATCTTACTGTTCTCAGCCTAAACCTAAAATTACCTGGGTCCAGTCACCCCTGATATTCCCAGGAGTAGAGATTGTAAGGTTTCACCTTTGCATCCCAGCACAAAGGAAATCAGTGTGTGGAACCTGGGTCTCCTTAGTGGTTCTACCAGCAAAGCCTTCTACATTGTTGAAGGTTTAAAAGCCTTGTGCCATAGCAGAGTGAAATCAGATCAGCAAAGGAAGACTGGCTTGATGGATCTCCTTAGTCCTTGAGGGGGACAGTATTTGAGGATACTTTGCTCACTCCATAAAAGCTTCCAGGTTGAGGAGGAGGAGCATATACCAGAGAGACCACCCATCTGACTCTCCCTGGCCAGAGTGACGCTGTAGTATAATGAACACTTGACCATGCACATCATTTTTTACTATGTGCAGAATAAGAGCTTATGATCTGATCTCCCTTTGCATCTACTTGTTGCAGTTACAGAGCTTTCTCTTCTATGCCCGATACTCATTCTGACCCTACCATCCACCACATAACTCTCAACACTTACTTTAGGAATGCAATACAATGAAATATTTGTCTTAAAATGTCTAAAACCTAGGAGTTAAACAGAATGCAAAAAGGATACATTATAAAATTATTAATGAAGTATAAATTAATTAAATTGTTACTGTGTATTATTTTTTCCTTCATTACGATTATTACCTACCCCATCCCAAATTCCTCATAATAATAAGCAAATGCCCTGGACTGATGAAAAAAGAAAGGTCATTTGCACAGTGGCCTTGCAAGTCCCTTTCTTACTTCCTTGAAGCTGGACTCATTCCCAAACACCAGGGCTCAGTTTCACAGTTCTGGCCAGTTTATAGTGGTCAGTACTGCAAGTAATGCTGGTGCGTTAAGTCTAGAGACACCCTGGCTTTCTACCTCTGACATGATCAAGCCCCAATGGTCTAAAGCAGGTCAAGTAAACTCTAGGGTTTCATAGAGTTTCATTGCTGCCCAACAGAGGAATGCAGGCAGCCCTGAACGTCAGACCAACCTGGAGTGAAGACTGGAAAACCTTACAGGACCAGAGTCCCTCTCCATAACCTAGGCCAACTTCATGGACTTTCTTAGGCAGCAACAGAGTGTGAAGCTCTAGGAGGCATAACCCTGTGTATCAGGTTGGATAACGTGGCTTGTGACCCACACAACATCACACAGATGAAAGTCCAGCTCCATTCCATGATGATGGTTTCATTTGCACTGTTTGAAATGGAAATAATTCAATAACTCTTCCATAGTTAAACACTGTGGAAGCTGCATAGCCATCCCCCTTCTATAGATTCAGGCTATGTGTTCCCAGAAAGGCTCTGAAAAGTCCTGCAGTAAAGACTTCTGTTTGTATTTGATTTAGTGAGTGTCAGTCATTTGACCAAACAGGTACATTTTCTCTCATTTCTATGGCAAACTTTTGGGGAAACACTACTTGATGCTGCCATAATCAAACCATTCTAGCTTTTTTTTTTCTTTTTAATCATGTATTGGTGGGACTCAAGTGATCATCAAAATTTGAACACAAGGTTATTGATGTCAAGCTTCAGAGCAAGTACTGAAAGCTCAAAGTGGTTCAGTGAGTGGTCTGGGATCACAAAGCTGGTTATAGTAAACTAGCAAGGGGATCCAGATCTCCAGAAACCAGGCCAGCACTTGGGCTCTGGAAGGATATGTATAGGTGAGCATGCCAGGCCTGAAACCCACAGAACCTGGGATCAGTTTCATCCCACCTGGTAAGGCCTCACCCAGCTGTGAAGCCGGCTTGCAAGCACATTCATGTTCATATGGCCTTTCTCATCAGGGGAGCCAGCACATTTCCCTGCCCTAGGACGGCTCCCATCAGTGCCTACTGCTACCGTAAGTCTTGTTCCAAACTGTCTTCCTTGGGGTCTGGGTTACTCCCCACGAACTCATAAAAGACTGTAAGCCTGACAGAAGAGTAGCAGAGAGTACTACGAAATCCTCTGCTCAGAACTTGCAAAACTGGTGACCCATATGCCTATTTGATTTGACCCAACTCAGAGGTTTTGTTTTGTTTTTAATTGAATTGATTGCTTAAGAGAGTGCAATACAAAAATTAACTCAAAATGGATAAAAGAGCTAAATGAAAAAAGCTAAAGCTATAAAAAAATTTTAAAAATCATAAGCATAAATGTTTATGACCTTGGATCAGGTAATGGGGCTTCTTAGATATGACACCAAAACACAAGCAACACAAAGGAATAATAGGTAAACTGGGTTTCATCAAAATTAAAAACTTTTGGCTGGGCACGGTGGCTCACGGCTGGCCAAAAGTTTTTAATTTTGATGTAACCCAGTTTACCTATTATTCCTTTGTGTTGCTTGTGCTTTGGTGTCATATCTAAGAAGCCCCATTACCTGATCCAGCAATTTGGGAGGCCAGGGTGGGCAGATCACGAGGTCAGGAGATCAAGACCATCCTGGCTAATGTGGTGAAACCCTGTCAATACAAAAAATTAACTGGGCATGGTGGAGGCGCCTGTAGTCCCAGCTACTCGGGAGGCTGGGGCAGGAGAATGGCATGAACCCGGGAGGCAGAGCTTGCAGTGAGCAGAGATCGCGCCACTGCACTCCAGCCTGGGCGACAGAGCAAGACTCAGTCTCAAAAAAAAAAAAAAAAAAAAAAAAAAAAAAAAAAAAAAATTAAAAACTTTTCTGCCTCAAAAACCACTATCAATAAAGTGAAAATACAACTCATAAAATGGTAGAAAATACATGTAAATCATATATCTGACAAGACAATAGTATCCAGAATATATAAAGAACACTTACAACAACAATAAAAAGACAAACCAATTTAAAAATGGGTAAAGAAATAGAACAGATAATCCCAACAGTCCCAGTAAACACATGAAAAGACGCTCAACATCATTAATAACTAAGGAAATGCAAACTGAAACCACAATATCACTTCATACCTACTGGGAAGGCTATAATAAAAAAAGACAGATATTAACAAGTATTGGTGAGGATGTAGAGAATTAAATCTTCATACATTGCTGGAATGTAAAATGGTATAGCCACTTTGAAAAACAGTTTGGATTGGTTCCCGATCATCATGGCAGATGGGAGGCAGGGCTAGATTGCAGCTCTGTCTTGGACAGACAGAGCAGTGGATGGAGGCTTGCATCATGAATTTTAGCTCCAGAATGACTGCAGGAATAAACCAGGAATCCCGAGAGGACCCACAGACACTCTGAAGGAAGTGACCTGCTCCTGCAGGAACTGGGAGACACTCCAACTACTGTGAGTGCCCAAACTGCAGAAGTGGGAAAGGGAGATCCTCTGACCCTGAACACACCCCCGCTACTGGGGAAACTGAAGGTCTAGCTTATGGGAGAAGATTCCGACCTTACCTGGAGCTGAGTCAATTTAGAGAGCCAAGCGAAATACAGGGGTAGAGGAAGTTGCAAGAAAGGCTCTGGGAGCCCACTGGGTTCCCCAAGCAGGCAATTCCTGCCTGGCACCACAGGGATCCTTCAGGAGGGCGGCCAGAGGCACTGGGAAAATGCCACAGGGAGAAGGAAGTCTCCAGCTGAACTTTGTAACAATATGAACTTGTTGAGAAGCCTCCTGGCCAGAACTCAGCGGAGGGTGCGAATCTGGCACGCAGACTCCACAGGCAGGGGAAGAACTAAAGCCCTTTTCAGCTGGGAGGCAGGTAGCCTGGGGCAAGTTCTTAGCCCTCCTTGCCCACTGCCTGAAAACAGACTCCGTGCTATTAGAGGGGGGATGGTAAGAGTGAGACAGGCCCTTCAGATTGTGTGGGAGCTAGGTGAAGCCTGTGACTGCCAGCTCTCCTCCACTTCCCTGACAACCTGCATGACTCAGCAGAGGCAGCCATAATCCTCCTAGGTACACAACTCCATTAACCTGAAAACCTCACCCCCATCCCCCACAGCAGCCACAGAAAGACACGCCCAAGGAGGGTCTGAGCTCAGACATGCCTAGCCCTGCCTCCACCTGATGGCCCTTCCCTACCCACTCTGGTAGCTGAAGACAAAGGGCATGTACTCTTGGGAGTTCTATGCGCCCCCTTCCCCACACTGGTGCCTCTCCATACTACCACAGCTGATGCTCTCTTGAAAGCACCACCTCCTGGCAGTAGGCCAACCAGCACAAAGATAGAACGTTAAACCACCAAAGCTAAGAACCCTCACAGAGTCCATTTCACCCCCCTGCCACCTCCACCAGAACAGGTGCTGGTATTCATGGCTGAGAGACTCACAGACAGTTCACATCACAGGACTCTGTGCAGACAACCCCCAGTACCAGCCCAGAGCCTGGTAGACTTGCTGGGTGGCTAGACCCAGAAGAGAGGTAACAATCACTGCAGACTGGCTCTCAGGAAGCCACATCCACAGGAAAAGGGGGAGAGTACTACATCAAGGGAACACACTGTGGGACAAAAGAATCTGAATAACAGCCTTCAGCCCTTTCCCTCTGACAGAGCCTACTCAAATGAGAAGAAACCAGAAAACCAACTCTGGTAATATGACAAAACAAGGTCCTTTAACACCTCCAAAAAAAATCACACTAGCTCAATGGATCCAAACCAAGAAGAAATCCCTGATTTACCTGAAAAAGAATTCAGGAGGTTAGTTATTATGCTAATCCAAGAGGCACCAGAGAAAGGCGAGGCCCAGTGCAAGGAAATCCAAAAAATGATACAAGAAGTGAAGGGAGAAATATTTGAGGAAATACATAGCATAAAGAAAAAACAATCAAAACTTCAGGAAACACTGGACACACTTATAGAAATGCAAAATGCTCTGGAATGTGTCAGCCATAGAAATGAACAAGTAGAAGAAATTCAGAGCTTGAAGACAAGGTCTTTGAATTAGCCCAATCCAACAAAGACAAAGAAAAAAGAATAAGCAAACATGAACAAAGCATCCAAGAAGTTTGGGATTTTGTTAAACAACAAAACCTGAGATAATTCGTGTTCCTGAGGAAGAAGAGGAATCTAAACATTTGGAAAACATATTTGGGGAAATAATTGAGGAAAACTTTCCCAGCCTTGCTAGAGATCTAGACATCCAACCACAAGAAGCTCAAAGAACACCTGGGAAATTCATTGCAAAAAGATCATTGCCTAGGCACATTGCCGTCAGGTTATCTAAAGTTAAGACAAAGGAAAGAATCTTAAGAGCTGTGAGACAAAAGCACCAGGTAAGCTATAAAGGAATACCTATCAGATTAACAGCAGATTTCTCAGCAGAAACCCTACAAGCTAGAAGGGACTGGGACCCTATCTTTAGCCTCCTCAAGCAAAACAATTGTCACCCAAGAATTTTGTATCCAGTGAAACTAAGCATCATATATGAAGGAAATATACAGTCTTTTTCAGACAAACAAATGCTGAGAGAATTTGCCACTACCAAGCCACCACTAAAAGAACTGCTAAAAGGAGCTGTAAATCTTGAAACAAATGCTGGAAACACATCAGAACAGAACCTCTTTAAACCATAAATCTCACAGAACCTATAAAACAAAAGTACAATTTAAAAAGCAAAAACAACAAGGTACACAGGCAACAAATAGCATGATAAATGGAATGGTACCTCACATCTCAATACTAACATTGAATGTAAATGGTCTAAATGCTCCACTTAAAAGATACAGAACTGCAGAATGGATAAGAACTCATTAACTAACTATCTGCTGCCTTCAAGAGACTCACCTAACACAGAAGGACTCACATAACTAAAACTTAAAAGGTGGAAAAAGGCATTTCATGCAAATTGACACCAAAAGCAAGCAGGGTTAGCTATCCTTATATCAGGCAAAACAAACTTTAAAAAGACAAAGAGGGATATTATATAATGGTAAAAGGCCTTGTCCAACAGGAAAATATCACAATCCTAAACATATATGCACCTAACACTGGAGCTCCCAAATTTATAAAACAATTACTAATAGACCTAAAAAATGAGACAGAGAGCAACGCAATAATATTGTGGGACTTCAATAGTCCACTGACAGCACTAAACAGGTCATCAAGACAGAAAGTCAACAAAGAAACAATGGATTTAAACTATTCACTTGGAGCAAATGGACTTAATAAATATATACAGAAGATTCCATCCAACAACTGCAGAATACATATTCTATTCAACAGCGCATGGAACTTTCTCCAAGATAGACCACATGACAGGCCACAAAATGAGCCTCAATAAATTTAAGAAAATTGAAATTATATCAGGCACTCTCCCAGACCACAGTGGAATAAAACAAAATCAACTCCAAAAGGAACCTTCAAAACCATGCAAATACATGGAAATTAAATAACCTGTCCTGAATGAGCGTTGGGTCAAAAACAAAATCAAGATGGAAATTAAAAAATTCTTCAAACTGAAGGACAATGGTGACACAACCTATCAAAACCTCTGGGATACAGCAAAGGCAGTGCTAAGAGGAAAGTTCATAGCCCTAAATACCACATCAAAAAGACTAAAAGAGCACAAACTGACATTCTAAGGTCACACCTCAAAGAACTAGAGAAATAAGAACAAACTAAACCCAAACCCAGCAGAAGAAAGGAAATAACCAAGATCAGAGCAGAATTAAATGAAATTGAAACAACAGTTTAAAACAAATACAAAAGATAAATGAAACAAAAAGTTTTTTGAAAAGATAAATAAAATTGATAGACCATTAGCAAGATTAACCATGAAAAGGAGAGAGATAATCCAAATAACCTCAATAAGAAATGAAACAAGAGATGTTACAACTGATATCACAGAAATACAAAAGATCATTCAAGGCTACTACGAACACAGTTATGCACGTAAATTCGAAAACCTAGAAGAAATGGATAAATTCCTGAAAAAACACGACCCTCCTAGCTTAAATCAGGAAGAATTAGATACCCTAAACAGGCCAATAACAAGCAACGATATCGAAATGGTAATTTAAAAATTACCAACAACAAAAAAGCCCAGGACCAGACAGATTCATAGCAGAATTCTACCAGCCATTCAAAGAAGGATTGGTACTAATCCTTTTGACACTATTCCACAAGATAGAAAAAGGTGGAACCCTCCCCAATTCATTCTATGAAACTGACATCACCCTAATACCAAAGCCAAGAAAGGACATAACCAAATAAGAAAACTACAGACTAATATCCATGATGAACATACATGCTAAAATTCTTAACAAAATACTAGCTGACTGAATCCAACAACATATCAAAAAGATAATCCACTGTGATTAAGTGGGTTTCATACCAGGGACATAGGGATGGTTTAACATATGCAAGTCAATAAATGTAATACACCACATAAACAGAATTAAAAACAAAAACCACATAATCATCTCAATAGATGCAGAAAATGCATTCAACAAAATCCAGCAACTCTTTATGATTAAAACTCTCAGCAAAATCAGCATACAAGGGACACACCTCAATGTAATAAAAGCCATCTATGACAAACCCACAGCCAACATAATAGTGAATGGGGAAAAATTGAAAGCATTCCCTCTGAGAATTGGAACAAAACAAGGATGCCCACTCTCACCACTCCTCTTCAACACAGTACTAGAAGTTCTAGCCAGAGCAATCAGACAAGAGAAAGAAATAAAGGACATCCAAATTGGTAAAGAAAAAGTCAAACTGTCACTGTTTGCTGATGATACAATTATTTACCTCAAAAATCCTGAAGACTTCTCTAGAAAGCTTCTAGAACTGATAAAAGAATTCAGCAAAGTTTCTGGATACAAGATTAGTGTACACAAATCGTTAGCTCTTCTCTACACCAAGAGCAATCAAGCAGAGAATCAAATCAAGAATTCAACCCCTTTTACAATAGTTGCAAAAAATAAAATAAAATACTTAGGAGTATACATAACCAAGGAGGTGAAAGACCTCTACAGGAAAACAATAGAACACTGCTGAAAGAAATCACAGATGACACAAACAAATGGAAACACATCCCATGCTCATGGATGGGAAGAATCAATATTGTCAAAATGACCATATTGCCAAAGGCAATCTACAAATTCAACACAATCCCCATCAAAATACCTCCAACATTCTTCACAGAATTAGAAAAAACAATTCTAAAATTCATATGGATCCAAAAAAGAGCCCACATAGCCAAAGCAAGACTAAGCAAAAAGAACAAATCTGGAGGCATCATACTACCTGATTTCAAACTATACTATAAGGTTACAGTCACCAAAACAGCATGGTACTGTTATAAAAATAGGCACACAGACCAATGGAACACCCATTGGTGAACAAAGAGAACCCAGAAATAAACCGAAATACTTAGAGCCAACTGATCTTCAACAAAGCAAACAAAAACATAAAGTGAGGAAAGGAAACCCTTTTCAACAAATCATCCTGGGATATTTGGCTAACCACATGTAGGAGAACAAAGCTGGATCCTCATCTGTCACTTTATACAAAAATCAACTCAAGATGGATTAAGGACTTAAATCCAAGACCTGAAACTATAAAAATCCTGGAAGATAACATTGGAAAAACCCTTCTAGACATTGGCTTAGGCAAAGATTTCATGACCAAGAACCCAAAAGCAAATGCAATGAAAACAAAGATAAACAGCTGGGACTTAATTAAACTAAAGAACTTTGCACAGCAAAAGAAACAGTCAGCAGAGTAAACAGACAACCCACAGAGTGGGAAAAAGTCTTCACAATCTATACATCTGACAAAGGACTAACATCCAGAATCTACAACAAACTCAAACAAATCAGCAAGAAAAAAAATAATAATCCCATCAAAAAGTGGGCTAAGGACATGAATAGACAATTCTCAAAAGAAATATACAAATGGCCAATAAACATATGAAAAAATGCTCAACATCACTAATGATCAGGGAAATGCAAATCAAAACCACAGTGCAACACCACTTTACTCCTGTGAGAATGGCCATAATCAAAAAATAAAAAAACGGTAGATGTTGGCGTGGATGCGGTCATCAGGGAACACTTCTACACTGCTGGTGGGAATGTAAACTAGTACAGCCACTATGAAAAATACTGTGGAGATTCCTTAAAGAACTAAAAGTAGAACTACCATTTGATCCAGCAATCCCACTACTGGATATCTACCCAGAGGAAAAGAAGTCATTATATGAGAAAGATACTTGCACATGCATGTTTAAAGCAGCACAATTCACAATTGCAAAGATACGGAACCAGCCCAAATGCCCATCAATCAATGAGTGGACAAACTGTGCTAAATACATGTATGTTTATTGCAGCACTATTCACAATAGCAAAGACTTAGAACCAACCCAAATGTCCAACAATGATAGACTGGATTAAGAAAATATGGCACATATACACCATGGACTACTATGCAGCCATAAAAAATGATGAGTTCATGTCCTTTGTAGGGACATGGATGAAGCTGGAAACCATCATTCTCAGCAAACTATCGCAAGGACAAAAAACCAAACACCGCATGTTCTCACTCATAGGTGGGAATTGAACAATGAGAACACATGGACACAGGAAGGGGAACATCACACACCAGGGCCTGTTGTGGGGTGGGGGGAGGGTGGAGGGATAGCATTAGGAGATATACCTAATGTTAAATGACAAGTTAATGGGTGCAGCACACCAACATGGCACATGTATACATATGTAACAAACCTGCACGTTGTGCACATGCACCCTAAAACTTAAAGTATAATTAAAAAAAAAAAAAGAAACTGTGATAAATATATACGATGGAATACTACTCAGCCATAAAAAAAGAATGAATTAACAGCATTCGCAGTGACCTAGATGAGACTGGAGACTATTATTCTATATGAAGTAACTCAGGAATAGAAAACCAAACATCGTATGTTCTCACTCGTAAGTGGGAGCTAAGCCATGAGGATGCAAAAGCATAAGAATAATACAATGGACTTTGGGGACTTGGGTGGGCAGTGCTCATTCATAAATGGGAGCTAAGCTATGAGGATGCAAAAGCATAAGAATGATTCAATGGACTTTGGGGACTTGGGAAAGGTGGGAGGGGACGAGAGATAAAAGGCTACAAATAGGATGCAGTGTATACTGCTCAGGTGATGGGTGCACCAAAATCTCACAAATCACCACTGAAGAACTTTCTCATGTAACCAAACACCACCTGTACTCCAATAACCTATGTAAATTTTTTTAAATGAGATCCAATCCTTTGCAACAACACAGATGGAACTGGAGATCATTATGTTAAGTGAAATAAGCCAGAAACAGAAAGACAAATATCACATATTCTCATTTATTTGGGGATCTAAAAATCAAAACAATTGAACTCATGGACATAGAGTAGAAGGATGGTTACCAGAGGCTGGGAAGGGTAGTGAGGGTGTTGGGAGGAGGTAGGGATGGTGAATGGGTCCAAAAAAAAAAAAAAGAAAGAAAGAATAAGACCTACTGTTTGATAGCAAGACAGGGTGACAATAGTCAATAACAATTTAATTGTATATTTAAAAATAACTAAAACAGTGTAACTGGATTGTTTATAACACAAAGGATAAATGAAATGCTTGAGGGAATGGATACCCCATTCTCCATGGTATGTTTATTTTGCACTGTATGCCTATATCAAACATCTCATGTATCCCATAAATAAAACACCTACTATGTACCCACAAAAATTAAAAATAAAAAAGTTTTAAAAAGAATGCTATCATAAAAAAACTGTTTGATAATGCTTCAAATACTTACACATTGAGTCTGCATGTGACCCAGAAATTCCAATCCTAGGTATATACCAAACAAAATTAAAAACATATGCCTTACAAAAAGTTACACATAAATACTTGCAGCAGCATTATTTGTAATAGCCAAAAAATAGAAATAACCCAAAAGTCCATCTACTGATGAATGGATAAACAAAATATGGTATATCCATACAATCAAATATTATTCAGTCACAGAAAGGAATAAAGCACTGACACATGCTACACAGAGACAATCTTAAACACATATGCTAAGTGAACAAGGCCAGTCACAAAAGATCACACACTGTGTGATTCCATTTATATAAAATGTCCAGAGTAGGCAAATCCATAGGGATAGAAAGTGGATTAATGGTCACCAGGGCTGAGGGAAGTTGGAAATGTTGTGTGATTGTTAACAAGTATGGCTTTCTTTTGGGGTTGAAGAAATGTTTTGTAATAAGATCATGGTAATGATTGTGCAGCTTTGTGGATATTCTTAAACTCATCTTAAAGAGTGAATTTTACAGTAAGTTAAATATATTTCAATATTGTCTGTTCTTTCAGAAACAGAAGATGAACACACTGGTGCACTCATCCCTTCCCTGGCCTTGCCTCTTGTTCCCTTTGCTAATCTACAGTGCTGGCTGGGCTCCTGCAGGCACTGTATCTGAGCATCAGTGGCCCAGATGGATTCTCATCTCTTACATCAGCACGCTGAGGCCCAAATGGGCCACGGGGACGTGCCAAAGGTCACGCGTTAGTGGTGGCAGAACTGGAGTCAGAACCTATATCTCCAACCTCTGGGTGTCTCAGGGCCTGTTCAGGTTCCCCAGGAGTTTAAGACCCTGGGATGCTATTTGGAGTGAAATGCATACTTTGTTGTGTCCAAATAATCACCACCTGCATCAAATCCCATTATTAAGCAAATATCCACCACACCTAAAACAGGTGAAAACCCTGTACCCATCACAGTCAACGAACTCCAACAGTCAAGGTGGAGACCCAGCAACAATTGCTTCCCAAAGCTCCCACTGGGTGCCTCACATTCCACTCTCCATGTAATCATTCTCCTGCCTTTCCCTCTCCCACTCCCTCCCCTCTTTCTCTCACCCCTTCTTGAATTGTTTCAAGCAGGTGGGAGTTCACTCCTCAAGTAATGGCAAATTGGAAGACCTTCCTGTAATGGGGTGAGCCGCCAAGGACCAACCCTCCAGGAGAAAAGTGACCCATGTCATAATATTCCAGATAACATGGTACTCAGGCACTCTCAGTGACACCTGAATTCCAAATGCCAGCTTAGTAGCTGTGAAGCAGTAAATAATTGTGTTTCACCCAGAAAGGGCTCCTTCTGTAATAAAATTTTTTCTACTTCAGAAGTAAACTTGTTGAGAAGTGGAACATAAGTTCCCCAGTTTTACCACAGAATAGAATCTGTACAGAAGAATCTGCTGCACGTTGGGGATCAACTTGATATGCTGTACATAGAAGACACACGAGAAATATTTGCTGATGTGATTTATTTGATAGTATCTGTCACACTTGATTTTCACAAGCTTGAATGAGTAGTTTAAAAACCAGTTGCTTTCTCCCAAACCCCTTCCCCAAATTGTATTCTGTGAGGTGTCATTGAGAGTTCTGAGAATAAAATCTTCCTACGGCAAATTAAGGTCAGGAAAAGGTTCATACTAAACCCTCCATTGGAGACTTAAAAAGTACACTGTAATATGAAAATGTTGGAGGAGCCCTGCAGGGAAGAAACCCACCTACAAGCCCCTCATCTGTATGAACATGAATCCCTTTCTGCAGAATCCCCACGTAGCCGAAGAGACAAGAGCTCTGTGGAGCAGAGGATGCTCTGACTGGGCCCCAGCTGTAGTGTGGGGAACAGTCAATGTTGAAGGAGCAGGTAAAGCTTCCCATGCTGGGGATGTTAGCAAGTGAAGTGTTTTTAAAGACTTTGAACTTGCCCATGAAGATAGGATGAGAAGGTTGAATGGGAGCACCCTCAGGATTGTGGACTGAGGTGACCCAACGACAGAGGTTTATGTGGACAGAGACCCAACGACACTGTGGAGACCTTTTATACAGCAGCAGGAGAGCAGTAACCTTGAGATCTGGAATGGTGGTAAAGACAAGCTAAATATACAGCCCCTATCACGGCCTGGCCCTCCTCCTCTCCAGGATACACAGAGGCCCATTCATAGCAGGGAAGGGACAGGAGAGGAGAGGTGGGCAGAGCTCAC
Organism: Pongo abelii; assembly: GCF_028885655.2. Lineage (NCBI taxonomy): Eukaryota > Metazoa > Chordata > Mammalia > Primates > Hominidae > Pongo > Pongo abelii. The sequence continues at coordinate 144,545,215 of NC_085928.1, read as the reverse complement.
TACCTGCCAGGCGGGCCGCCATTCCCATTCACAGCATGTCCCATAGCAGAGGGGTCGAATATTAGTGCTATGATTCACCCTCTGCCACATTCATCAAGTGTGATTAGAGCAGAGGAATGAGGGAGACAGTGAGGCAGACAGAATGCACCAGCTCAAACCCAGAAGCTCGTGGCTCCAGTGCTCAGCACAGTCTGGCTTTATTCCAGTCTCATTCCTGTCTCCCCATCTGTATCTGTCCATAGTCCACCTGACTCATGGCCCCTCAGTCTGTATGTGTCTCCCTGTCGGTCCCATCTTGCCTCAGAGAACCCACACCAGCTTTACAGGGGCTGCCTCCTGGGCAAAATCCCAATGTTTCAGTATCTGACTGCTGTCTACAGCTGATCAAATGTGATTTTCCAGTTGAGAGAGAAAAATAAACTCGCTTAAACTAAGGGAGCTAAAATGAAGCCAACCTAAAAGACAAAGGCTCCCACAATGGCCTGAGCAGGTGGAGGCTCAATCCCACAGGCTAGGTTTTCTGGGACTTTCAGTAAATGCAACATAGGACATGCTTTCATGTATCATACAGATATATGTACACATATGTATGCAGTATATGTACCTTATATGTATATACATACCTATGACATATGTGCACACAAGTCAAAGAATCTGACATTGAGATTGGAAAATACGGCCACCATACTCAGAGAACCTGCAAAAAAGTGAGAGTAGCCAAAGCATTGGAGATAAAAGGACAGGACCCCTCTGAGGAGCGGGCAAGGGAGCCTGACCCTGGACTGCCTGACTCTATAGAGAGGGAAGAAGGCAGGACAAGTGGACATCAGTGAGCATCACAGATGGGAAGGACCCAGCAGAGACCCTGGCCCTTCCACTGGGGAAGGAGAAGAGAATAATGAGAGGAAAGAAAGTGGGAAAGGAAAAGAAGAGAAGAGAGGCAAGTGCTGCTGTCCAGAGAGCAGAATATGGAATGAGCCAGCTGGCTTCAGTGGTGGACACTGAGGAATCACAGGTCCCCTCCCATGGAGTCTCCTCTCCATCCCTTTCATCTGACCTGTGACTTCTTCTCTTTCTCCTATAAGCCTTCATTATCCGGGGACTCCTGCTGGGAAAGATACTCTCTAAAGATATCCTGGGCTGAACATGGCATCTGGAGCTCATCTTTGCAACCATGAAGCCTTGGCCTGCCCAGGCTCCTTCCCCAGCCCCTTCCTCACCAGATTCTGGGAGCAGAGGCAGCAGGAAGAATGTGGCTGTGATGTGCTTGAGCTCTGAATCCAGCAACAAATTTATTAGGGGGGGTTCACCGAGCAGGCCCAGAGGGTACTCCCCATACTGCCACTCTGCATAACAGATGTCCTTTCATTCTACATGGGTAGGTGATGAGCTGAGCTGGGGAGGAGCAGGTGCCCTGAATAACATGCACTTGGGTAGGAATCTTCTCCCAGCATGGCAGCCCTTGGGGCTCACCTCCTGGATGCCTCCCCTACACCTCAGGCTCTGTTTACAAGTGTCCCTGCTCCCAGAGCCCGGCCTCCTACCACACAGCCACTCCTCCCCCACCGCTTGTCTGGTCTGCGAGGGCTCCAAGAAACCCCAAGCATCTTTGTGTGGAAATTACATTTGGAAGCATGAAATCTATTGGAAATCTAATGAGACTGCAGTAGAATAGAGAGATGAATTTAACTTCTTTCTCTGAGTTCTGGATTTGATGTTGCTATCTAACATTTGCCTGGTTGTGGGCCTGCCTTTGCTCAGAAGTGCCCTAGGGCACAGTCAGCACCACCTGAGTGAGTCTCCATGCCAGTGCTGGCCCTTCTAGGGAATCTGTTGCTTCAAGGGTAAAACAGAGAGCATCACATCAGCTTTGCCTGTGACAGGCCCTTTCAGAGGCTCTAGAGAGTTCAAACACCTGCTGAGAAGGGTGTATCCCAAGAAAGCCCAGCATGGCTGTTCTGCCTGAACAGGGGAAGGGTGTGTCAAGCTCGTGGAAAGATGATGCAGCCTGGCAGGCAGAGGAGGCCACAGAGGGTGAGCAGGTTCCCAGAGCACCAGCTCCACAGAAGGGAGGCTTACCTTCTTCATGCACAGTGGTAGCCACCAGCCCTATGGGGGCTTTGCAGGCAGAAGGCTCTGGATCTGCTGAGAGAAGCCCGATGTTCCACACTGGTGTGCAGGCTAACTGGCAGCACAATAACTTGGAAACTGACAGCCTGGACTCAGAAATGGAGTCTTTCTTCTCCTGTGAGTAAGTGGTCTGATAGGTGGGCCATCAGTGCTAAGAGGGAGGAAGTCAGGGAAGAGTTCTGGGCCAGAACAGAGGGTGGTGTGAGGGAAGCCCCCAGGTGGAAGAGAGCCCAGGTAAACACTGTTGTGTTTCCTGCTTCCCTGTCCTCTGGTCACAGGACAGGAAGGTGCACAGATACAGAGAGTAGGAAAGAGCCTTCCTAAAGGCCAGGAAGATGAGCCCATCCTCAGACCTGTGTGGTGACAGCCTTCACCCTAGAAATGACAGCAGCTGTCTTTTGTGGGCACCTACCAAGTGCCAGGCTTGCATTGCGACTTGACACGTGTGACCCTGTTCATCCTCCCACAACAACCCCGGGTGTGAACAAGGATGGCAAGACAGGTTCGCTCAGGACAGGGACTTACCAGGACTACCTTTTAGAAAGCAAATTGGTGATCTGTATGGGAAGCCTTGGAAGATGCCCAGGCCCTCAGCCTAGTGAGTGGTGACGTGTGTCAGGAGCAGACTTCCCAGGTTCAAAGAGCTCTGCCGCTTTTTAGCTGATGGCCATTGTGGACAAGGGCCAGCCACCTTATCTTCCTGTACCTTGGTGTTCTCATCTGAAAAAATGGGGATCGTGGTATGAGTTCTGTAAGACAACTGTTAGGAACACCTGGGCAAGCACAGGCACAGCTGTCAGCACAGACAGGGGCCGGCCCACAGGAGGGCCTGAGAGATGTGAGCCGGTGTTAGGATCGAGTATCTTTCCTAAATATGTAACCCAAAAGGCAGACTGAGATTTAAGGACAATATGTTCTTTGAAGTGTTATGCATAATCATTTTTTGAAAAACAGATACAAACCAAATGTCCAGCATTACAGGAATCATTTAGCAAATGATATTATACCCAAAGGTAGACCACCAAATGGGCAGACATTAAAAATAAGGTTCTTGATTTTTTTTACATCAAAATTTTTAGAATAGATTGTTGGGTACAAAATGATAGTAAACTGGATAAAGAGGCTACAAGTTAAAGTAAATAGACCAAAATATTAACAGAATTATGAGTACTATTTTGCCTACTTCTTTATTATGTCTCACTTTTCAAATTTTTGACAGTAGGCATCTGTTAATTTCATACTAAATTTTTAAAAATTTGAACAAAAATGAAAGTATAGGCGGTATAAGGGAAGGAAGTGTAAGGACAAATGCAGGCCTTTTGGAGGAAGCACTTTTAAGGTCAGGATAACACACAGAAAGGAAAGGGATAAAACTCATGCAGAGGCAAAAAAGCTAAGTCTATAATAAATTTGAGTTTATAAGGAATGAATACGTAATGTTTGTGGAAATTGTGTTGTGTCTGGAAAAAATAACAATAAATATGTCCACAATATAAATCTTTTATAATAAATCTGTGAAGATCCTATGAGCTAACATCTGTGCTAGCTGGCACTGCAAGAAGTCTGAGGTGACCCACAGATAAGCACGGCTATTGATACAACAATAATGGGGGGGGTGTAGCTGGCTATGCTCTGTGCTCTGGGCAGTTGCCTCCTTCACCCCTGAGTGATGCTAGCTGAGGCCTGCAAGGGCAGACTGAAGTGAGACATTCAGTGTACAGCGCCCCTTTCTAAGCATCTACTCAGAGTTCTCTGAACTTTGATACATATATCTCCTGAAAAATACAGTTGGATAAAGGAATATATATATGTATATAAAAAATTGGCTCATGCATGTGTGGGGACTGGCAAGTCCAAAATCTGCAGAGTAGGCTGGCATGCTGAAGACCCAGGGAAGAGCTACAGTTCAAGTCCGAAGGAAGTCTGCTGGCAGAATTCCTCTTCCTTGGAGGAGGTAAACTTTGTTTTTTGGAGTATTTTTTGTAACTTAATTTGAGGCTTTCAGCTGATTGGATGAGGCCCATCCACATTATGAGGGATAATCTGCTTTAAAATCTAATTTAAATATCAATATTTTGCTAATTATATGATATAAATTTGTCATATAAATAATGCTATATGTGTATGTGTGTGTGTATATATATATATATATGCAGACACACATATGCACATGTATATATGTTTAGAGACAGGATCTCATTCTGTCACCCAAGCTAGAGTGCAGTCAAGCAATCATAGCTTACTGCGGCCTTGAACTCGTGGGCTCAAACTATCCTCCCACCTTAGCCTCCCAAGTAGCTAGGACTATAGGCACGTGCCACCACACCCAGATATTTTTGAAAAATTTCTTTTTTGCAGGGGCTGGTCTCACTGTGTTGCTTGGGCTGTTCTCAAATTTCTGACCTCAAGTGGTCTTGCCACCTCGGCCCCCCAAAGTGCAGGGATTACAGGCATGAGCCACCATGCCCAGCTTAACTTTACTATTTGACCATCTTCATATAGCATCTCTTCACTAGCCACTATATTTTCATCAACATGACTGCTATGTCAGGAAACAATTGCCCAGGAAAATAAAAGATGCATATACAGAGAGCATCAAACAACTATTGATATGCTAAGACTCCCCTCAAAGACCTCATCTCAAAATCTTCATCTTGCTGTGTTGCCAGTCTTACACTGTTACATCCTGATCCTTACCATTCTAATTAAACCCCCACATTAAAAATTTCACCTTAAACCAGTTCCCAAAAGGTCTCATAAAGTTCCCAACTTTTCTTATGGTGACTATATATTTAACTTATTGAGTAACTGCCAAACTGTTTTCTTCTCCTTCCTTTTAAAAAAAAAATAATATATAGTATGTTACATATTTATGAGCTCCATATGATATTTTGTTAGATGCATAGTGTGTGTAATGATCAAGTCAGGATATTTGGGGGTATCCATCACCTTAAGTATTTATCATTTCTACGTGTTGAGATATTTTTTTAAATGTTAATTTTATCTAAAAAATACCTTCATAGAAACATCTAAAATCTAAACATCTAACATAATGTTTGAACAAATATCTGGATACCATGGACTCCCAGGCTGACACATAACATTAACCATCACACCAACTATATATATATATATATTTTGAGATGGAGTCTCGCTCTGTTGCCCAGGCTGGAGTGCAGTGGCACGATCTCGGCTCACTGCAATCTCCGCCTCCCGGGTTCACGCCATTCTCCTGCCTCAGCCTCCTGAGTAGCTGGGACTAGAGGCGCTGGCCAACACGCCTGGCTAATTTTTTGTATTTTTAGTACAGATGGGGTCTCACCATGTTAGCCAGGATGGTCTTGAGCTCCTGACCTCGTGATCTGCCCGCCTCGGCCTCCCAAAGTGCTGGGATTACAGGCGTGAGCCACCGTGCTCAGCCATTTATATTTTTATAAGGTTTCTTTATGAGAAAGAAAGCTGACCCTTGGAGACACCATGACTTGGCCACAGTGTTGTCAGAACCTAAACTCAAATTCAAACCTCATGACTAAGCAACTTCCCTCTTCCACACTTCACCTCTTAAATAAAAAGCAAACATTGTTTCCTTTTTCTCTTTCTCTAACCAGCCTTTTCTTCTAACCCAGGAGCCTAATTTCCAGAGCTTGATATTCAAACTCCAGAGACCATCTTAAAGGAGCCATCAATCATTCTGATCAATTTTCCAGAATTCCCCAAAATATTCAATCAACACACACCAGAAATGCATTCACTGTTCCATCAAGTTCATTCAATGGGTCCAGTTCAGCCTCTGACCCGTATCTCTTTATATAACTCCAGTTTGATATCTGCTCTGACCAAGGCTAAATATTGACCAGCTTTCTCTACAAGGGTCTGGAATTTTTTCTCTAAATGCTCAAATAGAGCCAAATCTTGCTTTCCTAGGACAGATTAACATTATACTGACAAAGTCATGTGTTACATTATTGGGTTACCTATATAAAATTGCCAATAATTGACCTACAGAAGTAGCTTTTTATATAGTTCATGAAAAAATTAGCTCATCTTTTCCTGGTCATATCTCGCCTTTCTCAGTGTCCTTTCTTTGTGAAGGGAGAATCTCTACTCCCTCAGTGGAACAGAATGAAAGATGCTGTTATTAAAAACATTCTAAGGTGATTTGAGGAGTGACAGCATCTCTTAGAGAAATGAGGTAATGCCTCCAGTCTGCCTCCTCTGCCGTTTAACTTCCTGACAAGAGGCATGGAACGTGAAAAAATTGATTGTCCTGTACAAAGTCAAGTAAATAAATAGCAATACTTAATGCAATCATTTTCCATATTGCCTCATCAAAACCCACGCAGTCAAAGCCATTTATGAATTCCTTAGGTCCTGCTGTTGTCATCTTTTCAGCATGTTGCTCTCAAAGATGCCTCCAGGTGGGGAGAAATAGGAGAGCAGTTACTAATCAATCTTGAAGCTATGATCAGAAACCATTTAGAAGGATGACAGCTTGCTTGAGCCATTCCTAAATTTCAGAGAGGAAACCTTCAAGGAATAAGTTATTAATAGAGTGATAGGAAGGAGTTTGGGGGATTTATTATTAGGAAATAATCACCTTTGTGCCTTTGTCTTGCTTTAAGTTTTCTAAGAAAAAATAAATAAACTTTGGAAGGTGGTTAGCGCCCAGGCCCAGAGTAAAGGTGGGCTAGAATGAAATGACCCTGCCAATCTAGCTTGTTGGATTTCTTATTTCCCTTCCTTATAGCAATTCTCAAAGGTAAGATAACAGAGCCCCAGAAAGTAAGGGATAGAAGGACTCTTAGATATGATGGGTGGCTGGACATTTGAATTATTCTATTATCTCCTACCAGTGGATCTGAGGCAAATACTCATGAAATGAGGTAAGGTCCTGTGTTGGTTTGTTTGTGTTGCCATAAGGAAATACCTAATGCTGGGTAACTTATATTTTAAAAAAGGAGGTTTAGGGAAGACCCACTTGGGTACCCCTCTCTTTCTGCAGGAGAAGGAGCTATTCTCCTTTCTCTTTCTTTCGCCTATTAAACCTGCATTCTTAAACACACACACAGACACACACACACACACACACACACACAAAGGGTGTTTAGTTGGCTCACGATTCTGCAGGCTGTACAGGAAGCATGGTACTGCAATCTGCTTCTGGTGAGGCCTCAGGAAGCTTACAAAATCCTGGCAGAAGGTGAAGGGGGAGGAGGCATATGGCTAAGAGAGGAAGCAAGAGAGCATAGGGGAGGTGCCACATTCTTTTAAACAACCAGAGCTCACCTGAACTCAGAGTGAGGACTCACTTATTACCATGGGGACAGCACCAAGCCATTCAAAAGGGATCCAGCGCCATGACGCAAACACCTCCTATTAGGCCCACCTCCAACATTGGAAGTCACATTTCAACATGAGATTTGGAGGGGACAAAACATCCAAACCATATCATGCCCAAAGCAGCAAGAAGCAGAAACCAGGCCCTGGTAATCAAAAGCCACTCACCTTCCCACACGAAGAGGATGAGCACCAGGAAGACAATGCCCACAACACTTGTCAGTGTCTGAAATATGATGGCAAAAATATGACAAATGCAATATATTTTTTAAATATATAAGTTTATTTTAATTTAAAGAACTATGCTGTACATTATGTCCTTGCCATTTGGGGCATGGGGATCAAGGTGACTTTTACAGAATAACAGTGGCTGTAGGTGGTCATTACATTTTCAAGATAGTCACATCCAACTCAAAGGTTAGGATCTAAAGTCATCAAATAAAGCAAAATCATGCGTAATCTAATCCTAGAAAATCCCCTCAATCAGCCATCTACATTAGTCATGTATACATGCTGTCTTGAATGTATCTCTATATCATTTCCTCTAACTTGCCTTTAGTCAATGATTTATATCAATTTGGATGCCAGCAACAGAAAATGAACTGCACATGACCTTAAACTTCAAAGAAAATGCCTTGGCTCCTCAGGGTCCCGGGGTACCACTGGAAACATAAAGGAGAGCAACATCAGGGACCAGCCAACTTTTTCCCTACCTTATGTTTCCAACAGGAAAAACACTCAAGAGCACAGACTTCACAGGTCCAGAAATTAGTCCACAAGCTGTGCATTCCTCATGGGCAGGAGGCCTGGTTTTGTCACCTGTGTCCTCACATAGAAACCGACACAAAATTGGTGCTCAGGACTTCTCTGATCACATGTTATAAAGAGGTATCAAAACCTGGTCCCCAAAGTACCTGATACTTCTCCTTTCCAGAAGTGGGGTCAATGTCTCCTCTCTTAAATCTGGGCTCTGTAAATGGTTAACCAACCTAATATAATGGAAGCTATGGTATGCCAGTTTCTAGGCCAAGGCCTTAAGAAACTGGTGGCATTCAATTCCTGTCTCTTGGGATGCTCCCTTTTGAAATCCAGCAACCATGCTGTGAGGGAGCCCAGGTCACAGGGAGAGGGCAGGTGTAGGTATTCTGAAAGATAGCCCCAGCTGAGTTCTCAGTTGATGCCACCATCAACCATCGGATCTGTGAGTGAAGAAGCCTTTGTGATGACCCCAGCCTCAGCCATCATCTGACTGCAATTGCACAAAAGAAGGTGAGCAAGAAGTGCCTAGCTGAGCCCAGCAAACTCTCAGAACTGTGAGAAATAATGACATGATTGACGTTGTTTTTAGCCAATGCATTTGTTACGCAATAGATCATCAGAACACATTAAGTGGCTTAAAGATGTAATCTGATTCAAAGATTCAGGCAAGGAGGTGCTTTTAAAGACGGCAAAAAATCTCAATGGCAAGGCATCTCTCTAACTCACCTGCTCAATGATGGATGCAGCCCAGTGTTGGGGAAGGAGGAAACAGAAGGCAGTGTTTGCAGAATAGGCAGCTCCACTTAGATCCCAAAAAAGCCAGTGGACCATGATGGCCAAAGGCACCTTCTATAGGGTAATAGATAGACCACTTCTGAGGCTGTAAGGAAGCATCCACAGGGGCTAGAACTCCCAGCTCTACAGATCCTCACACACACCAGCAATGTGTGCTTAGCAATAAAGCCCACAGATGAAGCAAGCAGGAATTAACTGACTATTGGTTGGGCATTTGAGTTGTTCTAGCATCTCCTGAAACAGACACTCATAGGATGAGGTGCAAAGCTGGAAGAAGCAGAAGCCACAGTGGCCCTTTAGCAAAGGCCACTCAGCCCTAGTATGGAGGTAGACCCAGGAACATGGTGCCCACTGCATGCCAGACATGGCTAGATGCCAGCATGTGCATACACAAGGGGCAGGTGTGGTGATGACTTGGCTATTCTGCTCCCTAATGCTTCATGACATCTGCTTCAAATCTAATTTATGGGACCTTGGTAAGAGGGGAGTATTTTTGGCAGGGTGCAATGACCCATGCCTGTAATCCCAGCACTTTGGGAGGCCTAGGCAGGCAGACTGCTTGAGGCCAGAAGTTCAAGACCAGCCTGGGCAATATGCTGAAACCCCATGTCTAGTAAAATTACAAAAAACAGCCAGGCATGGTGGCACACACCTATAGTCCCAGCTACTGGGGAGGCTGAGGTGGGAGAATCACCCGAGCCCAGGAGGTCGAGGCTGCAGTGAGCCATGATGTTGGTGATGGTGCCACTGCACTCCAGCCTGGAAGAGTGAGACCGTATCTCAAAAAAAAAAAAAAAAAAAAGAAAGAAAAAGTATTTTTTTTAAGACTTGAAAGAGACTCAGACAGAAAAGGGACTAAGGGAGGATTCCCTTCCCTCCTCCTTCCTAGCACCTCCACCCTTGCCCTCCACTGACTCTTAGAGCACCCTTCAGTTTCCCTGTGCTTCCTTTTTGAGCCATCACTCCACTGTCTCTAGCTCTTCACTGCCCATCTCGCCAGTGTGGTCAATATCTGCTCTCTCCACTGCCTATTCAATCCCTTTGTAACTCACAAATGTCCATCTTTCATCTATGGCAGGGTTTCTCAACCTTGACACTATTGACATTTGGGGTCACATAACTATTTGTTGTGGGGGGAGGGGCTGTCCTGTGCATTTAAGGTGTGTAACAGCATCATCTCCACCCACTATTTGTCAATATACTCTCCAGTTTTGACAACCAAAATGTGTCCAGACATGGCCAAATATCCCAAGAGGGAAGGATGGAAAACTTCTTCTGTTTTAGAAGCACTGGCCTACAGTAAAAAGAAACTGTCACAAGGGTGTAAGTAAATGTTTGTCAAGGGAAGAAACAAATAAACAGAGAAATGAATGAGTGAATGAATGAATAAACAGAGTAGATGAATGAGTGAATCAATGCGCTACAGAGAAAGCATACAGCCTCGGGGACCTCTGAGTACATAAAGCTGAGGGCTGCAGGCAGGGAAGCAGTTAATAGGTCAGTCAGTCCTGCAGAGGCCCTGAATCCTCAATGGGCTTTTGCTGGCTGTGCAGTTCGATGCTTTTCCAATTAACAAGAAGACTTGCAGATGCCAATGGACCTTTAATAGGGTCACGGGAATGGGTCCTCTGATAAGCCAGGCTAGAGAGTATGACACTGGGAAACTCAGGCACCTGTCTGCCAAGGTACTGATTCATTCTCTTTATGAAAGTTGCAATTTGGAATGACAGTTTCTCACCTTCTGTTTCCCCAGCTGCCATCTGCAAAGGTTACTTGCTCTAATTTGCCCAGCATTTCTCCTCTCTCGACCTCTCACTAAGCTGTCACTTCTTTTCCTCTCTCTCCCTCCATCAGGGCCTTTTTTGAGTTCATTGGACTGTTGTGTGCTGTCCCTCACTATGTAGGAGAAGTGAACCTGCTGGGCTAACAGGCTTTCATCAAGGAGAGAAAACATAAGCCTCGGGGCCTTGGCCACACACTATCCTCCTCAGCTTCCTGGGTCCCTCCACTTCTCTCTCCAACTCAGTCAGACTCATTACATCAAGCTCAGGGCCACAGAATGTGAACAAGGGGCTGTGGCTGTGGGCAAGGAAAGAGTTCAGTAAAATAAAAAATAGTCTGTGTTTCCTTGCCTTTTACAATAAGAATAGGTACTGCTGAGTGTTCAGGCATTGTCACTAAGCGTTTTATGTGTATCATCTCATGTAATCTGCAAGTAACTCACAGAGTAAGGGTTATATTTCCCATGTTAGAGGAGAATAAAAGATGCACAGAAGTTCTCAAACTTTAGGGGACATCAGAATCACCTGGAGAGCTTGTTAAGACACAGATTGCTCGGCCCCACCCCCTGAATTTCTGACTTAATTAGTCTCGCCTGGGACTGGGGAATTTGTATTTCTCAATTGAAGGATTAATATCTTAGACTAGAAATTGTATAACTTGCCCAAATACACAGACACCAAGGGGTAGATATAAATGGGAACCAGGTCTCTTGCACGGTAGAGTCTCTGTCGAAACCTGATATTATTTCAGGTAATCCTGTAGGCCAAGAGGAATTCTTATAGACGTTAAGACGATCAAACATGCATTATCCCATTCATTAAATATTTACCAAACATATACTGCCCTGTGCTGGTTGATATGGATACCAACAAAAAGAAGAAGAGATCCTCAAGGAGCTTGGGTGACCAGCTAGTAATAGAAGCTCACATGCGACAATGACAATACAACGTAGCAAGGGCTATAGTTTAGAAAGAACATAGCACTTGCTAGAGCAGCAATTCTCAAACTTTTTTGGTTTCATGGCTCTTTTCACTCTTGAAAATTATCAGACTCCAATAATAAACACATTACATATTAACACAGAACATATTTTTATGAAAAATAACTATTTTCATAAAACAGCGAGAAAACTGGGTTTTACAGCATTGCAAATCTCTTCATGCCTGGTTCAGTAGAACACAGCTATAGCCTCACTTTTGCTTCCAGACTGAGCCTGATGTAATAAGTTATTTTGGTTAAATTACATGAAGAAAATTCATCTTACATATATATGTAGTTGAAAAACGGAAACAAACTGTAATAGCTCTTTCAGATAATTGGGAATATTCTTTGCTACTACAACAAAACTCAATAAGTTAAGTTGCAATGTGGAATCTTAAACCTAGTCAATGAAAGTTTTGCATTAATATTGCATTAAAATACATTTATCTATTTTGAACTTCCAATGGAACTTTTACCTCTGGCTTGATTTGGTCACGTCATACATTGGGAAATAATGAATATGGGAAAACCCATATTCATTAATATCAGCTCTTAAATAGTGGGAAGCTGTCAAGTTTCCCAAAGCTCCAATTTTCACTTGAAAACTCAAATTTAATCATTTGCAACAAACACTTTCAGTTGTCTGCTTTGGAGTGATAAACTCACTCCTTTTATTTTCAAGAAAATATCCTCCAAATATCCAAGTCTGAATGCCCACAGGTTGTGTATGTTTATTGTTATTCAGGAAAAATAATATTCCATGAAAAGAATTGGCTAGTTCAGCTTGGAACTCAATCACATGAGTGCTTTTCCTTGCAACAACTATGATACCACAGTATGCAGCAAAAGTATTTTATTTGAACTTACCATTTCATCACACAGAATGTCAAAAGGATTCAAGGATAAAGACTTAATCAAACACAACCTTACTAGTTCATCAGACATTCTTAAGCAAAATTTGCTTTCTTTTTCTTTTCCTTTTTTTTTTTTTTTTTCAGTGACTGGTGTAAAGGATAACAATGACTACTAGTGCATTTTGGTGTCATTGCAATACTGGTTTCACAGCCAGATAGAACAAAGCTTTACTCATCAATGCTTTCACACCATCCACACAAATGTCAATGCACTGAAACAGGCAATGGCATCTCTAAGTGTTATTGTGAAAATAGTTCTGACCTTGTAGATCACCCTGACAGGATCTCCCAGGGGTCTGTAGGCACACTTTGACCATCACTATGCTACAGCAGCATTAAATTCCTCGGCACTTCTCAGGCATCTCCGGAACCTATCTTGTTCATACTCAGCCTTGATTCTGAGATGCCTGAAAACATTAAAAGCCTCAAACAAAGAAAATACAAAAGGTGAAACTATGGAAGAAAAAAATTTGGAAAAAACATTTCTATACTATAATGCATCAGCTAAGAATACTCATATGTACTCAAAATGAGTAGGCAGCTTATTTTAGCTTTAAAGACACCGCTTTAAAAACAATCAAATATGTTAGGATATTAAAGACCTAGTTAGTATGTTTTCTAAGAACAATCAGTGTCATTTATTAAGCATTTGCTCAAGAATAGACATTGTGCTGAGACCTTTGCCTATGGTATCTTGTTTAACCTTTCCAACAACCCTATAAAACAAGTATAATTTTGCCTCCATTTAAGGCCAGGAAACTAAGACCTAGAGAGGTGAAGCAGTGGGCTCCATATTAAACAGTCAAAAATAAGTAAGCAGAATTGGGATTATGAACTGGTTCTCTCTGACCATGAAGCTGGTGTTCTTAACCTCTCTTCTTTGCAGCATGCTAGTCAGCAGCACACAGTGTGCTGCAAAGAAGAGCTGAAATTGCTCTGCTTGCTGAGGACCGGATACTGGCCTTTACCCACAGGGACTGGTCCCTCAGGGCAGATGTAGACAGAGCCACTCTCTGCCAGGAAAGCATGGCTTGGCCACACTTGCAAACCCTCAGGAGACGGTCTTGCCTTCTGATGACTTCCATTCCCTTTATCTGCTACAGTAACAAGGCAGCCACCAGACTCCCCACAAAGCATCAGGATTCTCCCACTATGCTTGTGACATACACAGAAACGTCTGCCCCTTCACATCCTGGCGAGCTGCAACAAATAGAGGCAAATCTTTTTATTCCCCTTAAGTTAGTCATTTGTAAGTGAGCCAAATTTAGTTTTAATTAGAATCCATTTTCTGATAAATGTATGGTTCTGGACATTGATTATACAAACTCTGCCTGCTAATCAGTGCCTGTCCTATTTGTTCTCTCATTAGCCCAGCCCCGACATTCAGACCTGCAAAGAGTGGAGTCTTCAGGAGGCTCCATGGCAGGGCTGTGTGAAGATCACTGAGAGGCCAACATGGCCTGACCTCAGTGCCTCTCCTTCATTGACCTCTTACCTCCAGGCTTCAGGGAATAGGCAGGTCAGCTTCTGTCCTGCTTCTTCCTTCCCAAGAACTAACGTGGGAAAGAATTTGTGAAGGTGTCATCCACGGAAGAGGCAGCTGCATTCCTATGGATGCAAACATCTTCTGCTAAAGGAATACATCTTAGGAATGTCTGTATCAGGATGGAGCAGGACCTTACGTGGAGGAGAGGAAGGAGCACCAGGTGCAAGGAATCCTCAGGGAGTCACAAACCAGACACAGAGACAGGTGACAGGTGATTACCTGACAGGGAGGTCAGTGAGGCCTGCTCCTCGATAGTCAAAGCAGAGAGGATGGTATGGAAAGGTACAGGGAGGAAGAGAGAAGAGCTGAAGCTGGGGAGAGACTTCACTCCAGGCTTCTACCCCAGGAAGGCATCGGGCCCACAGACATTTCTCACAGAGGGCTTCTCACTCTGAAATTGAGATTTAGGAATGATGGAGACCCCAATTCCAGCCTTGATTAAGCCTGAACCTGGCTTTCTAACAGAAGATTACAGAAAAAAGTACCAAACTGTATTTAGGGGCTCAGATATCCCACATTATTATTATTATTATTTGATATGTGTGTAAGATATCCACAAGAAAATAAAATCCTAGGAGTGGACTTCCTTAAATTCAATACTCTGGCATTTGCAGTTTGATATAGGGAGCTGTTTAAATACTTTAAGAGCCGGGCACAATGGCTCACACCTGTAATCCAGGCTCTTCGGGAATCTGAGGCAGGTGGATTGCTTGAGCTCAGGAGTTCAAGATTAGCCTTAGCAATGTGGTGAAACTTGTCTCTACTAAAAATACAAAGCATTAGCCAGGCATGGTGGTGTATGCCTGTAGTCCCAGCTACTCGGGAGACTGAGGCACAAGAATCGCTTGAACCTGGGAGGTGGAGGTTGCAGTGAGCTGAGATTGCGCCACTGCACTCCAGCCTGGGCGACAGACGGAGACTCTGTCTCAAAAAAAATAAAAAATAAAAAATAATAATAAATAAATAAATAAATAAATACATGCTTTAGGAAGAGGTCTTAGAGGATGAGTCACGAGAATTTTCTTGTGATCAGTTGGATAATGAGCTTGCTGTTTGGACAGACCAGATAATAAGGCAGCACCTTACCTACCTAGAGTCACCAACCTCAGTGCAAGTGAATTTTTCAAGAGGAAACAATCAGCCCAGTGAAGGCTGCCTTGCAAACTCAACAAACTCAGCTCAGTAAGCAAGACCCAGACCACCAGCACTGCAGGAGGGGCAGCCCTCCTCAGCAGGGTGGTTGCTAGATTTAGCAAATAAAAATACAGGACACTCAGTTGAGTTGGAATTTCACACAAACAGTGAATTTTTTTTTCATATGCTCATATATGTATGTCCTAAATATTTCGTGGGCCATACTTATACTAAAATACTGTTCTTTGTGTAAAATCAATTTGAGACTGCTATGGTTTGCATGTGTCTCCTGAAAAGCATATTTTAGAAATGTAATTCCCAATGTAACAGTGTTGAGAAGTGGGGCCAAATGAGACGTGATTAGGCTATAAGGGCTCTGCCCTCATGAACAGATTAAGGATATTATCACAGAAGTGGGTTCCCTATAAAAAGATGAGGCCGGGTATGGTGGCTCATACTATAGTACCAGCACTTTGGGAAGCTGAGGCAGTTGGATCATTTGAGTCTAAGAGTTCGAGTCCAGCCTGGGCAATATGGCAAAACTTCGTCTCTACAAAAAGTTATTTAAAAAATTAGCTGGCATGGTGGTGCAGGCCTGTAGTCTCAGCTACTCAGGTGGCTGAGGTGGGAGGACTGCCTAGGAGATCGGGGCTGCAGTGAGCCATGGTCATGCCACTGTACTCCACCCTAGCTGACAGAGTGAGACCCTGTCTCAGAAAATAAATGAAAGCACGAGTTCAGTCCCCTCTTGTGTGTGCTCTCTCTCTCTCTCTCTCATGTGTGCAGGTGCCCTCCCTTTGCCCATCTGCTTTCCACAATGGGATGACACAGCAAGAAGGCCCTCCCCAGATGTGGCCCCTCAATCTTAAACTTCCCAGCCTTCAGAACCATGAGTCAACAAATTTTTGTTTATTATAAATTACACAGTCTGTGGTATTCTGTTATAGCAGCACAAAATGACTAAAACAGGGACGTACTTATACTAAAAAAGCATTCATTGTTTATCTAAAACTCAAATCTAACTTGGCATCCTATATTTTAGCTAGCAACCCTATCCTATTTGGGGTCTCAAATCTTACGCTTCAAGTCTCTACCTTCTTGCCCATAGTACTCAGCAGTCTGGACCTTCCTTTTCATTTTCATAGGGGTGAACCTGCTCAGGGCTGTCAGGAGAGAGTGAGACCATGGGGTTCTTTGCACAAGTGTAGTTGGAATACCTGCATTTGAGGAACTCCATGTGAGGAAGTATCTTTACAGGAAGGCCATGAACACCAGCATCACAGCTCACATTTCCACAGGTCACAGAAGGCCCCCCAGACACTGTGCCTCCCAGCATCCCAGTGGTACTGAGCCAGACAAGTGAACTCCAGGGAGTACCACATTATGGTTTGGGGGAAGACTGGGGGGTTGAAAGCACTGGGAGCTATTCTCTCTGAGGCAAAAACAAGAAGAGAGAAAATAGAATAGCAGGCTGAAAGTTCTCAGTATGTTGGCTAGCACGCCCACCACTACACACTGCAGAGCGGATGCATCCCTGCTCTTCTGGTTTACAGGAGCCCAGGGAAGAGGCCCCAGGTGGTGGAATATATCCTTTACCAGCAGGGAACTTTCCACCACAAAAGAAAATCCCCTCTAAGGGGATTCATTAAATAAAGTCCTAGCTGAGCCTTTCCTAAGGGGCTCCAGGCCTTCTGCAGCTGGACGCTCACTAATCCCCCATAAAATTCCGATGTGGTAGGAAGGGGAAGGAATTATAGATGTAAAATTGTTATCAGGCGGATTCAGGCGGATTTCTCCTCATCCACTTCCTCTATCTCCTCCTCCTCCTTGTCACGCTATTAAGAATAATACCTTGCACACATAGAATGCTTTACAGTTTAGAAAGAGCTTTCTCTTGCAGTATCTTTGAGGCCGGGCAGAGCAGTGACCTGCCAGGGCTGTGACATGATTCCCTGAGTTCTCACAACTCCTGGCTTCAGGACCCCTCACAGCCATGTTTATTGGGCTGAACATCCTCAACAGTAGCCCCTTCTCCTTCCCTTTGATGGGTGCACATGTCTGTGCAAGGGCACACAAACACGCATGTGAACGCAGGTGTGTCTCATCTACAAATCCAGGGTCAGTCCCACACTCCTGCAGGTCGGGGCTGGGCCTGTTTTACCAAATGCCCCCCAGCCCCAGGGCTCTGTGTCTCTGCATGGCGCATCCCTCCCAATGCTGTAGGTCCCCAAGAGGACAAGCCAGGCTGCTCTGAGGATGTCACACTGCATGTGGGGAGCTATTCCTAAGATACCCCTGCCTGATAGAATTCTGGGTGGCTGAGAAAATTCCAAAGATCAGCTTGGGCTTACTGCACACCTACTATATGCCAGGCCCTTTATACTACATTATAGTGTATGTATCTCGAATCTCCTGAAAGGAAAGTAGTATTACCCCAGATATAGATGGTGTAACCAAGGTTCAGAGATGAACAGCATTTGCCTGAGAACACACAGCAAGTAAGTGGCAGAGTGTGGATTTAAACCCAAGAAACTTGACTCCAAACTCAAATTTTTGTTATCCACAAAGATTTTGCAGGTCAGGAATTCAGACAGAGGTTGGTAATTGGCAGAGGAATTCTCCTGCTCCATGTAGCATGGACTACTGTCACTCAGTGTATTCAGTTGGTGGCTGGGGGGCCTGGAGGAGCAAAAATGGTCCAACTCAGCAGCCTGGCACCTTGACAGGGTCAGCTGCCAGACTGGGCCTATCTCTCTCTCCCTGAAGTTTCAGGGATTCTCTAAATACTCCTCTCTTGCAGAGGAGCAGGACTTACATGTTTACTCAGGGCATGAACTGACCAAAGAGGAAGCAGCACATGCTGTTAAAGGCAAGACTTGGAACTGGTAAAGTGTTACTTTTGCCACAGTCCATTGGTCAAAATAATCACAGCCCAGCCCAGATTCAAAGGGAGGAGAAATGGGCACCATCTCTCCTTTGGATATGTGTCAAAGAATTTTCTGTCATTCCTACCCCACCACGGGTGAAAAGTAAACTCACACATGTTATATAAGCAGGACTTAGGGAGGCTACCCCAGTGGAGCTTGGACTATTCACTGGAGCTACAAATAGCTAACTTGCCCCTCACACCTTACTCCGGTGAGGATAGTGGGAGAAGCGTACTTGCAGGAAGGGGACACACCTGAGCTCTGTGATAAGCCCACATGTTCCTGCGGCTCTTAGGTTGGGAGATCTGGTGGGAGATCTGGTAGGTAAACAATGACTGTGATAAGAAAAGGGTAGAGCCTAATATGGGGCACACCAATTCTAACACTAACTGCAGAATTCCTGCAAGTTTATTTTGTAAGTCATTTAACCAGTCAGTGTCTGAGGAGGCAGAGAAAACCTGGTTTAATAAAATTCACCACTCAAAGAACATAGATTAATTGTACCCACTCAATGCAGAAATCATGAAACCTCCAGGAAATGTAAAATCCACATTTCAATCTTGTACCTCTTGGCTTGTTCAGTAATAAGACTTTTATCCAAAGTGAATCTGAGATACAATGCAAACTTTTAGCTGGTTCATTTACTCCTTTTCTACCATTACACAGAAAGCATTACTGATGGGCGGTGGGGAGATAGATGGTAAATCAATGGTGTCCCTGGTCATAGGCAAGTCACCTAAACTCTCTGGACCCCAGTTTCCCCTTCTGTCAAATGGACTTGGTCTATGTGATTTCTAAATCCCTTCCAGTGTTTTTATGTTGGGAGCTAATGCTAGTGACCTTTAAAAGCCAAATTCATGCAAAACCAGTCATTTTCTCCAGTACATACCTAACGAGCGCTTTCCTGTACAAAGCATTTGTCCTCAAGGGACGTCTCCCTGAGGATTTGAACCTCCTCCAGTTTTCAAGGCCAAGACCAGGGAGCATTCTGTCAAATCCTCCCCAGAGGCCAGAGTCTGATCCCAGTATTCTTCCTGTCTCTTGGAGATTTGAAACAAAGAACAGACTTTTCATTTTCAGAATGCATCTGGAGTAAGGAGATTTAGTTTCAAAGTGATTTGCTGCACAGAAAACCCTCTGTTTTGCTTCCAAGCCTGAGCAGTTACTCTAGCTCTTCAGCATGTGCTAACTCTCTCATTACCGGGCCTGGGGTGAGGGTGGCGATATCCCAGGTCAAGATGTTCCCCATGTCTTGAGAGAATGCCTGATTAAAGAACAACAATCCATTTATCAACTCTGTAGTCTAGTTACCACCCCATTGCTCTGGTCCTGCCCACTTGGCCTGACACTCGGCTGCCTGAATCAATCAATCAGGAGAGCAGAAAGCTGTCCTAATAGCCACATCAGGACTGCTCGTCAAGCCCCACTGCTCGCTTTTGTAAACCTCTGCAGCCCTGGAACCCAGCCACATCAGTCCACTGCTACCGTCCACAGATCAAGATACAGTTTCCATATTTGGGTTTCCTGAACTAGCTGCCTGTGGACCTAGCTGATCTAGCTGCTAGATATTCTAGAAATATCCTAAATAGACATAGGACCTGACTGATCACAGAGGTTAAGGAACCTATCCCATGCTTATACAATGGTTCAGAAGAAGATGAAGGCCAGGACACCCATCAATCACACTTTCACAGTGGCTGAGTTAGGAGGACCCTCCACAGGTCTGAAGGGTGAAGTTAATGTAGAAGACAGCAACACTTGAACTGTGCAAGCCTGCAGGTACCCATCTCTCTCAGTCTCAGGGCACAGTAGCCTATACACTGCAGAGCACCCACATGGCAAAGACAACACAGAATGGGAAAACAGTGAGGGGTCAGCTGACCTCACAGGCCATGCAGGCCTGCCTCCTCCATCCTGACCGGTTTGGATGGGTATATGCCAATTCCACCACTTCCCTGATTAATTTTCTCCCTGTCCAATTCAAGCAACCCCCAGCTGCTTGGTTGCACTGGCCTCAGTCCTCTCTGGCATCACCCTCCCCCAGTAGTTATGATATGGGCCTGAGGCTCTAGTCCTCCAGAGATAGCGCCTCACCGGCCTTGCTGTGCTACCTATGCCAACAGCCTCCTCTGTCTTCCCACCCAACCATAGACTCCTGGGGTCAGAAGCGGCTTCTTACCTCTCTGTCCTCAGTATTTAGACTAAAGCCTGGCAGCCACTGGAGAGTACTAAGTGGATGTATGTGGAAATAGTGAATGGATGGAGAGACAAGTGGATGGAAGGAAAAATGAATGGAGAGATAGATAAATGAATGTTAGCTCCAAAGAGGATTTCCATACACTTATGCCCCTCTTTTCCTCAAACCTGGGGACCTGGCTAGACCAGATACTTTGGCAAATCCCATGAGCCAACTACCCTAGGGACCAAACTTGTCTTTTTGGTGGTATAGCAGTGCTGGCATGTTACAGACAGCCCTCCACATGGGCCAGTCACCTGACCCTGCCACAAGCTCATATGCTATGGAATGGTCTATGACTAATGCATCATGCAAGTATATGTGCAGTGGCAGGAGACGCTGGAGTAGTATCTCAAGGCCAGTGGACAGTAGGTCTCCAGCTGTCCAGCATTTCCCAGAAACAGAAGCCAGACCCATGCAAATGAGTATGAGAGGGACTGTGCTCATGAGCAGGAGGGTCCTGGTGGGATTCCAAGCCCCAAAACAGAACACGCTGGATTTCAGCCTCCTCCTCTACCCAGGGATGTGCTCCCTAGGATGTACTTTAAGTATAAAAGACTCCCTAATTAAAGGTAATTCACTTTTCCCAATTCCATTTACCATTGCATGTAATTATTGTAAATACTGGCTTGGAATAAGAGAATGTTCTTTTTTCCCCTGTGCAAGTCTACCTTCTCCTTCTGTGGAAGTAGGCAGCAGAATCTCAACTCTGTGGGTAGAAGCCAGTTTCTTTCAGTGGAAAAAGGCTGAAGGTGAAGCCCTGTGGACAAGGGAAACAAGACCCCTAAGCAGGGGTAATGGCAGGTTTCGGTGCAGCCTCCCCAAGGAGTGATGGATGCAGGACAGGAGAAGGAAGCAGAGGAGTTGTTTGGCATAACCCATCCCCAATTCGTGTGGGCAGCAGAACCCCAGGCTAAGGCCATGTGACTCCAAAACTCCACTGAGTTAGAAGCATGAGATTGGAATGTAGCAACGGAGGAAGCTGGCCCTAGAAATGGCTATGAGCTGGCAGTAGAAAGGAGTGCACTGCAAGAAGATTACTCCAGCCTGGGTAGCATGTGAGCACTCAGCTTTCTTCTCCGCCTTTCATACTCAAGGTTTCTCTGTATCCTTCTTCAGCTCCAGATGACAGCCTCCTTGTCCACTGTCCTCCTTCCTCTGGCTGTGCATCCTATTCAGTTCCTACAGGCAGAGGCTATCCTGTAGGGTCTACACCCAGGCAATAAAGTGTTGCACTTACAAGTCAGCTACAGGCTGGGGCCCCCACCTGCTTGAGCATTCATAGGCCTCCAGCTGCAGACCTTAGAAAGCGCCTGCTTCTGGGAGCCATGACAGCTGCCTTGGCAGGGCACCCCAGGCAGAGCCACATGGCAGGACTTGTTCAGAGTCCCTGCGGCTGTGACTTGAGACCGAATCTTGTCTAGGCACTAAAGTGCAAGATTTAGCTATCAATTCATCACAATCCACCTGTCCAGTTTCCTGCATGGGTTTTCAGCCTCTAATCCTCCCCCAGGCAAACAGCACCTGCCTCTCAGAGCAGTCAGAAACTGTTTACAGATGCACAGTCAAGAGCCTGCAGCCCTCACACGTGATTCCCATATCGAGCCTCTGGTGCTGCATGGGACCTTTCCGTGTGAGATCCTCCAAGGCAGACCCGGCTGTACTTTGAAGTCCGCCTGCCCCTTGCCCTCCCTGAACGGGAGGTGCATATTTTATCTCCAGCGGACCATGAAGGTCTGAGGGAGGCAGGCTGATTTATCAGAGACATAACCATACAGTTGAAATTGTGTCAATATATCTTTGCATAGTGGATTCTGAAGGATGCCCCCTATTTCTCTGGTAAATCATATACATTTAAAGTCCCCAAATGCCTAAATATATATTTATCCAGTAAATCAGCTCAGCTTTGAAGTGGCTCATTTCTTTCCTGAAGAAATACAGGATACAGTTGCTAACCTTGTTTTTCTTTCCTTCTCAGAGTTTAAAAAAAAAGAGAAGCAGAGAAATGAAATTCTGAATAATGAATGTTTAAATATTGACGAAGGTTTGACACTAATGGTGTGAGGGAGAGCGTGCAGCACAATAGCTCCTCTGCAGCAGTATCTACAAAAGGAGGCATTTTGCTAGAACCTCTGGGGCCCCTTCCGGCAACAAAATTCTCTGAATCTGTGACACATTATTCAGCTTTCAGAGGCCAGGGCAGGGGTACATTGGACTTGGATGGTGCCTTCTCCATGCAATATGAAAAGAGCTAACATATTATTAGTCTTCATTTCCTGGTTCTGCCTCTCAACCTATTTGCAAACAATTTATTCAGAAACTGCAATTTCTCATTTTTTAAGATACTACCCTGCATATCCTTAAAGATAGCTCTAGTTATCTCCCATCTTCCTTGGAGGCTATCAAAATCCATTACGAAGAATTTACCTCTGTGGAATCCCCAGTGCTATGCCTGTGCACAGTAGGTCCTCAATGAACAGTGGTAACTTTCCTAGACTCTCCAAATGCATGTGTACATTTTATTTTTCACAGCCACAGGCCCCAGAAAGCTGAAACATTTCCCCACTTTAGAGTCAGGAGGTTTGAGAATGAATGAATACACATATCAGAGAGAGCAGCTGCCTATGTGTTTCCTACAGGTGTGGGTTGACTGGTTGATTCTGGAGACTCTATTAGCTGTAAAAGCAAGGCATGGGCCCCCAAGAGGAGCTGACCTTCCACACAAGGTGCATGCTACCCTTTCTTCAGGATGACCATGGCCTGGGTTCTCTGAGACTGTCTCTCTGTCTTTAAGCCAAACCCACCATAAACGATTCCAGAATCTACGCTGACTGTCACATTGGCAGAAAAGGAATTCCCCCATGCTGCCCTATCCCTACACAAACTGAATCCTGCATTGAAGTCCATCAGCTGTTATGGTGGTCACTGCTCATAGTGCTAGTCATTCTTCAGGCAGATGGACTTTTACCACCAATGTCACCTACATTCAAAGCTCTGACTCAAACATGTTTCTCTTTGCTGCTTTTTGGAATCCCATTGCAATGACAATAAAGAAGAGAAAAGGTGTAAACCACCCCTGGACATAAGAGCACTGGGAGGAATACTCAGCACACAAGAGGTCTGTATACATTTTTGAAGAGAGGAGTAGACACTGACTTTGAGAAATGGCCACAATTTTCATGTCTCTGGAGGGGCTACATGAGTTTCTTTGTCACTGGAACTCAAAAGCACAGTTCTGGGAAGTAGGGGATGGAGCATGCCCCAACCAAATGAATAAATAAAATTCAGTGATTAGAGAAATCTTCTCCTTAAAAATTGTAAGGCATCTGAGAAAAGACCTCTGGATACTAACTTCAGTGCACTGATCATCTTGCCATCTCACCACCCAACAATGGGACCCATTTATCAATCAGCCCCCGCCACTCACATAGAGCCGCTGATCACCTTTCAGTGCCTCACACTAAAATATGAAGAGATGGCCTGGGTGCTCAGATACAATTTTTTAAGCCTGCAGTCTGAGGTAACAAAACCTACAAACAGAGGATTCAGAAGAAAAAGAAGCAAGGCAGATAATTGAAGAAAATGTCTAAAACTAGAGTAAATATCCTCAGAGAGATGGAACAATATTGCACTCATGAAAGTAAAACAGGATGCTATGAAAATAAATGTCTTAGGAAATAAAAATAAAAGCCAATATAAAAACAAATCAATAAAATAGTTTTATGATGAAGTAGGAGAAATGACCTAAAAAAAGAACAAAAATATCAGAGATAGAAAAGAGAAAAGAGATTTAAAAAAAAAAAAAAAGAATCCATCTGAGAAGTCTCATATCTTACTAACAAAAGTTTGAGAAAGATAACTGGTGAAATGCATAGAAGTTATCCAAAAAGCACCAGAATAAATTTTATCAGATAAAAGGACATCAAACTCCAGACTGAAATATCTGTGCGGTACCCAGGCAATGAGTATTAGAAGAAGAAGAAGGAGAAACATGAAATTTCAGAATTTCAGGGATAAAAGAGAAGAACTTAAATGCTTCCAAAGAAGAAAATCAAACCAAACCCAAAAACAAAATAAGGAAAATCGAAATGTCACTGGCTATCCCAACAGCAGCACTGACAAGCAGAAGAAGCCAAATCAATGTATTCAAATTCTGGAGGAAAAATGATTTTTAACTTAGACATCATACCCAGCCAATCAACAAAATATAAGGGTAGAATAATCGTATTTTCAGAGAAGTGAGGATACAAAATATTTACCTTTCAAGCATACTTTTGAAGAGAGGACTTCAGGAAGGAGTTGGGAGATGATCTGAACCATCTGAGCATTTAGAAAATAATATTTGTTATTATTATAGAATTTTGATTGGCTTTATGGAAAAAAGTACAAGAGAAAGAAAATAACAATGTAACTCTACTTGGCTAAGCATTGAAAAATAGTTGCAGCTGGATGCAGTGTCTCATGCCTATAATCCCGGCAATTTGGGAGATCCAGGCAGACAGATCACTTGAGCCCAGGAGTTCAAGACCAGCATGGACAATGTGGAGAAACCCTGTCTCTACAAAACATACAAAAATTAGCCAGGCATGGTGGTGTATACCTGCAGTCACAGCTACGCTGGAGGCTGAGGCAGGAGGATTATTTGAGCCCAGGAGGCAGAAGTTGCAGTGAGCTGAGACCAGGCCACTGCACTCCAGACAGGGCTACAGAGTGAGACCCCATCAAGAAACAGAGAAAGAGAGAAAGGGAGAAAGAGAGAGAGAGAAGGAAGGAAGGAAGGAAGGAAGGAGGGAGGGAGGGAAGGAAGGAAGGTTGTATAGATATAATAATCTAAACATGCTAGATTTAACAAAAAAGTTGTAAATATATGTTAACAAAGTGAACAAATATACATTCTGTATTATACATATGTAGATATCAAAAATCATATATATATAATTACCACATGAATATATAATACATATAGTAATAGATATTAGCAAAATAAGAGAAGAGGAAAAATATAGAAAGGGGCAAGAGATCCAAATCCTCAGCATTGATAAAGGGAAGCCAAAAGACAATGTCTAAATTGACATCAATAAAGCACATTAAGCATACAATTCAAAAAATGGGAGTATATCTAAGAAACAGATAAGAAGTGTTAGGGAAAAGAATGGGGTAGGGGAGATGATCAGGAAACTGATTTTTTCCTTTTGGTACTCATGGAATTGTTTAATCCATTACTTTAATAAAAATAGAAATTAATTTAAGAAATGAAAAGCTGCCATTTCCGAAGTGGGCCCACTACAACAGGAAGGAAGAAGGTGCTAGACAACCCCCCGGTGTAGGATGGAGGGAGACCAGATGAAAAGGGAGCCCCTAGACACGTGCTCTGCTCTGGCTGGGAACTAGCACACTTTTAAATTCTGGCGACGTCCATCCGTGTTTCTAAACCACGTGGTTGAAAGGTTTTAAAGAAGGTGGCTTTAGCAGATTAGTTGGAACTTCCCCTCTCTGGGATTAAAACAGAAGAAGTAAAAGTTGTATTTTCACAACTAGAGCAACACTAGAGCCCTGTTTTCATTCCACCCAACAGTTTGTGACATGAAAATAAACAATATGGAAAGGAGGTGTTTCTATATTTTTCCCGAGTCTCTTGAGATGAAGTTGGGCAAAGGGTATGCAGCCAAACTGTTTTCACACCATGCCTCAACTGAGTCTCACACTTCTTTGCATTTAGAGGGGATTTTCATCACTGCCTGGTTTCAGAATTGACTAGGTAGAAACTGTAAGCTGATAGCTCAGCTCAGCCATCATTACCACGTGTGGCCTGAACCAAGTGTTGGTGGTGTCTGGAAGAGCTGATCACATGTATTTAAAGTTACAGCGGGGCCCCTTTTCAGTTTGGCCCAAAATAAAGTACTTCATTGTTCATCCCAGATTATAATCTTAACCAGTGATATATTCACCTAAAATACCAAAATATATATTCAACTATTATCCTAAGAAACAGGAATTATTTTTTAAAGAGTTTAAAGTATAAACATGCACAGGGTGAGAAAATTCACATAAAAAGAAGAATGGTATAAAATAGTGGCTAGACAGCAATGCCTGACACAGTTTCTCCCAGATTCCCACTAAAATACCAGTAAAAACTAGAAGTAAAAACTTGAAGCCTGCATATACTACAAATTGACACAGTCCTAGAACCTTCAGGGATTTCCATCAATTATTAGGTCATGAAAGTGAAATTTAAAAACATAAACTGAGGCACACAAATGGATTTTTGCCTGAAACAGAGCAAACTTGAAATAAAACAGTGGAAATGATCTATTTCTGCGCCTAAGTTCTAAACATAAAAAAATACAAGTCAGGCCACCTTCTGTTGCAGTGATTCTCAACAGGGGGTGATTTTGGCACCAACCCCCAACCCAAGGAAATATTTAACAATTTCTGGAGATATTTTGGCTGTCACAACGTGAGGAGAAGGGGTGCTACTGGCATCTAATGAATAGAGGCCAAGGATGCTGCTAAATCTTCTACAATGCACAGGACAGCTCCCCACAACAAAGAATTATTCAGACCAAAATTTCAGTAATGCGGAGGATGAGAAAAACTGCTGTACTCCATGGGAGATGTATTTTAAGGCAGTAAGAGTGCCTGTTTCTCATCATACTGAACATATTAATCTCTTACTCTTGTTAACACACACATACAAACACACACACAGAAACAACTTAATACATCTTAATACATTATGTTTGAAAGCCCTCATATTTATCCAAAAGCACTTTTAAAAATCAACAAGTATTCAGGCAGCAGAAAAAGTAAAAGAAGAAACCAGATTACCAATGAAGGACTAGCCTCCCGTCATCTCACAAAGGCAAGAACAGAACACATTGGACAATATCTATTGAGTTTTGCAGAAAATGATTGTGGCCAGACATTTTATACTTGACCAACACACTGTCTAAATGTGGAGCAACAAACACACTTCAAGATACACATAAGCTCTAAAATTATAACATATGATTTTAGAAAAAACATAATACTTGAAAACACACTCCACCCTACTGAGTAATGAATCCAAATGAAGAATTTGAGAATGAGGAAGCTGGAGGTGAGTGATAAAACCCATTTAAATGCAATGTTCTCTGCATTATTGTTATAAATAATGAGAATGAGAGAAAATAAATAACACAAGTAATAAGAAAGGGGATACAACAACAGACAGTGTTGTCTTCTGTTTAAAAACCTTTCTATATAGCACTGTGCTCATGAATTGAAAAATCCCAGCAAATTGAATACTTTTTCTAGAAAACGTAAATTATCGAATTGTGACACAAGAACAAATAAAAACTTAAGAGGTCAATTATGAGGAGAGAATTTTTCAAAACTACCAAAGTTTACATCTGAGAAAGATTCCAAGACCGAGTAGTGTTACAAGTGGGTTTCTTCAAATTTTTAAGAAACATAATTCCATGCTATATTAACTGCCTCATGAATTAAAAAACATAAAATTCTGTCTAGTTCATTTTATGAAGTTAGTAAAAATCTTATAACAAAATGTGGCAATGTAACTAAAAAACGAGAGAGAGAGAAATTTACATATTAATGCAGATGTGAGCATTAAACAAGAGTACTGTAAAACAAACATAACAGGCCGGGCGCGGTGGCTCACGCCTGTAATCCCAGCACTTTGGGAGGCCGAGGCGGACGGATCACGAGGTCAGGAGATCGAGACCACCCTGGCTAACGCGGTGAAACCTCATCAATACAAAAAATTAGCCCGGCGTGGTGGCAGGTGCCTGTAGTCCCAGCTACTCGGGAGGCTGAGGCAGGAGAATGGCGTGAACCAGGAAGCAGAGCTTGCAGTGAGCCGAGATCGTGCCACTGCACTCCAGCCTGGGCGACAGAGCGAGACTCTGTCTAAAACAAACAAACAAACAAAACACAACATTCAACATGCCTAAGGTTGATCCTAAAATTGAAATATAGTTTCATATGTTTTCATTAATAGTAATCAAAATTTCATGTCAGTTGATCAACAAGGAAAACAATATGCTTATTTCCAAACATATATATTCTTCTTTACTATTCTTTCAAGTTAATATGTGTTATTTTCTTCCTAGTATTCTACTTTAAACCTACACAATTCTTATTGATGAAACAACAAAAGGCAGTCCCATTAAAATTAGAGAGAAATAATCTTATTCCCCTTCACTAACGCTTTACACTTCTCAAAGATCAGACCAGGGCAATAAGAAATGAAACAGAAATTAGAGATGTAACTATTAGAAAGAAAGAAAAAATAATCATTGCTTCGGACAGTATGATTAAAGACATAGAAATTGCAAAGGAAACAACCGGAAAATATCTTATAATTAGAAAAGAGTGTTGAGAAAAGTAAACCAGTTGGGGGTGGGGGGGAGAGATTTCTTTAATACCAGAAATAACCAGTTTTAAAAATCCACTCACAATAGCAATAAAAAAAATCAAAAGCAATCAAAGACATTGGGAAGGCCCTAAATTGTGGCACAGAAATAGAAAAAATTAAAAACATAATAAAATATATAAAATAAGATTTGACAATATGAAAGATATGTTACCAGATGGAAGACTGAATACAATCAATTCCCAAATTAATGTATTATTTAAAAAACACAACAAATAAAATTATTGGCAGCTGTTTACTGGTGGGGAAAATGCATGGTTAAAAAGAAGAGAGATAGATGTGACAAAATAATTCTAAGATCTTCTGGTAAAATGAATAGGCAAAGGAATTAAGAAAGACTGTAAAAAGAATAAGAGAGGTGACTTGTCTAACCAGGATGTAGCTTAGTTTACAACTGTTACAATTAGAAAATACAGAACTGGTACAATCATAGATAAACAAGGCACTGTAGCAGAGAAGCCTTGAAATAGACCCAAGTACATTTAAGAACTTAATAAATTATGAAGGAAGCAGTAGCAGCAAATGGGGTAGAAATGCCTATGACAATTGACTATTGGGAAAAAAAATTAAATTAGACTCTCACCCTATTACTATTTACGAAAATACATTCCAAGTAGATTGAAGAATTAATGTAAAAACTAAAGCCACTTACAACAGGACTATATCCATATATTACCTTGAGATTTAATTATTTTAATGTTTTAACAAAGTAGTTTTAAAAAAATTAGCAGAAAATATAGTTGTAAATTTAACTAGAGGACACCTAACCTCTGAGAAGAGGAGGGGTAGATCACAAAGGGAAAGCTTGAAATATTCAATACATAAAAATTTAAAACTGCTGCTATTAAAAATCATAAGAAAGTCTAATGGCAAATTGAGGTATTGAGACATGCTACAACCTTGAAAACATTTTGCTAGGCAAAAGAAGCCAATTGTAAAAGGCCATATAACGCATGATTCCATTTATGTGAAATGTCCAGAACAGGCAAATCCATAGAGACGGCAAATGGATTGGTGGATGCCTAGGGCTGGAGGAGGAGTTGAAGTGAAATGGGGAGTGGCTGCTATTGGGCAAGGGTTTCTTTTTGGGAAGATGAAACTGTTCTAAAATTGATTGTGGTGATGGTTGCACAACTCTATGAATATACTAAAAACCACTGAATTGTACGCTTTAATTGGGTGAACTGTATGGTATGTGAATTATATCTCAACACAGCTATTATAAAAAAATTAATGGCAAATAACCAACAGGAAGAAATATTGTAACATGTTTGAGGAAATAGTAATAAACTTGACATGTAAGGAACACTTAAAATAATAAGTAAAACACTGACACACCATTGGAAAGCGGGGAAAAAAATCAATGAACAGATAAATTAACCAACACCGTTTGTTGTACCAAGTTAGCAGAGGTTTAAGAAGCAGTAATGCTCAATGTGGATGAAGGTGCTGGGACAAGGGCATGCTCAGCTGTTGAGGCAAAGCCTGCATCTGGAGACCAGTAGCTTGGCAGTAGGTATCCAGACTCATTGCCAAGTACATACCCTTTGATTCCAGTTCTAGGAACCTATTCTAAAGAAATAAGCACAAAAGTGCCTGTGGATTTACGAATGAAGTTGTTCACAGCATTATTATTTGTGGATATTTTTAATATTTACAAATTAGAAATAACTTAAATGCTCAAAAAGGAGAAGATGGTTAAATAAATTATGGATCAGCCGTAAGATTGAATATCATGAAGCCATTAAAAATAATGTTTTCCAATAAATTTAATGATAGGGAAAATGATGACAACGTTCAATGGATGAAGGATATAAAATTGCTTACAATGTGATCCCATACACACACAATGCTAAAATAAAATATATCAAAGGGCTGGTAGAAATTATTCAGATGGTGTCGTTCTGGGTGATTTTCATTTTTTCTTTATATCTCCCATATCTTCCATGTTTCTACGATAGGCATATTTTATTTCTGTGATTAGAAAAGAAAATGTCATTTTTCTGAAATATTCATCTACAGGCAAGTCCTTGGACAGCAGAGATGAATAACTGCAATGCTATTCCTTTGAAGGCTTGTGTCTGCTTTGCACACACATGACTCCCCTTTGGCCCCCAGAGTCCTGGGGTGGAAGCCGTTTTAAAGCCCCACCCTGCTTGACCAGCCTAAGGGACACCAGATACAGGCTCCATTCTTATCCCTGGGGGATAAGACTGCCTTATGATGGGATTTCAGGCCTTTGGAAGAGGTAGGGAAGAATCTTTCTCAGCCAACAAGCCTACTGCTGTGGGGGCAGCCACCTCCTGTGCTGGTGCTAAAGGCTCGGGGTCTGAGGTGTGGGGTGTGGGGCCTCCAGGTATTGCGGAGTAGGGCACGCAGAGCTCCCTTTGGTGGCTGTGATGGCTAAGGCCCTGGTAGGAAATGCCACTGAACACGTGGTGCTCACAGACAGACTTCCCTGATGCTCCCTCTGTCCCCTGTCCTCTCTGCCTCATGCCTCTCCAAGGCACAGCCTCAGCTTAGAATTCCTATCTCTCAGTCCCTATCAGCTGGCGAGGCTCATTCCTGTTCAGCTTTGAGGAGTAAATGAGATCATCACACAAAGCCCATGTGCAATCCCTGTCACATCGTAGCCACTGAAAACATGTTAGTAAATTGGTCTGTGGAGGAAATAAGGCCGGCATTCACTCAGCAGCCACAGTGCTAGGCTACGTGTCCCCAAGAAGAATGAGACACTGTTTGTGTCCTGCGAGGCTCACAGATGGGTCTGTCACAGGAAAAGGTGGGTGGATTGTGGTCGCTGGTGTAAGCAGAAGTTTCAAGAATCTGCTAAATATGTACAAAGGTATCTGCTAAATTTGTTCAAAGGGATCTACTAAATATGTTCACAACAAAGGTTGCTGGGAAGCTGTAGGGAGCTGGGAAGATTTCACGGAGGAGATCGGTCGGTGCTTTAAGAAGTAGTGGGATTGCAGTGGGCTGAGAAAGGGAGGAAGGTGACATCTGAGCTGGTCTTTGAAGAAAGGGAGGGCAGCATTGGGGAGAAAGGCCATTACAGAATGAAGTGACAGCATCAGCAAATTCCTGGAGGTGGGAGGAGCATCAGATGGGCTGTGTAGACTTTGTCCCCAGGAAGCCCCCAGGAAGTCAGATCTTGCTCAGCACCCCCATCGTAGTAGCCAAAAGGCCTTGTTAGCCACTTGTCAGCACATTATCTCAAATTACCTCTGCCTTAATGGGTCTAAGCTAGTCAGAACATGGGGAGGATGGGATGATCGCTGGGCCTGCTTGGAAGTACAAGCACCCTTCATTTTGGTGGCTTCACATCAACCTTCTGGAGAAGATGTTTTTTTCCCCTTTACATCAAAGACTTGTCCACCTTTCAAGGCCCAGGTTAAACACCATCTCCTACTGACTGCTTCTCCTGCCTCCTCTGCCCTCCCTGGAGCTCTCTCATCATGCTCCCACTCACAGTCCAGGCATGGTGCATGTGCCTGCCTCCCCAGCCACAACAGCAGCTGCAGTGAAAGGTCATAGTGCGACAACCTCAATGTCTCTGAATGTATAAGGGCCCCTTCATTAATTCAACAAACACAGACTGAGTGACCACAGCAGTTCAGGCCCTGCATGGACACTTGGGAATGCCCCAGTGAAAAGACACAGTCCTTGACCCCAACATACTCAGCCTCTAAGTAATGAGACAAAGGAAAAAGACACGCCCAGTGCCACCAGGTGCTTGGGCAACAGGAGCCTGCCAAGACTCCCAAGTACTGAACACAGAGATGGCTGGTCCCACAGGGAGGGGAGCATAGAAAAGGAGTGAACAGTAGCTCCACTAACCACGACTGGGAGGGCCTACCCCAGTCCCCCAATCCCCAAGCCTAGCAGAAGAGCTGTGGGAGCTACGGGAAGCAGGTGCCAGGACACCAGAGCCACAGCTATGGTCCGATTCCCCTGCCTACTCCACCTCACAGGCATCTGAGTTTAAGATTCATCGGAGGGCTCCGGCTGCCAGTGAAATAGTGATTTATTCTCTCTCTCACTCACACACGCACACTATTTGCAATCCTTTGTTCTCAGTTTCCTACACATTTAATTACATTAGGATAAATCTGATTTCCCCTCTTGGAAAATCTCTCTTTTGTTTTCTTTTAATTTCCCTTTCTTTCACGTTACATTTGACAAAGTTGGGAGAGGCAAACAAGACATGAGCAGGGAAGGTGGGAGATGCAGGAGCGCCAGCCCGGCAGTGAAGGCGGTGCTTGGTGACGCAGACCCTGCACTTGCACACAGAGCTGTGAATTAGAAGTGCCCTGTACTTACATTTAATTCAATCACAAATACTTACTCATATAAGCATCATATATTTTCATTCTGGGAGGATAAGGCCTAAATTTGAACAATATGTCCCCAGCCTGCCTAAGGAAGAAGTCTGCCAGTTCTGCCTCCTCCTTCCCTTCAAGCTTCAGGGATGCCTGGAGAGGAGGGAAGGGAGCTGTTTGGGGTAAGCTACAGCCCAGATAAGCAGCAGAACTCTGGGAATCTCTGCAGCGGGCAAACATTCCTGGCCAGAGTCCCGAGAAAGGAGCCTGATGGGATCTTTTAAGGAAGAGACATCACATGGATGGGATGGAAGCAATGCTAATCAGTGAAATTTTTATTTTGATCTTGAAAGAAGGAAAAAAAGCTATTAATTTTCCCAGGCAAGAGGTAGGAACTGGCACTCCGCTGCCATGTAGGGGAGCCTGGGCTCACCTGGCCAGCCAGGCCCTGGCCAGGGTGGGTCTTTAGGCCTGATCCCACCTATGACTGATGCACTGGGTGGCCATGGGAGAGGCAACCGGCATTTCTTGCCCTCAGCCCCTCAAAGTCTGCTCTTCCACACTGGTTGCACTGCAACCAGCTCTGTGCACACATTGCCCAGAGTGGTGGTGGTTGTAATTATTAGAATTATTGTTTCACTTAGGTTGGATCACTTGTTTCCCTCCTCCAATCTCTCCAACAGCTTCCTTCACACTTACAGAGGGAACAGACTTCAGCCCGAGCTTGTTTCTCTGCAAAGAGTATATGATTGGCAAATGGTGAATCAGGAGAAAATCTGAAACCATCAAACCCACTGACCCAGATCCTAGGTGAAACCACATACCCCTATCATTTCATAGGCTATTATCGCATATCTGCATTTTATTGGAAAACAGAGGCTGTTGCTGGAAGTACTTTAAGGTGACCCAAACCTTGCTTCTTTAGTATTCTCTTAAACCATGACATCAAAGTAGACGTGGCAGCTGATCACTTCAGAATGAAGGCCCTTCAATCTCCAAAATCATCCCCACCTTTACTCATTTATAGTTGCACCAACCAGGAGGGCTAGCTTTCTCCACTTGTCAGGAAGGAAAGTTGAGAGCAACGTCTATGCTGCTGCCACTAGCTCCTGGCTACTTCCCAGACCTCATCTCAACCACTCCCCTCCTGTGCTACTTCCAGCCCATGGTCCTATCTGGTCCTTGACACTGCCAAGATCTTCCCACTTCAGGGCCTTTGTCCTGTCTGGGTCCTCTTCCTGGTATGCCTTTCTCACTTCTCTATGTGTGGTTGGCTCCTCATTTTTCTGGCCTTAGCTCAGGTGTCACCTCTTCAGAGAGGCCTTCCCAGATTATCCAGCTAAAGCAGTCCCAGCAACAGACACGCTCCATCTTTATTTAAAACCTCCCCAGGCCATTTTCAAGTTCATCCAGGTTAAAAGATCAGCACTTTCTGGATCTGTGCCACCTTTTCATAGTCGGCCCATCTCTGTCTGCTCTCAGGGATATGCCAAAGGCCACTGGGTCATTGGTAAGCAGCCAGGGAGTCTGAGGCTCCCAGTGACCTAGATGCCCAGTGACATTAGGGATGGCAAAACAAGCTAGGCACGGCGTTTCACGCCTGTAATCCCAGCACTTTGGGAGGCAGAGGCAGGCGGATCACCTGAGGTCAGGAGTTCGAGACCAGCCTGGCCAACATGGTTAAACCCCGTCTCTACTAAAAATGCTAAAAATTAGCTGGGTGTGGTGGCATGTGACTGTAATTCCAGCTACTTGGGAGGCTGAGGCAGGAGAATCGCTTGAACCCAGGAGGTAGAGGTTGCAGTGAGCCAAGATCATGCCACTGCACTCCAGCCTGGGCAACGAAGCAAAACTCCATCTCAAAAACAAACAAACAAACAAACAAAAAAACAAACAAACAAAAAACAGGCACTGGACAACTGGACAGCACTGAGAAAAGCACTGACACTGGGAGATGAAAGTGGCAGTCCGGCCCACAGAAGGATGTAGTCAGACTCCATGAACAAAAGGCAAGAGGGCAGTTGCTGGAATGGCCACGCACAGGGGGAGTCAGGACCAGAGGTGGAGGTGAGGTCCTGTGAGGCTGGGGTGCCATACATGGGAGTTTCTAACACACACCCACTCTCCTCCACACACACCTGCAGCCCAGGGTCCTTTTGTTCCTAAAGACAGGGGGTTAATCTGTGATTCGCTGTGACCAGAAATTATTTCCCTCTTGAGGTCTATTAAATAAGAAGAAAGGAAAGTAAAACCAGAATGCAAAAACTGGAAGAAATAAGTATAACAACTCATAAAAGAGAGGGTGATTTATGCCTGCATGAAAGCCAGCTCCAGGTGGGCCATTACTGTGGAATGCCAGGGCCTTGCTCTGTGTGACTCCACTAAGGCCTGCAGGGAAATTGCTTCGTGAATGACACATGCTCTCGTCAGGCAAGGCAGGCTTCAAAATGTGATCCATTTGGAAGGGTGACCTGGAAGCTGGGCAGGCATGTCTCCTCCACTGGTCTGCAGCCCCACAAGGACACGTTTTCCCAGTGTTTAGCACAGTGCCAGCCACCAGCACACACTCAATAGCCAATTTGCTGCATTAACATTAAACATTTATCAGTCCACCCAGCATGTATGGTCTTCCTGCTAGAAGCAGCCTTCCCCTAATAAATAAATACCTGGATAACTCAAAACTCAGCATCACTCTTGTATCAGTTAGGATTTCTGATTATAAGCAACAGAAATGAACTGTGAATAAAAGAAACAGAAAAGGAAGGCCCCCTTTTGGAAAGCTTTGAAGCAGTTCTCAGAATCAAGTCAGGCTAGGCCACAGAGCGTGGGCCACACCACAGGGACTGAGCGACCTGGTTGGACGTTCTGGATGGCACTTCTGCCCTGCCCAACCTCCAAACACTTGATGCAGTTGCAGATGTCTCAATTCTCCCTGAATCTTCAATTCCCTCCATTAACAATCAAAGCCCGAGTCAGGAGCATCCAGGTAGCTGGTTTGAGATCAGGTGCCCACATCCTAGCTCCCCAGAAGTAGGAGGGAAGACCACCTGGGCCCTTTGGATTTCCTGGCACTCTCACAGGGCAGACCTCCCCCTCCCAATAACCCACCTCCACTTTTCCCACCCCAAGAATCCCATCCCCCATGGCTCCCGACTCAAGCAGGAATGAACATTTGGATTCTGGGTAGTGTTTCCACCACCACCATTAGACATAGGGTCATCACAGCATAGAAGCTCATCTTCAACCTTCAGAATCACTTTTTCCATCAGACTTTTTTAAAGTACCTGAATTTAAGCAGGAATAAGCTCTCTTGATTGATGTGCAATTGAGTTAGTCGTACATTCAGGTGTTTACAATGTGCTAACATCCACAGCCAAGAGGAAACACTGTTGCAGTTGTAAATTTAGCCTCTGGTTACCAAGGGAGGTTGTAGACATTCTCTTTGGGAACATATTTGGAAATAAGATTAGCCCCCTTGTAGAGCTAAGTTGTTCCAAGCTAGGTGGGCTGGGTGGTTGTAATATGGACTATAAACTACTGAAAGTGGTTGCCTTTCCTAAGGCAACTTGGCCCCAGGATTCTCAGCCCAATGGTTGATGCCTCCTTTTCTGTCTCTCTGCTCTCACCCTAAGATTGTCTGTCTAAATCACCCGCTAACTCTCCCAGATGTGTCTTCTGACATATGGATTCCTCGGTATGCGGTGGTGATATAGCAGGTCAGGCCGCTACCTCCCAGTGTCTGCAATCTGCTCATTTCCCACTCCCCCTGACAGGCAGGCACTGATTCTACAGCTGTCCTAATGAGAGATGTGGGCACTGCAGAGTTGGCACTGCAGGGGTAGACCACACAATGACGGTGCAGGGGCAAACCTCTGCTACTCACTCAATCTCAATATTCCTGTTACTAAGGTCCTGAGAGGGTGGGACTGTTGTCCTTTTTCACATTTGGGGTATAGACAAGGTAGGCAAGTGACTGCATTCCTGTGCTGTCAGCTTTCCTTCTGATAAACGGAAATGACTCCCCATCCCGTTTGGCCCATTCATAAGTAGTGTAAAGGTGGGGATGATTTTGGAGGTTGAAAGGCTTTCGTTCTGAAATCATCAGGTGGCACATCTATTATGATGTCTCAGCTTGGAAATGTACTGGAAAAGGCAGATTTTGGTCACCTTTAAATACTTCCAGCAAAGACCCTGGTTTTCAATAAAATATGGGCATGCAAATAAATATATTATATGAAATGCTGGGTGTATGTGGCTTTTACTCAAGGATCTGGATCAGTGGATTCAGAGTTTCTGCTAGTTCACCATTTGCCAATAAAATAGCCTTTGCAGAGAATAAGCTGAGAAGCTTGAGCTGATGTTTATTCTCCCTCTGAGGGAGTTGGCTTGGGGGATCCTCACAGGCTTGACCTCCTACAGCTGCAGGAGACAGGGCAGTGGGGACAGAGAACCAGGCACCTCCTGGCATGTATCCCTCTATTAGCCATGTTAATTGGGGAAACAAGAGAGAAATATGCCAACTAAATGCAACAAATTTGAACCACAATCTGGCCTTGGCCAAGACAGAAAAGTAGGGGAAAATGAAGTTTTTTCTGAAGCTCTCTATGTCCTTCCTCTGTCATATCTCCAGGTAAATGTATAAATGAAGGGTATTTTTCTTGTTTTAATAAGCTACACGCTACACACCTTCATGAACATTCCAGAACAAGGTAATTGACGGAGGATGTTCTAAGTGTGTGTGTACAAGCCAGCCATGAGTGAGCGGCCGCTTCACTGACTGCCACCATGTGCTATTCCAGGAAGTCAGCCTTGAGGACTGGCCTTGCTTACTGAGCACACACCAGCCCACTGCCACATGGCAGCCAAATGCACACCAAGCACAAACACCAAGCTGCAATGTTGATGCCTTGGGAGCAAAGAGTGCCCTGGTGTGC
This sequence comes from Pongo abelii, assembly GCF_028885655.2. Classification (NCBI taxonomy): domain Eukaryota; kingdom Metazoa; phylum Chordata; class Mammalia; order Primates; family Hominidae; genus Pongo; species Pongo abelii. The sequence goes on along the minus strand of NC_085928.1, from coordinate 144,506,984 downwards.
TCAGCTGAGCACTACTCTGTCCTGGAGCAGTGACAGTCCTGATTGCCCAGTCATTGCTTGGTGGTACTGAATTTATACATTGTATTATTCAGAGATTATTGATTCCTTCTGGACAAGGCACCTTCAGGTTGAATCACTGCCACCAGATCAAGTGGTCCCTCATTAAGTATATAGAAGACTCTGGCAGACTCTCTCTGGCATGGAATAGCTAAAAGGAAAGAATACGAAAATCAAGTTAGTATTGCTTTATCCACTAAAAAAAAATCTGGACTGCATTGTCAGGATACAGTTTTTCTATACCCCATCCTCTTGACACCCTTCAAAACAGGAGATAGGAAAAAAGAGAAGAAAAATCAATCTTCATGAAAATAAAGAAATAGTGGCATTACAAACCACCTAGTAGAAAATGCAGTGGAATTTGGAAGAACAATGAAAGCAGATTTACACCTCCTCAGACTTTGGCCAAGATGTGGGTTTCTCTAAAGGCAAATGTTGCATCCCGAGAGGCCCTGCAGTAATAAGAGAGCCACGTGGTGTAGGGGAAGTGTGGGGACCTGTGGGATAGCTCAGAGGGTGTTCTTTCTGTCTCTGTTTCCCCCACTCCCATCTTCACTGCCTCCTGGCTGAAAGAAACTTCCAGAACAGAGTATGAAGCAGGCAGAGCAGCAGCTCAGTGGCCATGACCCCCAGCACCCTCAGCAGAAGGCACACTCCTGGGCATCCCACAACACGCGCTTCATTCATACTCTGGAGAGGAGAACACCAACAAATATAACAGAAAACTATTCAAAAACACACAGAAGAAAGGCTTCTTGAATTAAAGTCTTGGAACTGCCATTTGAAAAAGTCAAAATACATCCTAAGATAAAATCAAGATGCATCCTGGTGAAATTACTAAATCTCCAGGATAAAGAAGGAATCCTCTGGACATCCAGGTAGAAAAAAATCAAATGACCTAAAAGAAGTAAAAATGAGGCCTGCCCTAAACTGACCACTGCAATGCCACGTTCAGCTGACCACGTTTAATGCCAGAAGACACTGAAGAAATGTCCATGAATTCTGAGCAAAGGAATTTTAATTTATGTGACCCATGTATATAAACCCAGGCAGGTTGCCCCCGCAACCCCATGTACACGAATAGGCAAGAAGATCCAAGCATTCTCAAAACTTCAGGAAACAGAGCACCAATGAGCTATGGAGGGTGGGTGGGAGGTGGGTGGCGAATAACCTGAAAATGGAATCTGGGAATCTGGTCAAACAAAAAGTAACATAAACCAAAAATGTTAGAACTTGTTTATCCAAGTGTGGCTCTTGCAGCAGCAGTACTGACATCGTGGAGGTTGGGGGCAGGTGTTAGAAATACAGACCCTTGGCCAGGCGTGGTGGCTCACGCCTGTAATCCCAGCACTTTTGGAGGCCGAGGTAGGTGGATCACGAAGTCAGGAGTTCAAGACCAGCCTAGCTAAGATGGTGAAATCCCATCTCTACTAAAAATACAAAAATTAGCCAGGCGTGGTGGCGCATGCCTGTAGTCCCAGCTACCTGGGAGGATGAGGCAGGAGAATCGCTTGAACCTGGGAGTCAGAGGTTGCAGTGAGCCAAGATCGTGCCATTGCACTGCAGCCTGGGCAACAAGAGTGAAACTCCGTGTTAAAAAAAAAAAAAAATACAGACCCTCAGGGCCCACCTCAGACTCACTGCACCAGAATTCTTATTCTGACAAAATACCCAGGCACTTAATATACTCTTTAAACCTTAAGAACCACTTTTCTAGGACAAAGAAACCATAGTGGAAGAACAGGCAATGGCAGCTGAGTGGATAAGAAAAAAAACGCCTGCGCATTATGGCAGAGAACAGAATGTAACAGCTACACACCTCATCAGTGTAAAAGTGGTAACATAAGAAATCCAGAATAGGGGGATGAGGGAAGGAGAGGAAGTAGGAAATCAAGGGATACTGTGAAATTTTTAAAATGCGAATAAATCTCATCTTCATTCTACCCAAAAAACCTTACAGAAATTGAAATAACTTGTAATGAAGAAAAACATTTTTGAACTTTAGCAATTTTTGCACTTTCATTTTAATTTTTTAATCTATTAAATTCAAATCAAATTATATTGCTTTTAATTTTAAAAAAGATATACAGTAATTTTCTATTTTTGTAAATGTGTTTGAATTCACCTAATTAGCTATCATTCTATCAGAGAGATAGCTGTGCAGCACCAAATGTTAATGATTTCCTCTGGATGGTGGAATTTGAAGTAATTGTTTCTTTGTCGTTTTAAAATTTGTACTTTTGTATATTACTTGATTTAAAAAGCAAATAATAGCATCTACTATTTTCACACAAAAAAGTTCTTTAAAAGCATGATCAGAAACGTTTTTATTTTACATAACAGAACAGATTTAAATAATGCTCTAACTAGTACTTAGATTCCATAAATTTGAAGTAAAAGGTAATTAAAATCAGGTTAAAAGAAGCCAAATTGGGTGATAAGCTGCCTAAAACGTGACCTGCTCCCCATCACTAAACACTGCTTCTGCATTAGGATGTTAGAAAACCTTAGCAATGCCTTCTGTTAGGAAGCTTCTCAGGTAGTTGCAAACCCTCTGTCTCTCCAGGGCCTGGGGGCCCTCAAACTCAGTGCCTGCAGCTTTGGCAGTGGGAGAAGCTTGGTATTTTCTGCCCCTGCTTGGGATCACCAAGGCCTGCCTTTCTTTCTCTGTACTTTTCTGTTTTCTGCATCTCAAAGATACAGGATACATCATCTACAGATACAGGAAAGCCCCCAAATTATAGTAGCTGAGCTGCACAATAAGACACTCAGGCCCCTTAATAATACATGACTTTCTGAGCCAGACCCAAGACCAATGATTCTTAAATTTTGGTGGTTATCAGAATCACCCAGGGAACATTAGTAAAAATATTAAAGCCAAGGCCCTGTCCTCCTCATGGCTCTGGGGCCTGTAGTCTTCAGCCGCTGTCAGGTGAGTCAGAGGGAACTGAATCCAACTCTGGAGATGGGCCAGGGCATCAGAGGGCCTCAAACCTTTCCTGGTGGCTTTCATTGCAGTTAGGGTTGCAAATCACTACCCTCACATCTGCTCCTGGATCCGTATTCCTCCCAGTCAGACAAGGAGGGATGGGGGTTTATGCTGTTCCTTTTCTTGCAGGCAACCCATGGCCCTGGGACTCTGCAACAGAGTAGGACGGGATCGATAAGTCCATGCCCCTGTGACCACACCTGCCCAGTGAAGGGCCTGACCGCACTGAATGCACTTAATCTTTCTAACACCCAGACATGTGAGTTGTGTTCCTCCATCTCAAGACACACTGAACTCTTTCTTAAGTAAAATAACTACACTGAAGTTGTCCTTGGGTCAGCCTCATCTTTCCAAAGATGGAGCAAATAAAGGCCAAGATGCTAGGTGATGGTCAAGCCTTCCCTAGATCCAGCTCTTCTCTTGGATGGCCCCATGCCATTTCCACTCAACTAGGAAATGCCATTTACACATTCAGAGCACAATGAGACACCCTTTGAGACAGATTATTTAACTGCTCCTCATAGCAGCAACTTTCACCTCTCCCATTTTGCTGAGAGAAGATTCCACAAGGGACTGCTGGTCCTAAAGAGACTGCCCTGGGAACTAGAATCCCTAGCATGTTTCAAATCCACTTTCAAAGAGTGTGCTGGCTGAACATGCCAGCGCATTCTTTGAAATTCATTTGATAATATCATGGAGGCTGAGCTTTTCAAGGCCATAGAGTGAAATGCTTAAGAACACACTCTGTAGCCAGCCTGCTTAGGTTTAAACCCCAGTGGCATGACTCAGGGAAACTATTTAACCTTTCTCTGTGCTTCAGCGTCCTCACCTGTAAAATGGGGATAATAATGATATTTGCCTTATAGGAATGCTTGGGAATTAAATGAGTTCACATTGTAAGTGTGCATAGGACACATAGTAAGCACTATGTATATGTTTGTTATGATTATTCCCTAATTCTATCTACATGTCTGAATGCATTCAGCCTCCTCTCTTCTTTCTGTCCCATGTACCAAGCTGATGCTTTGCCCTGCATGCCCCCATCTAGTTAACCATCTAGTTCTTCCTTGGTAGTTAGAGCTCAGGCACCAATGGTAGCTTTCCTGTTTTGTCCCCTGCCTCCTCCCACAATCTCAGTTGTCCTGATTTCAGCAGAGCATTTGAGCCTCCCCTCATGATTTTGTCATGGACGTGAAGGCTGGCTGGGGCCTCGGCCATCCCCTTAGTAATAATTCTGTTAAATAACTGTATCCTGTCATCCCTGAGAAATGGGATGGCATCGCCTGGTGCTGCCCTTGGTCCTGACCTGATCAACAGCTTAATCCATGAAGTAGAGGAAAAGTATTTAACGAGATGTATATCAAATCAGGAAGTGACAGAAAGCTGGAAGAATGACTAAAATGCTGGAGAGTGAGTTAAGATTCAGATTGATCACATGGGGATTGAAATTCTGGATTGAAGCCAAGAGAAGGTGCTCTTTATACAGGACAAATGTAAATTATAAATCGGGGAGCCTTGGCTTTGCAGCACAATATGTGAAGGAGATGGAGGTGTGCAGGTGAATATGCACTTCCTGCAATGACCTTGGGTGAGTCTGCATCCCAGGAAGGGCCCACTCACTATCCTCTGAATTAAGGACATCCCTTCCAAAGAGTTCTGTATTGTTATGGAAGCCACAAGATAATAAGAACATCAGTGACTGGAGTTTGCACATCATCCATTCATTCATGAATCCACTTGCCATTATTTCAGGCTTTATTTTTGCAAGTAATTGGCCTAAGAACTACTAACAGAAGAATGTCTCGTTCTTCAGAAAGTCTAAGATTAGGGGTTGCAGACCACTAGAAGGAGCATTTGATGAAACAATCTTTCCAACAATCAGAAAAAAAGTGAACTTCCTGTCATTAGCTGTGTACCCAGGCTCTGCAAGGGAGGTAAGGGAGTGTCTAGAGAATTGCCACTGCGTTAGGCAGCTGGGACCCTCAGGTCCTCTTTCAAGGTGCTATTCCATGGTCCTATGAATCACATGATAAAGTTGAGGCAGGTAGTGGGAAACTGAAAAGGAGGTAGACTAAGTCAGATCTTTCATAACCCAGGCAGCCAGCCTTCCTTTTGCCTCCAGGCTGCTCCTGACCTGTTTCTGCCTTGATCTGGAACCAAATTGACTCCTGATCCATTGGGTCTCACCTCCATTCACACAGCATAAGCCCAGAAGAGAAACGCAAGTTAAATCTACAAGGCTACCATGTTTCAGCTGTCGGGGTGGCAAAGATCAAAATATTTGATACTAGCTAATGGTCGACCCTCATACTTCATGGGTTCAAGCATTATCTAGCACAATATTTTGAAAAACAAATTTGGCATCATATATCAAAATTTAAAATGCATACACTTTCCCACTTTGTAACCCCATTTCTGGGACTGTACCATATAGATATATTTGGATTCCTACAGAGCACTCTATTGTACAAGGATGTTCACTGCAGCATTCTCCCCTCATTCTCTCTCCCTCTCTTTCTCTCTCTTTTTAGAAACAGTGTCTCACTATGTTGCCCAGACTGCACTTGAACTCTTGGGGTTCAGCAATCCTCCTCTCTCAGCCTCCCAAGTAGCTAGGACTACAGGTATGTGCTACTTTGCATCATTCTCTTTCTTAGGCTTTGGCAAAACATTTCAATCTTTTATTGTCATTTTTACGGTGTAAAATACTGTAACCAAATATTTATCATTTTAACCATTTGTAAGAATATAACTTAGTCTCATTAAATCCATTCACAATATTATATAACCACCACCACTATCTATATCCAGAACATTTTCATCATCCCCAACATGAAATTCTGTACTCATTAAACAACTCCCCATTTGCCCGTGGTAACCTCTATTCTACTTTCTGTCTCTATGAATTTGCCTCTTCTTCCCCACATAAGTGGAATCATACAATATTTGTCCTTCTGTGTCTGGCTTCTTTCACTTAGTACTTGTATTAGTCCATTCTTACACTGCTGTACAGAAATACCTAAGACTGGTTAATTTATAAAGGAAAGAGGTTTAATTGACTCACAGTTCCACATGGCTGGGGAGGCCTCAGGAAACTTACAATCATGGTGGAAGGTGAAGGGGAAGCAAGGACCTTCTTCGCAAGTTGGCAGGAGAGAGAAGAGTGAGCAGGAGAAATACCAGCTGCTTATAAAACCATCAGATGTCACGAGAACTTACTATTACAAGAACAGCATGGTGGAAACTGCCCCCATAATCCAATCACCCCCCTCCCCTGACACATGGAGATTACAATTTGAGATGAGATTTGGGTGGGGACATAGACCCAAAACATGTCAGTACTGAATATTGTTTTCAAGGTCCATCCATATTGCAGCATACATCAATATTTCATTGATTTTTATGGCTGGATAGTATGCCATTGAATGTATATACCACATTTTGTTTATCAGTTCATCTCTTGATGAACAGTTGGTTTGTTCCCACCTTTTGCCTATTGTGAATAATGCTGCTGTGAATGTTGCAGTACAAATGATATGTTCAAGTCTCTGCTTTCAGTTCTTTTGGACAGCATTCTTTTTGATGACAAAAAGATTGAAAACAACCACAACAACTATTAATAGGAGACTAGTTAAATAAGTTATGGTACATCCATACATGAGGCTACTATACAACTCTTTATAATGAGGCAGGTTTATGAGTCTTGGTATGGAATCATCTATAAGATACATTATCAGGAAAGAAGAAGGAGGAAGAGAAGGATAACACAGAGGAGGCAAGAAAGAAGCAGCAGCAGCAGCAAAGGGAGGAACTGAATGCATGCCCGACACCTAGGCTGTCCCTGGAAGTCTCCACAAAAGTCAGTGAGAGTGGTGCTCTGGGAGGCCATTGGGCCTGGGGTTAGCAGTGAGGGAAGGCTTTGCTATATGCCCTTTGGAAATATTTTAATGAACTGAATGTTTTACCTTCTCAAAATCTGTCAGTACTTTAAATTGGCATATGATCTTTTAAAGTCCTAAGTGTGGTCATGGGTCCAGCAGCAGGTGGGAGTGTTTGACAGCCACGAGGCTATAGAACAGCCCTGGGAGATGGAGGCAGGGGACCAGCCGACATTTATCCCTGCAAGCCCTGGACACATCGCCACTGCCGCCCCATCTTCAAACACAGAGCTCACTGTTAACAACCTCCCAGATGCCTTGTAGCCTCTTGATTCCAAACCCCCATTTCTTCTTTTCTTCCTCTCCTCCCCAGAAAAGTAATTTGGAGAGCTGCAAGATGGAAGGTGCAGGCTCCCCCACGTGGCTGCTCATGCTTCACACTGCTGGAGAGAGAGGCCATGGAGTGAGTCTTCAAAGTTGCAAGAACACCCTGCCCCAAGGAGGGTCAGCGCTCAATCAGGAAAGGCCTCTGGCACCCTCCTCCTCCAGGCCAGATACATGGAAAAAGTGTCTGCTCCAAGCCAGCTGAACAGACCTCACATGATGATAATCAAATCATATTTGAAAATGAGATGAGGAGGGGAGTCAGAACAAAAGCCTATGAAAAGAAAAATAAGGTGGAAGTTGCAGAAATTGGTGTTCTGTATTCTAAGGCCTTCCTGGCTCCTGGCAGGGTTTGAGATTAGTGTTGATAATAGCTTCACCATAGGACCACAAAAAATCAATGGAACTGGGACTGAGGCAGGATCCATTTATCTTCTTGGGGTGAAATAGAAGGTGTGATTTTAAAAAGACAAATTATACCAAATGTGTGTAATTGATGTGCATACACAGAACCATGCAAGGCGGGCCAACTGCACACAATTGCACAATATCAGGCATTATTCTCATCAAGAGTTTTTGTAACAATGCCAACCCCAGGACATGGTTCAAGTACTCTGGAGAGTAGTACTAGGAATTGAGTTCTAGAATGTGTTGCGTTATTTTTGCATGATTAATTATTTGTTTGAAAAGGTGAGGAAGAATACGAAAAGGAAAAGCCAATTTGCAGGTCCTGTTTTATAATAAAATGACTTGCTTGGGACAGGGCTTCAGATGTCACTTAATCTATCCCTCTGCCTCTCATTTAAATGGACTATTTCCTCCATGGAATGATTTTTTTCCCCCTTAAAGGTCTTTCTGTCAGTTTCCTGTATTGAGCTATATGTACCCTTCTCATGGGCAGAGATGATGCCTCATCACCTCTATGGTGTCAATACCTGACACACAGAAGGCTGTCAAAAGATGCTGTATTTATTAATTGATTAATTCTCTAATTAAGAGAGACCTCATTTTTCAACAGAAGGCTATCTTTCCATTTCAAAGCTAGGTTTTTCACATGCAGCTTTCTTATCCAGCTGGCAGTGCTAAGCCAGTCTAGTTGAAAGATTCAAGTTAGTTCCTGGAGAAGTAAATTTCCAGTGAGGAGGTGGGCAGGATGCATAGGGGTGAGAGAACTACTTTCCATGTCTGGTGAGTACCAGCCTGGGGACCAGAAGACCCAGAACAAGGAGCATCTCCACAGAGTGCATTGTGTGCCTGCAGCCTATGTACTTAACATCTTTGGAGACAGAAGTATGGAGCAATAACCTGCAAGAAAAGTGAGAAAGAGCAGACCTTGGTCCAAGGGAGATCCTGCTTCCTGGCTTAATCAAGGCCACTTTTAAAAGCTTTCCTTAGCCTCCCAGAAAGCCAGTCAATGTTACCACAGAGTCACAAGGCCACCTGAGGCAAGACGCTTTACAGGCTCTCTGGTGGTACTGCCCCATAACATGTCTACGAGCTTCTTCTGCTCCTAGCCTGGGCCTGGGAGCTGCCAGGCAATCCTCTTATCCTTCTTTTTCCTTCTTCATAAGGCCTGGGCTGTGCCCAGCCCTTCTTCTCTGAAGATGATCCTTCCTCCTTTACTAAGATGCAGGAGGTGAGGAGTGAGCAGCTCACCGTCTTTCCTTCTCACCTGAATATATTTTTACCACAGTCCACAGTATTTCTGCATCCAAGTCACCTGCACTTTCCTTGCTTGGGGACCTCACCAGTTCTGGTAAGAAGCAGCCCTTGTCCTCAAGGAATTCTCAGACCATCCCTTCTCTCCTGGTATCTGATTTTATCCTCTTCAGATTAGACTCAGAATGGCTTTTTCAAATATCCCTTCTCTGTCTTGCAAATTGCTGTTTCTAGTCACAATCTCCTTCCCTTAGGATATGAAGCTGATCAAATCTTCCCCATTCCAACAACAGTAACTCAAACAAAAACCCTTCCGGCATGCTGATTTTCTCTCAAGCTCTCTTTTTTTCTTTCCCTTTTGTTTTTAAATCTATGCCTAACTGCTTCCACTTTCTCAACCCACTCAGCCTTCCAACTAGGGAAGGGGTTGTCTCCATCAGAGTTCTGAAATTAACCATCACCAGTGACTGACCAGGTATCGGGTTTACTTGACTCACTACCCTGCATAGCCACCTGGCTGACACTGATGCCATGGACCTGTCTTCCCAGCCCAGTCACCCTGTGCAGCCTTGTGCTTCCGGCTCTGCTCTCTTCCTGCCTCTCTGACTGTGATTTCTTTGTTTCCCTTTCTGGCTTATCTTCTTCCTCCTGTCGCCATTATGTGCCTCAAAGCCCAGTGCCTATCCTTGATCCCTTTTTCTCTCTCTACTTTCTCTCCCGTGGCAATCTCATCCCAGTATAAATTTTAAAAATCTATCAAATATTATCAATGAGACACTGTGTTAGGCACTGTTGATGCAGTGGTGAATTATAATTCTTTCAAAGCCTCACAGATAAATGGTGGAGGAAAAGACAGATAAATGAATAAATGATTTAACATAATATATTAAGACGTTTCTAGCTCAAAATACGGACGGTACCCCCAAAGCATTCACACATTTTTTAGCAAATTTATTATAGTGTCAGAAAAATGTTAAAACTTCACAACAACCTATCTTTAATACTGACAAATAACCCAGTGTCAGAATGGGTGGCATCTGCATCAGAGATGGTTTGAGAAAAGCTCCCCAGACTTAGTACATGCTCATCCTAACTCTACTGCCTAAAACAGAGATTGCGTGAAGAAAAAGGTAATAAAGTCCAGCTTCTGCCCTGCCTTAGAGACCCAGGGCTACTACCAATGAGGAACTGGGCTATGTTGTGAGTCAAGAAAGTTTTCACTTCATTACTTACATCTCTTCCTTGCCCAGAAAACATCTCTACATAGCATAGCTACCCAAGGACTAGAAATGGTGCAATGCCTTCTGAGAACCTAGAAGTGGTCCTATGGGAAAAGCACTCTGTGAGAGGGGGTAAAGACATTCATGCCCCAGAAGTGGTGCATGCAGGAAACTGTATTTTTCACATATTGCATTAGACCAGAAGAACTGAAGAACCAGACGCTTTAGATCTGCCGTGCCACCTGAGCAGAGCAGAGATACATCAAGAGAAAGCATTTTAGGTATGAGAAATTGAACTAAGACCTACACACATTGATCTCCTCCACAGCTGGTGCAAACTGAGAAGATAATTAAATCACCCTGAAAAAGAGCAGAAATGGAGTCCTAGGACAAGCTATTAACCCTGCCTGTAAAACCTCACTGGGTCTCAGCAAAGTCCATTTTGCTTAAAATATAATAGGGAAAATACCAGCTACTGCAGGAATGGGAACACCATTCTACCGTGTGAGAGGAAGAGCATCCCTCTAAAAATGAGATACTGCAGAATTGAGAAGAAAAATTCAGGAAACTGTTTGCTTTTTCAGGAGTGCACAAGAAGGCATGACCTCTAAGTCAGAGGGACAGAAAGTCACAAGAGAGGAAAATAAGCAGGTTTAGATGAAAATGAAGGTTTATCCAAAATGGAAGAATAGTAAGGAAACTAAAAACGTTATAGCAGAAACAAGGCCACTTTGCAGGGAGGAAAGAGTAGTACTGAAGCTTCAGAACATCAAGTTAGTAATGTAGAAAGCAAATATGAAAGAAATTCAAACAATTGGGCAGAAGGTGAAAGATTTGGAAAACAGAGAGAATGAAGAACCACAGGTAGACAATAAAGATTCCTAAAATAGAACGCACCACAAATAAAGAGAAATGAAAGACATAGTGTAATAAAATGTTACTGAATTAAAGATAAAGGTTTCTGCCTACAGACAGATGAGCTCACCAGGAAAAATCAGCAGAAGGAGACCCCAGACACATCCTGGAAAATTAAGATAATGTCACAGAGAGAATGCAGGCTATTCACAAGCTGAATAAGGTGGCTTTAGACATTTCTGTGAGACAGCAGACCTGAGAAGTGAGAAAACATAGACAATGACAAAGGAGACCTTTTCAATCGGTGGTGAAGGATAAATTTCCCAGGGAATGAGGCTGAGACACAAGTTAGCTACTGGGAAACAAGCTAAATCCCTACTTTATACCCAATCCCTAAATGAATCCCTGCTGGATTAAATATTTAAATTAAAAATTCTGCCATAAAAGTAGTATGACAAAACACAGATGACCATTTAGACAACTTTAGAGTGAGGAGGAACTTCCAAAGAAAGAACCAAAGGGAAAAGCACATAAGGAAAAAGACTGATAGACCAAACTACATTAAAAATGTTAAATTTTGCTAAAAAAACTACAGGTCTAAAACAAATTATGACACTCAGAAGAAATGAAATATACATGACAAAGGTTCATTCATGCAACTAAATAGAAAAATGGGTAAATAATACGAACAGGCATTCAAGATAGAAGAAATACAAATAAGTTTTTTAGTCCAACTGGCAATCAATTTTTAAAATCCAAACTAACATAACTAAGATTTAAAATTTTTCAGCTATCAGACTAACAAATAATCAAAAGAATTACAATGATCATTGTTGGAAATACTAGGGAGAAGCAGTCACTCTCATGGGCAGCTGGGATATGAAGGGCTCATCAGTATAGCATTGCTAAACAGCCATTTGGAATTTTTATTAAAAGCCTTAAAAATGAGAAAAACTTTAATCCAAAACTTCTATGTGTTGGATTTATCTTAAGAATATTATCTATTATGGCCCAGCATGGTGGCACACAGCTGTAAATCCCAGCACTTTGGGAAACTGAGGTGGACAGATCACTTGAACCCAAGTGGTCAAGAGTACCCTGGGCAACATGGCAAAACCCCATCTCTACAAAAAATTGGCTGGGTGTGGTGTTGTGTGCCTGTAGTCCCAGCTACTTGGGAGGTTGAAGTTGGAGGACTGCCTGAGCCTGGGAGGATGAGGCTGCAGTGAGCCATGATTGCACCACTGCACTCCCACCTGGGTGGCAGAGTGATACCCTGTTTTCATATAAATAAGTAAATAAAAGAATATTATTCATTAAGTTACCAAAAATATGTAAATAAGGAACCTAATTAGTAGATATTGTTTATTATTATTAGGAGATTGAAATTATCTAGATGTCTAAGTTTAGTGAAATAAGTTGCTAAATTTAATATAAGGCAAATGTTAACATGATAGCATGGGCATCCATTCACATGAAGGAGAGAAATAATAAATTGTAAAAAAAAGTCATAAAGCATTATGGCATAATTTTTTATCAAAATAATACATGCACATTATACCAAAATATTAGTAGTAGTTATGTCTACATAGCAGTATTATAGGAGATAGTTTCTTTATGTTTATTTGTATTTCTACTTCTTCTACCATGAATATGAATTATGTATACATTTTTAAAAACTTGTTTTAAAAATACAATTAAAATTCTCAAGAGTTCAATTGCTGGGTCACATGATATGCACATGTTTAGGTTTGTAAGAAACAGTGATATTCTTTTTTAAAGTGGTTGTACCATTTTATATTCCCACTAGCAATGGATGTAATCCAGTTTTTCCATTCTCACCAGTATTTGTTGTAATCATCTTTTTTTATTTTAGCCATTCTGATTGGTGTGTAGTGATATATCATTGTGGTCTTAATTTGCATTTGTCTTATTTCGTACTTTTCTAATGGTTAATGATGTTAAACTTCCTTTCATATGCTTATTGGTCATCTCTAGAAAAATGAAAACAAAATATATATTCACATAAAAAAACACGTACATGAATGTTACAGCAGCTTCATTCTTAATTGCCCAAAACTGGAAACAACCCAAATGTCCCTCAATGGACGAATGGTTAAGCAATCTGTAGTACATCCATACCGTAGAATGCTACTCAGCAATAAAAGGAATGGACCATTAATATTCACAACAACTTGCATGGAAGTGAGATCCATCCAGGTTGAGATTATGTTGAGTGAAAAAAAAAAGCCCATCCCTGAAGGTTACATACTATATGATTCCATTTATACAGCACCTTGAAATGACAAAATTATAGAGATGAAGAACAGATTGGTTGTCAGTGATCAGGGAGAAGGAGGAAAGGTGCTGGCCACGGCTATAATAGGGTATCACCAGGGAAGCTTGTGATGAAACTGTTCTGTGTCTTGACTATGGCGGTAGTCACACAACTCTACGTGTGATAAAACTGAACATATCTAAATACACACACACACACACACACAAGTGTATGTAAAACTGGTGATATCTGACTAAAGTCAATCAATTGTATCAAAGTTAATTTCCTGATCATGATTTGGTACTATAGTTACATGAGGTGTTACCATTAGGATAAACTGGATGAAGGGTAAATGGGTTTTTTCTTAATATTTCTTACAACTTCATGAGAATATATAATTATCTAAATAAAAAGTTTTAGAAAACCATAATGAAACATTAAAATATGCAATGAAAATGCAACAAAGAAAGTGCTTAGATATAGCTATATAGGCTGGGCACTGTGGCATGTGCCTGAAGTCCCAGCTACATGGGAGGCTGAGGCAGGAGGATCACTTGAGCCTAGGAGTTCAATGCCAGCCTGGGCAACATAGTAAGACCTCAGTTCTAAAAAAATAATAAATGAAGACATAGCTATGCAAGGAATACTGAGAGACCTTGAGGGTGGGGCAGGCACAATGGGTATTTTGCCAGACAAGAAATTCCAGGGTCCTTCGTGGAAGAGGCTATGACTTGAGGAGTCTGGAAGTACTGTGAGGAAGAAGAACATTCCCAGGCACGGGATGACAGAAGATGGGGATGTGGCATCAGTGGATGATGACTGTACCTCAAGAGCTTCAGATGCCTGCTGGGCAGGGGTCAAAAGCAGTGCAGACAGGGAGAGGGGATGCCCTGGGAGGGTCCAACTTTTTTCCCACTATCATGATATTTCATATATTTATCATATCATTTATTTATTCATTCATTCGCTTATTTGTTCAACACATATTCTGCATGTGTCAGATGCAGCATGATGCCTTAGGAATAAAACGATAAATAAAATGATAAACATCCTTTCCCACCCCACCCCACAAAGATCTTGCTGGGGAGATAGACAAGTAAACAGAAGATGCAAATACATTGTGTGACAAGTGCCATGACAGAATGTATTATGTGCACATGGAAGTGGTACCTAACCCTGGAGGGCTTCATGGAAGAGAAGGCATCTGGGCTAAAACCTGAAGGTTCAGTGAAAGAGATCCAAATGAATAGAAAGTGGGGAAGAATGGCCTTCAAGGCTAAAGGAATCAACAGCCTGTATGACAGCCCAGAGGTGAGAGTTTACATCACAACTGGGGAAACCCAAGACTTTAAATGTGGCTGGAACACAGAGGTGGAAACCCTGTAAGATGTGAATGAAGCTGGCAAGCTCATCAACCTAAGATCTCACGAAGTCCTGATTGCCATGCCAAGGAGACTAGTCTGACACTTAAGGGTGATGGGGAGCCACTGAAATCTTTTCCAAAAAGGAGGCTCATAATCAACTGGGCTGAGAGTAGTGACAGAATGAACTGGGGAAGTTCAGGGAAGCGCCTTCCTAGCCCTCATCTGTGCTGCAGGCCAACACTGTATATCCCTCCAGAGCTCTCAGTCAGTTTTCTGGGCTCCTTGTACTGGGGCCAGTGCAGGTCCCCCAAGGAAGTGCTGAGCTTGGAAGTTTTATGGAGTTCTGAACTCCCGGGCCAAGCTCTCTCCAGTCCCCGATCAATTGCTCCCTGTCACAAGCTGATCTTGCTCCAGTTCTTTACTTTCTGGATCATAAAGTTGTCCTCTGCGTGACTTAGGAGGCTCTCTGGTGCTGGGCATTTATAACCCAGAGATACCTGTGCAGTCAGCAGCCCCCATTAGTGTGCTGCTTGACAATTTAGCTGTCCCCTCCGAGGCCAGGATGAGATCTATCTGTTTCCCCAGGACTTGCTCGCCTAACATCAGGATGAGGCTGGATTGCTTCCCAGGCCTTGCTTTGGCAGCAGGGAAGCCAACTGCCTGTGCTGTTTTGGCTTAGAAAGAGACAGAGCAAGAACTGCAGACTAGCAACCTCTTAATGGGGATTACTGGGGAACAGGACCCCTTCCAACCAGGCAGGACATCATTCCAGACTTTGAGATGCCTGTTGGGAACAAGTGCACTCTCAGGAGAAGCTTTCAGAAAAGCTCACAAGGCAGGTGACACATGAGGATGGGCCAGGGCTGGTGGAGCTGGCAGTGGGGAGTCCACCAGTCAGCCTCAAATACTGGAGGGAAATGAGGGTTAGAAATCCAGTATTCAGGGTCTGTGACAGTGGGGTCAGTGTGATTTAGGTCAGAAGGGATGGAATTCAAGCACCCAGGGAAGCAAATACGGCAATAAGGAAGTGGGTGAGATTTTGTTCCATTTCCTGCCTCACTGTGAGTAGACAGGTGAATGACACAGGTCTTGCCCTCAAGGAACTCACAGTATGGAGAGGGTGAGACAAGACAACAAGGCTCCCCCTCTCCTCCCCTTTCAGACTCTACACACTCTGTTTCCTTTAGGCAGGCACTTGAAGGCTGTGAGCCCCAGGGATTTTGAGGCCATTTACCTCGGAAGCCAAAGCACTAGGAAAGACCCTTCCGCTGTGCAGGGATCCCCTTGTACTTGTGCTCAAAATGCTTAGGACAGGGCCTGACACGTAGTAGATGCTCACTCAGTATTCATGGCATGGTTGTCTTGCTTAAACCTCTTTTTCTCAGGAAACAAGAACTGAAACAAACTTGCCTTTGCCATACTGACCGGTGGCTTGGCAATGTCGTTCTGGGACCAGAGTGAAGCTTGCAGCATGTGCCCTTTGCGCACAGAGAGCTGTGCGTGGTTGGCTCTCTCAGAGGCAAAGCCAAGGCCCCACAGCCTACGGCTTGAAATGAGAGACTCCTACAGAGCAGGGCCCTGAAAACAGACTTCAGGCCATCATCTTCTCCAAGAGCAGCCCGCCTGCTCCCTGGATCACCCCACTGAGTGCTGGGCTAGTGTCCCAGCGCCATAAATCACAGTCTTTCCTGGCCCCCGTGTTGTCTTTTTGGTCCCAACATTAAACTCATTGAGAGTGTGACCTTTAAAAAACTAAAAAAGGAAAGCCAATTTTTCCTCACAGGTGACCTAAGCTTAAAGTTTCTAAAATGCAGCTAAAAAAAAGTGGGGGCTGAGGGAGTCGCAGGTAGAGAGGGATAATGGAAATAAGCAGCCCTGGAAATGGGCCTGCTTCTAGATTTACCCATTAAAGGGAAGTCCTGGAAAAGTGTATCCACACACCACAACCTGGAGAAGCAGCAAAATACTTACCATGGGGAGCAGAGAGCTGTGCATGCAAATAACAGGGACTCTGTCTCGTTGGAGGGGTCAGCAAGACTCCCTGGGGACATGACGGTTCAGGTGAGACTGACTTACGGAATGAGGAGGGAAGAAAGGGAGGTGCAATCCAGGCAGAGGGATCAATATTGGAAAGGCCTCAAGTTGAAAGAAAATGTGGGGCAGGCAAGGAACAAAAAGCAGGCCCTCAGTAGGGGTGCTCAGCCAGGGGAGAGTGTTTGCACTGGGGCGACGGGCGAGGTCTATGGGGCCAGTGCCAGCAGCACTAGTGAGCTAGAGTTCTGAGAAATCCCTCTAGACCCCTTCATCTGGAGGGCTGGAAAGGAGCATGCTGAGAGGGTATTTTTTAAAATATTTTTCTTTTCAGGGCTGATGCCCATATGGAAACATAAACTGCAGATCTCCACTCTGAGGCAGGAAAACAATTTGAATACCAAGGCTTTACCCAACCACTACCTCAAACCAAGGAAGACCAGCCCTGGTTGCAAGTATTTAACAAAGTCTAAGAGACAGAGAAGACAGTGATAGTGCATCAAAGCCTGTACACCGATGCATCTGTACTTTCCAGCCCTCCTCCACAGCTACAGAAAGGGGGATGGGAGACATATCCAGGCAATTAAACTGTGGCTTGGGTATAAAGACAAATGAACCTCAGACAAAGTGGGCAGAGTCAAGGAGAAATTACCCAGCCCACATTAGAGCAAACAAGAGGTCTGCACAGAGCTGCCCTTAAATGTGAGCACAAATGCAAAGAAATGGCAGGGCAAATATGCAAATTCATTATCAATTGCATAAGAAAAAACAAGAAAGAAATATAGCAGCATAGCATGAAAAAGACAGAAAAAGAACTCCATGTGGAAAAAAATATAGCCCAAGAAATAGAAGAAAGTTATCTGTAAGGATTTAACTTCCAAAAGAATTCAATAATACAAAAGCTCAAAAGCCAAATATAATGGAATAAAATATAAAAGGGAGATTGCCAAGTTCAGGAAACAAATTGTGGATCAAAGTAACAATATAGTTGGCCCTCTGTTTTCATGGTTTCCACATGTGCAGATTCAACATACCATGGATCAAAAACATTTTTTTAAATGCAACAATAAAAATAATACAGTACAACAGTTATTTACAGTGTAGTAGGTACCACAAGTGATCTAGAGATGATTTAAAATATACAGGAGAATGAGCACAGATTATACCATTTTGTCTAAGGGACTTAGATCCTCAGTATCCCCAGGAGTCCTGGTACAAATTCTCTGCAGATACTGACAGATCAGTGTATTATAAAACTAGTAAATAAAATAGAAATGGCTAAATAATGATAGAGTTTAAAACTGAACTATTAACATGGAGAAAATACATGGAAAATAAGTTCTGAACAAAGAAACAGCTCACAATAGTATATGAAGGATTACTAGCATCCCTAAGTTAGAGGCTCTATCCAAAAACAAAAACAAACAAACAAAAAAGATATTCAGAGAGCTTATAATAAAAAAATTTCTTAAAATGAAGGAAGAATCAGCAGGGGCAAAGGCATAGCCTGGTGAAATTGTTGAATTTCAAAGATAAAGAAAGAATTATTCAGCCAGCAAATATAATAAATAAATCACCTCAAAGGAAAACATAGGTTAGCTTCAGACTTCTCTATAGCTATATTCATAGGCTGAGGTTCTCCTGAATGTACTAGAATCTCAGGGAAGGGAGAGAGTCCTTCCAGAGGGGAAAGTTTTTTGATAACAAAATTCAATCAACCAAGAGATAAATTAATGAATTTGGTAAGGAGAAATTGTGATAAAGCAACCAAGAATTGTTACATTCTTTTAAATACATAAATAAAACCAAAACAAGTTATAAACCTTAAAATAAAAAAAGAAATTAAAAGTAGTAAAAATTGGGAGGTGGGAAAAGGTGAAGAAATATTAGAAATAGTCAAGTATACCAACTTTCTCATCTTTCATAGCAAGGGGTTAATTGGTACTATTTAAAATCAAAGTGTGACTTTTAAAATAGTGATTTAAATCTCATTGTTTCTATAAAATTATTTCTTAATCTTAAAATAATCTTTCAGGAAAGAGAATATTTTGTGGTGAAGAAGCATTCATCAAATGTAGCAATTCCTTCCATTTATATTCATTTATTTTTCTTCCTTTACATTTAACACAATTAAATTAATGTGTTAAAGATTACCATGATCACATCTTTCTAAAATTAGTTTTGACTTGCCATCCATCTTTCTAGTTACAGTGAAGATAGCTTATAGATACAGATCTAAAGTGATGTTGACCTAAATTTAACAATAGCAGTTTCTGGATTATTTTGAGTCATTCATATATATATATATGTGTGTGTGTGTGTGTGTGTGCACGCGCGCAGGCGTGCATGTATTGAAATGTCAATAGAAATGTGTAACTTTAATAAAAACAAAGTCTTTTCTAATATAAAAACATCACACACACATAAGTAGAATATCAACAGCATTTTGTATAAGTTATAGTAATAATGATTTCCATGTTAGTTAATTCCCATTTGCTAGCCTTGAATACAAAAATTTTCAGAATCTCCCTCTCCACAGTTTCAATAAGGCATTTGTAATGTTCCCCCTCTGGTGCAGTAAATTCACTTTCCTCCCTATCTTGTCCTCCAGTCAAATATTCAGAGCCTTTCTGATTTATGTCACCTGTGATCCTGCTTCACCACTTCCACCGTGGTGCCAGAGACACAGTAAGCAGGAAGTTTGAAACACTTGCAGGAATCTTTATCTAACTTGCTCAAAAGAGCTCTGTAGGGGTCCAATTCTTAGCTCCCTTAAAAATAGGGCATGATAGACAGCAGAGCTCTTCAGTCCCTGGCCTAGAGTTCTGAGCTTAGGTCAGCACATCTCAATTCCCTTCCCAGAGCAGACATGAACAGGGGAAGGCACTCTCAGGTCTTCTGCCAAGGCTGCATTGTGAAACGTCTCCTGTTCTGCCTTCTACTCACTCTTTTCTCCTACCACCCACCAGTTTCTCTATTTCTAAATTATACCCAACAGCAGTGACTCAAAAACCTGAACATCCTAGAACAGAAATTCTCCAAGTATACAGAAATAAATTCAAGGATACCAGAATTTCATAAAAAGAGAATCTGTGGTTGGGGAAGGATTACTATACGTACAAATCACTGTGAGTAATACAAGTAAAAACCGCATGATAGGGTTACCTGAATACTTGTACCATGTATCTGTCATGGGCAGCCAACTCTAATAAATGGGGAAGAAGGAGGAGTGGGCATATTCTGGTATTGATGATCCTGTTTTCAGCCTAATGGTGCATTCATTTACTGTGGATGCTCTTATTAGGGCTGTTAGCATTTCAAGACACAATTTATAGAACCCAACAGTCATTAGTTCTGCTTATGTTTACTCATTTGATTAGGCTAACTGCTCTTTTTTGAAAAAAAATATACAGTCTGTTTAGGACTGTGACTGCACACATGAAGTTGAAGACAAAGGAATGCCAATGACAATACTGCTCATTAATTTGTTCAGCAGATTCCATTCACATTTCTTGAGCTCCCTCCTTTGTGCCCAGCCCTGAGTTCAGGACTTTCTAGTCTTTCCTTTTTGTAATAACAGCCCCTCTGGCCTAGCAGTTATTCCATAACAGAGTCTTGTACAGTGGCTCAGAAGGACAGAGCTACTGGCTCAGACAGGAGATCAAGGACTTGGGCCTTCCTCCCATCTGAACATAAGGCCTGCTTCTTAATGGATGCCAACTGAGAATTAAACAAGGCCAGGCTCCATGATTTCTATTTGACCTTGTTCATGCTAGTCACAACTCTGGGATTCAAGGTCCTCTTTAGCAAAATGGAGCTGATAAAAGTACATACCCACAGGGCTGTTGTATAGTCTGCTTGGGCTGCCATTAAAAAAATACCAGTCTGGGTAGCTTAAACAACAGAATTCATTGTCTTACAGTTCTGGAGGCTGGGCGTCCAAGATCAAGGTATCAGCAGGGCTGTTTTCTGGTGAAGCCTCCATCCTTGGTTTGCAGATGCCACCTTCTTGCTATGTCCTCACATGGTTTTTTTTGTTTGTTTGTTTGTTTGTTCGTTTGTTTTTTGAGACAGAGTCTTGCACTGTCACCCAGCCTGGAGTACAATGGCGCGATCTCGGCTCACTGCAACCTCAGCTTCCGGGGTTCAAGCGGTTCTCCTGCCTCAGCCTCCAGAGTAACTGGGACTACAAGCACGTGCCACCACACTTAGCTGATTATTATTTTTTTATTTTTTGTATTTTTAGTAGAGACGAGGTTTCACCATGTTAGCTAGGATGGTCTCGATCTCCTGACCTCGTGATCCACTGGCCTCAGCCTCCCAAAGTGCTGGGATTACAGGCATGAGCCACTGCGCCTGGCCTCACATGGTCTTTTCTGTGTGCATGTACAGAAACAGCACTCTGGTGCTTCTTTTTATAAAGACATTGGATTAAGGTCCCACCTTTATGATCTCATTTAACCTTAATTATCTCCTTAAAGGTTTTATAACCAAATGCCATCAGAGGACATTAGAGCCTTAGGCCCTACAGGGCATTAGGGCCCAACACAGGAATTTTAAGGGGACATAATTCAGTCCATGACAGCTGTGATGATTAGATAAATTAATGCATGCAATATACTTAAGACAATGCCTGTACATATGATATGCTTAATAAATGTTAGTAATTATTATTATTATTGTTGTTGTTACTGTTATTACTATTATTTAGGCATGATAGGCTAACATTTGAGGAATAGTGAGTGCCCAGTATTTCATGGTCAAAGTTCCCTCTGCATAAGTATCTTGATGGGTTGTGTAAGGTAAGAAAGGGATGCCCTTCATTCTACTAATAAATTCAGGTTAGTCCAGTTGTTTTCATACTCAGATCTGACAGAGGTGAGAAGACTATATTAACACAAAAGGGCTAAATGCAATGTGGTGAGATTTTCACAAAGATTGAATTTTTGCAATAATTTTCATAAATACTGAATCCTTAAATGTTTAAATTCTGAGATTACAATTAAAAAATTTTTTGTTGGTGTTAAGCTGACTTTCCTTTAATGAATGATGCACCAGTGATGGAAAATAGCTCTCTTGTTTTTGTTTGGGATGTGCATGTGTGTGTGTGTTAATATCCTTAAATTGAAAGTTTATAATAGTAACCTGACATTTTAGAGAACACTTTTGGCCGCAAAGTCTGAAGAACACAGGCTAGACTAAGGTACAATATGGACTGGAAAATAAGAGTTTTATGTTCCAGGCCTCCATCCTCCAGATGCGTAAATGGGATCATGACATCACTTAGGTATTTCCAAGTGCTTTGGCTGATGCTGAACCTGAGTTGGCCCCTCAAGCTAACATCTGGAATCAGCCGCATGTTGGCTGGGATGCTCCATGCCATGCACACAGACAAGACATATGTCAATGCACATGCTCATTTGTGAGGAATGGCAATTAAGAAAGCCTTGTCTATGCCACGCTGCATTTGACAGGAATGACTTAAAAGGAACCATCTCAGAGATAAAGCACCCCTACTTGGCCCACCCTTGATAAATTCACTGAACACCCTGTCACCACTTTTCGCAAGTGAAAAAGATGGTTTCATGGAATAATCATGAGGGATTCTTCCAGCACTCACATTCTGTAATCATCTGGAAAAGAGTCACTCCCTGTGCTTGTGGAATAAAGCTGAAGAGCTGGCATCTGAGCTATCACATCCTGACCTAATGTGCTACGCCTGAATTTATAATCTAAGGAGACATGTGAAATGCAGACTTCCTCATTTGTGTCTCATTCCCAAGTTATTGGGAGTGAAATCTGTGTCTGACAGTCACTATCTGGGGTAAACATGTTTTCTGCTTGGCTGGAATTCTGTGTGTGTGACTCCTGACCAGGGTTTTCCCAGCAGGCTCCAAAGTCATTTGCTGTTATGAATAAGCCAGTGATTCAGGCTTAAACTGTACTGATCTCAGAATTATGGGCTTCTGCTATCTAAAGCCAACAGATAACACTGACACCACCTCTCAAATCAACCTAGGTGGAGGCAGATGTTTTTGGAAGAAAGGAGCCTCAGTGAACTAAAAGAACAAAACAGGAGTAACTTGAGTAGCTAATATTTAGTGAGGGTTTTCTCTGTCCATCGAATGTGCTGGGCATGTTACTCATCTCATTTAGTCCTCACTACAGCCCTAGGAAATAGGTTCTATTATGATCTCATTTTAGAGATGAGGAAACTGAAGCACAAGTAGCCAGTGGTAGAGTAGATACAGAAACGTCCTTCTTGCTTTTGAATCTCTGGTGAAATAAAGTATAAAGGACCAGCTCACAATGATTCCAAGAGAAAACCATCTTTAATTGCGCTGCTGCACTCCATTAAAGCCTACCGGCCGGGCGTGGTGGCTCACGCCTGTAATCCCAGCCCTTTGGGAGGCTGAGGTGGGCAGATCACTTGAGGTCAGGAGTTCCAACCAGCCTAGGCAACATGGTGAAACCCCGTCTCTACTAAAAATACAAAAATTAGCTGGGCGTGGTGGTGCGCACCTGTAGTCCCAGCTACTCTACTCGGGAGGCTGAGGCAGGAGAATTGCTTGAAACCAGGAGGTGGAGGTTGCAGTGAGCTGAGATCGTGCCACTGGACTCTAGCCTGGGCAACAGAGCCAGACTCTGACTCAAAAAACAAAACAAAACACACCAGAGGTCTCAGGGAACAAGCCAACTCTTGCAGGGTAGTCTACTGAAAGTGGTCCAGAGTCAGAAACCAAGAGTCAGGAACTGGTAAGCCAAGTTCCATTGTGCAATAAAAAGTACTCAGTGGAAAACCTTACATCAGGGTGCTGGTCCACACTGGTCGAGCTTCTCCCACTCATCCACAGCTCTTTTTTGATGCCACCAAGCTCTCTAACTCCAGCCATGAAGTGGATTGTGACATAACTACTCTACCTCTGCTACCTCATCTCTCCCTTTGCCTCGGGCCACATCCTCACACCCTCCTCTTTGGCTTACCCCTAGCCCCCGCACTCAGTTCGCTAGGCCTCTTCAAGGCTTTCCCCCCATTCCTCCCCGACCACACACACACTGGAGGCACATACCTGCCACTCTAATGTGGCAAGGATGGCTCAGTGCAAGTTCCTAGGCTGGGAGCTCTGAACTCCTTGGGGCCCAGGTGAGGGCCCTTCCCTCTCTGGGGCCCAGGTGAGGGCCCTTCTCTCTCTAGGGCCTAGAAGAGTAGCTGATTCCCCTATCCCAGACCTTCCAGAAAGGCTTCTTGGAGAGTTTTAAATATTCTGTTTGTTCTGATGTTGTCCCAGCCACATCCTGGCTTTTATTCTTCCTTTGGACCCTGCCTTCTCCCACTCCTCCCTTCTCTGAAGCCCCATCCCATCCAGACTTCAAGCTGTGGAAAGGGGCTCTCAGATAGCTACTCTCAGGGTCACTGTTCACATGGGTGGTGGGATCAGTGGGGAGGGGAAGACGGCCGAACTGCAGTGGAGACCACAGCTGTGGGGCCACCAAGAGGATGATCCTCACCCAGAAGAGGATCATCAAAAGGCTGTTCTCAGACCTCTGCTTTCCACTGGCAATGCAGAGAGGCAAAGACACAGTGAATGAAACTCAGGGTCAGGAGTTCTGCTCTAGTTCCTACTTCTTCATCCTCTTTACCCCTTTAGTGACTTTTACCATGAAAATATTACAAGTGAGAAACTCCCTATGACCACCCAAGAGTCACCCTGATCCCTTGCTGGACAGAGCATTTGATCTTCACTAGGCAAGTCCACATTCACCTAACCCTTGAGGTACCCTGGAGTTCCACTAGGAAGGTGGAGGAGGGTGTCACCCCTAGTTTGCAGATGAATTGCGGGGACCAAAGGTGCAGCCATCACACAGCATGGTGGCAATACTGCTGAGAGAGTAAACACTTTCTAAAAACTTGTCCAGACTTCCATCAACCACCTGTCTATGAGGTTTTGGGTCACTGCCTATGCAAAGGGTCTAAGGAGAGAGACAGATGCCCTCTGCAGATCCTTCAGAAAGCCAGCACCCCTCACAGAGGGCTCCAACCAAGGAGATGCCAGGTCCTGATATGGAGGTCCAAGAACACAGCTAGTCCTCTGCTTTGCACAGGCAGCATGGTGGGGAAGATGCTCATAGCTAAGCTTCTGACTCCCTGCAGAGTCTCTCAGGCACTCTGTCCTGCTCCCCTTCACCTCCATTTCCCTTCTTGCTCTAAAACAGCACCCCTGCCTCCCCAATATGGTCCCTCTCCTGAGGAGATCCTCTGGCCAGCGGATGAGTCTGAACCCAGATGGCAAGAGAGAATTAGCGTTGAGCCCCACTGAGCCCTGAAGATAACTGAAGAGGTGAATATTTTACACCTGTAATTAGTCACACATGCAGAACTGTGCTCACAACTAGTTGCACCTGCAAGTGGTTAATTGCTAAATAGCAAATGCAATTAAGCACTTACACATTATCTCCAGGATGAAAGTTGCCAACACAGTAGTCACTAGCATATGCATGATCATGCACACATAGACATACACACACATGCATATACAGGGGTACACACACACTCGCCAATGAAGGAGTGAACACAGACAAAGCAATTCGACCTGTGAGGCTGGAGACTGAAAGTCACTAAGGGAGGCCTCTTTATTAAAACGTTTAGAAGCTGCATTATTACATGAATCTAGGTTACTCCAAGCCTCGATATATAGGACACAGTCTAAGGCTCCGGCACCAGATAAGAACAGCATGGGATTGCAGATTGTTCTTTTGATAAGGACAGAGTAATCGTGGAAAACAAATTGGACCTGGGCATGCAGGGTCAGGCTGCAGAAAAAGCCAGTGCTTTCAGGCCTCACTGACTGTTGTTGATCCCCGATGTAAACCATTATTTAACTGCACAGGACACAGGCTAGCCATAATTGCTATATTCACAGTTATTTTTTTTTTTAATCTGAAAATATCTCTTTGGAAAGTAACACACAAAATCAGAGAGTGACCTTTAAAAACTCTGTTTAATGCCTTCTTTGTAGCCCTTTCTTCCTTCCTCCAGTTTCTTCGAGCTGTGATACTGACTTGTCATATTTTTCAAAAATATTTCCTTTTTAGCAGCCGAGTGAGGAGGAATACATCTGTGTGTTTAATTGTAGTTGGTTCAGACGTGGTAGACTGAAGAACCTCTTCAGCGTAATGAGACGTGCTGAGGCACAGAACTGGTAGGCTGAGGGACAGAGCTGATGATCAGGTTATGAGAGCGATGCCAACGATTTGCAGAACACCTTTCTTCAGGATACAAGCATTTGCCTGCCTTCTCACGAAGGAACACACAACCTCACTGGCAAGATTTGCATTCCATGTGAAAAGAATCAGCTCCTCTCTCCTCCTCCTTCACTCCTCCTTCTTTTTCCTTCTTTGCTTTTCTCTATTCTCCCTTTCTTCTTTCCCTCTCTCCTTCTCTCCCTCCTTTATTCATTTATCAAAAAGGAATCCAATGATCAGAAATCACTGGATGATTTCTGCCTTCTACGCTCTCACAGTACAACTGCAGAGGATAATCTTTGTCTGTTTGTTGTTTCCAGGTCTACGATTTACAGAAAAAAATTGTGTGAGCATTAAAGATAAGTGTAATGTAGCCACTGAAGAGTAAGTACTTGGACTCAGAAAGTCCAAATTGAAATCTCAATTCTACCACCTTGTAGCTGTATGATATTGAACGAGCAACTTAACCCCTGTGAGGTTAAACTTACTCATTTGTAAATGGCATAATATAGTCTACCACTCAAAGCTGTAGTGTGGGTTAAATTAGACTTAGAAAATTATCTGGCTTATTGTAAGGGCTCAATAATAACTAAATATTAATAATTATTATGCTCCACCATCAAGGACTTGTTGTCAAGGAAGAATCCATTAATACTGGCTGTCTTCATGGAGAGTCCAGCTATAGCCTGGAAAAACTGGAGAGGTTTTGAACAACTTCAGCAAAATTATTAACTTCTCCAAAGAACATTTCTATCTCCATATGCTTAGCACCTAAAGCCATACCTGGGCACAGGGTGGGTACTCACTAAACATTTGATAAGTGGGTGGGTGGGTGCACAGATGCATGAAGGCACGGATGCAGAAATAAAAATGTGAAGAAGAAAAAAAGAACGACAGCATGTGGTTGTCATGTGGTACTCAATGTAATTTGCCATTTTTTTCTAGCTGTGTTCCAGTATATGGTAAAACTGTACTTCCTGGCCATTTTGAGGTGGGATTAGACCATAATTTTAGCTCTGGACAGTGAGTTGTAAATAGAAGTAATATGTGTCACTTCTGAACCAGGACATTTAATGCCAATCCAAGACCCTCTAGTGCTCCCTTTCCTTCTGCCAAATGACTACCAGTGACATGGAACAGACACCTGCCTACCCTTGAGGAACATACAAGATGAGGAAGAGGTAAATTTGTGCTGTTTTAAGGCATTAAGAGTTGGAGAGTTTTTGTTATTGCAACACAACCTAGCCCCCGCTGACTAGTACAGGTACAGTTAATCATGATGATCTAAAGACAAAAATCTAGCATGGCCAGAGTGCTGGTAAGAGGAGCACCATGTGGGAAATGAGGTATAAAACGTTATTTGGGGCTACCTTTGACTACCAAGAATAAAGCAGATAGTGAATCTGTGTTTCAGGAGACCCCAGTGTGTTAGCAATGGTTTGGTACAACAAAGATGATCCTGTAAGGTCTGATACCCTGCTTTCCCTGTGCTTATATCCCTTGATTAAGGCTTGAAGGAGAGGAACCTGTTGAGCTCATGGATAAAGTACCTTGAATTCCCAGGAATCTGTTTCTTTGGCTTCTCCTCACTCACAAAGGTTCTTAGTACCTTTATTCTGAAGGATTATGGCAGAGGAAATATTGTCCCTCCAAGGTGATACAATGTTATGACTTATGAGCAGCAGGCAGAGAATCCTCAAGCCATATACTTAAGCCCCTAGCCTAGCCTGGTGCCAGGTAACTCATCTTACATGAAGACACACATGCCTTGAGTATTTATCCCCAGCAAAGGATGGCAAGAGTCACCTCTTCTCTGACCTGGTATGCCAGGGAGAACTAAATGGAACAATCTGTCAGGCCTCTCTTCTCATGTGGATGGAAAAATCTAGAGCCCATTGCTAGCAAGTCTCTCTAGATCTCTAGAGATTATCTTGCTCGTTTACTTTCTTCTAGATAGCACTGTACATTGGGCAATCTAGTCAGAAAAGAAACAGTTTCTTGTGAGTGTAAGTAAAGGCTTCAAATTCTTGACACCCTTCCCATTAGGAAGTGGCATCTATCTCTTCCTCTTGAATCTGGCTGGGCTTGTGACTTCTTCAACCAATGGGGTATGGCAGAAGTGATCATATGTGACTTCTGAGACTAAGTCATAAAAGCCATAAAGCTTTTTCCTTCTTCGCTGGAACAGTCTCCTTTAGAATCCTGAAGCACCACATAAGAAATCCAATTGCACTGAGACCACTATGCTATGAGGAAGCCCAAGTCACATGCAGAGGGCATATGTGAGAGTTCCAGTCAACAGTCTCAGATGACTTCTGCCTTCTGGTCATCTCAGTCCAGGTACCACGCATGTGATAAGTCTCTGGATGATTCCATCTCCCAGTCATTCAAATTTTGCAGCTGAGGCCCCAGATATAATGAAGCAGAGATAACTCATTCCTGTCATGCCCTGTCAAAAACTACCATTGAGGTGTTTTGCTATGCAGCAATTGGTAATAAAAACACAATCTTTCCAGTTAAGGTCTCCAGCAGTGCAATGTGGGATAACCCAAATGACTTTTGCATTCGGGCCTCAAAGTAACAACAACAACCAAAAAAACTGATTAAGGGAGAGAGGGTCTAGACACAAATACCACCTATAACCATGTACTGACTAGATGGTCTTGGGTTGGTCATTCAAGCACTCTTGTTTCCATTTTTTTCCTTCTACAAAACAAAGAAAATCATCATCAGACTACAGATGCTCCTCGACTTACAATGGGTTGCTCCTGATCAACCCATTATAAGCTGAAAATGCATTTAATACACCTAACATCATAGTTTAATCTATATGGTTTCTACAGAAATATATATTACTTTTGCACCATTATAAAGTTGAAAATCATAAGTTGAACCATTGTAAGTTGCGGGCCACCTGTAGTAACTCCCTTATAAGATTGTTTAAAAAGCAAATGGGAAAGTGTAACTTGCTTAGCCCTGTACAAGCGCTCACTGTTGCTGTCAATGGAGTGAGAGAAGCCCTTTATAAAATGTCTTCTTGAAGTGAAGACCATAATCTGAAGCTATTTATGGAGAATGGAGTGACTCTTACACAAACATACACAGGCACATCCTTGGCTGCCTTTCTAAAGACAATGGATTCCTTTGGAATAAAAGTCTAAAGTTACGGAAAGAACTGAAACGTACCAATCTGGTTGGCCTTTTTTTCCCCCCTTTGAACATGCTCCTTTACCAAAGTTTAAGAATTATACAATAGCTTCCAAAGATCTAATCACTTGATTTCTTCTTCTTAATATTCCAAGTTAAAAATAGTTCAAATACACTTCTCTGTCAGTCAAATCACAAAGTAGAAGACACTGTACCATTCTAAATATAAGGTGAGAGTAATTATTTCCCCAAAGAAAAATCCTCCAACATCTTGATTTTGTTTCCTTGGAAGCTTTTATAAGCCGCATTATGAGGCCAGAAATCCTAAGTGTTTGCCTGGTTTTGGGATGCCAGACCCCAAGGCCCCTGGCCCCGCCCTCCATGAGGACAACATCATGGAGGAGAAAACCCAAGAAAGCTGGTCCTATTTTACTCCTCTGAAGCCAGATGGCAGTAGTGTTGCCACCTCTCACATTATTGGGTAGGTCCCACAATGCTCTCTTATTCATTCCACACATCTGTGGTGAGTTTCTCCTAATAGCTCCACCACGCTAGGTGCCAGAGCCACAGGAGCAACCTGGAGGCTGTCCTGCCACAGCTTACAATCTCGTGGGAGGACCAGGCAAGAGCACTCTGCCTGTCTAGTGCAACCAATGACACTGGAGTCAGATGCTCAAAAAGCACTGGGGACACTGAAGCAAGAGCTACTACAGACAGGGAAAGCCTAGTAAGGCTGAACTGTTTCAGCAGCCCTGGAGTTGTGCCAACTGAAAGGAAAGAGAAGGGAAATCCAGGAAGAGGAAAGGTGACATTGGAGCATGAAAGACCAGACTCAGTTCTGGGAACCCCTTAGCACCGAGTGGCCAGACACTTAAAGTGGGGTTGCAGGAGATGGAGCTAGAGAGGAGGGGTGGGGGCAGATTGCTAAATGCCCTGGTGCTAAGGCAGGGTTTTCAGACTTTTTCTTGGGAGTAATGAAGACGTCTAAAGAAGAGCCTCTCATAGGTCGACAGGACCAGCTTTACTTTTTGGGAAAATCCCTGGAGCAACCATGTGGAAGATGCACTGAGGGGCCAGGGCAGGATCCAGGAAGACAAGAGAGAGCCCAACTACAGTGGCTTAGGGTAGGGGTAGCAGAGAGAAAGGGAAGGTTGAGCTCTTCCACAGTGGAATGGATAGGACTTGGTAACTCATTGGATTGCAGGAGTGGAGGGCTTCTGAGGGGAGAAAGGGAAAACTTGGATCTTCAATTTTTGAGGCTCCACAAGCAAGTCACCTGCTTCCTCAGAGGGGGTGGATGCAGAGGAGGCTGTGTGAGTGTGGCAGAAATACCAGGCTCCTCCAATGTCAGTCCTGCTGTCTAAGGATCCTCCAAAAAGGCCTGGACACTGTGGAAAGAAAAACAGAATGGATGGCATCAGGCAAGTGCCTCCTTCCATTCTCTCCTTCACAGGTAGAACCAGGGCTGGGGCGGCAGGAGGCTCTGGTGCCAGCTCTGTTACAGGGCTTAAGGTGGTTTCCAACATCTCCTGGGGTCAGGCCTCTACTCCTATCCCTCTGTGGAGCAACCCATGGGCTCTAGGTGTGTTTTAGGGGAATAGACAAATCCACCCTCCCAATGATGGAGGGGGTGGGAGAAGAAGCTGAGAAGGCAGAGGGGAGGATGTTGATGGAAAGTCGCAGAAAACAAAGGAGCACCCTCTGCACACAGATGGAAAAGCAAAGCAGGCACTTCACCAGGAGCAAGTCAGGGGACCCAGGTGAGCCGCGGCCCTGGAGAAGACTGAATGTGGTCAGCATGGCAGGACAAATGGAGGCAGGGGATGTGGAGAAAAAGGGACAAACGAGGATGTCCTGGCCACTGAAGGAAAGTGTGCCAGATACATTCTTGGCCTTTCTATTTTTCTTGAAATGAAGGCATGTAAATGAAGGAACAAGTATTTGGGGGGGAGTCTGCCATGGCATGGGCTCTAGAGTGAGAATTAAAGGAATGCAGGATGCACGAGTCCATTCTTGGTGAAGATGGATTTTCTGCAGGTCCATCCACCCCTCCCAGAGCACACCTTGCTGAAAGGCCACAGGCCTGGAGCTAGAGATTTTCCAAGGCATTCTCCTTCACATCCCAGGCCACTCGCAACAGTGGCGGCGCCTTGTGGAGTGTGAAGCACAAGCTGAAAGTCTGCATAAGTGCCTCCTCTAGTGTACATTGTGGGTGGTTTGGAGGCTTCAAGCACCTCTACTCCTCCATTCTGCTAAGCTGTGAAGGTGAAAATGCAGATGGAGAAGCTACAAAGACATTCCTCCTGTGTGAAAACATCCTCAAGGAAATCTCAGAATTTTTCCTCAGCTTTATTGAAGTAAAATTGTCAAATAAAAATTGTCAGAGTTGTAATGTTGATGAACTGGGTTTCAATAGAAATGAATGCCCTCTAGCACCTACATTTCCAAGGAGAAGGCAGAGCCCCACAGTTCAAGGCCACAAAGTCTCCACCTACTGGGAGGCTGGGTGCAAGAGACTTATGTGAGCTGCTGTTTCTATTGAGTTTTCTTAGGGCTTTTGATACAAAGTCCTGCAGGTGTTGAAGGACAAGCCCTAACCTTTTTTTTTTTTAACCCCATAAGCACTTCTATTTGGAGTGCAGTTTTGCATACAAGTGGAAGTATATGTGGCATCACAGAAGAAATGTTTGGACCATAATGGGTGTTACAGATGCATAGAGGAGGAGATTGGGTGACGTCTGGAGAAAGGGAACCCTAAGCTGAGATGTAACACCAGAGAAGCTCACTAGATAAAAAGGGGAGCAAGAATGTTTCAAACCAAACAAGACAAACTGTCCTGCAACAAAATTGGATTTATCTTTGATGATATTAGAAAGTTAGCAAGCAGGCCAAAGGTTTCCTGTCATCTCAGTGTGGTTTGATCACCTTTCAACTTCCTGCTGAATTGACCCTACCCAGTGCTGCCCTTATAGAGTCAGGTGAGGAGCTGTTCTCCTGCATTTGCCAGGGGGCTGCCAGGCTGCAGTGCAAAGGAGCTGTTGCATTCATCCCATCCTGCCCTTGGCCCCTCCTCTCTGCTCTTGCCATGGAATATCTCAGATGACATCTGTGTCTGCTCTTCCCTAGCTGCTCCCATAGATCTTTGAATTCATGTAGGGGAACGGCAGTCCCAGTTAATGGCTGCAGAACCTGGCAAGAGCAGGGGCGTGTGTGTGGATCTGACCTGGTGACAACTAACTAACCCGTAGAGAGGGCCTGAAATACCCCACCCAGGGCCCAGGCCACGGCAGACTCCCCCCAGGTGCCTGTTCCATCCTGCATTCTGTTAATCCACCCACTTCTGGTTATGGGTGTCAGGACCTTCAGCCACATATCATCTTATTTCTCTGTCTTTATTTCTCTTTCATCCAATATCCTCATCTAGTGGCTTGATTCTGTTTGTTTGTTTTTGTATGTCTGGCCCCATCTCCAGAAGATTTAATGTGGCCAATATGTGTGCACATGTATGCATCTGCACATACCCTTTAGGAGGCAAGATGTTGTCTTTCTCGCCCCCGCTCTGCCCTCTTAAATCTTTCTATTATTCTATCTTTACGAATAGTTTTAAAAAAAACACTGTTCTTCACTAACTTTAACCTATTCCTATAATGACTTCTTATCCATAAAGTGAGATGTAAATAATGTGACCTGCCTCCTGAGGTTATTGGTAAGATTAAATGAGATCATGTAAGCAAAGCCCTCAGTACAGGACCAGGCAGTACACTGGTGCTGGGTGTTGGGTCAGTATGTGTTGCATGAGGGGCTAGAGGAGACAGTCCTGGGAGGCTGTCTCTGATGCCAGAGTAGCAGAGTATCAGGAGCTGTGGCCCCCCGCTGCAAATTCCCACCACTATTCTTCTCCCCAAGCCTACCCTTCACTCTCGTACAGCCTATAGTAATTCTGTTTTGACTTTGCTCACTCTCTGTACATGCTCTTTAGCCTTACCCAGAAATCCACCCCAGTTCTGCATCCCCTGCCCTGCCCACGGCTCTCTGCCACCAAACTCAGGCCTGCAAAAGGGATGGCAACCCTGATCCCAGCTCATTAGATATGGCATCTCAGGTCCCTGAGCTCTCTGAGTCCCCATAAAAGTTTCCAACATCGACTCCTTAACTCAATAGAACAAAGTCAACAGCTTTGGAAACAGCCTTCTTCCTACATTTAAAAATAAGATCATGAAAAGTCTCCCAGAAAAATCAATGCTGGCTTTTTGAAACTCCAAATCAATATGATGTGTGAAAGTTCTCATTAAGAGAGAGGTGGGGGAGGTCAGAGAAGCAAGGAGAATCAAAAGGGAAGAGATGGAGAGAGGGGAGGAAAAAAGAGAGACACAGAGAGGATGGGCAGTGGCAGGGAGGGGAGAGGAGAGCAGAGAAGGAAGAAGGGCAGGGAGGTGCAAGGCACAGGAGCAGCTCAAGCAGGAAAGGTATGCTGAGAGCCCCTTCCCTGCTGGAAACAGGGAAATGCTGCCACGGATCAGAGATGAAGTCATGGGACTTCGGACTGCTTTGGGGAGCTCACAGTCTGACTCAAGGACTTGGGAAACAAAAGGGCAAAGAGGAAAGAAACAGGCAATATGCTGAGGCAGGTGCCAACAAGAGGCCATTAGGATGTCAGCTGGCACTGGAGCAGGAAATCAAAAACTCTCCACAGAAGAGGTAGAGTTTAGGCGAAGCTTGAAGAAGGGTTGATGAGATTCACAATTTAAACTGTTGGTGTTGAAGAAGTGGGGTGGGGGTGGGGACAGAGCACACTGTGCATGCAAGGTGGAAAATAATAACAGCTAATACATACTGAATGCTCTCTGAGGGCCAGCAGTGTTTTAGGCACTTTACAAGCATTAATTCACACAATTCCCATAACACCCTAGGAAGTAGATTACTATCATTCCCATTTTATAATGAGGAAAGCAACGCACAGAAAGGTAAAGTAACTTACCCCAAGGTCATACAGCTAGTAAGTGGTAGCACCAGAGTTCCAACCCAGGCAGTCTGGCTCCAGAGTCTACACTCTTAAACAAACTGGGTTTGGGGCCCGTGTGTGTATGTGTGTGTGTTTGTGTGCGTGTGTGTGTATGTGTGTGTGTGCAGGCGTGCATCCTTGAATGCTTACCTGTGACTCAGTCTTGGATTTAGGAAGATGTATCTGGGGAGAGGAGATGAACTAGGGTGTGGTCAGAGACCACTGTGACTGGATAAAGGCTAAAGGCAGAGAAATGGGATATTCCTCCAGCCCAGATACAGCTCTATATCACTTCACAGCACTCTCTGAAGACTTGCCTTCCAGCCAAATCACCAACTTCCTGCTGGCCTTTGGATCATCTCTCCTGCAGACATGCTCCTCTTGTTTTTCCAGGTCAGACAAAACCTCTCAGCATTTCCCTAAAGGAATAAGGTACACTCTCCAGGCCAAGCCTTGAATCCTGCAGCTGCAGAGGTTTTCTCTAGGATTGAATATTCCGGAAATGCTTTCTCCCAAGGCTTTTTGACAAGCCCTACCCTATCCCACTCCTACCAACCCTTGGCATTTTAATTCTGCTCAGATAATTTATTTTTTAAGACTAGAAGACAAGCCGGGTGCGGTGGCTCACACCTGTAATCCTAGCACTTTGGGAGGCCAAGGCAAGTGGATTACCTGAGGTCAGGAGTTCGAGACTAGCCTGGCCAACATGGCGAAACCCTGTCTCTACTAAAAATACAAAAATTAGCCGGGCATGGTGGTGCATGCCTGTAATCCCAGCTACTCAGGAGGCTGAGGAAGGAGAATCGCTTGAACCCAGGAGGTGGAGGTTGCAGTGAGCCAAGATCGTGCCACTGCACTCCAGCCTGAGCAACAGGAGTGAGACTCTATCTCAAAAAAAAAAAAAAAGACTAGAAGACAGACAAGGAGGGCTTCTGCTCAGCTCCTCTCCCACTGCTAGACCTACCATTGGTTGCCATAATAAAGAAGCAGAGGCATCTCTTCCAGGCTGAGCCAGAAACTTGCTTTGGACCTTGTTGGTCAACCCTGCCCCTCACTATCAGGTTCCCACTGTCCCCATCTCTGAAGAAGGCAAGGGAGCCAGTGAACACAGCCAGAGAAAGCAATCCTGTTGTGTGTCTACCCTTGGAAAGGGCTGCAGACCTGAGACTACAGGGTGTGCCACAGCTGGAGCTCCTGCAGGAGGACACATTCCCCACACCCAAGAAAGGTAAGTAACTGTGCCAGATTTATCTATGATCTGAATGAGACTCCAACGCCTTATTGCCAGAACACCTATCCAGGCTGTGGAGGGAGCAAGAAGGGAAGCCAGACCAACCCCCCTGGGCCAGAGATGGGCAGCTGAGGCCCAACCTGGGATGTGCAGGAATACAAGGGACATAACTCTGTCAGAGCTGCCCACCCACCCAGACTCTGAGTCCAAATAGGGTTGTCACAGCAAGGCAGAAAGGCCATTTGGCCTGCTCCCATTCAAGAAAGGCCTCAAATTCACACTGAGTGAAATATACTCACAGGACTGAAATGAGAAGTCCATCCACAACTTCAAATTGTGTCCCATTGTCCAACCAGCTTGCCTCTTGGTCCCTGTGCATGTATATATTTTATAAATCTGGCAAGTCTCTTCTTGTAGCATAAAACACAGCATTGCAATTTTTGTGTTAAAATTGTTTGTTGAATGTAAATATTACTGCAATTTCTGTAACCCTGTTTTGACATTACCTCTTTAACATATATTATATATATTTAATATATAATATATTTATAATACATATAATATATATTTATAATACATATATAATGTATAGTATATATTTAATATATATTAGATATTTATAATACATATAATATATATTACCTCTTTTATATGTTATATAAAAGATATATAATATACTTATATATTTATATATAATTTTTTATATATAAACACGTATGACACAGATATTTATATATATACACACACATACTCTTAGAAAAAGACCCCAAGATCCAGATGCTCTGTACAGTTAAGAAGCCCCACATGCAGCATTGACTCATAGCAAGGATGCTCTGAAGGAGAAGGAAAAGAAGGGGAAAGAAGGGAAAAGGACAGGTGAGGAGAGGCTGCCTCTTCTCTTAGAGGAGCCCTGGGAGGCAGGTGTGGCCATGAGGACTGGTCCACACAGGGGACAGGCAATTCTCAGACACGCTAGTTTCTGTTTCTGATCTGTAATGAAGACCTTCATTTAAGGAAGACATCTCAGCCAGCTCTGCTTGGGCTTCTTTTCTGTGAATTATTATAAGTGTTAATGGGAGTCTTCATTAAAGCATCATTTAAGAAATATTATAAGTTAAGTTCCTCTCACCCTCACAGGTCTGATGACTAAAAATCAGCAGCTCCTCCCATTGAACTGAAACAAATTTATCAAAGAAGAATTTTAGCCCACTTGGTCAATCCAGTGCTGGAAATGAGATGGAAATAGAAGACAACATGAGTTTGCTTTTCTGAGAACAAACAGTATGTGACCCAATTTCAAACAGGCCAGGAGCCTTAGCTGTTCAGAGATAATCAAAGAGTAGGGCTGTTTGACAGGAGCTGCTGGATCTGCAGGGGATCATGCTGGGGTGGGAGATGGGATGGTACCTAAAGGGACTATTGTCCCTGCATTGAGGAAGGAGAAGGACCAGAAACCTCTGCAAATGCTTCACACCAGCCCTCACCAGCCAGGGCCTGCCTCTCATCCTATTCCCATCAGTGCTCCCTGCACTACAAATAAACATTCACATTAAGAACAGTGTGCTTGCTGTGCAAATGCAGTCCAGCTGCCCTCGCTCCATCCACCCATCCCATCCAGACTGTTGTCCCTAAGCTCCTCCTATAAATTCCAGAGCAGACCCCAGGGAGACTGAATGTCATGCATCCACTCTACCTGCTACTGGAAAGACCAAGGGCAGAATGATGCCACTGGTGAGGAAAGTAAGTTGGAACTCAGGGTAGGGTCAGAATGAAGAGGAGGAGCTCCATTTGCAGGGAACAAGAATCCACTAAGCTCACTCCCAGTTTATTTAATCTGCTTTATTTTCTTCTGGTCTCTCTGTATCTTTGTGCTGTTTGCGTCTCAGATTCCCTGGGCCCCACACTTGATAAGTTAAGCCTCATTGTTGGAGTTAAAGCACTGTTAGCCAGTTGAAAGCTTCCATTCTAGCCGACTTTGCCTCCTAAACAGCTTTCCCCTCCATCCTGCCCACCACCTCATCTATGAGTCACTTCTAACACTCAGGATTGAGGGCTGATTAGAATTTAAGATTATTTTCCCAGGGCATTAGAGCACTTCCTTTCTTTCAAGAGGTATCGGGGTGAGAAAAGGATAAAGCTTATATTTCAAGGAACAAATAATTTAAGACTGACGGGGAAAATGGTTTAATTGCTTATGTTCTTATTAGCCTCATTCAATATGGCAGGCGGGTGAGTGAGAGAAGAGCTTTGGAGCATTAACTGTAACAAACCTGTTTTGCCTGACGAATGTGTGAGACAGAGTCCAGCTCGCATCTGATAGCTGCTGCTGGCCTTGGAGCCCCAGCAACTGTCCCTGCACTGTGGACCTCTGCAGCCGTGTGGCCTAGGGGACTCCAGCCTCTTCATTCTTCAAATACGTGCTAATCACTCAGGATACATCAGTTAACAAGCAGATCCCTTCCCTACATACACACACACATACACACTCAAATACCCCTGTCCTTGTATAGCCTACATACTAGTGAGGAGAGACAGAAAATACACATCATAAATCAGTAAAGCTCACACTATAATAACTGCCATGAAGTAAGACAAAGCCATGGAGGGAGACGGGAGGCTGTTGAAGGTGATTCACACTGGGAGTAGTGGACAGGGTAGGGTTCCTGAGAACATAATATTCAAGCAAAGGCTTGGAAAAAGTGAAAGAGCCACTCAAACAGCTCTCTCCACGTTGAAATAATTGGACATCACAGGCAAAATGATGATAAAATGAACTGCATGTCTTAAACAAAAATTAACTCAAATTGATTATAGACCTAAATGTAAAACATAAAACTAAAACTTTAGAAGACAGCAGAGAAGAAAATCTTTGTGCTAAGGTTAGGCAAAGAATTATTGAATTTGACCTGGCTGAAGTGAAAAATAATTTGTTAGATAAACTTGAACATATGGATTAACTGGACTTCATCAAACTTTAAAATGTTTGCTTTGTGAAAGACATTATTAAGAGAATAAAGAGATAAGTTACAGACTGAAAGAAAATATTTGCAAATCACATATTCAACAAAAGGACTTATATCCAAAATATATAAGGAACTCTCAAAACTTTCAAGTTTTGATTTTTACAATCAAAATCATGCCCTTGTTTTCTAGAGGGGTTCTTGGACAGGGCCAAGATAGACTGCACTGAGGGTTCAGGGAAACACACCTGTGTGTTAGAGACAGGTCCACTGAGTGTGGACTCCTGAAAAGTCCACTTTAAGACCTCATCTCAGAATGAGCAGATGTTTTCCAACAGACTCCAGTGGGATATTCTTCTCATGTGCATCCATCACCTTAAAAAGTCACCAATGAAAGAGGATAAAAATTTGATTTCAAGTCTGAGTTTTAGTCATCAGACCTGTGAGGGTGAGAGGAACTTAACTTGTAATATTTCTTAAATGATGCTTTGATGAAGACTCCCATTAACACTTATAATAATTCACAGAAAAGAAGCCCAAGCAGAGCTGGCTGAGATGTTTTCCTTAAATGAAGGTCTTCATTACAGATCAGGAACAGAAACTAGTGTGTCTAAGAATTGCCTCTCCCTTGTGTGGACCAGTCCTCATGGCCACACCTGCCTCCCAGGGCTCCTCTAAGAGAAGAGGCAGCCTCTCCTCACCTGTCCTTTTCCCTTCCTTCCCCTTCTTTTCCTTTCTTTCAAGAAAGACAACAAACAACCCAATTGAAACTTGGGCAAAAACCTAGAACAGACACTTCACAAAAGAGGATAAACATAAACAGATGGCAAACAAACACATGAAAGATCATCAACATCATGATTTACTAGAGAAATGCAAATTAATATCACCATGAGATACCATGATGCACATAGTAGAATGGCTAAGATAAAAAATACTGATAATACCAAGTGCTGCCAAAAAGGCAGAACAACTGAAACTCTCACACTGATGCTGATGGTAATGGAAAATGGTATAGGCACGCTGAAAACTGATCTAGCAGTTAAAGATACAATTTCCATATGACCCAATAAGAGCTTGCCTGGGTATTTGCCCTAGAGAAATGAAAACGTATGTCCTCTATTTATAATCAAAAATTGGAAACAATCCACACTCTCCTCAACAAGCGAATGGATACACAAATTATGGTACATCCATACAATGAAATACTACTCAGCAATTAAAAACAACAAACTATTACTACATGATACAATTTAGATGAATCTCGCAGGCATTATGCTGAGTGAAAGAAGCCAGTCTCAAAAGGTTGCCATAATGCATCATTTCATTTAAAAAGACAATAGGATTGTGATGAAAAACAAATCACTGGTTGCCCTGGGGGTGGGGGATGGAAAAAGAGGAGACTATAGAGGGGTAGCAGAAAGGAGCTCTTGGTATCCCAATTATGATAGTGGTTACACAAATCTATGCATGTATCAAAATTCATAAAACTGTCCACTTAAAGAAGTCAAGAAGTCAAATTTTCTGTATTATAATTTTTAGCAATAGAATTAAGAAGTCACAAAAATTAAAAAACATTAACTAACAAAAAACAATTTAATCTTTCAGTAATAAGCTGGACAAACCCATAGCCATTTATGACTAGATGGATGGTTTCCACTATCTTCAACGGCTTTACTTTAAAACATTTTATATACGTATGAACCAGATTATGTTGTCTAAGCCTTCTTGATATTTACTGGATCTCTTTAAATTTTCTACATTCTTCCCACAATTCATACATGGTTCAACCAAAGATAGACAGAAAATTACCTTCTGGCTTGTTTAATAATAAAAATGTTGACATCAACATCCATTTTTAAACCTTTGCAAAGTGTCAAGATTTTTGCTCAGCTCTACACATGCAGATTCTCATAAAGTCTTCACAGCAAACATGAGCTCAGTGCTGTTATGTCATCATTTAACATACTGAGGCCCAGACAAGTCACTCCATTAATAAACACAGAGCCAGGATTCAACAACTCAAGCTGCCAGCTCTTAAAACTATACTTCTATGGCTGTTTTCTCTACAGCTTTTTCCACCCTGGCTAGTTGCATGGCAAATGGACTCATGTCCTCGTTTTCTAGAGAGGTCCTTGGACAGGGCCAAGATAGACTGCACTGAGGGTTCAGGAAGACACACCTGTGTGTTAGAGACAGGTCCACTGAGTGTGGACTCCTGAGAGGTCCACTTTGAGACCTCATCTCAGAATGAGCAGATGTTTTCCAACAGACTCCAGTGGGATATTCTTCTCATGTGCATCCATCACCTTAAAAAGTCACCAATGAAAGAGGATAAATCAATTATCATCCTTTTGTCTTAGTCCATTTTCTGTTGTTATAACTAAAAACCTGAGACTAGGTAATTAATAAAGAAAAAGGAATTTATTTCTTACAGTTCTGAAGGCTGGGAGTTCCAAGGTCAAGGTGCTGCATCTGGTGATGGCTTTCTTGCTGGTGGGGACTCTGCAGAGTCCTGAAGTGGTACAGGGCATCACATGGTGAGGGACTCAAGAGAGATGGCCAAATGGTAACAATACAACCATTGTAATACAGCTATTATAAGATCCATTCTAGTAATAGCTAACCCACTCCCTTGATAACTCATTAATCCATGAATGGATTAATTCATTCATGAGTGCAGAGCTCTCATGATCCAATCACCTTGCAAAGGTCCTATCTCTCAACACTGCTGCATTGAGGACAAAGTTTCTAACCCACGAACTTTTGGGGGACACATTCAAACCATAGCATGTGTCTTCCCATGTTCTATTTCCTTTTCCTTTCTTCCTCCCTGACTAGTTAGTACCAATGTGTGTTGTGATGAGGCTTCCACCACTCTCATTTTCATTTTTTACACTCACATGAAATCAGAAAATGATCTAAGTTTTTCAATGTGCATAGCACTTACTTAAAAGTCTTTACATATCTGGGCCATCAGTCCATTCATCTCATGCCTGAAGAAAATGCATCTCTAGAGGGGTCTTTTCACCATGTGTCCCTCCCTCTGCCTCACAGCTCTCCAAAGTTGGTCTTTCTGGGACCTCCCAGCCTTTAGAGTGCGGCTGGTTGAATAAAGGACAAGGCAGCTCTATTCTAAGCCATGGCACAGCTGCCATGCAGGTGCCCCCATCCCTGGTTGCTGTGGTGGCCAGAACCTTCTTGAGCATGAGTGGGTTTTCAGAACTCAGGGCCAGAGCGGGGCCCTGTTCTAACACTGACTGCCATTCCCCTGGCCGTGCACTGGGCAAGCACTTCAGCACCATACATCAGGGCTGCTCTGGGCAAAAGGAATGGCAGGAATGCAGATGGGAAAAGAAATCACTAGGTGAACCAAAAATAGGATAGAGTGATGGGGGCAAAATCCTGAAAGAAAGTCTTGACTTGTTGGGACATATTTTCCAAGCTGGGACTTCTTGGTGACTTAGCTGCTCCTGCATGGGCAAACTCCCTGCCTGGGGAAGCCAGCCCTGCCTGGGAAGAGAAGCCACCAATTGCTCACTCTCTATCAGCCAGAACAAAAATTATCAATAAAAGGATACACTTAAACGTCCCTAAATAGAGACTATTGTTTACTGGGCTATTGAGGGAGTAAAAAAGACAAGAAGAGCCAGGGTAGGTGGAGGCTAGCAGCGGGAGTTCACAAGAAACTCTCTGTCATTTCTTGTTTCCTCCCCTTTTATGATAGGAGGTTAAGACAAAGCCCTCTTTGCCATTCTGAAGAAGCTTTGTTGCTTATTTTGTCAAAATATCCTTCCCAAGCCCCCTCAAGGCCCCCTCCTTGTCCCTTTCCTCACTGGCTCTTAAAAGCCGGCTGATTTGCACGGGGGCTGGCCTCTCTGTTGTGTCTCTCTTCCAGGCTCACTCTCATTCTCTTGCTCTAATTAGCAACTGCTTTTAAAAAATTTTTGTATTCTCATTCAAAGACAGAGAGAAGGAGGAGAGTGAAAGGGAGAAAGCAAAGGTCTGTGTGAAAGGAGCGAGCAGATGGCCTCTCCCTCGCCCCTCTGTGTACCCAGTGCGGTGTTGGCAAACAGCACACAGCTTCTGTCTACAGAGCCCTTTGTGGCCCGAAAGGAAGGGCCAGTGCACAGCTACAGGCAGGGAAGGCAGGAGACGGGAAAAGACCTGAAAAGGCCTGGCCACTGGGGAAGCAGATCAGAGAGTCAAGGCCACCAACCTCTGGGATGCGCAGGTGCAGGCACTTCTGCCTCCCAAAGAAGTGGTTGTGTGGATGTCCAAGTCAGTGTGATTTGTGCACTGAGGCTATCAACTCTCTGAGTAGTCAGTCGGTAGCCTCCAGAGCTGCAGAGGGTCCCCAAGGTGGAGGTGGGGGCAGGAGGGCTGCTGCACTGCTTAGACATGGTTAACTCGAATTTAGGCTCTCTCTACAAGCGGGCAGAAGGGTAGTCCACCCCTTGATGGGGGTCAGAGAAAAAATGACTGAAAAAATCAATCTCCACAGATAAAACACTCCCCAAAATAATTGTTTTTATTAGAGGAAATTCTCTTTCTTTTTAGAGACAGGGTCTTACTCTGTCACCCAGGCGAGAGTACAGTGGCACTATCATAGCTCATTTCAGCCTCGAACCCCGGGGCTGAAGCAGTCCTCCTACCATGGCCTCCCAAAGTGCTAGGACTACAGGCATGAGCCACCTCACCTGGCCCTAGAGGGAATTCTTAGAGAAGTGGGCAGGGTAGGTAGGCAGAGATAGGCAGGGTAGGTAGAGCAGGGGAAGAAGCAATGTCATCCTGCAAGGTGGAAGCAGTCACTCTCATCAGGTATGTAAAACTCAACAATGAACAGCTTTGGCTACTGTTCTTAATGAGTATCTGGAATGAAAGATTCAAAATATGTTAGAAGAAAAGGGAGGCTTGAAATAATTCTCATAAGCCAAGAGTAATCAAGAATGGGGCTGAAGAAGGTGAAGGTAGCAAAGAATGCTCCAGAAAAATAATGAGAAAGAAGAAGGCAGGCATCCTACAAACAGAGTTTAAAATTTTTAAAAGCTACTGTTCTTTTTAATTAATGACCTTTTATCAAGATGTGTGATTATTAATCATTTTGATGACAAAATCACTTGTAATATTTGCTATTGATTCAATGATAATCATTGATTTCCTGTATTTTACTATTAAAAGAG
Organism: Pongo abelii; assembly: GCF_028885655.2. Taxonomy (NCBI): domain Eukaryota; kingdom Metazoa; phylum Chordata; class Mammalia; order Primates; family Hominidae; genus Pongo; species Pongo abelii. Next base: position 144,463,503 of record NC_085928.1, on the reverse strand, counting down.
TTCATTTTTAAAATTGCAATTCGCATCAAGACAGATTCCTACAGACAAAATAAAAACAATGAATGGAAATAGCCATTCACTCATTAAAATTCTACCAATGAAATGTATGTTTCTTTTCCCTCTTTTCAAATCAAGTCTAGAGAGAAGACAGACAAGAGAATAGAATAAATGGAGGAAAAGAAGAGAAAATAGAGTAGACAAATTTGACCAAAGATGCAGAGGGAAAAGACAGAGTCAGTGAGAAAAGCAAAGCAAAGCCTGAAGTCACAAGGGCCTCCACATTCAGATCCATGTGGGCATGTGTGTGACAGACCCAGAAACCAAATGGAAGCCCTGAAATCGCCTAATTCCCAGAACAGGCACATTTTTGCCAAGTTCATGATTTGGCAGAGTTCTTGCATATTCCATACAATTTCAATGAGAAGCTCTATCCATCTTGTGCAAAGAGCAGATTGTCATTTTCCACTTGAAATACACACGTTGCACTGACCTTATGTCCTCTGTCAAACTGAGACATTATCACCAACTTTTAGTGAAAGAGTTTCATAACGTATGGGCTTGCGACCATTCTGTTGTTTTTGTTCTGTATGTTTGTGCACAATGTGTCACTATATTGGACAACAGACAGACAAGGCCTCTGCCATCACTGGTTACTGCCTCCATCTGGTTCTGCCATCATCATCTCCACAAGTGCATGCCTTGTGCCCGATTCCTCCCCGGTTTCTTTGGAGCTCCCTCTACACAATGCTGCTGGGATGTTTTTTTATACATCCTAATGCAAAGACTCTCCCTTCTCAGCTCGTATTCTCCTTCCACAAATTTTGTTCTCAGTGTGTTTTGTTCTGTTTTCATTTAACAGATGGCACAGAGCAAGTAGGGATTCAGAGATGCATCAGGCATGGCCACTGCCCCTGAGGAGCTTAGGAAGAAGAGGAATGGGAATGTGAACTGGGCATGATGATGCAGGTGACAGGTGCAGTGACAGTGACTTCAGTTCACTCTCACCGGTGAATATGATCACTCCATGAACTTCCTGGTTCATCCCTTACCAATGGGAAATGAACACTATCCGTAAAGTCCCCAAATGTCGATCAAACTCTGATGACTTTTCTTTGTGCATATTAGTGAAGGCTTATATCTTAGTCCAAATGGAATGCTGATGCCAACTCCCATAAAAAATTACAAATCTTGGCTCTTCTTTAGCTTGGGAGGCATAGAGAATAGTGGTTACCAGCAGAGCCTCCGAGTCCTGTGTTGTATTATCTTGAGAAAATTACTTACCTTCTCTGTGCCTCGGTATCTTCAATGGAAAAATGAGGCTAATAATCACATGTACCTCATAAAGCTCTGTGAGGATTTAAGAGTTAATGCAGAAAAAGAATTTGGCAGAGCATCTAGCACACCGTCACTGCTTTATAAATGACAGCCACACTGTATTAGCATTTTGACACAAGATGGAAGCCAATCCAGAAGTGTGCTCCATCCCCAGGTTATAACCATCATACAACCATCACTAGGATGTGGCAGTGGAATGTGGGGCTATACTGAAGAGTGCATAAGCTGCTCTCCTAGCCCAGGTAAACAGGGCATCAGCATTCTTTTCAAATATCAGCCGTTTGCCTATTATCTTTATCCCTTTTTGCCATACTTACATGTGGCAGGTTTTAAATGTATTATTATTATTTATTATTTTTATTTAAATTAACTCACTTTTTAACATGAATATATTCACTTTAAAAGAAAAGTACTAAAGAAGAAGGAAGGAAGGAAGGAAGGAGCAAGAGAAGGTATAAGAAGGGAGAGGAGGGGAAGGGAGGGGAAAGGGAAACTGAGGTAAGTCAGAGAAGTAGGGAGTGCATGGCCCCAGACAGAAAGAGCTGCCACAGAGCAGGGGGACAAAAACCAAACAGACATATACACAGCTGCAGCAAGCAACAGCCCAGAGCTGAGCCAACACCCCTGGCAGAGACAAGGCCTGGGCTTCAGCAGAGTGGGAAGGCGTATGCTCCAGTAGAGGGTAGACACCTGGTCAGGGAAGGGGATGAGACTGATTTGGGGCTGCTGGGGAAGGGGTGGCAGGTCTGGTGAAGGCTGAAGAAATGAAGAGGAGGCGGTAGGAGGGGAGGGCAGAGGGCTGGTGATCTAGGAAGGCGTGGCTATGGAGGTGTCACCATGGTGAGCTGAGGCTAGAGGCCCCAGAGGTAAGCTGGGAAAATTAAAGGAAAGGATGTGGGGTGAAGGGCCAAAGGGTGAGAGCTGAGAGATGCATGCAGCAGGGCAGGAAGCCCCGAAACAGGCCCAGGGGCAGGAGGAGACGGATGGGAGAAGCAAGGTGTGTTTCTTAGCAAACCAGGCAGATTCGGCCTTCCTGAGACTCTGGACTGTGAGAATGGGGTGGTCTTCCAGCCTCAAGCACCTGCACTTGTCCTGTCCCATCTGCAGACATTTCACCTACCACAGCTTGGGAAGTGCCAAAATCGGTGGGAGGCACCTGTCAAAATGTCCTGATACTAGAGATGGGCAAAGAGTACATACAGAGGATGATGCAGGGTTGGAGGGAATGGGACAGAAGAGAGTGAAGGACAGACCATGCCCCGAACCGCCTGCAGCACACAAACACACCCAACTTAATGTATTCTATTGGAATTCTTGAGTCTCAGTTCCTGAACAGGGCAGTTTATGGAACTTTGCAAAGTCAAATTTAAATGGAAACAACAATGGGATGCCATTGTTCACCTCTCAGATCAGCAAAGATAAAAATGATTGATATTTTATTATCTTTGCAAAGGTATAGGGAACAGGAACTCTCAAACACTGCTGGTGGGAACAAAAATTGGTAGAAAATACCTTTTGGGGGAGGATAATTTGGGACTATCTATCAAAATTAAAAATTTATATACTCTTATTCAGCAATTTTACTTCTGAGAATTTACTGCATTCTTAGTACTTAGAAAAGTGCTTGGCATATAGAAAATCCTCAATAAATATACATTGAATAAATAAATTAATTTTTCTCATAGATATACTCACATATAGGTGCAAAGATTAATGCACAAGGATATCTGTTGCAACATTGTTCAGAAATAGCAAAAGAGAGAAAACAATCTAAATGTATATAAATGACCAATTAAGTAAAATATATCCATGCAATGAAATAATAACACTCATTGGAAAGAATGAGGCAGATCTCTATGTAATACAACCAAACTACTGTTAAACTTCAGGGTTAACTGAGAAGAGATGTGGGGAAACTACGTGCAAAGTCCTCTGTAGTGTGCCCCTATGCCAGGGGGAAAAGTGTACAAATCCATTGACTTTCTGCAAGAGAATATTAGAAACTGACAACGAGAGAGCCTGGTGACAACCAGAGTGGAGGGAAACTGACCTTTCACATATATTACCTGTTCAAAATGTTTTTAGTAACAACAAAAAAAGGTAAATTGCATGAGTGGAGATTTGTATAAAAGTTCCACCCCAAGGAAGAAAGGTTCAGAAATTAACCAGGCTTCCTTGGGAAGTAAGGGCGTTCCATCCCTGGAAGTGTCTACAATTAGGCTGAGGACCACTGTGGAAGAGCAAAGTTAAGTGTCATGGGGTGTGCTTGACTCGCTGTCCTTCGAGGCTTTATCTAGCCAGATGTGGCCATGCTTCATCAGGTTCTCCAGGGCAACAGCACCACTTGCAGCCCCAGCATCCTCTGGACATTGCAAACACTTTCTAAGAGCTAAGAATGCAGCACATTCCTGGAAGAAAAATGCTGAATCTCATATATAAGCATACAGGGTCCAGTACCAGTTGGTGCCCAATAAGTAGCTGAAGAAAGAAAAGACATAGGACCATCTAACCCGCATGACCTAAAGAGTGGAATCCAATTTGAATGAGGAAGGAGAAGGCCAGAACTGCTGAGGCCTGCAAGGAGATGATCAGAGTGGGCCCCCAAGGACCATACCCTAAGACCCAGTGACTCCAGCTCTGACCAGGAATGTGTGCTGATGCAGAGACCCTGACGCTGAGTAGGCTACTCCAGACAGAGGCCAGGGAAAAGCCAGAAACCAAAATGCCTGTTTCCTTCTGCAGCCTTTCTAATGAACTAGATCCTATCCTCAATGAAAAGACTCATTAGGGCTGGGTTTGGCCTTGCTGGCCCAAATTTATGCCCAGTGATTTCAAGAGGCTTCCTGAGGCTCTCAACAACGCCTCCTTCTCACCAGCCTCTCCAGGGGCCTATTGTAGCTAAGCTCATTTCTTCCTGACCTCCCTGGTCATACATACACAAGAGGATGAGTCGAACACACCTGCAGCTTCACAGACTCATCCTGCAGCAGGCTAGGTGGGTACACAGGAAGATGAGATACTCTCTGTCTTATGGATAGCTTCTGGGACCCAAAACATACCTAGCCATACTCTTCTGGACTAAACCACATCTCCCCAGACTTTGCCCGCTCAGTATTATTAACTGGCTCTTGAAACAAAAATGGGGGCTCAACTGCCTTGCCAGGTAACTAGCACTCAAGCTCTTTGTTTAGCCTGAACATTTACAGCCTGTAGGGAAAGGCAAGGTTGCACCTCTCTCAACATGCCTGTCAAAGCCCTGTTGGCAACATAAGGCTTGTTCCTGGGTGGTTTGCCAGTGTTTGAGGTGCATTCCTTCTCCATTTGCAACAGCCCTAAAGTGACTCTTTCCAGTCTTCTTCACCCTACTGCACTGAGGGAGACCTGAGACCCAGGTCTTAAGGCCCTGTCAATGCAACTCATCAATGGCCCAAAGCAGTGGAAACAGAACTCAGACTCCCAGAGCTCCTAAGGGCCCAGAACCAAAAGACTGCACTGCAGGCAGGCTTGAATTCAGTATAATTTTTCATCTCCATCTTTCAAACTGAAAAGTGGTGAGTCTCCATCCATGCAAAAAAAAAAAAAAATGCAGATGTTTGTGCCCAAATTCTGCAGAAAGGGACTGCCCAGCCACAGCAAGATATGGGGACCAAAAGCAAAGGATAAGCCTGACAACAGCCCTGACTGAGCTGGGATACAGCCCTCACAGGCCCATGCAGGGTCCTTGATACAAATAAGAGAAACACAATCCCCCAGTCCACAGCTCCCTTCCTTCCCTCTGCCCTTTCCTATAAGCACAAAGCTTCAGAGCCTTTTCTTCCCTGGTGAGCCTCAGATTGCCCTCTGAGGGGCTGTGTATTATCTGCTGGTTCATAAGCAGCTTAACATGTCAGAGCTCTCTGGAGAGATGGAGCTGCCCCTAGAGGGATTAAAAAGGAGGTGGTGATAGTGGACATGGAGTCCTGTGCAGAGGGACAGTGCAGAAATGTGTAACCACAGAGCCACCAGAACCCCAAGAAGAAATAAGGTATAAAAACACAAGAGAGAGGGTCATTTGTGAGAGACAGTTGAGAGAAGTTCGATATTCCTGAAAACACATGGTGTGCTTTTTAAAGGATGGCTATTTTTAGCAAAAGCCAGTCTCAGAAGTGGAGGCAGATAGTGGCCTCCCTAGTCCTGAGTTCTAATCCCAGTGCTAACATTAACTAGCCGTGGCTCTCTAGACTGGTGCCCAGAAATGCTCCTGGCAGACCCCTCTCTGGATAAATGAGGCAGTCTCTCAGCATCCCCACACCACTCACTCCAGCAGTTTCAGACCCCAGAGGTCTTCATGGGAAGATGTTGGTGAAGAAAACGGTGGCATTAGGGCCCCTATTGGACTCCTGACGTGGTGATGTTCCCACTACCCATCCCACCTCAGTAACAACCATATGATGTCTCTGTCATCATCTTTGATAATACATATATATTAAGTCGTGGATGACCAAGTTCAAACAAAATCCACCTAGGGCAGCTCTCATGCATGGGATGCTGCCAAATCATGATCAGTAGCTCTAACATTGGCCTGGAAGACTCATGATTATTTGCTCAACACCAGTGGAATTTGGGTGCTTCTAGCCCTGTGTCTCAAAGGCAGAAAGGATCATTATGCAGAGCACAACGGGGTTTGGAATCCAGAACTCCCGCTTGCCATCCTCTGCTGCCTCCAGAGCCCGGCATCCTGGAGTCTATGCTGCAGAGGGGCATCCTTCCAGCTCCCTGTGCTGTTGCTCATGCCTGTGTCACAGTCGACTACAGACAGCCAATTACATCTGATTCCTCTCTGGGGGTCGCTGGGTAGGGCCGCCACGGGGAGCAGAGGAGGCCCGAGAGGTTTCTAAATGAAGTAGCCTGTTGGGAAATCCTATTATGAAGCTCATGTTACAGGGCTGCGGTGTTAATGACCCTGGCCTCCCCGTCCCTGAACAGAGCCGGTCTCCCTGGGGCTGGAGAGGAGGCTATCTGGGTTGTGGTTTCCCTCTCACCAGCCAACCGCTGATGGGACCGAGAGAGCAGAGAGGGCTCCTTGGTGCCCTTGAATGTGGCTTCCAGCACTGAGGCCTCACACACACACACACACACACACACACACACACACACTCCCTTGTGTTCCTCACCTTCTCTTTCAGCAGCTCAGGATGAGGAGGCAGGGGGAGCCCAGAGCTGGGACCAGCAACCCTAAGGGAGATGGAAGCAGGCCCCAAAAACCTCTTTTTCCAAGAAGAGCTAAATTAGACGTATTTTTTCCACTTTCAAATCCTGCAAATTTTTCATCTCAACTCCCCCAGGCTTATAAAGTGGCTCATCTCAGCTGCTCAAGCTGACAAAGGTGCAGAAACTGTTGAAAGGTTCAAAATGTCCCTTGGGTTTCCAGGCATGAAGGAATTTACATGTAGGTTTTCTTTACTGAAGAAAAAAGTCCCCACTTGGAGAGGGGGGAGGAATGAAGAAACAGCCAGGAAGGAGAGGACAGCAAGTCTGACAAGAGGAGAGCCTAAGGCAGTGCTGGTGGGAACACCAGCCATAACTTGCAGAGAGACACCAAATGGGAAGACAGGCACATCGAAAACTGTTCTGTTCTTCTGTTAGAGTTGTAAAGGCCCTGACAATATCCAGAGTTAGAATGGTCATAGGTGATCTGAGAGCCTTCTGGAAAACCTACTCAGATTCCCAGTTAAAGTCAAGCATCCCATTCCCAGCCCCAATTTGTAGGCATGAGCAGAAAATAGGAGTCCTGCAGGTTTGATCATGCTGCTGGGACCAGTAGTGGTACCCCTGGCATTCTTGAGACAGTACCTAGGGACCCAGCTGGTGCTGGCTAGCTGCAAGGATGTTTGTTTCTGTAACACCCAGACAGTCAGTCTTCAGCTTCTGCCCCTCTTTTCCCTGCCAAGAGACCTTTTTGGGCTTTATCAACTGTGCCATCATGTTGATACTCAGGGTTGTTCAGGGCTGCCCTGTATGGCTTTCCCCAGCCTCCAGTCTTTATTCAAGGGGTAGTGATGCTCGGATACCTTCCTCCTGGTGGCCTGTAGGCTTTGTTCTTGGTCTACCCAGCTGCCAGCCTGCTCCTGCAGTCCCCTCTCCCAGACTCCTTCTTCCCCTCAGGCACCCAGGTTCATCCTGTCTACAAATCCCAGTAACTCCATAATATCTTCAGTGACCTACCCTGGGGTCCCTTTCTTCTGGACACCAGCCACATAGATGGTCCTGGTCTGCTGCTTAGAGCTGGGGTTCTTGGATTTTTTAAAATCCCCATGTTTGGGCCATATACAAGACTTATCACCATCTCAGAAGGAGGCAACTGGGGATGTCACTTTGTAAAACCTTTCTGAGGGTTCTCATGCCTGCGCTGGGGTCAAAAATTGCTGGTTCTGAAGACCATGGCTCTCTCAGGCTTGGAGAGTCTTCTCTCTCCACTTGGTCCTTCATTTCACAAAGACCACCTGCCTAGACCACCTGCCTTAAGGCAGGCCATGTGAGCCACAACATTCAAACATGTGTTAACTTGCCCTTTGATGAGTTGAGGAACAGTGGCTTATTCCTCTTTGCTGTTTTCACTTGTCACTGCTTGGTGGTCATGGAGCTGGGCCTGGGCAGGTGCAGGAGGGTGATGACTGGGAATTCAGGATTCCTGCTGACCTGTGTCTCTGGATGGGGGAGTCCCACGGATCTTCATTCCAGAATCTTATTTTCTTAATAAGGGTAATTCAGAGACTAAGGACAATGACACCTAGCAACATGTAGCATTGCATGGCTTAGAAAATATTCTCATATCCATTTTCACACACTTTGAGAAATAGGCAGAGAAGATATGACTGTCAACGGAAAGGGACTTACCTAAAACCACGTAGCAAGTTTGCAGCAGAGCCAAGACTAAAACCAGCCCCTATCTTTAGGTTAGGTCTCTTCCACCCAAGCATACCCCCTTCCTCTTTCATCCACTTGCACCTCCTGTGCATGACAGCCCCAGACAATGAAGGCCTAGGCACCATAAGTTGGCATGTGCCCTCTGTAATAGCAAGCTAAGGTCATCCTGGGGCAGGGGCAGAGGCAAGAGAGGATGGCAGGGAGAATTATGCATAGCATTGTCATTTTCTGAGTCCCCAGTGTGGCTAAAGAGGCAGCCTAATGAGGCAGCTTCTTCTGGAAACTCCAAGGACTATGTCCTGGGAGGGAAAGCCAAGCCCTCAGGCAGCACTCAAGGGGAAGAATAGATCCATGGGCACATATGCATAGTGCTCCAGCTAGGATCTGGCCACTCAGGGCTTGTCAAAGAAGACATGACAGTCATATCTTCTCTGCCTATTTCTCAGACACCTCCATGGACACCCTTATGGGATACTGCAGCCCTCAAGCTTCTAGCACATAGATAAGAAGCCTGCCCCTGCCAGGTTCCTTCTAACAGCCCCAGCCTCCTCCCCTTCCTCCCTGCAGTCCAACTTCAGCTAAAGCAATATTTTAGGCTACACAGTAGAGAGAGAGAGAGAGTCTGCTGAGAGCCAACTCAGCCTCCCTGGCACAGGAAGAGCCAGGCTGCATGGGACCTACACAGAGAATAGACTTAGCCACCAACCTCAGCAGGGAAGAGGGGAGAAGGGAAGACAAAGCTATGATTTCTCATTAATCTGCTACACTATGGGCACAACTTGAAATTGGGGTAGATGGGCCATTTTCCTAGTAGTTAACAATTTTATAAAGACAAATGCATGATGAGGTCAGAGTCACTAGCGAGATGACGTCAACAGGCCAATGTGACTCTGCCTGATGGGACCAGCCTGTGTGTATAGAAAGGATGTCAGGAACAGGCCTTAGGCCAAGAAGCCCTCTAGAAAATGCATGAGCCGCTTGCCACACATCCTAATGCACAAGTTCTCCCCATGGCTTCCTCTACTCCCCTCTCACCTGTTCTCTTCTCACCACCCACGCTCTTCACAACAGAAACAGCTCTAGGCCAGGACCACTCTTTGCTGGCTGTGCTGTCTAATTGGTCTCCAGGTGCCTCTGCACAGCCAAGCAACTGGTCACCATGACTTTGACAGGAGACGGTTTCACAGAAGCAAAGTGAAAGCCAAGAAAATACAGTTCCCTGGCCATAATGAAAGTCTGTTCTTCCAGGAAAAATAGCATGGAACCAGAAGCGGAGAGATTATTCTTTCTGCCACCCTACAAAGTCCCAGTTTCACATATGCAGAAAACATGTATCAAATAAGCACAACTGTATGAATCATAGAACCATCAGCATTTGGCCCAGCCAGGCTCAGAGGACATCAATTCTCAGGGCTGTGTTGGGAGATAGTTAGCTGTTGAAGGCTCACTGTGTCTCACCTGCAATTCTCTGTTATCCACCATTCTCCCTGCTTCTGCCCTCATGATGATTGTGCTAAGTGGGCTACACCAAAACCACTGTGAATGGCCACCATGTCCATCTGGCAGCACTCCGTGAGCACCAAAAATGAGTAGAAAGCCTTTCCTTGAAGACACACCATGGAGACCAGTAACAAGTACCTCCACATGCACTTCCCACCCCCCACCAAAGAGTGCAGAGTCTTCCCAAGATCACCATTTTTGCCCAAAGGTCCCCTTGCCAGCCATCAGAGTCCAGTTACCTGCAGAGTTAAGGGCAAAGATTTCAGGGGATTCAGCTGAAAGTTCTTGAGACAAGGGCAAGGGGCCCTTCTCTTCCCTTTCAGGGCACAGAGCTCAGCCAGGATGCTGGGCCACAAGACCCATGACGCCACTCTCCACTCTCAGAAATATTACCAAAATGTGGCTTCCCATGCCTCTGAAGTGGCAAAGTGATGGTGCCATGGGTTCCCCATTTCCTTTACCCTCCAATGAGTTTGTAATAAGTAGTTTGTAAAGTCAAGCCATGTTCACAATAGCTCAAGATTAGAAATGTCCAACAAAACTCAGGAGGGGATTGAGACTGGGAAGGAGAAATGGAAAGAAACAATTTGGATTTACATATTTGTCCTCACAGGCCCTCTCAGGACAGCCACAGGAGGTAACTGACAAGCTACACGGACAGCAGAACCCTCTAAAAAAGAAAAGTTCCAATTAGCGCAAAGAAATGAAAGCCTGTTCCCAGAGACCCAATTAAATCAGAACCAATCAATGCTTGCTCTGGTTCCTGCCATTCTGCTCAGGTTGTAATGAGAAAAATGACAGTGCCCCAGCCAGCAAGTGTGGTGTGGCAGCCCTCTGAAAACCAAAGAAATCACCCACCATGCGCTGCTGCAAGCATGACGGGTAGCTGCTGCACCTGTGCCTTTAAGAACTCAGCCTGGTGCCTTGGTCCCCACTTAGACCCTGCCAAATGGCAAAGATGGTGACCCATCCCAACCAATGGGACAAAGAGGAGGACTGTGGGACCAGGCTGGGATGGTTTTAAAACTGTTGACGTTGATTCATCACTGGACCTAAGATCTGGCACTCTCTCTCCTTTGTTTCCACACAATCCATCATGGGTACCAGGACCAAGAAATCCAATAAAGACACAAAGGCGCAACTCCCTGCTTTCAGCAGGCCTCAGAAAGGCTGTGTGAGTGCTCTGGCCCAGGCAATTAGCTGAGTCCAAAGGATTGCAGAGCTGATGGCACTAACAAGCCTGTGCTTGGCACTTCAGCTGCAGGTGTCTGGGGAGCAAGGTAAGTGCAGAAGTAAACTGGCATAGGCTGGTCTGGTGCTCAGGCAGGGTGGGGGTGACATCAGAGAGGGAAGCTGGCAGGAGGCTCACAATGGAGAATAAGTTGCTGATACAGCCCCCAAGCCCCAAAGGACTAAGGGCAACCCTAGGAGTACATTAAGGTTAAGGTGGTCATTTCTGAGGTCTATATAGGAAGGCTTCCTTGTACAAGAATCAGGACCTTTGAAGGTTCCAAGCAAAATTTAATAAGGGAGAGCAGTCTTCTCTTCCCCAGCCCTGGATTCCCCCACGTTCAGCTTCCATGCACTTAGACAATGCATAAGCTGAGGGGCCTCCAGATCCTTCTATTCACTCCCAGGGCAGACTGAGCCTGCAGCCAGTTCAGCACATTTATTGCCACTTGTTGAATATGGGCTTTCTAGGGCTAGTGCTAGTGATGGCTAATATGAGCACACAGTATCCTGACACTTTCAAACTGCAAAGTTTGCACCACTCTGTGTCATTTAGAAGCAAAAGTTAATACAATACATGATACAGTCCCACTCCCATTCCAATAGTTTCATCTCCTTCCAGGGCCTGGCAATGAGCCCCTAGAGAAAGACAGCCAAGCCAGAGGGCTTTGAGTTAATGAGCTACACGGGTTCAGTACCAAGTTGAGTGCTGTGGGAGCTGGACTGAAATGAACTAAAATATTTTCCAAATTCAGTCACTTCTCAATTACCCTTGAGTGAATTGTCCACGGCAACCCAAATTCCAAAGTCTCCAGCCCCAGAGCTTAGGGCTGGATGCAGGATATAGGGGTGTGTGTGTGTGTGTGTGTGTGTGTGTGTGTGTGTGTGTGTGAGAGAGAGAGAGAGAGAAAGAGAAAAAGAGACAGAGAGAAGAGAGAGAGATAAGTTCAACACTTCAACACTAAATATTACAGACTGGTTATCAAGTTATTTTCCACTGTTTGAAATTCTCCCCATCTCTTTCTCTCACCATGAATAATAAATATGGACAATCTGGTTGGACATGATTGGAAAATCATCAGGCCTAGCACTAGGAATGGGAGTCCTCAGAGCTTTATAATAAGCCATTAGACTATTTTCTGTTCCTGTATGACCCAGAATTATTGGTGGGGAAACCTTGCAGATCTGGCCCTGCCATAGATGGGCAGGAAGCAGAGGCTCCAAAGCTTACCCTTGCATGCCACGCTGTTCTCAGGCTCATAGCCAGGCTTGCAGGTGCATCGCCCAATAGGCACCATCCATTCCCCATCCCCGTTGCAGTAGAGTTTGATGGGCACGTCCACTTCCTCTGCGTTGGGGATGCATGTGCCCCGAGCAATCACCAGAGATGTGCTCTCTGCCCCTGTCATGGTCTCTGGAAACACTGCAAAATTTTGCACAATGCTGGGACACTTTTTGAAGAAGACACGGACAGAAAGAAGAGACATACAGGCTCCATAATCCTGAAAAGCGAGGTAAAAACCATTCCGAGTAAGAGGCCCAAAGCTCCTGACTTCTGTGTTTACCTTCATCAGCCTTCCCCCAAAGTCCACCTGGGAGAAGCTCTCATCTGCAGCAATGGTGTCTACTTTGAGGTAGGGGGCCTCAGACCAGAAGGCTGACTTCTTGGTGGCAATGACAGAGTCAGTCTCATAGTAATACAAGTTGAAGGTCTCCTTGCAGGATCCTGGGACATTAGGGAGGCTGCTGCAGTCTCTCACAGTGAAGCGCATCTCTATGTAGATGCGATGGGCCCCCCGCCGGTTGATGAAGGTGGTGAGCAGCCAATTGTTCTGGTTGGGCTCGAAGACATTGCACACCTGGTAGGTGCGGATGGTGTTCAGGTTTTCATCGTAGCCACTGACTTCTTCCCACTGTACATAGCAGGCCACAGGCACACACATGCAAAAACACAAAATAGAGAGTGAGAATACAAAAACAGGCATAGCAGAGAGAATCCTGGGGCTAAGGGGCCTTAAGAGCTCACCAGTCCAGCAGATTGACTTGAGAAATGAACACATCTAAGCGCAACTTGATTTTAAAGATCTTATAAGAAAACTTCATATTTTTTTGCAGCCCATCCCAAAATATAACACACTTCATTCAAGAAAGCTGTCCCTTGCCTAACCCATAATGCTCATTCTGTGACTGGCTTATTACATCCATGGGGACAACATGCAGCTTTCAGCCCATGTGATGGCAGGGACTTTCTTCCTCACTTCCACAGTACCTGCTCTAAAAGCCAATCTGTGGATTGGGGGTCCAATTACTTGACACCCACACTTTGGAAATCCCCATCTTTGAACCTAATTTCTTTCTTGTGGTGAAATTCCTTTATGTCTCTGAAAAGCACATGAATTTAAAGCTTTTCAGGGTTTCTCAACCAACTTAGATTCTCATAAACTTTTTTTCAATAACATCAATCTCTTTGAAAGACTGATATGGTTTGGATGTTTTTCCTCTCCGAATCTCATGTTGAAATGTGATTCCCAATGTTGGAGGTGGGGCCCGGTGGGAGGTGATTTGATCATGGAGGCAGATCCTTCACGAATGGTTTAGCACCATCCCTTTGGTGATGAGTGAGATTTGGCTGTTTAAAAGAATCTGGGAGCTCCCCCTTCCCTCTCTCTTGCTCTGTCTCTCACCATGTGACATGCTGGCTCCCCTGGCCTGCCATGAGTGGAAGCTTCCTGAGGCCCTCAGCAGAAGTAGATGCCGGCACTATGCTTCATATTCAGCCTGCAGAACTATGAACGAGTTAAACCTCTTTTCTTTATAAATTACTCAGCTCAGGTGTTTCTTCATAGCAATGCAAGAATGGACTAACGCAAAGACCTAGACTATAAAACTGGTAAAAGTAGAGGCTGCTAAGAAGAACCCTTAATGAAGCAAATGAAGCTCTATTGTGTGCAAATTTCAAGCAAGGCTATGATGGAGGAAAATGTTGGAGGGTGTTACTTTAGTGAATAATGAAACTTTCTTAAGGAAAGACAATCATGATTCACATTAGAAAACTGAGCTCCCATTTATAGCAGCCCTATAGATTGGAATAAAAAAGAAGAAAAACACATGTATTAAGTGATGTCTTTCACTATTCCCAGCAACTTTCAGAACTAGGTATTATTATCTCCAATTTACAGATGAAAAGACATCATGCAACTCATCCATGCTTATATGGCTAAAAGAGATTATGAGAGAAGCTAGTAGGAAATACTTTGAATGGTCAAAGAAAATCACCTAAGAACTTCTAGAAGATTATTTCAACAACAGGCAATGAGGGTTGGAGGGGAGTCGGGAGGGGTCTTTAAAGGCATGGTTCCCTTAACTGAGCTCTCTAGGGCAGGGGTCAAAGAAGAGTTGCTGGGTCATTCTTTCTTCCTTGTGCTTGGAGAAAAGGAGTTAAGGAAGAAGCTGCCCACAGCTGGGAGCTCTCCAGATCCTGGTCTCAAGAACTGAGGATATTTCCAGGAATAACTTTAAACTTATATTCTGTTTGCCTAGAATAAAAAAAAATTGAGAAAAGAAATTAAACTTCCTAAAGTGAAAATGAATTAAGATCCTTGACTATTTAGGAGTGGTGATCAAGGTAACCAAATCATATCAGTATCTTTGAATATTATGCTAATTGTTTATTATTTACAGTGGTGGACTTTAAATATATAGACTAGAATTCTTCATTAACAGAGCTAAAAGCTAATTATGTATGCATGGAAAATATACTGCAATTGCTCCTTGCAAGGAGTAAAGCTCCCTGTGGAAGCAAGTGGATAGAAGCAAGGCTGTCCTCTAAACCTGAGTGAAGGAAACCAAAAAACAGGCATAGTGTGGAGAGGTGGGGAAATGGGCACATTGAGAGCTGGCCCTGCATGCCCAGGTCTGTAAAGTGACCTCACTCATGGTCACTCCTTCTGTCCAGGCCTCTGCCACCAAGGCATCTAAACTGCAGTCAATCCAGGGTCCTCCTGGACCCCAGACTCTCCCAGGACTCCTAGAGTGCCAGTTCCCTCGCCAACTTGAAGTCCTGCCAGTCCCTCACCAACAGATCAGCTCCTGCCAGTATGCTTGCAGCAGTTCTGGACACACAGGCCATCATGATTCACTACACTGGATAGTCTCAGCTCCAGGCCAAATATCACCCAGCACTCCACTTTTCAAGTTGGAGCACTTGACCTCCAACCACACCATTCATGACCCACCAGCATCTCTCCCTGCTCCACTCTACCTTCTGCAATGCCAAGGACTAATATCCCCAAACTCACAACTCTGTTTCCCAGTTCCAAGCCTGTTCTTATGCTGTGCTTTCTACCTAGGATGGCTTTTTGTTCTTCTTTGCCTGAGTTATTCCAGCTCTGGAAAATCCCCTCACTGAATTAGATAGCATATCATAGCATATTAGTACATCCTCCATACAACAGGTAAGAACCTGTGTACACTGGCCCTGGGGCACCTACCTCCCCCAGGAGTCAGTGAGCCCTGAGGGGGCTGCAGCACATCCCTGGAGTGGTGCATCCACAGTCCACACAGCTCCTTCACAGCATGCCTTGTGCCCAGCACATGGACATCCCTGTGCCCAGGTCCCATCATGTGGCCAACACGGAAGAGAGATCTCACCTCTGTGGCCTGCATAGAGTATAAATTCACACTGTCGAGCCACACCTGGACTTTGCTTAATTCCTTATTGATTCTCTAGATGTAAAAGAACCACTTTTTGTGCCTTCTTGAACACTGTGTTTTGTTCTATCAAATGTGTTTATTAAAGTTATGTTCTGCTTGCCTATTTTTTTTTCAGCCAGGGAGAAGTTACTGACAATGTTTCAGATCAAATTTTTAGACCTCCCTACCTTTCCATGGCTGTTATAAAACAACATTTTCTCAGTTGACCCTACATGACTTGAGGAAACGAAATTTTTTTTTTTTACTGTTCTGCTATTGTTGAAACACAACAGGTCTCATGACCCATTATTCCAGTTGGGTCTCAGTACACACATGGGGCCCCTCTGTCAATGTACAGGTGAAGCATGTGACCCCATTTAGAGTGGGGGTCTGGTCACAGCCAGAGTTCTTGACCCACCCAAGACTAAAGGAGCTCTGATGTGGGCTTCACCTTAGCACTGAGACAGTCACCACCAGGAGGTATTTAAAGAAGCAAAATGAGGCCAGGTGCAATGGCTTTTGCCTATAATTCTAGCACTTTGGAAGGGTGAGGTGGGAGGATGGCTTGAGCCCAGGACTCAAGACCAGAATGGGCGACACGGAGAGACCCCATCTCTACAAAAATAAAAATAATAAATTAACCAAGATTGGTGGCTTGTGCCTGTAGAACCAGCTATTCAGGAGGCTGAAGTGGGTGGATTGCTTGAGCCCAGGAGGGGCTGCAGTAAGCCATGCTCACACCACTGTACTCCAGCCTGGGTGACAGAGCAAGACTCTGTCTCAAAAAAATAAAATAAAATAAGCAGCATGAGGATTTCTACTCTCCTACGGGAGCTGGGATATTGAGAACATTTATCTTAGAAAATGACACTGATTGGTATTATAAGACCCAGCAGAAGTAATTGTTTCAAACATTAACCTCTCTGGGCCTCAGTTTTCTCATCTGTAAAATGAGAATTCATACTGGGTGACCCTGAGTTGTAAAATTCTACAGATCTAATTGATTCCATGACAGCTCCTAAGGGAGTGATCAAAGCAAATTAGAGGAAATTCAGCTGCATATTCAAAGGGAAAGAGTAGAAGGAAATTGAGAGAAAGGAAAATAACTCCCTGTTGTTGGGAAAAGGCCATCATAGAGCTTCTCATTAATTTCTTTCCCTCTTTCATTCTTCTGTCAGCGAAAGCTCTTAGGGGTTGAAGAAATAAGTGATCAGAGTGGGCTTCAGGAGGCACACATACTTTCCACAGCAAGTGGTAATTAGAACTGGGGGGGTCAAAGAAAGAGGAGATGTTGGTTAATCGAGATGAGGGTAGAATGGCATTCCCAACAGAGACAGACAAACATATAATTCATTTACAATATTTGGAATCAGTCTCATTGCTTTATATTTATACCTCATTCATTCATCAATGAAAAAAAATGTCTACTGAATGTTAGGTTTGTGCCAGGCATCCCATTAGCCACTGGGGATATAACAATATGAAGCTTATAATCTAGTGAGAGAAACAGAAATTAGAAAATGGTTATTAAAATAACTAAATAATTACATTTGTGTTAACTGCTGCAAGGGAAAATTACAGGGAGCCAAGCAAGGGGGTGCAACGGATATACAGAAGATTGTCAGCAAAGACCCTCTGTATGAGTCCATTTTGTGTTGCTATAAAGGAATACCTGAGGCTGGGTAATTTATAAAGAAAAGAGGTTTATCTGGCTTATAGTTCTGCAGCCTGTACAAGAAGCATGGCACCACGATCTACTTCTGGTGAGGCCTCAGGAAGTTTCCAATCATGGAGGAAGGTGAAGGAAGAGCAGGCATGTCACATGGTGAGAGAGGGAGCAAGAGAGATGCCAGGTTCTTTTAAACCACCAGCTCCTGTGTGAACTAATAGAGTGAGACTCACTCATTACCGTAAGAAGACCATCAAGCCATTCATGAGGGATCCCCTGCCATGACCCAAACACCTCCTGCTAGGTGCCACCTCCAACATTGGAGATCATGCTTTAATATGAGATTGGGAGGGGACAAACATCCAAACAATATCACCCTCCAAGGTGAGAGGGGACAGGTAGATAGAAGTTAGCCAGGAGAAGTGTGCACCTTCTGGGAGCAGAGCAGGAGCAGAGCCTCTGTGCCCAACAAAGGCAGGTACAAAGGCCTCATGATAGGAAAAGTGGCCTGGTGCCATTGAGGAATGAAGGCTGTGTGACAGACAGCCATATGAAGCTGGGGGTGGCAGGAACAGGACTGAGAGGAAGATGAATCCAGTTGAGAATGTTGAATTTCATCCTGAGTGTAACTAGAAGTCGCTGATGAGTTAGGAAGAAAAAAACACAGGCGATCAGAGTCGAGCTTTTAAAAGTTCTCTCTGACGCACTATAGAGACAGGTTTGAAGAGCAGCCTGAGTGTATGGGCAGGACAATTGGAGTTCATTGTGGGTATCCAGGCAAGAGATGGTAGGTTGGAACAGACCAGCAAAAACTGGAAAGATGCTTTAGGGGAGAATCTCTAGACCTTCACTGAGCCACAGACTCAAGGGGCCATGTGTCCCCTGAACACTCTTTCAGGCATCAGTCCTGCCTTGCCAACCAGGCTTTGGTTTTCCCAGATCCTTAGGAATGATGATTCCTCACCTCTTCCCTCTCTCTTTTCTTAAAAAAGGGGGAATTTTACCAGTCTTGCATGCACTACACTGTAGATGCCCAGTTTCCTATTCAGGGCCAAATTTTACCCAAAGCCTGTGCTGGCTCTAGTTCTGGCAATGTGTTCTCACTGCCTGCCCGAAAGTCAACTTCCTAAAGATCTTCCATTCAATGGCTGCTTCTTAGCCTCCACTTCTAGGCATTTGACATATTGCTTCTTGTATTCCTTCCTGTAATTATCTCCTCCCATTAAAACAACAGCAAAACACCATGATTTGCTTATCAGATTTGCAGAAAATTAAAAAGATAAAATGTCAAGTCTTGGCAAGAAAGTGGGGAAAAGGGCACTGCCCAAGCCTATTGATGGAAGTATAAACTGGTGAAATCTTTTAGAAATCAATTCAGTAGCTTCTCCCAATACTTCAAGTGTGGGCCAAAACTGAAATCAATATGAAGAAGGTAAATCATTTTTAAAATTGTAGTGATAAGTAGGTGCCCATCCGGAAAGAAAAAAAAAAACATAACTTTTCTTCCATACTTACACCTTACTCCAGAATAAATTTCTGGTGAATCCAAGATTTAAGCATTAAAAATGAAACTACAAAGATACTAAAAGAAACCATGGAGAAAATTTTTGTATACTAATGGTGATATGAAACTCAGAAGCCATAAATAAACATATTGATAAATTCATCTCTATACAATTTTAAAAATTGGCATGACAGAAATAGCCATGAGCAAATTTAAAAGGGAGGGAAAAAGAAAACCTGATAGAAAAAAAATTATTTGTTACTTACCACAGATAAAGTGTTAATATCCCCTAATATATAAAGAGAATCCATATGTCAATAACAAGATAGAAAATTGGGCAAAGGGTATCAACAAACTGTTCACTAAAAAAGACACACATATAACTCTTAAATATATGAAAAGATGCTGAATCTCACTCTTCATAAAGTGTGAGTTGTTAATTAGCCACATTATGATACTTTTTGGGGGATGTCAAAGAACAAAAGTGTGATAGCACACTGTGTTGGAGAGGACATAGGAGATAAGAATTCTGACACACAAATGGAAGAATAGCAAATTTGTACAACTTCTATGGAAATTTTGGTTTTATTTATCAAAATTATGACTACATATACCCTTTGACCCAGCAATTCCACTTCAAGGATAATTTCTCAGGCTTTTATCTACGTGAAATTAGGTACACACAAAGTTATCAACTGCAGCCACCACCACCTCCAGAGCTTTATTCATATCCAGAAAACCTACAGGTGGACCACTGGCCTTTGGACAATACAGTAGCCTTCTCAGAATTTGCTGAGTAAGACCTCTAGGAGCATAGTCCTAGTGGAAAGAGAAACCATTAATTGAGATTGAACTTCTCACCAACCAGTGGTATAGGGGACTCAGAAGAATCTGAAATAATTAGACTAAAAGAAAATAAGGTATAGGACATTTCTTGTACATCTTTGTATAAGGAGTCAGCTTCATACTTGCCTCATGCTAACCTGACTGTTGTCCTCCTTTCTTGGACTGGACTCAGCTGGACTCTTTAATATGTCACCTAAGACCCTTTGCTGTTAAGTGGTGAGTGCATAAACAAAATCTGATGTGCCCATACAATGGAATACTATTCCAAAATAAAAAAGAATGAAGTACTAGTATGTACGGCAACATGATGAATCTCTAAAACATTATGCTAAGTGAGGAAAGCTGTGTGTCTCAAAAGACCACATATTTTGTGATTCTATACACATGAAATGTTCAGAAGAGGCAAATCTACAGACAGAGAGGTAGGTTAGTATTTGCCTGGGGCCAGAGAGGGAAATGGGGAGCGACTACAAACTGGCATAAAGAATCTTTTTAGGAGTGATAAAAATGTTCTAAAATGAGGTTGTGGTGATGGGTTACAAATTCTATAAGTTTACAAAAAAATTACTGAATTGATTAAAATTTTAATACACTTAAAATGAGTGAATTTATTGCAGGTAAATAATACCTTAATATAGCTTTAAAATAAAACCCCTCTCTTATCTGGTCCAGCCCACATCTCAGTATCCCAACAATGCTCGCACGGTTTCCATTATCCACACATAGCTTGTTCATGGTGACTTCATGCTCCTTCTCATTCTATCCTCTGTACCTTGGATGACCTTCTTACCCCGTTATCCCCGTATCCCAAGTGCCAATCATTCATTCAATCAAACGTGTTATGAATGATGCCTAAGTTGAGGCAAAGGTGGCATCTAGAGAGGCTAGGAGGCCAAGGAAGCATCCCTATCACTGATACTGAGGGCCTGGGGAGTATCAGGGTGTGGTCCAAAGACAGCATCAGAATCTTGGGCTCAGGACCCCATTCCAGGACCACTAGATTTTCCAACCTGGAGGTCAGTCGGGTAGTCAAAACGCCAAAAATGCTCCCCAAGTTCAACACACCCATTCATCACCACAATGTGCCATTTCTTCCAGAACCATCCATATCCCCCCATCTGGCCTGTCTCTTGCATTCCTATGACCAGTGCACTAGGGCTGGCATCACCTCATGCCCTGGTCGGAATATAGTGACAACAGACAGGGCAAGAGATGACAAGGGCCCAAAGCAGGGCCATATCCTCTCATAGCTGGACAACAGAGCCCATGCCCATTTCTGCCCCTCGATGTTGTTGCTGATGTTCTGACTGACCCTGATGCCCTTCTTTTACCTCACCCTCATCCCATCTGAACTGAGCCAGAGAAAGGCAGATGTGGCTTGGAAGCCACTCTAGACCAGGTTGGTCATGACGTTTTGTTGACAAATGGGCAGAGTGAGGCCCAGAGACATTCAATACCAGGCCCAAAGTCAGGCGGTGGATCCGTGGCAGGGCTGGATTCTCTTTGCAGCTCCTTCCTTCGAGGTGGCTCCAGTCTTATTTCCTCCATAATCCTTTCCCTGGCTTAGATTTATCTACCATTTTTCTGAATGCACAAAGCATGATTGAGTTTATTCCACGCAATTTAGCATTTGATAATATACTGTTTTGAAATATTCTTTAATTGCTTCACATGTGTGACTTTGGTTTCTGCTACCAGGCTGTGAGGACAGTAAATTAAACTTCGACTAATTTATTAGTTCATTTCAACAAGAAAAATAATTCCATGCATTTAGCTTCACAACACTGGAATTATGGAACACCATTTTATTCAGTAACGTCTGGGACCAGTGAAATCCACTCCATTTTCATCTCACTTTTATCCTAGGTGATCTCATCCACATACAAGGCTTCAACCACCATGGAGTGCATCACCAACTTGACCTCTCCCCAGCACCCCAGACTTGTATATTCTGCTGCCTGCTGGATGCCTCCTGATAAATACCTGGGATGCACCACCTTGCCCTTTGCAACCCTGATGCAGTCTCACCTCTGTCTGAGAATGACACCTCAACCACCCAGTACCAGATGACTAGGAAGCAATCTAGACTCTGCCTTCTCCATTTTGTTTTGTTTTGCTCCTCATCATAGGAGGTTAACCCCCAAATTTTATGTCTTCTATCTCCATAGCTCTTCTATTCAGCCCTCCCCTTCTGTTTCGTCATTGAATTCTCTTTACCCTCCAAGTAACTCTCCCAGTCATTCTCCTTAATTCCCCTGCTTGTATGAGTTTTCTAAAATACAAATCCATCTCCCACATGAACCCAATCCTACAGGCTGGGACTGCGTTGGGTATTGCTCCATATTCCCAGTGCCAAGTCCTCAAAATATCCTGGAAGATTGAGGCAATGAGCAGGGCCCTGGCCTATTCTTTAACTTCTCTCCCTTCTTTACTGCAGGTGCCACCAGGCTATCCTGTCTTTGTGAAAGAAGAAACAAATCAACCTTGCACAACCAACAGATTATTAACAGCCTTTGAAAGAGCACTATTTTGACACAAATGGATCACCTGTCCTTGAGATAAGCATAATAAAGGAAACAATGACATCCATCAGAAAGTACTTGTTCAGGCTTTCAGACCATGACTTTGATGTATGAGAAAGACACTTTTAGGTCTCTCCAAGATCTAGGTTTGTTAGGCTTGCTTATTGGAAGTCAGAGCTTGCAGATCTATTGCTAGAGTGCCTGTTGACATTTGGACAGTGCATATTGACTCTCTGCAGTCTGGCTGATTGTGTGTGTGTGTGTGTGTGCATATGTAAAGCATGCTATCAAAACTCATTTATCTGTATAAACTGTTCCCCTTGCAAAATCATCGTCATGGGCTCTACCCATTGGTCCATCTACACTACCTTCTAGAAAAACCTTCAGAAACTCTGACACATTCTGTATGCCCCAAGAGTGGATTTGAATTTCAGAAACAGGCAAAGGTCATTTGGAACCAAGTCTGATTAGTGAGAAGGATGAGCAAACTAAGAAATAATATTACTCGTCAAAATGAAGAGCCACTGTAAAATGAAGGTGAGAGATTTGAGCTGATTCCACTCTGTGCCTCTGAAGACAGTTCCAAGCACAGAGTTCTGGAAAGATGTTTGATAGTTGGCCCCTCCCTGGACTGATGTAATGTCCCCCACCCCACACCAGGCCCACTCCTCTAAGAATGCCCAATGACTATCATGATGCTGCATCATTATAACCTCCACGAATAAACCATTTCTACAGGGCCTGGCTGGAAAGGGGCACTTCCTCTGGACACCTTTATTTAAGACAGGAATAGAAATAATTGAAATAGGCTTTTTGGCCTCCGTTGGCCTAATACGATCCCAGCTATTCTGATTTGTTTCAAACCCAGCTCATTTATCTCATTTATTTAATAAAGAGTCAAACATCTACTACAGCAGCCCCAAGCAACATTCTAGGAGTTGGTGAAACAGCAGTAAACGAGAGACAAAATCCCTGTCCCCATGGACCTTATATTCCAGTAGAGTTAACCAAAGGATGAACAAACAAACAAATGAATAATATAAAGTCAGGTAGCATTAACAACTACTAAGAAGCAGGAAAGGAAATAGAGTGACAGCTGGCAGTGGGGTAATCAGGGAAGATCTCCCTCTGAGCTGAGATCTGAATGAAACACAGGAGCTAGCCTGGAGGGTACATGAAGGAGGAGCATCCCAGGCACAGAGGGCAACCAGAACAATTTCCCCAGGGCAAGAAGGTGCCTGGCCCATTGCTGAGAAAGCCAAGATGCCAGTGTGGCTACAGAAGATTAAACAGCAAGAGAAACACTGAAAGAGATGAAGCTGGAGAGGTTGCCAGGGCAGGCAGACCCCACCTCTGCCAGTTACAGCTCTGTGATCACAGACAACTTTCTGAGCTTCAGTTTCCTCACTTGCAAAATACTATTTACTTTGCAGGGTAATACGAAGACTGAAAGATCATGGATGTGGAAGGAGCTCATCTAGTGCTGTGCCTGCACATAACTACCATTCACTGAGTACCAATTATTGCCATTATTATTATGATCATCATCATCGTGATTACGTTAACCTCAGGATCCACCTCCAGCTGAGTCACCAGGGTGTGGAAATCATCTAGATCCTATATAAATAATCCTACCCTTTGGTCAGCAGAATGCAGGAACTAAAAAGCTAAACTCCCTCTCCTTACAGACACAGAGAAACAACCAGCAGTCCCCTTCCCTTTCCCTCTGGGAATCTCCAGGGCTTCCTCTGAGCTGTTTCATCACAGGCTCTCTTCTCTCGAGCCAGCAATCCCTGGACCACTGTCAGCCACCAGCTCAGACCACAAGGAGACAAAATTGGACACATCTTACAGGCTTTGGTCCCATTCAGCAGTCTGTTTTTGGGCACAAACTGCTGTTGAGGGAGGCTGCTATTTTGCAAACAGTTGCTGCCACCATGTCCTGTGGGACCATAATGGAGCTTTCTTGGCATTGCCCAATCCGGGGAGATGGCTGCCCCTGTGAACAAGAAGCCCACTGGAGCCTGGGCAGCACACAACTTCACAGAGCCCACAGGAGGCCAAAGATTCTTCAGGGCAGCAGATGCTCAGGGCTGGGCTGGAGCCACCGCTACCAAGCCTTCCCCACCAATCAGCCTGGACCCCAAGGACAAAGCTCCTGTGTAGACAGTAGACTAAGCCTGAAAAAGCTTGGATATTAGACAAGCTAGAGGGCTAATTAAAATGTAAAATGCAGTCCGTGGGGCATAAATTCCTACAAGCCCAGAGGGATCTACCATTTAGTACACCAACCAACCAAGGCAGGGATTTACTCAAAAGCTCCCCTGAGGGCTGTGAGCACCAGCTTACCTTCCAATATGCTTGATTTACGTCCCAGATGTGCCAGGCTGAGAGGATAGGAATGCCTCCCCCTACCCCCCATTCATTACCATGGCCTGATGTGGGATTCCATTGGGAAAGGTGACCGACTCAGGGTTGGAGACTGCTTCTGAAAGCCCAGTGCCTTGGAAGGGCTTCCATATTGTAGCAGTACAAAGCAATGAATTCCCTAAACTGTGAACTCACAGCAAAGATGCCTTCCTGGAAATGCATCACAGCAAGGGGATGGGGGTGAGGGACATAACTGGAATATCACAAACATATACATATTGTTTCCCAATGCAATATTTAAGAGCAGAGCTCCACAAAATCTTGGATGGTAGAGAAATGCAGATAATACTGTAACAAGGTCAAGGTGGAGGAAATGGCTTCAAGCAGAGTATATTCAGATTGCTAGGAAGGAGGTTTTTGTGATGATCAAAAAAGGGGTGGGGGTTTAAAAACAGCACTGCTCTAACCTTGCCCAACCCATAATTATGGGGATCGCCATCTTAGCCCAGGGTAAGTTCAGAGGCTCTGGAGTCCGCCAGACCCAGCTGTGTGACCATGGGCAAGTCTTTAAATTTCTCTGAGCCTTGACTTCCTCTTCTGCAATACAGGGATAGTACATAATAGTACCTATCTCATGAGGCAATTGTGAGGATTAAACATGACTTAAGCTTGCAAGGTAATTAAACCCCAGTAAGAGCCCCTTGCGAGCCAGTTATCATGAATAGCTGCCCTCTGGGGACACACACTTAGCCTCTCTCTGAGTGCACATCAGTTATTTTTTTCTTGGAATTCCGCTCTCCTTCCATGATGTGTATGCTCTAAGACACTTCTGTCTGTCTGTCAGCACCTGTGCATCTATCATTGATATATGTGTGCATGGGCGTGTGTGTGTAAGTGCAGGCAGCTGAGGTGTTTGCCATGGCCCTCCCTTGGGTATGCATACCATCAGAAGGCCGTGTGAGCGCTAGTCAGCTTAGGTCCAGCCACACTACTAGAGGGCAAGGCCAGCAGGGCACGAGCTCTGAAGGGCGCACACCCCTTTATATTCCGGCATATTTCACACCCAGGTTTCTACCAGCATGTTAGGGAAAATACTGCAGGCTTGGGTCTGGGCACGGGGCTCCCTATCTATATACACCCCTGGGGCACTGTAACCTCCACCAGGCAGCAGCATTGCGTACCAGGCCCTGCCTGGAGTGGGGTCCTCAGCCATTATGACAGCTGCTGCTGCTGTTGACACTGCAACAGTGACAAATTCATCCTTCTGACAAGATCCCTTTAAATAATTCACAGGGAGTTAGGGATTAAGACACTGTTTCTCTCTGTCTCTATTGGGATTTAAAACACCTCCAGCTGGGGTATTTAAAGAGAGTATAATGGGCAGCCCCTCCTGGGTCTCTCCTCCCCCTTTCCTCCTTTCCCATTTCCCCAACTCATTGCCCACCCCATCAGCCAGCCCTATAACAAGGAGGTCCAGAAAACAAGAAAGGAAAAAAAAAAAAAAAAAAAAAAAATAGGAGGGAACCAGTGCTTGGCTGGTCACTATGGCAACGGTGGCAGGGTATTCAGCTGCCATTATTGCAGTGCCTCACACATGTGATTATCTTAAACTGTCGATTGAATGTGGCTCTCACTGCTGCCCAACACGGCCTTGTAGAACAAGGCAGGGGTGGGAGCTGCAGGCCCCAGGCTCCAGCTGCTTAATACTGCTATGCCCAGGCCTGGACTCCATTGACAGAGGAGCAGACAGTCACCCCTGGGAGAGACTGATGGCATTTCCCTTCAGCTTGTTGGGATTTCTGCTGAGAATGTATAGCAGAGGCCAGCCTCAAGCTGGCCCATCATGCTGGGTTACAGGCTAAGGAAATGGGCTCCTCATTTCATGAGCTCGGAAAGTTTTGACTGAGTGTGAGCCATGCTGGCTGGGGCCAGCCAAAGCTGTCTTGGAAACAAGAGAGCCAACCATGGGAGAAGGAAGGGGCGGGGCCTCTGGCAGGAGCTCTTGGCTTCATTCCCATTCTTTTTTTTTTTTTTCCTTTTTTTTTTATTATTATACTTTAAGTTTTAGGGTACATGTGCACAATGTGCAGGTTAGTTACATATGTATACATGTGCCATGCTGGTGTGCTGTACCCATTAACTCGTCATTTAGCATTAGGTATATCTTCTAATGCTATCCCTCCCCCATTCTTACGATGGAGGAAATTCCCAGTCTCTGGGTGAAAAAAAGCCACATCTGGCCTCAAGAGAGGACACCCCCACCACATCCTGTGTGTTCTCCCAATTGGGTGGGAATGTGGCCACCATGTGTGATCCACTTCAGGGACTGCTTTTTCCTGGGACTTTGGATGCTGGAGCTTGGTCCTAGGAAGCCTGCAGAAACCTCTGCCTCCATTGAGAAAAAGTATTCCATTCCTTTGCCTCCTGGACTTGGCTTCCCAGGTGCAAGAATATTCTTTGAATGACAAGGTCCCTGGTTAACCCCAATAGACACACTCTAATTTTTCCAATGTCCCCTTTAAAATTCAGCTCCCATATTAAGCCTCTTATGACAGCTATGCTCAGGCCAGCAATGCACACAGTGGGGCTACCATTACCTTCAACTGGCACCAGGACTGCTCCAAATGGCAGAGATCAGTCTGGCCTTCCCTGCATTTGCATCCCACGGTCAGCCCCGTGAAGATATGGCCAGTCATACACAGGTCCCCATCACTTGAGGCACTGCCCACCCCTGCCTTGTTACATAATGAACTGTTTGCACCTAAAGGCAAACACGGACCATCAACATTTGCCACATTGGTTTAAAGGCAAAGCTCTTGATCAGCAGATAAGTCAGAATCTTGACTCCCACATTTGTCATGTAGGCTGTCCTTCGTGACACTGGGAAACATATTGGACATGCCTATCTCCACCAGAAAGAGCAACAAGTGGGACAGCATGCAAGCATGCATGGAGATAAGGATGTACCACGATGGGACCCCAGCCCCATTCTATTGGCAGAGCAGCATCTCAAACAGAGGAGGGGTGCACTCAGCACCGCTGACACTGAGGACAATGGATGGGACAAAGGAGCTCCCTGGAACCCCTCACAGCTCTCCCTGCCTTTCCCAGCAATTTTCACTTCCTGAACCCTTGTCAGGACCTAGGGGGTGTGTAGGAATCCTCTTGGGCTCCTCCATCACTGCCCAGAGCCGGACACACACAGGGACCACCTGTATTCTCTTGAGGATCTCTGGCCAGGGCTCACCTGCTCCAGGCTCCTCTTGGACTTGCTGCTCTTTGGTCCCCCAACCCCACACTTCCCCAAACCACCTCCTCTACCTCCCCCCATACAGCTTGCTTTAAAAAATGATTTATCAGGTGCTTATCACATGCACAACTCACTGGTTTGTTACTTTAAAAAGCTACCCTTTTTCTTTTTGAACATTTGCCCCTCCTCATTCCCACTCCTCCCCACCCCAGCTCCATTCTCTGGTTTCTCAATAGTCTGTGAGTCTGTGTTCCTCTCCTCACACTCCTTCAGGGGCAAAGATACAAAAGCGAGCTTTGTGGTCAGACAAGCCTGGGGTCAGTCTCAGAGGCACCCCTACCTAGTCCTGGAACTTTGGATAATAGCTCTTTGGAAATGGAACTTTGGAAATGGGAGACATGCCACCTTCCTTCCTTGCAGGGTCCCAGTGAGAAGTGAGGTCATACAAGTAAAGCTTGATGCCTGGCACACAGTTGGTATGTAATTAATGGTAACGATTAGTGTAATAGTTATCATTATTAATAATAAGATTGCTATTAATAACAGGGTGTGCTCTCTGACATTGTTCATGTAAGAATCACAACCTAACATGTTGATCTTGTGTCTCCAGGGGCCCTCCTTCATCAGTTGCCACCCTCATCCCATGCAAGTTAGGTCTTTCGAACAAGAGTCGTTGTTACCACTAGTACTAATCAGGGCAAGTGGCACTGCACTGAGCCTTACAGTTTACAAAGGTAAACACAATGTAATCCCAATCACTCTATATATAAGATCTTACATTACCTATGTTTTAAAGGCAGCATATGGACTTAAAGAGGCTAAAGAACTTAGCAGAAAATGGAAATAAGCCCAGGACATCAGATCCCAAATCCTGGGCATGATCCTTCATACTACTGAAAGTATAGTGGGATTTTGGCCAACTTATTCTAACGCTTTTGCCCATAACTGGAAGTAAGGCCAAAGCCAACATCCCAGAGGCTCAGTTCCTCCTTCCTGGAACCAGGCTCATCTTTCTTCTGACAACCCTGACCCTCCCTCCTTCGCCTGTTTTCCTCCTGTTCGTCTTATCCTCACTCTCCTTCTAATGCTTTGTCTTTGCCAATAATACGTTTCTTTCCTTCGCCAGGGTCACCAGTGGGAGTGCTGTGAGTTCAGGCTGTCAGGGCAATGCTGACCCTCCTCAGCTCCATCCCAGTGCCTGTGTCAGGAGCCCTGTGTCCTCTCCTGCACTGGAGAGCCACTTGTCCTTCAATTTGACAGGCTCACATGCCAGTTGCATAAAGGTTTCCAAGATTGGGACAAGGGGTGTAGTGGGGCAACTGTCCTCTTGGGGAAGGTTTTAGAGAAGTGGAACTACACCTGTCTGGGCCAACAAGGGTTAAACATTCCTCCAAGAGGGGGAAGGTGGGCTTGGGTAACCTCTGGAATTCCCTCCCAGAGTCTGTGGACAGAAATGTCTCTGCTCTGTTGATGAATGAGTCTATGAGCCATTTCCAAGAGCGAGAAAATAAATATGCCAGACAGTAAGGATCTGGTGAACCACCACAACTCCCAAAGTTGTTTAATACAGCAAGCTAGAGAAGCTTCTCTCTCTCTCTCTCTTTCTCTCTCCCACTCCTCTCCCCCCACCCATACCGCATACACACAAAGTCATATCAAATATATTTCTGCAATCAGTGTAATGATTGACATTCTATTCCACAACAGGGGTCATCTGTGGCATTCTATTCACCTTTCTGTTAAATGCATACACATGCCCACAAAAACAGTCTCATAGGAAAGCACCATGAAGGCAACCACAAGCAATGAAGCCAGGCAGAGCAGTGGCCTTGCTGCTCATCTGGCCCAATTCTCCTCCCCTGGGGATCCATTGAGGTAGGTCCACCCACACACGGCCCTGGAGTCTCTCCCCAGATCAGCATCTGAATCTCGTGGTTGCCGCCTTCCATCTCTTGGAGGAGGACCTGCTTCCTGGCTCTCACCCGAGCCCCTCAAGCCTTTGTCTATCACTGTCTCTGTCAGGCAGGTGATTTTAAACTTCCATTCCTAAAAGACGTGTATTATATAAAAAATGTTTTAAGTGCCTCGGGTGTTTTGTTCCTCATTGCTTCATAGAAGTGACATTAATAGCCAGGGAAGAGCTCTGCTGAGTGCAATTATGGAGGATGTTTCAGGTATGAAAGCTGTTTTGAGCCTGCTAATGTTTCCTAATTACAGGCCTTTTGGTAGAGAGAGAAAAAGATAAAGAGTGGGTGGGAGGCCTAGGGTGGGGAGCTCTGACTTATCTCAGTGGTTTACCTGAAGAGGGAATAGGAGGGGAGGGAATGAGGGAGGGAACAGGGAGGTCAGAGGCCCAACAGCAGGGAGGCTGGGCCTCTCAGTTGAGAAAGTGGTACTAATTCCTAGGGAACAGCTCAGAGAAAGGATACCAGCCATGTCCCTCACCGTGAGAAAAAAAAAAACCTTTTGCAGACTGAGCCTGAATTCAAGGAGGCTCGGTCTGGGAGTTCCTTCTGGAACCCACCCTCTGAAGATACCACGATGGGTAGCATTTCATTGGGGAAGACAGTGGAGCATAATTGTTGGCAGGAGAGCCAGCCTCCAGGAGGTTAAAGGTCAGCATTGGCACTTTTTCACCATGAGACCTTAGGCAATTAGCCAGCTGCTCCGTGCTTTGGTGTCCTCATCTGTAAAATGGGGCTATTGTGAGGATTAATGTTTGCCTGGCTATAAGGCACTTAGGGTCTGTCCTACAGTGATAGATTTTTTTTTTCCTACCTAGCATCTAGTCGTCTTTCTGTTACCTATATCCTGATTCCCTCTGTTACTCTCTCCTGCCTTTCTCCCTGGCCTTCCAGTAGGCTCTCCACAACACAGGAATGGACACGGGACCTCAGTGTCAATTTCCTCCCCAGGGGATGGTCCAGAGTGAGCATGAGAGGAATTCAAGCCAAGCCAGCCAGGCCCACTCAGAGCTAATTCCAGGGCTTTTACTGGGGGACCCAGGAGGAGATGTCTGCTCTTCTCCAGGGCATACAGATGAAAAAGGCTATAGGGGCTGGGGCTGCTGCAGACGGACATCTTATGACCAAGAAGAACTCCAGCATGAAACCTACACTGTGGGAGTAGAGAGAGGAGAAAAAAGGATGGGAAGACAGAGAGAAAAGAGATAAAACAAGAGAGTAGGGAGGAGGGATCGATTGATAACCACCCAAACTTGAAGCCACACCAGCCCCTGGACCATTCAGTTTCATGAGCCAAGCTATCCTTCAAGACTGGGTTTTGCTTTTCTGTCACTGGCCACCAAAAAGCCCTGACAGATACTAAAGCATAGAACGAGAATAGCTTCCAGCAATCAGCGATCAGGTCCAAAGCTCCCAAGTCCCCATTCAGTGGTGCCCGTCTGAGAAATGATGGCCAACCCCATCTTCTTCTGCCCTCCTGCCTCTGGCATGTCCTGAAATTCAAATGTGGTGAAATTCCATTCACAAAACCATTTTGCCCAGAGCTAAATTTCTCTTGGATTTTTCTAATCTAGCTCAGGCTTTTCTGTCTTAATAAGCATGATTGAATCACTAAAGGAAGAAAACAGAAAATTCAGCCCTCCAGAGGGTTAGTGATGTGCTAACGTTTCCTAAGTGTTTACCAAGGAAAACTTTTTACTGATATTGTTTCATGTATGACAGAGTTATCATCCTTACCCCATTGAGCAGAAATGAAAACTGAGACTGAAGAAGTCTAAATAACAGACCCAAGATCACACAGGCAGGGAGTGCAGATCCAGAAAAATAGCCAGTTTATTTGATGCCAGGACCTGAGGCCTTAACTGCTTCTCCATAAAGGTCTTACCCATCAGACCAGATAAATCGTAATTGATTTTGCTCGGCTTTGGAATGGATGAGGTGTTATTAGAGTGGGTTTCTCTCCTGAGTGTGCTTTCCTGAGTCATTTGAGGTGGGCAGCTGGTGGGGGATCTGACAGGGACTGAGGAGACAGCCAGGGGCTGCCAAGTGGCCTAGACAGCGCATAAACAACCAAGCAGCAGCTGTGCATTCAGCCTGCGCACCGGCACTCATGGGCATGTATCTCGTATCAGGAGTTAATTTACCAAACATGGACATTCAGATACGTGTTGTTCCCTTCACAGAAGCCTGCTCTAGAAGCTCTCCATTCAGTCTAATAATCCTCCCATTATTGAAAGTGTTTCCAGAACTCTAGAACTGCTTACCGAAGCACAGGGTGAGATCAGCTAATTTAACTTCATACATACACACACACACACAAACACACACACATACAAGCATATGTATGCAGACACACACATATATATACATACATATATACATTCATATATATTCATACACACATATACAGATACACGTATATACACACATATACATATATACACACTATATACACATGTACATGTATGCATATATACAGACACATAGCACATATATACATATGTACAAACAGATATAGACACACATATATACACATGTATACATACATACACAAATATACATACGCTCATATATACATGCACACACATACTTATATTTCTAAAGATATATATATGCACACATACATACACACAGAGTACACATGAGCCCAGCTCACTCATCCTGAAGGTTCATGAGGCTTGACTTCGGACTTCCTTCCTGTTTTTCCTCTATCACAACCCCTTTCCTATAGTGAAGATCTGCCAGTGTTAAAGTAGTCAACAGAGCATCTCACAGACCCTGAAGGTGGTTCCACAGGACAGCACAGGAGGAGGTGGAGACTGGAAGCCCTCACAGCACTTTTTTGAAAGTAAGAACTCAGGTAGATGTTTACACGTAAGCCACACATCTCACAAACACAGAAACTTACACACACAGAGGCCAATGGTGGCCCAAGTACAAATGGCCATGAGCCCTGGCCAACCACTTCAAAAGTAAAAGAACTGTGGACTGAGATTTCCAACAAGCAAGTTAAATAAGCCTCTTGATCAGAAGGACTAGGTTTGCCTTTCTAATCCATCACAGCCAGGGGCTGAAAGCAACAGGGACTTTCTTCTGCCTGTCCTGGTCCCCTTTATTATGCTTATCTCAGGAGAAGTGGCTCCATGTGCATCACTAATTATGCTCTTTAAAAAGATATTGACAACCAATTGGGTGTTAAGAGGCCTACAACAAACATGTTACAGTGTATTTGGGTTACAGTAAGCCTAAACTGAGTGTTTCCTAAGTTCAGGGGCCTGTGATGGAGATGCAGACAGGTATTAAGAATGATCGTTATTCATTTACTCAGTCAACAAAACATTAATCTGATCCTGTCCTATGCCAGGCTGGTGCTGGGCACCAGGGACACAAAGAGGGAGCTGACTCATTCTCTGACCAGTGCAAGAGACTGACACATCAACAGATATTTAACTTATAGAGCGAAGGACAATATGTTAGAGGTTGGTACAAAGCCCCACAGGCTTAAAAAAAATGGGGCACCCACTCCACCCATGGTGGGAGGAGCATCCAGGAGCATCCCAGAGGGGCTGAGAACAAAACTGACACCTGAGAGACAGAGTGTCGGGGAGAAGGAACAGAGTAGGGAGGCCAGGGAGCATCTAGGAACTGGAGCAGACCTGGAGGTGCAACCAGAAAGACTGCTACTTACAGAGCACTGCCCACGGCTGGGCACAGCGCTGACTGTTTATCCATAGGACCTCTCCGAACTCCCCACTGCCTAGAGGTCCAGAAATGTTAAAGGTTAGGGAATCTTTCAGGGCAGGGCTAGAAGCCACCCAAAGAAAGGGTCACCAGGGCCCGTGGTGAGGGTCCCTGGGCTAGCCCATTAGTGGGAGCTCAGCCTCTCCCTGGCATTTGTTACTTAGTAAATGTGTTTGTTACCTTTTTCCTCTGTTCACCAGGTAGCCCCTGATTTAGATTAAACCTAAAGGCCTTCAATGAAAGGCAGGGTGCTGCAATAGATTATAAAGCAGCATTTTTAATCTGGGTGTACTTTCTGGTTTTGACATGTAATATTGCTTTCCAACAATAAAACTGAGAATGATTTGTGGGCTTTGTGTAGGTGAGTGGTCCAACCCCTTCCTGTATCTGGTAGTTCTCAAGTACAGCATCGAAGGCACACACTTAGCCCCATAAAAGGAAGAGTCCCTTGGCCTCTCTCTGGGTCTGAAAGCCTGCCCCACAGGCTATGCACTGTGGATGGGGCCCATTGCAATGCCAGCTGGGCCCCTGGCAGCATGTGTGCCTCCTCTGGATGGGGCAAACCCAGTTCCTTTGAGGCCTCCAGAACAATCTCTGCCTTAAATATCCATGCATGGTATCCTGACTGCAGAGAAACAATCTGAGGACTTTCCCTCCTTTTTGGGCTGACAGTCCATCTCTCTCCCCAATCTTCTCCACACTAGGTCTCAGAAAAAGGTGGACCCCTGCTCTCCCAAGCCTCCTGGCTTCTCAAACACCTGAGCTCCTCAGTGCCATGCAGTTCATCCTCTTCTGCTCCAGCAGCTCACACCATGAACCACTCAGAGCCTCTTCACCCGGAAGACCTCTGTGTGTCTTAAATCTGATGTCAAGGTGCCAGGTCTTCCTCCAGTCCCAGCCATGCCATCACATCTGTTCTTTAGCCTCACTGAGACCTACATCTGGGGCCCCTGGGCTGGTCACACCAGTCCCTCCTGGCCTCACTCTCTTTCCTGTGGGGTACATGTCATGAAATAAGGTGCCAGCGTCCTCAGCCCCTGGCCCCTTCAGTCCTGCCATTTTTTCCTGTGCAACCAGAACTCTGGATGATCCCACTGCCACAGCTCTTCCAGGCAGTCACGCAGCTGAAGGAGGCCTGTAGATCAGGATCCTTACCCGTGCACAGTTGTCAGCCACAATTCAGCTCTTACTCCTTGACATATTCCTCCAAAATATGCCCAGCCTCTCTGCAGCTCTCAGTAGCAGTTCCTTTTGTGCCCTCTCAACACCTGCTACCCGGACTCCACATGCCTCACCCTCCAAACCTACTTCCAACCTCAGAGAGGAGACACGCAGCTGAGAGGAATTTTCTATTTCATGGATCTGTCACGTCAAAACTGAGCACTCTCAGCTCTCTGTAGGTGCCTTTATCTCGTCTTGCTATTTAAACAGGAAAGGAGCCATTTCCCTGGGAGAAGCAAATGTGCCCACAGCCCCTTGTTCCCTCCATCTACCAAGCTCTGTCCTCCTTCCTCTTACCAACTGCTGTCTCTATTGCCCACCTCCTACTGACTCTTCACCTCTCTGCTTTCTGGCTTCCTATGCTGGGCCCCTCTGAAACCATCCGTATACTTAACCATAGGGTTCTTGCAGCTAAACCCAGTGGAAATGTTTAACACCCAGAAGCATTTGCCACTTTTGTGCCCTTCTCCCTGACACACTCTTCCCCTGGCTTCTAAAACTGGACCTCCTCTTGGTTTTCTCCTGCTCCCAGCCCACTCTTTCCCAGTCTCCTGGTCAGGTTCTATTTGGCACTTCAGTGCAGGTTATCCATCCAAAGCTCTCACCTCTTTCCTCTCTGGACACTCCCTGAGAAACTGCAGCCATGCCCCAGGCTCCCATCTCACTGACATGGGGCCACCTTCTGATTCCATTGCCCCTAAGTCAAATACTGATGGCACACCTTCCCGTGGGTGCCTCAGAGACGCTTCAAGCTTGACAGGTCCCAGACTGACTCATCCTCTTCCCACCCAAGCATACTCCTCCTCCTGTGTCCTCTGACTCCAAGGATGGCACCATCATCCACCCACTTGCTCAAGTCAGAAACTTTCAACAGTGAAACATTGAGTCAGGTAGTGAACTAGGTGTAAGTTGCCAATGATGAACAAATGCAGAGTCCTGGCCACCCTGGAGGTTATAATATGGCTGAAGCGGGGCTGGAAATGAATCAAATTCTAACACAGAGAGATATAAACTTTGGGACTGTGTATTGTGCTATTGGTAAAGCTCCCTGGCACTGAGAAGACCTGTGATGGGGTATTCAACATGACTGGGATGCAGAGAGCGTATCCCTGAGGATGGACGCGAGCAGAGATCTGAAGATAATAAAAGGAGAAGTCAAGAATCAGTTCTGGTTTCTGGCCTTTAAAAATGTGCTAAGATTTGGACAGAGAATGCACGTGTGTGGGTGGGGAAAGGAAAAGGGCGTGAGATCTGCTTGGACCATGTTGAGACTGATATGCCCATGAGCATCCAGTGAAAGAGGTGGCAGCTAGACATGTGAGTCTGAGCCAGATACACTAACTTGGGAGTCACTGGTGTGTTCACAGAATTGGAGGGTACTGTCCTGGAAGAGCACAGAGGAAACAGACAAGCAGGCCTGGGATGGAAGCATAGTCCTTGATCCTCCTTTTCCACCCAGACCAAAGGCCATGTTGACCCTCCCACTGGTCACTGTCAACTAGACAGACTCAGAAGCTACTCGGGGCACCAGGAGAAGAATGATCTGGCTGTGTGTTGCCTCACAACGAGTGTTGGGGAAAGGCAGCTGAGCATGCTGGTAGCAAGTGGGGAGGGCAAACAGGCAGAGCCCAGGCAGCTGCTGTCTCTAAAGGGCATACCTTGACTTTGAATGTTTCCCTCAAGGAGAACCTTCCTTGCGAAAGGATATCAGAAGTATAAAGAAAACAGGTGTTGTGTACAAAAACCAAGGGAAAAATTAACCATAAATTATGTCGGGGCCTTGTAAAAACACACAAGACTTCAAACAATAACATAATTTGTAAAAGACGGCAAGTTCTTAATATCCAGGTGATATGGAAGAACTGCTGCCTCATCAGCTTTACATAAAGTCCCAAGTAAAAGTGGGAAGGTTTTCCTGGTTGCCCACAGTATTTCTGGCATGACTTGGACTTGTTCAGCGTGGTCTGGCTCTGGCCTTGTCCCCGCTCCCTGCTTTAGGGAATGCCAGCTCATTTTGGACCTTGCTTCCCTGTTTCAAGGCATCATGCTTATGCCTCGAGCAGTGCAGTTCTTCAAATGCTCGGATAGAGTAACAGTGACAAACCAGTGGAGAATGCACAGGTGAGATAACTGTCCGCCCTGTGACCCAAATGTCCCGATTAGAACCATCCCTGCAGCAGAACCAAGGCATGGTGATGATGTGCTATGCTGGAGATCCTTCATGGGGCGTAGAGGTTACAGGGATGAGACGCAGAGAGAAGGTCTGGGACAGAGGAGGAGGCCCAGGGCCGCCCTGTCCCAGCTGGACATCACCCACTGGCTGGGATAAAGAGAGCACTCCCACCTCCTCTTGCCTTCTCCCTTCATGATTAACCCCTGATATTAGCCAACTGCCCAAGCCAGGGACATGAACATCATCTCCACCTCCTCTCTCTTTCTCTCCTTCCTGCCATAGTCCATCCATTGCCAATTTGTCCTCCTTAACTTCTCTCAAACTAGCCTCTGCATATCCTATTTTAACTTGATTCTTTTGTCACACCCAAGACAGCTGAAAGAGCCTCTTAAATGCCTTTCTCTCAACTGTTCTCTACAATCCTATCAACAAGTGTGACCATTTCCTTCTCCTGCTCAGGATCTCTCCATTTCCTATGGGATAAAATCCAAGTTCCCTGCTCAGCATGGCAGTCACAGTCCATCGCCACCCTTCCAGGTTCCAACTTACCCTCCAGCCCCATCTCAGCAGCATTCACACCATGCTCTGTTCCATACACACAGACTCTTCCCTCCTATGTGTTTTCATAATCTCATCATCCCTTTCAACCAGCATTCCTCCTACTTAGAACATCTTTCCAGGCTCTCAGTACAACATCTGTCAATCTCCTACTCATGCTCTAAAACCCAGCTTGCTTGCACCTTGTCTGTAAAGGCTTCTTGCCTAACCTCATGGTTTCTCATTCCCAACTCTGTGCCCACACCTACCTGTTGATCTCCAGTGCCACACACTGGTTCCCACAGGAGGCCATGAGCTCCTCAAGGATAATCTATCTTTGTAGCTGGCCAGGTACATGAACACTAGACAAATAAATCATGAATGTGTCTCCAAGGCAAGGTCTAGGTGAAAGGGAGTCTTAGCCATTCTGAACTCTACCTCCTCCCTCATATCTTTGCCTTTGCTGCAGCCCTTTGGGCATCACAGATCTCTGATTTGCCTCAGTGCCACTAGCCTGCGTGCCCCCATCCCCACACAGCCATGGCCCTAGGTGTCTAGGTGTCAGCTTTCAGAAACGACTGTGTCAAGAGATGGTCTACATCAGCACACGAGGCAGCAGCTCAGGTCTGAGACCCCCGGTGCTGTCTTTACATGGATGGGCAGTGGACACAGCCATTCACACCTGTATTCCATTCCCCACAGGTACTGCTCTGGGCAGTCTCTACTCTCCTAGATATCGTATGGGTCCAGGACCTCACAGCAGGATTGAAAGATGAATGGTTTGATACTTACCCCTGATGCAGGATTGGCCGTCCAGCCCAGCTCTGCAGTAGCCGTTCTGGTGTCCATTAATGTTTCTGTAGATTAAAAAGAAAAAAAGAATAAACAAAAACTATGAGTCAGAAGGATTGCTATACAGTGGCCCTCAAGGTCACGAAGTTGTTTGTGATAGTAAATGACAGTACTACAAGGAGGTTTGTGCATCTTCAAGCCCAGGCCCCTCTGTGAAGCCCAAGGCTCAGATAGCAAAAGAAGCCTGCCAAGATTATGCAGCTTATGGCAAAGTTGGATACAGACTTTAAGTCTCATGCTAAGTCCAGTGCTCTCTCCCCGGTGACCCCAAGGCTCCTGTGTAGGATGAAGTCATCTGTGCACCCACCACTTTACCCCCAAGACCCAGCTTCTTCCCAGATTATTCTTCCCAGAGATTCTGCCAGGGCTGTGTTGACCAAGTAGCCAAATTTAATTCCTTCCTCAAGCCTTTCTAGGCCACCTCTTTCTGCCTTCTTCCTCCCCATTATGCAGCTTCTCTGGCCTCATGTGTCTGCCCTCCTTCCTCTCCACACATTCTCCTCTGCCTCCTCATCAGGCATCTATATTGACACCCTTGGGTGACTTCCCATCAACTCCAAAGGGCTCACATAGCTTTGTCAAAGGTTTCACATAGAACACAAACACACATCCCACATCCCAGCAGCCTACCATGCAGGTGATGAAGTGGCAAGGGTGGCCACAGCAGCCAGCTCATTACCATCCTTCCTCTGGCCACAGGAAAGGAAAGAAAGACACCTGGATGCTGCTGTGAGCTCCTAGGAGCCGTCAGGGATAAACTGCACATATTTAAAATGTATGATTTGATACATTTTGATATATATGTACACCAGTGAAACCATCACCACAAATTAAGATAATAAACATATTCATCATACCCAAAAGTTTATTTAGTCCCTTTGTAATCCTTTCCTTCCTCCTGCTCCTAACCCACCATGTCCCTGTCCCAGGCAATGACTCATCTGCT
The DNA here is from genome assembly GCF_028885655.2 of Pongo abelii. Classification (NCBI taxonomy): domain Eukaryota; kingdom Metazoa; phylum Chordata; class Mammalia; order Primates; family Hominidae; genus Pongo; species Pongo abelii. The sequence continues at coordinate 144,424,245 of NC_085928.1, read as the reverse complement.
TTCTGTCACTGTAGAATAGATGGCATTTTCTCACATTTCATATAAATGGAACCATATAGTATATGCCATTTTTTAAAAATCTGGCTTCTCTCACTCAGCATAATTATATTAAGACTTATTCATGTTGTTGTGTATACCAATAGCTAATTTCTTTTTATTGCTGAGTAATACTCTTTTGTGTGATGTGCCACCATTTGTTTATTCATTCACCTGTTGTTTCCAGTTTGGAGCTATTATTGTGAGAGTCTATGGGAGTTCCAGTTCCTCCATATTTTCATTGACACTTGGCATGGTCATTTGTTTTTAACTTTAGCCATTTTAATCAGTGTGTAGTGATATATCATTATGGTCCTAATTTTCATTTCCTTGCTGGCAAATGGTGTTAAACATCTTGTCACATACTTATTTGTCATCCATAAATCTTTGAAGTGTCTATTCAAATCTTTTTCTCCTTTTTAAATGGATTATTTTCTTATTATTGAGTTTGAGAGGTCTTTATATATTCTGAATACAACTCCTTTTTCAGATATATGCTTTGCAAATATTTTCTCCCAGTCTGTGTCTTATGTTTTCATTTTCATAACTGTCTTTCAAAAATCAGAAGTTTTTAATTTTGATGAAGTCTAATTTATCACTTTGTTTTCTTTTACAGTTCAGTGCTGTGTCTAAAAAATCTTTGCCTAACCCAAGGTCACAAAGATTTTTTTCTCCTACCTAGGTCTATGGTTCAAGTTAATTTTTGCATAAGGTGGAAGGTACTGGATCAATGCACTTTTTTCTTGATGTGGATATCCAATTGTTGCAGAGGGACAAACACCTCTACGCAAATAAACTAGCAAAGACACTTTAAAAAATTTACACAATGGTGCTATATGGGCAGGTGATGGTGTCCTAGACCCCTGCATTCCCAGGATATGTATCAAGGGAACAGACACAGCACCTCCCAGCTGCATAGCCACTCAACAAACAGGGAAGGGTACAATATAAATGATGCATTGTTTGGGGTTTTTTTTCCCCTTGTCCTTCCCACTGCCTCCCCTTCCCATAACCATGAGAACAGCCGCTCCTTGTTTACCGCATCAGGGAGGAGATGTGAATGCAGAGTCACAAAATCTTGGGCCCATTATGAACTAGAAGAACCCTGTCATAAACCAAAGGTTTGGAGAGAAACCCATCCCAGGAGCAGGACTAAGGGAATTAAAACAGAAGTGATAAATGGGGAGCTATGTGGAAGAAAGGGTCTTCCTATGCTCTCATTGCTCACTCAATCCCAAAGACCTACCCACTCCGCAAGAGAAATGCTGAGAGCCTGTCCAGGACACAGGGGCTTGGATATTCAGCATCCTAGGGAGGAGAGGGAGTGGCCAATGGCCCCACCAGACTAACATGGCACTCAGGGACCGCAGGTGGGCCAAAGGGCCTGAGTGGGTCTAATGAGCGGGGGACCTGGGAGCACCCAATGGTGACCTGCATGGGATATAAGCAGGGTTCAGGTGGGGTACAGGGTATCTCAGCAGGTGCCTGTGTGGACAGGAGCCAACAGAGCCAGGGAGCGCCTTCCTCCACAGCTTAACACGATGGGCCTACCTGTAACCCAGATGGCACTTCTGCTACCCCAGTGAAACAGGGGCTCAAACTGGAAATGAACAGAAGTAAAAGGAAATAAAGAAAGCTGCATTTTCCTACCCATGTGAGTTTGTGTTCGGATTGAGTCGTGCCCCATGCATATTTGAAGGAACATAAGCATTGGAGCAGGCTTCTTAAGTTTGTTTTTGTCTCCAATTCTTCTGACAGCTGGGGAGGCTGGTCCCTGCTTAGAGCAGCTCTCCCTCCCTCCCCCCCATCTCCACTTCACAGCACTAATAATGATCATCATGACACACCAAATTTACATAATACACTTCTCAGAAGACACTCCATGAGGCTCTGTAGAAACTCATCTCCATGATTATTAAAATGTCTCTGCCAGGTGGGCCTGAAACAGAGGCAACTGAATCCTTGTGGCAGAGTTGGGAATCGGGATACAGGAAGGTGCAGTGCTTTCTCTCAAGTCACACAGTTTCCCACCCTGACACCAACAGCCTCAAATCTCAGCACATGGACCACAAGGCCGACTTGGGCTTTTGAGGGGCTCTGCTGAAGCTCTGGGGTTGGGCAGGAGAGAGATCCTCACTCATAAAGTGAAGAAGCCACAAAAGCTCCCAGAATAATGCATCCCCCATCCCAACAGCAAGATCATGTTGGAGGAGCAGGGAGCGGGCAGAGGATGGTGGTGAGGAAAAGAGTCCAGAATCAAATAAAAGAATCAACCTTACTTCTTTGACGTCCAAGGACTCATTTGTTTTGTTAACCCCATAAATACAGCCCAAGACTTCATATTAGTCAAGATCACCTGCTCCAGGGCTGTAATTAAATCTGCTTCTAAATAATGTTTTCCACACACTCTGTTGGACAGAATTTGCAGCAAGAGAAATCCATTTCTTTACATCTGCCCATTGTGGAGACAGAAGACCATAAAACCATAAACCATCCACTCGATATGATTAAGGGCAGTTTCTTTTCTGGCACAGAGAGCTCCTGATGATGGCATTACACTCTAGTGGGGGCTGAATAAAAGTGATTTGAGCAGGTTTACATCTCCCTGGAGAGGAAGAGTGCACTCATTTGCATTTATAAAGCATATTGAGAGTTCTGGCAGAAAGTTATGGTGGAAGCACAATTAAATATTTACCATCACTTCTGCTCTCAAACAGTGGCACGGGGACCAACCCAGCTGGAAGTGCGTGTGGTGTTGTCAGATCTGGGGATTCCTGCAGAGGACACGACTCTGGGACCCATGCTCAACACCCTCTGGGAGCACGTACTCAGCGCCCAAGGGGAGATCGCCGGGAAGGGCACACGCATGGTGGAGAGAGTGCCGGTGTTGGCAGACCAGGTCCCAAGTCCCATCTTCACTACCTAGAAGAGATATGACCTTGCTCGTGTCATACAACCTCCCCCGTCCCTCTGCCCTCCCTCTGTCTCTCTCTATCTCTCTCTCCATCTGTGCCCCTCATCTGCAGGATGGGCCTAGTGCTAACTAGTAGGCAGGATTACGGGGGGAGAAGGTAAGGCTGAGTGAAATAAAACACTGTGAAACATGAGGTATTGCTATTACTATAACTTAAATCACTCTAAGCTTTAGTCTCTTTAGCTATGACAAGAATCTGATATGGTATATTCTATATGATATCGATAAAGTATCTTTAAGAATCTAATTATGTTACACATCTAATGATATTTCATCTGCTTTCTTCTTTGCATTGTTGTAAAGACCAAGGGAATAACACATGTTGGGGATACAACAATGCATATAAATTGATGTGTGCCCTAGAGAAATTCATGGTTTACTTGAGGAAAGGACAAGAAGCAAAGTCATAACTGGCACCCTATTCTGGCTGAGCCTATGAGAAAAAGACTGGAAAAAGGAACTGGAAAAATTCTTCTGTATGTGGGGAACAGCTGTGCCTGTCCCAACAAGGAGCATCAGAGAGATTCGCCCTGTGTGTAGGCAAAGGGAAATGCTTGAGGTTTCCTGGAAAGGGGTGGGCAGTGGTGAGGAGGGAAGAATGGAGTATCTCCCCCTGCCTCTTGGGACAGAGATGGGAGAGTGAGTCCTAAAAGCAACAGTGGGAGGGGCAAGAACCAGTTGAAGGGAATGAAGTAGGAGTCATCCCAAGCAATGGGAGAGTAAGAAAAACAGTGAGCAAAAGGAGAAGGGAGGCTGAGAAGGGAGATAGAAGGGATCTCTGGCAAGGGTTGGCTTGACTTGCAGGAACCTGGGAAGGATGAGATGCATAAGAAACCTGGCATAGAGCCAGGTACTGTGGTGTGCACCTGTAATCCCAGCTACTCAGGGGAGACTGAGGTGGGACATCTCTTGAACCCAGAGTTTGAGACCAACCTGAGCAACATAACGAGACCAACCTGAGCAACATAACAACAACAAAAAAAAACCTGACAGAGAGATCCCATATTCCCAGGGAACACTTCCCTGTAGAGGCTTCAGTATGGAAACTCTCAGGGCATTCCCACCAACCAGTGGGGCCACCACCTGGGGGTCCGGATGGTGGGGCCAGGTCTGAGCCTCCTGTGAGGAAGAAGAGGCAGCTACTGCCTGGCCCTGCAGGCAGTTTCTGTTTCTATCTGGATTGGCACCTTTGGATATACTGACATTTGGGAAAAATTAGACACCCATCATGTTGAAAAGGAAATAAACCCTCTTTTTACAGCTCTTCCATGCTTTTTGGAGAGACATTAATCAGATATTCAGTTGAAATATTTACAGTATCCTTCCATCATGGTAACAAAATACAACATATACTAACAGATGGAATAGCAGCTTCCAGGCCTTTTCTGAGCAGTGCCTTATGTGTATTTGATAAGGCAAGTCCACAGACCTTTCAAGCAGGACAGGGCTAGTGCCACCATACAGTCATTTCCCTGTGTTATTCTTCACAGCCCACAGAACTCTTTAAGCCTGAAAGCCACACTATGGAATAGCTCGAGAACAAAGCTGCTATTATGTAAATGCAAGCAGCCGAGAGTTGGTCCCACTGCACAAAGGACACACAGCAGCCCCAACTCCTTCCCTCTACCTCTGCAGAGGATCCTTTCAAGAGAGCTGCAAAGTGGTAAAAAGGGGTTCAGGTATGCATTCAACAAAGAATTTTTAGTAACTCCCATGGAGATGGGGGGAAGGGAGTGCTGTGCAAGCAGAGACGAACAGGGAACAGACAGACATCCCAGCCCTCAGGGAGCTTGCAGCTACACAGAAAACAGAAATTATTCCAATAACCATGCAAATAGATCTGCAAAGGCAGCCTCAGTGAATGGTAGGAGATGGACTCATAGGAACAATGTGAGCATGGAATAAAATGGCAGGTGTATGGAGCCTGGTAGGCAGCTGGAACTTCCTCCTTCTTTTCCCCAGCCCCTGGCTGTTGAAAGCACAGAGACCATCCCCGTCCCCTTCACATATTTGTGTATGAGCACACACACAGGCACATGCATACACACACACACACACACACACACCTGCCCTAAGACAGTCCATACTGGCAAGAGTGGGATATATTAAATAATAAACCCCAGTCCCAAATCCAGACTGCATTAGGTGCCAAGGGTGTGCGTGGCCGGGTCGTCTGCCTTCCCTAGGGGTCTCTGAGCTGTCCTCCGGACCTGGTCTGCACATGCTCTGCTGGCTGGGCAGGCCAGCCCTATTGGCATGGAACTCCTGTATGATGCCCACATGGCTCCTCAGGGTGTCTACTGCCCTTGACCCTCAGCCCTTGCAACAGGGGCCCAGCACTAAAGGTGTTTAAGCCCCAACTTCACACCATGTCCGGACCTCCTGCTGCCTGTACAGGCTGGTCTCCCTGTAATCTCATCCCTACCCGTCTGAATTGGCCTCATGTTGCCTGCTGGCTTTGGGTTTTGGAATGGGATTGGTTGATTGTAAACTGTTAAGGGCACCAGCCTGTCTTCTATCATGACCAGTGCCTGGGCCCAGCACAGCCACAGAAGTTCAAAGAGAACGTGTTCCAAGCAAACTTTCCACAAACCATCTCCCATGTGTCTCCCCCATCTAAATCTTCTCCCTCCAGCAATTCTCTTCTTCTTCACACCAAACCCTTCCAAACTTCCCTGGAGCCCAGCTGTGAAACTTCGGCAGCATTTAGTTTTGATTCCTTCCTCTACTTCAGTCTTTTACTCAATCATTAACCATATTCCAATGGTTCTTTTTTCCTTTACAGCATCTTTTTCAGATGTGTATTCCTTTTCATTCTCAGCACCCTATCTGACTCCAGGGCTTCATTCCTGCACATGAGGACCACAGCAATCACCTCGTAACTGATGTCTCATCCAGGAGGCCTCATCTGAGTTGCTCTTTATGCAGCTGGCGCCTTCATTGTCTGATAATGTAAATAGTTCAGCTTTTTAAAGAGTAATATGGCCACACTAAAGAAAGGCTTATAGAGTCTCAGGCCCTCTGACCACCTAATAACTTCACTCCCAAGAATTTGTCCAAAGAAAATAATTTCAGAAGTAAACAAAAAGCCCTATATCATGAAGCCGTTCATTGCATCATTATCTAAACTATGAGAAAAACCGGAACCAGCCCATCCATAGTGGAAGGAAGAGGTGCAGGATAGCACATTCACACGCCTGGAGTGTTATGAAGACAATGTAGCAGTAAGCAGAATGTGAGCAGTGAAAGAGAAAGCAGGAAGCAGAACTGTGTGAGCCAACAGATGCAACTCAGGAGACAGTGTTTCAACTGAGTGAAACAGCAACTACCTACAAAAACTAGGCAGCAAGATGGAACAGCTGCTGGGTGGGGGATGTTGGTTTACAGATGAGCTTCCTAATTATTACTATGCTGCTTTACACGACACAAATTCAGAAATAAAAATTTAACCAATTTTCAGAAAATGACTCTTTCATCACATCTCATTCCTCTACTTTATGATTTTCAAAGTCTCTCCACTAACTCTAAGATATGCCACAAATGCCTGGCCTTTAAGAGCTTTCTGATCTAAACCCACCTCTTCCAAATTGATCTTCAGTTCCCTAAATGAAGCCCTTCTTCCAGCACCCCATTTCTGCTCATGCTGTTCCTCTTGCCTGGACTGTCCTCCTCCTCCCCTCTACACACCTGAAAGACTCGACCTAGTCCTACTCATGGAGGTCTTCCTTCCACTACAGAACTCATACTGTTTGAATGGTTGGTTTTCGTTATCACTTTATATATCTGAGTATATTCGAAGTACCTTCAGAGCACAGAGCTGTGACTTCTGTCCCACAGAGCTTGGTCAGATGCCCTCATACAATATAAACGTTCAATAAACCCTGAAGATCTGGGTTCAAACCCCAGCTCCACAACTGATGAGCAAATCAACTCAGGCTGAATGCCAAAACTCTAATGTACAACACAGGTAGAGGCTTTCCCTCTTGCTTCCTGCCCTGAGTCAACAGAGACATGCCCATAAAGATGCTCTGTGTTTTCTTAAGAACACTCATTTGACTTAAATTTATTTATTGTCTTTGCCAGTGTAAAATGCTAGGCAAATGGAAGCTCTTATTGTATAAGTCTCCACTGGTTGATGTGTGGTAATGGCCAGTGAGGAAGAGAAGAAACAAGCCTGAGGAAACTGAAGGTGCCAATCCAACCCATCTGCTGAATGACTGACCGATTGAATGAGTCTGAACAGGCATTTAAATTATAAAACAAACTGTGAAATTTGCTCTTTTAAAGGACATACAGATCAGTATAGTCCTCCCCACTACGTCCTCCTCCTTCTGTTTCTTTTATGTTCCAAGGTGCAATTAATTATGGTAACTAGAAAAAAGCCACACAGCTTAGATGGGTCACAGCATAGAAAGGTGCCTGAAGGAGTTGGGACAGGCCCTAGATTAGGTCTTGGTTCACACGTGGCATAGCCCATGAAAAAGCGGGAAGGCCCAGAGCCATTTCTCTCCCTCCAGGGCTCTTCCAAGGTAGACTTCCAGAGAAGCAGACCAGAGCATGGGGATATGGGAAGGTCTGTTCAATGTACAGAGCTGTGTAAGTCTGGGAATCAGCTTCAGAAGGGCTACCCTACCTGCCCAGCCCAGCTTGGCACTTGGTACATGGCTTTTGATGGTCGTTCTCCTCTAGGGTTCAGAGGGTTTCTTCTGGCTCTTAGTTCTTAGGGTGGTATCTGAGAAACACAACAAGAAACTATAGGGGACCTCTAGATCTACGATGGACTTTCTGCCTCTGGAATCCTCAGGTCCGGCATGGTCTTACAGTGGCTTAGTAGTGTGTATGCTTGTACTATGTGAGTGCTTTTCACTAATAAAATATGGAACTTACTTTAGAAGCTGTATTAGTTTCTTAGGACTGCTGTAACAGCACCACAACCTCAGTGGCTTAAAACAACAGAGGTGTTCAGAAGGTTAAAAATCCCAAATCAAGACGGTATTGAGAGGTGACAGTGTGCTAGCAGCCCTTGCAGCCCTTGCTCGCTCTCAGTGCCTCCTCAGCTTCAGCGCCCATTCTGGCTGTGCTTGAGGAGCCCTTCAGCCCACCGCTGCACCGTGGGAGCCCTTCTCTGGGCTGGCCGAGGCCGGAGCCGGATCCCTCGGCTTGCGGGGAGGTGTGGAGGGAGAGGCATGGGTGGGAACCAGGGCAGTGTGCGGCTCTTGTGGGCCAGCGCCAGTTCCGGGTGGGCGTGGGCTCAGCGGGCCCCACACTCAGAGCTGCCGGCTGGCCCCACCGGCCCCAGGCAGTGCGGGGCTTAGCACCTGGGCCAGCAGCTGCGGAGGGTACGCTGGGTCCCCCAGCAGTACCGGCCCACCGGCGCTGCACTCTATTTCTCGCCAGGCCTTAGCTGCCTCTGCTCGGGGCAAGGCTCAGGACCTGCAGCCTGCCATGCCTGAGCCTCCCCACCCCACCCCGCCATGGGCTCCTGCACGGCCTGAGCCTCCCCAACGAGCACTGCCCCCTGCTCCATGGCGCCCAGTCCCATCGACCACCCAAGGGCTGAGGAGTGAGGGCGCACAGCGTGGGACTGGCAGGCAGCTCCACCTGTGGCCCTAGCGCAGGATCCACTGGATGAAACCAGCTGGGCTCCTGAGTCTAGTGGGGACTTGGAGAACCTTTATGTCTAGCTAAGGGATTGTAAATACACCAATCAGCACTCTGTATCTAGCTCAAGGTTTGTAAACACACCAATCAGCACCCTGTGTCTAGCTCAGTGTTTGTAAATACACCAACCAGCACTCTGTATCTAGCTAATCTAGTGGGGACTTGGAGAACGTTTGTGTCTAGCTCAGGGATTGTAAACGCACCAATCAGCACCCTGTCAAAATGCACCAATCAGCTCTCTGTAAAACAGACCAATCGACTCTCTGTAAAATGGACCAATCAGCAGGATGTGGGTGGGGCCAGATAAGAGAATAAAAGCAGGCTGCCCCAGCCGGCAGTGGCAACCTGCTCGGGTCCACTTCCAGCCTGTGGAAGCTTATTTCTTTCGCTCTTTGCAATAAATCTTGCTGCTGCTTATTGTTTGGGTCCACAATGCCTTTATGAGCAGTAACACTCACTGCGAAGGTCTGCAGCTTCACTCATGAAGCCATTGAGACCATGAACCCGCCGGGAGGAACGAACAACTCCAGACACGCTGCCTTAAGAGCTGTAATCCTCACCGCAAAGGTCTGCAGCTTCACTCCTGAGCCAGCGAGACCACAAACCCACCAGAAGGAAAAAACTCCGAACACATCCGAACATCAGAAGGAACAAACTCCGGACACGCCGCCTTTAAGAACTGTAACACTCACTGCAAGGGTCCATGGCTTCATTCTTGAAGTCAGTGAGACCAAGAACCCACCAATTCCAGACACAGGATCAGGGTCATACTTCCTCTGAACCTATCGGGGAGGATCTTTCCTGGCCACTTCTTGCTTCTGGTGGTTTGCCTGGGATCTCTGGTATTCCTTGGCTTGCAGCTGCCAACTCCAATCTGCCTACCTCGTTGCATGCTGCTCTCCCTGTCTCTCTCTGCCTTTATGTGGCATGACTATTTTATAAGGACACCAGTCATATTGGATAAGGGGTCTGTCGTACTGTAGTATGACTTCGTCTTAACTGTTTACGTCTACATTAACCCCGTTTCCAAATAAGGCTGCATTGTGAGGTACTGAGGGTCAGGACCTCAACATATCTTTTTTGTGAGGGACAGAATTCAACTGATTACAAGAGGGTTAGGATACTGGGAAATAGGGCTGTTGGATTTCCTCCAACAAATACTAGGTCCTGTGCTGGAAGCTTGGGGGACACAGACACAAGGAAGGCCAGGTGCTTCCTCCAAAGATATCCATTCTAGCAGGTGAGTGATGGTTTCTATTTGCTCCTCAAGGCCCACTGTCTACCCTTCTCTTCCCTGTCCTGGGCAAAGAGGGGCATCCACTGGATCCCTTCACCAGCAGGAGCCTATAGGACATGGGGAGTGAGATGCTCCTGCCTTTTGACAGGGAGAGGCTGGTGGCCCCTCCTATAGCTGTAGCCCTTGCCTAGTTCTGGGAAGATGGCTCCCTCCCCATGTCCTTCAAACCTAAGGGTGGTAAAAGCCCCCTGCTGCTGCTAGTCCCTGAGTGCTTTGTCATTCTTGTTGCCTGTCTTTAACTCTGTGAACCTTTGTAAACAGACCTTCATTAATCTCCCCTCAATCACCTCTTTCTACTGTGCCATCTGTTTCTGCCAGACCCCTGATGATGCTCAGGGCTTAAATTAGCCCATGGAAGGCAGCCCCCATATCTCCAACAACCCTCCCCCCAGAGTCCAGTAGTGCCCCACACAAGGAGGCAGCTACATGCCAGTGTGGCCAAGTCCTGAACACACTGGACTTGGATCTGATAGCCTTGGGTGTGAGTTTCAGCTTTATTGCTGTCTGGTTGTGAGACCTTGAGCAAATTACTCAGACATCTAAGGCTCATGTTCAGCCATCCACTAAATGAGGGTAATAATGTTCACTTCACAAGGCATTTGTGGGAAGTCAGTAAAATATTATTTACCAAGCACCTATTGCAGCCTCTGACAAGTGGTAGTTGGTCTGCAAAGTGCAGTCATTGTTATGTTTCCATGTTTGGTCCTGATGTGGGGAGTAGAAACTCTCACAAACCCAAGTCTCTTAGCTACATCCTTTGAGACTGGGCTGGCCACTGAGTCTCCAATCCTACTGTTCACTCTGAAGGGTGGACCTTGGTTCCACTGGGCCCTGAAAGCCTGGCTCCAAACCCATCCTTCAGCTTCAGTTCATTGAGAAACCCAACTTAGCCATCCAGTCACATTCTCTACAGCCAACTCCTGCACAACCACAGATGTGGGCTCTCGGTGCAGCCTCCACCTCCCCACATACACCATGCATGAGGGCATCTGGGATGGGCTTCTCTCTGGCTAGAGGCCACCCTGTGTGGCCCCAACTGGGTCTAAAGCAATGTAGGTCACCAAGGAGCCCAAATAGTTATACCATCACTGACCGCCACCAATATACACTGAGACATAGAACTGCACTGGGTGTTTTTGAAGAGCCTTTCTCTCCATGCCTGGCACACATGCAGAGCACAGGAGACTGGTGTTGAAGGGGCTCTAGCCACTGACTCCTCTGCTCTGGATGAACAGAGCCACATTCCAAACACAGTGCTCCCAGCATTGCCCTCCTCGCACTCTGCCCTCGACCGCTTGATGGAAGTGGGCTCTCCAGCCCTGGTACTGGTTGGTGGCTTGGGGGTTAGGGACCCCGGCCATAGAGTGTTTCCTCTTGGGAAGCAATCAAAAACTTAAGACAATAGTCTTTCCTCGCATCCACAGCACTTGGGAAGGGGGTGAGAAAGCAGCTGTATTATCCCTTTGAGTTTTCCCAAAGTCAGGGATGGTGCTTCAGAACAGGGGCAGCAGCAACCTCCCAGATAACATGCTGCTCATCTCCCTGATGTGTCGGACCTGGCAGGTTTGTTCTTTAGAGTAAAATGATTTTGATGGTATTCTTGCCTGACGTTAGATGGAAGTTCAGCGCTGGGCCTGCTCTCAGGAGACCGTTCTCATGAAAGGCTGGTGGCCAGGACTCTGAGCTCCCCGCTCACCCCTCCCATGCCCCTGCAGCCTCCACTACCTCTGTGTGCTCCCCACCACTGAGGGTGTTCTGGGCCTCCCTCGCTTTGGCCTCCCCACTCTTAGCACAACTTCCATCTCCATATGGTTCACTGATGGGCGGGGGCAACTATGGATGCAAGGACTGACGCTGCTCTCCAATAATGGTGAAGTCCTGAGCCAGTGAGACAAACACGGGAATGAGGAAAATGGAAAACCAAAAAGCCTTTCATTTGGGATACCAAAGTCCCAAACAGCCACAGTCCTTTGCTTTATTTTCCTTCTATCTCAGCTCCTTTTTCCATTCTGATATTAGGAAATGTCAGATTCCTCCAAATCCTAAAAGATGGCCAGACACCCTTTCATGCCCACAGGTGCCCTTTCCTATGTCTGCAAATATGCCACAGTCAGATAACCAAGAAGAAAACTGGGTCTTACCACCATGGCTGGGGACGCCAAGACCTCTCCAGCATCAAACATCTGTAGGCGGGAGCCAAAATCGCCAGACCATGTCAGTGGGCACAGACAGGCAGGCCTCAGAGGCTGCCCTCTGGCCCAGGCGTGGTGCTGGGCAGCCCCACCCACTCCCAGGCCATCAGGCATCAGGGGGCATTTAATCAGACCTGTAGGCAGTCTTCTATCCAAGCCTCACCTTCTCCTGACTCAGATTCCTTCCTGACACAGAGCATACCCTTCTGCCAATCCAGCAGCAAAGAGAGAGAGGCAGAGGCCAGGAGAGGAAAGAGAGCCACACAGGCATGCTGGGGTCCAGAAACAACCTTTAAATCAATGTCCCAGCATGCTGATGGTGCACGCCTGGCCAGAAGCTCACTGCTACTCAGTGCTACACCTATTTGCATTTTTGTGGTGAGAGTCAAAGACCTATTAAAATTTAGGAGCCTGGCATTTTCCAGTCTTCCAGCACCATGAATTCTAAGGGAGATTAAATCTGTTTGCCCCAGCAACTCTGACAGACCAATGAGTTTGCACCAATGGCACACGGGTAAGAACCGTGCATAATAAACCTGCTGCCTCCTGCTCTTTGTGGGCGAGATGAGAGAAGGCCTCTCACTTCATGGGGATGCAGGCACCCAGGGGGCATCAATCACCCTGGAGAAGAGCGGGGAGGAGAGCCTGCACGCCCATGCAAAATGACTCTCCAGCCCTAATGAAGGCCGGCGATGGATGGTGGCCCAGGCTCGTTAATCAGAAGGAATACACTGCCATCTGCCTCTCCCTGCCAGGCCCTCCTGGGCCCTCAGTCCTGATTGATCTGTGGCACAGTAATTCTCAGATGGCACAGGCACTGAGCTGTGCCCTTAGGGCCTCTGCATGCACTGGCAGCAGCTCCGGAGAACCAGGAGCCCTGGGTGGGATGGCTGTGGGGGGCTTGGGGATGTGCCAGTGAGGGGCAACCAGTCAGGGAAGGAAAGAGTGGGGGCTGGCCCAGAGGCTCTCAAGTTCTCCTGGACACATCCCAGACCAGACTGGTGCTGCTGAGGCTCCAAAGGCTGCACCACCATGCAGCTACCCCCAGGAGGCTGACACCAGCTGCTGCCATCCTCTTCCAAATATTCGCCATTCTTAGTGTTGCCATCCAGCGGCTGCTGCTCCATGGGTACCACTCCCCTCACATACAGTCTTCATAGCCTACTTCACTGCCACCTCTCCAGTTCAAGACCTCAGCCACCCCTCTTCAGAGAGCCAGGCTGGCCTACTGCAGTCCCCAGACTCCTACCCAGGAGTCTTCCCTCAGACAGAAGCTGACTGCATCATACCCTGACTCCACCCCACCAAATCCCTCCAGCCCTCTAAAACCCCACCATCATCCCTCTCGACCCTCTGGGAAGTTTGCCTAACTGCCCAGCCTTGGCTCTCCTCCTCCCCGGAAGATGTAGCCCACCTTGCACAAACAGCCCTAGCCCAGCTCTTCATGGCTTGCATTCTGTGCTGCCTTTTCTGTGGTTTCCTGCTCCATTTCCCTGCAGGCTCTGAGAGAACAGTGCCAGGATCTTCACTCTCACCCATGGGCTGCCACACCTTGCAGAGTACCTTGCACTCTGAGATGCCCTGTCCACTGCATCCACTGATGGCCAATGAGCCTTTCCTGCTGCATGATCCAGGCCCAGGAGTTCAAAGGCTGCAGGATGCAAGGTGGAAGCCTGGTCCGTTTTCCTCCAGGTGGCCTCCCCGATAACTTAAGCCACTGACTCTGTCCCATTCCTGAACTCTGCACAGTCTCACCATTCAGTGCAGGTCTCAATCACTCCACTTTTTATCCATCTCGCCCTGTTCCACGGGATTGATTGTGAAGTGCTTGCAACAGCTTTTCTTTCCCAGTTCTCACCCTGTCCTGTTGTACCACACAACCGCTGTCAACTGCACAGGAAGTCAAGGGGAGGATGGTGCTGGAATCAATGGACCACCAAGGGCCGACCCATGAGAGGAGCCTAATGAGAGTATGGCACACTCTTGGCTGTGAGATCATAGTTCTGACCTCCTCTAGCTGTGCAGTTGCCAGGGGTCAATGGGAAGATGCCCAAGGCCCCTCCAGTGCTACCCCTCTGACTCCACAGATGCTCCCAACTGCAGGAATGAATCTTTTGCCGTTCTACCCCTTCTTGTCAGGGAATGCATGTCCAGCCCTGCCTGTCACTCATGCTCCTATGTCCTCTGTTATCACCAAGATATCTGGAGAGTACTCTGGGAAGACTTCTATTTGTGTTTCCCAATCAATAGCATTGACTGGCTCCTGGCATCCAGCATGTCCTGAGATCCGAAATATTCACAATGCCATAAATATCCTCCTCACCAGCCTCACAGAGCTCTTGCAGTGAATGCCTCTGTGCATAAATGTCTTTGGAGGAATTTGAAGGTCAAGGCAGAGCTCCCATGCTGGCCTTAGAGCTGTCCTGGTTTTCCACAGTGGGGGGCAAACAGGCATGATGGCCTTAGAGTCCCTCCTGCCCTCCTACTCTGCTGTAAGCATTTGGTCTACCCATTATAGGAGGAAGGGAGGGCAAGGAGGGGTCCTGGGCCTCAAACCTCCCAGGGCCAGAGCAGTCACACTCAAAAAGGCTCCAAAGGCTTAGGGCCTTTGGACTTGCAGCCTTAGGGACTAGATAACTTCCACATCACAACCCAGATGCCCCAGGCCTAAGGATGGCACTCTTAGATACACTGCAGACATTTTATGGAATCATTCCCTTAGCAGCTAAACTGAGATTGAAGAGAGGCCTTACATACTCGTTTGTTGGAGGGAATGGACTAGGAGGCAGCCAACCACACTGTGTGGGGCTGGACCTCTCTCTTCTCGATCTTCCTGGGGTTGGCTGATCACTCTAGGCCCTTTTGGACTGAAGTCTCAGACTTGCACCTGAGTGGAAATTGAAGTGCTGATCCTGGTCTCCTAACGTTGGGCAGTCGGGGGCAATCTGGAAGTCACCTCTTCCTCTTGTAATGCTGGAAGCTCACGGAGAGAGTCATTTGTCCACTTGGCTTTGAATTCTCCCTGTGGAGGTGGGGGTGAAGGTTTCCTTGAGGGGCTGTGGTCTCAAGACTCCCCATCCTTTTCCTGAGGCCAAAAGAGCAGACTTCAGGAAAAATGACACCAGTGGTTCTCTTCCTTCTGAACTGAGAAAAGACCAAGGTGAGTAGCTTCAGGATCTGGAGCGTTTGTCTGTTCTGTGTCTTTCAGCTTGGACATGATGGGGTCCAGATTTCATCTGTTCATTCATAGCACTGCCTGCTATCAAAATGTAGTGGAAGATGGGCCCTAAGTCTGGGCCTGGCTCTCATTTCAGAACCTCTCAAGGCTTGAAAAGCTTCGGAGGCATGGTGCGCTCCTCCACCCCAAGCTTGAGCCTTGGCCACAGCACCCTCCCCAGGTGGTCACGCAGTCTCCGCTTGCTCACCTCCAAAGATGAGGCACTTACTACTTTCCCAGGGAGACATTTTCTTGTTAGCTGGTTCCAACTTTCAGAAGGCTGGCTCCTTGGGATTCCCTTCCCTTGGCCCTTGTTGTGTTCCTGAAAGGCCCCCCACAGAATCAACTACTCTCCTCTCTCCATGGCAGCCCTTCAGATTATGAGAGGCCAGGACCTCCTGAGCATTCTGTTTCCTAGCCACCACACTCTTGGGTCCATCAGCTTTTCTTCCAGCCCCCACCACCTTGTGTGTACTGTTCTCTGATGGGCCAGCACCCATTGCTGAGCTCTATATGCTCCACGGGGTCTGATCAGCCCAGGGAAAAAGTGGGCTGTCACCTTCCTGGTGGGCACATCCTACCTCTGTTGATGGATTCCAGGACCACAACAACTGTCTGAGGAGCCCCATGGCACCATCAGGCTCACTTCATTTCTCTATCTGTTCCCTTATGAATTCCACTGAGCATCCTATAGTCTCTCCAGGAGAAACGTGGCTCTGCAGAATCCATGTGCAGGACCTGAAGGACTCTGACAAGAAGCTCCTCTTCCATGCTGTAGGTGCCCTTCCTCATTGCCCTCACCTTCCTCCTCCTCCCCCTCCTCACCTCTCTTTCCTTCTCCCTCCTCACGCCTTCTCCCTCCTTGTTTCCCACTCTCTCCTTTCTCCTCCTTCTTTGTGCTGTTGTTGCTGCTTAACAGGGTGCTTCTGGGATGAATAGTGTTTGCAGCTCTGGCCAGGAATATATCAGGCCTTTCCCAGCCCTGCCCCTGTCCTCACCACGCTGGTGGAGCTCTGTGGAGAGTTGGGCCAGACAATGGGCCAGTGGGTTCACTTGGGAACTCACAAAAGCCCCATTGCCCTCCACACAGCGCAGAGTGACAGGCACAGGGAACAAATCCCCTTCCCTGCAGGCTGCCCGGGTAGGATACTATGGGGGCACAGGGCCTCTGGAAGCATGGCTGGAGGTCTGGGCCCTGGGCCCAAGACAGCCTATGGAGACGGCCAGCCCCTCTATCACTCAGAACTCACAGAGCTGCAGAGTCACAGAGGCTTGGCATGGCCCCAGCCCTCGCGTTTGTTGGGAATATTAGCACCTCCATGCCGACACACTGAAGCCTCTAGATGCATACGCAGAAGGCCCCACACCATGCGTTTGCGGTCTGAGAGAAGAGGGTTTGCAAAAAGGAAGATAAGATACACAGCTTACTGCACTGCAGTGTGGGCTTTCTAAGGGCAGGAACTATTCCCAGGCAAGGGCTGGACACAAAGCACAAGCCCATCAGTGACTGAATCAGTGAGGGAAGAAGATGGAAATGAGACCCTAGCCTGGCTACCAGCTGTGGTGTGCAGCACCTCAAAGGAGGAAGCTTGGAAATTTCTATTCTCTAACCCTGCACTAGGAGGACTCTGGATTTAAGAGCAGGAGCATGTTGGAGGCCTGGAGAGGGGAGGCCACATTCTAGCAGGCTGGAGAGGGGAGTACATGTGGGGCAAACACAGGCATAGACAATTATCCCTCACCTCCGAAATGCAATCAATCAATGACATCTACTGTGGGCATGGCCCAAGACTTTACTGAATTTTTAAATTGAGTAATACAGCCAAGTTCTACTCTTTCTCATAAGACGTCTATTCTCTTTTTCTTTATTAAGATTTCCATCACCCGTGCTGGCTGGCTTTCTTGGTGGGGAGGGGGCGGGCAGGGGGGTCAGTCACTTTTCCCCCACTTCATGGGAGTTAATCTAATGTATGTAATGCAATGATGATAACTGGCAAACAGCAAAGCACTTGCATCCCTCCTGGCTGGTACCTTAGTGTCCGTGGGTCAAATTTGCATCTCAGCAAAATGACACGGAACTTCACTCTACAGCATTCAAATCTCAGTGTTAAATCTGGTAATGGCCAGAGACAACTAAGCTGTGTTTTCTTTATGTTTCACCAAGCGCTTTGGGCCCACCTGCCCTTCCTTTAGAAAAATGATGCAAAGCTTTGTCTACCAGCAGAAGAAAATACATAGCTACTTCCTTTAGTGGACTCTTACCTAGCAGCCATGGTGCAACTAAGACAGCACTGGAGTTGAAGTCAAAAGACAAAAGTTCCAATCTAAGCTGTGTGGATAATGGCAATGTGGCACTGGGTAACCCACACAACCTCTCTGAGCCCCAGATTTCTCATCGGTAGCATGGGTGCAATATACCTGTTTCCCAAGTTAATTTGAAGATCGAATGAAGTGGTTTTTGTGAAGTGTTTAGCACTCCACCTGGCCCGTAATAATCACTTATCAGTGCTAATTATTATTATTTCTAAACAGTTGGATTCAGATATATGCCTTTTATAAATAGCATTTGTCTAGCCATTAGAGTTTATAAACTATTTTCACAGGCATTATCTTATCTTAGAAGACCATTAAGAGACAGGCATTGGCCCTACTGTTTGAGATCTCATTACACAAACTGAACACCACACCATCAGTTGAATGGTGGCTCAACTCCCTAGACCTCTGGGGTGATAGCATCTGGGCTGCAAAGCAGCACAGGTCTAGGTAAAGTCCTCCAGCCCAACCCAGGAGCACATTGTCCAAGAGGGCCTTGGTTTACCACTGACCCACTGGCTGCTCTGATAAGTGTTATGATGATCTACCCTGGCGGCTGGCAAACTTCATCTTTTAGGCTTTGGGAGCCATAAGATCTCTGTTGCAACTACTCAATTCTGCCATTGCCATTACCTCATGTAAGCAAACTATAGGCTGGATTTGGCCCATGATATATAATTTTCCCACCACTAGATAGTGAAGGGTTGTGGCCTGGACAAACATGCTAGAAGAATTTGATCAGTGATATATAAAACTTGTCTTTTCATGTTTGATCAATTCATTCATTATTTTATTGTACAATTAAAAGAAAAAACTCTTACAGCTATCAGCATACCTATGAACTTCCACAAAAGTTTGTGTGACATCTAGAATACCAGAAAATCACCAGCTGGAACCCAGAGGATACTCAATGAATAAAAATTAAATTAAATTAAATTTATATTACTAAGTCATCTAAATAGAGTGTACCTACAGAAGATGACTGGCCTAATTCTGATCGATGATGCTATCCCCTCGGGCTAAGTGTTTTCAACAAAATTCAAAAGGGAATTTGAATCCTTCCAAAGGGGTATAAAGGGAAACAGAATAAACATGGGGAACACAGGCCTCATTTGCCATTAATGAATTTGCAGAGGAACGTGTATAATTAGTGTGTTTGTCAGCTGGGGTTCTGTGGACTTGGCACATCAATGGGATCGCATCACCATGGGAGGGCTCAGAAGGGCCATGGGCCCTGGGCTCTCGGAAGAGTCTCCTCTGATCTTATGGAAACCACCAATCAGAGGCATGATAAAGGAGATCAGTCAAGAGAAAATTCAATGCTGCAAAACCAGGTGGCAGAGGAGTGAAGCTAGCAGATGGGCAAAGGGGGCTTCAGAAGGGAAGCCAACAGCAAGATGCTCAATCAAAACAGGCCAAGGACTGCCTGGGAATCATGGGGAAACGGCAAGGCTCTGTCTGGCTTTCACAGCTTAGAGGGCAGTTGGGAGGAAATGTCCACAGCAAGGCTCCTAGTCACCACCAAGAGGAAACATAAGCCAAGAGTCAGTCCAGGTTTGGCCAGACCTCAGCACAGGAAAAGAGGAGGCCAGAAGTGTGGTGTACTCCACAGGCCACACTGACTGGCCCCTGTAAAACCACCTCACCACCTGCTGCCTTTGCTCTTCCTCTTTTCTTTAGGCTTCCAATCCATTGCACCTTTTCCCAGCAGGTGGTCCCTACAGATGTGCTGGGCTGAGGGATAAACCACATGTGCTTCCCAAAGCAGAATGCTTGCCCTGCCCCCTGGTTGGCAATGCTGGGCAGTCAGTAATGCCAGGAATGACAAGAGAAATGCCTGACATGTGGAAAGTGACAAGAGAAATGTGTGGAAGATGTGGCGGGGAGTGGCTGCAGTGCGCAGACTCTACAATCAGTTTGGTAGGTCAGCAGCATGTGCAAACTCACAGAGATAATGTGTCGGCTTCAGAGAGAGGCTCCTGGGGCCCCCTCAGCCAGCACTTTGGATAGCTCCAAAGAGGAAAGTGGAGGAAGGCTGATCCCCAGTGTCTATCCAACCTTCTCTACCTGCAACTTACAAGAGTATTCTAAAGAAACACTGCACTGGAGGTGGGTACTGATGCAGCTATTGGGGAGTGAAGCAGGACCCTCACCCACAGCCACCACCACCCCCACATGTCCTCAGGGGCTGACTCATGGTGACCAATGCTGTGGAATCATGCCCCATTACTTTTGTTTTACAGTTTCAGCTCCTGTAGAGATCATTTGTCTCTCCAAGTGCAGTCCTGTGACTGGGCACTCTGCCACCTGGTGCAAAGCCCGCTCCCCTAAAAGGCCCCAGTTAAAGCAGAGAAGTAAAAGAGCTAGGCACAGCAGACCCAAACAAGAACATTTTGTCAAAAACAGATCTCTTTCACCAACTAAGCTTGAACAAATTGTATAAACACTATATTTAGACACTTCGAAGGAATGTTTAAAGTTTGTGTTTCCTAAATGACAGTCAGATGTCTTCCCTGACTATCTGTGATCAGCTGTAGAATTCACTTCCCCATCCCATACTCGGGATCTCCAAGAGACTAGCTACTCAGCGTGTGTGCCAAAATCTCTCAGCCATAGCCCCTGGGTGAGGAGGTATTTCTCCCAGCTATGAACTTTTTCCCATGCAGAATCAAACCATCAGCTGGCTCAGCAAGTGTAAAGCCCCAACAACTGTGGGTTGTTGCTTCTGAGAAATGTCCACCCCCATGGTGCTTACCTGCCATCCCCCACCACAGACCACAGACGCGCTGGCCCAGGCTGACACCCACTCGCAGGCACCCCTCCACCACCCTAGCAGCTGCCTGCTTTCACACGCTGCTGCAGAGATGAAAGCGACTATGTCCCTTAAACAGAAGAGAATATTTTGAACAGAGAATTAACAGCAAATTAAACTGGTTTCACTGTACTCATTCATGCACAAAATTAGTGTGGGAGTTAAACCAAGAAAAACCAAACAGGCGATGTGTTGCGATAATCAGAGGGCAGAATCCAGCCTCAGAAAGAAATGATCACTCAGAGGAGGAAAGCCCGGGAGCTACGGGCTCCTAATGGGGCAAGAGTGCTACCTCTTCTCCCACCTGGAGCCAGCCTCCTTTTCCAGAGCTGGGGGATCCAAAAGGGCTTGGAGATCTCCTAGGCCAGCAGCAGACAGCCCCATGACAGGTAGACACACCCTCCTGAAAAGGCCCCCAGTGCTTGCCTGCTCTACTCCCTGGGCAGCTGCTTGCACTGCCGCTGCACAATCAATGAAAAACATTACAGAAACAACCAATTAGGGCCCGAAATGCCTTCAGGCTTTTTCCTTCATGGGCACATCTGGCTGTGGTGGGGTCACAGTGAAACTCCTCTCCTGTGAATTCATTGGGACCCAGAATTAGCAACAATGGAATAATAACCAGCTTTAGAACAGCAAGCAATTTTAATAACTTCACAAATCTTTCCTTCCAACTCTGCCTGGTTAATCTATTACCTAATTCTTACCTTTGGTAGAATTCTAACCTTTGGTCCTCCGTTTACCATGGCCCCATCATTCCCATCCCTAAAATAAAACCTGGTCCAGGCGCACACAGTCCAGGCTGGGTGGAAGGGAAGTGTACATAAGTGGACAGTGAAAGGACCCCAAACTTCCAGCCCCAAGGACCTTCTGAGAAGGAGATTCTCAGAAAGGGCAGCAGCGATCCCAAGCAAATTCATTTTAATGACAAATGATGCTGCTAAAAGTGCCGGTGCTCACTGTGCACGTCAGCACATCCCAGGCCTTGAGGCAAGCTGAGGCTTCTCTCCTGGGCACACTGCTGAAGAGGCCAGAGAGGTTGGATGTGAAGTGTCAGCCTCTCTCATTCCATACACTCACCCTTGTTTTGCCAGCACCAGTAGGAGCTACCCTAAAGCTTCAGGGGATGCCTGGAATACAGGAGCCCAGACTGCAGCCCTGAGCAGGCTCTCAGAGCCCTGCTCCTTCCAGTGACCTCCAGATAAGCTCTTTGTTGTCCCCAGCTTGGCACGGAGCCACCCAGAGCTCCAAGTGGAGTGCCCGCACTTTTATTTCTATTTATTTTTAATACATCAAATAAGATGAGAGAAACATAAGTTTTAGTAATACCGAATATACAAATGGGACCTAGTACCCTCAACTTGGGCCATAGTCAGGACCATGTGTCCTGAAAAGCCTGCAAGGGCAACCTGCAGAAGGGTGGCCAGGATGCCCTAACTCCATGTTCATTATCAGCATGGAATATTGCAATTTACAGATGCCTGGTGAAGAGCATTTCCAGGCCACATTTTCTAGTTTAGACTAAACTAATCCTTATAGAGATGGAATAAGTGGCTTTCAAAGATTCCTGCAAAAGATACTCAAGTCAAACCACTCTGATACCATAAAGCATAAATAAAGCCCAAGAGCCTGAGGCTGCTGACACTCACCCTACTCCCAGTAAAAGCTCTTCATCAGCCACACGAAGAGCTAAAAACTTGGATAATCTAATCAGATATGACAAGAAATTGGCAAAAATATCAAATAATCAAGAAGGCTATATGAAATACTGTTATACATCCACTATTGTTAATGATGAACCTTACCCTGAGTGTCTATTCTGCCTGCTGTACCAGCTAATGAGATTAAGAAGCCATTTTAATCATAGCAAGATCTGTTAAAATATTGTTTATTTCATCTTTATCTGATTTTTAAATAATTTCCTTTTATTGCATATATTAAAATGCACAAAATACATTAGCACAGTAGCACATGCACACATTCACTATATACATAAATATAAAAGTCTTGGGGCTGATGCTTGGTCTGGGATCCTGGAGTTTTGGAGACCACTTCCCATCTCAGTGGGTGGCACCTTCCTCCTGCCAGTGACTCAAGCCAAAAACCTGTACACCCTCCTGGACTCCTGGCTCCCCTCTCTCATCCACTTTGTCTATCACTTCTCTGTGCTTCCTCTCTGAATACCTCCCAATAATTCCATCTATCTCTATATCCACTGACATTGCCCCCATA
This sequence comes from Pongo abelii, assembly GCF_028885655.2. Lineage (NCBI taxonomy): Eukaryota > Metazoa > Chordata > Mammalia > Primates > Hominidae > Pongo > Pongo abelii. The sequence goes on along the minus strand of NC_085928.1, from coordinate 144,401,511 downwards.
CAGCCACAGCCCCCTCTCTCCTAGGCATCTGCTTCAGCCCCTAACTACTGTCTCGCCCCCTTTCTTGCACCTCCCAAATTCACTTGTCATCTCACAGACAGGTCAGGCTTCTATAAATTCAAATTTGATTATATCTGTCCCTTATGCAAAAGCTTTCAATAGATGCCCATGGATCTCAGAGAAAAGTCCAAGCTCCCTTTCTCTCCTCCTCCACATTGTCATTGTCATCAGCATCACAAATAACAAGTATTGCTTCTTTCCTATTGGCCAGACACTGGTGCTGAATATGTCGCATCCACTCTTTTAACATCCACAACCCCTTTAAGAGGTAGTTACAGGTACCGCGTTCACTTTACAGAGGAAGATACAGAGGCTGAGGGAGTAGTCCACATTTCTACAGCTTTGCTCTGTCTCTGCCTCCTGCAGTTCTCCCTGGCCACCCACACAGCTCCCCAGAATTGCCCTCAGTTCCACCCCCATCCTCTCTCATGCCCAAGCTGCACCCATGGCTTCCTTTGCCTTGAACACCACCATTCCTTTCCCCTGGATGACTCTTCTTGCCCTGCTGGCTATAGCTTAGAGGCTGCACTCAGTGAGGAGCCTTTCCCATATGGAACACCAGTGGCTGCCAAGCCAGCAGGTGAGAAGCCTGTGGGGAAACCAAATTGGGCCCAAACCTGCCCAAGCCTCCAGGTATAACTCTCAGTTTGCAGGATGTCCAGGGAACCAAGGAACCAGGAAACGACACCATGGGGATACAATCAGCAAAACCCAGATTCTGGGAAATGCTACAGGACATGTAGCCTGGTTTATCCAACAAATAAATTACATGAAAAATAAGAAAAAATAAGAAGGGCGAAGGAGCCAAAAAGTCTTTTAAGAGACAAATCAACCAAGTGTTACGTGTAGATTTTGTTTAGATCCTGATTTAAATAAACCAACTGTAAAACTTTTATGAGACACACAGGAAAATCTAAACACTGACTGAGTATCTGATCACACTAAAAAATTAGTGTTAATTATTTCAGATGTGATAATGATATTGTGGTTATGTTAAAGAAAAAAATATGTACATATTAATGTAAAAATATTTAAACTATGCTCAATAAAATTATAATAAATAAGATAAAAAAAGCTTTTTTTTAAAAAAAAAGAAGTTCCACATCCCAAGCCCCAAGTGTGAATTAAATTAGGTACTGTATGAATTCTCAGAGTCCCCTAATTTTTCATCAGACCAATCACCACACTTTCAACTAACAATTTCATTAACATCATTCTTCCCCATGCAACTGTATGCTATGTGAGGACATAAATGTATCTGTTGGTCCATTGAGACCTTCCAACACAATGTATGCACACAACACCCTCCAACACACACCCATGTGCCTCTCAAAACTACACACACCTGTACCAACACACAAATGCACACCATGCACACACCCATGCCCCCTCACACCTACATACACCTGTGCTCACACACACATATGCACCCAGGTCCTCCTCACACCTACATACACCCATGGCCACACACAAATGCATACCACACACACTTGCTCTCATGTCCCCACATGCTTTTTCCCATCTCTCTGCCAGGTCTACCTCCTCACTGGGCCCCGTTAACCCAGGCAGGAGGGCTGGAGGAAGAGGAGTCATGACATCCTGGAGGCCTGAAGTCCATGTTATTTTAGACATGTACTTAAAATATCCTGATTTCACAGGACCAAGATTCTACCTCTCTACCCACCCGCTAAGCTGCCCTACCCACACACCACCAGTCTTATTCCTTGACTACCATTTTATTCTATTTCTTCCTGGTTCCAAATCCTTTTCAGGTTATCTCTATTCAGCTACTACTACTACAAAAATAAAAATAAAAATAAAAAATGAGCAGCCAGCAAGCACAGGCACTGTGTTGGGACCACTAGGAGACCTCAAGATGTAAAAGGTAAGATTCCTGCTTCCAAGGGCCGTGGCTTCTCAGCCTGAACAATCTCCATGACAGTCATCACGTCTGTGCACCAACTGTGGCCTTTGCCTGCCATGACTCCCCAGCAGCCAATGAGACAGGCCCTATTGTCACATTTCTATAGAAGGAGAAACCAAGGCTCAAGAATCCAAAGCCTCAGTATATACTGCAACCAGAGCCCACTTCTAACCAGAGTCTTATCTAGCCCCAAAGTCCATTCTTCTACAGTGGTTTAATCACCTTAGACACAATGACCTCCATAGTCCATGTCCTACAACTCCCAGCCTGGAACAAATCTCTGGGTCCATCAGTCTACTACCTTGCAAACTCACCAGGTATAGTCATGACTCTCTGTTATACCCTTGCTGTGCCCCCACCTGGAAAGCCCTTTTCCTGGAGAAGCTCCTCCAGGCATGGTAGCATGCACCTGTAGCCCCAGATATTTGGGAGGCTGAGGCAGGAGGATGGCTTGAGCCCAGGAGTTCAAGGCTGCAGTGAGCTATGATCATGCCACTGCACTCAAGCCTGGGTGACAGAATGAGACCCTGTCTCTTCAAAATAAAACAAACAAAAGAAAACAAACAACAAACAAACAAAAACAGAAGCTTCAAGTCTAAGAGTGTGTTTTGAGTGGTTGAAAATAAGGAAGATATCAACTTTAGGATGCGATAAACACTATATTTAGAAAGATATTTATTCTGCCTTTTGGGAAGTGAAGGAGAAATGAGGGAGCTTGAGCTGAGGCTTAGCACATGAGTAGGAATGTGCTAGTCAAAGAAGCTTGGAAGGTCATTTTAGGCAGAAGAAACAGCAGAGCAAAGGCACTGAAGCATGCAAGATATGGGTGTTCTGGGGGGTCAACAAGCTGCCCAGTGTAGAATCTTTGTGCAATGAGGAGAGTAAAGGAACACCGCAGGCCAATCTCAGGACCAATCTCACTCTCTACCTAGAAGAGCTAGCAAAAACACTCCACAATCCCTGAAGCCCTGCAGCTGAGGAGGATGGTAAAGATGATGATGATGATGAACTTCATGCATCAGGGGTCTAAGGTGTCTTTTCTGTTCCTAACTACTCCTGGGAAGTGCCCTGTCAACCCTCAAATGGTGTGAAGAGCCCATGAATCCATGTCTCCTCCTCCACCCCACAGTCCAGCACACTGGGAAAATAAGAAAATAGAAAGTGATAAGTAGGGGTGTTTTCCTCAACTACTGGGAGACAATCAAGAACTGACACATGACATCCTCCAGACTGTGCATCCCCAACAGTGCCCTCCACCCCCACTCCCTGCCCTCCACAGTGGAGGCTGCAGAGGTCTCCTGAAGACTGCCTAGAATCAGAGTTCCGGGGTAGGCCTGAGCTCCAGGCTGGTCCACAGCACACCCAGCACTGCACAAACTTCATTCCAATGTGGAAGGAAAATGTCAAGGTGCTTCCCAAGGCCTGAAAGCTGAGCTCCCCTGAAGGCTGGATCCACGTCCTGAGGATCCCTGGAACTCCTCTGCTTGAAAACGAAATGACACACGTGAGAGGGCAGACATTCTCACTCCTGAGCAGCAGTTGTTTCCTCCATAAGCAAACAGACCCTATACAGACATTGCTCTCCTCTCACAGATGGGTGCCTAGAAAACACAAAATTGCTTCCAAACTACAGATTGTGCCGAAGCCCTGTATCACCTGCTAGCGTGCAGACTCTACCGTCACTTGTCTGGAGTCTCCAGGGAGTCGGGAGCATGGGGGTTGGCCTGCCACCAAGTACAGAGAGAAGCTGAATCAGTGCCATCCGATGGGGCTTGGATTTTAGATGACAGGGTCAGCAGGAAGAGGAGTCAGTGGAGACTGGGCTGGAAATCCTACACACTCAGCTTCTCAGCCCCATCCTGCCATGAGCAGCACTTGGTGTCATCATGATCAAGTGATTTTTTTCATCTGAAAATGGGACTGTTAATGACATCCATTTATAGGAATGATATTTGGAGTGATGAGATGAATATAAAAGTGTAACTTATAGGAGGCTGGCCATGAAGTTGATTCACTGGGATCACAAAGTGCTTGGCCCATGTGCAGTCACCCCCCACCGCCTTCTCAGGCACACTCATCCACCAAGGTACAGTCCCTCTCACCACAGCCCACTCCACAGACTCCGGAATCAATGTCAGCTGGCCCAAGAGATAACACTGATTTATTTGCCTTCCTGGGATTAATCAGAAAGGCCCCAAGTCATCATGGAACCTAAGGATTATTTAGTGGTGAAACACGGGGGGGGGGGTGCTACACTCCACATACAGCTTGGGCTCTTCCCAGTAGGAAGAAGAGCTACCATGGAAGGGCTTTAACCTCCGCCCTTTGTCGCAGCACTGACAGCCCCAGCTGTCGGAGCAGAAAGATGTTTCTCCCCATGGAGGAAGTGCAGACACAGCCCACTTGGGCTGATGTCCACAACCAGGCGCGGTCTTTCTTTCACAGACAATCCGAGGGTTTTCAAGCCAAGATGAAGGAGGGTGTGTGAGGAGGAATAAAGGCCCCAAAGGGAGAAGTGGCCATTCATCCATCATCCATTCAACATGCCAATCAACAGTGCAAGGGAATGATGGGGGCTGGCCACTTCAAAGTGGGTGGTCAGGGGAGGCTGCCCAGAGGAAATGCCACCTTGAGTTGTGGATGAGCTGTGGGCCTGAAAAGACCCATGGAGAAAATATCCTGGGCAGAAGAAAAGATGGTGCCGGAAGATCGAACACACCTGTGATGTGAGGAGTGCCTTAAGAGGCCTGCATGTGATGCAACCACCCCCTGCTTTGCTGGCCTGCACTAAGGGTCCCTGCAGGGCCGCTCCTTCACTGGCCCTCTCTTTGCTCACCAGCAGTTGCTCCTTTCCCCACCCTCCCTCACCCCCGACCCAGGAATGACATTGCCAGGAGACTCAGGTCTGAGTCCAGAGGGTTAGAAAGGAGCTGGGATTGGGGTATCCCTTCTTTACAGATGCTGTGGCCGTTCAAGGCCCCCCCAGGCCAAAATGAGGTTGGGCTCTTCCAGAACCCCACAGATGATGTGCTGACCAAGAAGATAACTGCCCTTCAGGAATAAATACGGTAGGGGGCTGGGCTGGGCCCCAGGTTCCCTGACTTAACTCTGATTGTGGCAGAGAATCATGGATCACCTCTGCCCTCTGCTTTTCAGAAAAACCCTCCGAGTATCAGTCATCTCATCACAGGGCCCTGTGTGGCCCAGGCCCCACGCTCCACACAGCCCCCTGGTGACAGGCAGATATTACACAAGGAGCATGACACTCACCAGGAGGGACCCCCATCCAGCTCCCTTGCTTGCCATTAGGAGGCAGAGCCACTAGGCTCACCCTTCGCCAACCTCCACTCACTTGGACAGCCAAGGGCTCTTGAGCGGGGCCTGACGACGATAGCCACAGTTGGCATACAGATTGTGGTTTCTGTCACCACCACCAAACCTGTGGTGCTTTCCAGCAAATCTGCCCAAGCGGGGCTTCCCCCGAGCCTGGCACCTCAGGGAATTATCCCTGATGAGCCAAGACTTCAGAGCAGAGAGCAGGGTGTGGAGAAGGTTAGCGCCATCGAGATTTACAGTAGAGACCAGCATGCTTAGTGGGGCCATAGATGAAGGAGCAGGCCCTTGACAGAGGAAATCATCAGGTCACTCAGCAAAGAGAAAGGTCAGCAACAACACATCAGTGGGGGTGGAAATAATCACTGTCTGAATAATAACAGTAATATTCACGACAACAAGAGCAACCATTATTGGGTGCTCACCATGTGCCAGGCATGGTCTCAGTGTTTCTGTTAATCCTCAATAAGCTTATGAGATAGGTTCTGTGATTGTCGCCCATGTGCTGATGAGGCAATCCACATCCAGTGCACCAGATTATGGAAGAGGGCAGCCAAGGCCAAGGAAAACTGGTAAAGAACAAGCTCAGCAGCCAGAAGACTCAAGTCAAACACAGCTCAACAGGTCTGAGATGACTTCTGCAGGGAGGGCACAAAGGAGTTTATGGGCCCGTGAGCAGCTGGAGGAATCAGTGGTCTAGGTGGCATCTTAGTTAGAGCTTAGCCCCTGGCCTCAACATGCCACAATATGTGTCCTGGTGTACCTGTAAAATGCTTCTATTTCTTCATCTCCTCATTGATCCTAGGAAGGCTACACCTCCCTGCTGGCAGATATGTGAAGAAAACTCAAGAGGGAGTCAAAGGGAATATTCTAGTTCCTTGCTTCTCCCCAGCCCCTACCTCATCTTCAAGCCTGTTTGCCAGCTCCAGAGATGGGTTGGCAAAGGCTGCAGAAATTGGGACATTTTGCTGTAACTAAAGGGAAAAGTAGAGGACAGCCTTATGAAGGGACCCATGCTCATTTCAATTTGGATTTGAATTGCATAAACTCCTTCACCCTGTCCATCCTTTTCAAAATGCAGAAGATAAACCTGGCTCGCTCTTCTGTTATCAGCCCACTTTCTCTAGCAGTTTAAACTTGAATAGAAATTTAAGCTGCCCTGCTTAACATTCGGGTGGCTTTTCCTCTTAGAGCTTATAAATACCGAATTCACTTTTGCTTACATGAGTGCTGGGAAGATATTTGAGCATTTTTAACTGGAAAAATGCATGTTTTCAGATTCTGAATCTGCACATAAAAGGTCCTAGCACCATATTTTAATTTTCAGCTTCACCCAAGCCTAGAAAATTTCCACTTCAAAGCTGTGGCTTTCTTATTTTCCTTGTGGAAAAAATGCATTGGTAACAGAGATGATTCTCTCCCAGCTCATCTTCTCTCTGCATGATGTTGGAAGGATAGCCACTCACTCTCCTACACACTCCTTCTGCACAGGACACCAAGACCACCCCTGTGTCCATCTGGATCCTGACTCTCTGTGACTGGCAAAAATGTTACATTCACAGATTATCTGGTGAGCCAGCAAATAAAGAATGGGAAGACAAGATCAAGGCGGTGTGGATCTCTGTGGGTGTCAACTGCTGGGGCCAAGCTGGAAAGAGCAAGGTGGCCCTCAATGCAGTGGAAAGGAATCAGGGAAAAGCAGAGGGCACTGGGGTTCTCCTAATGTAGACTCCTATTTTGCATTAATTTTGTTTAAATCACATCTTTTAAACTGCAAATCTCCAGAAGAGAGGAAAGTGATTATTAAAGTAGAAGATTTGGTTGTGCATGAGAGAGTGAAAAGCCTGTTTCAATGCAGAAGCCCAAGGCTGGAGCCTGCCACTCCTTTCAGATGCTGGAGATTTGTTGAACTCAAACAAGAAAAGAATAGGCTCTAGCATAACAGCCATAGTACTTCATTCCCAGGAAAGAAGAGAAAAGAGAAACCAGAGAAAAACACCAGTTAGGGGAATAAAACCAACAGAAGGAGATGTTTTCCTGGAACAAAGCACTTGGCTCTTCAATGTGTTTCTGCAGATCAGAGGCGACCACAAGGAGGACGCAGAGAAAATCCTACCTTCTATGGCAGGTGTATTCATGAAACGCCCAACTAAGTAGTGATGTTGAAAAGCGCACAGCAGAGAGTTTGGGTACTGAGGCTGGCTGGTCTGCTATATCAGAGCCCTTGCTCTGAACTGAACCTCCCCATTTTTCTTCCAGAGCCTTCTTTCACTTGTCAGAACCCAAGAAAATCAAACCAACAATCTGGACTTTATAAACAGTGTTTAGACAGGGAGAAGGACGATACAGAGAACACAGGCTTTCAGAGAAGAAATGGGCACACGAGGTGCAACCTGTCCTGGAGGCTGAGGCAAGGTTTAAACAACCTCTTAGAAGGTTTCTAGGCTGGGAAGCTTTCACCTTTGCATTTTTCCTCCAGAAAGGTCAAATCGTAGGATTACAAGGAGCCTTAGATAAGAAAACTGAGGCCCAAGAGAGGGGTGACCTGAGCTTCATGGCCAGTCCAAGTCCTCTTTTCACAAGCCACACCATGCTGAACTCTGAAGTGGTGAAAAGGGGACATCCAGGGAAGTATCTCTGTGTCCCAAGGCACCTCAAGATGAAGTCACCAACTCAGTTCCAGGAATATTAGGAGCCCCACGTGTGCTGGGCTGCAGGGATCCTTGGAAGACTGGACGGTGCTCTTTTCAGCTTAGGATCCCTGCTTTGGTAGGAAGAAGCCAAACAGGCTCAGCTTGGTAAGCGGGGAGGAAGAACTGCCATGCACATTGGAATAAAAGAGGTGTGGAATAAGGATGAAAAACAGATAAAGCAAATTTAAAAGTGCTCCTTAGGGAAGAAAGATACTATTGTCCTTGGCATTAATTCCTGCCTTCATTTGCTCAGTTGGGTCCACAGTTTGGCCACAGGCACCTGCTCTGTGAGGCACTCTGCTAGGTCTGTGGATGAAATTCAGAACATAATAGGTAGGACCCCAACTCCCACACAGTTTATGGTCTGGAAGGACAGACAGGCAGGTATCCTGCAAGGAGTTACCCAAATGCCTTAGCTGACACAGTACAACAGCATGTGCATGGAACAGATAATGGGGGCCCTGGTTCGACATAAGGATGAAAATATTTCCTAGAAGAAGCAGCCTCAAGGCTGAGACTAGAGGGATGAGCAGAAGGAGCCTGATGGTGGCGAGGAGGCTGGTACTGGGTCGGACTTGTCAGACAGAGGCAAGGGCAAGTCCAGAGCCCTTGAGGCAGCCCTGGGATCCCTCACTTCCGAGCAAGTGCAAGGCTCTTGAGGTGGGCATGTGAGTGTGGGGGGTGTGGGAGGGAGAGTATGTGCTTACACTGGAGAGAGGGGTGGGAGATCAGGCAGGCTGGACCTTGCAGGCCACATTAAGGTTGTTCTTTGTTTGGATTTATGATTTGTTTGCTTGTTTTTTCCACTTTATTCTCAGAGCAAAAGGAAACCACTGAAGTGTTCCAGGCAGAGTGGCCTGTGAACAGATTTGTTCATTCCTCATTTCAGTTAACATAGTTTAGGTTTTCAGTCTTTATGAGCATTCCAGATGCAAACAAACAAACAAACAAAAAAAAGGTTTTATAGGCTTACACTTGCTAATTATGCAACTAATTAAGTCTGTAATCAGAACAATGTCTACACCCCCTGGGACCATCAGCACCCAGGGCCACATTACAGGGAGGTGGACTGTACTGGGGGTATCTCTTCTTACATTCTTGTAACTGAATTGGTACTCAGATGGATGAGGAGATTTTTCATTATATTTGGCTAGAGAAAGATGCAGAGGGCTGATACCGTGTGTGTGAGCATGTGCCTCTGTGCAGGATGCATCCTCTGTTTGCAAGGGGCTTGACCCAGTCCGAGCAAATGGTGTTGAACTAGCTGGGGCTCAGCAAAGCAATCCATTTATTATAATTCTGCTGAGAAGAGGCCCCGTAAATCAAAGAGACAACCTGACTGCAAACAAATTACACACCAAGAGTTAGGATAGAGGGAGGGAGGGGAGGGCAGAGCGGTGGCCAATTGGGGAAAGTGAGAACAAAAAGGAAGGGCCTAGGGAAAGCCAGAGAATACAGACCTACAGAGATGTCTAGAGTCAGAAAAGAAATAAAAATGGAGCCTAATTTGTCCATCAGGAAGAAAAAGAAAAAGAAAAGCCTCCTACCAAGAGAGATCCCATTTGCTGGAAACCCCTAACTTACAAACACTTGACTTTAAAAACCAAATGCCCTTTGTTCCCCTGAGGGGTCACCTAGGGAGTGATTGATGGGCAGTTACTTTCTCCTGTGCAAATGTTCATAGTTCTCTTTTCTCATGCAAATAGAGTTGGGAACCTCTTCTTAATACAGAGTTAACCTGTTATTGGTACCCCTGCTGCAAGTATGCATCCCAGCCTGGGAATCCTCCAGAAACAACTGCCCTTTTGGAGGTGAAGGCCCTCTTGCTGGGCCAAAGTCAGGAAAGATGGATTTCTGGGGTCTAAGCATAGAACTCAGCCCATGTTCCTGTCTCAAGAACTGTGACAACTAGTGGGTAGCTGTGGCTGGTATTGTCATGCGCACAGCCCTGGCAAGGACATTAAGCAATAAATAGGCTCCAAGGCCATGTTGAGGACGCAGCTCAACTACCACTTAGAACATCCTTTCTGTGGAAAAGAACATTCTCACATCCAAGTAGCTCCTTTATAAATTCAACTCTGAAAAAGAACCTGCTTTAAAACTGCAAAGTACTTCTATGGGAGTAGCAAAAGTTTGGAGAGGATCTGCTGAGACAGTTACATCACAGTTCTCCAAAACTCACTTATAAGAACAGAAGCCTGGCTAAAGAGAGAATGATATGAGCTACAGTAGGAGGCTGCAGTCTGTGGTCATTCCCAAGGAATCTGAGTAAACTCCCTCCTATCTAAGATGGCATAGTGTAACGGAACTATAGAGAAGAAAACTGGTTCCTACTGTAAATGCTGAAGCTGTAAGGAGGGCTCTAACACCCAGATCCTACCAGGATGCTTCACACACAGTTTCCCAACCCTCAGATAGACCTTTGGATCCATCTTGCTTATGAATATCAATGCAAATGTCCTAAATAAGTTATTGGTGGAGAATCTAACAAAACACTGAAGGACAAAGTAAAATTTATTATAAGGCAAGGATGGTTTGACAATAGAGAATCTATTATATAATTAACCATATTAATAAATTCAAAATATTATCCAAGTGTCTCAATGAACATCAAAAAGGCAACTAATAGTATTTAACACCCATTCTTGATTTTTTTTAAACTCACAGTAAAATAATAGTACATGGGTACTTTCTATTTTGGTGAAATATATCTTCTTCAAACTCAAAATGCTTAATGAAAAACATCAGAAATTTTCCCGTAAAAATTAGGAATAGGCCAGGAGCAGTGGCTCACACCTGTAATTCCAGCACTTTGGGAGGCCAAGGCAGGTGGATTGCTTGAGCTCAGGAGTTCAAGACGAGACTGGGCAACATGGTGAAACCCTGTCTCTACAAAAAACACAAAAATTAGCTGGGCATGGTGGCACATGCCTATAGTCCCAGATACTCTGGAGACTGAGGTGGGAGGATTGCTTGAGCCTAGGAGGCAGGCGCAAGTTGCAGTAAGCCAAGATCATGTCACTGCACTCCCGCCTGGGTGACGCAATGAGACCCTGTCTTAAAAAAAAAAAAAAAGAACAAGATTAAAATGTCACATTTACTATGATTGTTTAGCATTGTTGTGGGAAGAGTAGGCCAACAATTAGCCTAGGATATTAGATGTATAAATTGGAAAGGAGGAAAGCATGGTCAACATTAGTAGGTAATATGATCATACATGTGACAAAGCCAAGACAATTAACTGGCAATCTGTTTTAGGTGGTAAAAAGGCAGGCTATTAAAGTCATATATAGAAAGCAATGGTTTTTATTATTATAAACAAGATAAATTGAAAGAGAAAAACCCCACTTATAATAGCAACAAAAGAGACAAAATACTTGAAAATATACTTAAGAAGAAAAAAGATAAGGACCATGTTTTTGGTTTAGAATTCTAAACATCATAAAGATTTTATTTCTTCCTGAATTAATCCATAAACTTAACCCAATAAAAGTGTTATTTATTTATTTATACATTCATTAGGAGATAGTCCAGCTAATTTTAAAGTTCAAACAAAAACAAACAAGTGCACTTACTCCAAAGAACAGTCTGACTCCATATAGGAGAGCTGAACAAGTACATATCCCATGAACAAGCAATTCCATTCCCAGCAATATGCCCAAGAGAGCCAAAAGAAATTCTCAGAAATGTACAAAGGAGGTACATGCAAGAGTGTTAGTGTGAAAAACTGCATACATCGATTTTCAACAGGAAATGCCCATCTAGAGGAAAATTAATAAATTGAGGTTTTTCCATACAACAAAATACCATAGAGCTTTGGCAGTAATGGACTAGAGCAACTTGTCTCAACATGGATGAATCTCTCAAACATATTATTTGGTGAAGAAAGGGGACATGATTCAGAAAAAACATATATCGCATAATACCATTTATATAAAACTTATAAACATCTAGATTGCTGTTTTGCTTAGGTTCACATGCACGGGCATTAAACATGAATAAAATGCATGGAAATACAAAACGTCAAAGTCAGTGGGTATCCCTGATGGAAGGAGGGGTAGTGACTGAGGAGAGGTGGATGGGGGCTTCCTCTGCATTTGTAGAGTATATTGGGGATATTTCAGAAGCTGGGTGGTAGGTAAATAGGTGTTTACAACACATCTCTCCTTTCTTGAAGTGTTGCATATACTTTTTGTAGGTCTGAAACATTTTTAAATCATTTTAATATAAAATAAATAAGCTTTGGGAGGCTGAGGTGGGAGGATCACGAGGTCAGGAGATTGAGACCATCCTGGCTAACACGGTGAAACCCTGTCTCTACTAAAAATACAAAAAAATTAGCCGGGTGTGGTGGCGGGCACCTATAGTCCCAGCTACTCAGGGGGCTGAGGTGGGAGAATGGCATGAACCCGGAAGGCGGTGCTTGCAGTGAGCGGAGATTGCGCCAGTGCACACCAGCCTGGGCAACAGAGCGAGACTCTGTCTCAAAATAAATAAATAAATAAATAAATAAATAAATAAATAAATAAATAAATAGGCAAGAATAACCAGAAAAACTTTCAAAAAAAGAGCCGTAAGAGGCAACTAGTCTTAGCAGATATTAAAACATATTACCATGCCATAGCTAGTATAAACAGTGTGGTAGTGGTATAAAAAGAGGCTGATTAATGGAATAAAATACAAAGTTTAGAAATATCCCCATTATTTCTTTTTCCAGAGGGATATCTAATTGTCCTAACACAATAGTTTCTGCACGATAGTGCTTCTCAGTCTTCACCTCATCTCCCTTACCATAGGTGGCAGGACTTGGGGGCTAGAGCCACAGCCCAAAGTGGCCCACCATGAGGGTCAAGTTTCTTTGAAGACTCTAGTGTTGCTGTTGAAATGAGTGCAGAATTTGCAATCTACTAAAAAAAAAAGAGAGATACGTTCTTGGTTTGTAATCACCCTAGCTCAGGCCACCATTTCACCAGGCTGAGCCTCCTGCATCTCTTCCTTCCCACCTTATCTCCACCAAAAAGTGTCTTCACTACCAGATTATTTTCTTGCCTCCCTTCCCAACAGCTTAGAAGGACCTTTTAAACATGCGAATTATATCTGCTCACCCTCAAACTCTTTAACAGCCTCCATCGCACTGAGCAGAAAATCTAAATTTCTTACCAGCACCTATGAGTGGCTGCTAATGGGTCTACTTCAACCCACCTCTGAGCCCTCAGTTCCTGCTAACTTACCATCCCTCTGCTAGTGGAATCTGCCAAACTCCTCCAGGCTCAGAACTTTTGCAGGGCCCCCCTCCCCTTCCAGAGCACTCTTTGAAGCTCCGGGAGAGCAGAGATTGTGTCCACCTTGCCCATGGCTGAGCCTCCATTCCCAGAACAGTGTCCAGCACATGGTGCCACTCAAATATTTAATGGATATGCACATTACACTGGCCCTCTGGGAAGATATGCCTTATGCTTTTCAGGAAGAAAAGCTATCTTTCTTTTTTTTTTTTTTTTTTTTTTTTTTTTGAGATGGAGACTCACTCTGTCGCCAGGCTGGAGTGCAGTGGCACGATCACGGCTCACTGCAATCTCCAACTCCCTGGTTCAAGCGATTCTCCTGCCTCAGCCTCCGTAGTAGCTGGGATTACAGGCATGTGCCACCACACCCAGCTAATTTTTGTATTTTTAGTAGAGTCGAGGTTTCACCACGTTGGCCAGGATGGTCTCAATCTCCTGACCTTGTGATCTGCCCGCCTCTGCCTCCCAAAGTGCTGGGATTACAGGCGTGAGCCACCACACCCGGCCCAGAAAAAGGCATCTTTCTCTCAAAGGGACTAGGGATATAGTCCACATCAGATCACAAAACAGCTTTCACTGCAGGTCCTCAGCTGCCCTACAGGAATCCCCCTCCCTCATGGCTTGGAGCTCACAGAAGAGACCTTCCAGGTAAGTGTGGAACTGAGATCTGTGTGAGTTTCAATTACAGTAAAATGTGCATTTCCCCAAGTCCAACTCAGTCAAGGAAGACCGCCAGTGCTCTGGCTGGCTGCCCATATGATGAAAGGGCAGCTACTGCTTGTCAGGGGTCCTTCCTCACCCTCAGAAGGGATTCCCTCTGCTCAGCTTGCCTCGCCACCCCTGTTTTCAAGGACAGGGAGAGGGGCCGCACCAGAGGTAGAATCTTCCATACATACTGACCCTTCGCTCCTTGGGAAGAGGGGCTCAAGTCCTTCCCTAGTACAAAGCCACTTGTAAATGCTAAACTTGCAAAAGCTCTCACTCTACTCCTTGTCAAGAGAAGTGGGCAAAGTGAATCAACACAAATCCAGGCTGGAAGGTCCCTGAAAATCAGAAGATAATTCCTCCAAGTGGGAAATAGTACCTGTCTTCTCTTAAATGGCATTTTGATGGCTGTTTGATGATTACTCTAATATTGATGTAGTTCTCTCCTTACAAGGAGCTCTAAATACTTCATGGATATGGTCTCATTAATCTTCAACTTTTTCTTAACTTATAAAATGAATCATCCTACAGTGATAAAACAAGAAAAGCTTGAGTTTCCTTTACCGTCACTCCCCAAACAACTTTTTCATTATTCAGATTTATAATGAGGTGTTTTGGTATCCTTTGAGTTAGTATCAAAAGATATAAATGGAAACAAATACTTCCTGTTCTTTCTATGCAAATACCATTCTCTTCCTGGCTGCCTTTTGTCCCTAACCTATCATGGTAGATGGTTATAATAATGGCTCCCAATGTCTATGTGTCCTAGTAATGTGACTTTCCCAATTCTTCCCTCCATAAATGATATTTCTCCATCTTCCTGAAGCCAGGCTGTCCTTGTGACTTGCTTTGACCAATAGCATAGGTGAAAGTGATATGTGAATTTGGGAGCTTACGAGACCTGACAGCTTCCAGTCTTGTCTTCTTGGATCCTGAGCTCATCATACTATGAAGAAGTCCAGTGGAGTCTACTAGAAGATGATGGTCACATGGGGAGAATGCAGGCCCCAGCCAACAGCCAGCGCCAACTGCCAGACCTGAGAGTGAGACCAGTTTGGAGCTCCCAACCCTACAACTAAATGCAGCTACAGGAGTGGGGCCAAGTAAAACCAGAAGAGAAACGACCTGGCCAACCCACAGAATAATGAGGAATAAACTGTTATTGTTTTAAGCCACTAAATCTGCAGATGATGTGTTGCCCAGCAATGGAGAACCACTGCCCCATATCTGTTGCTCCATGATTATATATCTCCAATTTTTTTTTCCTATTTCCCTATTTCCTCCCAGATGAATTCACTCTTTGGGAAGATGTGTGATTCAGAATTTTAATCAGTTTGTAACAGTCTCTGGTCTTTGACAGAAATCATGATGCCTCCTCAGCTCTATCAGTCACTAATTGTGTGACTTTGGATACGAAACTCAAACTCACCCTCTGCCTGAATTTCCTTACCTATTTAAAAAAAAAGAGGATAATTAATGTGCCAACCTAGGGTTGCTGTGAGCTTAGGATAAAACATGCAAAAGGTTTGCACACTTCCCAGCACATAGTGAGTACTCAAGAAATATTACATGCTATTAGAGCTGTAAAATATTTATTCAAGTAATACCTTTATTAAGTGTTCCATAAAAGTATTATTTACAGGAAGGAAAGCCCTAACATTTTAGGGATCACTTTATCTGTGCCATAGATCCGATAGATCCTTGTATGTTTTTTTACCTTTGCAACATCCCATGTGGGTATGGCAGAAAATAATCTCCGAGTTTGATTCTCATCACTGCCATTTATAAGCTGGGTGACCTTGGCTAAATGACTTAACCTCTCTGTGTCTCAGTTTTCTCAAAAAGCATACTTCTGGGTTTGTTGTGGGAAGAAATCAGTTACTTCCTGTCAAGCACGTAGAGAATGACTGGCCAGAGTAAGTGTTCAAAAGATATTAGTAACAGGTTATAATCCCCTTGGGGCAGATGATGGTGCTGGGGCTCAGAAAACATAAGACACGTGAACAGGACCACACAGGTAACAAGCATGCCTTCTGTTCTTGCTACTGTCACACTTGTGGAAATGGGCCCCCACACCCTCCTGCTTCCGCTGAGCACAAGGGGCAGAGCCTGCCTCTTTACACTTCACCTTTCCTTTTTCTGTAACTAACTTTAACTGCTGCTGAGTCACCACCTTCCCCCAAGCAAACTTTTTGTTTTTAATTAACCAACTCTTAAACCGATGCTCAGCTCCATGAGGCATCACTTGGTATGTGGATTTAGCCTCCAGCACTGCTCAGTCTGGGTTCTTTGTTGGCCAGCTCTCAACTGGTCTGGGCACCTGTGCTCTCTCTCATGCTGCCCATCTTCAGGCTCACATGCACCACACTGTAGATGCCACTCATTCTCCAAAAGGCTGTCATGAGAGGGTACAGCCTTCCTTGAAGGGGTTCCTTGGTCAAAGAAGGCTGGGAAATACTGCTTGTTCTCTCCTCCACCAGAGTCCGGAGCTCTGCCTAGACAACAGTAACTAAGCCCCCTGGGTTCTGCTGACCCAGAAGTTTTCCAAACGTTCTCAGCTATGGAGCCCTTTGTTCTCACAGTTATGTTCCACCAAACTCCTTGGATGCTATAGAAGGAAATTGGTTTAGGGAGTTATACAGCTACAGAACTGGAGAAAACTATCGTACTGTTGCCTCTTGGTCAACTCTCCTCAAACCTGGGGAGGACTGCCTCTCAAATACACGGACGTGGGCATATTTAGTTTTCTGCAAGGAATTGCAAGGCACTGGGAACAATGATAATCACTGGGGAAAGAATGGGGGTGAAGACTGGGGAGAGAGGCCATTCATCACTTTTCATTCTGCAGTGGTGTCTACTGTTTGAGTTTCCTAACATTATACACATACTATTTTGTTGTCATTGTTGTTTAATGTCAACAGTTCACTGATGCTCTGTTCATTATTCTTCAACCTTTTATCTTTCTGTGTTTCATTTTGGATTGTTTCTACTGTGATGTCTTCAAGTTCACTAATCCTTTCTCCTGCAATGCCTCATCTTCCATCAATCCCATCCAGTACATTTTTCATCTGAGATGCTCATATCTAGATGTTCTATTTGGACCTTTTAAAAATATCTGCTATGTCTCTCCTTACCATAGCTCATGCTTTCTTCTACCTTTTTGAAAAGCAGAAGAAATTCTTTGCACCATTAGAATCCAAAACACTTTGCTTCAATGACTTGGGGAATTCCAAACAAAATCACCCTTTAAGACCTGCAGTAAAGGAGTCATTACATCCACTCCATGTTTCTGCTCAGGCACTGTCAACTCCAGCATGCCTGTATGTACATACACACTCAATAAATGCTTGCTGATTGACTGACTGTAGGTCCTAAGATCAGGTTTAAATAGGTAGATTGCTCAATTGTGGTTCATCAGTTGGGTGCCTCCCTTGTGCCCACACACAGCAGCACAGCTCAATCCACACAACAGAGGAAACAGACACCAGTATTCCACTGTGCCCCATACCTTGTTCTCTTAAAATACAAGGATTCAGAATAGCCAAAAGAAATGTGGTCTGGGTCATTCAAGTCTTTTCAAAGGAAACAGTATTATTAAATTTTATCCTGTTGCTTATTTATGCCAATTTTTGATATTTTACTTAACTAACAGAAATGTGTCTGATGCTCATTCAGTCTTTGAATCCCAACTAATTATAAGCCACCATATTCTCTAGCAAGAATAGACCACCTTCTGATCAAATGAATTTCTCAATCCCCAGGAATGACATCTGAGCAGCTTTGGCTTCAAGCAGATATTTTCAGAGTTAAAAGAAAGTTGTACTTATTTATTTATAATAAGCATATGCATACAAAAAGGCTTCTTTGAGGCTTAATAAAGTAATAGAATTGTGATCACTCATGCCCAGAAATCTTCCAGCAGTGCACTACCCAACAAGAAGCATTCAAATTCCTGGCCTCTCCACACCATCCCTGCTCTCTGAACATGCTCCAAGGTGGCACCTCAGCTTTCCCCCAGCCTTAGCACATGGGACTCAGCCAGTGGTGACTCACACTGGAGTGCTGCTTGGACATTTTGACATCACTGGCTTGGAAGTCTGACTATAGTCACAGGGGCTGAGGGATGGAGGCCAGAATGGGTGGTGGCACGGAGCAGTGCACATAGCTCTAGCACGGATGGACCTGGGTTCAAATACCATCCCGCTTGACACCTTGGTGTGGCCTGGCTTATGTCATTTAAATTCATGGTGGCTGCATTTCTTCACCTCCTAAACTGGGGGAAATGGATCATGACTCATGGAGTTATCATGAGATGATGCATGAAGTGAATTTAGTACAATGCCCAGCACCAAGAAGGTACCTAAGAGTGCTCACCCTGACCACTCACCCACCTCTTGCCTCTAAGTCAGGGCAGTATCTGCCCTCTGAGACTCTGGCCTCACTGGGAACTGCTACAGAGGCTCCACGATAACCACAGGTTACTCAGGAAGGTCTAATCTCAGAACAGAAGTGATCCCCTTGTCTACCCAGCTACATTCTGAATGAAGCAGTGTACTTTATTTTCTGATGGCTAACTCAGGGCTCATATCTTGAGGGCCAGTTGTTAAAACCTAGTCCAGGAACCCTCTCTTCCTCCAAAAAAACACAACTTAAATCACTCAAACTTTCTGGGAGGGTTTAAATTTGGTCAGGCTTGCATTCTCAGAATTATAAAACACAAGGATTAAATAGGACCTTTGAATCCAGTTCTCGAATCTTCCTCAAGGTTTCTGCCAAGAGACTGTGCCATCTCTGTGTGGGACGGAATGCTCACCACCCTCCATGGCAGGACACTTAATTTTTGGTCAGCCTGGGTTCCAATCAGGGACTTGGTATAAACTCTGCATGAGGGGCTCCTCTTCCTTATGGCCACTCATGTCTGCCTGTGGATCTTTTGTCTCAGACTGTCCTCATTTCTTCATGTTATTATGTTTGGATATGTTTCCAGTTTCTGCTTCTCTAAACAGACAATGGTTTCTTTTGCCTTCTTCAAAGTGGAGTGCCAACATGTTGGAATTAGCAAAGCAAGGGACCTTTCATATTCCCATTCAATCCTAAGAAAGCTTAATTGCAGAGCTGGGCGTGGTGGCTCATGCCTGTAATCCCAGTGCTTTGGGAGGCCAAGGCAGGCAGATCACGAGGTCAAGAGATCGAGATCATCCTGGCTAACAGGGTGAAACCCCATCTCTAGTAAAAATACAAAAAATTAGCCGGACATGGTGGCACGCACCTGTAGTGCCAGCTGTTCGAGAGGCTGAGGCAGGAGAATCGCTTGAACCCAAGAGGCAGAGGTTGCAGTGAGCCGAGATCATGCCACTGCACTCCAGCCTGGGTGACAGTCAAGAAAGGAAGAAAAAGAAAGAAAGAAAGAAGGAAGGAAGGAAGGAAGGAGGGAAGGAGAGAAAGATTGCAAGAGAAAGACATGTTCAGGTCTCGAAGTCTATCATTTCAGAGTAGACTCCCCCTACCCACAAGTTGATTCCTCATGGTTAGACTGTGTTATGGCCATCTGGACGCTGATGCTTCATAATTGGGAATTTTTTATAGCTTTAATTATTTCCTCTGTTCTCTTTTCTTTTTTATATAAAATGAATCATTCTGGTCCTGAGAGAAAAGATAAAAAGATTTTTGAAAGTTATGGCTGTAATTTCAATAGAAGGAGATGGGGCTTTGAGGAATATGAGCACTTGTTGTATTTTCTGAGTCCATTTTTCATCCCCACTGGTTAATTAAGATGTTATTTCTCTCTCACATTTTGGTTGTTAATTTCTGACAAGTTTTTCTTTTAGTTATGGCTGGTTATATTCCTCTCAGTTCATTCCTCTTTTGTCTACCTTATGAAATATTCAGTTCTTCCTGATAGGATGAGGCTTGATTCACCCCTGGCTATGATTAATTGTGCCAGTATTTTGGGACCTAATTTATGTGTATATGATTCCTCTAGTGTTTCCATTTTCTTTTCTAATTATCAATTTTTTCCCCATCTTTTTTCCTGAAATTAGTACTGAATTAGCTTGCCTCTGATTACAGTCTTGGATGCAACCCAAAGAATATCGTTGGACAGCTCCCATTAGCATTTCATTCCATGAATTTTTTGTTTGTTTTTTGCAATAAGGCTTTATTAACCCTCTGTGAACCCTTATTTCCATTTGCTCAGTCATCTTTGATGGAAACTGCACGAAACCGTGGTCAGATGTCATGGCAGTCACTCACACATTTTCTTCTATTGCCTGCCAAGTCAAGCTCTTTTTAAAAAGTCAGAATTCTGGGGATTAAAAATAAGATCCACGCCTGTGTTAAGGGACTGATGTAGTCTAAGAGGTTCTTCCTCCCTTTCAATTACTCATTTATTTATCACTCTAAAGTGGATGTCTGCTGAAGGCCATAAACCGATTAGCACCCCTTTGTCAGGACTCTTTCTCTTGTAAGTCTTGCCTGTTTTAAAGAGAGATCCCTTCAGAATAGCACCCCTTTCAACCCAGCTCTACAGCTGTTTAGCCATCAGTCTCCACTAGTAGGTCTTTCCAATAGCTGCCTCAGTCTGAGACAGCAGGTGGGGCCCCAGGTGAGGCTGCTTTAGAATGGAGGTTTCTCTCATTCAGCACCAGCTAAGGCACCTTTGCTCAAGTCAGCCTGGGGTCTGCATTTTGCTTTGCTTCTTGGGTTCTCCTTTCTGACAATTCCATGCCTCCATCTGCTTGCAAATACCTGCATGTCCTGTCCTGCCAAGCACACATCTACATACAACATACTGCTACATACATGTTACACCCCAGCATACCCATCCACACATGAAACACACACCTACACTTCCCACAGAGCCTTTGGAGCCTCTGCCTCCCAGGAGATGCTGTTTCCTGCTTTAGGGACATCCATTCAAGGGCTCTGGGTCATCGCTAACAAAAGATCCTCCCACAACTAGCAAAGGCTTGGCTACCCCAAATCCCCCACTAGAACAGAGTGCTCAGACTTTTTTGACCAAGTCCCCTCTACTATCCTTGATCTGCCAAGGTGAGTGTAGAAATGATGCCACTCCAGTGAGAAACAATTTTTATTCACTTTAACTGCATCCCAACTCCCAGAACCCTTGGCCATGTAATTCTCACATCATCTCTTCCTCTCACAGATAAAGCGATAATATTCCATCCCTCTTAAAAGGAAGACCCAGAAACCCAATTCCTGGCTGCCTAATCTGCGTGTGAAGACACACTTGGGATTCTCATCAGTTTTGAGTGTGCCTGGAAGGCACACAGGCCCTCAGCCTCACAGCTTGGCTCTAAGGCCCAGATGCTTATCTACCGCTCTGCCCAAGCATTGGCTGGGTGCTCAGAGGGTGGTCCAACAATATGAATCTTGGCTGAGCAGTGGTAAGAGCCCAGCTGTCTGGCCTTGTGGCCTCTGGTGATGGGCCCTCAATGCCATACCCTTGGAAGTGGTTAGAGTCATCTCTTGGCCGTGTCGGGGGGCTACAGCAGTCTCCATGAAGGGACTCCTTGTTAGGATGACAACAGGCAGCTGCCACAGAGTGCCTGCCCTGAGGAACATTTCAGGCCAGTGACAAGAGGAATGGACAAAGGAGGAAAGAGCAGAACTAGCCTTTACCTCCTATGGGAAGTGCCCAGCAAGTACCCTGTGCAGAATCGTCAAACCAGCCCTGAAGGTATCCTCACCAAAGCCCCTTTGTTGACCCAGGAGCTTTTTTATAATCCTAAGGTGTTATGAAGTGTCTTGAAGGAACACTCTTTCACAGATCTCCCAGGGCAAAGCAGCCCGGGTCTGTCGCATTACATCCTCACACTTTCCAGTCAGCGGTTCAACAGCTGGAGAACAGCACCATTCTTGTCTCCCTTTTGCTCCATGGGTAATGTTTGACCAGCTGCCCTTGGGCCAGTTCAGACTGGAGCAAAGTGCTTCTTCCCAGAGGGTTCTTCCAGCCTCTGAGCAAAAGGTGCAGTTACTGAGAAAGAAGAGGAAAGTGCAGCATCAGGGAAGGCCACTGAACTCCAGCATTTGGCATCAATAATAAAACAACTGGAGCCCAGGGTTCTCAAAGAATGTTTTTATTATTTGTTCTTTAAGTCTGAGACATCCTCTAGGGTATGTTGATTGTTTTTTTCCGGCCTCATTTATTTGATTTCTCTGACTTTCTTTATCCTTGTAGAAATTTATTTAAGACTAGACTTCACCAACCCCTACTTTTTTTTTTATTTGATTTTGCTGATTTTGATGGCATCAGGCTAGGTTTTGATATAAACCTTTCTGCAACACTGTAGACCTGTCTTATCTCTACCAGAACTTTGCCCAAACTAGATTCCTTTGCTCTAATGCCAGGACCAATTTCCTCCATTGAATCTCCATTCTATTTATTTATTTATTTGGAGACAGGATCTCGCTCTGTCTCCCAGGCTGGAGTACAGTGGCACGACCTGGGCTCACTGCAACCTCCACATCCCAGACTCAAGTGATCCTCCCACCTCAGCCTCCCGAGTAGTTGGGACCACAGTTGTGCCCCACTACACCTACTTATTTATTTTATTTTTTATTTTTTGTATTTTTAGTAGAGACAGGGTCTCACCATGTTGCCCGGGCTAGTCTCAAACTCCTGAGCTCAAGCGATCCACCCACCTCGGCCTCCCAAAATGCTAGGATTACAAGCATGAGCCACCATGCCCGGCCTTCATCCTTTTCATTTATTGATGGGATCTGTGCTTGGCAAGTAGGTTTGGCTTAGGATTTGGATCAGATTTTGGTTTTTCAGGCTGAGCAGTGATTCAATGGTTTCAGTTCCTTAGACAATCCTAAGAGCTAGGCTCTATTCTGTGCTGCCTCTAGCCAGCTCTGAGCACCTTGGATATGCTACTCCAAGTATGAGCCTTAGTCACGCCTCCTGCAAAAGGGGAGGAGGGTTTCCTGGGTGCAGGAAGGGAGTCAGGCACCACTAGTGACTTACAAAGTGATTTACGGTGCACCAGACAAGATCACATGGAGTGGCATGCCCCTATCAACTTCCTTTTCCATCCCTCTGATTATCTTAATGGAGAAAGTCTTGGCAGGAGTATGGTGTTTCTTTAACACTTCTCAAACACTTATTATCCAAAAACAAGAGAGCAGGCTTTAGATTTTAGCAAAAGTGAGTGTTTTTTTTTTTCATCAAAAGTTGTCCTCTATTCATTGCATATATCCAATTTCCCATGTACCATAGTGATTGTTTTACAAATGAACACGCTGAAGTTTTAAAAAAGTGAATCAATAATGGTACAGATAATAAACCCATATGGCAAAAATTCATCAAGGTGGTTGGTATGTGAACAGAAGTTCAGAAAACACTGGGCTGTATGGCACCAAAAGTCCCTCCCAGTTCTAAGCATCTAGACTCTTGATTGATAAAATTGTCTATCTCTATAATCACAGTTGTCACAAAGAGGCCAAATCTTCCCTTTCCATCACCTCCCTGGAAGCCAAGGAAGCCACAACAGAGACAGCTCTGTCCCCCAGGAGCCCAGTCCTCAGCACTGAGGACTCATCCAGCCTTCGGAGAGGAGCTATCTTCTCTCTAGCAGGGGATGACGATGCCAACCTCTTCAGCCAGTCTCCTCTATCAATAGTCAGTAGGGTTTCTAATTCAAAGGGTTTCCAGCCCTTTTTGTTCTTTGATAATGTTAATATGAGCTGCCAATATCCCTGCCCCACATCTGGCTAATTCTCCATTAAGAGTAGAGTAAATTTAAGTTTGGAATAAAGAAAATGAATTATTCAGAATAGCTAATTTCACCTGAGCCATTTTCTTAAGAAATTGCTTAAAGAAGAGCCTAAAACTTGTTCTTAATTCATAACATACAAATATCCCTCAGAAGGCTCCATAGAGACGGGGCCAGAAGATTCTCCCAGGAAGTTCCAGCCTCAGCACCCAAGGCCGTCCTCAGCTGGGGTTGGAAAACCTGACACACTCAGTGCCTGCCCTCCAGGGGAAGGCTGGGGTAATCTCCATGCAGAGAGAGCCCAGGCCAGGAGGCAGAGCAGGAGGAGCCACCCTTCCCTCAGCCACCACTCCCAGGGCCTGTGTGGGATTCACTCCAACTTCACCTGGAAGCCAGCCAGATAGCACTGGAGGCTCTGGGAGCTCAGTGGAAGAGGACTCCTCTTGCTGAAGGTCTAGAGAGCGGATCTTGCCTGACTCACTGCCTTGGGGTGACACTGACAAGCCTGGCACAGCATCCCCAGGCCCTCCAGGTTATGGGGCTGAAACCATGGGTCTGACAGGCTACAGGTAACACACAGCCCCCAGCTTTCTATAGCAGAAACACCCTCTTCTTTCCCAACCAGGAAAGCACATGCAGTGAGAGGGGGAAGGTGTTATAGGGAACAACTTTGAACCCTTATCATTTCTAAGAGAAGTAAATTATTCACAAACCTAGTTTGTTTGTTGTCAGTAACAATTTTCTTGTGGCTTATCTCCTGACCGATGGTGACCTGTTTCTGGAGTTAGTGTCTTTGGGAAAGTTGATGTCATGGGTATGTTCAGCTAACCACCCAGCAGCGACTGGTTGAATATGGAGGCCTGAGGGTCATAGGAAAAGAAGGACAGATGCTCAAAAACAAAGAGATACAGCTTCAAGGCTGACCCTACTGTGGGGGTCGGGGGGCTTAGCAACAGGGTTGACTGTCTTCCTTCCCAAAATCACAGGGAAGGGCCCAGCACCTACAATATTGTGCTATTGGATTGCTATCCTTGCTGCACTGTATTACCATCTGAAGCTAAGGCTCTTCAGGTGTCCTGTCCGTGACATGACTTTCTTGGCCCACAAAGGAGTGACCCCAAATGGTGGATCTTCCTAGATCCCAGGACCCACAGGATTTGGACCAGTGTGTTCATCAAGGGTCTACGCCTATTGCCAGGACCATGACCCCGGGTCTGCCATCTAACTCCAGACTCTGCTCAGCATGGCTCTATTTATGCAAGAGCCTGAGACTGGGCATGCATTCAGTGGGCTTACAGGTACCAAGCCCCCATGGGGTGTAGGACCTTGGGCATGTGGTAGGATTCAGAGCTCAATGTAACACACATGCATGAGGAAAAATTCATTCCACTGGGAATTCATTCCTACAGCAGCAAGGCATGTGGGAAGCATGCAGACCTCTTGGGGAAGGTAGGAGCAGTCAAAGAAGGTGTGCTAGAACCAAATGTGTTTGCCAGCCCTGGATTGACAGCCCCTTTCTTTAGTTGGAGTGCCTGATTCTACTCTGGTAGTATACTCTCCCCCATTTTCAGTCCATGTGACTCAGTGAGGCTCATACCCTCCCCATCCTACCCCAAACACTTGGCCCCATCCTCACCTATCACCCCCAGCCATAACCATTAGCCACATGACCCAAACCAGTCTACTGAGCCTCTCCCTGCAGCCTTTTGCTGGCACTATGAAGACATGTACTGTCTCCATTTCAAATCTGAACATCTGGGTGGCTGTCTTTGCCACTGCCTTAGGG
This sequence comes from Pongo abelii, assembly GCF_028885655.2. NCBI lineage: Eukaryota > Metazoa > Chordata > Mammalia > Primates > Hominidae > Pongo > Pongo abelii. The sequence goes on along the minus strand of NC_085928.1, from coordinate 144,375,991 downwards.
GCCTGCCTAAGCATGAACCTTACTGAGAAAAGAGCAGAGCCAAGGGAGGGGAGAGTCCAGGTCCTCCTGTTGCCTGAGCACTTGGATCCAGCAGTGTCAGAAAGTATGTATTTTTTCAGTTTCGTGAAGCAATAAATTTCCTTTTCCTTTAAGCTGTTTTGAGTTGAATTTCCATCACTTGCAACTCTACGAAGGCTGAGCCCTACAGGCTGGGCAAGAAACTGACAAATGAATGGGGATGAAGGAGGAAGAAAGGACATCTTGGAGATGTGCAGGTAAAGATGGGGAGGTCAGCATCAGCCTGAACATGGTTGGAGAACAGCACACTATCCAATCATCACTGGTGAGTTTAACCTGGATGTGGGTGAGGAAGGGGTGGAGAAGGATAAGACTGGGGAAGTAGGCAGGGGACATGGGAATCATGACTCTTATCCCACAGGGACTGAGAAGCCCTAGACCACATGCTGGAGGATGGGACTATGCCCCATCATCTTCTCATTCCAAGCTCCCTACCTAGCACACAACTCAGTGCATATTTCCTATGCGAAAGCTGAATTATGAATTGAAAGTTGCAAAGCAGCATGATGACGAGACCAGGTGTGCAGTTTAGAAAGCTCCCTCTGGCAGCTGAGTGGAGGCTGGCTCAGGGGAGGTCAGGCGGGATGCTGGGAGGCTACTGAGGGGGTGGAGGAGATGACAAGGCTCAAAAGAGGCCCTGTGGCCACTTCCCTGACCTATTCTATTTGGGATGTCTTTAAAATTTTTGCTTTAAAGACTTGGAAAGAAAATAAGTACTTGAGAAGTGGAATAAAAATACGTAAACACAATAATCATCTCACTTAGGTACAGTGATCTATGGTGTTTCCAGCTCGCTCACAAACATTAGCTCATCACCACTTTGAGAGGTAATTATTATCCACATTTTAGAGATGTGGAAACTAAAGTTCAGAAGTACTGAGGAACTTGCCTGTGACCATGGCACCATTAATGTGGAGGCTTAGGGCAGAATAGTTCTACAGTATCATGCCATCCGGGTTTCCCTGGGGGCTTCTAAAGGCCATCAACTGCTCCTCACTCCCTGCAGTTCCGTAAGTGCTCCTGCCTTCCGCAGGGGACCCGGGGACTGAGACCTCTCATACCGCCCACGTGCCCCTGTCTCCATTGCCGGTAGTGCCTCCATCTGCCCAATCTCTCCCTCCCAGCTGGCCTTCTGCTCTCCTCTGTCCGCCAACACAAAGCCCTGGTGAGACACCAGGTGGGCAGATCAGCTGTTTCTGGCTGATTCAAACAGAAAGAGATCAGGAACAACACTTGGCTTCTCTCCAGCCAGCAGAGCCACATGTCCGGACTCTGAGCTGAGCTGCTGGGCTTCCTTGCCGTGCACAACAAGTCAGGGCCCTCCACCCCTGGAGATTCTGTCAGGGTGCCAGCAAGCACCATGAGAGGCCAGTTCCTTCAGAGATGAGTTCCTAAGTATGCCAGGAGCTGAGCTCTAGAAAGCACCCCGGAAGTGATGCAAAAGCCTTACGCACTGGCTACCCAAATCAGACAACCATGGGAAAAGGTAACAAAGTGACTGTCTCCCTCAAACCGAATCAGTGACTCTGAGCCTGAGAGAGAGAGACAGCAATACAAGCTCTGCCTGGTATGAAGGCAGAGGGAGGGCTTAGCAATGACTGCAGAGAAAGAGGCCCACACTCTGTAAATAGCCCATCGGGTAACTACAATCATGAACACAGCCCACACATTGGGAATGCTCCTCCTGATAATCCTCAAGAAGAAAGAGGCACATGTCTCCCCATTAGGAGTGATCTCTGTGCTTTCTGGTGAGAAGTGGAGAGTCACTGCCCACCCACGAGGTTGTCAATGCAGGAGTCTTGCCAGTCATCCAGGCCAGCCTGCTGCCTCCAGGAGCCGAAGGACCCACCATCCCAATGCTGCTCACAGACCTCGAGGGGGTTGGGGGATGGCAGTGCAGTGGGTAATGTTTTTAGAATCTGTTGCCAATATTTCAAGTGAATATTTTACTTCAAAACCCAAAATTTGTTTTCCTTTATTTCTTCTATTTAAAAAAGGGGGTATACATGTGCACATCATGCAGGTTTGCAGTATACGTGTGTCATGGTGGTTTGCTGTACCTATTGACCCATCCTCTAAGTTCTCTCCCCTCACCCTCCACCCCCCAATAGGCCCTGGTGTTTGTTTTACCCTCCCTGTGTCCATGTGTTCTCAATGTTCAACTCCCACTTATGAGTGAGAACATGCGGTGTTCGGCTTTCTGTTCCTGTGTTAGTTTGCTAAGGATGTTGGCTTTCAGCTTCATCCATGTCCCTACAAAAGACATGATGTCATTCCTTTTTATGGCTGCATAGTATTCCATGAAAAACCCAAATTTTGAGATTACATTAAAGAATATCCAAAGATCTGTCTGTTTGCTCCTGCAATCATCTTGTGGCCACAGGCCCACTCAGCCACCCTGGTGAACACAGTCTGTCCAGCTCTGCTGATGTTTAAGTTTCCACCAAGAACCAACCCAAGGAAGCAGCTGAATTTCTGCTTATGTCAACATTTTTGTGGGGAGGAGGGTTCCCCATTCTCCTTTCTCAGTCTCTCCTTGCTAACCTGAGTGACAAACTACTGCCCCATGACCTCATAATAGGATTACTCCACCAAAACTAGAACCTGAAGTTGAGTAGAAGAGAGATCACGTCTTGTTAACATTTATTTTTTGTTCTCCAACCCACACGGGAGACCCCTCCATTGCCCTAAACCTCATACCAACTTCCCTTCTTAACGTCATCACAGGACATGCCATCTGACGCCACCTGCTAACACAGATGCGTGTCCAGGGCCCTGTGGCCCATGGCACTACCATGCAAACCCTGCTTCTCTAGAAGGGCAGCAAGCAGGGTTTGGAGTTAAATCAAACTAAGGAGAAGACCATCAACTAGGTGCACGACAGACAGCTCAAAGAAGAACCTTGTAAATTAACAACAGCATGTAACAAGTCCCTGCAGCCATACTTCCCCAATAAATATATACACTATTACTGCAGAGATGCAGACTAGGTAAAAAGACAATTACAGTTGTCAGCTATTAGAATGCTGATAAATCTAGCAGGAATCCCCAAACCATCTAGGTCATATACATTTGTCAGATACACACTAGAAGAGTTTTCTCTTACTTGGGGAACAGGTGGGGTGAATTCAGTTCTAAGCCCAGTCTAAATTACAAACCCCTAATAGCACTCAGAGCAGCAAGATGTTCAGGCCACAAGGAGCACAAGGGAATCAGAACACAGAGGAATCATTGCCTGCCCCTACTCACTCTGAAGCCTGCTCTCATATACTCTCGCTCTTGCTCTCTTCCCTCCCTCCCTCCTTTTTCTCTCTTGTGCATGATCTCTCAATCTCTGTCACAGCACAGGTAGTTAAAATGGCATAATTCTAATTTAATGGCTCTAGTTTAAGAGTCTATGCTGAGACAGAAAATTTCAGGTGATGTATCAAACATCTAGAAATGTCACTGTGTGAATTGTGACTAAAACATGAGCCATGTCTGGTCCATGAGATATTCCCCAGTCCACCCCCGTCCCTGTCTACAGTATCTCAGATTGATCATTCAGTCATTCATTCACTTAGCAAACCTCTGCTGGGTTTTCTTGGGATGCCAGGCTCCATACTAGACAAGGGATACCAGGAAAAATAAGGTGTATTCCCTGCCTCGTGGGGTGCCCAGTCTGGTGGGGGAGGCATACAAGAATATTCTCTTACAGTGCTCTGTGATAAGTGCATGATGTGGGGTGGGAGAAGTACTAAGGTATTCACCCTTCATTATAATTTATGGAAAGACATTGAAGGAGCTTAAGCAGGGAGTGACATGATCACTCATGTAATTGAGTAAATTGGATGTCAAGAAAGCACTGTTCTGTCCACGATATTGTTAGTTGGATTGTCATACAACTGGCAGCCCCCATTCTAGCTTTGCCTTATTTATTGGAAATCTGTGATGTGTAATGTGACAGGTTGGCCATAAAAATGTCTAATCACTACACGTGAAATAGCCATGTCTTTCAGCTTTGCATGAAAATGGCAAATTCTGCTTAATGTTCCTGGACTCCTTTACCATCTGATTAATTGTACTAGATCCAAATTATAAGAAATAGAAGAGGCAATGGGAAAGAGAATTAAGACTGTTCACAAAGGGCCTCTCCCTCGAATGGGAATTATCTTTCAAATGTGCTTACAAGAGTCCGGGTTAACCACGCTGAGGCTGTGCTCTATGAGGTATCCTGGAGACCCCTGAGCAGACACAGTATCAGCTTCCTCCTGGAGAGGCAAAACAGTTACCTGGAACACAGGCATCCCTTGTTAATTTGTTGTGAGAGGTTGTCCCTTATTCTCAGACATCAGGTGAGGCTCAGAACAAACAGAATGTACCAGAGGGAAAACAAAGAGGTAGGACCAGAAAGTCAAGAAATTTACAGCAAAAAGTATCCCCTCTACAGGGGAGCAAGAGCAGGTGCAAGAAACAGGGGTGGAGGGAAGGGCAATTTGACCACTCCTGTGTCACCACATGAAAACACAGCATCCTGTGCTTCCTATGAAGCTATCTGGCTACCACATGGCTCCCTTTGAGAGCCTCTGGATGAGGGAGAGATTAAAAGTGACCCTTGTTTGGGGGCTAGAACTACCCAGTAGAACATAATGCCATTTACAGTGTTATAAAGACTGATGGAAGAGCAGCGCCCGTTTGGACATAACATGGCAGAGGAGACTCTTGGAAATCCCAGCAGAGAGATCTAAGGACGAAGGGGAGCTACGTGTTTGCAGTCAGTGAAGAGACTAGGCTGGAAGTAAGTTTGGGAGTCATCAGTGTCTAGATGGTATTTAAAGTCCCAAGATTGGCTGAGATCACCCAGAAAGCCCTGGAACATGAAGTGCAATACACTCAATAAATAAAGGCAATAATAATGATAGTAAAAAACAAACAATGAATGTGGTCATTATTATTATAATGGTGAAGAGGCAGAACAGCAACCCCACATCTACTTGGTTTGTCTCTGGAAACTGAATCCACTTCGAGCCAGCTGCTGGGCACTCCAGAGCTTGCTGTTCTTTCCCCTCACTCCAGTGCCCGGGGACCTCACCTGCCAAACACCTCACTACCTCACCCCAGGTGCCCTCCCAGCCTAGAGAATCAGCCAAATTGACTCATTTATTGCTCAGATTATGAAAGGTACCCACCTGCCTAGACACGGGGGCACACATGCAATAAAAGCAAGAAAGCAGCAATGTTATAAATAAGTGATGGTCTCTTCGTTAGGTCCTGAGCTGTAATCATTACCCGACTGCACTCAGGTTCCCTGAGCTGCAGCTGGCTAAAGGTCATTATCCGATATTGTTTTAGTGACAAGGTATTCTTATGGCTTCCCTCTAGCCTGTGTTTTTCTAATCTCTACTGCATTATGAAGCCGAGACCTTTCTCAGTGTGTAGTAACCCATGGTAAAGGGCTCACAGGCTACCTACTCCAGGGGTCTGAGGGGCACCCAAGGTATTAGAGAGACAGTAGCAAGCTTGGTATAAGGGACGAAGCAGGGGCTTGAAAGACAAGAGGAAGCTTTGGGACTCTATTCCACTTCTTATGCCATATAAACAAGGCAAGCTGCTCAACTTCTGTGAGCCTCAATTTCCACACACAGTATAAAAACAGGCAGACATGGCTAAGAGGGAGTGGATACTAAGTACTTACTCTGTACTGGAAACTTGGTGATTCGCATTTCATTTAACCCTCACAACACTATATGCAGTAGGTATTTTGTCCCCGTTGTATTGACAGAACTTCTGAGTCTATTCAGCCTGTGGCTGGGGTTTTCAGAGGCTGGGTTGTCCCAGCATGTCACAGTCGATATCAGGCTGTGCTGCCAATCTGGGCAGCATTAGATAATGTCAGCACTCGTGGTGCTGATCTCTGTCCATGGTCCAGCACAATTCAGAATTTGTTGTGTCTGGTTGGGTCCCTGGGAAAAGAATCAGTTCTCTCCTGGCCTTTCTAAGTGGGCTTCTGAATATTCCCCAGTTGATGCCAGGGAAAATCCCCTTTGTGAACTAGGGCTACTTCCTGCTTTGCTCTGCTATCTGGGGCTAGAGGATGGTATCTTCTCCTTTTGTTCACGCCCCAATTAAATATACTCAGAGTGGGGACGCTGGGATCTATGCTTTCCTAACAACCCCACCCTGACCTTATGAACTCTGCCCGGGGTGTCTTCCTTGCTCAGATTAGATGGCCAAAGACCCTGGTCATCAGGTCTAGATGTGGGCCAAAGTTCTCATGCCTCTCTCTGGATTTTGGCTCCCCTCAGGAAGGCCTGAGCTCACCTTCTCTCCCATATAGACCCAGCTCACTCTCTCAACGACCACTGCAACTGACCCATCTATGCCAGCCATCCAAAAGCAAACCCAAGCACTAATAACTCTCTTAAATAACCTTACCTGATTTGTCTGCTTATCTGCTCTTTCTCTGTGCTCTGTAAAATGCATAGACCCAGTGCTCACAGCCCTGCAATGGCTCGAGGATAGCCTTGCATGTGTGCCCCATAAGTTAAATAGAATGCTTACCCAAGGTCTGCTGGTTTGTCCCCACACCTGTTTGCCAGCTGTATTTGTCATTATAAATACTTAATTAAATATTAATAAACCAATAAAGCATGAATGTAAAAAGAAAGAGCTGTGGCTTCTATGACAATAAATTGAATGCTTTGGAAAGACACAACAAATGCAAGTTGCTAAAAAAAACTGCTATCTCTTTTGTATAGGGTAAGACAAAGCTAAAAGATCAGAAACAAAATGTCATTAAAAATCTAGTAGCGTTTACACTCAAATTGCTTCAGAGTCTTAAAGTTCTTGCTCTATTAAAAGAAGCTAGAGGTGGAAATTGCAGAGGGTGTGTTTCAGATGACCAGAGTTGAATGGCCTCCAATCACTCAGTCAACCAGGCCATCACATCCCCTTGACCTCAGCGAGTAGTTCAGCATAGGACATAGACTTAACCCTCCCAGGGTCCATCCAAGGGCTCTTCCTAGGAGAGCATGAAAAAAACTGTTGCTATTATTTCCTACTGAATTCCCCCGGAAGGTGTAGTCCCAGGAAGTAGCCATCATGGTGAAGTCATGCAGAGTCTATTGAGAAAGGCATCAGCCCAGAGAGAGCAAGCAACAGAGGCGCAACAAGAAACCAGATCCACGGCACTGTTTAATTCTCCCAGTGTACTGTTGATAAATTCCCTGTTTGCTTAAGCCAAGTGGATTGGGCTTTCTATCACCTGCCTGGCTTTTTCTCCTCTAAAAACTCCCTTCCAGTTTTGCTTCCTAGATTATTTCTCTTTCCATTCCTCTTCTTCCTCCACATCAAAATCATCATCATCATCATCAAAGCCAACACTATGTAACACCATCTAATCCTCTCAACAACCCTGTGAAGTGTCACTGTGAGGAAACTGAGGCACAGAAATGTTAAGTGGCTTGCCCAAGGCCACAAAACTTGTAAGAGGCAGAGATAGGATTTGAATCCGATTACTCTTGTCTCAGGTAAGAGCTTTTCAGGCCCTGCAGGCCTAGAACCTCAAATGCACCAAGTGGCAATGGTACAGGATGGCAGTGGGCACAGCACGACAGCAAGGCCCACTGCATGGATTCATTATTTTCCCATCAGGAGGTCCCTACTGTGCCTTGTGCAAATGTCTATTATTGCATAAGCCACAAGTGTATCATATCCACTGTTTGTCAGCTTTTTTTCCCATTATTTGGTGCACAACTTGAAGCCAGGAATATGTCTTAGTTTTTTCTCGTCTGTATCTCCAGAACCTGACACATAGTAGGTCTCAATAAATATCTACTGAACTGAACTGAGTCAGTCTCACACTCAGTATTCCATTTCTCAAGCCCTCTGAGATCCTTTCCCTCTTCAAAGATCAGCTTCTCCATGGCCTCTCCCTGATGTGCCTGGAGATTAAGATGACTCCCTCCCCTGGCATAAGCACCTTACTTCCTCTCTCCCATTTTACCTTCCAAATCAATTTTCCTTCTTGGAAAAACATAAGATCCTCTGTATTCCATGTAACCTTCATTGCACATTACAGCAGCAACACTTAGGGGGTAGTTTATTTTCTCCAAACTACTCTGTGGTAATGAGGGTAAATTACCACCCATAGGGCAGTGGTGTCCCCATCTATGGCCTTAGGGTCCAAACAGCTGAGCTTTATGCACGAGTGATTAACTGATAAAAAATGGTAAGAGCCTCCTCTCAGTTATGCATTTTAAGTTAAAATATAACTCTTTGATAGAGCAGCCAACCAGAGATCTTAAGTAGCATTAATCATGTCCACATTTAAAAATCTGATACATAATTTAAGAATAAGAGGCAAAGAAAGATAAGCACTTAAGTACAATTGGGTATCTTTTCATTAAACCTTAACTCATCCATCAGTGACTCATCTAACCCTAGTCTTCTCCATGGCTGCGGTGGAATCAGAGTCCCTTCTTCAAATCTCCCTGAGCTTCATGCTTACAGGTCTTTACTTACTGTCCTCAGAGTATACCCTCTGCTGGTTCCAATTCTCTCCCAATTCTCCCAGTTCCTTTTCCATTACAGACTGAAGAAACTGTTGGTTCCAGAGCCCAGGAGGTGAGAACTCCAGCACACAACTCCCACAGCATTTCCCTCAATGACCTGGGAGACCAATCTACTCTCCAATTCCAAACTTGAAGTGAACTGCCAAGGGTGGGTAATAGGGGCTGAGGGAGATGGAGAATGGGAACTTCCATCCCCATCATAAGTCAAATTGGAATACAATCTTGAACTCATTTGGTGTTTTTTCTCCAAGACTCCTCCCCATCCCATTTTCCATCACCAAGTTGAAGCTGGAGTCATGTCTGTCTTCTTACTTCTAATAGCCAGTCTACTGATGAAGCCTGTTGCTTCTTCCTTCCCCAGGCCAAGTGCACCTCTCACTCCCTGTCACCTGCTTGTTCCTCTCACCTAGGCCCTTGGGCTGCTCACTGGAGCAGCCTCCTACTTGGCCCCTGCCCAGCTCCTACACGCTCCACTCCATCTGCCCAGCATGTCCTGATTAACTGCACAGAGACCCACTGGGATGGCACCAACCCCTTTACTGAGCATAGTCCAAATGCTGGTTCTATCATCTGAGCAGTGGGGTGTTAGGTATGACATAGGCAGAAAATGAGAGGGAGAGTAAAACCTCCCCTAAATGAATAACTTAGAAAGACATTCACACATGGTGTTTTTGAAGGGAGACTAAAGATCTCTATCCACTAGAATCAACTATAACTGAATTAAAGGCATTCCTAAGGCTCATGAAGAAATGTGCCCCACAAGAGGGATTGGCCCACACCTAGAATATAAAAAGAAGCTTCTCAGAGGCAATTAGGTTGTGGCCCTCCCAGCACTGCCACCCCCTCCCATCTATACCAACATATTGCCCGTTGTCATGATCTATACAAACATATTGTCTGTTCTCAGTGGAGGGGATCAGCCCCCAGGTATCTAGTGACACAATGGGCTGCTCAGTGTGTTCAATGACCACAGGCTGGCCCATGTAGCTCAGATTCCTACTTACCAAAGGCCTTCTGAGGTTGATTTTCTGTCCTTGTGGAGTTTTCTAAGAGATGTGTGGGCAAGAGGGTATCTGCTCCCTTTAGCAGTTCTGCTCCCAGGGTGAGGAACAAATGGGGCCAGGCCCATATGTGAATCTCTGAGAGCCTAGGGTATGAGCCTCTGCCCCTGGAGAGACAAATCTGTCTTCCACATGCTGATGAAAACAAATTTGTTTCATCAAAGTGGTGAAGTGCCTTGGTAAATGTTGCTACATGTCCTGCAAAAACCTAGCTAAATACCCTGCCAGCTGCCCAGAGTTCCTCCTTGGCATTGGAAACCTGAAAAAAAAACATCAGCACAGGCTTTGGAGTGGACAGACCAGGCCCTATTCCCAGTTCTCCTCATACCCCCACTCCAGCAGTGGCCAATGACTCAAGACACCTTCCCAGATGACCCTAGGACCTTAGGAATCCCACAGAGCTTGACCATCAAGAAGGGGCAGCAGGCAGCAGGTACTGGGCATGAGAGAAGTGGGCATGGCCTGTGGGAACTTTCTGGAGTCTTGGACCCTCTTAAGCCCACCTCTGAGAAGTAAAGAGCCACACCAGTTCCAGCCAAGAGCAGTCAGTACTCCTTGAGTGACTCTTTCTTTGTCACATACAATTGCATTCAAAATTTCAAATTTGGAAAAGTTAAACTTCTCAATCATTTTCACCATATCTTCCACATACATCTAGAAAGAGGAAATGACAAAGGAGGTAGACAGAAGCAGACTTCAGCTGCTGGTCCAGCTTTCCCAGCCTCTTGCCCACTGTCCAAGGCTGACCTTCCCTGGGACTCAGGCATCAGGAGAGGAGCATCAGGACAGGGGCAGGCAGCCTCTGCTCACCCCTCACTCTGGCATGGGGCTGCCTTTGGTTCTGCCTTAGCTCAGGGTGACCCCCATTCCTTTCCCATTAACCATGTGCTCAGAGATTCCTTATTTTTAACAAGTCCCAGTGAGAAGTCTCCTCCCACCTTTCTCCAGATAACTTAGCTTCTTAACTTTCCCTTCCTATAAGCATATATTATGTTGAATTTCCCAATATCCAACTGTTTTAACCTTTAAAAATGGCAGTTTCAAATGGTTGAACCTAATACAAGCAAATATGAATAAAGAGTCTTAATTACTAGCTTTTTCATCCAAAAGGTAATGTATGAAACACTCTGTTTTGCATCTTGCTTGTTTGACTTTATTCATCTTGGCAATCTTTCCAGTCAGATCACTGAGAGTTCCCCTTTCTTTCTTTCTTTCTTTCTTTTTTTAAACAGCTGCAGATTTATTTCATCGTGTGGATGTTTCATTTTATTTAACTAATTCTATAATGATAGACATTTGGGCTGTTTCCAATCTTTTGTCATTATAAATAATGCTGCAAAGAATTATCTTGAACATAATTTTGTACAAGTATAAGAATATCTGTAAGATATATTACTAGAAATGAAACATCAGGGTCAATGGGTACATGTATTTGTAAATTTGATAGATATTGCCAAAAGGTCCTCATTAAGAACTGTGCTAACTTACACTCCCACTAGTGATGTATGAGAGCCCCCACATCAGTGATTCCTAACATTTTCCTTTAGATCAGTGTATTTCAATGTGCAGTTTGTGGCTCATTACTGAGACATGAAATCCATTTCATGGGTTGCAATTAGTACTTTTCAATGAAATAAGATAGTTTATAATAGAATCAAAGGAGAACAAAATAGAAAATACCACATTGATTTAAATGTAGAAAGGGTAAGTATTGTTTTGGGAATTTTGTTTCAGATATATAGATATCTATCCAGAAAGCACACACACACACTCTCTCACACACACACATGCACACACACACACACACACACACACACACACACATATGTTTTACTATAGGTCATAGTCAAAAGTTTTTGAAAACCAGTCTTAGATCTTGAACCTTTTTGAGAATCTGAGGAAAACTGTAGAAATTCTTCATGGAACATTCACTGACACACATAGCATCTTAGTTCCCTGACCTCTTGGAGGCCCATTCAGGGACTCCAGGTCTGGGGGATGCACCGGGAGGTGGATGTGAGCCACTCCGGGACAGCCCTGTGGACTGTATTCACTTCCCCTACGGTCAGCCTGGACTGGCAGGAAATGGGTATTGCAAAAACATCTGCTCCACTGAAGAAACAAACCATGCTACCCCCTGACATATTGCCTCCCTCTTTTTCACAGCCATGATGAGATTGTCTCCCACTTGCCACAATATTTTGGTTCTTATGGAAAGCAAGTAGAAAAGGGTTTCAGAAAAGCAAAAGCAGGAAAAGGTTTCAGAGGGATAAAATAATTCATTTCCCTCCTTCAGGTTCACTGATGTCTTTTTACTCTGACTCTGTGGCTTAGTAGAGAAACAGAACTATTAAGAGGAGAGAAAAAGGGAGGGAGGGAGAGAGGGCAAAACAGAACGAGACAGGATTGTCACTCAGTCCTGAGACAAGGTTTAGAAAAGGCCAAGGACAGCAGGAGAGCAGAAGGGGCTTGCAAAGGCAGGAATGTGTGTGCCCAGGTATCCAGACAGAGGGAAGGCAAGCTGCATCTTGAGGGAAGAAAACAGGCCAGCCCCTTTCTGAAGTCAAGACACTTCCAAATGGCCTGGAATGAGACCCCTGGCCTTTGGGAACCTTCTCCTGACACTAGGATGGCTGAGCATGTTTCAGAACCATAAAACGGGATGAAAAGAAAGGAGGTGAATAGAACCCCACACAAAAGCCGTGAACTGCAGTGATGGCTCAGAAGAGAGGCTGGTGGAGCCACATAAAACATACAAAGGCCCCATGCTAGGGAGCAGGGTTGCGGCTGAACCATCGTCTCTGTTGTTCTTAGAGGACAGAGGACAGGATGCGCTACTTTCCTGAGAGCATTTTTCCAATGAGACAGCCATCATCCCGACACCAGCGGGGATGCTGTAGATTTCCCACCCCTCTGTCCCTGAACCCCACCATCACCAGCCTCCCTGATGAAAATTACTGTGCGGCTGTGAAGAGGATGTAGCCAAGTTTCCCACTTTCATTATCTGCTTTAACTCCCCAGGAGCCAGGGCTAGAAAGCAGTCTAGGGCATAGGAAGCTGGACAGAACAGGATGCCAGCACGGCAGGCCTGGCTTTCCTGGGCTCCACTTTATATATGAAACTGGGTACGACGATGCAACATTACCAAGAAAGAAGGAGCCATGCTTCGCAGGCTATACCACCTCTTCTATTTCCAGGCTTTGTGGTGAAAGAGCAAATGAAAAAATGTTGAATTTCTTTCTAAAAACTTGCTCCAAGAGCCCTGAAGTAATAGCTACCATTCCTCCAAACCAAGTATAGTAAAAGACTGTTAAGTCTTTACAAACTTAGCACCAGTATTGATTCTCCTTTTACCTAATTTCTTCCTTCTTTTGTTCCAGTTGGCATTTGCTGCCACTTAAGGGGACTGGGTTTAAAAGAAAGTGCACATGAGGTTTAAAAGAAAGGCACATCTGCCTGCCTTGGCCTCCCAAAGTGCTGGGATTACAGGTGTGAGCTACCACGCCCGGCCAGTTAATCCTATTTCTTAACTTAAACTCTGACTTCTACAAAGATATTTCATTGGCTGTGTACATAAGCAATTGCAGTATGATGCGAAACAGGCCAGTCCAGGCTGGCAGATATACAAGAACAATGGGAAGATGCACCTAACAGGGCCTTGGGGAGCACTGTGGCCAGGGATAGCTTTAAAGAAACGTCTTTATTCCTTCCAGTAATTTACCAGTTAGCTAGGAAACTGCTGTGGCAGAACATAGAGGCAGTGTGCACAGTGTGTGCACAGGCATGGGGGAAGATGAGAGAAGACAGGTAGGAGAACCCAGGTGGCACGAGGCCATGAGTGCCAGGTCAAGGGAACCCAGGATCCACCCCAGCTTCTGTCCAGGAAGCCCTATAGCAAAGCTACACACACAGAGTGGTTTTCAGAAAAGCCATACCACTGAGGATGGCCCCAAATTCCACTGGGCACCAGTGTGGCACACATTCCAGGTGTGGCACACAAGAAGCCCTGTGTGTGACGTACAGTCTTTCTTACACTGGGCCCCACAAGGACAGCCCCTGTTGGCTCCAGGAGGAGGAACAGTAGGGTCATCAACTGTGCTGTGGGGTTGGAGGACACAGCAAAAGGGATGTCTTGTTTCTAGGGCCCAAGACCAGCCTTCAGATTCTTGATCCCCAAACACCAACGGCCACAGCAATGCATCCAGCCAGATCCTCTGAGCCACACGGCGACCAAGGCTGGAGCTTCCACCCCTGGGCAGTATTGGCTGCTGCGTGTTAGGAGCACTTTAATTAGTGTTTTATTTTAATTGACGATATATTTTAATTAGTATTTTGATTTAATTAAAGTTTTACTCTAATTGAATATTTTTCTTTTTTTTTTTTTTGAGCTTACAAGATTTGAACAAAATGAGGAATAATAGCTTGTTCAGAAAAATAAATCCATGACCAAGCAGGTTTGTACCCTCAGAGAAAGAACTGTGGTTAAGTCATATGAAAGTCTGTTTTAGGGCTCCATGAAGACAAACTAAGGACACCCATGCACCCATGGAGTACGCTAACCTCTTTGGACCCAACTCAAACTGCTCTTCCTCTCTCCCTGTCCCTCTCCATCATCCCCCACCAGCCGCAAACCTGCACGAACTGTTCCTGCCTCCAAAGAGCTGCCCAGCAAGCCAGGTGCTTCTCCCAGCCCTGAGCCCAGCGCTAGATACCCAGGAGGCTTTGCCCATGGGCCTCTCCATCCCCCTTCCCTCACCTATGATGCTTGGGAAGATCTGGGGATCTGAGAGCTGAGCACAGGGGCACAGGAAGGCCAAGATCAATGTTCTCGGGAATCCCTGTGCAGCAAAGCCCCACCCTAAGGCCTTCATGGGAGGCTGCTAAGTTCATGTGTTTCAGGGCTCCTCTTCACCCCTCCAAAATGAATACCCAAGCTCAGCTGTGGGCAGAAGCTTGAGGGCCATTTAACACACAAGCTATTCTTTTTTTTTTTTTAATTTAAATTTTATTTTATTCTAAGTTCCAGGATACATGTGAAGGACATGCAGGTTTGTTACATAGGTCAACATATGCCATGGTGGTTTGCTGCACCTATCAACCCATCACCTAGTTATTAAGTCCTGCATGCATTAGTTACTTATCCTGATGCTCTCCCTCCCTTGACCCCAAACAAGCTATTCTTTTAGCCTAACAGTACTAAACACATTTTCCCACCTCTGTGGGGTCTGACTTCTCCTCCTGTTTCCTTACCTTCCCTCTCACTCCCTCACACTCTCCCCCACATCCCTTCCCTAACTCTTTCACACACTTTTTCCTCAGCTTAATTTTCTTTTCTGGAAGCTGGCATGACTTTCCTTATTCTGAAATCCGTCTGCCTCCTCTAGCTGGTACTGCAAATTCTCTAAGTCTGGTTGCTGAAAGTCTCAAGTCTACACTTGGAGGCTCACTGCCTCCCTATCCATTCACATTCCCTCTTCATCCCCCAAAATGTGGAGTCCATACCATTGTGCCAGGAAACAGGCCTGCCAAGGTTGTCTCCTGGCCGTTGCTCTCTCCATCCCTGGTTGTCTTGGCCACATCTGATATAATGTACTCAGCTGCTTTCTGCTTAAATGTCCTGGCCCTTGACAACTCTTGAATGGCATTATCATCTTTCTACTTGACATCTCTTCATTTTTCCTGCCCCCCAACACTAATGTCACTCTGTACATATGTGCCTATGCCCTGCCGCATTCCTCACCACACTCATGCCCTTAGCACTATGATTCCAACATCTGTAGACCTAGCCCTGCCCTCTAACTGGCATTCCAGTGCACCAGTTTCCTCCTAGGGCCCTGTTCTTCCACTCACTGCATCTTCCATATCCAGGCAATTACTAAGTGCTTCTTAGAGAAACACACATAGTAAAACAAAACATGCAGCAAACACATGCAAATGAAACAGTGAACCCTGTAGTACTAGTTTCATCTATTAAATCTGGGGATGAGCCAGGGTCTACCGGGTGTTGCAATGACTCATGAGATGCTCTAATGTCAGTCACAGGACAGCGTCGAGAAATCTTTTTTTTTTTTTTTTTTTTGTTGAGACAGAGTCTCACTCTGTTACCTGGCCAGGCTGGAGTGTGGTTGCACAATCTCGGCTCACTGCAACCTCCGCCTATTAGGTTCAAGCGATTCTCCTGCCTCAGCCTCCCAAGTAGCTGGGACTACAGGCGCCTGCCACCATGCCTGGCTAATTTTTGTCTATTTAGTAGAGGCGGAGTTTCACCGTGTTAGCCAGGATGGTCTTGATCTCCTGACCTCGTGATCTGCCCGTCTCGGCCTCCCAAAGTGCTGGGATTACAGGCGTGAGCCATCGCACCCGGCCGAGAAATCTTTTTTTAAAGTGTAAAGTGGAGTTGCTTCTTATGCCAGTGTTAGGGTGGAAGGTGCATATAGTCAAAACTGCCCTTGAAAATCCCTAAGGAGGGCACTGTGCTGGAGACAATGTGTTGTCTTTCCATGTCTTCAACCAGCCTAGGAACAGATGGCCCCTTTCTTTGGCTAGGTACCAGATGAAGCAGTTGGTCTACACTTAGGTGCCAGAGAACACTAAAACCACACATCTTTAACACAACAGTCCTTAACACTGAGTGTGGTGGAGATGCTCCCAGAACAGGAGACTGGCTGAGGGGTCAGTTGATCCCTGTGCCCCTTTCCCAGAGTGTGTGTGTGTGTGTGTGTGTGTCTGTGTGTGTGTGTGTCCCTCCCTTCTCTTTTATTACAGCTGAATATGACACAGCTCTGCACTTTCAACAGCTAAAAAGTGTTCAAAAAATAAACAATCTTCAGTGTTTATCAAAAGAAAAAGCCATATGAAAAAAGATGAAATACATAATATATTTATTTCCAGTTTCACAAAACTGGGGAATAGTTAAATATTATACAGCCACTTGATGGGCTGTTACAAAGACATCAAAAAATGAAAATTATAGAGGTTATGTAAAGCAAAGAAAAGATTAACAACAAAATGATGAAGAGAATAAAAGCAAGATACCAAATTATGATTGCATCCATATAAATTTGTATGTGCATAGAAATTTATACAATTTATGGAAGAGGAGTCAAAAAATGAATTTAGCGATTTTCTGATCAAAATCATTAACCTAAAAAGGGCAAACAAAAATAACTGCTTGTTAATTGGACGAATGATTGCTCTTGGGTAGGAGAAATTAAAAGTCCTAATGGGGCAGCGGGCAGGCTCCATGAGGACAGAAGCCAGGGTCCTGAAGCTCAGAGGGAAGATGCTACAAAGCCCTGTGACTAGCCACTGTAGGTTCCAGCAGAAGGCTCAATGGGGTCTCAGCCAGGGGGTGGGGACACAGGTTTCATAGAGCAACACCCTGGGATGAACCCTCTAGAGATCCCAAGTCTGAGACCACTGGACCCAGATCAGGACCCAGATCTGCTAAACATCTTGGCCAGAATGGCCTTGAACAAGCTAGAAATCTCCTTCTGCTCCCAAGTTAACATCCAGCAGGATGGCTGTGGGGGTGAGGGCTGCTGCCCAAGGTAAGTTTCCCTTAATCCTCCTGATTAACTCCCCCTGAGACCACGTTTGCAAGGAACTCTTCTCTGCTGGTTGGTCACCATCAAACAATGAGATTGAAGGAGGTGCAACTAAAGAGACAAGGAGCAGAGAAAATATCATACTGCATGTCTCTGTGTCAGAATCTAAACCAGTTAACTGAGAGATCCTGATGAGAAGGACTCAAGAAACCAGGGAGAAGTCCAAGGTGTTTTTCCACCTCTCGGAAGTAGACAGGAAAAAGAAAAAGCCCTATAAACTGGAGAATAAATCTCCCTTAATTCCTGCTTCCCTTGGTCCCACTATCTCAGCTCACTTCAGTCACCGTGAGGGCAGGGTGGCTGTGATATAAGCAGTTTTCCCCATATGTGGTGGTGTGGCAGAATCAGCTGAAGCCCCACCCCAGGGAATCTCACTCACCCAGTGGGAAGAGGCCCAGTATCTTCAGCAAGTGCCCCTGCGGGACTCTGCCAAGGCAGGCTGGGCTCTGGGGACCCACTGTGGGGCTGTCCTGGCTGGAAAGTCTGGCCAGCTTGCCTTGGTTCCAGCTCTGTCATTGACTCTGTGGTCATTTCCCTCCCTGCTCCACCTTAGTGTCCTCAACAGCAGGATAAGTGGATTTGACCAGCTCCAAGGGGTCTATCATTCCGTACTGTTATTTCTAGCAGCCTTTCCAGAGCAGAGATGCTTTCCTGTGGCCCCTTCTGGAGGTGATTTGGCACTCAGGTTACATAAGCTCCAGGCTCCTTAATTTACGTTGGGGCTGCTCTGTGGGCTGCTGATGGAAACAGATTTTAAATCATCCCTTGCCATGCTGACTGCAAACACACCATCACTTCCCTGCCTAACATGCCAGCCATCAATGAGACCCCATATTTAACAGATGTTCGGCAGTAATTACCTGGACATCAGATACATTCTCCCTGTTTACTCAGCTATGGCAGACCCACACGCCCTCCCACGTGCCGCTGCCAGTGCTCACAGACACACATACAAAGCATCGGCATCAAGTCTTACCACATAGGGGACAAAATGAGCATTTAGAATGGTAACAGAATAGGCTTCTGGGGCCACAAGCAAGAAGTGCATATCACCCAAACCTACAGGAGCATTCTGGAGATAACAGTGATGATGATGATGATGATGATGATGATGATGGAAAAATAAAACTTGCCATTGAGAGCAAGAGAAAGAGTCCTCAGCCTGAAGGAGTTCTTAAATCTTAGGTGGAGAGTATCACAAGCTAAGACCTCCTGGAGGGCTTCCAGGAAGCCTGCTAAGGTGGTGCCACGCTTCATGAAACCACCCCGACCAGGTCAGACCCACAGCTTGTGGTAACAGGGGGGTTGACTCATGCTAACAACATTCACAAAGACTTATGTGTAAACCAAGATGCCAATGTGTTGCTTGTGAATGAAATTAGTACTTATCCAGGTAGCCAGAATACCTACTTAGATTCACTAGCACATCCCTCTCCCTGTAGAGCACCTGCATGGAGGTTCACATTATCCAACAGAGAGGAGGGGAATAAAGGATAAAATTTAAAGATTTAGTGGCCCAGGCTCCAGTGGGCTGTGCCTTCATCTGCACCCTTGGAATGTACTTGGTGTCACTCGGGACAGGTGCCTGGGGTGAGCACTGCCTCCCAGAATGGTCCTGGGGTGGATGCAGTCTTTGTTTCTATTCCCATGAATAACCACCCTCACCCCCAATCAACCACAGTACCCACCAGGCCCTACTTCCCTTACCCTGCTCAGAGGCACATGCCAAACTGAAATCTGCACAGGAGGAGCTATTGAGTGGACTGGAGTGGGCATGGACCTCAGGGCTGACATCCACAGCCCGTCAGTGGCCCATACGCGTCCTGGTGAAAAAATGAATCAATCACAGTAACCAGACTGCCTGTATCGAAAGTAGGAACCAAGACCTGCAAGTGCGAGGCAGCTAGCAGGAGAAGCCCAGGCTCAGGGAAGACACAAGACAGAACTGGGACAAGCAGAGAAGAGGAAGGAGCTCAGATGAAGGAAAATATACTGAGAGGAGTACAGATACCAGTGGGAAGCAGACAGGGGCTGAGCACAAGGAAATTCCAAGGTGCACGCTGGCTGTGGGGTCAGCACTTGGCCTCCCAGGAGCCCGCCCTAGTTGAGCTCTCCACCTCCCTGCCCTCCAAGGCTGGCTCACTTGGCTTCCCCTGGTTTTCTGGCATCAGGCCCTTTCCACGACACCCCACCCCAGTCGCCTGAGAAGGTCTCAATTCCCACAACAAAAAGAACCTGCCTAAACACTGCCTCTGGAAGGATACATTCCTTCTTTAGATGTGTTTTATGCAATACAGATTCACACAGTTCAGTGAGATGTGCAAACAGCACACCTTCCTTCTTTTTCTTTTTTACAACCTTCCTCCTTGTCTAAAACAGTGCTGTCCAATAGAAATATAATGCAAATCACATAGGTGATTTAAAATTTTTTAGTCACCACATCAATAAAAGTAAAAACAGGTGAAATTAATTTTAATGATTTAGGTTACTTATTCCATTATGTCCAAAGTGTTACCACTTAAAGATGTAATTAGACTAAAAATTGCCAAGACATTTCTTGTTTTTTTCATACTAAGTCTTCAGAAGCAAGGGTGCATTTTACATTGACAGCACCTCTCAGTTGGGACTAGCCACATTTCAGCTGCTTGGCAGCCACATGTGGCTGGTGGCTACCATATTGAGTAAAATAGTTCTACAATTTGATTTCTTGTTCATCAGCCTCCAGCTCTATTGATGGCAGGCAGAAATATACAGTAAAGTTTTAAAAAATTTCATTCCTTCCCATGAAAAAGAATCTCTTTGCAGATGCACTCAGGATCATTTGCACTCTCTTCTACAACCTCAAGGAGTGGGGTGCAGGAAAGCCTAGCTATCCTCATGGTGGGGAACACGAGACGTGGCTGTCAGCTCCTGCCCCCACCCACGCTGAGGGGAGGCTGGGTTGCCTAGTTCATTGGGCCATGGGGTGCCTATACACTGCCACCTTGCTCCCCATGAAGTCCCTTTCCAGGCCTGGTCCTGTCTGCTGGTGTTCTCCACACACCCATGCCCATAAACCTGTCTAGACGTCTCAAAGCCCATGACACCTCACAACCTTTCCCAACCCCAAGGTGGGGTGCTGGGACACTAGCACTCAGTTCCAACCTTGCCTTCCTCTACTGCTTTCCACCTTTTTTTAGGAACCAGAAGGGCTTCCTTATTTGTATTCTTGTGTGAGCCCTGGAGCCTCGTGGATTAAGGGTGCTATCTATAAGTCAGGACATCTGACTTGGGATCCTGACTCCACCCTTTAGTAGCTACATGACCTTGAATAAGTTATCTGACTCCTCTCTTCCTCCATGTGATCATCGGTAAAATGGGTATAATATTGCCATCCCATAGGGTTGCTTGTGGATTAAATGATGAAAAAGCATAAAACACTCAGTTGAGTGCCAGGCACCATATGAGGGCTCAATACCATGAGTTATTGCAGTGCAACAGAAGCTGCTCTAGGTCCTAGCTTTCTTTTTCCCTGTTCTGGGGTATATTTCCTCCCCCATTCCTATGGCATCATTGGTGGAAGGACTATGGGAAGGAAAACAGCCTACAGATATTGAAAAAAAATGTATCAGAAGGAATTTCTAAGATATTATCCCCATAATAGTTACTACTCAATCAGGTTATGGCTCAGTCTGCACCAGGAGCCATCTTGCTGCTTTGAGGTGACTTCTGATAACTCTGTGCAGATGAGTGGTGGGTATCAGAGGGTGCATGCTTCTGCATCTTTATCACCATGTAGTTATCCCAAGGCTCTGTCTGCAGGTCCAGCAGTTGAGTTTCTTCCTGTGTGGCTGTGCAATCCAATGGACACCTTTGAACTTCTCTCCAGTGTGTCTGAAACCCCCTCAAGGACCAGAGGCAGCCCATGCAGGGCAGCTCCATCACCCCAGTCCAAAGCCTCTGGCCTCTGGGGAGCCTCTCCAGACTCTTCTCTAGGTTTTTGCTGCAGCTTTTTCCTCCATCTGGGTTTCAAAGCCTGCCTGGAAGTCTCTGTCTTAAATCTTACATTTTATATTTATAACCCATTCTATTTTAGAAGATTTAAGGTGGCTTACAAGGATTATGTAAAATACTGAAAGATATATAAGCAAACAGGTAAAATATATATGTATTACTAAAGTTTTAAAGAGTTGCTAAACACCACAGATAATAAGGTCAAATTTCTGACTATTGTGAATGCGCATGTGTATATATGTATGTGCACACATATGTGTGTTGTGCATTCATGTATAGGAGAGACAGGTAAGCTGAACAAAAAATTTAACAGATTGTCCCAAGGAGTGGGCAGGGGATTATAATTCACTTTATTTTTTTTCTTTATACTTTTCTATATTTTCTTAACTTTTTATAGAGAATCTATATTTGTTTTACAATACGAAAAAAGGCAACAAAAATTCTCTAAAGAAAAATAGGTGAAAAGAGAAAGCCAAACCAAGAGTAAAGACATAAATTGAAGCCCATGATGAGGCTAAAACAACTCAATTTCTATGGCCAAGCCATGCATTTGGAGCTCAATTTTATAGCAGTCAATGGATGAGGAAAACCTGATCAGTTACATGGGTCACGGGGTCCACGGGACATACAAAGTGATTACTCAGAGAAGCCTGTCTGTCCCTGATATGGAAGCATGAGGCAAACACTTCCCATGGGGCCCTACGGAGAGGACACTCTGTGATGCAATGAATGCTGTCAGTGACACCCTCACAGTAAACACCACCGAGTTTCACAGGCTGTTCTAAAGCTCTGCAGTGAGGGCTGACGGCATCTCACCAAAATGCGGTGCAATAAAAGCAAATCCTTGAAGAGTGGAAACCATGCAGCCAGGTTCATGGTGGGTCTGACTTAATCTAGAGGGAGAGTTTAGAGGATTAAGACCAGGACACAGATCATCTCCTCCTCCCAAAAGGCTCCTTTCAGGCTTGGCTCAGCCCCTAAATCATCAAGCAGAATCCTATTCCTCCACTCACAAGAGGCTGCAGTCAAACCAACTTAGACAGACATTTGTTCAGTCCACACATATTCATGGAGCACCTACTGTGAGCCAGGCCCTGTACTTTCCTATCGCACAATTACTCCCAGTAATCCCAGACCCGTCATATGCCTGGAGCTTCAACCTAGCTCAGCCCAGCATCACCTCAGGGCTTGCAGCAAGGACAACACCATATTTTGGCATGGGAGCCTTGAATGAATCTCCAGGGCAGGAGAAGAACATGTGTGCCTGCTCACACACCAAAAATGTTCACTTCTGGTATTGGGTGGTTGCAGCAAAGGATTTGGAGGCTTAAGTATGGGCTCCCAGGAAGGACTCCATGACGGATGGGCTCTCGGTCTTGGATGAGGACAATGCACTGCAGGAGATGTGAAGTTGCTCCTATATGGAACCCCTGTCTCTGTTTTCCATCCCTGCTTTGGCCCTGGGCAGGGAAGACCAAAGCCTTCTCTTCCTCCCCAAAGCCTTCTCTTTTCTCCATCCATACAGGAAGGGGTCTATGGTGCGTCTGCAGGCAGGTTCACCATCTGTATAACTGTGGCTACCACCTTCCATCTTGAACTCAGACACAGACCTCTCCTCCGAGCTCCAGATCCATATATCCAATCTCCTTCTCAACAGTCCCTTGCAAGTCTCAGCCATTTCAAAGTCAACCCAAAGTGGTAATCTTCAAATCTTTCCCATTTCAACAAGTGACACCACCATCCACTAACTGTAAAAGTCAGAAACCTGGATGTCATCTTTAGTAACTCTCTCTCTCCTTCTTGCAGCCAACCTATCACTAAAATCTGTGTGTTTTATCCCCAAAACATGTCTGCCACTTCTCTCCACTTCCAGCTCCACTGTGAGAGGCTGCTCACACCACCCCCTACATGCCCTGAAGAGTCTCCAGGGGCACCCACAGCCTCCTCTGGCTTTCTCTGGGTGACCCAGGGAGGGCTAGGCCCTGTGAGCCACACCGGGGCAGCAGCACTCACCAGCTCACAAGTGCTTCCCTCTTCTGCCTTTGCTGACAACAGTGCCCCAGGTAAGCTTTCACCTTTCCCTTTGTCTCCCCTTTTCTTTCCACTTCTCTCAATTCTTCTTTCATTTTCTATTCTACTTCTTTCTCTTCCACTTCTGAGCTTTGTCTATTTCTGTTCTCTTTCTTTCTCTCCCTCCCGACTCCAGCTCCACTTGCTTCCTCTTCTTCAGATGTGACAGTCATAGAAAGTCAGAGTTGGTAGTGACCCCACCTGCCCTCTGACAGTATGGAAGGAGACTGTGAGGCTCAGAGAGGGAAAGCAACTCACCCACATTCTCACAGCAGTGGGCAGCACGGTCAGCCCTAGGGCTCAGATACCCCAACCTGGTCCAGCACTCTTCTCCACTTATACCTCACTGTTTTGCTGCTTTTTCTTGTCCCCTGTCCCTTATCCCACGACAGTGGCCTGGTGCTGAAGACAGGCCTAGTCATTCTTTGCACAATACCAGTCGATAATTAGGGTGCATAAGTATGTATGTATCTTTCTCTCTTTCACACACACATGCACAGACAAACACACACACATACCCCACATTTACTGCACAGATACGGACACCTGCACCCAAAGTGTCATAGGAATGTGACTTTACCCTCTCCAAATGTTCCTTTTGTGCGTTCTCAGGCCTTCCATTCTCCTTCTGATGAGGCTGATGTATTTTGTTGCAGTTGGATGCACCTACAAAAATCCTCTTCAAAATCCCATCACTTCACCACCAAGGAATTACTAAAATACCATGAAGAAGGTGCTCAAAGGCAATATGGAGCAGAGGGAGGAATAAGTGCCTGACCCTCTGCCCTTCTCTCCTGCAGCCCCATATGGTCTTGGCACAAGAGGGCTACAGAAATCCAATAACATCTTCGGAACCCGTCCAGATTTGACAGAGCCATCTGTGAAAAGCTGCTTGCCAGGGTGGGAGTGGCAGGGTGTGCTGTGGCTATAGATTTAGGGTCAAGGCAGACTGCCAGAGGGGTGGGGCAACCAAAAGGAGGGGACATTGAGGCAGACAGTGGTGAGGGGTGGGGGCATGTGGATGGAACCAGATGGCCATGGACTCTCCTGTTGTGACCACTTAAAACAGGTAGAAATACGCCCTCGAGGTGGGTAAAGTGCACAGCCGACTGCCAGGAGGGACATGGGGCACATAATCTGAACTTAAACCCTTGTAGCCCTGGGATTCTACTGAAAATCCACCCTTGGAAAGAGTTTCAAAACAGACATTCAGCAAAGAAGGATGCATTAAGATCTCAGGTTCATCCTAAGGTCCATGGAAGCACACCAGGCCTCCAGGGCCTGGGAAAAGACAATAGCAGAGCTCTGAGCATGGACAAGCTACAATACAGTAAGAAGATAACAATATTTTTCCAGGCTATCATGATTTTGCACCATTTTATGGTTTTCAGCCAACATAACTCATTAAATGTGTAACAAAGA
This sequence comes from Pongo abelii, assembly GCF_028885655.2. Taxonomy (NCBI): domain Eukaryota; kingdom Metazoa; phylum Chordata; class Mammalia; order Primates; family Hominidae; genus Pongo; species Pongo abelii. Next base: position 144,351,208 of record NC_085928.1, on the reverse strand, counting down.
GGATTTAATAGCTATACCTTCTTTTATAAGACTTAACATGTGAACAAAACTCAAAGACAGGAAAAAAGTCTCCTTTGTCAGGCAGTGAAAAATGGCCACAGTGTCCACAGGTCAGGGCACCCAAGGCAAGTGAGCATGGTTTTGCCCCCATGAGGGACTGGCAGTAGCCCAAGGAACAAGACTGCAGAGGCCAAGACAGCCCAGGTGTTCCTCCCATGCGAACAAATGCATACAAAATCCAAAGTGTATATGGGTGGCTACAGAAAGAACGGAAGCTGCAAGAGGAGTTGCAGGGGAAGGAGGGAGGGAGGGAGGAAAACCCAGGGGAGCAAAGGGGAAGTGGGGGACAAAGCAGAGGGGGAAGTGCAAAGAGGAGAGGGGAGATAGGGATCCGGGTCAAAGGGCACTGGGGATCAGGGAGGAAAGGCTGCAAGGATTTGACAGTAAGACCCCAAAGGAGGCCTGGAAATGAGTTTCTCCAGAGACCTAGTCACTTTTGGAAACCTGTCCCTGAGAAGCTTGCATTACATAAAGGAGGCAGGTGTGCCCTGCTGGGCTCTGCCTTTCTGCAGCCTGAATTCCTCCCTCCAGACAAGGCCTGCTGGCCCTGAGAACCCCAGCCTTTCTTTCCCTTCGCTGGACCCAGCCAGACACTGGAGGGACACAGGACCAGCACCTTTCCTTTCAAACACACTCAGATCTTCAGTCCAGGAGGAAAGAAGGCAATGGTCCAACCAGGAAGAGGAGAAAAAGGCCTTTCCTGGTCCAGGCCCTGGCCAAGGCCCATCCTTCCATTGTGATGCAATTTCCCTTCCAGCTGCATCTGCTGCCCCCATGGGGAAGCAGATGAACGCCCTCCTGGCTCTGCACCAACAGGCTAGAAGGATCTGTTCCAGCTGACCCTGCTCCTGGGGACACTGTCTGCACCTCCCTCATGCCCTCAGAGTAGCCACAAGAGCTCCCAGAGTATGGAGAGTGAAGCAGGTAATGACAGGGAATGAAGAATCACAGCCAGCGTGGGAGCAGGCAATGCCGGCCGCTCCTCCTTGCTCAGGCACACATTTCCAAAGCCTTCTGGGGCTGGCATGAACTGCCCGCACCAAGACTCCTAAGTTAGCCCCCAGACTCACCCACAGCCCCTTCTCACCACATGCCTGAGACACAGGCCTCTTCCTGCCCCACATTTCCCCATCCTCTGCCCCACCGCACGGTGAACAGTCAGTGAGGTCAAGTCCTCCATCCCTGTGGGCCTTGAAGCCCCATTTCCCTCAGGCCGGGAGAAAATTCCCAGGGGGCAAGGTTGGAAACATCCCTCTTTCTCAGAGAAGCTCTCACCCAGCCAGAGGTCAGGCGTGGAGAAGCGCCAGCAGACTAGCTCATCCCACAGTACAGAGAAGAACTGAGGCCACCTCTCCTCTCTCTCCGGGGAGCTCCTACTGCTTTGATGTGGAACAGATATGACAATGGCAATAACTGGTGGGGAAGAAGCTTTAAAGCTGCTGTTTTAAATGACAGCCATTGTTCCTTGGCAATTTTATGATCAAGGAAAAGAAAGAGGCCTTTTAAGAAAGGAATGTAGCACATTTAAGGAGCCCTAGAGGATTGGAGAAGGTAGAAGAATGAAGCGGCTCCAATGATGAGGCAGCTCTGCTCATCTGCAGCCCTGTCTTCCCTGGAGCCCCAGTACACAGCCCCTCAGAAGCAGTTGAGAAACTCCTGGAAGAGGAACCCCAAAAGGTCAAGGCCACTTGCTGCTGGTGACCCTCAAAGCTAGACCCAACAGACATAACATGGGCAGGTGGTGGTCCTCTTCCCAGGGTGGTGGTCCTTTTTCCCACAATAAGAGGCTTCTTGGAGCAGAGAGTTAAAGGAGGCATATCCCCCTAGCCCAGCCAAGCGAAGGCAGATGTGTAGGGAAAAGCAATTAAGCCAGATGGTAAGAATGGGCTAATAGACCCCTACCCACAGGTCTTTCTGGGGTGGCCCAGCCTGGAGTGCATCTCAAGAGGCAGCCGTGCGAGGGCTGGTACCACTGTCTAGCTGGCATGAATGATTTCTGATCCAGGGGCAGAACCCATGCTAGGGACAGACCCATGATCTCCTAGCTCTGCCCCCGGGCGCTTGCTGCATTTTCATGTGCCACTACCCCCTCCAGAGCTGGCAATAGAGATCCCCATCTCCAACTACAGGCTCCACGTGCCAGTCCACCTCCATCTCAACTGCAAATGCTCGTAAGCCAAACACCCTCTTCCCAGGGCCAGATGCCCTCCAAATTTCCCATTTCTGACTCTGATCCTCTACCTTCCAGGGCGCTCATCTTCCTCTCTACTTGATGAGATTCTGTTTCCCCTGAAAAGCCAAAAGGACTCTTCTCCATGAAGTCCTCTTGGCTTTGCTCTTAGTAGTCTCTCCTCACTCTAAATTAGTGGTTCTCAAAGTGTGGTCTCCAAACCAGCATCATCAACATCACCAGGGAACTTTTTCAGAATGCAGTTCTTTAGGCCCCATTCAAAAGCTACTCAGTTGGAAACTCAAGGTAGGGGAGCAACAATCTGTTTCAACAAGCCCTCTACATAATTCTGATGCTGAAGTCTGAGAACCACTGGTTAAGGGCCATGGAACTCCATGACCAGTGTGTGTGCTGATGCTGCTGGCCCGAGCACCACACTTTGAGAACCACTGCCCTAAACCTCTGGAGCACTTCTGTCCCTCCTGTTCATTTGAAACTCAGGCTCCTGCCTTGTGCATAGGTGTGATCTTCACAGGACAAGGCTGAGTCTTGCCTGCCTTTTGGCATCTCCACACTACCCTGCAGATAGATACTCAAAATACAGCTCTTATATTGGATTGAAAAATAGAGGCCCCTGACCTTTGGGCATGGTTCTACCACTGAAGAGACAACCTCAAGCCACCAAAAGCCTTTTGCTTTCTCAATAAAGAGCATACAAGATTTAGTGGGCTGCATGTCACGAAGAAGCTTGATGGCAGGAAAACCCTCCCCCTACCAGATCCCCTCCCTGAGTGGCTGGGGCCTTGAGGTTTGGGCTGGAGACTGCCTGCCAACTACAGCAGAGAGAAAGCGTGACAGCCTGCAAAGGCTCCCGCAAAGTCTCTAGCACCATTATCACACCAGCACCATAATGGCAAGAAAAAGTTATTTCCATTTTAAATTGTCAATATTAATCTAATGCTTGCGATGAATGAAGTAGTGATGATAAATGGGGTGTTTTAATAAATATGAAAGCTCCAGCAGCCTCAGAGAAAACCTCCTTTGACTTAAAGTTATCATCTTGATTATAATTTCCATTTTATTATCCTAATCAGCAATCTTTGTTCAATGTGCTGCAATTTCTATTTTCTCCACTTAGAGAGATAATTAACAACACTATAAACATATTAAAAGTAAAATGTTTATTAAAATTGCTCCGTTATCCATATTTAACTTACTTTTTAGCAATGTTTCATGGAGACACACCCTTGCCTCCAGGAAGACTTCTCAGAACCAACCTCTCTGGATAACCCCTTCTTATTCCCAGGGTCTCCAGGGAGCAGACAACCCCTGGTCCCAGTCACACATTCCTGTGTTCAACAGCCCCGCAGTTTAATCCAGTTTCATTTCATTTCATTCAATCTGAAATCTCTTTATGCAGAGCATAAGAGACTCATTAGTCTCCATTATGAATGTGGGCTAGGGTGGAGATGAGACATAGATGGGAAACTGAGGCATCAGAAAATACAAAAATGCCCCCAAATTAGTCAACTTTGCATCTCTCTGGAATGCAAAGTTTCGTTAATTAAAGGTTCCTAATGAACAAATAGCCATTAAGCACCAAGTATATGCAAGGCTCAGTGGGTAGAAACCACAGCACCACACAATCTAAATGCTGTCTCCAGGCAGGGTTTCAGGGCACAGGATATCTTCAGCCACAATGGGAAAATTGTTTAGGTCTAATTTTTAAAAACACAACACTTATCCTTATCCAAACATGGAATCTGACTCCCCATATGCGATTTCTGCTCTGGAAAATATGGAACACTGAAGCCAGATGGAAATAGCTCCCTCGGGTGACCCTGTGATACTCCCAAGGGTGCACCCTGGCCAAGGCCTTCTGGTTCCCATTTCCTGCCTTCTTCTTGTCCTCATCTCGGGGCAGACCAACAGACCCAGTCACCACCTTACTGTGTTCTTCAAACAAGGCTGATTAGGAATCAGCAATTGTCTTCCCTGCAGCCACCAGAAGGTCTGTTGTGTGTGGCTGTCACTCCCACAGAGGATTTTGGTTTAAAAGCACTTAGACACAGCATCTCACTTAATCCTCTCCATGGACTCATAAAGTAGGTGGAGTGTCCACATTTTACAGAAGAGTAAACTGAGGCTCAGTGAGCTTAAATATCCTGTGCCAAACACACAACTAATAGGCTGGTGGCTATCCGAGTCCCAGTTGTCTTCCTGGGGCTCCCTGCTTTAGCACACGCCTCCAGCCTCAGGGTGAGTGGCTACATCTGAAGCCAGAGGTAGAGCCCAGCCTTGCCCTGCTGCTGTCCAAGTCCTGGGCTCCTATGAACAGCCTCTCTTTGTGGTTTTTTTTTTTTTTCCATGATGTGTGTGTGTTTTAACCTGAGTCACCTCCGGGTATCCTGGAGCCTTCCACAGGGAAGGCCACGTTCTGTTAATCAGCGTGAAATGGCGCATACCCTCTGACCCCTCAGAAAGGAATGCATACCAGAGTTGACGACACTTAGGGAAATGGAGGAAACAGCAATCCACAGAGGCCCGGGGTAAGGGCTATTAATCTCCCGCCACCGAAGGAAATGAAATCATTATGTCTGCAGCTACAGAATCCAAAGGAACAAATTTCCTGCCAGGATAATAAATGGATTCTTTTGTTTTTGCCTTGACTCCCATCACATGACCCTCCCGGCCCATTCCTTATCCAGGTGACTTCGCTGGGTAAATACCCAGAGGTTTCCGTTTCAACCTCAATGATGGACCAGAGTCCATCCCACCTGAGCGTCCCACCAGAGCACTCAGCCTGCCTGCTCTGCCCTGCCCCCATGCCTTTCCTTTCCAAAACACCTCCTGCAAAGGTGAGCAAGGCTTCCATCCCCTCTGCAAAGACTTTCATGAAGAGGACCATTCCCCCACCCTCAGGCAGGAGCAGATTTTGAAGCAACTCCATGGAGAAGAAGGGGGAAAAGCCATTTTACCACCGAACAGGCATCACAGAAGATGTACTTTGGAAACAATAATGAATAGTAAATATGGGCTATAAAGTTCCCAGGGCAAGCAAAGGAGCACCCATGCGACGCTCTTGCTGATGTGCGTGGAGGGAATAATGCAAGGCTTGGAAGATATCGCAAAGGCAGCATTATGGGCAACCTGGGCTACACTGGGCTGCACTAACATTCCTCCAAATGGGGCCTCGGAGCCCTGCCCTGGCAGATCGCAATGTGCAAGCAATGAACCACTTCATAATGGGCTTCTGTTCGGCCACAACACCGAGCACTCAACTTCTAAAATGGGTCTGTATTTGCAAAGAAAAATTGCTGCTGGCTGAACACACAGCAAGGAGCCCTGGTGCCTGGTGAACAGACACAGAGAAAACCTGTGTACTGTTCCTCACTCTCCTGTCCCCTGGGCCTCCAAGGAGAGGCAGTGCCTGAAGGATGCAACACCATACTGATCAGAGGAGATGCAACTCCCAAGCACAGGCTGGCAGCCCCACTTCCCCAAAGGTGTGACCACATCCGAAGACCCTCTGCAGGCGTGAAAAGAAATGATCATGAGATCTCTTTGATATGGGCACAAAAAACCTCCACCTCCCAGCACGTGTCTGGGTGTGTAAGCAGAGGGGCTAGAGGGGTATTGTGTGGGTAGTTCCAGTTCCCTAAGATAGGACAGGGTGCATCCTCTGTGGAAAATAGAAGGAGAACTTGTTAGATGCTCCTCAACTCCACAGAAATACTGTGACATGCGAGTGCTTTGGGGCAAAATAGTGGGTAAAATGATAGTGGCAGGAAAAATAAAATTATACCTCCTAGAGAGGCAATGTGAGCATGTATATGACTGTTACTGCCTAAGGTCTGCTGGGATATCTCCTCACACAAGAATTCTGTGGGACGCAGAATGTGGCTGGGTGGTCTGGTCTCTCTGCATGCCTGATTCTCTGCCCTGGACCAGAGACCTCGAACCCACAGCAAAGATGCATGGACACCAGATCCCTATTCCAAATGTCACTCTTCTGGCCTCGGAGCCTGCACTTCTTCACTCATGCCAGTTGTAGCTATTGCCCACAGCTTTGCAAGTTATTTTTTATGCCTGTCTTTGCCACTAGATGTGTTTCTCCAGAATACAGTCTTATTTTATTTATCTCTGCATCTGCAGCAAGATGGATGGGTAGATGGATGGCTGGTTGAATGGATGGATAAGCCAGATCACCCAAGGCATATTATCTTCATCAATGCCACATCTTATGGAAAGAAATGAAATTAATAGTTACCAAAAACTACTCCAAGACAAGTATTGTTCTAGATGGTTTCTACATCTTATTTCAGTCACACAACTACTCCAAGAATTGAGTTTTATTTTTGACATCTTACAAATGAGAAACTAAGGATCAATAGCATTCTACCGACCCAAAGCCAGGTCTGTAGAATACTCCACATCCAGTATCCAAATGTATAACACTCTCTGTCAGTCATTTTTCAGATTATGAGTGCAATAAACATTTGTTGGGCACCTGCTTGGTGCCAGGCATCATGTCATGCATTGAAGATTCACAGACAAATCTGAAGTGGATTCAGGTGGAACTCTTTGGTAAGTAGGGGAAGAAACTCAGGCTCTCCAGGGACTCCACAGCCAGGAAAAGTCTGTCACATCAAAACACATGTAAATTGGTAGAGACATGTGGCTAGAGCAGAGGGAGGAGGCAGGCAAACTCTCTTTGAAAAAAACAAAAATGAGCAAAAGTGACAAAAACAACCATCTCAGCATCCTGGAAATTAACCAAAGATGTTCAACAATCTGAGAAGTATTTATGTATCAAAGACTGGAGTTTGAGTAAGAATAGCGGGCACCTGTGGCATTCTTGCCTAGGAAAGCACCCTCCTCCTCACCCTCCCCTGAGCTCTGTTGACATGAAGGTCCTGCTAGGGAAGGAAACAACATGAAGATCATCAAAGCTGTGGGTCAAAGGGGACTCACTTGATTTGGAGTGGTTGGTTATGCCACATCCAGCAGCAGTATCAGTAGAAGTGGTGCGCTCAGCAGGTGAGACCATGGAATGATTGGGGCAAGCATATACTTGGCTGAGGATGCGCACATACCCAATGAAGGCCAGAGAGGAGCCAACATAGCCACACACTCCTGGCCAGCCCTAAGGCTATGCTTGCTTATAGAATAGGTGGAAGATCCCACTGGAAAGCCAAAGCCAGAGCAGACTTCAAAATGACCTGAATTTTGAATGTGCTTTCCTACCTACACACAGATCCAATGGCAGAGAATGCAAGTCTTGAGGCTCAAGGTGCTTGAGCATGACCTCTGTCTAATCATTGGCAGACCATTAACCTACACAGACCTCTAAGAAGCAAGACATAAAAATAAAAACAAAAATTAAAGCTAAAATCTGAACCAACACAAAAGTGGTCATATACCACAGAAAAGACATATTTCACAGATTAGCCCAGGCAAGTTACTCAACAAACAAACAAACAAACAAACCAGTAACAACATCATCATTCAGGGGAAAAAATAAGCCTCAGAGTTGCTACAATACATTATCTAAAATGCCCTATTTTCAACAGAAAATTATGACACATCCAAAGAAACAAGAAAGCGTAATTCATACTCAAGAAAGAAAGCAATCAATAGAAACTATCTATGAGTCCTCAGACATTAGATACAGCAGACAAAAACTTCAAAGTAGCTCTTACAAATATGCTCAAAAACCTAAATAAAACCATTTTTAAATAACTAGAGAAAGTATAACAATAAGGAACAGAAAAATAGAGATCATCTCTTAAAAGACAGAAATTATTTTTAAAACTATATGTAAATTATGGAGTTGAAAAGAACAATAACTGAAATAAAAAACTCATTAGGGGAGCTTGACAGAAAATTCAAGATTGAAGAGAAAAAAAAACCAATGAATTTGAAGATAGATCAATGGAAATTATCATGTCCAAAGAACAGAGAAGAAGATTAAAGTAAAAGGCAACAGAACCTCAGAAATCCATTGATTAACATCAAGCACATCAACATACATGTGATAAAAAATTTCCAGATAGGAAAGAGAAAACGGGAAAGAAAAACATTTGAAAAATAATAATTTAAAACAGATCAAATTTAATGAGAAACATCAATCTGCACACATCCAAAAATCCCAATGAACCCCAACTAGGGTAATACAAGGAAATCCCCAACTAGATACATCATAGTCAAATGTTTAAGGACAAAGACAACATTTTCAATGCCACAAAACAAAAGAAAATAACATACAGAGAAACATCAACGTGACTAATATGACTTCTTTTCTGAAACAATGGAGTCCCAAAGGTAATGGAATGATATTCAAAGTGCTAAAAGAAACAAACTATCAACCAAGAATTCTATATGCAGTGAAATTATCCTATAAAAATGAAGACAAAATAAAAACATTCCTAGACAACCAAAGCCAGAGAATTTGTCACCAGCAAATCTGCATAAAATACAAACAAATACTAAAGAATGTTATTCAAGATGAAAAGAAATGACACCAGAAGGTAACTTGAAAACACAGGAAAAAAAATGAAAAGCATTGGAAATGGTAAATATATGGGTTAATATAAACAGTCTATGTCTTCTCTAACTTCCTTAAAAGTAATACAATTATATAAACTAATAACGCTGTATTGTTGAGTTTATATCATATATCAGTGTAATAAATCCATCATTAATAGCACAAAGGAGGGGTAAGGACATGCTCCATGGGGGAGAAGCCACTTGAACCACCCCATTAAAGCTGCGTAGGATATTAAAAGATGGAAACAGTGGGAAAAGCACTCCAGGCAAAGAGAATTGAATAATCAAAGGTGTGGAGATAGGAAAGACATGTTTGAAGAAGAGCAAGTTGTCTTACTTTAGAGCCTTGGTGATACAGAAGGTTAGAAAAGTCAACTGCAGGTAGCTAAGGAGGCCCATGGAAAGCCAAGCTAAGGAAATAGAACTGGGTTTTACCCAATTAAAGGGAACTTAGAGGGATTTGGGGTTTTGTTTTTAATTAGAAGAATTAGTTTTTCTAATGGGTGCCTCAGGAAGGATCTTTTGACTGCAGGCATTGGAATGGCACAGGCCCAGGATGGAGTAGGTACTGGATGAACAGGGCTCTGATGGCATTAGCACGGAAGAGTGAATGGGGGTGGGGCTGGTGTAAAGGAGGTCTCCTAGGAGCCCAACTGACTTATCTGTTTGGGCTGCTATAACAAAATGCTATAGAATAGCATTTTATAAGCAACAGAAATTTATGTCTCACAGTTCTAGAGGCTGAGAAGTCCAAGATCAAGGCACCAGCAGATTTAGAGACTGGTGAGGACCCACTTTCTGATTCATAGACAGCAAATTCTCCATGTGTCCTCATATGGTGGAAGGAGCAAGTTAGCTCTCTGGGGTCTCTTTTATAAGGTACTAATCCCATTCATGAAGCGGCCACTGTCATGACTGACTTAACTACCTCCCAAAGGCCCCAGCTATTACTACCATCACCTTTGAGGTTAAGTCATAAGCATATGAATTTTGGGGGATCACAATCAGACTACAGCACCACTGCAACAATGTGTGGGGATGTCTGTGATGTCCCCTTACTTTTATCCTTTCCCCAGCTCTCAAACTCTTTGGAAATGAGTTCAGCCAGGAAAAAGCAAAGGGGAATATCATTAAGTGGCAAACAACCCATATGAATAAAGAAATAAGAGAATTTAAATCCAGACTATGCCAGACACTATACCAATCACCCCAAGTTCCCTCATTTAGGCTGGAAAGGAATATTTTATTAAACCTATTTTACGGGGGGGGAAACTGAGGACACATTTCCTTAAGGTCATGCAGAGAGTAAGCCAAAGCAGGATTCAAATGATTGTGAGCCTGATTCAACATTCACACTCTTCTCATAGTTTCAGTCAGCTGTTTTGAGTGAGAGGGTGTTCACTCCAAAGAGTCAGCTTTTAAATCAAATACATCAGTGAAATAAGTAGAGGAAACCTTTTTATGATGTAGTCATCCCTGCCTCCTTTCAGGAATCTCTCATCCTACTGCCTCCATCCTTGTGAAGCCTCCCAGAAAGCAAAATACCTGAGCTCAGCAGTGTTCAGTGGTGAGCAACCTTGATACCTCCCACCTGTCCCACATACAGAGTTACAGGACATAAGCCTTTGAGAGGCAACAGTGACACTAGCAGCATGAGCAGCAGGTTGAACAACGGCCCTGGTACAGGAAACTCTGTTCCTCTAAGGCTTCCTGGCTGGGTCTGAACATGGCTGGGATAGGCAGAGCATCTAACCTAGGCTCTAGAGATGTCCTGGCTACTGCCTGCCACCCATATCAGAGCTTTTCCTGGAAACCAGGAAAACTCTCTGGAAGTGGTAGAAGCCACCAGTCCCACAGCAGCATCACTCAGTGCCCACTTCTTGATACACACAGCCTCTCCTGGTGGAATGAGGGTAGATGTAGCTGAAGAAGGGGGCTCTGAGAAGGAGGGAAACCACGGAAGGGGCGCATACCCCAGAAGAAGTCCCAAGATAGGGCAGGCATTGTGGTGCAAGACCCACCCTTCCTAATAACACCTGCATTGTTAAGTGACTGGCTGGAGACTGCTGTTACAGTGATGAGCCAATCCAGAAGTGAGCTGGAGGGTTATTGCAGCCAGGTCACTAAATCCCACCCTGTGCTGGAAGCGTCCCAGGAGACTCTTAAAGGGAGGAGTTGTCACACCTGTCACCAAAAGAGAGGCTGAGGGCCAGAGACCTCATATTTACAATGTGTACTAGTTCTGTGCTCTGTAAAATGGCACCCAGATTGCAACATTCTCACCAACTTCATAAAATACACTTTATTAGGATTGCGGTTCTGACTCAAACAACTTCATAAAATTTTCTTTCTTATGAAGTGGGTGCTGTTATATACTCACTTCTTTGAAAGACAGTTCAATTGCCAAGAGCTATATAATTAGGTATGGGCACTGAGAAACTATTTTTAAAGGATTAGGGCATACTTAGGCTATTTGTGCTGCTTTAATTTGAAGTTTCTAATGCATCTGAGAGCCAGATTGATTTTATTTGGCCGATACAGAGCTGTAAACAAAAAAAAATGCATTTTTGTCAACATTTAAAAATTGGGGATTTTTATCCAGTGAAAATCCAGAAGATGAGGCAATGCCCATATAGCTAGATGGGGCAGGAGTTCACCTATTCACAGGGTCCCCACCAGGCAACCTTACCTAGTTATGAAACCTATGGGCCCCCAGTAGGCATCTGGGTCTAGAGCACCTTCTGTAGGTCAACCACAAACATTAACACTGTCTACTACAGGCAAAGCCCTGGGCCAGGCACTATGGGGAACAAGGAAGTAAGCCCTGGGCCCTGTGCCGTAGTGATGTGTGCTGCCTGGGGAGACAGAGGGATGTATAGAAATAGCTGATTCAAGGAGGAATGCAAGTTGGGCACTAACAGAGGTGCCAAGTGGAGAGGAGTGTAGCAAAAAGAGATCTCTTACCAGGAGGCAGTGGAATAATGTGGCCCCATAAATAAATGCTAGCTCCCTGCTCCTGTCCCAGGACCTCATTGTGGGATGCCCCAGGGTCTCAGGGACTCCTTTAGGGGGTCTCAGTCCTAGCCCATCCTGAGCAAATCCTCATCAAGGCACATTCAGCCTTTCACTTGTTTGTTAAACAAATGGTACCTCTGGGGCATGCAGCAGAATCACCTAGAAACTTTTCCATTCCCCACCCAAAAAGGTACCATCATCTATGCAGTTGGGCTTCCTAATAGGGGACCTGGAAAACACTCAGCATGTGTCTGAGATCCATCCCCCATTACTCACCACCGTCCTGTCTTATGCCAGACCCTATCCCAGGGCACTGCCCCTCTCTCACTCCAGTCAGAGTCAGCCTGGCAGGAGGTCATGACTCAGTCTGGAGCACAGAATTGGGCACTCTCAGTCCTGTGCCTGAGGCATGGCACAGTAGGGCCTTCTCAGTGACCAAGGGCAGAGGCGCTTTCAGGACATGCCTACCCCTCTGCCTTTTAACCTGAGGCAGCTTAGCTCCTGTCAAACTGTCAAATTTCCTTCCCCAGGATTTGCTTTCTTCCATGCACATCTCACAGCAGTGAAAGATAACATAGCCAGAACCGCCAACAACAAAGGAACAAGGAACAGACTCTAAAAGTCCAGGTGAAGCTCAGATTAGTCATCTAACAATTACATGGAAATAAGCAGCAGCCAGTAACAAGCGTGGTAAGGGGCAGGGATGTGTCTGCTGAGCACAGTTACTATGCACACTTAGGACTGCAGAATTAGGAGGCAGTGAGGGAAGAAAGACAAGTCTGGTCCTTGGCCTGAACAGTTGCTTTCACATCCTGACCATGTAGATTTCCCTGTTAACTTCCCTGCATGTGTAAAATAGAAACAATATTTTGTGTTGTATATTGAGAATCAAATGAGGTAACATATGTAAAACACTTGATACAATGCCTAGCACATAGTAGGCAGTCGTGTACAAATATTTGTTCTTTTACCTGAATATTAATTGATGAATTAATGAATAAATATATAGTAGAAAAGAAATAATTTACTTGAACATGTTACAGACTGCTTCTAATTATTTTGTTCTTGATGCTTTTATTTGGATCTGCCTAGGGGTAGAACGTTTGCCTCCATTTTCTAGCTCCAAAGTTGCATTCTGGAAAGCAGTCTCTTTTTATTTACTTTTCTTGTAATTAGGGTACACTGCCACCAGGTGATGGTGGCTGCTCTGAGCTCATCACCAAACTTAAGACATGATTCGTCTTATTAATAGATCCAGATACACCCATGAATTTTCCAGATATTAATTTTCAAAGAGCAATAAAGGCTACATGTGATTGATTATAGTATTCTATTAAGCGAAGGATTTTTTAAGAGGAGGGTGCTAAGCAATTTTTCTCCCATGATTTTGAGCATAGCATGAGAGGATGTGGTTTTAAATTTGAGCATAATAGATGACAGATACTAGGAAGAAGTGACTGACCCACAGGATGATAAAATTTTAGTATAAACTGTTACAAGAATCCGTGGGGAAGACATTTGGGAGATGTCCTAAGAGCCAAAATGAGCCCAGGGAAGCTGTGAAGGGAGAAAATGCTGCAACAGGAAATCAAGAAGCCAAGGTTTCCTCTTGGCTCTGCTTCTAAAACACCATGAGACTTTGACCAGATTAGCAAATTTTCCTGTGCCTCAGTGTTCCTTCTACTCCTGCAGAAGAGGATGACAGATTAAATTATCTCTTATAGCCCCCGTGACCTCAACTAAAATGAATCTTACACCTTTTTCTGTTGCATCTGCCTGATCCTCTGTGGTGATGACAACTGCACCCAGACCAGAATCTCAGAAGGCTTGTTACATTTCTATGCAATGAGAAGCCTGACAATCCATGGGGCATGAGTGTGTTGGGGGCTTGAGCATGGCCCAAGACCCACGATTCCCTACAGCCTCCCATATAATCCTGGAGCTGAGCCCACCCAGGCAGCACTCCTGTTCCGCACTCCTCATACTCCTGCCCTCACCCCCTGCCTGTTCATAAGGTCCATCCAGGTACTGTCTCTTCTTTCTCTATGGCTACAAAATGTCCAGTGCCTGCTCTGGGGTCAGAGATAGGAGGTATGACTGTTTATCTAGAGTGCATCTTGAAAGAAATTGCATGAATGAGGCCACTCATTCTCCTCACCTTCTTTTTAAATTTTCCTTGCATAGAAACTGTTAAAAATTCCACCAAATAGCCCCCAAACACCTAGCTCTCTCATATTGGCTAATTTCCAATGTCTGGGGGCCAGAGCAGAGCATTCTTTTGGACTTTGTTCTTTGGCAAAGCATGCCTTTCTAGATATGTGCAAGAAAGCAAGGCCTAAAGAAGCCCCCAGCTAAGAATGCCTTTCTTCTCCCTACTAGAATGCAGCCCAGAGGGCACCCAGTCTCAGCAGCCCTACCCCTTCCCTGCACCAACAAGGTGTAGTTGCCCCCTCCCCGCCATCTCCCAGGACAGACAAGGGCACTCTGCAAAGCATCCTGGACTCAATGGGAACCATCCGATGGTCATCCTAGAGTTTCTAGAAACAACTTCTGCATCTATGTGAACCCAGCAAGATGACAATCAAGGATTCTTTGACAATAAACTGGATTTTAAGACATCCATGTTTAAAATTAATTTCAACTTAAAAAATATTAACTTGTTTTTTTGTAACCAAATAGATAAGCTGAAGTTTCAAGATAAAATCATGGAATAGAGGGTATACCTTTTAGTTATGTAGTGCTTAAAAGATTAGATTATTTTAATATTTTAAAGAGAAGATTTACAAATAGATCCCAATATGCACCTGATGCACTGGTTGCTCGTATTCTCCAGAGCTGGGCGAAGATCAGTCTTTAACTGCAGGGGACATCTTGGCAGCCAGCCGCGTGAACGACTAGCTATCATCCTTTTACAATATCAACTCCATGTGTCAAAGCTGAGAGTGAACATGTTAAGAGATGGATATTTGCTGATGCATAATTTTAAAATGTCATCCAAGTCAACTAAAGTCACTTATCTAAACTTATCAGAATATTAAAATGAAAACCAATAATAGTAGTCTATTCTATTGACAGAAAAACAATGTCTCCTTTCTTTAGACAAACTTATTCCAGATTAATCACTAGAGAATTAAAAAAGCAGGGGAGCTCCTATTTCTTTTCCGGTCAATGAATTAACAGGAAGAAGAAAGTAAATGTCAAAGTAGCTGCATAATGAAAGATCTTAAGTTTCCTATCTTGATTACATTTAAGCTGATTTGTATTTGTTGTTAATTTATAGAGCCTGTGTATCACATCTATAACTAAAATACTAACAGTGCATTTGTTAAAATGTGCTTCTGTTGAATGTAAATATTCATAATACATGAATATGTGATTTTAACCAAATACAATAATTTAAGTGTCTATTATTTCAGTTATCCGTTATTTACCTAATGAAGTGTAGTTTTTAAAACTTCACCAAATTATGTATCACGTCATATATACTTGTTCAATTGAAGATGGTTTGGCCTCTTAATTTATAAATATCTGCTTCAATTTGTGTTAATACATTAAATTCCTAAAAGATTACTATAGTTTCAGGTGCAAAATTAAAACTAGAAAATTAAGCAATTCTTTAAATGCACCTTTTAAAGCAAAAACTGCATCTGATTTATGGAAAACAAGGAGTTTAAATCCATTATTAAACTTAATTTTTTAATTGAGAAAACTGAGTATAATAGGTGTTTAAATCATGCCTTGCATTGACTGTTGCTGTCAAATCAGTCTGAGAATAATGGAATCTAATTGTGCCTTGAAGGGATGCTCAGTGTGTCCACCGTGGCCTCATGGGACTGGATGGCTGTGCCCAGCCAGATGCCCCGTGGATAGCTCTCCATGAGGGAGGGCCCATCCTCTCATTCTCTCCAGATACCCTTTGCCTTCACTTCTGCCGTCAAATGGAGTGTCCACAGAAGGCACAAACTACTGACTGTGATACAGCCTTTCACTAAAACCTTATTTATGAAGAAGCCTGCTGACTCTTGGTAGTGTGCCAGTCATTTCTATGTTTGGACCAAATGAGCTCCCATGCCTGAAGCCTCCAATCTATGACCAAAGGAGCACACAGTGCAGGGAAACAGGAGCCCTGGGGTACTGGTGAAGGAAATGACAATGTGGGGTCAAGGATGAATGAAGCCCTGGGAGCCCCGGAAATCTTGATACCCCTTTTCTGCTCACTTCCCCAGACCTCCTCCTCCCCACTCAGGCTATTCCCTTCACAGAGACACCCTCAAGGATCAGGGGTCTTTCCTCTCACTGCCAGCTCCAATGTATGTCCCACCTGGCTTGATAAATCAGATGCTGGAATAGGCTTCGAAGCCAGACTGCTCTGGGCTGGAATCTTGGCTCCCGCTTTTTTTAATTGCCTTGAGCAAATCACTTCGCCTCTCTGGGCTTCCAGGTCCTTACCTATAACTGGGGAAGCAGGGTTGTGGTCAAGATTCAAAACAATGCAAGTAAAGGCACTGGCACCATGCCTGGATGCACCATCCGCATCAGTAAATGTCATGTTCACACGTGCATATGCCTGTGTTCCTCACTACCAACCCCTCCACAGGGCTGAAAGTAGCAATCACGTGGGCTGGAATACAGAATCTGCTACCATTAAATGCTGTCCAGCTCAGGGCAGGCAAGGGGTCTCCAGTGTTCTGACTCCAGTCCCACTGGGATGGAACTTGTTTCTCTGGAGTTTCCACCACCTCCAATGCTGCATGCCAGCATTTCTCACCTCAGGCAACAGCTCTGCTAAAGCACTACAATTAGGAGTGACACACCTGCTCAGATGTTAACACAGCTACTCCTGCAGTTACCTGGCCTCTGACAGAATTGAGAACCTGATTCCCAGACGCCTTGTGGAAGCCAAGAAAGAGAGACTGCCAACCCATTACACCACAAGTCCAGCCAACCATGAGAGTGCGCCTCTAAATTACCCCCTGTTCACTTGACTGAGGAAGTAGCATTTGTTTTTATTTTCCAGGACAGACAGTCAATCACTCGTAGGTGACAGAAATAAAGATAAATACTACCCATTGAACTTTAAATCAAAATGCTAATCCCAGGCTGACTTCTCTGTCAAGGTCTGACACTGAAATAATTCAGCAGGCTTTGATTATGCCCAAAATTAATGCTCTGGTGGAGATTATGTCTATTAATCACAGATTCTGATGGCATAGCTGCTCATATTCATCTGCCGGAGACATCCAACACTGTTCCGATGGCCAGGAGACCTTCACCTGGATGCCCTCAACTTACGGATTACAAGCCAACCTCCAACGAGGAGTATGAGCCACAGGATCATAAGGTCATCTAAGAAGTAGCTGGAGGGGGCCATGTCATGAACATAAAAAGATGTCAAAGCAATGTTCTGTCTTTGATAAGGACCAAGCAACAGGAACTTGGGCTAGCCAACATGAGTCTCACAAAAGACACAAGGGTAGCCCCTGGGGATGACACCCAGCTGTGATGTCACACTGAAGACAAGACCAAATAGCCAGCAGTCATATTCCAAAAGACTATCCAGAGTCAGGAGTTTGTTTTGTGTGAGGGGGAACAATTTTTCTTAACTCTGGAGGTCTACTAGAGGGGAGAGTTAGGAATCCAGATCAGAAGATCACATGTGCTTTTGATCTCCAAACTGCTGCACTCCTGAAATCTCCCCTCAATCTGACCTCTCCTGCAACAAATATGTATTTATCACTTACTATTTACCAGGCTCTATTCTAGGCATTTGGGATGTGTCTGAACAAAACAGATCAAGGTCCTTGTTATGGGCTTGCATTCCAGGGAGTTTCAAAATCCCCCTGGTCCCTGGACCTTCTCATCTCCTGCCTAGATAGTCTTCCTCTCTGCTCTCTAGTTGGTCTAGTTAGTCTTTTTTTCCACCACACCCCATCTTAGCTGCCTCCCCTCCACCACCCAAGTGTCAGGGCAGCTTTCTTAAAGGTAAATTTGCCTAAAACCCTTTAGTGGCTCCCCTGCCTAAGGTTGAGAAACCATCCTCTTATCATGTTCTGGGGGCCTCCGTAACTATCTCTGCTTATTCCTCTATACTCAACTCAGCCCACTCCCCTAACAGCACATGGTGCTCCAGAAATACAGGGCAGACAGTAGAATCTCAGCACACACCATGCTGGGTGACCCTCTGCCCTTCTGTTGGCTGGTCACTTGCCAGGCACGCCCTTTATCCCTCATCCCTGCTCTTCACCTCCTCATGCCTGGAGACTCAGCCTCACAGGCAGCTCCTCCGGACACCCTCAAGCCTGGCCAGGCCCCACCCTGGGGCCCCACAGCATACTCTGCCTCCTTCAGTCCTGGCACCCATCACACTGAATTGTCATCACCTGCTCATTTGCTGGCTGCTCTTATCTCCCAAGAGACTGAACTCCATTTAGCCTGAAACAATGCTTTACACATTTTGTAGTCCCAGCACAGCGTCTGGAACATATTAGGTGCTCAGTGAAAGTTTACTATCCTGAACCAATCATGCCATAAAACCTAACCACTCTTTAGTACATTGTTTCCATGGGAAAATTGTGTTCCAAGTGCTGCCTGGCCTGTCGGGGACACAGCTCACCCACTCACAGTCCTAATGACAAGAACATGAGTTCATCCAGCACACTCTATCCTGGGCAGTCCTTCCCATCAAAGCAGAGGGCCTGGGGACGGGGGCAGGGTCAGGGTCAGTGTTGCACCCCCGGCAGACCAAAGCTAAGGAGTCTAGGTGGATTTGTCCCTAAGGCTTCACTTATGGGGGTGCTGAGAGTCTCATGGGACCCCAGGATGGCTTTTGCCTGATGTTGACTCATGGTCTCTAGGACATTATTCCTGAAGTTGAGCACACAGGGCTGGGATCAGGTCACCAAGGGCATGCCCTCCTGAAACTCAGACTTCCACCTGCAAATATTCAAGACTCTTCTTCTCCAACCAGAAAAAAATTCATTTATAAAGCACTTTTTAAAAAACAGCATTACTGGTCATTGCTAAGACCTAACCAATACCAGTACCTTCTAAAAGTGAGAATCACATAAACCATGAGTGATTGAACACAACATTAAATACGCTGAATTGCAGGGTTAGAAAGTTGTCTCCTTTTCAATTATTTGTGGTTCTCTGATTATGACAGAAGAAAGTTTCAGCTGGAGACTTGTATATCATTAGCTCTTCTCTACCACTTGCTAATTTCATTTTTAAGGAATTGAGAGCTGGTTTCAGACTCTGTCAAAAGTTAGAGTTCGATGACATCAACTTCATTGTCCACATGTTTATTGTCACTTTCAATTTGTGATAAGTGAGATTGTTTTCCATTGACAATGATGGAATCAAGTTTCCTTCTAAATGATGGAATCAAGGTATTTAAGGTTTTCAGTGAATTAAGGAAAAATATTACATAATAATGGTACAGTTTGTATGTAGGTAAGGGGGAACTCATAGCAGTGATACTTGGGTGACTGAAGCCAGAAGACAGAAGAGGAACCGCCATGAACAGGTCTCAGGGTGGTGCAAGGACTCAGACACCTTACTTGAAGGTTTGGAAGTTTAGTTGCCTCATGATCTGTCCCAGATTTCTTCTCAGTTCCGTTTGCCATTGCCTTTCTCCTAGCCTGGCTTTGGCTCCATTCTGTGAGGCTTTTGGTTACTCTCACAAACGCCCTTGTGCACCCCTGTTGAAGGCCCTCTACAGCCTTCCCAGCTCTGTCTTGCATGTTGATGTTGGGTTGTCAGATTCAGCAAGCAACAAACAACAGGACACCCAGTTGAATTTGAATTCCAGATAAACAATGAATAATTTTCTTAGAAAAAGTATGCCTCAAATATCGCATGCAATATGTCAATGTGTGTCCCACACAATATTTTGTGCTTAAAATACCTAAAACTAAAAAGTATCTATTGCTTACTTGGAATTCAGATTTAGTGGGCAATCCTGTATTTTATCCAGCAACCCCACCCTGCCATGATTCTGAACAATGCCGCTCTCACAAGACGTTGGCACAATTGGACGATTTCTGAAAGCATCATTGATACTTTTCTTTTTCAGAGTAGCAGCCCCACATTCTCTCAAGCATATCATAGAAATATCCAAACAGGTTCAGTTCTCCCTCAACAGGGTTGAACCAAGGAAGAATATAGAATCTCCTCTTTGAGAAATCAGAAAATCTCAGAAGCACATATTGCTTCTGTAACCAGAGAAAAAGGCAATAAATGTTATAAAACAGGGGACAGGGAGAAAATTTTCACAACCTACTCATCTGACAAAGGGCTAATATCCAGAATCTACAATGAACTCCAACAAATTTACAAGAAAAAAACAAACAACCCCATCAAAAAGTGGGCGAAGGACATGAACAGACACTTCTCAAAAGAAGACATTTATGCAGCCAAAAAACACATGAAAAAATGCTCACCATCACTGGCCATCAGAGAAATGCAAATCAAAACCACAATGAGATACCATCTCACACCAGTTAGAATGGCAATCATTAAAAAGTCAGGAAACAACAGGTGCTGGAGAGGATGTGGAGAAATAGGAACACTTTTACACTGTTGGTGGGACTGTAAACTAGTTCAACCCTTGTGGAAGTCAGTGTGGCGATTCCTCAGGGATCTAGAACTAGAAATTCCATTTGACCCAGCCATCCCATTACTGGGTATATACCCAAAGGACTAGAAATCATGCTGCTATAAAGACACATGCACACGTATGTTTATTGCGGCATTATTCACAATAGCAAAGACTTGGAACCAAACCAAATGTCCAACAATGATAGACTGGATTAAGAAAATGTGGCACATATACACCATGGAATACTATGCAGCCATAAAAAATGATGAGTTCATGTCCTTTGTAGGGACATGGATGAAATTGGAAATCATCATTCTCAGTAAACTATCGCAAGAACAAAAAACCAAACACCGCATATTCTCACTCATAGGTGGGAATCGAACAATGAGAACACATGGACACAGGAAGGGGAACATCACACTTCGGGGACTGTTGTGGGGTTGGGGGAGGGGGGAGGGATAGCATTGGGAGATATACCTAATGCTAGATGACGAGTTGGTGGGTGCAGCGCACCAGCATCGCACATGTATACATATGTAACTTACCTGCACGTTGCGCACATGTACCATAGAGCCTAAAGTATAATAATAATAATAATAATAATAATAATAAAACAGGGGACAAAAAGCTACCAGGCCAAGCCACAATGGCCTGAAGGCAGAGAAAGCAGCTGTCTTTCCATGTGCAGAGAAGCAATGTTTAGGAAAGTGAAGGGATCAAGAGTCAGCCTAACCAAAGGGGGGAAAAGGTCCTTGAGGACATGGCAGCAGCTTGTGGGAACTTCTATGGAGATGTTTGAAGGGAAGGAGGAGGCATCCGAGGGGTGGGATAGGCAGAAGCAAACTTCTATTACTTTTTTGGAATCAGATAGGGCAGAAAGGTCCCTAAATTTTGTGAACTTGAGGAAGGAAAGCTGGAGAAAGTGAGGATGAGAAAGGGTGAAAGGCCATGGCCCGAGAGTATCTGCTGGTTCCTAAGTCTGCCCAGCTGTGGGATTGGGCAGCTGTTCTAGAACTGTGGGATCAGAGTCCTGCTCAACAGGCCATAGCTCCCTTTGTGGGAATCTGTAATGCTGTGGGCCCACTCCTGGCCTCCCAGCTGCCCTCCTCTGCTCCAGGACAGGTTAGAGGCCACACTTGCAAGTGTTTTCAGAAATCTGGGAAGCAATTTGCCAGGGGCAAGACACTGGGTCCCAGTTATACTAATGAATGGCCCCCTTATGATTCATCTTCTCACCAGAGACTATTATGGAATTTCTTTATTGGAAGGGTTTAGGTGAAGCACTCTGGTTAGATGGAAGATGCTAGAAGCTACACATTCCTGGGAGTTTGCATGACAGTAGGAAGTCATTGTCCATTTCAAGAATGGAGAGAAAGCTGATGGAGGGTAGGAGGAGTTTAAAATCCCTTCCTCAAGGCTCTTGCTGAGGTTTCCACTTGGCATTCATCATCCAGGGCTTCTACCCTTTCTTTACTCAGTCTGTAGCACCCTCGTATCGAGGACAAAGGTGTCAGACTCTCCAGGGCAGAAGGCATTTCAGCATCTTATGGCCCACCAGACACCAGCCGGGAGGGCAAGGTTGCATCTGTGGCCCAAGGCCAGGCAGAGGTCAGGCCAGAAGGGAACCCTTGAACACGGTCATGCCCATCAGCCTGCCAAGGACTCCCAGAACACTCTCCTATACGTTTCGTTTTTGAGAGAGAAAAATAATAATAAGCACCCCCTTCCAAGGAAAGCTCATGCTTTTTGCTAGTGGCTTAAACCATGCTGCCTTTCTCTGAGTGCTTCCCTCACCTGCCATGCTCCTCGGCCCAGAACCCCATCTCCAGATCAAAATTCCCCAAAGCTCCCTGCAAAACTCCCCCACCATCCTCACGACAATGTGCATGTATGTTAATAAAAATTAAAATTTTAATTTAAAATATTTTTAAAGATAAAAGAGATCAGAAGAAATATCATTTTGCAATAAAGGCAATAGGAAAATTAGCAAAATATGACATGCTACGGGTGAGATAGCACTATAATAGTATTGTATGTGTGTTAATTCCCTGATTTTGATTATTGTACTGTGGCTAGGTAAGAGTTTTTATTGCTTTTAGGAAACAGACACTGAAGTAATTAGGAGTAAATGGGCATATGTCTGCAACTTATTGTCAATCGATTCTGAAAAGAACAATTACATGTATATATGGCACATATGTGTGCAAGGGAGGAATGAGCACAACGTGGTAAAATGCTAACGCTGGAGAAATGCAGGTGAAGGGCTGTATTAGCTTCCTGGGGCTGCTGTAACAAAGTACCACCAACTGGTGACTTTCACAACAGAGACTTATCTCACAGTTCTGGAGGCAGAAATCTGAAATCACGGTGTTGGCAGGGTTGGTTCTTTCTGAGGGCTGTGAGGCAGAATCTGTTCCAGGCCTCTCTCCTAGCTTCCGATGGTTTGCTGGCAATCTTTGGTGTTCTTTGGCTCACAGACGCATCAGTCTGATCTCTGCTGTCATGTTCTCATGGCGCGCTCCCTGCATGCATGTCTGTGTCCAAATTTCCCCTTTTTATAAGGACACCAGTCATGCTGGAATAGGGACCTATCCTATTCCAGTATGACCTCATCTTAATTTAACTGCTTATTCTGCACAGACCCTATTTCCAAATAAGGGCACATTCTGAAGTTCTGGAGATTAAGATTTTAACATACCTTTTTAGGGGGACACAATTCAATATTTAATAAGAATATACTGGAGTTGTTTGTAATATACTTCAAACTTTTCTCTAGGTCTGAAATTATTTCAAAATTAAAAGTTTTTTGCAAAGATAAACAGAAAGAAGCCCTAAGAAGGATTGAAGGGAAGGTGTGCAGGGGAGGAAAGCATTATTGAGGGGATGCCTTCTCAGAGACGCAGGGTTCTAAAAGCCCACCAGCAAGACAGCTTTTGAGAGGTACCGAGTTGCCTTCTCCTGATAGGTCGTCATGGCCCCAGGACAAAGAGAGTCCTCCACTCAACCACTCCCACCCCCAAAGTCTTACCTTGGAGAGGAAACTCTCATGATTTGGGTTGAAAACATGAATTTATTTTTTTCCCTCCAAAACAAGCTTGGAGCAGAGCACACTTGCCCAGCATCTCAATAGATGCTAGTGGTGGTTAATTAAAAGAATGTTGCTAAACAAAGACAGCTAAATAATTGTGTGTCTCACAGAATTTTATTCCTTAACTTGTATCTCTTAAAAATAGCACACTCCATATGAGAGTTTTTCTTTTATTCAAATCATGTCTAAGAAACAGCGCTTTTATACAGCAGTACTTCATCTACTCAGAGAAGGAAGGAGCCCCAGGAATTGGTTAGCATTCCCCAAAATAGGGTATGACCTGGGTGATCAGAGGGCCCCAACCCTGCCAGCCTCCTCCAGCTCATGTCTCAGCCACTCAGACCTCCTCCTTTATCACGTCCAGGGATGGGACCCTGCAGATACAGGAAATCTTGGAGTGGCATATTTTTAACTAGGAACTTCTCATACTTGAGAAGCATCACCAAACCAATCCAGGTGTCTATGCCCTGATTTGGTGCCCATACATGTCCAGGACTTCACTGAGCATCTCCAGGAAGCACCATTAGGCCCCTTCCCTGGCCTGCTGCCTCCTTCAATCCCCAAGTGTCCCTCAAAGGGCCATTCTCCATCCTCCATCCTTGCTAGTCACTCCCGGTCAACTGCAAAGAATGGAAATAGCACTAGGCAGAGCATCAGGTAGGGTCTTCACTTCTAGCTGTGCCCCAAACTCACTGCCTGACCCTGGGGCAGTAATTCAGCCACTTGGGATCTCAGGTTCCTGATCTGTAAAATGATAGATCGAGGCAGATGCTAGGAATTAACACGTATTTTTCAAGTATAGTGGCTCAACTAGGGACTAGGCTCCAAGAAAGCTCTAACTAACCAGGAAAAGAGCAAAAGGACAGTCTCTCAGCCTAAAATGCTCCATTTTTTCTCATCCCACTTGGGAAGCTGTGAGAACCATGCCAAACTTCTCATTACACTATATTCAAAGTCTATTAAGACTCCATGATCTTTTTTTGTTCCTACTCCCGCAGTGTTGGTTTTACCTACGTCCTTTGCTGCAGTGATTTTCATCAACCCTTCACCAAAAGCCCCAAATGCCAAACACGTGAATTTTGCACATTTTTTCCTACTTCGTGGAAACTATCCAATGGGCCAACTTCCCTCAATGGGGCACCACAAAAGAGAAGGCAGGAGTCCATAGCACAGGATCTCAAAGAAGGAAGCCACCCATGGACCAGGCAGTCTGGAAGGCTTCCTCAGTTCAGGAAAGTTTGAAATAGGCCAAAGGGTACAGAAGGGTTCAGATGGAAAGGGTGAAAAATGAGGGCAGAAAAAAAAGCATAAGCAAAGAGATGCTGGTGAGGAGAGAGGATTGCCCATCTGAGGAGCAGCCCAGCAAGACAATGAGGATGCCAGGCAGAGAGGCAGGCAATGCAAGGGGTGCGAACGAAAGGCTTTGCAGGTCGGTTTCTGCCAGCCAGCACCCACTCACCCTATTTTTCCTAACTGTCTTTGTACTCTTGATTTGCAATTTCACCCTCCCCATTCTCAGTCTCTGCCTTTAAAGTGCCACCTCCACCCCAGCTCCCCAGGGGAAGGAGCAGTCTAGGCCAAACAGTGAATTCTAGCCCCTACACATGTTGACTGGTTGAGAACTAAACATGCTACACACTGAAACTGGGATCAGTCAGAATGACCCTCAGGACTTGTGCAGGAACTACCAAGAAATTAGTCTCCCTGTTTCCGCTGTAGTCAGAACATAAACCTGATGACCATGATGGGAGAGCTTTAGGCTAACCCAGAGGAAGTGGGGCTGAAGACAGAGGAACAGTCCCAATAGCATCTTAAATGCAGTCATGCCCGAAACTAGTATTGCACAGTACTTTCAATCACAGAAGCCCATAAGGAGTGTGTGCGTGTGTGTGTGCACGCGCACCTGCGTGCGTCTGTTGATTTTGTTTCCTGTCACTCAAAACCAAAATAATTGTAATGGGAAGCTTAGATTATAGAGAAGAAGAAGCACTAGACTAAGGTGTTAGAGAAACCTGGCCAGATTCCAGCATTACCGTTTAGTAATTGTGTGAATCTGTAAGTAAGCCACTTAGGTTCCACAAACCTCCGTCTCCTCATCTATAAAATGGGCATAATAATTCATGAGTTGACTCATGTGAAAGTGCAAGCTCCTTGAGTAATGGAATCTGTGGCGTTTGTACTTGATGCAGGAGATGCTGCAGCGTTCTGAGCAGAGAACTCACTGGAGGGAAAATTATTCCAGGCCCTGTACAGGCAGGATGGGGCCAATGATCCCTGCCACCCAGGGAACCTATTGCATGCACTATGCTATCCAGGTTAAAAAGCGGTAAAATACCCCATGGATGTTGCGTCAGATGTTCAGAGAAGAGAGCTGAAGCATCTTTCACACTGTGTACCGTGCTCACCAGGGGATGCTGAATAAGAAGTCACCTATGCCACCCTGGCCTTTCCCCCCTACAAAAGAGAAAGATGACTCTTGCCCTCTTCCCTCGGGAATGGGACAAGAATTAACTATGAGCTCTACAAACTACTTTGTACTCCCTGTGGAAAAAGCTGTGGAAAAGCTGCTATATAGCTACAAGGGGGTGATTAATTTTATCTCTCTAAATGTCTCAGTATCATTTGTCAAAATGATGATTTATTATTTAGACAACCTTTATATTTCCAAGGGGCTTTAAAAATCATTTATAGTGGAGAATGAAATAAAACTGATTAGGGTCCTGAAAAACAGAAATGGTGAAGAAATGTACAAGGAACTAGGGGTTATTTATTCACAACCAGAGAAGGCAAATGAAGGACACAGCAAGATCCATCAACTATATGCAAAGCAGAACTGCTAAGGAGAGGCCCGTATCTTCCCCCATTCCCCCATATGATGATGGGAAAGAGAAACCGGAAAAGACAGCAATGTATCTGGACTGGTGTAGTCTAGACATCAAGCAGATAACAGGAAGACCTTCCTAATTGTATACTGGCTCTTAGCTCAGCATCTAAAAAACATTTTCAATTGCTTTTTTTTTTTTTTTTTTTTTTTTTTGAGATGGAGTCTCACTCTGTCATGCAGGCTGGAGTGCAGTGGCACAATCTCAGCTCACTGCAACCTCCACCTCCTGGATTCAAGCAATTCTAATGCCTCAGCCTCCAGAGTAGCTGGGATTACAGGTATGCGCCACCACACTCCGCTAATTTTTTTTTTTAGTAGAGACGGGGTTTCACTATATTGGCCAGGCTGGTCTCAAACTCCTGACCTCATGATCCACCTGCCTCAGCCTCCCAAAGTGCTGAGATTACAGGCGTGAGCCACCACACCTGGCCTCAATTGCCTTTTATAGATGATAGCTGAAGTAAAATAAAATGTAGAAAGACAATGCAGATATGGTAAAAGAAAGGCATCTTCAAGGAATGATAAAAGATGAGAAAGATAGTAGAAAACTGGGAGGGGGAAATTTAATCCTCTTTCAGGAAGAAAAGGATCGTGAAAGGATGCCATGAGCCAAACCATGGTGGATGAAGGAGATTGGAGTATACTAATATGCAGAGAAAGCATAGAAAGCTCCTGGAGGCAACATGGTTTGAGTAAGAACAAGCCCCACCAAACCTACTCCCTTTCCTTCTTGAAAATTTCCCTAGGACACAAGATCTCATGGTGTACCTAGATTTCAGCAAAGCACTTGCTGAAATGGACCATGTAGAGAACTGCAGGCCAGGGCGAGTACAAACTGATGAATTCACAGCTGGCAGAAAAATGGTACCCAAAGAGGGTCCAACAGAAGCAGCATCCCCTGTGGGATATTACTTCTGTCCTCTTTGGCATTTTTATCAGGCTTGGATGAAACCCTGCAAGGGACACTCATTCAATCTCAATTGCTGGGATGCTTGGCTAAACCCAACCAGATGAAATGAAAAGTTCTGCACACTTAGGTTCAAAACCATCCCATCAGAGCTACAATAGACCTGGCCTGATTGACATTTATGTCGCCAAACTGAAGACTAGCCGCCAAGCTTCTAAAACTGACAGACAGATGATAGTAACATCTCCAGCCTGCCTTCTTTAGGGCAGGATTCACCAAGAGGCAGGCCTGCACTGGCCATTCCCTTCCCATTATAGAGGTCTTCAGTCACATGCCAGGACTGTGACCACTGACCCTGGACCTGTCTGGGTTTTATCCTACATAGCAAATGCAAGGGACTGCTTGTGTTCCCGTTATCTATTGAGTGTAACAAATTACCCGTGAAATTTACTGGCTTGAGACAGTAATGTTTTATTAGCTCTTACAGTCCTGCAGGTTGGCTGGGCCCAGTTGGATAATTCTCACTTGGGGTGGCTCAGGAGGTTGCAGTCAGATGTTGGCAGGAGCTGCAGTCATCCAAAGCCTCTACTACTGCTTGATGCCAAAATGGTCCACTCACATGGCTGGCAGTTGGTGCTGGCTGTCAGCTGGAAGCTCACCTTGGGCTGTCAATTGAAGTACCCATACATGGCCTCTCCATGCATCTTACAACGTAGCAACTAGGTTCCCAGAGTGAGCATTCTAACAGCTAGAGTCCCTAGAGATCCAGGTAAAAGCTGTGAGGCTGCTTCTGACCTAGCTTTAAAAGTCCCAGACCATCACCTCTGCCACATTTCACTGATCAAGCAAGTCATCAAGTCCAATCCATACTTAAGGGGAGAAAAGTTAGACTCTAGGTCGGCAAGTTCCCATCACCAAAGAGCTTGTTGGATGGGAGATATCTGCTGTAGCACCTTTGAAAAATATAATTGGCCTCTGCTTTTGACAACAGGGAGCAATGTGATGAGAAGGATTCCAATTAGCAAAAGTATTGTCATCAGTTAGTGATGTGCTGCTGTGTGTCACACCCTAGGAACCCAGACCTAGGCCCTTCAAACCCAGTGTGCACCAACTGGCACTGTGCCCAGCATAGTCAACATCGAGTTTCTGCCTCCCGTTCTCCTTCCAGGGACCCACATGCCTCCCAGTACTTCACCCCCGACTGGCTCCACCTCATTGTCATCTCCACCCTGACATGCCATATCAATGGGAATTAACAGCCTCACCATGCTGGGCACACAAGAAACTACCACTTAGTCAACTGCAACAGCTAGGATTACCAAAAAAAAAAAAAAAAAAAAAAAAAAAAGGCATTATCCTTTTTGTAAACATTCAGAGAAAACTCAGAGAAATTGTATTTGTTTTTGATTATTCTGAGTTTGCAAGCTGAAGCATTCATGGTTCATAAAACCCATGTATTTGTTCCAAATGTCATTGCACTTCCCTTTGTGCAGCAGCAGATGCTGGGCAGGGGGAGGGCTGATGGAAGGCCTTCCGCATCTGTGCTAATAGATCATGTCTTACAGCCTCCCCACCTTGGCTCACCATTTCCCTGCTTTCTTCTCTCTTTGCTGTTGCAGGCATCTGTGACATCATAGCCTGCTGCCATGGAAACTGATGCTATCACAGACTTCTAACTTTAGGCAATAAAATTTCTTTGTATTGACAATTTCCTGAGTGGACATCAGCATGGATCTTCACGTGTTTGAAGGAGAGCGGAAAACTTACCAGCTTCCTGAATATTTACTCAGATCTGCATGGCTAATTGCCTCATGGGAAGAGTAGAAAGAAACCTGGCTGGACCTAGAAGAGACTCTGGTGTTACCCTGCCAAGCTGGGCCTTGGTTTTCCTATCTGTAAAATGGAAATGATAGTGCTTAGCCTTTGGAGTTGTTGCAAGGGGTACATGAGAGTTTCCTGTTACGGAGCCTGAGGGAGGGCAGGTGCTCACCAGGCGGGCCTTCCCTCCCCAAGACCCCCAGACCTTAAACTTTAAGAGTTTGTGTGACCTGTTTCAGCATGACCCCTGGCAGACATTAGGGTGTGGGGATGAGAGCAACTGAGAGGACCACAATGACATGGACTTTGCTCCCCTCATTGTCACCTCCCTCTTTCTCCTGTCCTTCTGTCTTCACTGTCCACTGCTCCTGCGATCTGCCAGCTAAGCTAGTTCTACCTAGAAAGGGCTTCTCTCTGAACTGACTTCCTCCATTAAGGAGGCAGTTGAGTCGTTACTCAAGTTCACACCTTCTTCTGAGTGATTTAATGGCTTTTAAGCAAAAGCAATTATCTGAGAGGCCTCAGGCCCAAGGGAAAGCCAGTGGAGCTTTTAAACCAGGGTCTGGGCTCTTGGAATGTGCAGGGAATGAGTAGGCTGGGTGGTCCTGTAGTCCTGTGGTCCTGAAGGGTCATGTACCCCTCGCAACAACTCCAAAGGCTAAGCATTATCATTTCCATTTTACAGATAGGAAAATCACTTCTGCTTCCCTTTTCACCAGATCTGAGGCAAGGCTGCAGGCCTTGCCAGTCACCCACGCCTGATCCCTGTGTGAACTGCCTGGGTTCATTTATGCCAAGCCAAAGCTGCAATCTGCTACCCCAACTCCCACAAGCAATCCCAGCATTTCTGAGAAAGACACAAATCTCTTCCAAGGTGACCAGAAAAAAATTTAAATTTAACTGCAAAAGAATGCTGTTTTAAAATAGAAGGGTCTCTAATGTAACTTAGATCTGTCATCTTTGCAAAATGAGGCAAAAGACAAACAGAAAACACTTTGGTGCAGGATGGTGCATACAGCAAGCCTCTCCAGGGAGGGCTTGGAGTGGTCTTTGCTCACCAATAGAACAGAACTATATTCTACAACTTTAAGCAATATGTTAAATAAGAATTGTGGGCATTCCTCAAAAATGTTTAGGCAACTTCCTGACTTTAGGAAGTGATTCCTTTTTGCAATGGGAATGAAAAATAAATAAATATATGTTGGTTAGTGCCCCCAACACCCTGCATACCACATCAGCCTATACCAGCTCTGCTCACTCATGGCCAAATCTGAGTGAAGGGTGGTTGATCACGGGAGTTGAGAGAGGCCAGAGGCCCAGGAAGCCTAGGCTGGGGAGTGGTGTATGGAGTTTGACCATGCCTGGACAGCAGCTACTGCGCTGAGTCACCACTCAGACACAGCAACACAGGGCACAGCCAGTGTAGCAGCATGGCAGATAGGACCCCAGGAGCCACAGGGCCTAAAGCTGGGTCCCAAGCAGTGGGCAAGCAGAGGGAAGGGGATGTCTTTGCCAGCTATGGCACTCCATTACAGCTGGAACACATCCCCAGCATTAGATATGAAGCAGGGATATCTCCTACCTCCTATACTCATCTCAGGCAGCACAAGGACTTCTGGGGAGTTCCCTTCCTCCTCCTCCTCCTTTTCAACATTGTCTTTCACTTTGCGTTTAACCAAACTTCTCCTGGATGAAACTGTCCGGGAAGGGCCACTCTGCCATTAACCCACTTGGTGTGTGACCTCAAGCTCTGACCTCCCCAATCTCTTTTCCTCCCACAACTGGACCAAACCCAGGTTGGAAAAAAGGGAGATTGAGAAGGGCTGTATCCCAAAGGCATCACAACAGCACAGGCTCCCCCAGCCTCCCAGTGTCACCATTCCCAAACACGTTTCTGTTTGTATTAGATCTTTTCACACCCAAGAATCAGCAGAGAAAGACATAGCAGTCCTCCTTGAACATCAGAGCCAGGCTTCTGCCCTTCATCGCCTATGGTTTGGGAGTGTTTTCTTCTGAATTTTTCTTCTTTATTATACAATCTAGCCTTTGAGTATTTTAGGTTTCTGGATTTCACGTTTTACCTTGTCCATATGGGTTTATCCTTTTTTCACCACTAATTGTCTCCCCACCCCATCCACCTTTTATCTTTACCCTAACTTTTTCACTTTACTGGCTAATTCCTTTAAAGAATTAATTGCTTGGGTATTTTTTTTTTTTACCATTTTACTATCATTTTTATTTTTACAGATTCTTAATTCTAATATTTTTTCCTTAACTTTAAAAATCCTGTGATGGTTAATTTTATGTGTCAACATGACTGGAACATGGTCGCTCATGTAACTGCCAAACATTACTCTGTGTGCTTCCATGAGGGTGTTTTTGGATGAGACTAACATTTCAATGAGTGGACTGAGCAAAGCCAATTGTTTTCCCTTAATGTGAGTGGGTCACATCCAATCAGTTGAAGGCTTGAATAGAACAAAAAGGCTGACCTTCCCCAGAATATGCCTTTGGGCTGGGACGTCAGCTTTTTTCCTACCTTTGGATTCAAACTGAAACATTGACTCTTCCTGGGTCTTTAGCCTGCCTTCATCAGACAGAACTACACCATTAGCACTCATGATTCTCAGGCCCTCAGATGTGGACTGGAACCACCCATCAGCTCTCCTGGGTCTCCAGCTTGCCAATTCACCCTGCAGATCCTGAGACTTGCCTGCCTTCAAAATTATGTGAGCCAATTCTTTATAATAAATCTTCAATAAATAAATAAATATCCTATTGGTTCTGTTTCTGGAAAACTCTGACTAATACAAATCCTTTCTCCCTTTTAAAGCTTATCTGGTTTTTGTTTCTTTTGACCAGCATTGGGAACAGCAGGTGCAAACGTTCCAGGGCAGGAAGAAGCATGGAGAGTTCCAAGAAAAGAGAAGGCAGCTTGGGGCCGAGTGGTGGGAGTGTGCACTGTAGGTAACCCAGGCAAACACAGATAAATACAAAATAAAATAAAATAAAACATCAAGAACTTGCTGTGAAAGAATCGCTTGAGCTCTAATTATTCTGGCTGCTTGTCTCTGCAAGGAATAATATTAATAGTTTTGTGCCTGTGATTAGAGGGCCCAGCCTCTGGAGGCTAAAAAGTTACCTTTAAGCATCTCTTCCCCCTGATTCTTCTCTTCATAAAGGCAGCCAGTTTCTGGTCCAAGGGGGCATTCTGTAAACACTGGAAGGAAGGGAGGGAAGAAAGGAGGGAGGAAGGAATTTTCCGAGCCCTCTGGTAGAGAGGCCTCCCGTACGGGCAGAGACGCATTTGCCTCCATGCCTAGACTATGGAGAGGCTGTGGTTTTCCTGCAGGGATACTGCTAAGTGCTCTCTAAACCTGCTTTTCCCAGACATGGAGGCTCCCTCCATTTCTCAGCTTGGTCCAGGTGGGACCATGAGAGTAGTCTTTGCCAATGGAGTGGAAGAAAGAGGGAGTGATGTTTCTCTTCCAGGCTGAGATAGGTAGGAAGGTAAGAGTAAATGTGCCTTTTCCTCTGTCAGCATTCATCAACAGGGTCTACCAGTATGGGTCCCTGAATGACAGGAGGGGTGGGGGAGGGGAGGGGAAGGGGACAGAACCCCACCACGGGCCTCACCAGACTGTGATATGAGTGAGAAATAAACTTTTATCTTGTGGGCTAAAAAATTTGGAATCAGGTGTTACAGCAATTAGCTGACACTGACTAAATCAGAAATTGGCATGACAGGTGTCCACGTGTCCCCTGAGCTGGGCTCACCCAAGCAAGGCAGAAGAGCAAGAAGTATGGGATGGGGCATCTGTAGGCAAGACCGGGCTAGAAAAGAAGGCAACAGAGGCCTCCCGGGCAGACAAAAGTGAGAGAAGCTTTGGCTGCAGGAACACAAGATCCAAGGGCAGCTACCTTTCCCACAAAAAGAAACTGCAAGGGCAGTGTCTGAGCAGCCTGGGGAGGCACAGGGATGTACAGGGTAGGGACTCAGCTGCTCCGAGCAGAACCCCACACTGCTGCATTGAGAAGGGAGAGAAGAGGCACAGAGAAGGGAGGAAACATTTATTGAGTGTCTGCTACATACCAAGCCTTGTCTGTACCAGGCAATCCATCTATGTTATCTCATTTATTCATTCCAAAGCCCCTATAATGGGATATGATTCATTCCCATTTTATAGAGGAGCTACTTCCAAGGCTTACACCTACAGACTGGTCAAGTGGAGATGGGAACCTGGTCTGGGAGATCACCACATGGGCACCCTTCTGCCTCCCTCGTAGGAAATAGGAATTCACTAGCAAGGAACCCATACTGCCTGCTGGCCCCGTGAAAGACACCTATGCACAAATGGGAGGCTGCCATCTCCCAAGGCATAGGGAGAGGGAGGACACACATCAAACAGAAGCTCCGACTGATTATGGAAGTGACAGTGATGAGACAGAGGTGTGTTTATGCCTACCTAACATCCATTTCTCTATGCTCAGAAGTTCACCTCTGCATACAGCAAAAATCCCACCTGCCAAAACATTATCTTGTCTTATAACTCATGTTTAGACCCCTTTCTATGCTGCCTAAATGGCCCCTTTCGCTCATAAAGTGGCTACTAAGCTTCTCATTGTAGTCTGAAGATTGAATCAGCTCCCACCTCCTACCTCCACCTCCTGTTTCCAGCCAGGCTGCCCTCAGCCTCTGTTCATCTTCCCTGCTCAACCTGAAACGCAGTCCTGAAAGGGGAGGGGCCAGATGCTTGGAAGGCTCTCAAGAGACCCAGAGAGAAAAGTCATTATTTGAAAGAAATACTTGCACATGCATGTTTATAGCAGCACAATTCAAAATTCCAAAATCGTGGAACCAACCCAAATGTCCACCAATCAAGGAGTGGATAAAGAAACTGTGATATATATACAGTATATAGGATAGAATATGAAATACTACTCAGCCATAAAAAGGAATGAATTAATGGCATTTGCAGTGATCTGGATGAGACTGGAGACTATTATTATTCTAAGTGAAGTAACTCAGGAATGGAAACTGATATGTGGGAGCTAAGCTATGAGGATGCAAAGGTATAACAAGAATACAATGGATTTTGGGGACTTGGGGGTAAGAGAGGGAAGAGTTGGAGGGGGGCAAGGGATAAAAGACTACAAATATGGTACAGTGTATACTGCTTGGGTGATGGGTGCACCAAAATCTCACAGATCACCACTGAAGAACTTACCCATGTAACCAAATACCACCTGTACCCCAATTACTTATGGACAAATAAAATTTTAAAAAGAGACACTATGACTGTCCCCAGCAGCATGGACATACCATAAGGTCGTACATCCTAAGCCAAGGAGGCTGCCTGCCTGTCAGCCTCTTAAACAGGGTTCCAAGGACTTTCAACCTCATTATCCAAGAGCTGGCTGTAGGTTTCTCTTCTTGTTGAATGAAGGGTCAAATGAAAGTGGGGTAGAGAAAGTGAATTCCCCAGTCATTGCCTTACAATCACATAGGAGTGTGAGATGGTCACCTAAGGGGCCTATCCCGGTACCTGGACATGCCTTCCCTCTTCACATCTTTCTTCTCCACATGGCTCTTAGGAAAGTCAGTGGAATGGAGAACTCCACAAGCTGAGCCAGGAATGCGGTGGGGAAAAAGCATTAAGAAGCCACCTGTTTGAAGAGTGAGTAGGAACATAGGCACAGGACCTCAAGAGGTGTCTGTGAACCTGGCTGCATGTGGCAGACAGTTCTCCCGACCGCTGGTCATTGTGCTTTCCCCACCTGGGCAGGGGATTGGGATATTGGATCTGATTTCCCTCTATGGATGACCATTCCACCAGGCTTGGGCCAGGAGCTGTCCACCAGAATCAATCGTAACCACCATTATAAGAACAGCTTGTGTTTCCAGAGCACATCCCAGTTTACAAAGCATTTCCCATACATGGGCTCTGATTCCTACTCAACAACCTCTTATTGAAGAGCTCAAAGGGAAAGAGGTTGGACCACATCATTCCCAATGGACAGGTAATTAAAGTGAGCTTCAGAGAGTTTAGGTGGCTTTCCAAGGTCACACAGCTCGTAAATGTGAGCCAGTTCTCTGACTCCCAATAGCAGCCTCTTGCATGGATTCATACCTTCAGGTCTAAGGCCACGGTGGGGCCAGAAACTACAGAGCTCCATGTGCACTCCTCTGCCAGGACAGGGAGGTGTGCCACCCACTTCCAGCCCTCCACGTGGCCTCAGCTCTGCCATGCTGGCCAGAAGCCTGGGAACCAGGTGCTGCGAGAGCCATAGCACCCAGCCCTTTCAATGGTGAAGGACCTGTGCCGACTAGAATTGCAGGCAATACTGACATTGTTCTACAGAGGAGAGAAAATGTCAGTGAGTACACTGTCCAGTGCCCCCCAATTCCTGGGGCCACAGAGAGGGGAATGGGCTACTGGGGCCTTCAAACTTTATTTTTAAACTTTATTTTTATTTACAAAAACAGGCAGCCCATAGTCCATGGTTTACAGAATTTGATTTTTAAAAAAAACACTACATTCATATATTACTTATCTTGATTAATCTTTGGTGCCCCCTTAAACTTTGCTCCAAGTGACTGCCTCCTTCATCTTACCCTAGTCCCTGTTCCTCCCTTTCCCCACAAACTGGAATCCTGGTGAGATGGGAGGAAGTCCTGGAGAAGGCAGAGAAGGCAGCAGTGGTCCATAGGCCCTTTCTTTGCTCTGCTGGGTCTGCTGGGAATTCGTCCAGACCTGCTCACACTGAGGGTGAGTGCCCCGGGAAGCCCTGCTGCCTAACCACTGGGACGCCTGCGACTCTTGGCCACGATGTGTCATGTCAGGTTACTGAACATCGTCCCAGCACACATGCCTGAATATCAGCTTTTCTAAGCCGCTTGGAACATTGGCCCTCCAAGTCTATGGGAGTAGGCAAGGACTACACACCGGCAATAGATGGGCAAGACAAGGTATTGGCAAGCAGAAGAACGATTTAGGGATCAGTTTTCCCAGAGGAGGGTGCCTGGGAATCTGTTTCAAATGAAAGGAGAGATACAGAAGAAATGACAATACTAATAACTACCACGGGCTTTAAACACCTTATCTCATTTATCTCATAACGATCATGTGAGGTGAGTACCACCATTCCCACTTACAGGATGAACACACAGAGGCCATGACTGGGAGGTTATGTAGTTTGTTCAATGTCAGAGGTGGAATTCAAATCCAGACCTGTCTGAATCCAACACTCAACTGCTTCAGGAAAAAAAATCCAGCCAGGCACGGTGGCTCACACTTGTAATCCCAGCACTTTGGGAGGCGAGGTGGGCGGAGCATTTGAGGTCAGGAGTTCGAAACCAGCCTGGCCAACATGGTAAAACCCCGTCTCCACTAAAAATACAAAAAAAAAAAAAAAAAAAAAAATTAGCTGGCTGTGGTGGTGTGTGCCTATAATCCCAGCTACTCGGGAGGCTGAGGCATAAGAATCGCTTGAACCCAAGAGGTGGAGATTGCAGTGAGCCGAGATCATACCACTGCACTCCAGCCTGGGCGACAGAGCAAGACTCTGTCTCAAAAAAATTAAAAAAAGAAAAAGAAAAAAGAAAAACAGCTGTTCTATCTGTTCAGGAAGCCATTCAGAAGTACCTCAGAGGCAGAAGGACAACTTGCAGAGGACACGGTGTGTGGCCCCAGCGTTTACCTTTGGTGGTTACTTAATTTTTCTGCATCCCAATTTCCATGCCCCCCAAAAAACAAATGTGTACTGATAAATAAATATGGCACAATAACAACAACTGTTGAAACTAGGGGCAGGGGCCGCGGCACGGGTGTTCACTGCAGCATACTTTTGACTTTTCTGTACTTTTGGAAATATTCATAATAAATTTGGAAAAAAACAAAATGTCCCCAGGTCAAAACTGATATATGACCCCATCAAAGAAAGTCCCTGGCATCAAAATAACTGAATAAAAATAGCTACATTAAACAGCTGCACCAACCCTCCACAGCATTGTGGGAATATAAATTGGTTCAGCCTTTTTAGAGGGCAGCTTGCAACATCCATCAAACTTTGAAACAAGGCACACTGTTTTCTTAAACTTTTTATTTTAAAGAAATAGCAATCACACAAGAAAGTTGCATGAATGGAACCAGAAACCCCCATATTCCTTTTACTCTGATTCATCAATTTTTAACATCTTGCCACATTTGCTCTTTCATCTTCTCTCTCCCCACCACATATATTTTATGGTACAATAGGATATATCATAATATGATATTACATATATATTTTATTATATACACACTTATTATATTATATACACACATTTATTTGTTTATTTTCCTCCTTGAGCCATCTGAGAGCAGGTTGCACACATCATGGCCATTTACTCCTTAATTCCTCAATATCTGTTTCCTAAGAACAAGAATATTCTCTTATTTGACCACAATTCAGTTATAAATTTGGAAATATTAACATTTTGTTGTAATACTTTCATCTAAGGAGACCCACTCCCTAAATTTTGGAAGGCTATATTCCAATTCTGTTTGTTGTCCAAATCATATCCTTTAAAGCAATTTCTTAGTATAGGATTTGTTACATTAACTTGTCATGAATCTTAAGTATTCTTTAATCTAGGATAGTTCTTTTTAAAAAATGCTCAAAATAAGTTTGTTAATTTATTTAAAGAGGCTGCTTCCCTGATGCAGAAGTTTAGAGACTGGGACTCTCGATCCAGGCACAGCTGAATTTAGTTGTTTTGAGGTGAGGCCTGAGGGTCTGCATTTCTAACGAGCTCCCATGGGAACCCAAGCCCTGGCCCAAAGGCCACACACCAAGTGGTGACACCAAAGAAGACCGTCTGTGAAAACCTGGTCCAGACCACTACGAGATGCACCTTGCTTTCCTCTGAATGAAGCTTTGTCTGCAATGGCAACTGGACCCTGCGACTTGGGACGCAACAAGATGCAGAGCCTTCCCTCACAGGAACTCCTCCTGGGCTTTCTGGAGCCAGGAAGTCCAAGACAGAGAGGCACAAGTCACTGAAGAAGGCTTTTCTGCAGGTTCCCCATTTCCGATGATTCTGGCCCAGGGCAGGGAAGCCTGTTGTGAAGAGAATTCCTATGCCGTGCCTTCTCTATCAGCATCAATCCACTATACCTTCAATAGGTACCTCCTCCTCCAGGAAGCCATCCTGGTTGCCATAGCCCACTCTAAACTATCTGTCCCCTGACCTCCTATATCACCGAGCCCCTGGCTATATCACTGAGCACTTACTTGAATGTAATTGCCATTCCAGGTACCTTTTCTTTCCCTTCTCCTTGCCTCTGCTTCTGCTACTTCTCACTCATGATATGCATCCTCATCACTCTCCCCTGTACATGTTCAAGGCCCAGCTTACCCATAAGTATACCCTAGCAAAAAGTCTCTTCAATGACAGATTCCTTGCCTGAACCATCTTCAGGTATCTCCATCCAGCAGCAGGTACATTAGTCTGATCTCCACAACCAGACATTCAGGTTTCCTATGCTTCCATTGCTTCTGTTTGCTACAAGGCCCTGGTTTTCTTGCCATGGTGGCATGCGCATCAGCCTCTCCCTGAGTGATCCTGGGCAGTGTGACAGGAGTTCAGTCCATCCATCCATCATTTACTAAGTGCCTACTCTGTGCCAGGCCCTGGGGTAGACTCTGGGGGCCCTCAGGGAGTCTCAGACAGTGGGGGTGCCTGCTTTTCTCAGAGCCAGAAGCGATGCAGTGTCAGCATCAGCTGCATCTTTGCTTTTGAGCATAAAAGGTGCTTGTGGGAAGTGACACTGGGCCCAGCTGATGGGCCTTGATGGCACCACTGCAGCCTTTGCATCCTTGTCATGTGTCACTTCCCCCATGATTACTGTGATCACTGATTGTCATCATGCAAATAACAGCAAACATGGCTGAAGTGCCTACATCATCCCCAGTGTTGGAAAGCCTGTAGAATCCTGAGACTGTCATTGAAAGCTAAGAAATGAGCCAAAGGCATTCTCTATGGCTTGAATGCAACAAGAACCAGAAAAGCTGGAAACGTCTTGGGAGTCGGAGCAGCTGAGAAAAAGGTGATGAACGGCCTGGGACATTCACAATGTCCTATCAAATGGGCCCAGTCCTGAGAGTCCAGGGCTGGGCTAGGGGGTGCTTCCTGTGCATGGTTTCAGACCACCATTCACAGGACAATCTGTGCAGAAAAATTATACTTTTCTTCTCTAAAAGAAAGCCCAAAACCAAAAGATACCTGTCCCTGGAGAAGCAGGACCCTTGGGAATTTCTAGCTGATTTCTGCTGCCACCACCATGGAGGTACAGCTGCTCCTGCAATGCCAGGTAGAGGCAGGAGCATGCCCTTCCTTCCTACTGAGGAGTGTGATGGAGATGAGATTGGAACTGGAGGGAATGTATGGGAAATAAACACAGAGTAGCACAATCCCAGGTCATGTGAATTATGGCTTCCTGCTGAGGCTCACACACTCCGCTAACAAAAGCCCACTTTCTGAGGTCCTGGCCCCTGTTTGGGGGCATATTTCTTCCCTGATCATAAACCACCATCCATGTTGAGAAGATCATGGCCCATCCTTCCCCACTTCCAGGAATGAGACCCACCCAGCACAGGTACAAATTATGTCTTCTTGGCACAACAGGGCAACCCAAATTGTCTGGAAGTAGTGTGAGTGGGGTCACTCTGTCACCTCCAGACAACCACCCATGTTGAAAGCAGACCCAAAACAGAAAACCCAACAAAAAAAAATGGACAAATATCTAAACATCCATTTCATTGGAGAATATATATGAGTGGCTAATAAACACATGAAAAGCACATTAGGGAAATGCAAACGAAAACAAACAATGAGATGCCATGAGACACCCACCAGGGTGGTTAAAATTTAAAGACTGACAATACCAACTGCTGGTGAGGATGTGGAACAACTGGGGGTCTCATACACTGCTGGAGGAAATGCAAGACACTTCAGCCACTTTGGAAAACAGACTGGCAGTATCTTACCAGGTTAACCTTAACACTTGCCATATTATCCAGGTATTTCCCCAAACAAAATGAACATCTATTTTTCATTTTGTGTTCACATAAAGACACGTACTCAAATATTCACAGTAGCTATAATTATAAAAGCCAAAAACTATAAGCAAATGTCCACCAACTGTGAAATGGATAAACCAATTGTGATATATCTAAGCAATGGAATACTACTCAGCAATAAAAAGAAAGTATAACACATGCCACAAAATGGATGAATCTCAAATACTTACGCTAAGTGAAAGAAGCCAAACAAATAAAGAGTACATACTCTATGATTCCATTTCTATGAGCTTTTAGAAAAGCAAAACAATAGAACCAGAAATTTTATCCATGGTTGCCAAGGGTCAGCAGCGAAGGGAGGCACATGACAGTGAAGGGACACGAGGGTGATGAGAACGATCTACATCAGGTGTGTAGGGTGGCTACATGACCACACTCATTTGTGAACCCTCATGGAATTGTACATCTAAAACCTATTATATGTAAATTATGCTTCAAGAAAGCTTATTTTTTTCCAAAAATGGACCCCAACTCAAGTAACTATTTTCACATCCCTTGAAGTCAGGACAGACATTCAGCAAGTAGGCACTGGCATAGCCGTACTTGTTAAAATCCTGAAATGCTTCCACACCTACTGGCAAGTCACTCCTGCCCGAGGCTTCTGAGTTACTCCTGTGCTCTAGTCCTTCTCTGGGTCCTCCTGGATCTCCCTAGGAAATCCAACAGCAGGGCTAATATCTGCTCAATAGGGGGCCTCCTGGACCAGCCAAGGTGGACATCCTTTCCGACTATTTAGGGCCATACTGGGTAAAACTGATTTGGGAAAGATAGATGGTGCAAAGCTGAGCTCTAACTTGGCTGAGGGCCCTCTAAGTCACTGCCAGGCTTATTGTGTTTAGATCATGCATTCTCAGCAAAGGTGAAAACTGATTCTTGGCAAGGAGGAAGACTAAAAAGTCTTAGATCTTATAACCGTTTGTGGCCCACCAAAGGGCCTCAGTACATGAACAGATGTCCACAATATCTGTGCTATTAACATTCACAGGGTATGGGGTGGTCAGGAAAAAAAAAAAAATGTCTTAAAAAGGCTTCTTAGGCCGGGCGCATTGGCTCATGCCTGTAATCCCAGCACTTTGGGAGGCAGAGGCAGGATCACCTAAGGTCCGGAGTTCAAGACCAGCCTGGCCAACATGGTGAAACCCTGTCTCTACTAAAAATACAAAAATTAGCCGGCCGTGGTGGTGCTCGCCTATAATCCCAGCTACTTGGGAGGCTGAAGCCGAAGGATTGCTTGAACTTGGGAGGCAGAGTTTGCGGTGAGCTGAGATCGCACCATTGCAATCCAGCCTGGGGACAGAGCAAGACAGAAAAAAACAAAAACAAAAACAAAAAACCTTCTTAGTGGGGGCAACTATGAGAATAAGGAATAAGGTTGAGAAATGCTGGTTTAGCTGCAAGAGCTCTGTGATAGTGAGAACCTGGACACCACAGCCCCAGCCCCCAGACCTGAGAGTGGAATTCTCAGCTGGGAGGCTAACCTGTGCAGAGGGTGTTGTAGGCATGTCTAGGTGGGAAGTGGGAGATCAGCTGGGAATGTGGGAAAGGGGGAGGGACCACACGAGCCCTCACAGTCCTTTTTGGGACTCCCCTTCTGGGGAAAAGCAGTCGCTCACTCTCCCTCCTATGAAAGCCTTTAACCCAACTCAACTCAGCAAATGCTCAGGAGGACCCCTGAGGACCAGTACCCTGCTAAGCTTAGGCTAACTATAGAGAGAGAGAAATGGCTCCAACTAGGACTGCACACTCAAGCCTAGCAGAGAGACATATAGAAACTCAAAGACTCCCACCCTTTGCTCCCAACATCTTATCTTTCTGTTCCTATCTGGAGTCCACGATGGCAA
Organism: Pongo abelii; assembly: GCF_028885655.2. Classification (NCBI taxonomy): domain Eukaryota; kingdom Metazoa; phylum Chordata; class Mammalia; order Primates; family Hominidae; genus Pongo; species Pongo abelii. Next base: position 144,309,153 of record NC_085928.1, on the reverse strand, counting down.
AATTGCACCCAAAACATTTGGAGTTTTCAGCTGGTGTAAGTAATGAAGACAACTTCTAAATTAGTAAGTGCTATAGCTGAGTCCCTGGCTTTGTCAAGCTCAGCTGAACCAGAGCCTCCTTGGAAACACTTGCTTTGTACGCTGATACATTATGACAATACTATAATTGTTCTCTCAGTCTTTTCCCAGATATTTAATAACAACGTGAAGTGGGAGTTGCAAAGGTCAGTCCTCCTGTAGAATGAGTGTTGTTCTCATTGTCCTTTCCTGAATAGCATCTTCCATTTGCCAGGCTGTTCTATGCCAGTGAGCCCTGGTGGTGGAGACCTGGTGCTGTTAAAGAAGCAGCACCACCTACTCAGGGCAGAATATTCTAATTTGCTAAATGGTCCAGTGTCACTGTCTGTCTACATCATCTGCATAAATATACACACACACACACACACACTCCTCCTGTGCTACCCACGCTTCAAGCCCATGAATGGAAAGAATGTTAACTGCCAAAACCAGAGAAACCAGGTGATATACATATTTGCATACTCACTTGGGCAGTTACTCTTGTGCTCTGGTTAGGTGAGAAGATTTATCTCCTAGGACCTCAGATCAACAGAGTCACATACCTATGTTAAAACTTCCATTATGTTGAAAGCTCACAATAGATGACAAATGGGTCTCTCTTAGCAGGATGCAGTATGTGAGCAAGGACTAGGAAGCAGCAGTGCCCTGAGCTCTCATCTCTCCTTGGCATGTTCCAATTGCCTGCCTGATCTTGTAGTCATTCCTCCTTAGTGAACCTCAGCTGCCACATCCATTAAATTGACCTAATTCACTGCCTGTCCGAAGACAGGACTCTCTTCCAATGCTGAGATCTATGACTCTCTTTCTGAAAACATATCAGAGGGCAGCTTTCAGGAACCATTGGATTATCTGGGGCTTTTCAGTGCAAGGGTTGCTCAGAAGTCTGCATGCTCAGATAAGGCAGGGAGTAATGGCATTATAATTCAGAACCCATGTGATGCTGTTAGTAAATGTGCTTCATGTCTAGGCAGGGCTTGGTTTGGTAACTCAGGCACCATAAAAGGGGGCGATGTAGCCCTGGCAGTCTGTGTCAGAGAGTAGCTTTGTACCTAATCCTGAGGGCATGATAGTTGCTAAGGAACCATTGAAATGCAAATGAATTGGCAAATACTTAGCAGCAAGATACCAGAAAAGGGTGGGGAGGAGATGCTCTGAACAAGTTAGTCAGGTGAGTGAGAGGAAAATTACTTTCTCCTGATTGGGAAAAGAAAGCCAAGGGTTTTCATGCAGATCAGCAGCATTGTGTTACTGTGTTTTTTAAAAAAATCTGTCCTTTTTCTGCTTAGCTGGGAATAGAAGAAAGTTGGAGCCAAGAGCAGGGAAGTTGGAAGGGCAAATGGAGCCTTCTTCTGATAAACTCTAAGTACATTTCAGATCACTCTCTCTCTCAAATGAGAAACAGACATCTAAGGTATGAAAAAACTAGTCTGCAAATGACTGAAGATCTGCCATCTTATACAAGACTCAAAACCTAGGGGAAAAAGTACATCAAAAACTGTGAATAAATATTCTATTGATGCAAAATGGAAATTCCAGGTGAGACTAGGCCATGATTGAAATAGTGAAAAAGAAGGGAAATGAGCCAGCTCATTGTACCTATGAGTATGCATTTCTTTCATTCTTGCTCTCCAATGGATATCCAATTTAAATGCAGTGGTTAAATTCAGATGCTCTGGTATCTACATTGGAACCAGGGGATTACAGTGAGAAATTATGGCTCTTCACCCGTTGTTTCTCTCATCTTGCCCCTAAATAGGAACCCTCTTCTTTCAGTCTAGTTGAGATGCCCTAATCCAAAAATCACTTTGCCTTTAACCAAATACCACTGCTATCTGCCTATTCAGCACTTTAAATTTGATCATGATGCTCAGGAAGATAGAGAACATCCCATCAAGAAAGAACCTATTTGTCCAGCTGTCTCCAGACCTCCCTTCCTGGGTTTTTAACTTTCCCATCACTTTCTGTTTCCCCACCTTTTCATCTTCAGGACCATCACAGCCACAGATACCTCCTTCTTCTGTCCAGAATCCATATACTTTCCTTTATTGGACATACCATCTCTCTTACTCGGTTGCATAATTTAGCTGTCCCAGGAAGATTGATAGGTGTGGCCTATCAATGGCAAGAATGCCTTCCCAGCACTCATTCTTGCTTCTCCTGGACAAGCACCCTGACAGCTTTGTGACCAGCTCTCCCCCATCTCAGGCCAGGCAGCTTGATGGGTCTGAGCTAGCCCTTCCCCCTCAGCTATAGAGTTTCATAGACACATGACCCAAGCCTGGCCAATTAGTGTATTTCAATCACCCTGGTAATGGAGCTTGGTTCATGGAGAGGCTCAGGACCCAAGGGAAGCCCAGGAGACAAAACTTCTTCAGCATTTGCTAGAGCTATGGGGAGTGAGAATTTATGTTTCTGCTGAAGTTTCAAGAGGATATGAGTTTGAGGCTGCCAGCAGCCACATGAACATCTCGTGGGAAAGCCTGTCTGAGGATGAAGTCAACATAAGTGACTGTGCTGATTAGTCTCCATTCATCCCTGCAGATCCATTCTCTACTTTTTTTTGCCATTTTCTATGCCTCTGACCTCTATGAACTGCATCAACCAGACTTTCATGCCCTCTGCCTTCTTGTTGGATTCATCACGGGAGGTGCTGGCAGGAGATGATGTTTAAGAGGAGGAGAAAGTGTTCAAGGAATACAAACCCTCCTCCTTCACCCTCCATGCTTGATCCGGGCAGCAGCTGCATTCCTCTATGTCTCACTCCCGTCAGGGAGCTCCTCTGTCACACTGTGACTCTTGCTAGGTTCTGAGAGCCTTGGGGAGTATCGGCTTCCCACTATTGTCAGTCCCTGGGTACATCCCCATCCTTATTGGTTCCCTTAATGTTGTTCACACCTCTGTAGAGAGTCTTTTCATTAAACCCTCCTCAGCAAACCCTGTGAGAGTGCTGTTTTCTGCCGGGACCTTGACAGATACAGACACAGAACTAACGAATGAAAACAGGGAGACAGTCCTGAGACAGCACTGGTGCCCTGGATATAATCACAACCAAAGTCCCAAACTTTTTTTTTCTCTCTCTCCCTCTCTCTCTCTTACTCTCTCTCTCTCACACACACACGCACACACACACACACACACCTTCCCCAAATCCTTCCCACTCTAAGTCTGACCGTCTCATTTGGTTTCTCCTAGCAGCTGATGTGTAACCGCTATACCGCATCCATCAGAGTCTATCACATGCCCTATTACAGCCTGTAGTCTGCGTGGTTCTGTCTCCCCCACCAGTCTATTAATCAGTGAGCTCCCTGAAGGAAAGGCTGTGTCTTCTTTATCTCGCTGTTTTCAGTTCCGAGTACAATGCTTCTCATGTAGATGCTCAATAAATGTGTTCTGTGTGAGTACTTGTGACACCGGTGACTCCCAGGCAGTGCTGACAGTTCTGTCTCTCTGCTGTCACTCCCCATTTGCCTCTGTAGAATGTGAGCTCTCAAGTCTGGAAGTGGTTCTGGCCTTACTTGGACACCCCAGAGATGGGGCTGCATCATCTCTCAAGGCAGCCTATTCCATCTTGGTTCAGTTTGACTGAAAAGAATTTTGTAATCAAGCCAAAATCTATCTCCCGTGCAGAGCAAACCTAAGCCCACTTGCTAAGAATGCACTTCGAGTATTCACAGACAGAGAGGGCCTCCCTTCCCCCGTTTTAAGTTGTCCAAGCCTGCGCCCATCACTCTCAGTCACATCACTTGTTTACTCCCTTTATAGCTCTTTCCTGAAATTATATATACATTATTTGTCTTTTTCATGCCTGTCTGTTCCCCCAATAGGAGGTATGCTCCCAAGGGCTGTAATATTTCTGGTTTTGTGCATACTGCCTGGTACATAGTAGGAGATTGACAATATTTGTTATTAAGTGTTGAATGAATGAAGTATCATATCTCCACCCCCTTCCCACCCTTCCCCTAAGTCCCTTTCTAGGTTTATCTAAACCATTGTTCTCCTACCCCTCCTAAAATATTTCAGTTATTAATTGTTCCAACCCCAAACTCAGTGGCTTTCCACAATTACTACATTGATTTTGCTCAGGAATCTGCAGTTTGGACAGTGTTCTGTGAGGAAAGCTTGTCTCTCCCTACTCAGAGTCAGCAGGGGTGCCTGGAAGGATGGGGTTGCAACAAACTGAAGACTCTTTCATTCACACTTGGCCTCTCATGCTGGCTGTGGGCTGGGACTTGAGCTGGAGCTGGGGCTAGAAATTCTACATGACCCCTTCATGTTACCTGGGTCTCCTGACAATATGGTATCTGGGTGACAAGGGCAAGTATTTCAGGAGAGAGAGAGAGCTAGGTGGAAACTGTGTTGCCTTCTATGACTTCACTCCAAAGTTATGCAGAAACACTTCTGCCATATTCCGTTCATTACAGTGAGCCCTAAGGCCAATCCATATTCAAGGGGAGAGGAATGAGGCTGCACATTTTGATAGGAAGAGTATAAAATATTTGCAGATATATTTTAAATGACTATAGGACATGATCTCAGGTTTTTAAGTGTTTGTTGATCTTTTCCTTCTTGTTATTTATTCATTATGTCATACTTATTGACACCTCCTACGTGCCATGTGCTGGGGGTGCTATGTGCTGGGGATGCCATGGCAATCAGGATAGAACCCATGCTTCAGAGGCTCACGGAGCTGTGGGGTACCCAGCAAAATAAACACATAACTGGAGACCAGTGTGGAAGGTGATCCCATAAAGGGAAGCAGAGGCAGCTGTGGGGGCACCCAGAGGGCAACCCAATCGAGCGTGGGACAGGAAAGAAAGCCTTCCAGGAGGAAGCGATCACTATGGTGAATTCTGAAGAATAATTTAGGGTTAGCCAGAAAAGAACAGTAAGACATGCAACACAAGCAGAGCAAGCAGGTGCAGACCCAGAGGCACATGGGGCAGATGAGTCAGAAGGGCCTCTGTGTGGATGAAGTGAAGGAGATGCCCAGGGCATGTGCAGCTGTGCAGCACGTGCACCTGTGGACATGTGTGTGTACACATGTACCTGTGTGGAGCTGGGAAAGGAGGTGCTGCTGGGCAGGAGGGCAGGAGGCAAGGCGGACCCAGGTGATGTAAGGTCTTGCAATGATTGGCCCTGAAGGTGCTAAGGAGCCAGCAACGGATTCACACCTGTGGTGTGACCAGGATTAAACCAAATACCACATTATGGTTCAACACCCAAAGTATGTTCTGACCAGTGCCTGCCCCAGGCCTCTGAGCACCTGTCCAAAATGTGGTGGATTTTCTGATACTGACACCTTGTTCCTTGCCATCTAGTTTACAGCCTGCATTCCACCATCCCAAACCATTTGGAGGCATTGTCAAAGGAGCTGAGAGCAACCCCGGATGAGCTTTCTGGTCCTGTGACAATGGCCCCCAGGAGCAGACAGCCCTGGAGGAACCTGCACAGATAGTTGAGGACCAAGAATTCACGTGAAACCACCCGGAATGAAGCCCCTTCCCAATCCGCCACCCCCAGCTCACCTCCCGGATCCAGCCTCAGCGTCAATGAGAAAGCCAAGGGCAAAGGTCCTATGTTGATGTGCTGGAAAACTACCAAGAGGAAAACAACAGAACAATTAACTGCTGGGCCCAGCTGCCTTTCACAGATAAGGCATTCTCTCTGCTGCCACTGTCAATGAAGCCACCTGCAATTATTCCTCATCCTCCTGCTCAGCCCTTTCCACTGCCACGGCTCCAAGGGGGACTGGCCACTGTCCAGTCGGACTAGGATGCTGAGGGATTTCTCTCCTCAACATCCCCCCACATGTTCTTCCATGCTCAAAGCTGATGCTAAATCCTAGTGTCCTCCTCTGATGTCATAAGGCTGCACCTGGCCAGATGGATAAAAGCAGCCCGAGCTCAAGAAACAGCATGGCCCCAGGCCAAGGGTAAGCAGGACACAGTCCACAGAGAAGAAGTCGTAGAAGTGCCCAAAGACAAAAAGCAGCTGCTGGCTCTTCCTCTGGAAGGTGAGCCTACAAAGGGAGTACCAGAAGACCTGCACTGTGCCCTGATTCCTATCCCCCACACACACCTACCAAGATCCAGGCACAGATGCCAACTGCAACCATCTAAGCAACACAGCTTATCAAAGACAATATCTAGATGGACATTGATATGGATTAGCTGTGTCCCCACCCAAATCTTGAGTTGTAGCTCCCAGATTTCCCATGTGTTGTGGGAGGGGCCTATTATGGTGATAATGAATAAGTCTCATGAGATCTGATGGGTTTATCAGGGGCTTCCACTTTGCTTCTTCCTCATTTTTCTCTTACCACCGCCATATAAGAAATGCTTTTCGCCTGCCACCATGATTCTGAGGCCTTCCCAGCCATGTGGAAGTATAAGTCCAATTAAACCTCTTTTTCTTCCCAGTCTCAAGTATGTCTTTAGCAACAGCATGAAAATGAACTAATACAGACATGCAGCAAAAAAAAAAGCCAATAATGACCACAGTGGGGGTCTGACTCACAGGGGCACATGGGAAAGGCAATGTGCAACAGGGAAATGCAAACCAAGAAGGAAAAAGTTTTCCTCCAGCTGTGGAACAGGTGGGACAACTCCAAAGAGTGAGAAGAGAGCCTGTCCACAGGGTCTGAGCACTGACACCAGAGCAGGACTGTCTGTACCTTTGATGGCACCTGGCAGGACAAGGATAGACAGTTCCTGGTTAACACAGGCTCACTGATTTAATTCACAAATAAGCAAAGTTAAATGGAAAAGGTGACTGAACTGGGAGACAGAGGCCCAGGGAGTTGGGCAAACTTTGGTTTGAAACTTTGCTCTTGAGCCAGTTAACTGCTCAAAGCCTCAGCTACCTCATCTGTAAAATGGGAGAAAAAATGCTTAGATACGAAGGATATGGGGACCAATGTGTATAAAGAGACCAGCACATGACAAATGCTCAATGAGTGGTTGGGAGCATAATCTAATCCTGGATCCAGCATTGCCAGCCTGTAGGACTCCTGGAAAGTTTTTTCCCTTCCCTAAAACCGACCTCCAGTCCTGCTTCTGAATATGTCAAGACTGTGCAGACAAGCCTGATCCCTTGCTGGCTCCCTCAGGCTTACATGGCCCCTGTAATCAGTCCCAGGGACCTTAGAAGTTATTGCCAAGCTACAGCCTTGGACCTCTGCTCCCCTTGCTTGTCCCCTCCCTTTCTGGCCACCTGCCTCTGCCCATTTCTCTGTTCATTATCACCTTCACAGGGAAATGGAGAAGCAGAGCAAGGAGGTTAAATTCAAATCGGTCATTTTGTCACTTGCTGCCAGGAAGTGGGAAGGGAGAGATGAGAGAAGCAGGGCCTCAGGTGCAATCTGTGGGCAGAAATGAGTCCTGGTAATTCTCAGAAAATCTCCTATGTGTTTCCACATTGGCCCAGTTCTGCTACAGAGAACGGTGGGGGAAACTTCCATGAGCACCCTCCTTAAGCAGCTGCTAGTGGTGTTGTCTGCAGGTGCTGGGATTTCACCTGACCTGGAAAAACATCTGTACTGGTGCTGGAGGGGGAAACAGGATCTTCTTCGTCACCTTTTCCCCTCTTTTCGCAAGTAGATCATCTTGAAACCTAAATCACCAGCAGGGTCATTATAGTGTAGTGAAGGGCCCCCAGATCTTCAGCGTTGGGCATCCTCCCACAGAGCTAACACTCCATGCTTGCTGGAGAGTGAGTGAGCAGATGAATAAGATGCTTTTCCTGCCCTAGAAGGCTGAAAGCATAATGAACCCATTTGCTAGGCTGTCAAAATGAAATCTTCTCATTCACAAAGTTGGAAGTAAACATACAAGCCAGTTACAGTGAGAGGCATCTGGCAGATAATGCTACATGGTACCAGTGGGGACCATGACCTCAATCCTGTCTGCACCACCTGCACAAGCCTGGGCCTGCTGCTGGCCAGTGGGAGGTCCCTAGAGTACAGTCTTCCTCATGGAGGGCACTAGGCTTTCTCATGGAGGGCACTTAGTCTTCTTGATATTGGCTAAGCTCATTCTTTCCGATCTCTGATGTCTGAAAATCAGATCCTGAGCTGCCTCCTACAGAACCCCTGACAGGCTATGAGGATCCATGCCCCACCCATGATTTGCCAAAGGGTCACCATGCCTCAGATTGGACTTTATCTACAATTGTCAGCCCCTGCTTCTTTTTTTTTTTTTTTTTTTTTTTTTTTGTGAGACGGAGTCTCGCTCTGTCACCCAGGCTGGAGTGCAGTGGCACAGTATTTTTTTGTATTTTTTTTTTTAGTAGAGACGGGGTTTCACCGTGTTAGCCAGGATGGTCTCAATCTCCTGATCTCGTGATCCGCCCACCTCAGCCTCCCAAAGTGCTGGGATTACAGGTGTGAGCCACCGCGCCCGGCCTGTCAGCCCCTGCTTCTACCACTGCTTCTACCCTGGGGTGTGCACCCACTCCAAGTCCCTGCTACTCTCTCTACCATAATTATCCCTCCTCCAGTCTATTCAACAATGAGAAAACTGAGGCACAAGGAGGGATAGAGCTAACCGTGCACTTGTTTGCTTCCTGTACTTTAAGTCAGATAGAAAGTGGTTTTCCATCAACAAAGAAGAACCAACCCACTGCCCTCCAGGCCTCCCTGGAAAGTGTGTTCCCAACTTTCTAACCCCCAGGGGAATGATCAACAAAAGCCAGCAAAGTGGCTCTAATACATCAGATATCAGGGACCTTTGATGGAGCAGATGGTCCTGACCTCACCGCTCAATGCCCCCGACCCAAGCATAGTTAAGCACTCTGACCCAAGGGCCCCACCTACAGCTGCCACTTGAAATGGAATCTGCAGAAGAAGCTGAGGAATTTCTCATGCAAAATTTTGCTTTTAAACATGAAATCTTTCCCAAGGTGTTACTTTATTATTACAGTAATTTCCTCAGAAGGGCAGACATCCAATGCTCTGTTTCTCCACCATCTTTGGAGACACGGAAATCTGACAGAAATATTCAAGTTGCTTAAGTGGCTAGTGCAGAAGTGGGAGACATAAAAAGAGTTCTTCCAAGGAAAGCAGACTCCTGGAATCCAGGTGCAAGAACACGCTCTCGACAGTCAATGGAGGACAGGTAAGGTTCGGTGTGCCCCCTCCACTTCCCCCAGAACACATAGGGGTCCCAGGTTCATCTCCTTTGGGGACACTTCTCTGCTGATCATTTCTTCTTTGGGAGGGCTGGTCAGCGCAGAGAGAGGAACGAATATACCAGTCCTTATTAGAAAGTGTGCTGCAGGACAGGTCTCCAGCCCTGTGTCTATGAGTGTACAGGGCTGCAACAGGGGTGGGAATAGTGGGGTTAGGAGGAAGGTACAGAGAGAGAGCTACATGGAAACTGGAGCTTGATCTGAAGTGCTGAGGTTGTCTGAACATTTTGCTCATTTCTTCGTGCATGACCATGGAAACCTAAGCCCCCAGTAGTCAATGAAGTCTCCAATGCCCAATGGCAGAGTCAGCACTAGAACCCTTCCCTCCCCTAGATTCCCGCTGATATGAGTCTTCCTTCATGCAAAGCCTTCAAAAGTGGTGGAGCAAGGTGGCTAAAAATATAGACTACAGAGCCTGACTGCCTGGGTTCAAATCCAGGCTTGGCCACTTACTAGCTGTGTGACCTTATCAAATTACTTAACTATTCTATATCTCAGTTTTCTCATCTAAAAAATGGGAGAGGAGTTGATTATAATAATACCTACCTGATAGGTTTTGTAAGGATTAAGTGAATTAGATCTCGTCAGCAGTTTCCAAATATACTGGTGCCAGGCTGTCTGCATGTGAATCATTGGGGCCCTTTGGTAAAATGCAGATCCCCAGGCCATTCTGATTCAGCAAATGCAGAGTTGGGCAAGACCTACTAGGTCTTCTGACTGCAACCTGGTTTAGAAACATTCCCCTTGGCAGTGTTTCCAGGAAGCACATACATCAGGATCTCCAGGAAAGCCCACTTAAAATGCTGATTTTTAGGATCCATCCAAACCTGCTGAGCTTTTAGGGTTAGGACCCAGGAGTCTGTAGCAAACTGCCCAGGTAACATACTACCTGAAGTCTGGGAAACACTACCTGAGCTGGTATTCCCCTCTTTGGGCTTCCAAAATTGCCCCTACCTTTTGCCCATGCTAGAAAAATACTACACATCTAAGCCTTAGTGATACTAAGAACATTTAAGGATTAGCTATATATTATTTTAAATTTAGTAATATAAACGTATCTTTGATTTTAATAGCATCTTACTTTCCTTTTAATCTAGTACAGAGTGTGTCCTTATATTGGGTATTACTTGTCCCTACTCCTATAGTTGGAATAAGTGGGCAACATGACCCACTCAACACAGAAAGACACTGTGGCCAGGTGGACTGGGTAATTTTTCCAAGCAACAGAGCTGGGAGATGAAAAGGCAGGTGGAGTACTCTGGCTTCATGATCCTGCTATCTGTCACCACCCATGTTGATTTCATCTCCATCCTCATGGCCAGACCTCCCTCCTGACCCATATATTCCTTTCATTGCTCCGAGTTCACAAAATTTATTCAAGCAACTAAAGAACATGTAGTTTCTACTAAATAAGAAGCACACAGGATAGATCCAGAGGAGGGGGTCATGGTGCTTTCCTGTGTCCCCTAGCATCACCCTTCTTCTTTGGTCCTATTTGTTTTATCAAAGATTACCTCTCGATGAGTAAAATTAAATGAGAACCATACCATGCCTCTGCCTCATGGGCTTTTCTTATAGCACATCTTGGTCATCGGTACCTATTCTTGTGAAAAAACAAAGTAGGGGCTCTGAGATCTGGGTCTGGGTTGCACAAGTCAATAGAAGGCAGAAGGGGCTGGAGCCGGACACTGTGTGACCTAGCAGGCCCTCCCCAGGCTCGGGAGCATCACAAGCTGCTGGCAGCTCTCTTCTACCAACCCAGAAGGTTTGAGCTGGGACTGAGTCTGGGCCTCTGCAGTTGTTTACATTGCCAAGACTTTTCCCAAGCCATTGCCCAGAGCTGCATTGCCCTCCCTCGCCAGCATTCCATGCGTGGCTTGAGGAGGCAGCTCCACAAACACTGAGTAATGGTGATCGTTCCACGTTGCACAAAAAATAAAATCAGCTAATACATGGAATTTTCTCAAATTTGCTTTTCTTTCTCAGACATTTTTAAAAATCTTTGGTGCCTGCTACTGCTTGTAGGCTCAAGCACGTTCATGGACACCCAAAACAGATGCACACACAGCAAACAAATATTAACAGAAAATGCAGAAACAGCCAATCACTGCCTAGCCTTGTGGCCTGTTGAAGACACACGGGCTTAGTTTGGGGTTTTCCACCACAAACATGTAATGGAAATGTAACTGTGTCCAAAATGTGTACACTGAAATTCAGTGCCCTAGCATTTCACGTTGGGGCATGCCACAAAGGGGCACGGTAATTTAGTCGTGCACTCATGCATCAGCAATGCCTACTGGGAACCCACTACTTGTCAACTCTTGAGAAATCTACTACTCAAATACATGTGGATATCCAAGGGTGCCAGGGCCAGGACTTCACTCTAGGCTACACAAAAGAGCAGGTCTCCTGGGAGTATTCCCATCAGCCAGTGTGCCGCACTCTGAGGCCTTCTGCAGATGCATGGGTACTCCCTGGACACAGGGAGTGGGATTGGGAGAATGCTATGAGCAGTTAGCAATTTCAGGTTGCTGCCTCCCAGGAGGGCCAATGTGTTTAGTCCAGGGATGCCTCTCTCTGAAGGTGGATGTCCTCTGCTGCTGTAGAAAAGCCTCCAGAGAAGCCCAGGTTTCCAGATCCTATCCCAAAGGGCACAAGACAAGCGGCAGCTCAGAGAATGCAAGCAGTTGCCTTCGCTTCACAGACACCAGCAGTCCATTCTCAACAAGCTCTCAGAGCAGGTGGGAAAAGGCACCGGTGGGCTTGAAGAGGCAGTTGTTTGTCAGGACGCTGAGCAAAGAGGCCTAGCTTTGCGTCCAGAAGGCAGGAGGATGTCAGCATTCTTGCCACCACAGCCTGCCTTACTCCCTTGTGAAGACAGACTTAGCCCCAGCGGATCTTTTCCCTGTAGTGGCATCTCTCTCCTCACAGAGCAGAACTGGCTGGAAATGTGGGAGTGTGGGGGGAAAGGAGGGAAGAGGAGCTTTTTTTCAGTCTGGGTTTCCTACACCCTAAGCCAACAGTCCTCCTGCCTGATTAGGAGAATTTGAGCCCCCTCCTCTCCCCTCCTCTGCCCCTCTGGCCAACAACCAGACCCTGTCCTCCCTCCTTCCACCCAGGCAGGGGGTGTCTTAGGGCCCTGCCTTCCTCTGGCCACATCTCCTTACCTGGCCCATGATTGTCACTGTCCCTTTGTCCCTGCCCTGGCCTGGGCTGACGGCCCACCTGGCCTCAGAGCAATTTGCCCTGGATGGCAATGCCTCACTGAAATTCCACCGCAGACCCCAGGGGAAAGCAGACAGACACGTGAGTGTCTGAAATCAGCAGGGAGAGGCGCCCCCTGACCATAGCCGAGTTTGGGAGGGACCTGCTGTCCGTAGGCAGCTCATTGATCCACTTTCTGATCACTATTCCTCACTCATCACAAACCAAATAACGCTGGCCCCAGCCCAGCCAGGCAGGCGGGAAGGCGGCTCCGTGTGTAGAGAGTAGAAAATGAGCCTGCCTGTGTTCATTCTAGGAGAGGAGGGAGTGAATGGTGTGTAATATACCTGCGTACTGAGTAGGGACCAGGGGGCTGCTTTAATATTCTGCTGAATGTCGCGTTTCTTTTAACCCTTGCTGGAGAGATTTTCAGCCCATAGAGTCAGGCTCCTTCCTGTCAGGCCACTGGCAAAGTTTCACGGCTGCAGCAAGGGAAGCCACTGCACCGAGGGTAAGTGGCTCCGGAAGGCCTGGGCGTCAGGGCCCTGCATACCTGGCTGGGCTCTGACACAATGGCACCCGCGGGCAGCTTCCGGCAAGCAGACAGGGATCTCTGGCTAGCCAAGAAGAGGGGCAGGGAGGAAACTGACCACGTCCTCATGCTTGCTGTGTTTCCATACGTTTGCTCTCCAAAATACTTCGCTTGCATGCACAGGAACCCAATGCCGAGAGCACGCCCCCCAAAGTGGGCACCCATCTCCTCTGAGACCCGGCCACTGAACCTCTGGGGGCGCAAAGAGCCGCGGGCCGGACCCAGCCTCGGACCTGCATGACGCCGCCCCAACGCTGCAAGTCCAGTCTGGAATTGCCCTTGCAAATGCGCTCACCCTGGCTTTCCTGCCTGGTTTTGGGGGTATATATCCCCCTGAATTTCCAATTTCAACTGCTCCCACACGTGTCTCTCAATAAGTCAAACCCAGGCATCCCTGCGTCAGGGTGTTGACGGCGCTCCACACGGCTCCAGTCTCCTCCTGCACGTTCCAAAAAGCAAACCCCTCCTTGCTCCCCTCCCCACAAAGCCCAGCAGTCCCTGAGGGCAGCAGGAGACGGAGGGCAGACAAAAAGCCACCTTCAGAAAAGCAAGCGAGAGCTTTCTAGGCATTAATCGCCGCACCCCCACGCCGCCACCAGAACAAACGTGGGATGCGGGGGTCTTCGCCAAAAGGGAAGGGAATCTTAGCCGCGCCGCAGGGCCCGGAATGCCCCTCCAGCTTCACTTCCAGAAGGGCAGAGCTTTCCGGAATGGCGGGGGGCACCAAACCATCGTGTTTGGGGGAGTTTCCACTGGGCAACCGGTCACAGTTTCGCGAGGAACGAGTAACAAGCGGAGCGAGCTCCCAGATGGGAACGCTGCGCGGGCGCCAAGAGCTGCTTCTCCCTGGCTTGGAGTCCCCCGGAGGAGTTCCACCCGGAGCAGGACACCGGAAAGTGGGGCTGCTAGCCGGACTGCGGCAGCGCATCACCCCTAGAGTTGGTTTTCTCCCGACAACTCCAACTCTGCTCTCCCGAGGAGCTGTGTTCCCAGGAGGCTGCCGCGGCCGCTGCTAGGCTGCGAAGAACAGGGGCGGGGGAAGGGGCGGGAGGAGGGGAGTTGGACCGGGATTTCCCACAGGGATTAGCGAGCGCTACCGAGCGCCCAGGCTCCCCGCTGCGCCGCGCACGGTGTCTTTGGGGCGCGCTTTCCCAGCCACCAGCCGAAGGCACCGCTAAGTCCGAGCTGGCAGAGAGTGACGCTGCCCGACGACTGCCGGCCGCCGAGTATCCTCTCCGGCATGGTGGAGAGGCTGGGAGACTTTAGGTAGGACCGACCACTCACCCCAGCCCACTCCTGTTCCAAGGCTCAAGAGGCGAAAAGGGTTTCCACCTCTCCCCGACTGACCCTGGAAATGTGCAGTCCCGCAGGCGCCCAGACCACCAGACTGGTCCCCAAGGGTACGACCAATGAACTCCACCCCTCTCCTCCGGCGGCCACTTGCGGGATACCACAGCAGAGCTTCTCCGGCCCCCGCGCGCAGTGCTTGCACGCCAAGCAGAGTCCACGAGCCCGTGGACTGCGAGCTGGGGAAAAGGAGGTGGCGCGCGGCTGCTCGGAAGCGTATCTGTGCCTGGGAGCAGACGAGCGTCAGTACTCCAGGAGCCGGATGGCCAGAGGTACCCCTTTCTCCCCAACGCCCAGCTCTGGCTCTGCCCAGAGCTAAGGAGCATGCACCGCAATGCAGCGGGCTCCGCGCTCTCCGAGCGGGGGCTGCGGGAGACCGAGGCTACCAGGGAGTGCCGGGGCGAGGAAGCCGGGGGACTCGCGAGCCAGTTTCGGGCGCTAAGAGCCAGCCGGGGGCGCTCTGGTGGGTGCCGCCCAAGCCCCGCGCTCGGCAGCGGCCAAGGCTCCCAAACCTCCTTGCCCTCGGGTCCCGGGATGCCTGCACCGCAAAGCAGCCAGAGGAACCCCGCGAACCGCGGAGCACAGCAGTCCCAAGGCGGCCGGCACCAGCAGCCAACTTGCTCCGTGGAGGGTACGTTACCTTCCATCGCAGCCACTGCGGATGCCAGGAGGAGCAGTAGCAGATAATCCAGGGCCATCGCCGGCCGGCGGCCCCCAGGCCGAGTCCAAGCCGAGGCAGCAGCGCCGGGAGAGCGCCGCGTCCCGGGGCGCCGCTGCGCTCCCCGCGGGTGGCTTCTCGGTATCCTTTCGCGCTCTCGCCCGGACAGGACTCCCCGGAGCGCTGCGTGGGCGTGGGCAGGAGTGTGCGCGCGTGGGGCGGTGCGGGCGCGCGTGGGTGTGGGTGTGCATGTGTGTGTGTGTGTGTTTATGGGAGAGGTGGGTGTGTGCGTGCGTGTGTGAGAGAGAGAGGGCGAGGGAGAACGAGCCTGGGAGAGCGCGCGAGAGTGAGTGCGTCCTGGTGTCACATTTCGAGCTACAGCGGAGCCTACGGGAGGAAGGAGCCGGCCAGACTGACGCGGGAGGGAGCGAGATCCCCCACCATCAGCTCTCTCCCCACCCCTAACACCTCCTGTCCAATCAAGGAATCAAACCTGCAAAATTCCCCCGGCCAATCAGGCGCGAGCACCTCCTTACACTGGCATTGTTAGTTTAAGAAAAACTTTTGCTTGCAAGGCTGTGCGGGAGGGCTCGGAAGGCGCTAGGAGGGGTCCGGGCTCCCCCTCGTGGTGCTCTCGGAGAACCGCAGCGGCCCGCCCAACTCACCCTGTCCTCACCTAGGGGGCCCAGCGAAGGAGCTGGGGAGGCCTCGTGCCCTTACATCACACCCAGGACTGGATCCGCTTTAAATGATGAAATGAGCCTTTTTTCATCTTCTCTGTGACAAGAGCACTCTGCCTACCCTGTTTAGAGCAACTCCAGGGGCGCACCCGTGCCTCTCCTCCAGAGGTCTTCACTTTCTAGCACGGGTTGGTATTTACTAATCGATTTTGTTTATCGTGGGGTCTCCCCGTTATTAAAATGGGGTCACCATTTTCGGATTCTTGCCTATTTTGTTCACTACAGAATCCACAGTTCACAGAACAGTGCCTGGCCTGTGGGAGGCATAGTACATGTCAAAAGAATGAATACTGTTCAGATAACCTGTGGGCACTTGCTCCAGGGTCCACAGGGAACCGGACTTGCTTCCTGTCCAACGTTTCGTAGTTCTTTTTCTGCAGAAGCCTCTGGTTGCCTTTAGTGTTCACTTCCCAATGCGTTGTGAACTTCCACAGAGGGCCCTGACCCCAGAGGGCAGCTCAGCGTGGAGAGACCAGGAGTCACACAGTCAGCTATAAAACAGCAGAGCCGGCAAGAGGGCTCTCCCAGGCCCGTGCAAGGCGAGGTGCACTGTTGCTGCGGGCCAGGCCTTCAGTGTGGGTGGGAAGGACTTAGGCAGCAACCGGGGATGCAGCCTTGGAGATAGGAGCAATTCTCCCAGGCTCAGCTCTCACAGCTACACTTTATCTTCCTGTTTCTGGAGATGGTCAAGGGTTCTAAATCAGAAACTCACCTTGAGGCTGTTATATGTTATGCTGGAGATGTGTCCTTCCCTCCTCCCCCGCACCCCCTACATACCTGATGATAGTCTGGTCCTACAGGGTCAGGGATGACCCGTTAGGTTCCCCACCCCTCCTCCTACGCCTCTCACCTTGGAGGCACCAAGCCTTTCCCCGGTCTCTTAATGAGCTAACAGCGGGCAGATGTGATAGTTCTCTTTGGGATGACTCTCCTTTCTGGGCTTTTCTAAATCAGTTCCCCACACCCCCCGCCTCTGCGTGTCTAGTCTCTCCTTTGCTGGGACTGCTTCCTCTCCACCACAGCCAGGCTCAAGTCCCCCAATCCTGACAATTCTTTCCTTCCGTAGCTCTGACTCAGGCTGCCTTCCTCCTCCCCTCCCCTCCCTCCTACTCCACCTCTGTGCCTGAAGGGAAGATGTCATCAACCTCCACCTTCTCATCATCCACCTTAATGCCATGTTAGCTGCCCTCTACGCCTCCACACCACCAGCTCTGTCGTGATGTCCCTGGAGCCACCTGATGTCACCCTGGGCAACAACCTGCTCCTAGTTAGCCGTCATCCTCCTGCACCGTCAGCACCTGCTGACATTGGTGTCCAGTAGATCTTCTGGGGCTCTGGCCCCAGTTTCCATGGTCCTGCTTCTCCTCCTACCCATCTTGCCACTTCTTACTGTTCCCTCTGTTACCTGTTCAGCTTTCAAGGGAGGTATCCCCCAAACTCCGTCCTTGGAGTTCGTCCTCCTGGGGTACGTGGGCAACTCCTTGGCAGCTTCACTTGCTTTTTTACCCCCAGCCATCCCCTCACGGATGGACAGGTGGATGGATGGATGGGTGAGTTTCACACTCTTCACTCCCCCTTTCACTACATCACAGTCACTTGGTAGGCATGTCTGGCAAAGCCCCCGCTCTGCCACGTCCTCCTCCTTATGCCCTTGTCCTGTGCCTGTGCATCTGACCCAGGGTAAACCCATACTACCTTCCCCTGGACAACTAGAGAGTCTCTGAATGACAGCCCAGCTTCCCTCCCTCCCCTTAATCCCTCCAAACTCTGCTGTCAGACTCATCCTTCTCAAGCCAAGCTTGATTTTATCTCTTCCCTGCATAGCAACCTAGTGGCTCCTCACTGTCTGCTGAAGAGAGACTGACCACTCTAGCATGACATTCAGACTGCTTTGTAAGCTCTCTGAAACCTGCCTTCTTGGCCCAGGCTCTGCTGGTCTTTCTCTGGGCCTAGGGTATCCTCTTGCCATCTCCACAACCACACCCAGGCCAGTCATGTGCTCACCCACGTATTCAGGCAGGCCCTGTTCTAGCTGTGGGAACACAGTAGACAGCCCTTCTCTGAGGGGTCTTACCATGTGGTGGAAAGATGGCAATAATAAGCAAATAGGCAGTGGCATGTCAGGTGCTGAGGAGAGCTCTGGAGAATCACAAAGCAGGAAGCAGCGAGAGAATGACAGCGGCTAGTTAGACATGCTGGGAAGACCTTCTGTTTACTGAGCACCTTCTGCCACAAGCACTGTACTGGATGTTTACTTGCACAACTAAAATGAGTTGAATTGAATTTCCTGACCTCTATTGCTACCCAAATCCCACCTCTCCCAGGAAGCCTTTTCTTCTGTCCTTCTTCCTGATACCCTCATGTTATATTTCTGTGGGTACTGAATGGCTCTCTCAGACATGGCTGAAGATATAAATGACCATTATCCAACTAACTGCAGAATGTCACACCTGGGAGTGCGCTTGGAGCCCACCAAGTACAGGGATTTCAAGTAGAACCCTGCTAGGGACTTTGAACTTGTGCCAGGATAATTACAGGAACATCACCAACTAGGCCCTCTAAAAATACTGATCCCTAGGCCTGTCAGTAGGGATGAGGTAGGCCCGTGATATGGTTTGACTGTGTCCCCACACAAATCTCATCTTGAATTGTAACTTCTATAATTCCCATGTGTCGTAAGAGGGACCTGGTGGAAGGTAATTGAATCACGGGGTGGGGGGGGGTCCCATGCTGTTCTTGTGATAGTGAATAAGTCTCATGAGATCTGATGGTTTGATAAAGGGGAGGTCCTCCCCGCACACACACACACGCTGTCTCTTGCTTGCTGCCATATGAGACGTGTCTTGCTTCCCCTTTGCTTTCCGTCATGATTGTGAGGGCTCCCCAGCCATGTGGAACTGTGAGTCAATTAAACCTCTTTCGTTTATAAATTACCCAGTCCCGGGTATATCTTTATTAGCAGTGTAAGAACAGAGTAATACAGCCCACGAATGTGATTTCATATCCTCCCCTCCCCAGTTGACTCTGCTGCATGATGAGGCTTGGAAGCTGCTGTTCTTGGTCCAGGAGCTTACAACTGTCCTGAGGCCTCCTCAGGGGATACTCATGAAAGTGGCCAAGGAATTGAGGCTTCAGACCTCACCTCTGCTCCAGTAGCTTTTTTATCTTTCTTACTGGGCATCTATATCAGGTTTTTTTTTTTGTTTTTTTTTTTGAAGAAAGTGTTCTTCAGCAGGAAAAGAAGGAGGGAGGGGAAGAGTAAGAGGAATTCAAGGAGAGGATTTGATTGGGTGGGGTAGGGAACATTAATTCATTGATGACTTCTAGAACATGCTGATGGCTCAGGCAAGAATAGTGTCAGTTTAGGGCTGCTTGTTAATTTCCCTAATAACTCAAGATATTGACTTTTCTTGAGCAAGTTAAATATTAATTTAGCTTTGCAGAAGATTGATCTTTCTCTAGCAATGGGTTATGATTTGTAAATATCCCTGAAGGCACCATTGGTTTGGGATTCCAAGCCTGGGTGCCTCTTTTCCCCTAGAGCATCTCCTTGGCAATTTTTTTTCTGTCTGATGTCAAATGCTCGCTTATTTTCTTGATTAATCACTCAGCTATTTGATATCACTAAATCACTCCTTCAAAGCGACAGATGCTTGCTAAGGCCAGCAGCTGAGGGCTCTCAGGCACCCAAGGGTGACTGAACTCTTTTGCTAAGACTCAGAGGCCCATCTGACTAGAAGGCTTTGGGGCAGTCAACCAGTTCATTCCCTACCTCTAAATAGTTTTGTGTCTAAATGTTTGGAAAGCATTTCTAGTGAAAGCGATTGCACAATTTCCCTTGATAATTCTACCCAATATAAAGCTATTCTATTAGAATTTTCCTGCTCACTTATAACCAACACCATGTGTGTGTGTGTGTGTATATATATGTGTGTGTGTGTATGTGTGTATATATGTATATATATAAAAAACCTTTTTTCATTCACTACTTATTAGTGAAAAAGGTACACAAATAGCATCCATCCTGAGTATGATCACTTGCATATCTTGTACATGAAAAGGTTTTGTTGCCCCATCCTATCCTTTCCCTTTGAAATACTGCTTACCGCATAAATAAAAGGCTCAGTTACACACTCCATGACTCAGGTGAACTTTAATTAGATTCTTAAGCTGCAAGACATATTTTCATCAATTATTTTTTGAGAGGCAGGTGGAACCTTTAAGATTTATTTGAAACACTTTAATATGGATAGCAGGCAAATAACAAAAAACTTCCTTTCCCTATTTTGTTCTTTCTTCCAACATTTATTCAGCAGCAATTCTGTGCCAGTTGTCTGCGAAGTGCTAGGGACCCAGTGATGGCTGGGACCCAGTCCCTCCCTTTAAGGATCTCATGGCCTCCCAATGGAGATGGGTAAAAAAATTAAATGTATTATGGGACTTTTCATCCAAAATGGTCTCTAGCTAGAGGCCTTCAACAAGCCTCTCCTTGCTTCTCAGGAAAATACCTCAGCAAATCCAGACAAATATGAAGAATTATAAAACAAGGTGAACAAACACTGATAGACAACCTAATTGCCAGGATGTGGAAGAAACTGACAATACTTATAAGGTACATCAAGCTGGATTGAGAAAAATCTATCAAGCATATGTATGACATATGCCAAGTTCTCTTTTTTAAAAGAGAAACTGCTTTAAAGACTTAGCTAGGAAGGCATATTGTAATTCCCTCTCTGTCGATACTTGACTCAGACACTCAGGATCTCTACTAACCAGAGAATTGAGTAAATATCTATCATCACTATTGTTGTTCAGTTTCAAGCCAAACAAAGAACAGTTTCCGTGGTCATCCTCTTCCCTTCCTTAGTGTCTTCCACATCTAGAATAGCTTAAAAATGAAATACACTACTGGGTAGATAGATGGACTGATGAAGACACAATGCATTCTTCAGGTAAAAAAAACAGTCAAGAGGCTGGAACAGTCACAGTAATGACTGTACTGTGACAGTAAGGCCTGCTGACTAGAGTTTTTCCTGGGATACAGCACGTCAGAGCACCAGAGAATTGGGATGGTGGTTGGAGAAAGATGCTACCTCAGTAGAGAAGACATACACTAGATGAAGCCTGTTGGCAACTGGCAATTAAGCATTGCTGTAGGTTTATAAAGGCGATTCAGCGATCAAGCAAGTAGACAGCTAGAGGATCGAAGGCCAACCCACTCATCCTGCCTACCAAAATACACTGAGAATTAATGAGTCTTTCCCTTCTCAAGGAGGAGTGAAGAGAAGTCAGGACACCTCAGGGACTTATTACAACACTGCAAAACCGGGAGCAGCACCTTCAAGACCCAGGAGCATCCTTTTGAAAATGAAGTTCTGCAGAATCTAGAGACATTTTCAGGAAACTTCTTGGCACACATGAAGACATAAATTCGAATATAGAGAAACAAACTTATGAGAAAACAGGTTAAACAGAAAAGACAACAGAATAAAAGAAGAGGGGAGGAGAAAGGGATAGGAAGTGTTTTAAGGAAGCAAAAAGGCAGTGTCAGAATTCAACTCCACATTGGTGTGTCAGTCAAGAGTACATTTGTTGCTGCTGAACATTGAGTGGATGATATGAAAGATAAACTGGAGAAGTTTTGGGACATTGGGAAGATAAAATGGAGAAACATTTCCCAAAAAATGCATACAACATGAACAGAAAAGAAAAATGGAAACAGAATACAAAACAAACAGAAGATAGAAAATGGGGAACCAACTTATATAAAATTGTGCTAGTTGCTTGCAAGGTGCTGGGGACCTTAAAGGGTCCCCAAAAGAGTTCCGAGAAGAGTTCAGAGTTCTTTAAAAAGAGACCAGTACAAATGCCATGAAAGTAATGACAAAGCTATGAAAGCATAAAATTTTTCTTAGCTGACTAAAGACTTGATAGTCACATCTAGATAATGTTTTTGAACCATATGGATTTTTTAAAAGAAATTTTACATCTATTCAAGAACACACACAAACAGACACATTCACGGCCACATAGAAAAACAGGATACCTACAGTGGAATAAATATCACTAATTTCAGAACACTAAATTCTAGGGAAAAAATGAAGCAAGAGCGATAGAGTTTGGGTTTTTCTTGGTTTTGTTTGTTGGTTTTTTTAGCAATAGAGTTTTTAAGAGGGAAAATTTGTAACACAAAATATATATAAATCCAGCAAGTTGAAAGCAACAAACATTTTCAGTCACATTTTCAGGTCTCAGAAAATTTACAACACTTTAGAAAAAAATTTACTTAAAAATATATTCCAATTGATAAAGAGATGAAATTTGGTGTCAAGTAATAAAATCAATTAAAATAGATGTCTAAATATTTGCAGACTGCTTTTAATATTTTTTTAAATTCATCTTGCATAACTGCAACTTTGTACCATTTAACCTATATCTCTCATTTTCTCCCCATCTCCACCTGGTAACCACTGATGTATTCCCTGTTTCTATGTATTTGACTTTTAAAAATAGATTTCACGGCCGGGCGCAGTGGCTCACACCTGTAATCCCAGCAATCTGGGAGGCCGAGGCAGGCGGATCACCTGAAGTCAGGAGTTCAAGACCAGCCTGGCCAACATGGTGAAACCCCATCTCTACCAAAAATACAAAAATTAGCCGAGCTTGGTGGCAGGCACCTGTAATCCCAGCTACTCGGGAGGCTGAGGCAGGAGAATCGCTTGAAGCCAGGAGGCAGAGGTTGCAGTGAGCCAAGATCACACCACTGCACTCCAGCCTGGGGGACATAGACTCCGTCTAAAAAAAAAAGACTGAGATGATGCAGTATTTTTCTTTTTGTGTCTGCTTTATTTCACTTAGCACAATGTCCTTCAGGTTCAGCATGTTGTTATATATGGCAGGATCTTCTTTTTTAAGGCTGAATAATATTTCTGTGAGTGTGGGGGGGGGGGCGTGTGTTATCACAATTTCTTTATCCACTCATCCATTGATGGACACAGGTTGTTTCCATATCTTGGCTATTATGAATAATGCTGCAGTGAACATGGGAGTGCAGACACCTCTACAAGGTTCTGATTACATTTCCTTTTGGTATAAACCAAGAAGAGGAATTTCTGGTTCATGTGGTAGTTTTATTTTTAATTTTTGAGCAAACTTCATACTGTTTTCCATAATGGCTACACCAATTTACCTTCCAACCAAGAGTGTGTCCTTTTCTCCACACTCTCATGAACACTTGCCCCTTATTTTGTTTGATAATAGCCATTCTAACAGGTGCGAGGTGATATCTCATGGTTTTATTTCAATTTCCCTGTTGATTAGTTGAATACCTTTTCATAAACCTGCTAGCCACGTTTATGTCTTCCTTGGAGAAATGTCTGTTCAGGTTATTTGCCCATTTTTACTTGGGTTATTTGTTTTTTGTTTTTTGGAGGTTTTTTTAATATTGAATTGTGTGAGCTCCTTATATATTTTGGATATTAACCCCTTATCAGATATATGGTCCATGAATATGTTGTCCTAGTCTGTAGGCTGCCTTTCTATTTTATTGATTGTTTCTTTTGCAGTGCAAAAACTTTTTAGTTTGATGTAGTCTCACTTAATTATTTTTACTTTTGTTGCCAAAGCTTTTTGTGTGATGTCCAAAAAAATCACTGCCTACACTAATGTCAAGGATCCTTTTCTCTGTTTTCTTCTAGGAGTTTCACAGTTTCAGGTCTTATGTTTAGGTCCTTAATCCATTTTGAGTTGATTTCTGTGTATGGTATAAGAAAAGGGTCCAAATGTGTTCGTTTGCATGTAGATATCCAGTTTTCCCAATACCATTTGTTGAAAATACTCCCTTTTTCCTCTTGTATCTTCTCAATGTTCTTGTCAAAAACTAGTTGACCATACATGTCAAAAACTAGTTGACCATAGCATGACCATACATGCTTGCGTTTATTTCCAGGCTTTCTGTTTTGTTCCATTGGTCTATGTGTCTGTTCTTATGCCAGTCCAAAACTGTTTTGATTACTATAGCTTTGTAATATCATTTGAAATCAGGAGGTGTGATGCCTCCAACTTTGTTTTCCATTCTTAAGATTGCTTTGGCTCTTCGGGGTCTTTCATGGTTTTATATGAATTTTAGAATTGTGTTTTCTATTTCTGTGATGAATGCCATTGGAATTTTGATAGGAATTGTATTGAATCTATATATTACTTTGGGCAGTATGGACATTTTAACAATATTAATTCTTCCATCCCGTGAACATGAGATATCTTAGCATTTATTTGTCTTTTTTAGATTCTCTCATGAATGTTTTATAGTTTATATTGTACAGATTTTTCACCTTCTCAGTTAAACTTACTCCTAAGTATTTTATTCATTTTTTTACTATTGTAAATGGGATTTTCTTGATTTCTTTTCCAGATAGGTTGTTACTGGTGTGAATACATACAACTGATTTTTGTATGTTAGTTTTGTGTCCCTTTAAATTAAAATAAAATGTAAAAAGTAATCTCAATAAAGAACATTCATATTGTTAAAATTTTAATTACTAAAGCCTAGATCCAATACTTTAAATTACATTAATTAGGACCAAAGAGAAGAGGAATATGGGGAGAAGGAGAAGAAGTGGAACGCTATCTGACATTCCTTGTTTACTTAGGAGGAATTGAGACGCTTAGAAATACTGATTTAAAATAGCTAAACTTGGTTTAAAAATGGCTTCAAATACTTAAAGGCTTTTAAAATTATACTCTGAATAAATATATATATATATATACCTTTGAAAATACTAAAGAAAATAAAAACAAAATATAACACATATTTTAAAAATTATTTTATTTATTTATTGTTTTTAAAAGCCAGGCTGTAGGGATGACTACAGTCAGGGACCTGCCACCAGACAGAGCCCAACCCCAAAGCCTATTAAAAAAAAAAAGAAAGAATGAAAGAAATGGAAAAAACACAAATAGAAAGTTACTATTTAAGCAATAAAAATTTATAAGAAATTACAGAAATCACTTCCAATAAGAAATATGAATGAATTGGGTCAGGTGCAGTGGTCACACCTGTAACCCCAGCACTTTGGGAGGCCGAGGTGGGTGGATCACCTGAAGTCAGGAGTTCAAGACCAGCCTGAGCAAGATGGTGAAACCCCATCTCTGCTAAAAATACAAAAATTAGCCAGGCCTGGTGGCACACGTCTGTAGTCCCAGCGACTCGGGAGACTGAGGCAGGAGAATCACTTGAACCTGGGAGGTGGAGGTTGCAGTGAGCTGAGATCATGCCACCGCATTCCAGCCTGGGCAACAGAGCAAGACTCCATTAAAAAAAAAAAAAGAAGAAGAAGAAGAAAAAGAACAGAAAAGAAAGAAATATGAATGAATTGAACCTTGATTAAAAGATAAGCACTTTTTGGCTAAACAATGTCATTGTATCATACCTCAAAGGGAAAATAAATAGTAAAAAAAAAAAAAAACCTTTCATTTGTGCTAATATTATAGACAAAATAACCCACACAACTCTTGATAAAAACATCTAGAAAGATTCAATAATATGTGAAATAGCTGCTTGTGAATGTATTGCAGAGCCATAAGAAGTATCCCCAAGAGCATAGAAACAAAGAGGTACAAAAAGCCAGAATGATGAATCTGGGAGCTTACACTGCAGGGATTGATTCCCCAATCTGGGAAACATAATGACTTGAATTTTAATAGATACACAGGTTGGAAACAAGATTTTAAATGAATACAAGGAAGAAGGTTGGAACTAAGACAACTGCATAAATCTGAAGCTTTAAATTGCAACACCTTCATTGAAAGAATGGAGGAAAGGAAAAGTTTACTGACTGTCCTAAAGGAGAACAAGGATGCTTGCCACTGTTGGCTTGGGTGGAGTGAGTAAGACAAAATCATCTCCCCTCAGAATTCTTATCATAGGCCTTCACTCATATGGATTTCAAATTCAAATTTATGCTACTTGAATAATCTCAGATCTCCCAAGCCAAGAACTCGACTGAAAAAAGCAGTTATAAGTAGGTAATACTCTGGGAACATTAGGGGGAAGAAAATGCAAGAGGCACACAACGTCCACAGAATTCCCAAAACAACATTAGACCCCATTATAGAACTATCAAAGAAAGACTTTTAGATATCAGTATTTTAAATAATAAAGGAAGACACTATAAAAAGAATCTATAGATTTGAGAGAGAACCACATAGAACAGGAAAAATTTTAAAAAGACATTGAAATTAAAAACTAAATGAATGGGTTTAAGAGATTAAACATGCTTTAAGTGTGGTCTACTGAACTTTGAATTAATTTTTCAAAATTAACTATAATGTAACACAGAAAAACAAAGAGATGTAAAATCTTAAAAACCATTGAGAAATATGGGTGATGCATAATTTATTTAATACTTAAGAGAAAGTAATGGAAGGAATGGGAGGATAAAGAATACTTTAAAGAAACAATGGCAGATACATTTCTGAACTGACAAACAAATGAATTATTCAGATTCAAGAAGCAGATTTAAGAAGCCCTGAGCAGAATAAACAAACAAAAAAAAATTCCTAGCTAGACAAATCATAATGAAACTAAAGGACACCAAACAGAGAGAAAAAAAAAATCTTTAAAGCTATCAGAGAGAAATGAGAAGTTGCTCACATGAAATGACAACTAGACTTCTCAGCAGCAAGATGTACATATAGAAAGAAAATAAAATTATATATAAAATTTTAAATTCTAAAATTGTATATACCTAAATTTTTGTATCCAGATAAATTTGTATTCAAGACTAAGAGCAAAAAAAAAATGTTGTAAAGACATTTTAAAGTAAATCTGAGAGAATTTACCACCAAGACACTATCTCTAAGAGATCTACTAAAGGAACTATTTCAGGAATGAAGGAAATAATTCAGAAAAGCAAAGTTAGAGGAAAGTTTACTTGTTTACCCAATGGTAAACATGTGGGTAAATCATTAGTGTTTCTAAAAACAAGATAACACTAAAATGTTGAATAACAGCATTTAAGATGGGAGTTGGAAAGCTGAAAGTTTTCTCATACCCTGGTACCATTCCAAAAGCAAGCAAAAATATTGAATAATTTTAGATGTTGTCAAATGAACCTTGCTTTAAACTGTTAAAGGTGACCACTGCTAGATAAGCAGAAGAAAAAAAGACGATTCATGAAAATTAATCAGTACCATAGAAAGTAGGAATAAAAACGCAAACTGTATATAAAGCACAAACTGAGATAATGGAAATAAATCTAAAATTACTAGCAATCAGAATAAATAAAACTGAAATAAACTCATCATTTAAAAGACAAACATCAGGTTGGTTAAGAATAAATCCAGTTATATACTGTTGGAAGAAATACATCCAAAAACATGATGACTCACATGTGTTCAAAGTAAACAGGTAAGAAAAAAAAACAGGCAAATATTATTTTTTAAAACTGGGATAACTAGACTAATGCCAAACAAAATAAATATTAAGATAAAAGCATTATTAATAATAAAAAGGATCATTACATAATAATAAATGGAATAATTCTTTTAGGAACACAATAAATTCTGAGTTTCTAGGTACCTAAGACACAGCCCCAAATTATATAAAGAATAAAAAGGCAGAACCTCAAGAAAAAATGGACAAATCTATCATTAGAAAGTGATTTAACATAATTCATTTTGTTATTTATATATCAGGCAGATGAAAATTGGTAAGTAAATGGAAGAAAGCAACAACTTAATTTAATTTAGTGGATGTATAGAGCCCTATCCAATCACGAGCAATTATACATTCTTCTCCAGTAGATGTAGAACAATTGCAAAACCTGATGACTTACCACCAAACAGCAAGGCTCAATAAAGACTAAATAATTTGTCACACAGATCATATTCTCTAACCTCAACACAATTTAATCAGAAATCAATAATCAAAGAAACTTTGAAAAATGCATTTAAATAAACTTTAAGTAAGGGATCATAAGGGGTACTGAAAAATATTTAAAATTTAATGATAATTATAACACTACCGTTCAAAACCTTGGCATGCAGCTAAAGTGGTATCTACAGGAAATTTATACCTTACCTTGGAATATTAGAAATAATATTAGAATAGAAGAAAATTGATAAGATAAATATGTAAACACGGAAACGAAAAATAAAGACATTATCAACAAGACACCCACATCTCAAAGCTTACTCACTGAAAAAAATAAACTAATAAAATACAAAAAAACTTCTGCCAAGACTGTGCTAGTTTGTAAGAGGTGGGGTGGAGTGTATAATGGGACAAAACAAAAATAAATAATGTTATGGATGGAAAAGAGGGCATATGGATAGAGTAAAACTTTAAAACAGTAGAAAATACTGTGAACCATTTGAATGAAATAGCAATTTTTCTTGAGAAGAAAATACAATGTATCAAACCTGATTCACAATAAAAAATAGAATATTTGAGGAGATTCATTTTCACGAAAGAATTTGAATCAGTAATTAAAAATCTACCCACCAAAAAAAGAAACAACATTAAGTCTAAATGCTTTTGTTAGTGGATTCTAATCCAAACACTCAAGGATGTATATCCTGAATGATGTTAGGAAGCTGACATAATCCTTGTCCCAGGATTGAAAAAGTTGTCTAATTTTAGAGAAATCTATTGTCCCATTTACTGATTAAAGGACAAAACGTATATATGATCATCTCAATAGGCACAGACAGAATATTTGATTAAAACTCAGAACATTTTCACAACTTAAAAATATTTAATAAAATAATAGAAAGGGACTTGAGACATGGTTTCTATTCAAACCCCAGAGAAAACATTACATTTCATGGCAAAACATCGGAAGCATTCTCTTTAAAGTTGGGAAGAAGAAAGGATGCCTACTCTCCTTGTTTCCAGTCAACATTTCACTGCTGGTCTGAGCTAGTGCTGTAAGACATAAAAGAGAGATGAAAAATATAAGGAGAGGACAGAAAGAAAGAAAACTACATTAGGCCACAGACAGCCAGATTTTGTAGAAAACCCAAGAGACTGTACAGGCAAATCATTAGACCAAACATAAATCATGAGCAAGTTTGCTAGTTACAAAGTCAATATATAAAAATCTGTTGCTTTCTTAAACATCAGCAACAAATAAGAATAAGCAATTTTTTAACAATGCAGCATTTTTTCTCCTACTACTTTTATTTTAGGTTCCAGGAGTACATGTACAGGTTTGTTACGTGGGTAAATGAGGCTTGGTGTACAAATGATCCATCACCCAGGTAATGAGCGTAGTACCCTGATGGGTAGCCTTGCAGCCCACCACCCCCTCTCGCCTTCCTCACTCAAGCCATCCCCAGTGTCTGTTGTTCCCATCTTTGTGTCCACATGAATAATAGAGCATTTTAATGGCAATAAAAACTCTAATATATCTTGGAACAAATCTTAAGAAAGTTTTTAAAGGCCTTATGAAAAGAATATAAAAATGTATTAAACAACGTTTAAATAACTGGAGAGATATACTGTGTTTATGGGTGAGAAATCTCATGGCTATTATCCCCAATTTTTCCTATAGATTCAATACAAATACAAAAGAATACCTATAATATTTTTGAAGAATTTGACAATTTGACCCTAAAGTTCAAAAGCAGAGACAAGAATAACGAAGACAATTTTGAAGACAAACAGAATGGAAGACCTTGCCTTATCAGCTATCAAAACTTATTATAAAGCTACCATAATTAAAACAATATGGAATTGATATAGAGATTTAGGATCAATGTATATATGAAAACTCCATGTCAAGGGAAGTATTACAAAATGGTGAGAAAGAATAAACTATTCAATAAGCGTTGCCAAGACAATCTGAAAAATAAAATTTGATTCCTTTCTCACACAAATATCAATTCCAGGTGGACTGAAAACCGATATTAAAAGGAAGGCTTCATAATATTTTTTAATATAACATAGGAGAATAGCTAAATGAAGTGGGCTGTAAGGAGGAGAATGTCATAAACAGGACACAAAAAGCACAGACTACAAAGGAAAATACAAATACACTTGATTAATAAAATGAAAACTTTGATGCAAAAAGACACCATAAACATAGTTAAGCCACACACTGAGAGAAAATATCTGCAACTTAATTTAAAAAGTATTAGTATCTAGAATATATAAAGAATTTCTATAAATCAATATGAAATAAATGTGTCAAAAGCACCCAAGTGCTCGCGTGGATAGCACATTACTAAAATTGGAATGATACAGATTAGCATGGCTCCTCTGCAAAGGTAACATGCAAATTTGTGAAGCACTCCATATTTTTATACCACATACAAAAGGACAAAGGCTGTATGTCTCCACTTACATGAAATATCTAGAGTAGGTGAATGCACAGAGATAGCAAATAGATGAGTGGTTACCAGGGGATGGGGGAAGAGGAATCGGGAGTTATTGCTTAATGAGTACAGAGTTTCTGTTTGGAATGATAAAAGGGCTTTGGAAATAAATAGTGGTGATGATTGCATAGCATTGTGAATTATACAATTAAAATGGCTGAAGTGAAAATTTTATATTATATATTTTGACTACAAAAAAGCATCCAGTGTTAAAAAGGGGGCAAAAGATTCAAACAGACCTTTCAGATACAAGTAACTATGAATAAGCTAACAATATCTGAAAAAATGTACAACCTCATTTGATAATGAAAGCAATACTGAGATAATGCTTCTTACCCACTGATAGGTAAACATAATAAAGTCAGACAATAGCTAGGGTTCGTAGAACACAGAGCAACAAGAGCTGTCATAAAATGCCGGTAGGAGTGTAAATTGCTTCAAAGGTTTTGGATAGGAGTATGGCATCACTCAGTGAAGTTTGACATGTGCTTCTTTATGTATTAATTAGAGTAAGTACAGGCTGACATAATAAAGATACTAACAATAAATGGCTTAAAGGTAAAGAAGTTTACCTTATCTCTCTCACTTATCAGTTCCAAAGTTTACAGCCTGGTCAGTGGGACAACTTTGATCCTCACAGTCATTCAGGTAATCAGTTCTTTCCAAGTCACTTTCTGCAAAATTGAAGCTGGCTCACCACCATATTTTGGTTTTGTCTGGTGGGAAAAGAGAAGAAAGCATGGAGGAGGTACACCCACCACCTTAAGGCTCTGATCCTAACATAGCAGAATAGAAAGCTGCTTAAATTCCACTAGTGAGAACTTAGTCACATAGCCATATCCAACTAAAAGGGAGGCTGGGAAATGCAGTCTAGATGAACATCCATGTGTAAGATGGGGAAAATGATTTTGGGTGGATAAAATTCATTTTTGTCAGTGTCCACTATACCTAGAACTCAGCAATTTCATGACTGGGAATACCTTAGCAATGCTGTTGCACATGCATGCCAGGAGACAGACATAAGAAAGCTTATAGGCTCAAAATCCATAATAGGAAAAAACAAGAAATAACCCAAATGTCCATCATTATAAAATAGAAAAATAAATCATGGTGTATTCTTATACAGGAGCAAAAATGAGTGAATTGTTGCTGCACAATTGGAAAGGATCACATGAGATACTTCTAAGACAATATTCAGCTGAGCGGTAGGGACTTGGGTGCCTGTTTTATTATTAATATTCGAATTGTGTATTCATATATATGTACACTACATTTATTATTTTGCATATATTTACCATAGAAAAATTACATTACCAACATAAAGTAGATATAATTTTTCACACAACAGGCTGGTAAAAGCAAATGTTCACTAATATTAAATGTAGACAAAGATATGGATAGCAAAAGTATGAATTGTAGTAGAATAAATTTTTACTATATAGGGCATTTTGGAAGTTATCTTCAAAAGCTAAAAACTGGGCACTTCTATAAATTACAATTTTGCTGCTCAGCACCAACTTAGAGAAACAACCATGGAGCCACATAAGAAGACAATGTGCAAAGGTGTTCAGTCTAGCAAATCTTAAAACAGCAAAAACGGCCGCACGGTGGCTCATGCCTGTAATCCCAGCACTTTGGGAGGCCGAGGCAGGCGAATCACGAGGTTAAGAGATCAAGACCATCCTGGCTAACACGGTGAAACCCCATCTCTACTAAAAAATTCAAAAAAATTAGCCGGGCGTGGTGGCGGGCACCTGTAGTCCCAGCTACTTGAGAGGCTGAGGCAGGAGAATGGCGTGAACCCAGGAGGCAGAGCTTGCAGTAAGCGGAGATTGAGCCACTGCACTCCAGCCTGGGTAACAGAGCGAGACTCTGTCTCAAAAAAAGCAAAACAGAAGACAAAACAAAACAAAACAGCAAAAACATTGAGAATAACCTAGATGCTACTTAAGCCGTTGACTAACTAAACTTTAGTCATTGTCATTAAGGCAATGACTAAACTATGATTCAGCCATACTACCAAATATCATGAAACAGTCAAAAAGAGTGATGTGGGCCAGGCGTGGTGGCTCATGCCTATAATTCCAGCACTTTGGGAGGGCGAGGTGGGCAGATCACCTGAGGTCAGGAGTTGGAGACCAGCCTGGCCAACATGGTGAAACCCCGTCTCTACTAAAAATACAAAAATAGCCGGGTGTGGTGGTGCATGTCTGTAATCTTAGCTACTTGGGAAGCTGAGGCAGGGGAATTGCTTGAACCCAGGAGACAGAGGTTGCAGTGAGCCGAGATCACACCACTGCACTCCAGCCTGGATGACAAGAGGGAAGCGCCGTCTCAAGAAAAAAAAAAAAGTGACGTGGAACTATTTGTGCTTAACATAAGTGGATCTTCAATACAGCATTCTGTGAAAAGGCAACTTGCAGAACAAATGAGAGAAGACTGTGTAATAGTTCCTATAGTGGTTGGTGTGTGTGTGTGTTTTATTTATTCTGAATTTCCTCTAGAAAAATAATTTGTTGTTTTTAAAAGCCTAAAGCCAGGCATGGTGGCTCACATCTGTAATCCCAGCACTTTGGGAGACCGAGGCGGGCGGATCACAAGGTCAAGAGTTCAAGATCAGCCTGGCCAACATGGTGAAACCCCATCTCTACTAAAAAAAAATCAAAAAATAGCCCGGCATAGTGGCATGCACCTGTAATCCCAGCTACTCGAGAGGCTGAGGCAGGAGAATTGCTTGAACCTGGGAGGTGGAGGTTGCAGCGAGCCAAGACCACTGCACTCCAGCCTGGGCGACAGAGCGAAACTCCATCTCAAAAAAAAAAAAAAAAATTCTATTCTTTCAAAGTTGAAGTCTACCAAAAGTGAAAGTTAGAAACCACAATACTCACCATTTCCATGTATTTTTATTAACCAAATTCTTGAGTTTTAAATTATTTTAAGTGAGTCAATTAGACAAGTCCAGTAATTGATGAAGACCCCACTGAAAAATGAGGTGAGTATATATTTTGCTCAAAAGTCAGGTAATAGGCATTTGAGAGTAAAAAAAAATGATCATTTTCTTTATGGAGCATTATGTGTGGCTGATCAAGGAGAAGAAACAAGGCCAATTTATCCTGCTTTTCACAAAGAGTCTAAAGTATGAAATGCTAATCATTAAAACAAGAAATACAGTCCAGATCAAAACACTGTTAGGTGATCACACAACTAATTGGAGAGTGAGAACCAAAGGGGCCTTATTAATGGTAAAATCCAGAAGTGCTTTTCAAAGCGGTCAATACAAAACATGTGCCTTTTTTAACACCTTCACTGAGGACTCAATAATGCAATAGAAAGCATGCCGGTTAAATGTGTGTTTGTCACTTCTTGCCTTTTGAAATCTTCCTTTTAAAAAATTAGAATTAAGAATGGTTGGCTTTCCTAATGTTTAATAGACAAACCACAGAACAGCAACATTTGCTTTAATCTGGCCTCACATGAATGAGGCAGTCCTGGATCCCCAAAAAGCACCAGCCTCAGCCTAACAGTTTGTCCATCTCTCCCAACCCCTGCTAGTATCTTGGGATGGTTTCAAAAGTGTTAAAAACACTGGTCTGAAAGTTCCTCTAGCACCTCAGGTAAGTGTCATATCTTCACCACCTCTTGACTGCCACCAGCATCAGAAACTGCCTGGCTCCCATGACCTCCAACTCTGGAAAATAACCATTGAACAGGACCTCCAGGCCTCCAGCACCCCTACCGATCACTACACCTCAGCCTCATCATGACCTCAGGCTCAACCAGCTGCCCCAAACCAAGAAGAGCATGTACTCCTGGCTTCACATGATTTCTAGTCCAGCCTAGACCCTGTGGGTAGGCCATGTCAACAAAGCAAAGTTACTACCAGAGACTAGAACCCCTCTGTGTTCACACACACAATGCAGCAGCCATTAGCCCCTTGTGCCTATTAGGCACTTGATATGTAGCGGGTCCAAATTGAAATGTACTATCAGTGTAATATACACCGGATCCCAAAGACTTAATATGAAAACAAATTATCTTGTTGATAATTTTCATATTGACATGTTGAAATGGTGATTTTTAATACATTGAGTTAAATAATATTAAAATGAATTTCACTTGTTTGTCTTACCTTTTTAATGTGGTTACTAGAAAATATGTGGCTTGCATTATATTTCTATTGAGCAGAACTTCCCCAGAACCAGCTGCTGACTGGAACTGCTGGAAACAAAATCTAGCTCTCTGGGGCCAGGGACTGGCAAAAATTAGGTGGATGTCAAGGCCCCATAGAGATGGGTTGTTGTGCATGGTATCCCAGAGGGGCTAGGCTACAGGAAGAAAATGTAAGTCAGAGACGCAGTCCTACAACACCACAGATATCTCTTCCCATAGACTACCAGGTGGGGAGGTGGCTTTCTGAGAAAGCAGCTGGCTATATTGGTAATACCTGGCAATTTTTGTCATTTCAGCTATTAGTGTTCAGTGTGTAGACCTGATGCAGAGACCGGGAGGGGTGCCTGCAGAAAGAAAGCGGAAAGCCCCACATCCACAGCTGATTGACAGTGAGAATGAGAAGGCTGAAAAGAAAAGGCACCATTCTACACCAAATGAATGATGGAGAGAGAAGGGTCACTGTCTAGATAACTCCCCCAATTGTCCAAAATAACCCCTGCAATCAGATGGACAAATAGGAACTTGAATATAATGTCAAGAAATCTGAGGTTTCCCTTCTCCTGAATATCTGGATAAACATGTCTCCCATTCTCTACCCTAGAATCAGACCCTGAGACAGAGATTAGGGTGCAAGTTTAGTAGGGGGCGTATTGGACTCTCTGGGACTCCCTGGGATCCCCTATACTGGCAGGTATATCCATCCTCCAGCTGTGAGTATTGGCCGCCAACACTTCACAGTTGACCTCTGTTCTGGAGAATTGCCTTTGGCCAAATGGGCACTGCCTCAGCTTGGAGACTACATGCTACCATACCACTTCAGGGAAAGCCTCAGAAAATGTCTAACTGAAGTAGGGGTTCCAAAGGCTGGCCCCCTTACCTGAAGGGGACACTAACTCTTTGTTACAATTTGTGCTCTGGAAGTTCCCTCAAGGGATTGGGCTGAAGCCAGGCTCCAGCCAAGACTGTATCCTTGTTCAGCTCCTTTCCCTGCCCCATCTTACAGCCCTCTCTCCTCTTCCCTGAGGACACTACTCCACTAAATCACGTGAACAAGACCCTTGTCTCAGGCTCTGCTTATAGGGACCTCGCTGTGACAGGAGGTGAGGGAAACATAGGTAGGTGAGTGGGGAAGTGAGATAAGGAAGAAGACAATAAAGGTATGTTATTAAGACAGTCACCACCGGAGGTGACTGGAAATTAATCCTGTGGCAAAACTGGAGGCCGATGTAGAACACAGACCTCTAATGGGCTGGGGTATTTATACACCAGTTCTCACCAGACATTGGTCAAAAGCTGCCAGACTACATCAACCCTGCAGCACTCCAGCCTGCCCAAGGTGGACAGGGAAGCCCTCCTAGGTTTCAGAGAAAGCCCTTGGGCTCCAAAGCTGGCAGTTGGAAGTCAGATAACTGAGACTGAAGAGGGGAGATAATATGGGCAGGGTATATGAATTCTCAATTCTAGCCCCAAATTTCTGTCTATTTAATGAGTTCAATGCATGGAC
Source organism: Pongo abelii (assembly GCF_028885655.2). Lineage (NCBI taxonomy): Eukaryota > Metazoa > Chordata > Mammalia > Primates > Hominidae > Pongo > Pongo abelii. The sequence continues at coordinate 144,273,298 of NC_085928.1, read as the reverse complement.
CTCTAAAACATCTCTATTCGATGCCATACTGATCCAAATGGGCTTGAACCCCCTCTCTGTTCACACACACACTCTCTCACACAGTATTTATATATAAGTTGGCTTCACCTAGGGCTCAGGTGATTGAGATATTTACTTTGCTGAGATACATATATCTTCAAAGATAACATTGCACGTTTCTATTCCTAAAAGTCTTTCAGCTGCCCCACCTGGGGAACCCTGTCTGGCTGCCTCATCTCCAGGCTTCCCATGTGGACAAGAGTCTATCAAGGCATTCAGTGGAACAAAAGGGTCTTTCATTTTACAGGATTCTCCTTAGAAGGTATTTGTGGATCAATAAGGCAATTTTACTCTTTGTTACATTGGTATCATGATATGCCATTGTATTGCCTTGAGTTAAGAATTAAGTTTCTGTGCTAAGTTGGAGAGTAAAGTGTTTATTGTGTTGTTTCTTGGCTGTGTGACTGAGCATAGTAGAAGAGCATGAATGCAGATATCAGCATCACCCAGAGAGACCCTGTGGGAGGAAATAAGAAGAAGATGAGGAGGGGAGACACATCAGCCACATAGGGGACAAAGACTCAGTTAAGAAATAATGCCCCAGGGCATGTCAATGGGACCCCCACCTTTGCTTCTCTCTGGCCCCAGAGGGATGTGCTTTCCACCCCCAGGAAAGCCTCTGCATCAGTAAGGCAAAGCTGTTATTGCTGTTACTCAATTGTATTCAGCATATATCTACTGAGTCCCTATTGCCTGCTGGACACTGGGAAAATGGTGACATGCAAGACAGCCAAGGTCCCTGTTCCCAGGAATGTTAAACTCTACTGAGAGAGACAGACCCTCCCCACAAAAACAAGCACAGAAATACAATGAATAAGATCATTTCAGATGATTCCAGTAAGGCTATGTAGAAGAAACAAAAACACCTGGTGACAGGAAGGATGACTGTTGGAGGAATGAGGGATGCACCTTCATCCAGAGCCATTTGGGATGGCATCGCTGAGGAGGCAACATTTAATCAGCGGATGTAAACAGAAATGTCAGAGAAGGTGGGGGGTGGGCTGTGGGGCTGAAGTCTAGCTTACTAGAAGAGCAAATTGCTGAAAATGTAAGACATGAGGTTGGAGAAATGTCAGGGGTCATTTCTGTGTCCTCTTTATTCTGAGTTGTGATTTAAGAATGATGTTCATGGAAATGGTTTACTGTGAGAGATAAGCTGGGTCAGAGGTAACATAGCAGGGTGCACTTGAATTTTTCCTCACTCCTTCCCACTAGTAATAGCTGTGTCTGGAACTTAATGCTCAAAATAGACTTCATTTCTATGCATGCCATTTTGTCTGTGCTAAGTGGATAGCTTGAGTGGCCTCCAAAGGTCCTTCTCAGCCATGCTATAATAGACGGCTCTGCCTGCTCCAAAAGAGTCTGGCTCCGGCTCCTCCAGGAAGGAAGTCCAACATAGTGCCCACCCATAACTGAAGGTAAGACTCCCATCTTTCTGAGGCCTTGGTCCCACTCTTGAGTGCTGGTGGCAGCAAATAGAAGCAGGATCTTGCAGCCTTGGATGGGGGAGGAGAACCAGGAAAGAGTTGCCATTACTCTCCACCTGGCCAGCCTGTGGTCTCTGCCCTGCTGCCTCTACAAGCACAGGGCAGCTGATGGGAGGCTGGGACTAGCAAATAATGCTGCAGGCACCCTTGGCAGATCAGGGGGCCTGTGACAGAAGAAGTCATGGGTTCCCATGCTTTGGAATTTGTAGAACCCCTCCCAGGAGGGGTTAACTGACCACAGTGCCTTGGTAACACCAGCCCAAATAGCTCTCCCAACCTACCAGAAGCCAAATTCCCTTCTCCTTGCCCCAAAGGTCTACAAGTGGCATAAACTGAATCACAGTCAAGTTGAGCTCCTGGGAACCCGCCTTCAGCTCCTGTGGCAGCCAAGCTCTCTGCTTCCTCTTGGGAGCAGTCAAACTCCATAAGGAAAAGCTCGCACTGTCCTGCAAGCCTGAAGGCCATCTTGGAATGTCATTGGGAATGTGTGGGGAGGCCCCTACTCTGGGGTGTGGCAGAGGCTCCTCCCACATGTGCAGTTGGCAGAGACAAATCGGAATATCTAATGAGAGAGCACACTGGATCCAAAGCCATGGGGGTCTGAGTCCTAGATACATGGAGCATTTCTAGACCAAGAGGGAGATAACGAAAAGGAGAAAGGGAAGAGAAAATGGAGGAGAAGAGGGGAGGGGAGGTGAGAAGATCAAACCAAAAAGCAAGAAGCCTGGCCTGGCTCACCCCCAAAGCGACTGGCACCTGTGCAAGGTGTCCACAAGCCAAGTGTCTCCCTCGCAGCCGTTATAGTCTCCCATTATGGCTGGCTAACAGAAATCAATCTTCTTAATGCTGCCTTGAACAGAGAGGGAGGCCAGCCAAGTCTGGCAAGAGAATCCAGCCCTGCATCAGCTGCACGGGGTGTCTGGCATTAAAGGGTCAGGTTTCTCCCATCCACCTCCTCTCCTGGCACGAAAAGAAGATAATGCCCACGGTGCCTCCAAGGGAGAGGGCAATGGGGCAGCCAAGACTGACATTTCAGACAGGCCTGGCTGGGATGCTGCTGCTCAGCCTGCCTGTGTCTGCTTTAACCCCACCCACTCTGGACAGCAGGATCTAGTTTCCAGCATGAAGATGTATGCAACTTGATCTTACCTGCTTGTTTGTAACTAACCCCTCATCCATGGCAATTTTTACCCCAAGCCGGGGATACAGAATACATATATGGCTTTAAGAATATCTCTTAAGAATAATCTGGCTATTTCTCAAGGGTCAGTGGACAGCAGCTAGAAAATTGTGATCTAGTTAGTACCTTCTGAGAGTGAAAATGGGCATGGACTTGTTTTTTTTATTTTACATTTTGTTTCATTGTGTGGGTGTTTTTTTCTTTTTAAAAAAAATTATACTTTAAGTTCTGGGATACATGTGCACAACGTGCAGGTGTGGGTTTGTTACATAGGCATACACGTGTCGTGGTGGTTTGCTGCACCCACCAACCTGTCATCTACATTAGGGATTTTTCCTAATGCTATCCCTCCCCTATCCCCCATCCCACCCAGGCCCCAGTGTATGAATACCTTATACATACCCTATCATGCTCATTCTCAAAGTATGATTCTTGAACCAGCAACATCGACATCATCTGGGAACCTCTTAGGAACGCAAATTATCAGGCCCCACCCTGACCTGCCGTATCAGAAACTGTGGGGGTGGGGCCTAGCTATCAGGTTTTAATAAATCCTCCAGGTGGTTCTGATGCTCCTCCAAGTGTCCATGTGTTCTCATTGTTCAACTCCCACTTATGAGTGAGAACATGTAGTGTTTGGTTTTCTGTTCTTGTGTTAGTTTGCTGAGAATGATGGTTTCCAGCTTCATCCATGTCCCTGCAAAAGACATGAACTCATCCTTTTTTATGGCTGCATAGTATTCCATGGTTTTTGCTAGTCCTTTCAGTCCTTCTACCTCCACTCAGCCTAGAGAAAGGACAGAAAAGACTCTCTTCACTGTATTCAGGAAGCCAGCAAAGTGGATGGAGAGAAAGCAGGAGTCTGAGTTGCCCTGCACTGAAAACCTTATTCCAGTGAGGGAAGGCCTCAGCACCCTAGAATGGAAGTAAGGATGTCAATTACCCTCCTTGACTTCGCTCAAATGTATTCTTAAGGTTACCTTCCTGACAACATGGATTGAAATTTCCTGTCAAATTTGGAGATGGTTGCTAAGGGAATCAGGAGAAAAGTATTTGTTGTATAAATCTTATCATTGTTTTCCAAATTAGCATCAACACAAGCTGTAACTTTGAAAGACTTTGAAGCTAGTCAGCATATGTACTAGTGATTAAAGCAAAACAGACCCAAGAGGAGAACTCAGGAGTGGGCCTGATGATACTACTACTTATCCATTTATATTTTTCCTTTGCCACTTGACAAGAAGAAGGTGGAATCTCAGAGGGGGAATGCAAAGATACTGTGAGTAGGGAGATCAAGTTACCTCACTCCTCATCAACTACAACACAGGTAAGCAATGATTGTGGCTAGGGAATAAAAAAAGTAAAAGCATTTTGAATGGTATTTGACAACAAACTAGCTTAAACTAGCTTAATGTTTCAAAATCACAAGGAGAAACAAGTTAAATTGTGAAATCAGAGATTCATATAAGAAACACCACCAAATCCTGAGAATAGAATCGAGTGAGTGGGAAAAAAACAGAAATAGAATTGTAACTGTTCCAAAGTGTTTACATTTCTTTAATTTTTACTCTAAATTATTTGTGCAATCCTTATGCTAATGATAGTTTAACAACCTCAAGACTTCTTTTCCTAGAAAAAGCATAACTGTGGAAAAAGTATGTTAGGATTCAGTGATCCACAGACTCTCATGGACTGGCTACCTCAGAATCACCTGGGGGTTCTATTAAAAACATAGATTTGAGAGTTCTACTATTGAATGTCCTGAGTTAGAGTCTGGATGGGAAACAGTAGTAGGAATTGTTACCCTCTTCCCAAGAGACTTCAGTGGGCAGCCAGATCTCAGAACCATAATCTGGGCCTCTGTTATCCACCCTCTGGAGAAGCCTGGCCATTTGGACCACAAAGACAAAGACCACCACGCACTTGCTGGCAGCTTAGCTTAATGGAGGAAGCATCCCAAAAGAAGAAAAATAGACTTCATGCGCCAGTGCTGCACACCAACGCAATGACAGGGATAAAGCTCTGGGCATGATACAGGAGCTGGCCTGGTAGAGATCCCCCAGTCTGAGAAATTAGCCTATTTACCTTCCTTGCCCTTAGGCCTAGCACATGATGTGAGAGGGAACAGAAATAACCATAGGCCCTTGATATACACCTGTATGTCATTTCTGCCCTTTCGAGGTAAGCGTAAGTAGGCCAGATTAGAGATCAGAATAGGGCTTAGAGGTAAGATGACAACCACTACTAAGGTTGTAATCTTCCAAAAGGCTGGTCTCTCCCGCAGTGCATACAGCTTCCTGGGGCCTCTTAGGGTTAGGCCTTGGGGTTACTCCAATGAGAGAACAATCACTAACATCGAGGAGTTTTCAGAGTAATTATTAACCATCCATCCAGATAGGAAATATTTATCAAGCTTCAATTATGTGCCAGGCACCTGGCCAGTAATTTTCAGTGGATATTGGAGTCCCTGTGGAACTGTTTAAAAATTACAAATATCCAAGCCTCGCCCCAGAAATTTTAAGTAAATTGGTTTCACATACAGTCTTAGGCAGCTGTTATTTTGAGAACTTCCCAGGTGACTTAAATGTGTGGCCAAGGTTGAGACTCACTGTGCTAGAATTACACCAGTGCCCCTCAAACAGGAATGATCACCAGAGTTACCTGGGGTTGGGGGGCCTTGTTTAAACACAGTTCTGCCACCACCACACTTTCTGATTCAGTAGGTCTGAGGTGGGGCCCAAGAATTTGCTGTTTTACAGAGTCCCAGGTAATGCTGATCCTGATGGTCCCGGACCATATTCAGAAGCACCGAGTGGCTCAGTACCTGCGTCTCTTGAGACATACAGTCAATTAAGAATGTGTTCTCTTGCCTATTTGGAGCCCACAAAAAAAATCACACTTCTTTCACCACAGAGCCACCCAAAGCGCTTCTACTTTGTGAGTCTCTAAGTCCAAGCTCACTGGCCTGACCAGTTCCTTCAGCTTATAGGGCTGAGTTCCCTGTTTCCTTGCTAGATGTCAGCTGGAGTGCTCCTGTTAGCTCCTAGAAAATTCTCTCTGGTCCCAGAGAGAACCAGCAACAGCACATCAAAGCCCTCTCATGCTTGAAGCTCTTTTGACCCCTCTTCTATGGAGGAGCTCATGTGATTACATTGGGCCCACCCGGCCAAGTCTGGATAGTCTCCCTATCTTACAGCCCAATGATTAGCCATCTTAATTGCATCTTCAAAGTCCCTCAACAGCAGTGTCTAGATTAGTGTTTCATTGGATAACCAGGGGATAGAATGTTAAAAGACATCTTTAGACTTCTGCCTACCACACCACCCTACTTGTTTAGTAGTGCTTTCCAATGAGCAGGCACTTGGAGAAGACACTCCTTTTTAGAGTCAGCCATACAAGTAGTTGGTACTTGGACATCTGAAATCCCAGTGTTTCCCATGCCTGGACCAGCCCAAATCTGAGAAGGTATGCCAATGCTGACTGAGAAGGTAGAAGGGTTCTCAGTGCTTCTGGCATCATGAAGAGGAAGAGAAGGAAAAATGCCTCTGGTCACAGTTAAAGCCTTTCATGGCCTTAATTTGAGCTCCAGTAACTTTAAAACAGAGATTGGGAAATTCAAATCTGTAGGCAAAGTCTGCAGCAGGACAAATGAGGTCCTTGTTCCTGAAAAATTCGGGCCTGGCTGGCTAAAGATAATCCCAATAATGGAGTCACATGTTACAGATACCCTCCAGGCTCACTGCCTTTAGTCCATTCCCATACACAGCCACTCTAGGAATCTATCCAATATGCAAATCTGATCATATCCCTGCCTATTTCTGAGCCTTTTGTGGCTCCCCATTTGATGCTTCTGATTCCACTTTCCTTGAGTGTATAAAAGCCCTGTAATCTGGACCCCATTTGTCCCTCTAGCCTCTTCTCAGGTCACTCCTGGCCTCACGCTGTGTCTTCCTCACATGTGTGAAGCTCCCAGAGCACACTCTGACACTCTGTGTCCTCAGCTTTTTGCTCTGGCTGTCTCTCTGCCTAGAATACTTTCCCCTAGTTTTATTTGACTGATCAATAATCACCCATCACTCAACTCAGTGTCTTCTTCTTCAGGAAGGCTCCTCTCTCTGTAGCTAGGTCAGAATAGCTGCCCCTGAATTTTGATAATCCTGTTCTGCACCTGTCTCCTCCCTTAAAGGAAGAGCTCCCTGAACAGAGCATGGCACCTGGCACAGCACAGACACTCAAAAAAGTTTGCTTTCAAAAAACAAAGCCCTCGGCAAGAACCTAGAGTAACCAGACCCAGATTTGTGCATCTGAGGTTACCTTGGAATAATCAGTGTGGGAGTCAGGAAAAGGCCAGACTAGGACCCCATCTGCAGGACTTGCTACTTCACCTACAAGGCCCATTGCAAAATGAAAATGTAGGGCTCCTTGCGAAACAGTTATTCAGAATTTTAAAATGGCAGAGCATAGGATGTTTGTGAGTGCAGAGCCGTATGTGACTTTCCAGGTCACATGCCCATAAAGTGAGACCTGCTAGTCTGGAATCTTGATTTGGGCTGAAGTGTGGAGCCTGGAAGGCCAGAACACTTACTTTCCATTTCCCCAAAACCCTCCAGCCTGATTGTAAATGTCTATGATATTAACAAATTGAAACAGTCTTTTAGTTGAAGCGGGAAGGTAATTCAGCCTCCAATTGAGGCCTCTTTCTTTGGAAAAGAGGAAGGTAACCACCTGCATTAAAATGCTAGCCACATTGTACAAAGCTTGTCTAAGTCAACAGCCTTGGACCTGGGCACCCAGTGGCCCACTTCTTAATGCATTGGTTTGAAAGGCCAAATCACTCCAATGTGCACAGGCCATCAGCCAGCCTCTCTCCACAGCTCAGCCCAGAGGGTACCAGGTAGCAAGATGAAGCCAAGCGGGAGGGCTGGAGTGCAGACCAGATCCCCCTTCAGAGCAAACCTGGTCTGTGTGGGTGGGGTGAGTATCCAAGTGGCTATGTAGCATCTGGACAAATTTAACCAATCCCAAGCACACAACCAGTGACAGAGAGAGTCCCACTGAGGAGCTACAGGGACCTCTCAAGCCAGTTGTTAAAAACAGAGTTGGTCAGGGGGGTTCAGAGCTCTTGGAGTGAAATGTGGGTGCCAGGTCATAGGCAAACGGAAACTTAAAGGCTACCAGGAACAAAGAAACTATGAGTACAGGTTTCTCCTTCATTGCTCCTCTTTTCCTTGGAGCCTGCTCCATCTGCCCTCCCCTCTCCTCTGACCAGCACCCTCCACTTACATGTGATTTCTGTCTGCCCTTGTTGTGGACTGCACAAACCTTGTGACTGTTCTGGCCTCACTCTCCTTATACCATGGCTCTGCTTCTCCAGTTCCTATGTTCATAGCCCAATTCTTTCTGTCAGCCCTCCACTAGGCAGGTGGATGGGAACCTTCCTAGTACAAGAACAGTACAAATCCCTACAAGGTAGCCCCGACCAAAGATCCAGGTTGACAGGCAGGCAGCACCAGGGAGGCCTGGCCATGGGCTGCTGTCCCAGGCACTGGGCAAGGACTCATGTTGGAGGAGGCAGGGAAGTACTGCCAGGGGTAAAGCCGGGTCCTAAGAATCTGAGGGAGGTTCCCAAATCAGAAAGCAGGCACCAGAATTGGGCACAGAAAAAGGCAGAGCAATACTTGACTCACAGCCACAGAGACTGCTGAATCCTGGAGGGCTATACACATCTGCAGTGTTGACCCTCTACCATCAGAGCTATCAGAAGATGAAAGCTGTGGGGAGAGGTAGATCCTAACATTAAAGTAAATGGCAAGGCCCTGCGCCCAAATATATTCACAGTATGAGCATGTTCAAGCTCCACCTCAGCTGTCCAGAACTTTTCACTACAAGAGCACCCTCCTTCTTCCCACACAAGTTGATTGAGTTTATTCTGTTGGGTTGATAAATATATTTGGAAATCATGAGGAGTCAGGCTCAGCTAATGCCTTCATCTCTGACCCCTGTAAATACAATGCCTTCAATGAAGAAACAACGCTCCCTGTGTTTATTGGAAACTGATTCTGTGCTGCAGGCACTGTAGCATCAAATCCAGATGCCCCAGTATGTCTTTTCTGGCTCTACCTAGAGGGCTTCTTAAAACACAGCTTGGGCCTCACCCCCAGAGTTACATTTCCAACTCATTCTCAGGTGATGCTGATGCTGCTGGCCAAAGGACAACTTGGAGAACCACTGCCTAGCCTCACCAGCTACCATGGCCAATGCCAGCCTCTAGTCTCTCCTTACACCCCTCACTCCTCTCTCACACAGACTCTTTCCCCACTAAGTACTGAACTCCTTCCAGTTTCCATATGATACCATGACAAAGCCCTGCCAGATCTGTACACGTGATCTCCCCTTCACCTGGAATACACTTCTCCCTCACTTCCTCTGGTTCTCTCCTACTCAGTCTCAATATCTAGCATAGATGTACTTCCTCCAGGAGACCCTACATGCCTCCTCCCCTCCCCCCTTATTCACTCATTCACAGATGTGTTGGGGCCCCTGCCCTGGACTTCAGGAGCAGCCTGTGCTTCCCCTGGGGTGCCTCTTGGTCTGTTGTATCCTCATAGCTGCTCTGTCTTCTCCTGTGTAAGGACAGCAATCAAGTCCATCTGTTTACCACCTCATCCCCAAGGCCTGGTCAGTGCTCAACAGGTGATTAGTAAATATTTACCAAATGAATGAATGAACAACATGAATTTGATCATTTGTCTTTTGGGGACACTAGCCTACATTCTAATTAGGCAGAATATGAATACCTTATACGTACACTATCATGGTCATTCTCAAAGTATGATTCTTGAACCAGCAACATCGACATCATCTGAGAACCTCTTAGAAATGCAAATTATCAGGCCCTACCCTGACCTGCAGTATCAGAAACTTTGGGGGTGGGGCCTAGCTATCAGGTTTTAATAAACCCTCCAGGTGGCTCTGATGCTCCTCCAAGTTTGAGAACCACTGTACTATCATATAATGAGACCTCAAAGGAGTGAAAATGTTAAAGGATTCTGAAGGTAATAGGACTCTCTGGTATTGGTGAAGTCAATGATACGTGAAAACTGCTAGGAGTATGCTAACAGAGGTCTTGGGGATGGTTTACTCTCTTGGGGGCTGTAACCTCAAAGTAGTCAAGCTGAGTTTATTCTCCAAATTATGGATATTTATAAAACAGAGCTCCAAGGATGAAGGTGTCACTGCAGACGAGAGTTTAGAGAAGAGACAATTACTCTGTCAGGTGAATAATTTGAAGACAAAATTGAAAAGTGACAATAGGGAAAACCAGATGAGCCGAAAGTTAATTTGGTGACTAGCATAAGAAGCATTGTGATGGGGAAGGTGTCAATTCACCAGCAGGGCCCAGTGAGCAAGCTCTTTCCAAAGTCTATGTACTACCCCATTGTCATCAATGAAACATCATCTGGGTGTGAGAGGCAAATGCAGCAGAACTGATGACCAAGTGAATACAAGTGTCTCAGGTCTTCAGGGGAGGGGCTACAACAGGATGGGAACCCACAACAAGGGTCAGAATTATTTTTAAAAAAATTAAACCTGGGAGAAAAACACAAGTTAGTGCTACACTGTGAGGCAAGGAACTGTCGATTGTCACATATTCTCTATAAGCCAGGATAAAAGGACCCTGGGGTTGAAGTCCAGTGGGAGCAGAACAAGAATGCCTCAGAAGGCTTTGGAAAGGGCAAACCCAACCTGAACTTGGGAGCTGGTCCCCAAAATCCAACCAGAAAGTACTCATTTTCTTTAAAGACTAGGAATGTGAGGACTCATGCAGCTACTTGGCATTGAGGCAAACTGGAAATACGAAACTAAACTTGTTTGCTAAACCATGACAAGCTACAGCCTATAGTTCTACCATATGCTTCTAAATTGCCCATGTCTTGTACAGTTTGCTCTTAGAAATTCTTCATGCCAACAGAATATATTCTACCCAGTAAACAAAGCTAGCCTTGGGCTATCCTTATGACCCAGAGAGTATAAAGGGGAGGCATCAATCCACAGTACTTGCTGCTGCTCCTTCTGCCCTTTGAGGTGGTATGCTGGGAAATGGGCAGTGAGTAGTGGAGAGGCTCCACTAAAAGCAGAATTGCTACATGGAGCCTGAAGAGCATTCACTGAATCACTAAGAACTAAGTGTTATTTAAAATAAGTGCTTATCCTAAATCAGGCCAAAGATCAGAGTGGGGGACACCAAGGTCAATATCTCAGATATCTAATGAAGACCCTTGATCTGGAGGAAATTTATGGTCCTAGAAAGAATACGTGCATTGGAAGAATATTCCTCCAAAACACAGCTAACTGGGTAAACTTGGATGAGTTACTCAAGCCCTCTGATTCTCCATGATATCTTAAATCAAGGATGAAAACATGTACTGGGCAGGGTCGCCTGGGGAATTAAACAAGATAAAAAAGTATTTATCCCTTATAGGCACCTAATAAATGTGAGATGTACTGATCTTCTCCTACCTCTTAGATTATATAGTGCTGGCCTGTCCTGAATCCTATTTCATAAGAGAAAAGCAGATTCGACATTCCATAACATAGCCCTGAACCACAGACAAGCCACGATTTTTAATGAGCTTTGCTGATTACTTTTAAAAAATAATGTTCAATTCCCTCACAGGTGGGAATTGAACAATGAGAATACATGGACACAGGAAGGGGAACATCACACACTGGGGCCTGTTGTGGGGTGGAGGGAGCGGGGAGGGATAGCATTTGAAGATATATCTAATGTTAAATGACGAGTTACTGGGTGCAGCACACCAACAGAGCACATGTATACATATGTAACTAACCTGCCCGTTGTGCACATGTACCCTAAAACTTAAAGTATAATTTAAAAAAGAGAGAGAGAGAAAAAAAAATAATGCTGCCACTACTCCTGCCCTCTGATTTGGTTTGGCAAACTGTCTCTGCCTTCTTATTCACAGTTAGAAGTGTCACCATCGCAGGCCCTGGAAGTCGAATGATGAGCTTTCTGGGTCCCCTGGAAGAAACTTTTCGTCTCTACTTATTCACCAAGTCATGAAATTTTAGCTAGAGGTGTGTTTGGTTGTTCGTTCATTTGTTTTGTTGTTTTTTTGTTTCTGTGGGGGCTTTTGGCTAAAGGAGTCCCTGGTATTCATTTGCCAGAACTGCTGTAACAAAGTGCCACAAAGTGGGTGGCTTAGCCAACAGAAATTTGTCTGGCAGTTCTGGAGGCTAGACATCTGAAATCAAGGTGCCAGTGGGGCTGGTTTCTCCTGTGAGGAAAGGATCTGTTTCAGGCCTCTCTCCTTGACTTGCAAATGGCTGTCTTCTCCCTATGCCCTTGTGTAGTCTTCCCTCTGTGTAGATCTGTGTGTCCAAATTTCGCCTCCTTATGAGGACAGCAGTCATATTGGAGTAGGACTCTCCTAGTGAACTCATTTTAACTTGAATACCTTTGTAAAGACCTATCCTGAAATACAGTCACGTTCTGAAGTACTAGGTGTTAGGACTTCAACATACGAATTTTAGAAGGTACAATTCAACCCATAATGTCCTCCAGCCCCACTCACATGCACTTTTGGCATCTGGGGGATGAAAGTGCAATGTTACCTGATACACCGCCCCAGAAAATGGTACATTTCCACAGTGAAGGGGAGAAATTCTCACGCTTGATACAATATTCACCCTCAGCAAAGCCCATTCCAGGGTGGCCCAGTAGGAAGGCATGCACTTTTCCTCTCTCAGGCTGACTACCTTTCGGCTGACTCATATTTTAGATCTGAACCTATAGTCTAGGCCTATCTGCATGGCCATATTAATCTTCATGTAGGCAAAGACCTTCACTGCACTGGCACTGATGTGTCTGCTGGTCTCACACATCAGACACTATACATAGCTGAGGGACTGATGTCAAGGTTTCTCACCTCTCATTCTGCCCAACAAGCTACAAAATGTGGTGACTCTGTTAAATCTCAGGATAAGAACTGCTGGAAGTTTTTGCTCCTGCAGGAAGAAGAAGGAGCAGGTAGAGTAAATGAAGTTCAGTGTTGTGGGTAAAAGGTGGAAAGAAAATCCTTAAGGTTCTGTTTGCTTTCAGGTTTAGTAGCTGGAGGCTTCAGACAAACCTCCCCAGCAGCCTCTCCACTTGGGAGACAGAGGAGGAGAAGAAGTGAAGGGCTCTCCTCTCTTGAGATTAACATTCAGTGGGTAGAGAGAGAGAGAGAGGAGAGATTGATTTACAAATTTTGTTGTGAATTTCCTAGACAAATCTGAAGTACTGTACCAGGGCCAGGTGGACAGAGTGCTGAAAAAGCTGTCGTAGCGCCATCCCAGTGCACTCTCACTCCTCATTGCCCAGGGTGGAGAGTGGAGGCAGTGCCTTTGCTGTTGGCCGTGTCAGCAAAAACAATAATTTTCCTCCTTACTCCCCTGGATAAAACGAGTTTTTCTTCCCTCAGCTTTCAGATGATGCCAGGGGACACCTGCTCAGAGACATCCTCCCTGAATGCTCAGACCGAGGGCTGCACAATGCCAAGGCGGTGTCCGGGGCTCCATGCATGCCTTTCTCCTGGAGGGAGTCCAAGTCCTGACCTTGCCCTCTGAGCTGCAGCAGGCCTTGTTCCACACCAGGTTCTCCTTCATTTTACATATTCATGTGCATGAAAATTAAAAACCCTGAAGATTTAATTAGGGGACCATGTTGGGAGAACAAATGGGCAGAGCTTGGTAGCTGGCCAAGGGAAGCTTGCAGGCTCAGGGAGTAGGGGCATCTGAGCATTTAAATGAAATAGAACAGTGGATGTGCAGAGGAATCACCCCAGTGACAATGGAAATTGCTTCCAGGTTCTTCCTCAGACACAAAGCTGAAGTGCTTTTGTCCTAGAATATATCATCTAACAGCAAAAAAGATTCCTCAGCCTTTCTTTTTTTTTTTTTTTTTTAACAAACGTCTTTTGAGCAACATGTTTTAGTCATACCAGAGGATTAAACCTGAATACCTGAAAGAGTCCTGGTATGACAATTGAGTGGGGAGGTCAGGGGAAGTGCTCTGTGGGCACTGGGGTACTAAGCAAGCCCGAGCCCTTAGGGCCTGCAGAGGTGCCCTCCAAGTCCGGAGGTGCCCCAGGACAGCAGTCTCCCTGAGATCTGCAAGTAGAGGTGAGAAAGCTATTTGCATTGTGCTATAATGAAGCTTCTCTCAAGCCAAGAGCACATGAATGTTTGTAGCTTTGGTGTGGCCACCAACTATTATAGCTATGTAACCTGAAACAAGTTTCTTAATCTCTCTGGTCCCAGAATCATGTCATTGTTATGAGAACTGAGTACGCAAGGGATAGTGCATTAACACCGTCACTGAGGGACACATAGGAATTGCTCAATAAATGGTAACCCTTTCTTCTGCCACATTTACTTTCCCATAACACTAGCTTGGGACCATGCTGTCTGTGGATACACCACACAGACATTTAACAGGGATGATAGTGCTGACTTTTCCCTGGACCTCATCACTTGACCTCATTTTCTTTATCTGAAGAATGGAGATAAAGATCCCTTCCTGCTGCACTGTGTAGCAAAATGAAACCACATATAAGAAAGTGCTCTGGTATCTGTGATGACACAGATGAATATTTTTACATTTGATTCAAGAGCACACTCCTTAGAATCAGACTAATCTAATCACGGGTTCTAATTCTGTTTTTTAGGCAATTACTTAACCTCTCCGTGCTCTGGTTTTTCATCTGCAAAACAGGGATAAGAAGAGCAAACAACTTATAGGCTATTGTGAAGATTTAAAAGTATGCGCAAAATGCTTAGAAGAGTTCCAGGCACATTGCGAACACAATAAAAAATATTTGTTACTCTTTTCCTTCTTTTATGATTACAGTTATTGTCATCATTGCTATCAATACCAGTACATGCAATAATTGTGGTCATATTTCCTCTTTAAGGGTTGCTAGTCCCAGAAGTCTTTCATGCTTACACATCACTGCCAGAGACCCCTGCCCCTTAGCAGAAAAACTTAGTTTTTCCTTTCTCCAATAGCAGCCACCGCTTTAGCCAGGTTCTTTCCACGTCATAGCTCTACAAGCCAGGCTTTGCTGGTTTTGAGTTTCAAAATCCAGGTGCTGCAGGTCAAAGTCAGGGCCTGCCTGTTTCCTGCTCACTTGGATGAATTACCCATTGTTGGGATGCTAGATTAGTCTTCTGTAGGTGGCCAAAGACAAGAGCACGGTTTCTCTTGCCAGGAAAATCCAATGGGTGATGACGCCAGAGACAAAGGTAAGATAGGACCAGTTTATGCAGAAATGCCAATGAGCTAGCAAATGAAGGCCCTGATTCCTAAAAAGTCACAGGTCTAGCCTCAAAGGTCTAATATTATAATGAGGCATAGGGTCAGAGACTGTATTAGTCTCCTATTGCCACAGGAACAACTTACCACACACTTAGTGGCTTAAAACAACATGGATTTGTTACTGAACAGTTCTCGAGTCAGAAGTCTAAAATCAAGGTGTAAGCAGAGCTGCATTCCTTCTGAAGGCTGTAGGGGAGAATCTGTTTCCTTGCCCTCTCCAGCGACTACAGGCCACCTGCATTCCTGGCTTGTGGTCCCTTCTTCTGCTTTCAAAGCCAGCAAGTTAGCATCTTTTCTGTCTGACCTTCCTGCCTCACTTTTATAAGGACCCTTGTGATTACATCAGACCACCTAGGTAATTCAGAGTAATCTCACCATCTCACAATAATTAATTGAATCACATCTGCAGAGTCCCTTTTACCATGGGAGGTAACACATGCACAGTTTCCAGGGATTAGGATATGGACATCTTTGGCAAGGCCATTATTTAGCGTACCACAGAGATGAATTCTGGATACCCACAGATCTTAACTCAAGTTGCTAAGGGCAGTTCTCATAGGAAGTGAACCCTCAGGAAGGTCCTGAGATGTGAACTTGAAGTGACTATCTTAGATCAGGGCCGATCTGAGGGGAGTTTAAGTGTCCCTGAACAAAGATTCAGCAGCCCTAGATCAGGAGATGATCAATAAATACCTGCAAAATGTTAAATGGCTAAGTGGCCTTGGCTTCACTCCTTAGGCCTTACTTAGGTTTCTCATGTGTTAATTGAAGAACACCCACCCCACATACCTTCTGGGCTGTTGAGACGATCTAGTCTCCAGAACAGTGAGAGAGCAAATGTTGCTGTAAAGCCGTCCAGTTTTGGGGAGTTTATTACAACAGCCACAGTAAACGACTACAACACCCTAAGAGCTGTCTTTGTGCCAGGTATGATGTTGGCTACTGACAAATCAAGACATGGGCCCCTGCCATTGAGAAGTCCAGAGGCTAAAAGTAATTGCAAGATGAATCGTTCATTTATTCAATGAATATTTACTGCATATGTACTGTATGAGCCGAGAAAAAGAGACCCAGTTCCTAACCTCATGGCACTTACAATCAGAGTTGTTACAGTCCTGGAGTTTACACTTGGAGTTTACAATTGTGCAGTTTACAAGCCAGGCTTCAAATACATAGTTATATGTGATAGAAGCATGTAACAGGCATAATAATTATCAGTTCTATCAGAAGCAGGGTGGGCAACTTAGATACATCATCGTGACGATTTTCAGGAGAGGTAACAAGTAGATTCAGATAAACGCTTTGTGGTTTCCAAGGTGCTTTCACTGTATTCCCCACTAGATCATCTCTGCCATCCTGATGCCCCTCCTTCCACCTAGCTGCAGCTTCTCTGCTTTCCATTCCCCCCAAATTCCCCTCCATGGAGGGGCACATGGAAGTGCTCAGAACTTTGCTCCTCTCTAACGCTGTCTCCTGCAGACCTAATGACTCCTATGGCTTTAGCACCACTACCTTTGGTGGGGACCCCCAAGGTTTGTCTTCCAACCAGACTCATCAGTTAACAATTCTGCACCGTGCACCCCCCCAGGGCCCCGAGCCCCTCACTCCCAGTGTGTCTCCCCACAATCTCCTATACATGCATGTGCACGTCTGACTTAAACTCAGTTACCTCTCATCTCTTTCCTAACTTTGTACATTTTTTCTGTCTTTAGGATGGAAAATTTTGGAGTAATTCTTGATTCCTCTTTTTCTATTCCTACCTCCAATATTCTGCCAATCATCAAATCCTGTCCATATATAATAAATATTATTGAATTGCAGTATTGATAAAACAACCTTGTCCTGAGAGTCCAGAGTTCTGAGTTTTGGCCCAGAGTCTAACTGTTTGACTATGAAATTATGTAACTCTTTGCTTGTCTGTGAAATGGGAGTTTGAGCAAGATAAGCTTTAAGGACTCTGGCAAATATTGCTGGTTGCCTACCCATTATCCATTCTCCTTTTATTCCTTAACAAAACCCTGATTCTTTCCTGGGAAGTGATGTGCTCAGCTACAAACCCTGGTGCTCCCTAGCATCAAGTTTTGCCCTAAGAATGGCATTTGCTGCATCCTGTGTGTCCTCCTAGTCACAGAATCATCACTGGCTGTGGGTAAGCAGCTGGTCCTTCATGCAAAAGATGAAAAAGGAAAGCATCTGCTTGCTTGATGTCTCCATGGGAACATGGTGGTCTGTGCTTAGAGGCTCAGAACCTGAGAGCAGGACAGACATTGGAGTCCACTGGGTCCCTATTTCCATTTGGCTCAGAGACCCAGACATGTGCAGGGTCTATGATTGCTACAAGATTCTCTGCCGTTGAACACATTCTGGGCCCATATAGCAGTTTCTCCTACTAGCCCTGGTCTCCCTTTTGGAGCTGGAAGAACAAGATGTGTGACAGACCTTCAGATGTGACAGGTGCCCCCGTCCCTGGAGTCTCCTCTTCTTCAGGTTCAGCTGGACCTTCAGCCTGTCAGGGCAGGACTGGTTTCCAGACCCCACACTGTACTGGTTTCTCAAATGTATTAGATAGCAGCCCTCCATCCCTGCACACCTAGGACTAGACTCCCCTCACGAGGCTGTCAATAAGGATACTTTGGGGCTGGGTGCAGTGGCTCATGCCTGTAATCCCAGCACTTTGGGAGGCCAAGGTGGGCAGATCGCTTGAGCCCAGGAGTTTGAGACCAGCCTGGGCAACATGGCAAAACCCCATGTCTACAAAAAATACAAAAACTAGCCAGGTGTGGTGGCACACACCTGTAGTCTTAGCTACCCCCAGCTACTTGGGAGGCTGAAGTGGGAGAATCACTTGAGCCCAGGAGGTCGAGGTTTCATTGAACTATAATCATATCACTGCACTCCTGCCTGGGCAAGAGAGTGAGACCCTGTCTCAAAAAAAGGATACCTTTCATAACTATTTAGGGGCCTCCCCAACACCTTGCCAAAAGTACAGTGCTAAGATGAAAGTTTCCCAGCTGTCTATGGGGAGTCCCTTTGGGAATGATCTCTACACAAAGGCCATAGGGAATTGTCTCCAATCTTAACCTGAACTCAGGAAGGCTACAACATAGAAGTCCAGAAGTTCTGTTATAAGATGCCATTTAGACCCAAAATACTGAAGTGTTCCTGGGGTGCCACATGGAGAGTGCCCTGCTCGGGCTGGGCAAGTTCCCAGCACAAAGGGCTCAATGACTGCCAGAAGCTCCTCTATCCAACCTGCCTCCAGACCCTCTGGCTCCAGCTTCCCAGCAGGGACTAAATAAAGCTTCCCCTGTCCCCTGGATGGGGCTCAGGTCATGCTGTGGACCTGTGTGAGCCTTTCTTCAAACCAGGTGGAAACCCCTCTGACACCATCCCTCAGGGGCAAAGTATGAGTATTATTTTGTGTTGTTTCATCAGTCACTGGTTACCTAAGCATTGCTTTTGGAAAACTCAAAGCACCAGTCAGTTCTCACAGGTCTTTCTGCCATCAAATACTCAAGAGGACCAGGTGAGTATTTAACTTATAATTGCTTAGCAACAGGTATCCGGGCTATGCAGGGGACTTACCAAGTTGTGGTTCCTCTCAGGATCTTCTCCACAGAAAGGAGCCAGGCTGAAGGAGGGATGGGGAAAGAAGCTGAGACTGAGCCCCAGTCCAGAAGAGGCACCTTGAGCAAGGCTGGAGAAAGCCCTCTGGCGTTGAGTTGCCCCAGCCTCAAGCAGCTGGCACAATGAACAAACAGAGTAGGGTGATTTCTCCTGCTCAGAGGCCAAATCAGCCAAGGAGGAGCCTTGCAGTCACCCTAGAGCCGAAGTGCCCTGTTCATATAATGTGGTGAACTCAACCCTTATCTCCAGCTGAGCCCCCTGCAGATGCTCTCTGGGATCTGAGATGCTGATCACCTGAGAGCTGTGGCGCCATTCACAGACTCTCCACTAGAGGTCAGCTCTGGGTGAACGCAGGGCTCTGCCATTTCTCCTGGCTGGGAGCTCCAGGGCCTCCAGGGGCTCAGGGCTCAGGGTTCAGGGCTCTGGCTTCTGGAAGGAGCTACCAGATAAATGAAGGTTGAAGTACTCCCATCTCCCTTCTTTGTACCTGCTGTATCCTCCATAAATCAGCTCTCAGACACAACATGGCCCAGCATCCTTCCTCTGAAGTCGGACTGACCTAATGACTCCTGTGGCTTTAGCACCACTACCTTTAGTAAGGACCCCCAAGACATGAAGCCCAGCTGCCCAGGGACCCACATGTCTTGGCCAAGATACCTGCAGTGAAGAGGGAGCCCAGGGTGCAGCTGAGATAGGGAAAGTCCTGTTACACTAGTCCATGAGACCCCCAAATGTCCCTCCTAGCCCTCTGGAGGTCTGTTTCCCCTTTACTCACTGGGCTAGGAGGAAGGAGCTAAATGCTTGCCTGTCTCTATCTAGGAGTCATGGTTAGGAGTGGAGCAGATGGGGGCGTGGCATCTGGAGCCCTTTTTAAGAAGACAAAAGTGTGGCATACATTTGGGTGGCTGGACTAACTGAGCTCTCACAAGAAAGCTCACTTTGTAGAACACAGAAAATCAGAGCTGCCCTAGTTAGAGGAGGGCAGACAGACTCCACTTCTGAGTGTCCCTCGGACACCCACCCTCCTGACCCCAGCTTTGAGCAGCCACTGAGGCACCTCTTGGAGAAGCTGAGAGTCTCAAGTCCAGTTTGAAAATCATCAGGCGAGGCATCCTGAGGCCTAGAGCATCACCATAAGCCCAGGCAGCACCCCCTCAATGCATGTGTTCCTGTCTGATAAAGGAAGGGAGTTGTGAAGCAAGAGGAGACCCTCCTCACACCGGGCAGCCATTCTGTTGACAAGATGAGCTGCATCATCTACCAAAACCCCAGAAGAAAACGCTGGCCTTCTGAGTAGATTCCTGGTGGGCGAATATGGGCAGCCCAGGATCTCTGAGCGTGAGCCCCACTGCTCTCATGGTTGCTTGGCCTAGCCAGGCAGCCTCAGGGCATTGGAGGACAAGGAAGAGAGTCCTCGAGGCTATGGCACCACTTCGCCTGCTGGTGGTGTTTGTAGCCCCATCACCGTGTGTGTGATGCAGCCAAGCCAAGGCAGGAGGGAATGTGCTCCACCCCAGCAGGGGCCATTCACCAGGAAGGTCCTTTGGGCTCAGGGATGCCATTTCATCATATTTTTGGCAAAGACTGAACAATGTATAAAGGGACATTGTACATTGTCCACAGGAACTTCCTGAAAAGAGGAGCCAGATCTTAAAACACAAGAGCAACACACATGCATAGAACCCCCATGTGCATGCACAAACCTCACAGATACTCATAAGATGCACACATCAGGGTGTGGCTTACACGTTTGTGTCCCACACTTCAATGCACTGAGGCAGTATTGCAAAACGGTCAGGAGTGTGGATGCTGAGCCTAGAGAACTCTGTTCTGTCTAGCTCTGTGTCCTCAGGTAAGTTACCCCACCTCTCTGAAATTTTCTTTCCTCATTTGAAAAAGTGCATGCGTCAGAATTATCTACCTCCAAGGCGCATTATGAGGATGGGCTGGAAAACTTACCTGCAAACTCCCAGCCTGAGATTAGTGCCTGACCATTGGAATGTGACTGTGTGTGTTTTCCTACCATGATAGGCTAAGTCAGGGGAGGGAAGACTCTGGAAACCATGAGGTGCTTGCTTGTCTTATGCTCTAGGTGATGGGCCCTGGCCCTGGTGGCTGTTGCTGTCTTTATGCCAGTTTTCCAGCTCCAGAGGTCTATGGAAAACAAGGGTCCTTAGCTCACTATGTGTCACAAGACCTGCAGCATGTGGACCATCAGAGGGATGGCATTTGGGCACTTTCAGCCCATATACTGCTTGCTGGGAAGGCCCCGGAGTCAATGACAAATCCCCATGGAGGCAGGCACTGACCACAGGGAGACAATAAGAGGGAAAGAGAGCTAGGATAAATATAGAGGAGAAACTCTAAATAGAGTGGTGACAGATGCAAAGAGAACGAGTAGACATGGTCTGTATATAGAGCTCAGCTTAGAAAGACCATACAGAGGCAGACAGCCAGACACCCACTGATAGACAGGCAGACACATAGTGAGAAAGACCATTCTCCAGGATCATGGGCTCGAGTAATTACTCATGCAGAGACACCCACACTTGAGGACAGAGGAAAAAAAAAGATGAAAACACAGATCCCCGCCTGCCTATGACCTTCGTGCCCACTTCGTGCCTGAACTCCCCAGAGGCCCTTTCTTCTCAGCAGCTGTGTTTCTGCCAGGCTGCTGGCCACCAGACCCACATCGTGCCCGGGCAGCAGTAGAGCCTGGAAGGGGTAGGCAGAGAGTGGGGCAGAGCAGGTCACCAGCAAGCTGAAGCAGGGGGAGGAGGAGACGCAGCGGCTTCAAACAGTTCAGGGTCCAGTGTGGCCACAGGCAATTACCGAGGAGCCTTCACTTGTCAGCCCTGAATTTTAATGGTATTAATGAGACCTCATGCAATTTTCTCCCTGGATAAGGTGCTTTTCTTCTACAATTGCTGGTCCCTGCATCTGTACCTCTCCCTTGTCCTGGCTTTGCCCAGTCGGTGTCAGGGAAGGGGAGCACAGCTGACGTCTTTTCTGTCTTCTTTTTATTATTGTAATTAATTATTTGCAAGGGGGATAAATGAGTGTGCTGTCTATGTATGTAATCATCTGACATCCCATTGGTAATTTCCTGCAGGAGGAGTTGGCTGCTGTCCACCGCTGCGAAATGAGGGTGCAAGAGAGAGAGGGCAAAGCGGGAGAAATGAAGCTGGAACATGCCCAGCCCAGCCAATCCTTGACAGGTAGGTCAGTCATGTATCATGCACGCAGCTCATATGTGTTGGACACTTTCCTCAGGCACAGGGCTGGTTGTGGTAATGGCCACACCTGGTAAGGCCTCTGTCATCCTGGGAAGTGCTCCCAAATGTCCATATGCAGAGTGTTCTGGAGATGGGTTAACTCACCCAAAAACATCTCCTCTTGGGTTCTCTCTGGTTCCTTCTTGCCCCTTCAAGTAGTTTTTCTTGGTCTCTTTTATTGATTATGCTTTTTCCCTCTTGCCCTTTAAGTGCTGGGGTTCTCAAGATGTCCCTCTTGGCCCTCTTCTCTGCTCACTGTAAAGCACTAGTTCAGGAAGTCCATCCACCCTCAACACATGCTGGGCAAGCCTGCTGGCTTGAGTCAGGCCCAGGGGAGTAGTGAGGAAAGCCCCGTCCCTGCCCACAAGGAGCTCCATCTTCTAGGAACACAGCCAGAAACACAACTGCAATAAAACCAATGAGCTCTGCCTTTGTGGACTATAAGAAGTGCTGAGGGAGCCCAGACTTTTTTTTCCTTTTCTGGAAAATGAGGATTTTCATGGAGCCTTATAGAGTTGTTGGGATTATTGAATAATGGAAAGTGCTTAGAACAGTGCCTGGGAAAATGTTAAGGGCTCAGTAAAGTAAGACGCATAAATATAATATCCTGAGCCACTTTAGTCTCTAGCCCAGACCTTTCCCTGTGGTTGTAGATAAACATACCTACCCCCTCCCCCAGCCACGTCCATGTGGGCATCCAGCTGGCACCTCAAATCCTACAGGTCCCAGTGGAACTCATCTCCCACCATCTACGAGTGCTCCCCACAGTGACAGCACAGCCATTCACCCATGGCTCCAGTTGCCTGAGCTAGAACCTTGGAGCCATCTCTCACCCCCACCTAAGCAGTCATAGTGCCCTGGGAAGTCTAGTGGGGTAAGGCTGAGGTATGAAAACCCCTGAACTAAAAGTTTGTAGGTTCATCAAAAAGTTAAGCATCAAATTAGCCTATAGGCATATACTCATAGATATTTACTCAAAATAATTGAAAATAGGTACTCAAATCTTTGTGCACAAAAACACATAGCAGCACTATTCACGATAACCAAAAGGTCAGCCAGTGGATGAGTGGATAAATGAAAAGTGGTATGTACCTACAATGGAATATTATTCGGCCATAAAAAGGAATGAAGTACATTCTACAACATGGATGGACTTTTAAATAATTATACTAAGTGAAAGAAACTAGATCAAAAAGGTTACATATTGTGTGATTCTAGTTATATGAAATGTCCATATTGTATGATTCTAGTTACATGAAATGTCACATATTGTATGATTCTAGTTATATGAAATAGGCAAATCTATTCAGACAGAAATCATATTGGTAGTTACTGAGGGTTGGGGAGAAGGAGAAATGGGAAGCAACCATTTAATGGGTGAAAGGATTTTCTTTGGAGTAAAAGGAATGTTGTGGAACTAGACAGAGGTGGTGGTTGCACAATATTGTGAATCCATAGGAATTCCACTGTGAATCCATAGGAAATCCATTGTGAATCCATAAATGCCGCTGAATTGCTCACTTTTAAACAGTGTTATGTTGTAGAAATTTCATCTCAATTTTTTTTAAAAAGCAAACAAAGCTTTCTCTGGAGAATCTGTTGGTTTTGGACATAAACCCCTTTCTTCTGCCAGCCCAGAAATGCCCAGCACTTCTAGGCAAGAAAGACTCATGGTATGAAGGTTAAGTGGGAAAGATAAGGCCAGAGGATCAATACATGGCTTGTAGGACGCCCCTTTGTTCCCCAGACCCATGCACAGATGAGCTGGCTGCCCCCACCTGCCTCCAAGGGGAGGCTGCAGTTCTGCTAGTGTCAGGTTGGGTACCGAGGAAAGAGGGCCTTCCCTGCATGTGTACAAACACTAGCACTGAGTCCTGGCCCCAGCAACACAGGGGCTCAGAGCAGCCCTGCCACTATCTGATCCTCAAAGCAGGAGGCAACTCCATCCTATCCTATGAGCTGCTGAGAGAGATGGAGGAATCCTGCTGCCCTGGGCTCAGTTGCTTCCACTCAGAATTCCAGAAGCAGCCCTAGGCTTAGGAGCAGAAGAATGGGTTCTATGGGGCCACTCCTTTAGAATGTGCCTACAGGGGCTGGGTCGTATACTAGCAGGGAGGGAGGGGCTCTGGCCAAAGCAGCAGGCCAGAGACTACAGCCAGGGGCCCTTCCCAGCACACCAGACAGCCTTGCTCAACACCTGGCCTGATGGCAGATAAAAAAGCCCTGCCTGAAGGAACCCTGAAGAGCTCACATTGGGAAGTTTGGTCAGGGGATGTTAATGGTGATTCAGTCCCCAAAGCACTGCAGGTTGCAGAATCCAGGGAAAGCAGCCCAGGAAAGGCAGGTGAAATGAGGTGTTATTCAGCTCAGGGGAGCCTTTGCTTACTAGTGCCTCTTCCTTCCAATGCCAAGCTCACGTACTATAGGGGCTCGTAGCAAGGGATTAATTAACTTTGAGAAGACTGGACTCAACCCTGGGCGCTCACACCCATTAGCAACTCAGGCACCTGCTCTACCAGTGTGGCCCAGGGCTGGAAGCTCTGGTCTCTCTGTCCTGCTTGCTCCACTCCTGTCTGCCCAACTCTCCTAGCCTCTGGGTTCTAGATGATGAGCAATTCTCTGCTGGTCTCTCATTTCATTTTATCATCCCACTTTACCTTCCTTGCATCATTTTCCTTTTTTTTTTTTTTTTTAACAACCCCTGTTGTTATTCTGACTAGGGACAGGAAAGGAAAGTTGCAAAGCAGTGGAGAGGGTCTATGAGTCTCTCTGTACAGCTCTCCCGGTTGCACACACAGACCCTTCATCTTGAGACTCTGGGATAGTGATCAGATCCACTTGGATTTTTATATTACCTTTTCCCAAACCATTGAAGTCTTATTGATTCTCCTCTTAAACATTTTTCCTTCCATTCTCCTCCCCACCCCATACACCTGGTTCAGGCTCTTTTGGCTCTCTGCTGAATCATTGCAGCGAGCAACAGCCTTCTAACCTACCTCCCTGTTGCAGCTGGTCCCTCCCCAGTCCACCCCAGCCAAAATCCAAGCAGTTCCCTTGCCTGCTCTGGTGATACTCAGAGTGTGGCTCCTGGACCACCAGCATAAGCATCCCCAGGGAACTGGTTAGAAATGCAAATTTTCCAGACACATCTCAGACCTGTGGATTCAGAAACTTTGGGGAAGGCCCAACAATTTGTGTTTCCATAAGTTCTCCAGCTGGTTCTGTTACCTGCTAAAGTTGAAAGACACTGACCTAGTTAAAAGTCTTCAGCGAGTCCCACTGCCAGGCCCAGATTCCTTAGCTCAACCTGCAGGACCTCTGGGACCTACTCCCTGCCTGTCCTCTGAGTCCTGAGTCCTCCTCCCTGCCCTTTCCACCAGTCCCTTCCCAGCACACCTTGCTTAAATTATTCCCACCTGCAAGTGGTTCCCTGAACAGGGGCTGGTTTAAGACCCTGTGCCATTTCCCTCATGCCCAGATGCCCTTGCCATCTGCCCACAGAACCCACTGGCCTTTTTTCATGTGTTTTTTGGCTGCATAAATGTCTTCTTTTGAGAAGTGTCTGTTCACGTCCTTCGTCCACTTTTTGATGGGGTTGTTTGCTTTTTTCTTGTAAATTTGTTTGAGTTCATTGTAGATTCTGGATATTAGCCTTTTGTCAGATGAGTAGGTTGCGAAAATGTTCTCCTGTTTTGTAGGTTGCCTGTTCACTCTGACGGTAGTTTCTTTTGCTGTGCAGAAACTCTTTAGTTTAATTAGATCCCATTTGTCTATTTTGGCTTTTGTTGCCATTGCTTTTGGTGTTTTAGACATGAAGTCCTTGCCCATGCCTATGTCCTGAATGGTAATGCCTAGGTTTTCTTCTAGGGTTTTTATGGTTTTAGGTCTAACATTTAAGTCTTTAATCCATCTTGAATTGATTTTTGTGTAAGGTGTAAGGAAGGGATCCAGTTTCAGCTTTCTACATATGGCTAGCCAGTTTTCCCAGCACCATTTATTAAATAGGGAATCCTTTCCCCATTGCTTGTTTTTCTCAGGTTTGTCAAAGATCAGATAGTTGTAGATATGCGGCGTTATTTCTGAGGGCTCTGTTCTGTTCCATTGGTCTATATCTCTGTTTTGGTACCAGTACCATGCTGTTTTTGTTACTGTAGCCTTGTAGTATAGTTTGAAGTCAGGTAGTGTGATGCCTCCAGCTTTGTTCTTTTGGCTTAGGATTGACTTGGCAATGCAGGCTCTTTTTTGGTTCCATATGAACTTTAAAGTAGTTTTTTCCAGTTCTGTGAAGAAAGTCATTGGTAGCTTGATGGGGATGGCATTGAATCTGTAAATTACCTTGGGCAGTATGGCCATTTTCATGATATTGATTCTTCCTACCCATGAGCATGGAATGTTCTTCCATTTGTTTGTATCCTCTTTTATTTCCTTGAGCAGTGGTTTGTAGTTCTCCTTGAAGAGGTCCTTCACATCCCTTGTAAGTTGGATTCCTAGGTATTTTATTCTCTTTGAAGCAATTGTGAACGGGACTGGCCATCAGAGAAATGCAAATCAAAACCACAATGAGATACCATCTCACACCAGTTAGAATGGCAATCATTAAAAAGTCAGGAAACAACAGGTGCTGGAGAGGATGTGGAGAAATAGGAACACTTTTACACTGTTGGTGGGACGGTAAACTAGTTCAACCCTTGTGGAAGTCAGTGTGGCGATTCCTCAGGGATCTAGAACTAGAAATACCATTTGACCCAGCCATCCCATTACTGGGTATATACCCAAAGGACTATAAATCATGCTGCTATAAAGACACATGCACACGTATGTTTATTGCAGCATTATTCACAATAGCAAAGACTTGGAACCAAACCAAATGTCCAACAATGATAGACTGGATTAAGAAAATGTGGCACATATACACCATGGAATACTATGCAGCCATAAAAAATGATGAGTTCATGTCCTTTGTAGGGACGTGGATGAAATTGGAAATCATCATTCTGAGTAAACTATCGCAAGAACAAAAAACCAAACACCGCATATTCTCACTCATAGGTGAGAATTGAACAATGAGAACACATGGACACAGGAAGGGGAACATCACACTCTGGGGACTGTTGTGGGGTGGGGGGAGGGGGGAGGGATAGTACTGGGAGATATACCTAATGCTAGATGATGAGTTAGTGGGTGCAGCACACCAGCATGGCACATGTATACATATGTAACTAACCTGCACATTGTGCACATGTACCCTAAAACTTAAAGTATAATAATAATTAAAAAAAAGAACAACAACAAAAAAAAAGACACGTGCACACGTATGTTTATTGCAGCACTGTTTACAATAGCAAAGACATGGAACCAACCCAAATGCCCATCAAATGATAGACTGGATAAAGAAAATGTGGCACATATGCACCATGGAATACTATCCAGCCATAAAAAAGGATGAGTTCATGTCCTTGCAGGGACATGGATGAAGCTGGAAACCATCATCCTCAGCAAACTACCACAGGAACAGAAAACCAGACACTGCATGTTCTCACTCATAAGTGGGAGTTGAACAATGAGATCACATGGCAAGGGGAGGGAGAGCTTTAGGACAAATACCTAGTGCATGCAGGACTTAAAACCTGAATGAAGGGTTTATAGGTGCAGCAAACCACCGTGGCACATATATACCTGTGTAACAAACCTGCACGTTCTGCCCATGTATCCCAGAATTTAAAGTAAAATTAAACAAATCAATGTTTACCAGTGCTTATAATTATTTAATAATTATAGTAAAAAAAAAAAAAAAAAAGAACCCACTGGCCACTCCCTTTCTGGGTGCCCCTCCCTCCCTGACTAGCCCACATCCATGTCGTACTTAGCTGTCAGCCTATTGCTCTCTGTCCCTTGACTTCAAGCTCTTTGAGGACAGGGTCACGTGTTTGCACTTCAGAACCCTAGCACCCTGCATATATGTGGCACCTGATTCAAAGCCAGGACTTCAGCACCGCCCATCAGTCATCACAAGATCCCTGGACACACACCAGCATACAGGCATGGGGGCTTCTTTTTACTGTTGGGTTTACTGTTACTGCAGTGGAATGACTGGGCCCCTGGAGGTCTCATAGCAAGCTCACTGAGCTCACCTGGACCCATGCTCATGACGGCATGTCTTCTGGGTGGCATTCAGTATATGTAGAAAGAACAGTAAAGTTGGAGTCTGATGACCTGTGTTGAATTCTAGTTCTACTACTTTCTAGCCCTTTGATCTTAAAAAAAAAAAAAAACTCCAAGATTCAGTTTTATCATGTGTAAAATGGGTTCTTAAGAAAATCTCCCAGGAATTGTTGCACTAATTTAGATAAATATACGTATTAGTTTGAGCCTTCCTGAAAGCAGAGCCTGAGACAAGGATTTGGGTACAGGAAATTTATTTAGGAAGTGATCCTAGGGAGTAGGAGAGGGAAGATTTGGTGAAGGCAAGACAGAAAAAAGGAAACACCAGTATAACTATTGCTGTAAGGGATGGGACTCCGTCTTGCAGGAACCTCTGAGAAGCACACAAAATGCCCCCTAATTCCTACGCTACCCACACTGAACTATCATCCAAATGATAGAAAGTGGGGGCTGGGCCTGGTGGCTCATGCCTGTAATCCCAGCACTTTAGAAGGCCGAGGCGGGAGGATCACAAGGTCAGGATTTCAAGATCGGCCTGGCCAATATGGTGAAACCCTGTCTCTACTAAAAATACAAAAATTAGCCGGGCATGGTGGCAGGCATCTGTGGTCCCAGCTACTCAGGAGGCTGAGGCAGGAGAATCGCTTCAACCCGAGAGGCAGAGGTAGCAGTGAGCCGAGATCATGCCACCGCACTCCAGCCTGGGAGACAGAGCGAGGCTCCGTCTCAAAAAAAAAAGAAAGAAAGAAAGAGAAAGAAAGAAAGAAAGAAAGAGAGAGAGAGAGAGAGAGAGAGAGAAAGAAAGAAAGAAAGAAAGAAAGAAAGAAAGAAAGAAAGAAAGAAAGAAAGAAAGAAAGAAAGAAGGAAGGAAGGAAGGAAGGAAGGAAGGAAGGAAGGAAGGAAGGAAGGAAGGAAGGAAAGAAAGAAAGAGAAAGAAAGAAAGAGAAAGAAAGAAAGAAAGAAAGAAAGAAAGAAAGAAAGAAAGAAAGAAAGAAAGAAAGAAAGAAAGAAAGAAAGAAAGAAAGAAAGAAAGAAATAAAGGGGTCATTTATCACAGTTACAGTTCCCACTTCCCATAGGTTAAGGGCTGATATGGCCATTAACTCTCCCCCTCTTTCTTCCAGACTACACCTCAGAGTTGCTCTTGTTTGCAGGTGTGTGGGTTTCTGAAGCTTCAGGGAAGGCCTGAAGCAGAGAAGCAGAAAAGGACAAGGTGCACTAAAGGTGGGATTGTCAGCTTGAGCCTGAGCTCACGTGGAACTTTTCACCACAGCTGCAACCAAAATCAGGTGGGCAAGGGGTGTGAAGTGGGGCCCTAAACACACCTGCCAAATCTGTGAACATACACTCCCATAGAACATTGCTATGGCCTCTAATGTGCTTTTCTGAATTGAGATTGCCTCTTTAGTTATCAGTGCCTGCCACTTGGCAGTGGTTTCCCTGATGGCAGGGACAATGTCTGTCTTGCTCATCACTATATTCCCAATACCAACAAGGCTACAGTAACCAAAACAGCATGGTACTGGTACCAAAACAGAGATATCAAGCAAAGGAACAGAACAGAGCCCTCAGAAATAACACCACACATCCACAACCATCTGATCTTTGACAAACCTGACAAAAACAAGAAATGGGGAAAGGATTCCATATTTAATAAATGGTGCTGGGAAAACTGGCTAGCCATATGTAGAAAGCTGAAACTGGATCCCTTCCTTACACCTTACACAAAAATCAATTCAAGATGGATTAAAGACTTAAACATTAGACCTAAAACCATAAAAACCCTAGAAGAAAACCTAGGCATTACCATTCAGGACATAGGCATAGGCAAGGACTTCATGACTAAAAAAAAGCAATGACAACAAAAGCCAAAATAGACAAATGGGATCTAATTAAACTAAAGAGCTTCTACATAGCAAAAGAAACTGCCATCAGAGTGAACAGGCAACCTACAGAGTGGGAGAAAATTTTTGCAATCTACTCATCTGACAAAGGTCTAATATCCAGAATCTACAAAGAACTTAAGCAAATTTACAAGAAAAATGCAAACAATCCCATCAAAAAGTGGGTAAAGGATATGAACAGATACTTCTCAAAAGAAGACATTTATTCAGCCAACAGACACATGAAAAAATGCTCATCATCACTGTTCATCAGAGAAATGCAAATCAAAACCACAATGAGATACTATCTCACACCAGTTAGAATAGCAATCATTAAAAAGTCAGGAAACAACAGATGCTAGAGAGGATGTGGAGAAATGGAGACGCTTTTACACTGTTGATGGAAGTGTAAATTAGTTCAACCATTGTGGAATACAGTGTGGCGATTCCTCAAGGATCTAGAACTAGAAATGCCATTTGACCCAGTGATCCCATTACTGAGTATATACCCAAAGGATTATAAATCATGCTACTATAAAGACACATGCACACGTATGTTTATTGCAGCACTATTCACAATAGCAAAGACTTGGAACCAACCCAGATGTCCATCAATGATAGACTGGATTAAGAAAATGTGGCACATATGCACCATGGAATACTATGCAGCCATAAAAAAGGATGAGTTCATGTCCTTTGTAGGGACATGGATGAAATTGGAAACCATCATTCCCAGCAAACTATCACAAGGACAGAAAACCAAACACCACATGTTCTCACTCATAGGTGGGAGTTGAACAATGAGAACACTTGGACACAGGGTGGGGAACATCACACACCAGGGCCTGTCATGGGGTGGGGGGGTGGAGGAGGGATAACATTAGGAGAAATACCTAATGTAAATAATGAGTTAATGGGTGCAACAAACCAACATAGCACATGTATACATATGTAACAAACCTGCCTGTTGTGCACATGTACCCTAGAACTTAAAGTATAATAAAAAAAAAGAAAAGAAAATGTGACACATATACACCATGGAATACTATGCAGCCGTAAAAAAGGATGAGTTCGTGTCCTTTGCAGGGACATGGATGACGCTGGAAACCATCATTCTGAGCAAACTCACAAGGACAGAAAACTAAACACAGCATGTTCTCACTCATAGGTGGGAATTGAACAATGAGAACACTTGGATACAGGGCAGGGAACATAACACACTGGGGCCTGTCATGGGGTGGGGGGCTGAGGGAAAGATAGCATTAAGAGAAATACCTAATGTAAATGACTAGTTAATGGGTGCAGCAAACAAACACAGCACATGTATACCTATGTAACAAATCTGCACATTGCGCACATGTACCCTAGAACTTAAAGTATAATAATAGTAATTTTAAAAAAGAAAACTCTGCAACGCAGACATTCTTAAAGATGTTTGTTGGATGACTGGATGAGTAAAAGTATCTTTCCCACAATGGATACTCAGGATGATCAACCACAACATTGTTCAGACTTTATGAATTGAAGGACAGAATGCATCATTTACTAATGAAATTACAGAGAATCATACAAGATGACAGGTTGGAATTCCTTTTCCATTCAGGGTGGAATAACAGAAACCAAGTTTTCTCTCTGAACAGAAACAACTAAAAGTCCAGACAACATACACAAAACAATAGTACCTGGGACATTGGGCACTGGGTAACAAAGAATTGTTATCCCTGAGAGGTAGAAAACAGCTTTGGCCAGCCCTATGATCATCCAAGTTTAATGGTTGGAGAAGGTTTCCAGGCAACAGAGGGAAGTGCTAGATAGTGAGAGGAGGAAAAGCAGGGAAACAGAGAAGGGAAGAATTACAAAGGGATGGGAGGAAATTGTTTGGGGTGATATGTGGAATCAAGGTGGTATGTTCACTACCTTGATTGTGGAGATGATTTCATGAGTGTATACATATGTCAAAACATCAAATTATATGCTTTAAAGTATGCATTTTATTGTATGTGCTCATACCTCAATAAGGCTTGTTTTTTTAGAAAAGATAAGGGTGTTGATATTTCTGTCCAGGTAATAGAGGATAGTGTGCATTAGACAAATACACATAGAACTTGTTAAACAGTATATAAGTAGGCCAGGCACGGTGGCTCACACCACTAATCCCAGCACTTTGGGAGGAAGAGGAGGGAGGATTGCTTGAGCCCAGGAGTTCAAGACCAGCCTGGGAAAGAAGTTGAGACCCCATCTCTACAAAAATAATTTTAAAAAATAGCCAGGCATGGTGGCACATGCCTGTAGTACCAGCTACTCAGGAGACTGAGGCAGGGGGATTACATGAGTCCAGGAGTTCAAGGATGCAGTGAGCTGTGATCATGCCACTGCACTCCAGCCTGATAATTCATTCCTTTCCTTTCCTTCCCAATGCTTTGCTTTGAAGAGAGAGAAGTAGTAGAGCCTACAGAGTTGCTTGGGCCCCCAATGGAATGCTTCTTCCCAAATTGCCACCCATTTCCCTAGCAGAATAGCTTAAGTTCTTATAGACACAATTCTTTCAGTTGGATCTTAAAACCACATCCTTCTGAGAATCTAAAGGTGTCTCCAGGGGGCTATATTGGGCTGTGTTCATGTATAGCCTAATGATCCCTTCTCTTCAAAACCCAAAGGCTATATCTGGCCATTGTGTGGGACCTCTTCTGTATTAATGTGATTTTTCTTTTACCTAGGGGCCCTAATATCCTTTTTGACAACCATTTGACATTAGTCTGGACAACACACCTCCTCCCGGCTATCTACAACCAGGCTGCATAAAACCAAATCTCAATTATGGATAGGGCTCTAGTTATTTCCCATTGGGATTCTGAACCCAATAAAAGTGCATGTAGCTGGATGGCTGGGGGTGGGGTGAATATCACACTCCACAGAGACCTAGAAGTGCAGATTAGTAGTTCAGCATGGTGCAACAGAATTCTGCAAAGAAGCCCATGACTTCTGTGCTCTGCCTTCTACCTTAACACTTTTCTTTTGAGAAGAGGTGCTATGAGAGGCAAGGTTGTAAATTGCAGGGACTTATCTTAGAAATATTTGGACACCAGAAAGGGAGAACTTTCTGTACTAGGGTTGGAACTTTAATGGAAGAGTGTCAGGAGGAAGGGAGAGTTTTTTGGGAGGACATTGTTCCAATGGGGAAGAAGACATAGCCAGGTTCCTACTGAAGCAGATATGCTTAGCTTTCAAGCTGAGTGTCACGAATGGGTAGGTGAAGATGACTGGTCTGATGTTATAGCTGGAATCCTGCTGCAAACTGCTGCATCCTATGATACCCAGATGGGATGTGAACCCCTAGTCAAGGCTCAGGTTCACCCCCTTGGTCCAGTGAAGTAGGCCCAATAGACCCCTGAAATCATACATGGAGTGAATCCTCAGTCAAATAGTTCCATGAGCCCTAACATCTCCTCAGTTCTGTTCTCACGGCCCAGCCTGAATCTCTACCTCTGACCTAGATTTAAATAGAAAGGTTTCTGTCTCCAGTCAGGAGCCCTCCCAGCCTGCCTTTTCTACTCTGCTACCAGAGAGAATTTTCTAGAATAATTATGACCATGTATTTGTGAAGGAGGTTCCCTGTGCACTGGTTATCACCTCAGGCCACTGCATCCTGGGCTGCAATTTCTACTACTTGCATGAGTCCAGTGAGACAGAATACTCACCCAACAAGTTGAGCAAAGCAACTTTATTACTCACACATAAGCAGTGACAGACAGTAGAAGCCTAGGATTCAGGGCAAGCTGGTCCCTCAAGGCTCAGGAATGCTGCTCAGGGTGGATGAAATCTTATCCATGCATGCCCCATATGGCACAACAGCTGAGGGACCCCCACAAGGCAGCTGCCCTGGGTGTTATGCCCTGGAGGTATGAATTTCTAGGCTAAAGCATTCTGGAACATCTTGTTCTAGGAGGGACAGAGACAGAGCCTGGGCTGTTCCACCTGATTCCTCCTTACCTCAGTGTCTTAGTCCACTTTGTGCTGCTATAACAGAATACCACAGACTGGGTAATTTATAATGAACATAACTTTATTGGTTCACAGTTCTGGAGGCAGGAAGTCCACAATCAAGGGGCCAGCATCTTGTGAGGATCTTTTTGCTCTGTCATCCCATGGTAGATAGTGGATGGGCAAGGGAGAGAACCCACTCCCAAAAGCCCTTTCATTAAGAAATTAAACCCACCCATGAGGGTGAAACCTTCATATCCTAGTCACTTCTCAAATCTATGTTAAGGCCCCACCTTCCAATACTGTTACATTGACAATTAAATGTTAACATGAGTTTTGGAGGGGACAAGTACTAAACCATAGCATTCAGGAATGTTGCATTCCCAGCACAGTCTACAGTTACTCATGAGAACTACAAATGGGAAAGAAGGGAGAACTGGGTTGGTCTGAGGCCACTCAGAAAACTGGCCTGCAGTATTTTCTGCTTAATAACCCTTTTGATTTCCTGCTATCCAGCAAAGGAGACACACAATCCCGGCCCCACCCACCTCTTACTCTCCTCTCCTGGTGTTCACCACCCACCCACACCCATGTTCCTGCCACTCTGGACTTGTTGCCATCCACCAGACACACTAGACTCTCTCATCCTCATCCTCTGTGCTTTAGTGAGAAGGAAACAGAAGGTGGAGAAACAGGAGAGAGGAAAACTTGCAGATGGAAGAAGACCCAGGAGTATGAGAGTTGATGAGAGGGAGTAGAAGAGAGAGGAGGAGGAGCTGATCAGAGAGAGGGGCCACTTCTTCCCATGAGTAGAATCTTTATGAATGAGAAATGAGAGGATGAAAGTTGAAGGACATCATGCCCTAGGCCTCCTATTGTCTAAATTAAGGAATAAATGGAATCAAGTTAAAACTGCGTTGCAATGGTTGTACCCCTTTGGAACGAGAGTGCGCACGCACGTGCATGCATGTGCATGCGCGCACACGCACACACACAGGTCCCTCAGATCTCTCCACAGGCCTCTTGCTCACTGTTTCTCACTCCCCTTTGGAGTTTCTGGCTAGTCTTCCTCCAGCCAAGTGTGAGCTTCCTTGGGAAGAAACACAGATCCCCTCAGAGGAGATGGGCTGAGGCTGAACCCCTGAGAGTCTAAGGAGTACACTGCAGAAGGGAGCAAACAATCCCAGAAACAGACACAAACATCGATAAGGATTTAGATGTGTTTAATGGAAACGCAAAACCATGACTGGAAAAAAGAGGTAAATATATCTTTTTTAGATCACCTGTTGGTTAAGCCTTTCTAAGCATGCAGCAAAGGCATAAACCTCAGAGGACATGACTGTTTAAATCTATGTTAAAAATGAAAAAGACTGGAGCAAGTATGAATGTTGAGAGCCACACACACCTGATAGGCATTTCCTTAAAATGACATGGCACTGTTTGATTAATTGGATCAGAGCAAGGACTCAAGCATCCACAGGGGCTGGCCAGGCATAGGGGGAAGCAGGAGCAGGGAGCTGCGCACAGGTGTGTGAGGCAGACTGACCAGGGGAGGACATGACCAAGTAAAGGAGATGCTGCCTCACTCTCTACCCCTAACAACTGTGACTGAAGCTAGGAGGGAATGAGGGGGCCTCAGCTCTTCAGATCAGCTGTCAGATCTTCAGATGCTCAAGAACTGAGTGTAAAACCTCCTGGCTTATATTTTTCACAGGAGATAAAACAAGGTGCAGACTGAAGAAAACAAGTCCTCAGGCTGGATTATGGGCCTTGGTTGTCTTGGCCCTGTGGGGCAGAAGGGATGAAGAAGGGCAGAGAAGGGCAGAAATAGTCCTCTGAAAACTGAGTAGGGACACAGGAGCACACAGCCACCACCCATCTGTTGAGAGCGTTTTGAATGTCACAATATATAAATTGAAATTTGCAGCTGCCCTCAGCTTACATTCCCCCACCCCTCCCACCACCATTCTTCCTTAAATAACAGAGAGGGTTGATGAGTAACATCCAAACAGGGACCAGCACAGGACCTTGGCAAAAGTGCGCCAAGAAACAAGATGAAAGGAGCAAAATGTGATGGAAGATGTTGTCAAATATTAAATTACGTGTACACCTCTCCACTGCTGAACTTCCTCTCCTCTGAGGTGTACTCATTTGAACCTCTTCCCTGGGGTCGGCCCTCGTTGCTTTAGGAGAGTCAGCTTGGAGGGACCAGAGAGCAAACAAGACAAAATCTTGGCTTTGAGTTCTAAATAGTGTTTCTCAGCTTTAATGTGCTAAGGAACAACCTGGGGATCAAGAGCTCCCAGGAAATGTTCAGGCTGCTAGCAGGCTGACCACACTGAGCGGTAAGAATCCAAGGTCAGATGTAGGACAGGAAAGAAGAGAAAGAGCGGGGCACAGTGGCTCACGCCTGTAATCCCAGCACTTCGGGAGGCCAAGGCAGGCAGATCACAAGGTCAGGAGATCTAGACCACCCTGGCTAACACGGTGAACCCCCATCTCTACTAAAAATACAAAAAATTAGCCGGGCATAGTAGTGGGTGCCTGTAGTCCCTGCTACTTGGGAGGCTGAGGCAGGAGAATAGTGTGAACCTGGAAAGTGGAGCTTGCAGTGAGCCGAGATTGAGCCACTGCACTCCAGCCTGGGAAACAGAGCAAGACTCCATCTCAAAAAAATAAATAAATAAAAAGAAAAAAGAAAAGAATAAGTGCTCCTACCACCCCACTTCCCAAAATGCAATGACTGAAGAGGAGCGAGAAGAGCAAGATAAATATCAGTCCCTGCAAGGGGTCACTGGACTGTGTACCCTAAGCACCTGGAAGGCAGGAGTGTTAGAGACCCCCAGGGAGTAACTTGGTGATCTGAGCCTCAGATGCTCCGTGTTCTACTTCCATTGCCTGGCCCAGGAGACAGCAATCTGCAGGCTAGTGGAGGACGGTGGATGGAGTATCCATGAGACAGCTGGGAGGTGCCTCTAATTTTTCCTTCTGGAAGGAAAGGGAAGGAGAAGAAGAACAAGTACACCAGTGTCCTCATCTGTCATAGCAGGAGGTGATGGGCATTGTCTAACACTTGAAACGTGTTGTTGAAAAACACTTCACAACCCAGCTACTGAATTACTTAGCGTACTTTTTGTACAATTTTTGTATGACTTCCTGAGTGTCTGCTTCCACCCCTATAACCACAACCTGGATTTTGTGTGTATCATTCTCATGAATCAATTTTGCTATGCATGTGTCCCTTAGCAAAAAAAAAAAAAAAAAAAGCATTGATTTGCATGTTTTTAAAGTTCGTGTACATGGCATCATATTGTACATAAATATCCTATAGATTGCTGTCTTTGTGCAACATTATGTTTACGAGAGTCATCCCTGTTGATGTGTGTAACTAGTTCATTAATTTCTATCATTTTATAGTGTGTATAGTGCATTATCAATTTTTCAGTTGATGGACACACAGATTGTTTCCAGGTGTTCGCTATTATAAACATGTTACTGTGAACATTTCTAATCTCCCAGTATATATATGAGAGTTTCTTGATTGCTGAGAGGAAGAATTTGATGGGTCATAGGGTACATATATCTTCAGTTTAAAATAACTTGTCAAAGTGACTGAACTAATTTATACCTACAGCAATGATGCATAAGTGTTCCAATGACTCCACATCCTCAATAATTCTTTTTTCTATAGATATCACATTTATTTATACATTCATCAACTGATGGACTTTGGGTTGTTTCTGCTTTAAGGCCACTATCAATAATACTGCTATGAACATCCTTGTATACATTTTGTGTGAACACCTGTTTTAAATTATTTAGGGTATATACCTAGGAGAAGAATCTCTGGCCCACATGGTAACATTATATTTAACCTATTGAGAAAGTCCCATACTGTTTTCCAAAGTGGCTGTACCATTTTACATTCCCACCAACAGTGTATGAGGGTTCCAAACTCTACCTGGCCTCATCAGCACTTGTTATCTGGGTTTTTTTTTTATTATAGCCATCCAAGAGGGTATAAAATGGTTCACATGGTTTTCATTTTAATTTCCCTAGTGACTAATGATGTTGAGCATCTTTTCATGTGCTTTTTGGCCATTTGCATATATTCTTTAGAGAAATGCTATTCAGATATTTTGCCCATTTTAAATTGGGTTATATGTCTTCTAAGTTGTAAGGGTTCATTATTCTTTTTTTCCATTAGTTATTGGGGTACAGGTGGTGTTTGGTTACATGAATAAGTTCTTTAGTGGTAATTTGTGAGATTTTTGTGTACCCATCACCTGAGCAGTGTACACTGCACTGTATTTGTAGTCTTTTATCCCTCGCCCCCTCCCACTCGTCCCCCCAAGTCCCCAAAGTCTGTTGTATTATTCTTACACATTTGTGTCCTCATAGCTTAACTCCCACATATCAGTGACAACATACGACATTTTGTTTTCCATTCCTGAGGAATGTAAACTAGAACAGCCACTATGGAAAACAGTGTGGAGATTCCTTAAAGAACTAAAAGTAGGACTACCATTTGATCCAGCAATCCCACTACTGGGTAAGAAGTCATTATTTAAAAAAGATATTTGCACATGCATGTTTATAGAAGCACAATTCACGATTGCAAAATCATGGAACCAACCCAAATTCCCATCTATCAACAAGTGGATAAAGAAATTGTGGTGTGTGTATGTAGATATTTATGATGGAATGCTACGCAGCCATAAAAAGGAATGAATTAACAGCATTTCCAGCGACCTGGACAAGATTGGAGACTATTATTCCAAGTGAAGTAACTCAGTAATTCTTGATATTCTTTTTAATTTTTGCCATCCTGATGGTGTGAAATTTTATCTAATCACAATTTTACTTTGCATTTTTGGTAGACTGTCACTTCGGTGGCCTCCAGAGAATCACACTTCCCAACATTCTTGTTCTCATTTAAACCCCTCTCCTTGAACCTAGGTGATCTCTGTGATCTGCCTTAACCAGTACAATATGGCAGAAATGACACAGGGCAAGAGCTGGGCCTAAGCCTTGAGAGACCGCGTGGGAAAACCATAGTGAGAGGCCACTTGGAGAGGTTACATGGGGAAGGAGAGGCCCCGAGACAACATGGAGAACTGAGGAATGTAGCCCAAACCTCTAACAGCAGCCCCAGTCAAATAACCTACATTGAGCCATTCCAGCTGGCTCCCTGCTGCTAGCCATCCAATCTAAGGTGCCAGACATGAGAAGAAGCCACATTGCCCCTCCAGATTCAGAAGACATTATGTAGAGCAGAGATAAGCTGTCCCCACTAAGCCCTTTCCAAATTTCTATCCCACAGAATAGTGAAAAAGAGTAAAATAGTGGTTTCTTTAAGCCACTAGGCAACAAGTGACAATTGAATGATTTGACCACTGGTATGGTGGAGCATCTTGTTGTACATGCATTGACCTCCTGGTTTGCTCTTTTGTAAATTACTTATTTATATCTGTTGTCTTTTTTTTCTTGGATTATGTTTTGCTTTTCGGTTTGTAGAGTTTATTTATATAATCTGGATTTGAATCCTTTATTGGTTGGGTATATGTAATACCTTCTCTGGCTTATCAATTCACCTTTGTAGGATCTCTTGACAATCACAAGTTTTTAATTGTAATAGAATTGAAATCACCAGTCTTTCTTATTAGATTTTGTGCTTATTGTGTTTTGCACCAGGAATCCTTCCCAACCCTAAAGCCATGAAAAATTTCTCTATATCTCCTTCTAAAATATTGAATGTGTTTTTTAATTGTTGTTTTAAATTGACCTAGAATAGTTTTTGGTTATATTGTCAAGTAGGAATTCAATTTCACTTTATTTCCATGTAAATAACACTTGACTTCATATTATTAATTGAATAGCCTTTTCTTTTTCAGTTGATCAAAAATGTCACCTCTACCACAAAGCAACTTTCCCATGTATGTCTGACTCTTTCTGAGCTGTTTGCTCCATCAGTCTGTTTGCTCTGCCCCACACCAATAACAAATTGTCTCTGTTACTGTAACTTTTTAAGAATTATTGTTATGTGCTAGGATGAGTTGCCACCACTTATTCTTCCTCAAAATCAGCTTGACTATTCTTGGCCCATTCTTATCCCATTATCTGGGATGAATGTTCTTCCATGTAAATTCTACAATCAAGCTGGCAAATTCCAAAGTTAACCCTATAAAGATTCTGATTTATAGAATACTTTGAGGATAATTTATATTTATGATATTGAGTTTTCCTATCCATGAATGTGATGTATCATTCCATTTATTTAGGAACCTTTCAATGTCTTTGAATAAAGTTTAATAATTTCTTCAGAAAGGTCACAAACATTTGTTCTTAGATTTATTCTTTTATACCTTACATTTTTGTTGTTGTTTCCGCTGAAATTTGTATTTTTTAAATTGCACTTTCTGACTATTCATTGCTGGTAAATAGGAGTGCATCTAATTTTTGTACATTTGTGTCTAACAACCATCCATCATATTAATTATAATGTTTTTATGTAGATAATTACATAACTTTCAAATAGTAATTTTCTTTTCTTCCTTTACAATTACCTTTTCTTTTGCTGGTCTTCCTGTGTGAGCCACAATCTCTCGTAAAATGTTAAATAAAAGTGGTGATGGGGCATCCTTTTCCATTCCTAATTTTAAATGTATTGCTTCTAATGTTTCACCAAATTTCATGATGCTTCCAATAGGTGTTTTGAACATATGTACATACATACATATTCTGTACGATTTTTGTAGGATTTTTTAATATATGCATGATGATTATATGTTTTCACCCCTTTAACCTGTGAGTGTAGTGAATTTCATAAATAATTTTAGAATATTTTCAGTCATGCATCCCTGGGATAAAACTGACTTGATCATATTTTATTTTTTCCTACTTGCCTTTGGGTTCAGATTTCTAGTATTTTGTTTAAATTTTCAAACTATTTTCTTGAGTGCTACTGGCTTGTGATTTTTCTTTCTTTTACAGTTGTTATCTTGTTTAGTATCGAGGTGATACCAGTCTCATTAAATGAGTTGGGGGCTTAGTCCCTTTTCCCCACCCTTTTCTCTGGAATAGTTGATGTTACAGAAGAGCTTGATAGACTTGCTATAAAATCACCTGAGCTTGGTTTTGCTTTTTGTTTTTAGATTTTCTTAGTTGATAGATTTTAAGTTACTGATTCAATTACAGTCAATTGTCATTATTTGCAAATTCTGTATTTGCCAATTTGACTACTTGCTAAAATGCATTTGTAATCCCCAAATCAATATTTGTGGTGCTTTTGTGGTAATTTGTAAACATGTTCAAAGTGGTGAAAAATTTGAGTCACCCAACACACACACTCCCAGCTGAAGTTGAACGAGGTGATGCTCTACCTTCTTGTCTCAACCGTCATACTATAAACAAATACCTTTTCTGTAATCAATTTACTACTACATTTTTCACACTTGGGGGCTTTTTATTGCTGATTTTGCTGTTTAAAATGGCCACTAAGCATGTTGTTAAAGTGCTGTTTAGTGTTCCGAAGTGCAAGAAAGCTGTTATGTGCCTTACAGAGAAAATACATGTGTTA
Organism: Pongo abelii; assembly: GCF_028885655.2. Lineage (NCBI taxonomy): Eukaryota > Metazoa > Chordata > Mammalia > Primates > Hominidae > Pongo > Pongo abelii. The sequence goes on along the minus strand of NC_085928.1, from coordinate 144,231,685 downwards.
GATAAGCTTCATTCAGGCATGAGTTGTAGGTTGTTGGCTGTGAGTTCAATGTTATTAAATCAACAATATAGTACATCAAAAAAAAAGGAGAAGAAATTCATTGATTGATCTGTGTGTGAGGCTGCTCCAGAAAGTGCTAAAATAACATCTGTAATGCTTGATGAAGTTATAGAAAATATGGAAAGCAGCTAAATTTGTGGATTCATGTGATGACAATGGATTTTTTTAAAAAGCTTAGTTACAGCATTGTTGTGAGGCTGAAACGAAAAGAAAATATAGTCATGTCACCTATGTCAAGAAAATGTTAAACCCTTGCCATTGGATTATACATTTCAAAAGACAACACAGTGTAAAAAATGTTAAAGTTGCAGATAAGGCAGGTTCTGCCAAGCAGGAGCCTATAGAAGAAGTTTGAAAACACCTGCTAAGTGTTATACACGAAAATGATTATCTGGCAGAGCAGGTTTTCAATGTTGATGAGACCAGCTTGTTTAAAAAGGACGATGACGAATGAATGTATATACTGCAAATGGAGTTTTAGTTGACAAGAATGTTGTGACCAAAGGCTCACAAGAACCTAACTCTCTGTCTTCCCTGTTCAGTACTCACTATTTCAGTGTTTACGGCAACTTTATAGAACATAAATACCATGACAACTAGAATTAGCTGAACTTCAATGATTATCAGACAATTTTGATTTTCTGTTTCTTCTTGTGTCAGTACTGGTGAGTGCCATTTTCCAATAAATTGACAGTTTTGTCCAAATTTTCAAACCTATAAGAATAAAGTTGTTCATCGTATATGCTTATTTTTTAAATATCTGCAGAGTCTGTAATTGTTCTCTTTTTAATTAATAATATTGTTTACTTGTGCCTTTTGCTTTTTTCTTGATCATGCTTGCCTAAATTATATCTATTTTGGTAGTCTTTCCAAAGAACAATGTTTGATTTTGTCATTTCAAGAATGCTATATAAGAAGAACAAATCATACAACCTTTTAAGATTGGTATTTTCACATAACATAATGCCCTGGAGTCTCATCTAAGTTGTTGAGTGTATCAGTGGTCTGCCTGTTTTTCTTGCTGAGTAGTATAAAGAGGTACAAATGTACCACAGTATGTTTAACCGTTCACCTGCTAAAGAACATTTTGGCTGTTTCCAGGTTTCAGCTATTATAAACAAAGCTGCAATGCATGACTTGTGTAGGTTTTCATGTAAACACGTTTTTATTTTTCTGTAATAAATGTCCTGGAGTGTGATTGCTGAGTCTTAGAGTAAGTATGTATAAATATAGTTTTACTTATTTTCTAATTCTTATGCCTTTAAACATTACTCATATCTAATCACATTGGCTAATACCTCAAGGACAATGTTAAATCATATTGAAGTTAGTGGGCATCTTTGCTTTAGCGGGAATGCCTCTAGTTTTTCCCCATTGAATAAGATTCTGGCTTTTGGATTTGAGCTTTATATGGTTTATTATGTTAGGGAAGTATCCATCTATATGCGTTTCCTAGAGCTTTGTAAAGTACCACAATCTGGGTGGACTCAAACAACAGAATTTGTTCTGCAGGCTAGAAGCCTGAGATCAAGGTCTTGGCAAGGCCAGGATCCCTCTGAAATCTGTAGGAGTGAATCCTTCCTTACCTCCTTCTAGCTTGTGGTGCTTTGCTGGCAATCCTTGATGTTCCTTGGTTTGAAGCTGCGTCCTTCAGTCTCTGCCTCCACTGGCACATGGCATTCTCCCCCACTCCCTGTGTCTGTGTCTCTGTGCCTCCCCTTTTTCTATAATGACACCTGTCACATTGGGTTAAGGGCCCACCCTACTCCAGTATAACCTCACCTTAATTAATTATATCTGCATTAACCTTCTTTCCAAATAATGTCATTCTGTTGCTGCCTTCCTTTGTATGTTGTTCTTTTTTTTTTTCTTTTATTATTATTATTATTATTATTATTATACTTTAGGTTTTATGGTACATGTGCGCAATGTGCAGGTAAGTTACATATGTATACATGTGCCATGCTGGTGCGCTGCACCCACCAACTTGTCATCTAGTATTAGGTATATCTCCCAATGCTATCCCTCCCCCCTCCCCCCACCCCACAACAGTCCCCAGAGTGTGATGTTCCCCTTCCTGTGTCCATGTGTTCTCATTGTTCAATTCCCACCTATGAGTGAGAATATGCGGTGTTTGGTTTTTTGTTCTTGCGATAGTTTACTGAGAATGATGATTTCCAATTTCATCCATGTCCCTACAAAGGACGTGAACTCATCATTTTTTATGGCTGCATAGTATTCCATGGTGTATATGTGCCACATTTTCTTAATCCAGTCTATCATTGTTGGACATTTGGGTTGGTTCCAAGTCTTTGCTATTGTGAATAATGCGGCAATAAACATACGTGTGCATGTGTCTTTATAGCAGCATGATTTATAGTCCTTTGGGTATATACCCAGTAACGGGATGGCTGGGTCAAATGGAATTTCTAGTTCTAGATCCCTGAGGAATCGCCACACTGATTTCCAGAAGGGTTGAATTAGTTTACAGTCCCACCAACAGTGTAAAAGTGTTCTTATTTCTCCACATCCTCTCCAGCACCTGTTGTTTCCTGACTTTTTAATGATTGCCATTCTAACTGGTGTGAGATGGCATCTCATTGTGGTTTTGATTTGCATTTCTCTGATGGCCAGTGATGGTGAGCATTTTTTCATGTGTTTTTTGGCTGCATAAATGTCTTCTTTTGAGAAGTGTCTGTTCATGTCCTTCGCCCACTTTTTGATGGGGTTGTTTGTTTTTTTCTTGTAAATTTGTTGGAGTTCATTGTAGATTCTGGATATTAGCCCTTTGTCAGATGAGTAGGTTGCGAAAATTTTCTCCCATTTTGTAGGTTGCCTGTTCACTCTGATGGTAGTTTCTTTTGCTGTGCAGAAGCTCTTGAGTTTAATTAGATCCCATTTGTCAATTTTGGCTTTTGTTGCCATTGCTTTTGGTGTTTTAGACATGAAGTCCTTGCCCATGCCTATGTCCTGAATGGTAATGCCTAGGTTTTCTTCTAGGGTTTTTATGGTTTTAGGTCTAACATTTAAGTCTTTAATCCATCTTGAATTGATTTTTGTATAAGGTGTAAGGAAGGGATCCAGTTTCAGCTTTCTACATATGGCTAGCCAGTTTTCCCAGCACCGTTTATTAAATAGGGAATCCTTTCCCCATTTCTTGTTTTTGTCAGGTTTGTCAAAGATCAGATACTTGTAGATATGTGGCATTATTTCTGACGGCTCTGTTCTGTTCCATTGATCTATATCTCTGTTTTGGTACCAGTACCATGCTGTTTTGGTTACTGCAGCCTTGTAGTATAGTTTGAAGTCAGGTAGTGTGATGCCTCCAGCTTTGTTCTTTTGGCTTAGGATTGACTTGGCGATGCGGGCTCTTTTTTGGTTCCATATGAACTTTAAAGTAGTTTTTTCCAATTCTGTGAAGAAAGTCATTGGTAGCTTGATGGGGATGGCACTGAATCTGTAAATTACCTTGGGAAGGATGGCCATTTTCATGATATTGATTCTTCCTACCCATGAGCATGGAATGTTCTTCCATTTGTTTGTATCCTCTTTTATTTCCTTGAGCAGTGGTTTGTAGTTCTCCTTGAAGAGGTCTTTCACATCCCTTGTAAGTTGGATTCCTAGGTATTTGATTCTCTTTGAAGCAATTGTGAATGGGAGTTCACTCATGATTTGGCTCTCTGTTTGTCTGTTATTGATGTATAAGAATGCTTGTGATTTTTGCACATTGATTTTGTATCCTGAGACTTTGCTGAAGTTGCTTATCAGCTTAAGGAGATTTTGGGCTGAGACAATGGGGTTTTCTAGATATACTATCATGTCATCTGCAAACAGGGACAATTTGACTTCCTCTTTTCCTAATTGAATACCCTTGATTTCCTTCTCCTGCCTAATTGCCCTGGCCAGAACTTCCAACACTATGTTGAATAGAAGTGGTGAGAGAGGGCATCCCTGTCTTGTGCCAGTTTTCAAAGGGAATGCTTCCACTTTTTGCCCATTCAGTATGATATTGGCTGTGGGTTTGTCATAAATAGCTCTTATTATTTTGAGATACATCCCATCAATTCCTAATTTATTGAGAGTTTTTAGCATGAAGGGTTGTTGAATTTTGTCAAAGGCCTTTTCTGCATCTATTGAGATAATCATGTGGTTTTTGTCTTTCGTCCTGTTTATATGCTGGATTACATTTATTGATTTGCGTATATTGAACCAGCCTTGCATCCCAGGGATGAAGCCCACTTGATCATGGTGGATAAGCTTTTTGATGTGCTGCTGGATTCTGTTTGCCAGTATTTTATTGAGGATTTTTGCATCAATGTTCATCAAGGATATTGGTCTAAAATTCTCTTTTTTTGTTGTGTCTCTGCCAGGCTTTGGTATCAGGATGATGCTGGCCTCATAAAATGAGTTAGGGAGGATTCCCTCTTTTTCTATTGATTGGAATAGTTTCAGAAGGAATGGTACCAGCTCCTCCTTGTACCTCTGGTAGAATTCGGCTGTGAATCCATCTGGACCTGGACTTTTTTTGGTTTGTAAGCTATTGATTATTGCCACAATTTCAGCTCCTGTTATTGGTCTATTCAGAGATTCAACTTCTTCCTGGTTTAGTCTTGGGAGGGTGTATGTGTTGAGGAATTTATCCATTTCTTCTAGATTTTCTAGTTTATTTGCATAGAGGTGTTTGTAATATTCTCTGATGGTAGTTTGTATTTCTGTGGGATCGGTGGTGATATCCCCTTTATCATTTTTTATTGCATCTATTTGATTCTTCTCTCTTTTTTTCTTTATTAATCTTGCTAGCGGTCTATCAATTTTGTTGATCCTCTCAAAAAACCAGCTCCTGGATTCATTTATTTTTTGAAGGGTTTTTTGTGTCTCTATTTCCTTCAGTTCTGCTCTGATTTTAGTTATTTCTTGCCTTCTGCTAGCTTTTGAATGTGTTTGCTCTTGCTTTTCTAGTTCTTTTAATTGTGATGTTAGGGTGTCAATTTTGGATCTTTCCTGCTTTCTCTTGTGGGCATTTAGTGCTATAAATTTCCCTCTACACACTGCTTTGAATGCATCCCAGAGATTCTGGTATGTTGTGTCTTGGTTCTCGCTGGTTTCAAAGAACATCTTTATTTCTGCCTTCATTTCGTTATGTACCCAGTAGTCATTCAGGAGCAGGTTGTTCAGTTTCCACGTAGTTGAGCGGTTTTGAGTGAGATTCTTAATCCTGAGTTCTAGCTTGATTGCACTGTGATCTGAGAGACAGTTTGTTACAATTTCTGTTCTTTTACATTTATTGAGGAGAGCTTTACTTCCAAGTATATGGTCAATTTTGGAATAGGTGTGGTGTGGTGCTGAAAAAAATGTATATTCTGTTGATTTGGGGTGGAGAGTTCTGTAGATGTCTATTAGGTCTGCTTGGTGCAGAGCTGAGTTCAATTCCTGGGTATCCTTGTTGACTTTCTGTCTCGTTGATCTGTCTAATGTTGATAGTGGGGTGTTAAAGTCTCCCATTATTAATGTGTGGGAGTCTAAGTCTCCTTGTAGGTCACTCAGGACTTGCTTTATGAATCTGGGTGCTCCTGTATTGGGTGCATATATATTTAGGATAGTTAGCTCTTCTTGTTGAATTAATCCCTTTACCATTATGTAATGGCCTTCTTTGTCTCTTTTGATCTTTGTTGGTTTAAAGTCTGTTTTATCAGAGACTAGGATTGCAACCCCTGCCTTTTTTTGTTTTCCATTTGCTTGGTAGATCTTCCTCCATCCTTTCATTTTGAGCCTATGTGTGTCTCTGCACGTGAGATGGGTTTCCTGAATACAGCACACTGATGGGTCTTGAGTCTTTATCCAGTTTGCCAGTCTGTGTCTTTTAATTGGAGCATTTAGTCCATTTACATTTAAAGTTAATATTGTTATGTGTGAATTTGATCCTGTCATTATGATGTTAGCTGGATATTTTTCTTGTTAGTTGATGCAGTCTCTTCCTAGTCTCGATGGTCTTTACATTTCGGTATGATTTTGCAGTGGCTGGTACCGGTTGTGCCTTTCCATGTTTAGCGCTTCCTTCAGGAGCTCTTTTAGGGCAGGCCTGGTGGTGACAAAATCTCTCAGCATTTGCTTGTCTGTAAAGTATTTTATTTCTCCTTCACTTATGAAGCTTAGTTTGGCAGGATATGAAATTCTGGGTTGAAAATTCTTTTCTTTAAGAATGTTGAATATTGGCCCCCACTCTCTTCTGGCTTGTAGGGTTGCTGCCGAGAGATCCGCTGTTAGTCTGATGGGCTTCCCTTTGATGGTAACCCGACCTTTCTCTCTGGCTGCCCTTAACATTTTTTCCTTCATTTCAACTTTGGTGAATCTGACAATTATGTGTCTTGGAGTTGCTCTTCTCGAGGAGTATCTTTGTGGCGTTCTCTGTATTTCCTGAATCTGAATGTTGGCCTGCCTTGCTAGATTGGGGAAGTTCTCCTGGATAATATCCTGCAGAGTGTTTTCCAACTTGTTTCCATTCTCCCCGTCACTTTCAGGTACACCAATCAGACGTAGATTTGGTCTTTTCACATAGTCCCACATTTCTTGGAGGCTTTGCTCGTTTCTTTTTATTCTTTTTTCTCTAAACTTCCCTTCTCACTTCATTTCATTCATTTCATCTTCCAGGGCTGATACCCTTTCTTCCATTTGATCGCATCGGCTCCTGAGGCTTCTGCATTCTTCACGTAGTTCTCGAGCCTTGGTTTTCAGCTCCATCAGCTCCTTTAAGCACTTCTGTGTATTGGTTATTCTAGTTATACATTCTTCTAAATTTTTTTCAAAGTTTTCAACTTCTTTGCCTTTGGTTTGAATATCCTCCCGTAGCTCGGAGTAATTTGATCGTCTGAAGCCTTCTTCTCTCAGCTCGTCAAAGTCATTCTCCGTCCAGCTTTGTTCCGTTGCTGGTGAGGAACTGCATTCCTTTAGAGGAGGAGAGGTACTCTGGTTTTTAGAGTTTCCAGTTTTTCTGCTCTGTTTTTTCCCCATCTTTGTGGTTTTATCTACTTTTGGTCTTTGATGATGGTGATGTACAGATGGGTTTTTGGTGTGGATGTCCTTTCTGTTTTCCTTCTAACAGACAGAACCCTCAGCTGCAGGTCTGTTGGAGTACCTGGCCGGCCGTGTGAGGTGTCAGTCTGCCCCTGCTGGCGGGTGCCTCCCAGTTAGGCTGCTCGGGGGTCAGGGGTCAGGGACCCACTTGAGGAGGCAGTCAGCCCGTTCTCAGATCTCCAGCTGCGTGCTGGGAGAACCACTGCTCTCCTCACAGCTGTCAGACAGGGACATTTAAGTCTGCAGAGGTTACTGCTGTCTTTTTGTTTGTCTGTGCCCTGCCCCCAGAGGTGGAGCCTACAGAGGCAGGCAGGCCTCCTTGAGCTGTGGTGGGCTCCACCCAGTTCAAGCTTCCAGGCTGCTTTGTTTACCTAAGCGAGCCTGGGCAATGGCGGGCGCCCCTCCCCCAGCCTCGCTGCCGCCTTGCTGTTTGATCTCAGACTGCTGTGCTAGCAATCAGCGAGACTCCGTGGGCGTAGGACCCTCTGAGCCAGGTGCGGGCTATACTCTCCTGGGGCACCGTTTCCTAAGCCCGTCGGAAAAGCACAGTATTCGGGTGGGAGTGGCCCGATTTTCCAGGTGCCGTCTGTCACCCCTGGAAGAGGAACTCCCTGACCCCTTGCGCTTCCCGAGTGAGGCAATGCCTCGCCCCTGCTTCGGCTGGCGCACGGTGCACTCACCCACTGACCTGCGCCCACTGTCTGGCACTCCCTAGTGAGATGAACAGGGTACCTCAGATGGAAATGCAGAAATCACCCGTCTTCTGCGTCGCTCGCGCTGGGAGCTGTAGACCGGAGCTGTTCCTATTCGGCCATCTTGGCTCCTCCTGTGTGTTGTTCTTAAGGATACATGAAGCTTAAATTTTTTGCATGTATTTAAATAATTTGATAGTTTTGCTTGGAAGCCATGAGGATTTTTTTTTTTTTTTTGTCTTTAAAGCCTAGTAGTTTTACTAATACATGTCTCAGGTTTGAGATTTTATCATTCTGGAGTAAGTTTCCAAGTATGTGTGCTGGCAGACAATTCTCCATGGATTGTTCATGGTTCCATCAGATTGTGAGTGAGGCACTTATTATTATTCAGTCTGTCTTTTCAAGGGAGTTTGTATAGCAAACAGCCTCAGAAGATAGAGATGGTGTCTTGTCCAAAACCAAGGGAAGACAAGCTTACTGTGTAATATAATGGAGCAAGGGGAAGAAATGCTTCCTACCCATTATAAAAGATTTGGGTTCCCTAAGTGTAGGATTCTCTCCTATAACATTGTGCTAATGTCCTCTGGCCCTCTTTACATCGCTCTGTGAACACTGGGGCTTGGGGAAAAACGTGTAAAAATGACAGTACTTGTTTACTTCTATTGTTGTGAGTAATATATTTTATTTTCTCTCTGACTTAGGAGTCTCTCCTTTTCTGCTGATATCCATACAACCATGACAAGCTAATTTGTTAGTTTATAAGTAGAATAAAATATAAGGCCTTTCATAGTTCTCAACAATATGATGGGCCCTTTCAATTATTTAATTTTCTTTTATGTCAGGACAATTTTCTTGGAATCAGTTTTAAGTTTTTGTTTTGCTCCTATGCTTTGTTTTTCTTTTTCCAGAGACTCCAAATTACATGCAGACTGAACTTTCTTTGACCATCTTCCATTTTGATCACTTTTTTTCAAAACTATTTTACTTATTTCATTATTTCATTTTTATTATTTTGGGTTTTTTTCTGCCCTTCAGTTTTTAAAAAATTTTTCATTCAAATGTATTTCTTCTTGCACATCTAGTAATTATTCTTTATTTATAAAATTCTATTGCCTTTTTCTTCCATTTCTTTCCTGAGTTTAATCAACTCTTATTACATTTTCTTCTCACATTTTATTATTTTCTGTTTTTGGTTTTTGAATTTCTGATTACAGCATTTTGGAATCTTCAGATGGCTTTTAAAGTGTATTTAATTCAGAAGGATACATTTTGTTATTAGCTTCTTCTGCTTAGTGGGTTTTGTTAGGAGGAGAATTTTTATTTGCTAGTAGTCTTGCGCAGCATTGGTTTGATTTATTTTCCATTTTTATTTTTCCTGAAGTATTATGTATACAGGTGCATAATTTAAGTGTACCCTCTTCTGTCAGTTTAGTGAAGTTCGGTTTCTTTACAGATGATGAGAGGAATAGAATATCTTGGTATATCTTGTTCATTTTTTATCTCTGCAGGATCAGTATTTTTCTTCTCTAACTTAAGCTTTTCCCTCATTGTCACAACTACAGAAGACATTATTAATCTCTATTTATCTGATTATCTAATTACCTTTTACAAGCTCTGCTTCTCTGAAGCTGCCAATTCCAGTCCTGATCATTTTTAAGCCCCTTTCCCTTGGCTGATACTATGAACTACTATGTTCCAGATCTGTGTTCAGTATTTTGCACTTATTGTCAAACTTTTTTCTGGCAGTAGTTTTGTAGTGTTTTGTCTATGCCCTCTTCTCCCTTTTTCCCTTTTCATAGATTCTCTTGTCTTCTCTTCTTTACACTTACCCTACAGATGTTCAGCAGCAGCAAGAGCTCTGTGGGAACGTGGTGCTTGTTTTTTAACTTAAAGTTTTCGGTAGTCTCTGTCTCCTGGTAATGTGAAGGAGTGGATCATGGGTGGCTTTATTTGCTTGCCTTCTCAAATCACTGATTTTGGAGATGAGATATAAAACTAAACAGGTTCAGGCAGCTGCCATTATTTTTCAGACCTGGAAGTTCTCCCTTACTCTAAGTATTTTAAGGGTCCACTTTGAATTCTTTTTTGACCCATTAGAAGTGTGTTTTTAAATTTCAAAATGTATGGAGTTTTATAATTATTTTGTTTGTTTATTTCTCATTTTATTGCATTGGGATCAAATATGTGGTCTCTATATCATTAATTCTTTGAAATGTATTGAGACCTAATTAATGAACTATTTTTTGGTTAGTTTTTATACTTGATTCTTGTGTGCTTGAGAAGAATGTATATGCCCCAATTTCTTGCTATAGGAGTCTCATGTATATGTTCACTGAATCAAGTTTATCGTACTATTCAAATATCCTTAAAAACATGTGTTGACTTGAGCTATTATTTACTGAGAGAGGGATGTCAAAAATTTCCCAGTGCGATGTGTCTTTGTCAATTTATCCTTGTTGGTCTGTCAAATTTCACTTTATATATTTTGAGACTACATTATTAGGTATATTAATGTTTATAATGATTATCTCTTTCTAGTAAATTGAAGATTTTACCATTATATCTTGATTATTTTCATCTTTAAAAAATATAAATATTAATGTAGCTATACCAGCTTGGTTATGGTTATTTTACCTGGCAAATATCTTTTTCCATTCTTTTATTTTTTACCTTTTCATGTCCTTTGACTTCAATGTAGCTCTTGCAGGCAGAATATGTATTGATTTTTCCTTGTTTAATTGAGTTATAATGTGATAATTGTATCTTGTAACTAGAACTTGGTAATTTTATGTTGTGATTGTAGATATTTATATAGAATAATTTCCCCAGTGATATTTATATTATAAAGCACATTTACCATGTGCTTTATAGCTACCTTGCTTTTACTATTTTCATTTTTTTAAGTTTAGAGTTTTTTTAAAGAAACTGATTTGTTATGAAAAAACATTTATCTACAGTTCAGTTGTTCTATTAATTGCACTTTAGTATTTTCTTCTATCAGATCCAAATAACATTAAATGTTTTGATAAATACTTGTGTGTACATATATGTATACACACTATTTATATCTTTTTTTCTTACAATGAACATATTTTACTTCTGTATTCTAAAAATTATTTGGAGATAGTTTAATATATAGATGAACAAATAAATAATACTTATATGGAAATTATGTTATTGTTACAACCAGGTGGACTTACCAACAGCCATACAGTGGAAGTGGTCTGAAGGGCATGGCAGAATATCCCCAACCTGCTATGCCCAAATATTTTTACCTATGATGAGCAAATAGCTGCCAAGCAAGAATGGATGCTGGCAAGAGTGTCTGAGCTGAGCCTCTATGGTAGGGTTGCCAGATTTAGCAAATAAAATTATCATATGGGATATACTTTAAAATTTTGCATTGTTTATCCAAGTTATATATAGTTAAATATAACTGGTGTCCTGCATTTTATTTGACCATACCCTATGAGTAAGACCCCATTCATTTCACTGGAGAGTGCCGGGAAGCAAGGTGGCTCTTCCTTGCAAGCTCCTGACCTCTCTTGCTGAATGTGCCCGAGAAGGGTTACAAATGTGTGCTCTCCTTTTAGACACCCAGCTCATCATCCCTTTTTTGCAAGCACTTTCTCAGGGCCCCTTTCAGCATTTAATATAGGGAATGAGGGCACTGTTGCCATGTGGTTTTCAAACTAATAGAGCTGACATCCTAGAACTCCCACCTGGTCCCTTGCCAACATTGTCACACAACCCACCCTACCCCCTCAGTACAGCTCTGACTGGGAAAAGCATGGGCTCTGACCCTAACTGGCTTTTGGGGTTGAGGTCTAGAGCTATCATTTACCTGCTGTGTAACATTAACCAATTCACTGAGTTTCTCTGAAACTTCTATGCCTCACTTATAAAATGGGACTATTAAAAGTAATTCCTTTGAACCAGACCTTATTCTATGAGAAACCATTCAAACTAATGGGCGGAAAAATGCAAACTTCATGTTTGAACCAGATCTTACCCTTTTAGAGCCATAAAGGTTAAAGGACAAAAATTGTGTCTGCTCGAGCTACAAACTTCTTTTGCAGCAGAACTAGGGACTAATAAGCCAGATTACAACACTCGCATGCAGTGGAATGCTATGCAGCCATTAAAAATGAGCATGTTTCTTAATCCTCATGATTATAAGAGGTAGACTTTATTTTAGTGAGAAAAGAAAGATGGGAAACAGTATGTATAACATGCTACCTTTTGTATAAGAAAGGGAGAATATAAAAGTATTTTTAATTGCTTATTTTACATAAACAATACACAAGAACTTAATAAAAGTGATTACCCCTGGTGTGAGGATGGGAGTTGTTGGTAGCAAAATGTAGTGGTTTAGGGCAGGTCTGGAAATTAGATTTTTCACTGTATACCATTTTGTATCATTTTGATTTTAGAACCATGTGAATATAAAACTCATTAATTATAAAAATTAAAAGTTGAACATTTTTAAAAATTAAAAATAAACCCTACCACGTAATGTTGTAAGATAAATGAGACTATGTATAGTGTGTTTTTATTATATGTGTGCATGTGTGTGTGCCTGTGTGTTTGTGTGTCTGTGCGTAGTACCCAGAAATGTACATGGAATGTAATAAGCATTCATTAAATGTAGCATTCTTCTCTTTTATATAGTCTTTTTTGTAGCTATAAAATTATATCTTTTGATGAGAGAAAATTTTGCAAGTTAAAGAAAAGTTTCAAGAAAAAAGAATAACCTATTATTTCAGCACTCCAAGATAAACCTGTTAATATTTTGTATATTGCTTATCAATCTTTATATTTTATGTAATAATGTTTACATAAGGCAACATATAAAATTTTTTATCCTGTGTTTACCTTAAAGCAAAAGCATCCTTTGCAACTTCTGTTTTTAACACCTGCAGTATACTCCATCATATAAATGACCTTTGTCACCTGTCCACATCTCCACTGCCCTGCCAGCTCCTTGAGGATAGGGGCTATGTCTTATTCATCTTTGTGTCACCTGTATCTGGTATGTAGAGAGATCTTGATCAGTGACTGTTGAATAAATGCACAAATTAATTATCTGAAAATTATCTAAGCAGCTTCTGATTGTTGAGCATTTGGGTGATTTCCTATTGCTTTTAGTCCTCTAAATAATGCTAGCACAGTCATTCCTGTACATAAATCACAAATTACTACGTGTATCTTTACTTGTTTCTATAGGTGAAATTTCTAGAAGTGAAATTACTGGCTCAATGGTTAGGAAAAAAATTTAAAGTTGTGGAAATCACATTTCCAATTTGCCTTCCAAAAAATTGTCCCAGTATGCACTCTCAGCAGCTGATTAGGGCAGGCTGGGCACTGATGCTCACTGAAATTAAGAACTCTTACTCCTTTAACTTTTGCTCATCACATGGGAAAGGAAAGTGCATCCAACTGCCATCATTTAAATTGCTTTAATTTTTTAGTGAGGTTAAACAAGTTTTCAGATTTTATTAGACACAATTTTTTTCTTTTTTGCTAGTTGTTTGCTCCTATACTTTGTCCATCTATCCACTAGGGCCTTCATGTTTTCTTCTATATCTTATAGTTTTAAATTTTGAATCTCTCTGTTTTTCTCTCACTTTATCTAAGTTACCTAATTGTCTCCAGGGGATTTTTTAGATTTGTAGGGAAGATTTACAGCATAGAAAATTTCCAACAGACCCCAAAGTAGAAAAAATAGTACAACAAACCCCCGTATTCCCATCACCCAACTTCAATAATTCTAAACACTTTGGCGATCTTGTTTAATTTGTTTATGTGTTTCTTCCCTAACACATACATATAGACACTTTCTGTTTCACCCAGAGTATTTTAGGCAAATCCTAGACATCATAGCATTTTACCCATAAATATCCAAGGAATTTTTAAGCTACCGTATGAATATTTCTATTTAAGAAGTCTATAGATTGACTTCACAACAAGGAGTTTATTTATAACATTTGAGAATCCTGCCCTCTGTCATGCCTCCACATTTAATTGATTCTTTCTTCATACAGAATGTGGCCTTTATCCTTCTTCAGCCCACTTGCACGTACTCCATGGTTATTCGTAAAATATCACAGCCATGCTGTCAGGACAAATGAATAACCAAGGCCTTGTCAAAGTCACCCAGATCTGGATGAAAAGGGAATCATCAATTTGTGTTTGCCAAGCACATAAACAACTAGTCTTCCAGGCTGGTGTTTTTGCTAACTGATCACCCACTTTAATCAAACTTATAATTCAATTGCACTAACACTATTAAATCTTAATTCATCTTCATTAAATAACAGTTCACATTGAGAGAGAAAAATTCTCCTCCTCTCCCTATTAAATGGGGACTTCTTTGCCATCCTGGAAGCAGTGAAACTTGTTGCCCTCCCCTTTGCAGACTGGGCTTGGTGTTCTAAGCAGAACTCCAAGATGGTGGCAATATTTTTATTTCCTCTATTGGAACCGTTTGTGCAATTTCAAATCTCAGTGGCAATCAGAATCTAAGCAGGCTTCCTCCAATGTGAAGACTATGGGAGGGCAGCATGAAGAAGGAGGAGAAGTGGGACAGGGGAGAGGAAGGGAGAGAGAGATCGTGAGGAAGACATGTCTGCAAGATAGCAAAAGTCGCTTTTAAAAAATAAGTGCTTGCAAAGACATAACTGCAGCCAGGCTGGAAGAGGAGAAGGCCATGCTAGCCCCGTGCTCCGGCCGGCAGTTCCCTGTGCTAATCCCAGTGACAGCAACAGGAGCCGCAGGAATCTGAGCTGCCTGCCTGACTTCAGCATCTGGCTCTGAAGGCTGGGGCTGTGGATCAGGGGAAGTTATGTCATGTGGGTGAAGAAATACTTGCTTGTCAAAGCCCGGGACCAGCCGTGGCCGGGATCCCAAGACTTCTTCAGAAAAGCCTAAATGCCCTTTATTGACCAGTACTTGCATTCAGATCAAGCTTCTGCTCTGCACTAGCCCCTAGCATCTCCTGAGCTGATGTGTCGTGCTGCAAGGAGGGAGAGAGAGAAGGAGGAAGGTAGCCCAGCCTTCCTATATCCGGGTACATTCTTGCTCTGTGTGTGTGTGCGTGTGTGTGTGTGTGTGTGTATCTGTGTCTGTGTGCCTGTGTCCAGCTTCAGGAGCTGGAAGTTACAGAGCACCTCATTCAAAGTAAAGCCTACTGTCAAGTGGTAAACAAGGAGGATTCTGGGGGATTAAAATGTCAAGCCCGACCCAAAGCCGGGCCTTTACTAATGTGCACAGTGGCCTGGTGGCGCCCAGAAAGGTTTTGAAAGGCCTGAGGCCGGCACGAGGTGTGTGAAACCAGAGCTCTGCCTTTCCGTGGAAAAAGCCAGGGGAGAACAAGAAGGAGACAGATTCTCTCGCCATGGAACGTGTTTAAAGAAGAATCTTTTGAATTAAAATAGATGCACTCCCGAAATAATCTTGTTTTGAAACATCAGAAATCTTAGGAAGAGGAAAAAGGCTATCAATACACTTACCCTTTGAATCTGTTATGGCCCTTGCTATTTATAATATATTTTTCCTCCATGTAGCTTAAAATAATCAACAAATATTATCACATTAACTCTTGCAATCCCCCTGTCCTTCCACAGACTCCCGTCCTTCAGGGCCACAGAGGACACCGTCCTGGCTCTAGTGGCTGTGGCCTCTGCTGCCCTCGCTCCTCTGAGCCCCCTGACCTGCCAGGGCCTGTGAGCACATCTTGGCCACCACTGTTCAGGGTCTTTCCTTGTCTGCACTAACGCCAGGTAGCAGAAAGCCTGCTGGAAGTAGACACTGGAGCACCAAACCAACAAGACCCTAACAACTCTGAGGCCTGTCTCTGCTGCAGAACTTTCTTACTATCAGCAATAAAGTTCTGGTGCTTACAAGTCAGTTAATTTTTACCAAGTAACTCAGAGCAGAGAAATCTGAAGAGAGGGTGCACAATGGCAGCCCACACAATATGTATGTATTAACTTTTCAAACTCAGGAGAATGCACATAAAAATCCATATTGTTAGCTTGTTTTGGAAAAGTAAAAACCTGGCAACTTAAGACTGGTGCCCCCACATATCAGCTCTTGTTGGGGGTTGGGTGGCCCTGCCCCTTCGGTGGGGAGCAGGGCTTTTCAAGAGACACGTGAGTTCCTGAGTGGCCACAGCACTCATATGTATTTGGGGTGTAACTTCTGTCAGGCAGGGGCAGAAGAAAATTTCCTGGGCTCTGAAACCTATACAATTTGGGGAGCACATTTAAAAAAAAAAATACAAAATTGTATCCCAAATTAGGTGCAAAATGAATATTTATTTAGAATGACAAAAGAAATTATAGACGATTACAAATTTGATGACAAATATCAATGACATTTATAAATCACAGAATGATGATAAATTCATATAGGTTGCAAAATTCAGAAAAATTACATATTTAAAAAAAATTTCATTGCCTGACATGCCTCTATAATGCTTTTTTTCTTACAGGTTTTGGTTGCATACTCTTTGATTAATGTTTCCACATGAAAATGATTTTGTAGTATTTTAGATATTATTTAGAGAGTAGATAGAAATTTATTATTTCCTCCAGGTCAGCTGGTTGCCTTGTTTTCAACTATTGAGAGTTTAGAAAAGCTTTTTTTAAAACCTTGCCTCTCATTATTGGTAACATCATGTGCATTTAGGGATTGTTGTCAAATTTAGGAGAACTTTTATCAAGTTTTTTCATATATGAGCTATTGCGGTTGTATTTGTGCTTTGGAAAACTGCAATAGGCCTGTACCTGCAACATAGAATCCTACTCAATGCTATTTTACATTATTCCCTTCAAAAATGAAAAAGGACTTATAGTACAAATATGATTTTATGTTCGGCCTTATTTAATATGTTCCTCTATAAATGAACTTCTGTTTTGACTAGGCATTCACGGGAGCTGAAGCTATCACTTACGATTTTATATGCCTCATAGCCAGAAGATAATCCCACAGAATGCTGCAGGTTCCGTACATTTCAAGGCTTGTTTTTACTGCATTACCCACCTACTTCTGGAGCTGGGTGCCAATGGGCACATTCATGTCACGATGCTGAGAGAGTTTGCAGAGTGGGCAGTGAGAATATTTTTGGAAGCCATTTCTATACCAACATGGCCAGCAATGACTTATCCTTGAGAGTGATGCAAACCACAGAAATATATCCCACTAAACCTAAACTAAGTACATCCCAACTCAAACCCCCTTAGCAGATACCAGAAAAGCCTTTGGCCATTCTAATGCCACCTGACAGAAAGAGAAGTTTGACACAGCAGAAGAGAGAACGGACAGTGACACTGGGGTCTTCCAATTATATTTAAAACTTCTTACCTTTGCAAATTCAATAAGAAATGTAGAATCACATAGGCACATCTAAGGTCCCTCCCATGGTCTTGACAGTGGCCTGGTGAGTCAGGGGCCTGAATTTGAAGTTTCACTCGCATCCCAGGGAATCAGCCTCTGCTGGTGGATAATAGCAATCTCACCCCACTGCCTTCTTGAATGGAAAATAAAGAGTTGGAAAAACCTGTAGAGATACTGGATTTTCACATCATCCACAGCACTTAGGATCTAAGCCATAGCCCTGTGTGAGCACTCTGCTGCAGTTGTGGTGGGGGTTGTCAATTATTGTAGTGACTTGGTTCTCCAAAATACTCTTCTAGAGTTTTGTTAAAATCTGTGTCTTGTGGAGGAAATGCATCTTACATACTCTCATTGTCCACCAGATATGCCCCACACCCAGAAAAATGGCAGAGGACAACTGTGCTGGTGGGAGGCCTTTATGTTACAGACAGAGAGAGGTGAGAGCTGCTCCAAGATTGCTGGGCCAGGATTAGACACCTCCTAAACCATCCTTACCCCAAAGCTCTTCCCACTAGTTCAGAGCAGAGTCTCACCTTTAAGGTGGTTCCATCACTCCTTCTCATACCCTCTGAAATCCCACATGCACAGCCTTCAAATAGGTCTTTCCTAGTATATTGATCAGCTATTGCTCTAATAAAGTTGTGTAGCCCATTAGTCTAAAGCTCTTTGGCTTGAAACAATTATAATTTACCTTCAGGGATCCATGGGTGAACTACATAGGCTAGTTTTGTGCTGCAGAATCATGGACCTAGTTTGGTTACATGTATTTCTTATCCTTCGTTGTACCAAAGGACTAGAAGTATGTTCTTCTCAGGGTGATTGCAGGGGTACAAGACAGTAAACAGAAACAGGTGAAATCTCTTAAGGCTTAGGGCTTGGAACTAGCACACTATGGCTGTCATCCACATGCCACTGGTCAAAGCAAATCATATGGCCAATTTCAAAGTCAAGGGTGAAACATATACTCCACTCATAAGGAGACTATGCCAAGGGTGTGGACACAGGGAGGGGTGAAAAATTAGGGCCAATAATTCATTCTACCATACCTCTGAAGAAGAACAGATGACAGATGAGTGAAGCCAGCAGCCATAAGGATGAGGTAACTGGAAGTGCCACAGACAACACAGCTTTAGCAGGGCATTTGGCAAGGGCAAATGTGGACAGCCGAGTGGACTTATTGCTAAACGGCTGTGCCCAAAGAACATTGACTAATAGATAGTTGTCCATCTGGAAAAGGCTTGCAGTGGCATGCTATCAGCTTTTGCTCTGCTCCACTGTTTTTATCCACATCTTGGATGTAGGCATTGGAATCATTTTTTATTGAATTTGCAGAGATACACAGCTGAGCAGCATGACTAGTGCCCTGATAACAATATCAAAATTCAAATTGGTATCAACAGGCTGAATATATGAGCCTAAAACATATATATATGAATAAATATATATATATGAATATAACATATAAACATATATATGAATAAATAAAGAAAGGAACTAACATTTATTGAATACCTGCTACATACCAGGCACACATTTTTTTAAATCACTAGAACGCTTTGAAGCAGATATTATTGTTCTCTTTTCTCAGATTACATAAAAATGACATCCTAGAAAAAGAATAAAAAACTGCATCCTAATCAAGCAGAACAAAGCAAATAAAAATCAGAATGGAAATGAATGAAAGAAAGGATAGAAAAACAATATGAAAATCAACAAAACCAAAGCTGGCTCTTTAATAAGATCAACCAAATTGACAAACTTTTAGCTAGGCTGATCAAGAAAAAAAGAGAGAAGATTCAAATTATCAAATCAGGAATGAAAGAGAAGACATCACTACCAACCTTACAGAAGTAAAAAGGATTATAGGAGAATACTATAAACCACTGTATGCCAACAAATTAGATAACTTGGATGAAATGAACAAATTTCTAGAAAGATACACATCTCTAAGACTGACTTGGGAAGATATAGAAAATCTGAATAGACCTATAACAAGTAAAGACATCAAATATGTAATATTAACACTTCCCAAAAAGAGCAGCCCAAGCCCAGAGGGATTCACTGGTGAATTCTATTAAATATTCCAAAAGGAATTAATACAAAATTCTTTACAAACTCTTAAAAATTAGAAGAGACAGAAACACTTTCCAACTCATTCTATGGAGCCAATGTTACCTTAATGCCAAAACCAGACAAAGGTATCACAAGGAAAAGAGAAACTTGTAGAACAAGATCTCTTATAAATATAGATGCAAAACCCTCAACAAAATACTAACAAACCAAATCCAGCAATATTTTAAAAGAATGATATACTATGCACAAGTTGGATTTGTCCTGCAAATGGAGATTAGTTTATCATCCAAAAATCAACTAATATATGGCATCACATTAATAAAATAAAGGACAGAAAGCATCAGATTATTTCAATAAATGCATAAAAAGCATTTGACAAAAATCAATATTATTTCATAATGAAAGCACTCAACAAACTAGAAACATAAGGGAATTTCCTCAGTCCGATTAAGGAAATTTATTTCTTTTTAAATCCACAGCTGGCATCATACCACATGGTGAAAGACTGAAAACATTCCCTCAAAGATCAGGAACAAGTTAAGGATATCTGTTGTCATCACTTCTATGTAACATGTACTGGAGGCTCTAGTAAGGGCCACTAGGTAAGAGAAAGAAAAAAAGACATCAAGATTAGAAAGGAGGAAGTAAAAATCTGCTGGTAGATTACACGATCCTGTATACAGGAATCCTAAGAAATCTACTAAAACACAACTGGAACTAATAAACGAGTTCAACAATGTGGCAGAATACAAAGTCAATATATTAAAATCAACTGTATTTTACACCAGTAATAAACACTCCAAAATCGGAATTTTTTTTAAAAATGCTGTTTACAATAGCACCAAAAAGAATAAATACTTAGGTATACATTTAACAAAAGAAATGCAAGACTTGTATGACTTGTATGCTGACAACTACAAAGTGTTGGTGAAAAAATTAAGGAAGAGCTAAATAAGTGGAAGGAAAGACATAACGTGCTAGTAGTTTGGAAGACTTAATATTATTCAGATGGCAATACTCCCCAAATTAACCTACAGATTCAATGCCTATCAAAATCCCAATTTCCCTTTTTTGCATAAATGAGAGCTAAATTCATGTGGAAATTTTAGAGACCCAAAATAGCCAAAACAATCTTGAAAAAGGAAAACAAAGTTGGAAGACTCACACTTCCTGATTTCAGTAGTAACTACAATGTACAGTAATCAATACTGTGTGGTACTGGCATAAGGACAAACAGATCAATGAAATAAAATTGAGAGTCCAGAAATAAACTCTTATGTTTATGGTCAATCAATTTTTGACAAGAGTGCCTAGTCCATCAATGGGGAAAGAATAACCTCTTTTACAAATGGTGCTGGAAAAACTGGATTTCCATATGCAAAAGAATGAAGTTGGACCCTACCTCACACCACATACAAAAATTGACTCAAAATGGATCAATGGATCAAATGGATCACTTAAATCATAAAAGTACTTAAACCATAAAACTCTCAGAGGAAAACATAGTGGTGAATCTTTATAATCTAAGGCTTGCCCTGAATTGTTTACGTATGATACCAAAAGCACAAGCAGCAAAGGAAAAAATAGATAAATTAGACTTTGTCAAAATTAAAACCTTTTGTGCTTCAAAGAACGTCATTAAGAAAGTGAAAAGACAAACCAAATAATAGGAGAAAATATTTGCAAATCAGATATTTTATATAGAATTTGTATCTACAATAAATAATACATACTTATAACTCAATAGTAAAAAGAAAAGTAACCTATTTTTTAATGGGAAAAAAGTTTGAATAGACATTTCTCCAAATAATATGTATAATGACCAATAGGAATGTGAAAAGATGCTCAACATCATTGGTTATTAGAGAAATGCAAATCAAAACCACAATGAGATACCACTTTACGCCCACTAAGAAGATATAATTAAAAGACAGACCATTGTGTTTGTAAAGAATTGAAGAAATTGGAACCCTCATACATTGCTAGTTGGAATGTAAAATGGTGTGGCCACTTTGGAAAACTGTTTGTTCCTCAAAACAATAAATGTAGGGTTACCATACAACCCATTGATTCTACTCCTAGGTATATACCCAAGACAAATGAAAACATATATCCTTAAAAACTCTCATGCATACATGTTCATAGAGCATTATTTATAATAACTGAAAAGTAGGAACAACCCAAATTTTCATTTGTTGATGAGTTGATAGACAAAATGTGATACATCTATGCAATGAAATATTATTTGCCAGTAAGAAGGAAATGAATGAAGTATTGACACATACTACAACATGGTGAAACTTGAAAGCATTATAGTAAATAAAAGAAGTCAGGCATAAAAGATCACATACCTTATGATTCCATTTCTATGAAATGTCCAGACAGGTATATACATAGAGACAGAAGGTAGATTAATGATTGTTTAAGGCTGGGATAGGGTTAGGAGAGAAATGCAAATTGACTTCTACTAGGTACAGAATTTTTATTAAGGAGGAGAAAAAATACCTAAAATTAGATTGTGGTGATGATGTCACAACCATGTGCACACACTAAAAAACATTAAGTTGTATACTTAGATGAGTGAATTATGTGCCACATGACATATCTCAATAAAGGTCTTTAAAAAATAGACTTTTTACATGGGTGAGAAAATAATCTATATCCTAGGAAAGTGCTTCTTATAGTTTAATGTCCAACAGATCACCTGGGGATTGTGTTAAAATGCAGATTCTAATTCATAGATTTAGGATGGAGCTTAAGAGTCTGCATTTCTGGGCTGGGTATGGTGGCTCACACCTGTAATCCTAGCACTTTGGGAGGCCAAGGCAGAAGGATCCCTTGAGCCCAGGAGTTCAAGACCAGCCTGGGCAA
This sequence comes from Pongo abelii, assembly GCF_028885655.2. Classification (NCBI taxonomy): domain Eukaryota; kingdom Metazoa; phylum Chordata; class Mammalia; order Primates; family Hominidae; genus Pongo; species Pongo abelii. Next base: position 144,209,519 of record NC_085928.1, on the reverse strand, counting down.
CATAGAGAGACCCTACCTCTAATTAAAAAAAAAAAAAAAAAAAGATTCTGCATTTCTAACAAGCTGCTTGATGAAAACAAGTCCTTGTACCACACCTTGAAGAGCAAGGCCCTATGGTAGTTTAGCAGCTTTCTCAGGGTTGCACAGTTAGTGAATGAAGAAAGCCTGGATTCAAATTTATGTGGCCACAGAATTCATACCTAGTGGTTAAGTGAAGGACAGAGTAGTCCTGGCTTCTCTACAACTGTTACGAAAAACAGAGGTTTTATATAACCGTAACCTCAATATATCAAAAGTTCACCACAGCCGCTGAAACTATGAATGGAATCTTGGAATCTTAAACTGAATTACTAGAGTGTCCATCCCAGTGAGGAAAGTGTAGCCCTGTGCACTCCAGTCTGATCAAATCCCCTTTGGAATCCAAGGCTCAGATGTGGGAGCCACAATTAAGAGGGTAATTGGAAGGACAAGCCATGGTTTGTTTAGAAGAAGGTAACCTGCATGGTGAGGAGACTGGAAATCTTATCATAAGGTAAATAGATCAAAATCTAATGATTGATGAGTTTAAAATGAAGAAGTAAAAATTCAGGCAAGCAAGAATGTCTTTAAACAAAGACTTCCTTTAAAAGAGAATGTAGATGTTTTCTGTCTAACCCACAGGGCAGAACAAAAATTGAATGGGTTAGGTTGTAGTAGAGAAGTCACTCCAATAAATAAAAAAGCAATAAAATTGTAATAATTTAAAGCTTCCTGATAATTCAGGACTCAGAAATCAAACACAAATAGGCTTAAGCCAGATGGAAAGTTTATTTGTTCACCTAACATGAAAGTCCAGAGAAAGATTTTAAGTACTTTATCTTTCCATACTGTTTTTCTCTATGTTGCCTTCATCATTAGGCATGTTCTTCTTCAGAGGTGGCAAGAGGGCCACTGGCAGCACCAGGCTTAGATTCTACCTACTTTAATAACCAGGAGAATGAATGTGTCTCCTTCCCAAGGGTGCCAGCAAAACTCCCAAAACTGATTTTCATTGGACAGCTTGGGTTACACGCCCATTCTTGAACCAATCATATGAACATAGTGTGAAACATGATGATTTACCAGACTTGGATTTAACAGACCCTCCACTAAGGCTGGGAGGTGGGATCAGCCCTGCCCAAACCACAAAGACTGAGACTGGAGGAGGGGTGATTCTCCAAAGAAAAAGTAACCTGGGTGCTGATTCCAGAATAGAAGCTTGTCAGTAAAGCCAACAGATTTCCACAGTCTGTAAATTAAAGAGGTTCCTTTAGGAGGGAAGGAGGAGTGGGCTCCCATCACCAAAGACATCCAAGCAGAGGCTGAATGATCACCATCACTTCTGCCCAGCAAGGTGCGGTGAAAGAGAGTCAAATCTTAGATCATCTTTCTTCTAAGGACAGTGATTCTCTATTGTCTCTACTGTCTTCATTCTTGCTCTCAGGCAATTGCTTCTGCCTCAAAAATACCTTTTATCATAAAGAAGCCTCCTAATTCATATTGCATAGAATTTTTCAGGCCCTAAGTGAAAACAGACATATTTTATTTTGTTTTTCCCTCTTGAATCAGCCTTGTGGCCTAAATGTACACACACTATGTTACTGGCTTCTGTCTATGTCTTTGCCCTTATTAAAGACACACTCTCCTGGGAGACCTTAGAATGAGGCTCCAACACAGCATTATCAACTCGTCTACACTACTCTAGTAAATTACCACTTATTTGAGACAAGATGTTTTGTTTTGCAAAAAGATAAGATCACTCAAGCTAACTAAAGAAAGTGGTGTGTGTGTGTGTGAGTGTGAGTGTACACATGCACACATGTGGATGGATGGAGCAGGGTAACACTACCCAGTTATGCAGTGTTTGAGGAGTTTGATGCAGAAATCACTGCCAACCTCAAGGAAACTGAAAACTAACTGAGTTTCCACAGTCAGGATGGCCATGGGACTTTAGCAATAGGAGTTTAAACCGCCTCATCCAGTGCTCTGCAATTATTCACCTGCCTCAGCCATTGTTCACGTGTTTGATTCTCCATACTCAGTATCAACTGACCTGCCTTTCACTGTACCATTCCCATGTCCTGAAAGAAGCATCTCATTGGACCAGCTCCTGTGTTACTCCAGACAATAGGCCAGACCTAGTCTAAGCCTCCACCTTTTTTCCAAATATCCCTGGCCAAAAGGGGAGGCATGACACCTGGCACAGATTTGGCAGCCAGGCTGCCCTTCAGTAAGTTTATGCTCAGCACGTTTGGAAGGTGGTGCTCACCTAACCAGCAGCCTGAGTTTGTCATGTGCATGTGTCCTTTTGTACTTGAGTGTTACAGAGAAGATTTGAGCGTCCTGCCTAGCATTCTCCCTGTAAGTAACTAACCAACTGAAAGGGTGTAAAGTAATTGACCATCAGAGAAAAACAAAATTATTGTCTTTTCAAATGACAGAAGCAGAGGAGGCTGGGGTGGGGGAGTGGCTGTTGTGCATGACTCTGAAGACAGTACCAACAGAGGAGTTTGGATTGTGAAAAAGGATTTGGTGGCTTTGTATCAAAGCACAGGTGTCTTCTGTACCTCTGGCTAATAAGAAGGGGAGGTTCAGGTCTACATATTCGTGCTCTACCCAAGGAGGGGCTTGGATATATGGCAGACTAGACAGACCCTAGAAAACCCAAACTGTGCATGACAGGAAGGGCACACGAGCCCCCAAATATCCACCATATAGAGATTGACCACCCCCTCTCAAACTTTACTTCCTCTTCCCTGCAAGACTTCCAGGGGATTCACTGGGGAAGGGGTCATACCTAGAGGACTACGGTATCAGAAAGAGCCAGACCACAGAGCAATTCAGCCCTCTCTTCCTTGCTGAGAATAAGACTGAAAACATTTGAGAATATGAGCATCTGAGGACTCACTAGCCCTAACCTAAAGACCATTTCCATGAAAATATACAGCCACAGGGCCTACAGGGAATTCTAAGAGATGCACTGTTTCCAGGCACTGCAAGAGAATTGGACACAGTAATTAATGGAATCTTATAAAACAAATTCAAATTGATCAGTCAGTAAATGAGAGTATTGCCGCCCGGACTGAAACTGATTTAAAGGAACATAAATTGAGTCAATAATAAATGTGCAGGGAGACAGGAGTCAGGGAAAGTATCTGGTGTAGCATTATTGGAGTTGATGTTATTTATTATAGGGGATTAATAGTGATAAAAAAAGTCTTTGAAAGAACCTACAAGGGAAAACTTAGATCTATAAGTAAGATCTGGTTTTAGGAGCTTAACTGAAAATATTAAATAGGAGACAACAATTTAATTAAATATAAAGATGATGATAAATTTGTGGGGTTGTATCTAGTTGTGGAAAGAGAGATCTTGAACAAAGCGTTCTGGTGTGATCAGAGGGCTAGTAAACAGAAATTTTTGTAAAGGGGAAATTTGAAGTGCATCAATTGTGACCTTCCTTCTACCGCTCCCCATGAGGCTCCCTGTAACACACCAGTACCAGGACCCCTTTGGGGCCAAAGCCCTCTTTAAAGGAAGACCTAGCCCCACATTGGTCTGAGAATCTTAGGAGATTGCATTGATATCACAATGTGCAATGCACTGTGAGACCCCAGGCCTATCTGCCTCCCAACCCAGTCTAGAGAGAGGAAAAAAAAAACCTTTCCTGGCTGTACAACCCTTCTGGCATCAACACCATCTCTATCATGCATAATGCAGGCTACCCCAGAATCACCCAGCTTCTATACAGGAACCAGGAGAAGTTGTGCAATTCATCTCTAGGTGACTCAGAGTAATAAGTGAGGAAATTCAGGATAGAGAGCTATGATGCTTCATCCTGGAGTAGCTGACCTCCAACCTCTGGCTGACCTCAAATGATGCTATCCAATCACCCCTACTCCACATGGGCTCATAAAACAGAAGGCCACAGCTGGATTCGGGCTCTGTATGGAGGAGAGACGGACAGTAGTATCCTGATAATTGGACAAGAAGAATGCATGCAAATTACAGGAACCATGAGCTCAGAAGAGTTGGGACAAAGAGCAAGAGACAAGGAAGCCCAGCAACAAAGATGTGGAGGGCTTCTCCTCATCAGCCCAGAAGCCATGCTCCAGCATCAAGTCAGGATGTCTTCCCTGGACGGCCTGCCTCCCTAGCTGGGTTTGGGACACCCTCCTCTGTGTTCCCATGATGCTTTATGCATGGGCTTTACCTGGGCATTTAGCCTGTTGTCTTATGGTCACAATTTACCTACCTGTCTTCTCCATTTTGGTGGATCATATTCATCTTAGTCTCCCCAGCACTCAACACAGAAGTGGACAATGTACTGTGGCTGATTGAATCAATGGCTGGCCAGGAGACTGGCTCATTTGGAGGAGAGCAAATCTTCAGAGCCCAAGACTGTGGTGGTTACAACCACCTGCAGTCTTAGACATCCAGCTGAGCTACTGGCCAGGGATAGCTAGATGCTACATCTGCTACCAGCACATGATGGAATGGATAATGTTTGTGTGACAGACGAGTATCAAGAAATGCTCAGCCTTGACTTTCTTCAGAATCAGCCTGCCTCAGTCATTTCTCAATGCAGCTGGACCCCAGCAATGTGCCTCTTTCTGAGCCCTGGGAGTAGGCCTGAGGTGGGGCCGGGGCCTGTGCTGTTGGCTGTGGGAAGAGAGAGGGAGCACATTCAAAAAGCACCAGTGGACACGAGGTGAAACATGAATTAGCACATGTTGAAGCTGAGTGATGTGTGCATGAGGGCTCAGTATATTCCTCTCTACTTGTATGTCCTTTTGCATCTTCCACAGTAACAATTTTTAATAAAATAAATTTTATATTTAAAAGAGACACCAACCTCAAATGATTTTCCCTCAGAGTCTTGTTTTCTTTGACCTCATCTAACAAAGTGGTCCCCAGACCAGCAGTATTTATATTACCTGACGACTCATTAGAAATGCCAATTCACATGCACAAGTTTGAGAACCACTGGTCTAATGTATTTTCTCCATAACTTGCAGTATCGTGACTTCCACAGCTTGGTGCTATTTCAAATTGTTGAAAGCCTTCTCCCCGCTGCATAGAGGGTGCTGGTGTCCACTTGGCCCCAGCCCACTCTGGGACTCACCATCCCTTTCACAGACAGCTTGAGGCTGCTCTGGCTCAGCACACAGTGGATCCAGCCTTGGACAGTCTGAGCACTTGTTATGCACCAGGCACAGTTCTGAGCTCTGAACAGGTGTCATCTCATTTGATAATCTCAAGAACTTAGAAGGAAGTTACCATGATTACTTTCATTTTACAAATGAGGAAGTTATTACAAGTGAGGTTTAGATGCATTAAGTATCTTACCAAGTTCACCTACTGAGTAAGTGGTGAAGCCAGGATTCCAGAGCATTCCTAACCAGCAGGCACCACCACCTTACAATTTTGCCCCTTGTCTGGTTCTGACTGTGTGGCCCAAGACCAATCTCATACCCTAGACCAAGCCTGAACCCAGCTTGGACCTCTGGGCTCAAGTACCTAAGAAGGGATCCCCCAGTTAGAGTGGCTGTGCAATGGGTTCACAAGAGGTTCCACGATGCCATCTAGGATCCAGGCTCCTTCCTTCTTTCCTTTCAGCTATTCTCAGCTTAGACCTTTCTGCCTCAGAGACCAGCTCCCCTCGTGGTCACAAGGCGTCAGCCAAGATTCCTGGCATCATGTCCAGGTGGTAAGAAGAGAGGTTATTTCTCCTATTTAAGAGCAAGGAATCCTGTCTGAGCAGACCTCCCACATATGTCATTGGCAGGAACTGGGTGACATGCCCATCTCTACACCAATTGCTGGCAAGGGGAAATGAGACTGACTTGACTGGCTTAGCAGAGTCAGGATGTCCCCCTGGGTTCCATGGTGGAGGTGTAGACACAAATAAAACTGGGACTCAGCCAAAAAGAAAGAGGGAGAATGGTTGCTCCAAGTCCATGGAGCCCATGCCAGGACCTTGGGGTAGGAGAAAACTGTCCTAGTATGCTGCCCAAAAGAGGGAAAAACAAACGTTTGTTAAGTTTTTGAGAGTTCAGCATTATTTGTTACAGATGCCTGTCTGAGTGATACCGACATGGAATCCCTGCTCCCATGTTTCATAGACAGAAAACTGGAGCATTTTACTCCAGAGAAATGGAATCAGACATGCTCTGGCCTGGAACAGTCCAAGGGTACCAATGAGTAGGGGTGAGGCCTCACTGAAAGTCCCAGCTCTCTCCTTGCCTCCCTTGATTCCCACGCAGCCAGATTTATATTCAGGCAAGAAACTGCAAAAGTATTCTCTGGAAAACTGCCCCAAGAGAAAACACTCTATAATTTGAGTTCCCCCAGAAAACATCAAATACCTGCCTGATGTCCCTGCAGCAAAGTCCTCTAGTCACCAAGCCACACGCAGCCAATGGGAAACGCCAGCCAAGGATCTCCGGAGTGGCAAAAGCCAAGACCAGATCAAATAACCACAAACAAACTAAAAGAAAAAAGAAAAAGAACTTGGAGGAAACAGAGAATCCAGGCAGAGAAAAAACTTTTTTGAATAATTAAAGGAGAGAAAATGTTTCATATACAAATAAGAATGTGATGTTATTTTTTAAAAAAGAAGAGAGAAAAAGAGTTTTATGAAATTTGTTAAAATAATTGAAATTTTAAAATGTAATAAAAAGAATAGAAGATAAAATTGAGAAATATTCCCAGGAGGTAGAATTTTTTTAAAAGACAGAAACCAAGGGGGTCCCCTAAGAAATAAAATTATTAATTCAGGAGTTCTAAAATCTAACAACAGGAGTTCCAGAAAGATAGCACAGAGGAAAGAGGGGGAAAAATTACCAAATAAAAAATACAAGGATATTTCCTAGGAGTGAGAATCAGAGTTTCCAGATTAAAAGGGCTTATCCACTGCCCAACACAATGGATGGATTTAAAAAAACAAACAAAGACAACAAAAACCTACTCTTACCAAAGCACATGATCATGAAGTTTTAGAATATGGGGCAAAAGTTTCCAGAGAGAAACAAACAAAAGTCACACGTAATGATCAAGAATGAGTGGCATCAGGCTGGGCTTGGTAGCTCACGCCTGTAATCCCAGCACTTTGGGAGGCCGAGGACAGTGGACCACCTGAGGTCAGGAGTTTGAGACCAACATGGAGAAACCCCATCTCTACTAAAAATATAAAAATTAGCCGGGCATGGTGGCACGTGCTTGTAATCCCAGCTACCCAGGAGCCTGAAGCAGGAGAATCACTTGAACCCAGGGGGCAGAGGTTACAGTGAGCCGAGATCGCACCACTGTACTCCAGCCTGGGCAACAGAGTAAGACTCTGTCTCAAAAAAAAAAAAAAAAAAGAAAGAAAAGAAAAGAAAAGAAAAAAATAATAGTGAGTGGCATCGGACCTCTGTAAACAGAAACTTCTAACAGCTAGTTAGAAGACAATGGTGCATAGCCTTCAAAATAAGAAGGAAATATGATATTTAAATAGGCATTCCATAGTCAAAATATTAATTATTATCAGTTACCAATAAAGACATTTTCAAACATTCAGAGTCTCAAAGTGGTGCACCCTTTCTCAGGAAGCCACAGGAGGTCATGAGTCATCAAACAAGGGAATAACCTAAGAAAGTGGAATCAATCAAATACAGGGCACAGGGACCTCTTGGAACCACAGGGACCTCTTGGAAGAGAGGTCACAGGATGACAGTCACAAATATGCGAAGGCCTGAAGGGAAACCAGGAAACAGAGGAATCCAGGGTGGATGTCCCCAAGGAAGCTGTGAAACTGATCGATTGCCTGCCACATTAGGAAGGAGACTTGGTAAATTTAGTGATAAAGACATGAAGATAAAGCAAATGAAAAATGAGACAATAATCCCCACTTCCCAACTCTCCTGGAAAAGAATAAGCAATAAGTTTTGGAGGAAAGAAATGTAACCGTAGAACAGTAATCTGTTTAGTTGTCAATTATATTTATAGTCATACTAATGTAAATACTGCATATTTATTTAATCAAATCTGGTGAAATAAAAAGATTGGGGGAAGAGAAGAGTGGAAGGTTGTGTGTATATACAAAATTTGGGGCTAAATCCTGATCTCGAAATAAAAGTCAATGGATAGGCCGGGCACAGTGGCTCACACCTGTAATCCCAGCACTTTGAGAGGCTGAGGTGGGCAGATCACGAGATCAGGAGATCGAGACCATCCTGGCCAACATGGTGAAACCCCATCTCTACTAAAATACAAAAAATTAGGCTGGCGTGGTGATGCGCGCCTGTAGTGCTAGCTACTTGGGAGGCTGAGGCAGGGCAATCACCTGAACCTGGGAGACTGAGGTTGCAGTGAGCTGAGATCACGCCACTGCACTCCAGCCTGGCAACAGAGCAAGACTTCATCTCAAAAAAAAAAAAAAAAGAAAAGAAAAAAAAAGGCAATGGATAAATCTAAAACTGGAAGATAAAGAAACCAAAGTACGATTGTGTAATTTAGAAATACAAAGATGAACAGAAAAAGCAGCGGCAGCTCTTTAGGGCGTGGTGCCTGGGGTGGGAAGGAGGGGATGGCTGTTGTTCATCATAAACCAAAGCCAGGCCACACTGTTTGAACTGTTCAACTATGCTTGTGTTATTTCTGTAAAAACATGTTTTTGAAAATAAAAATGATTTTCGCTTGTTTCAAGAGATTCCACCGAAGCCTGGGCTTCTTGCAGTGAGCCTGTGGAGTGCTGGGTCAGGGTGGACGTGTTCTCATTGCAAACAGCACACAGCCTCCCTTCACTTGCTGCAGAACTCTTCATTCTAACAAATGACACTACTGGAGCTTTTGAAAACCCCAGGGAGAGACCAGCCAGCCATTTTCCTGGTTGGCCTCAAACTTCCAGCTTGACCTTCCCTGGTCTCTGACACCTCCAGCCGCAGGCCCGTTGTGTTGGGTCTGAGAGCTGGTGAGTCCAGCCCCAGGATTTAGAGGCAGCCTTAGACCTTCAGACTCTCTTGAAAGATACTTGCCTATGGCTGAGGTCCCAGGCTAGCTGGGAACTGAAGCGTGGGTCCCCCCCCCCTCCATCCGGCCCCAGACCTCTGAACACCCAATGGCCACAACAGTTTCCACATTGCCCCTGCTTCTTGCCAATGCAGTGAAGGGTGGGAGGAGCGGGGAGAAGACAAAACTGAATTTAGAGTGAAAAGACTCTGTTCAAATCTGTGCCCAATCTAACTAGATGAATAATCACAGATTGTTCATTTTTCTGCTATTAACGGATCACCATCCTACTCTATTAATGCCAGGTGCACTCTAAATATCTTACCTTTCTTAATCAAGATGTCAAGTGACTCATAATAACTGCTAACTCAGCTCTGTTGGCCCCAAGTCTGGATTCTTTCCACCATTCCAGACTGTCTCTATAAATGGAGAGGGACATATCTGATTCCCAGAAGGGATGCAAAGTTTCACTGGGAGAATATTTATGAGCAAGTGCTGCACTGCACAAGTGTCCATTTATTCATGTAAGAATTGTTTATACAAAACCTATGGTAGGTGAAGTTTATGTCCTCAAAGAAGGCAAGTCCAGTGTGGGAAGAAGATATCAGAATAAATGTCACTCCCTGATAACTATCTCTGACCACCCCCCCCGCCCCCCACTTATTTCTGGGAGTCCTCAGATGTGTCTCACATGTGTTTGTGAACATGTCCTATGACTGATCATACAGCAGCAGTCATTCCTCTCCTCTGCTATTCTTTATTTTCTAGGACTATCAACTTGGCTATCTCCAAGCACAGTGGCATCCAGGTGCAATCACTCTCATCATTTCCTACCTCCACCCCCACAGCAATGTCCAGTGCTCTGGAATCCTGAAGTTGCCAAACTAGGACTAGAGCATCTGGAGCCTATGAGAACTGAAGCCACACTGCATTCTGTGCCTAGAGGGAGGAAATGTTCCTCTTCCTCGGCCTCCTCTCTCATGGGAAGCTCTATCACCTGGTACCAAAATGAGGTGGCTCCGACGCCAAAGGTCTATCAAGTTCTTCATTAAAAAATATCCTTTCATCTGTACCCTGGGTCTTATATGTGTCCACAGGACACTGAGCTGTGGGCAAATCCAAGTGACAACCCCTATGAAGACAGTGGTTTTTTTCCTGAGTCTAAGTCCTGTCTGACTCTCTCTTCCCAGGAAACTCCTTAATCTCTCATAAAAATAATCTTCCCCCACCCCCACTAGTCTTCCAGACACACACTCACAGGGCTGAGCGACTGTGATTGGCTGCCCCCACAACACACACAGACACATTCGCATGGTGGTCCCCACCGCATCCTGAATCATCTTGCTTGGTCATCCCTCCGTGATCAAGGTCCAGCACTCTTAAACCTTATCATTTGGGGACAAAAGGGGGCAGGAAGGCATGTGCTTCTCCCCATATCCTCTCTTGTTACATGTCAGAGAAAGCCCTGAAATTTCAAAGGATACAAGTATTTAATAATTGATGGCAACAGAACATAAAACACCATAGTCTGGGAACACGAAGTACAATATGGAGAAAAATGCCAGAACTGTGTTTGTGCTGTGATGGAATAAAAAGTATATAAACTTTTCAACAGCTGGACAGAACCGCAGAACAGGGGAAATATGAGGGCCACTCCAAGCCTGGAGAGGCCTGACAGGGCCCTTCATGACCAATTCTATCACACACAGCCTATAAATTTCCAGACTTCTTGCTCATTTCCTCAATGACACATCAAGATAATGAAAAATTCCCCTCTGCAACCCATTCCCCTGGGACCCTGGTCTCTGCCAGGCAAAGCATTATTGCTGTTGAAAATCTATGACTAATTGAACAAATTAATCTCTGATAAAAGATTAATGCAAAGATGGCAAATGGATTTCATTTCTGCTGCCAACTGTGATTGATTGGCAGGGGGTTCTTAGAATGCTCATTTGAGAAGGACTGTGGCCAGAGTTTAGCTCAGCAAGCAAGGGTGCAAGGATTGATTCACAATGTCTGCCCTGAGCCCTCCAGGGACAATGGCATTATAAGTGCTGCTTGTTTGCCATCCTAGGATTAGTGACTGCCCTAGGTTAACGTGTCCCTCCCTTGCATATAGATGTGCATTTTGGCATGGTCCTTGGAGGAAAGAGGTCTTATCCCAGTCAGTGAAAGACCGTGAGCCCTTGAGGATATGTGTGGCCAGATGAACCCTCCCAGCTCTTTTGGGGACAGCCCTTTCCATGCGTTGGGAAGACTTGAGCTCACCAGCAGTGTCTCCGGGGCCTTCAACAGGGCTTCAACCCAGAGTGAGAGGGGGACTGATCATCCATCAATTCCAGTTCACCTCAATGAGCATCATTAATTGTGTTCTCCAGAAAAAAAAGAAAAGAATCAAAGTGCAAAATATATCTTCTTTACCAGGGGTGCATTTATCCTGCTACTGAGAAGAAGCCTGCACTGTTCAGCATCACCGTTGTACAGCCTGAAAGTCAAGTCTGTGCCTAACAGCTGTTGCAAACTCTACTCTCTCACTGCAGGGGAAAGAGCAAGAGGAGACAGTAGTAGTGGAACTAAGAGTAGAGCTGATTCCAGTGAAATATCAAGGAACAGGAAGACATCTGAATCCAAGGGGAAAGACACAGAGATCCCTTATCTCCTCTTGCTTTTGATCATCCAATTTCTTGTGCTATCCATTCAGTTAGGATTGTGTAGCCCTCTGGTCCCCGTACCTTGTACTCCTGGTAGCCTAAATCCTACTCAGCTATGTATCAGGCCTTCCTTATTTATCTGCACTGGGCTGGTTGTCTTGCCTCTGAGCTCCCGAAAAAAATAATCTCTGTATCTCTCAACCGTTGCACTTAACACACAGTTCTGTAGTTGCCTATGTATGTGTCTCCTTTTGTCCTCTATAGAAAAGAGACTGAGTAGGACTTACCACTCTAGGACAGAACCTAGGGCAGATCCTGGCATACTGTGAGCATTCAATAAATTTTGTTGAATGAATACTGGAATTTGAGACTGTAGTGGTTGAATAGTGTCCCCTAAAAAGATATGTTCAAGTCCTAACCCCCAGTACCTGTTATTGTGACTTTTTTGGAAATAGAGTTTTTGCAGATAAAACTAAGTTAAAGATCTCAGGATGAGATCATCCTAGATTTAGAGTGGGCCTTAAATCCAAAAGTTGGTGTCTTTGTAAGAGAAAGTAGAGAGAGATTTGACATGCAGAGATACACAGAAGGGAAAGCCATGTGAAGAGAGAGGTAGAGAATGGAGGATGCATCTACCAGCCAAAAAACACTATGGATTGCTGGAGCCACCAGAAGCTGGGAAGGAGGCTTGGAACAGATTCTCCTTCAGAGCATCCAGCAGGAACCAACCCTGCCAATATCTTGATTTCAGACTTCTAACCTACAGAACTGTGAGAAAATTAATTTCTCTTGTTTTAAGCCACCATGTTTGCATAATTTGTTAAGGTGGCCCTAGGAAACTTATAGAGAGACTTAGAGGTGAACCTTGAGAATGTCAACCATCAAGGGGAGAGTTAATGAGACTGGAATAGGGTGAGGCAGGATAGGTCCCCAGGAGCAACCTTTAAGGAGACAGTCATTCTCAGGGTCATACAGGTACCTCCTCCCTAGTCTCAGTCCTAGAGTTAACAGTCCCCTGCCAAGATGTTCTTTCTCATCTTAACATCTCATAGCTGGAGAGCCTTCAAGTCCAAACATACCCATTTTGTAGAAGAGGAAACTGAGACCTGTGTAAGTAAAATGACTTGCCCTAAGTAATGAAACCAGTTAATAGAAGATCTGAGACTACAAGCAGATTTTAAGCCTACAGATCTACCAAGAACCCTAGAGATCAAAACTCCCACACCCTCAATTCCTGAGAAAACAGTCAATAGCTTGCCTAAGGCCTCCCACTACCACACCAAATTTTTCATGACATGGTAGAAAGAAATGGGTTAGGAAAGTTAAGGAACTTCTAATCAACATGTTAAAATTTCTACCACTTAGTTCTGTCCTCTCCCCTCTCCCCACTAAGCCCTACTTCCACTTACCTTGTGACTTTGAGTTAGTGCCCCCCTCCACCACCACCAAACCTCTCTGAGTTTCTGTAAAATGGTGGGTTAGTGCTGGTGGCCTCTGGTTTTTCCAGTTCAAATATTCCTGGTTTATAACCAATTCTATGGATTTTTCACTGAAAAAGTCACTTAATGCACAGAAAGTTATGTAAGGTCCTGAATCAGAAGACTTCAACACAATCAAAATCATAATTGAAGAAAAGAAGAAATTCATACCTCTTCCCTTCTATATCCTGAGCTTGTTGCACCAACAGCCTCCAGGACAATGAGAGCGAACCAAATGTGGTAAGTGTGAGCTCCCCATTGGCATTCAGGCCCAAGTACAGGTGAGCAGCCACCAACAGCTCTGAGGACTCAGCTCCCCATAAGAAGGGTTGGAGTCTGATCAGGTACTCACCAAGGTGACAAGAAAGAGAATCATCCTCAAACATAAACCCTGGCTGTATTGAGACCCTGCACATTTAGATCTCACAGTGGATCTACTATGGTTTGGAGAAGGTTCATCCCCACCAAAACTCATATTGAAATTTGATTCTCAATGGAAACATATTGGGAGGTGAGGCCTGATGGGAGATGTTTGGGTCATGGGGGCAGGTCCCTTATTAATGGCATGGTGCCATTCTGGCAGTAGTGAGTTCTTGCTCTGGTGAAACTGGATTAGTTCTCAGGGAATGGATGAGTTCCTACAGGAGTCTCCCATAAGACCCCCCTCCCCCCTCAGGTTTTCTCCTTCTCATGTGTCTGCATCCCCTTTGACTTTCTCCACCATGTTATGACACAGCACGAAAACCCTCACTAGAAGCTGAGCAGATGCCAGTGCCGTGCCCCTTGAACTTCTCAGCCCACAGAACTGTGAGCTAAGAAACCTCTTTTCCTTATAAATTACACAGCCTTTTGTATTTTGGTATAACAACACAAAATGAACTAAGAATCCAAAAAGGTTGGGGACCCTTAGCCTCTGGCAGGTTATTTTTGTTTAAGTTTGTTTGCTTTTCTAGGACTGCAGATATTCCTCCTAAAGCATTCTGTATAAAAAGGAAGGTAGACTCTGGGGATGCTATTTGGGACCTATGGTTCTTGGAAACTGGTTATAAGACCTAAGCTGTTAGAAGAGAATCAGGCTGATTCTGCTCTGCTTCTGTAGGTCTAGTTTCTCTCTTCAAGGAGAGCTCAGAAACCCCTGCCAGGCCCCACCTCTTCAGCACGCCATACCTCTTCCATTCTGGGATTCCCACACTATTTGCAGAAGTTCCCAGCCCATGAGCAAGTCTCAGCTTGCCCAGCTAGTCCAAATAAAGCACATGGGGACCATGATGGCAGATTGGCTCACAGGCACAAAAGAGAGGTACACTGCCCAGTGTCTGGGAGCAGACTCCCTCTGCAAATAGCAGGCATGGGCAAGCCCTCGCTCCAGAGGAGAAAGACTGCTGGAAATGTCTCCCCATGGACAGGGCTGGGGCTGGAACCATTCCTAATCATAATGACCTCTGGATTTAAGTGGAACAAACTTCTAAGAATGGCTTCCATCATTTTCTCTCTCCCCCTTTTTCTGTTTTTCCTTCTTTATCTGACTCTGTCTGCCTTCTCTTCTTCCTTCTCTCTTCGTGCTTTCGTTCTCTCTCTCTCTCTCCCTCTTTCCCTCCCCCACTAAATATCTACTGGATGTTAGGTGTGGCCCTGGGTGCTGATGATGCAGATATGAATGAGGCCCAATTCTTCCTCAGGGAGCTCACAGACTGGAAAGAGAAATCATAAATTTGTATATACAGAAGTACATGGCAGTAGGGAAGCACAAGAAATGGGATACCCAAGCCTGCTTCAAAGAACATAACATTTGAGTTGGAATTTGAAGGATTAATAGATGTTTGTAAGGTGTGAAACCAGGGAAAGGCATTTCAGACTAAAACACTCTAGGAGACAAAATCTTCCAGGCCTGGGAGAATATGCAGTGGTTGGGAAAGTATGGGCAACATGGTATTGCCAGAGTCAGTTACAGGATAAAAGCATGGGGTTAAGCTGAACAGGTAAATAGAGATCACAAACAGCCATGAGTGCTAAGGTAAGATTAATCCAGAAGCCAATGGGAAAGTATAATTTGAGCAGGAGAGCAGCCTAACCAGCTTTATCTAAGAGAGACTTCAGCATTCAAGTAGGATTTAGAAGGCTTTGGCAAGCAAATACTTCTGCCACAACATGTAGAAGTAAATGGATGCATTTAAAATATATATTTTTCTATTTTTAAACTTTTTTCCAACTTTTAAGTTCAGGGGTTCATGTGCAGGATGTGTGGATTTGTTGCATAGGTACAAATGTGCCATGGTGGTTTCCTGCACAGATCATCCCATCACCTAGGTATTAAGCCCAGCATCCATTAGCTATTCTTCTTGATCTTCTCCCTCCTCCCACCCCTGATCTTTTAACAGGCCCCAGTGTGTGTTGTTCCCCCCAGCCATGTGTCCATGCGTCTCATCACTCAGCTCCCACTTATAAGTGGGAATATACGGTATTTGGTTTTCTGTTCCTGCATTAGTTTACTAACGATAATGGCCTCCAGCTCCATCCATGTTCATGCAAAGGACATGATCTCATTCCTTTTTGTAGCTGTGTAATATTCCATGGTGTACATGTACCACATTTTCTTTATCCAGTCTATCATTGATGGGCACTTAGGTTGATTCCATGTCTTTGTTATTGTGAATAGTGCTGCAATAAACACATGCATGTATCTTTTTTTTTTTTTGAGACGGAGTCTCACTCTGTCACCCAGGCTGGAGTGCAGTGGCGCTATCTCGGCTCACTGCAAGCTTCGCCTTCCAGGTTCACGCCGTTCTCCTGCCTCAGCCTCCCAAGTAGCTGGGACTACAGGCACCCACCACCACGCCCAGCTAATTTTTTTGCATTTTTGGTAGAGATGGGGTTTCACTGTGTCAGCCAGGATGATCTTGATCTCCTGACCTCATGATCCACCCACCTCAGCCTCCCAAAGTGCTGGGATTACAGGCGTGAGTGACCGCACCCAGCCACATGTATCTTTTTAATAGAATGTTTTATATTCCTTTGGGTATATACCCATTAATGAGATTGCTGGGTCAAATGATATTTCTGCCTCTAGGCCTTTGAGGAATTGCCACACTGTCGTCCACAATGGTTGAACTAATTTACATTCTCACCAACAGTGTAAAAGCATTCCTTTTTCCCCACAACCTCGCCATCATCTATTGTTTTTTGACTTTTTGATAGTGGCCATTCTGACTGGTGTGAGACGGTGTCTTTTTGTGGTTTTGATTTGCATTTCTCTAATGAGCAGTGATGTTGAGCTTTATTTAATGTTTGTTGGCTGCATGTATGTCTTCCTTTGAGAAGTGTCTGTTCATGTCCTTTGCCCACTTTTTAATGTTTTTTTCTTGTAAATTTTTTTCTTAAACAAATTTACAAGATGGTTGTAGGTCAGATGGTTGTAGGTGTGTGGTCTGATTTCTGGGTTCTCTAATCTGTTCCATTAGTCTATGTGTCTGTTCTTGTACCAGTACCATGTTGTTTTGATTACTGTAGCCCTGTAGTATACTTTGAAGTCAGGTAGCGTGATGCCTCCAGCTTTGTTCTTTTTGCTTAGGATTACCTTGGCTATTCGGGCTGTTTTTTTTTTTCTGGTTCCATATAAATTTCAAAATAGTTTTTTTTATAATTCTGTGAAGAATGTTAATGGTAGTTTAATGGGAATAGCATTTAATCTATACCTTGCTTTGAGCAGTATGGCTATTTTCCTGATATTGATTCTTCCCATCCATGAGCATGGAATGTTTTTCCATTTGTTTGTGTCATCTCTGATTTTTTTGAGCAGTGGTTTGTAGTTCTCCCAGAAGAGGTCCTTCACTTCCCCTGTTAGCTGTGTTCCTAGGCATTTTATTCTTTTTGTGGCAATTGTGAATGGAAGGTCATTCGTGATTTGGCTTTTGGCTTGCCTGTTGTTGGTGTATAGGAATGCTAGCAACTTTTGCACATTGATTTGTCCCTCCATCACAGAGACATTTCCAAATAACATCTTTCCAATACAGTCATATCAAAGATTAGATCAAACCCCTAGCCCAGATTCAGTAGCTTGTTTTTGTGGGATAGGGAGGGATGTGGGGTCTCACTGTCTCTTATCCTGAGACTTTGCTGAAGTTGCTTATCAGCTTAAGAACCTTTTGGGCTGAGAACATGGGGTTTTCTAGATATAGGATTATGTCATCTGCAAATAAAGATAGTTTGATTTCCTCTCTTGCTATTTGAACATCCCTTATTTCTTTCTCTTGCCTGATTGCCCTGGCCAGAACTTCCAATACTATGTTGAATAGGAGTGGTGAGAAAAGGCATCCTTGTCTTGTGCCATTTTTCAAGGGGAATGCTTCCAGGTTTTGCCCATTCAGTATGATACTGGCCATGGGTTTGTTATATATGGCTCTTATTATTCTTGTCACTCTTGAATACACTTGATGTCCATAGTATTTTACTCAATCCTTCAAGAAAGAAAGCAGGAAGTTTTTTAAATATATATAATGTGTATGTATATATATATGTGTGTGTATATACGTATATATACACATATATACGTATATATGTGTGTGTGTATATATATATAATGTAAGTATGTATGTATATGTTGAGGCACTGTATGCCAAGCACAAATGCTCTACCTGGGCTTCCAGTTGCTCATGGTGGATTGAACACATGTGTCCTCTTCAAACCCCAACAAAATGACACACACAAAAAACATATAAAAGCAGAACTAACCCATAGGGAGAAAAAGAATGGAGGAAGATGATGGAAAACAAGATGCATGAGCGAAATGTACTATGGAAAGCAGGCAGACAAGGACAAGCACACTGGCAGACCAGCCAAGGGAGAGCAACGCACCTCTGATGGGAGGGGAGCCAAGAAGGAGCTGGTTTCTGCTGCAAACCTGTAACTGTAAGAAGGGAAGACTCTGAAAGCAGGGGGCAAGTGGGGCTGAAAACAGGGGAGTGGGATGAAGATCAACCTAAGAGGCAGTGAGCCCCCGTCTCCCTCCCCATCCCACACAAACAAGCAACTGCACCTGGACTAGGGGTTTGATCTAATCTGTGATATGACTGTATTGGAAAGATGTTACTGGGAAATGTCTGTGTGATGGAGGAGGATGATAAGGAAGATAAATCTTCTTATTCCATGGTTGGAATTCAGTAAAAAAAAATAACTAAAAACCTAAAAATCAAATGCTAACAGTATAAGGGTGGTAGAAACTGCCAAAATTATTGAAAGCGTTCACCTCTGGGAAGTGTGAATTTTGACTGAGGAGGGATGGGATAGGAACCTGCTGTTTTTCATTATAAGCCTTATAGGACTATTTGTCTTTTTAAACTATGTCCATGTATTACTTTTATAAAAATAAAAATTGAATTTCTGGCTGCTGTGTGAAGAATAGATTGGAGGAGGACATGGGTAGCACTGGGAAACCCATTAAGTGGTTCAGGGGAGAGCTGTTGAGCGCCAGGGCCAGCGTGGCAGGAATGGAAGTGGAGAGGACAGGATATGTTCGCAATGTTTGGAAGACAGAGTCAACAGAACTTCCTGAAGGACTGAATATTGGCAATGAAAAAAATCAGAAGAATCAAAATATAGTTTCTAGGCATTGGGTTGGAGGAACTCAGTACAGGCAGAGTGAGCACTAGGGTGGCACAAGCCAGCCACCAAGGGCACAACATGTAAGGAAGCGCTCACTCTTGGAATCATGCAAGTTCAGGGCGGACACCTGAAAGTGAGGGCCTCTTGACATGTGCCCTTGGCATCTCATGGCCTCACCACGGGCCCAGCCTTGACTCAGTCAGTTCTGGAACTATTTACTGAGCATCAGGGCTGGGAACAATTAGTGGCAAAGCATGGGGTTCACCAGGGAGGACAAAGAAGGAAAAAGTGTTCTTCTGGACAAGTCATGATTAAGACATCTGTTAATGATCCACATGAAGTTGTCAAGCATGACAAGTCTGCAGCCCAGGATGACAGTCAAGGTTGGAGATAGAAATTCATCCTTGAATGCTTGAAATTATGAGCTGAGATTGGATAGCCCAGAGAGTGATTGTGATGTGTACAGGAGGGACCAGGTCAGAGACATTCCCACATAGAACCATGAGGATTACAAGGCAGACAGACAGGGAGCAGCCATCAGAGTGTAGGGAGACCAGGAAAAGCTGGTGTTTCAGAAGCCAAGAACAAAGTGTTTGCCAAGAGACAGTCTGTCCTGTATGCTTCAGCCCTGCCTCTCCTGACAGAAATTGTACTGTGAGGAGGAGCAAAATGCTTCCTGCTTTTGTCTTGCCCAAGGCTAGCCGCTTGTGTGTTCACCTGGGGCTTGGATAGCGCACTCTCTTTTCCACCTATGGTGGCACCTTTCTGTCAATCCTGTCCCCTCCCAACTTCCAGGCCACAGCCTGTCCCTACGGTTTGCAGCTCCTCTCATCCCAGGACCGATCCATCCAGCTTGGTGACTCCTGGTTTGACCCTGCTGCTTTCTAAGGACTGGACTTTAGTCATTCATTTAACAACGTTTATTAAGCACATAATGTGTTCAAATGGTGCTAGGCACAGGGGATACAAAGGTGATTAGGAGATATTGTTATCCAGGGCAGTCCACACTCCCCTGAAACATTTCCTGCTCTGGGCCCCCTTCAGATAAAATACCTCATCTACCTGAGTCTGAATTTGGCCCCAGCCCACTGGCTAGAGCCCCAAGTAAGCCCACTGGGCCCTCTCCAAGTAGTGACAGGCCTCAGTATTTCCTCTCCAATGAAGTACAGCCTCATTGGAGCAAAGAACCATCCACTTTGGAAAAAGATCTATTCAGGATGTGCTGAAGAAGAGCTAGCTGGTGATGTGCCCATCCAGCTCAGAACCTCATACAGTGCCTGGAATACTGTATACATCCCAGTGATGTGTGAAATGATGGATGAATGAAGTGCTCACCCTGTGTTAAAATACAAAGACATACAAAGTCTTTTCATGGGAGACATTGATGGAGGTAGCCTGAGAAAGGAGAGAGCAGTATCAGACTACCTAGAGACAAGGTGTGGGTGAGGGCAGCCCGAGGTCATGTACCTGCTCCCCACTCCACCCTGGAGTTAGCTCAGCACCCTATTCTCCAGAGCGTGAGGCTTTAGCAGCAGTTTGGAGCCACCTCTCAATAATCTCTGCCTGACAGGCAGCAGCTGCAAACTTCCAGCAAGAGACTGCATTCTTGGCGGGTCATTCCTGGCCTCCCAATCCCATCTCTATGGAAATTGGCCCTGGAGGTGGAGGATGGAGACGGCAGCCCCTCCGTGCCCTCACTGGCAGCCTTTGCTTTTGCTCACATCCCGCCTCCCTTCACTCAGAAGCCAGAGAAGCTAGCTTATCTAATGAAAGATCCCATTTATTGGTCTCTGGCTCTACTGAAGTGCTGCTTGGCATGCCCCTCTGCCAGCTCTGTAGAACTTTCCAGAGTCAGCTGTCCAGGTACCTATATTTGGCTATCCTACCGAGCCCTAGAGCTGATCTCCACTGCAGCCTAGCTGCTTTGGGAATCTCTGCACGGATACACAACTTGCTGGTTTGAAAACAAATACTGATCAGAGCTGCCGAAGGTGAAGCAGTTGGAAAGTGTGCCATCCATGCTGTGCCATGGGGTGTCAGGCTGGCGGGGTATCTGCCCGTGTCCCCACCATCCCATCAGACACCCTGAGCAGAATGGCAAGACTGTGCACGCAGTCTTCCATGTCTGGACAACCTGCATGTTCATGCTGTGCATCTGACACCCATGTCCTAACGGAGGGACATGTGTGCATCAGAGGACAACCCACATTCTGCTCCAGGCCCCACCTGCCAGCCAGCTGGAGCTTCACTCCCAGCCCATCAGTTTCATACTCCTTGATTTTCCCAAGTGGTTAAATAGTTTACTGTCGGTTGCTCTTGTCATTTTACAAAAATGACTGGGAAATGAGAAGAAAAATCTAAGTGCTAATGATAAGAACAGGCCTCAAAAGCTCAACACAGTTGACATGAACGTGGGAATCAGCAGGCATTACTGAAAGAAGCAAATCTGCCGCCCATAAGCTGAGGCCCATTAGCTTAGGCCTGTGAGCAGTGTGTGTGCAGGTATGGGTACAATCATGAGGGAAGAGGGCCGAGCAAAGAGCATGAGTGCTGGGAACACACCAGCGCCTTTGAAGACTGTGTCTCATAGGAATGCCATGGAGGTTGTAGTCCTCCAAACACTTCCATCTCCCTATACCTCTTTCTAAAGTGGGATTCTGTTGTAGGACCTGTACACAGCCCACCTACATGCATGTTTTCAGAAAGCCACCGTGCCCAAAATCAAATGCCAGAGGGTCCGCCCCTGCTTTAGAGGGCAGTGTGTGTATGTCTTGCCGTCCAAAACACCCTGTCAAGTTTTATCCCACAGTGTTATGACAAAGCCTCCACCCAACACTAAGCTTATCTCTTAAAAAAAAAAAAAAAGTTCTTCTTTATGTTAGGCTGAGATGCTACTCCCTCTACACATCTCTCCTTGATGCTAGTTTTACTGTATGTGGCATTCTTAAGAAATCCATTCCCTGTCTCACAGGAGAGACCTTCAAACATTTGGAGATAGCTACTGTGTTCACACCACCTCCCTTTTCCCACTCTCAATAATTCCTCAAGGGAGCTGGTATCTTGACCAGACCAATCACTCACCCCTGGACAGGTTCTATTGTGTCAAAGCTCCTTGAAGAAGGGCTGGTGCTTTAGCAATGTATGTCAAGTAACTTAACAACGTTCATAGTTTTACTTCCATGATCTGACTTCCTGAAATTTATCCTAAGGAAATGATCACATAAATATCTGGAAGAGCCAAGTTTTGCTCTTACAATTCCCTCCTGAATTATTAGCATTTATTATGCAATAATGGGAGAGTGGACACATAAAGTATGTCACATCCATATCATGATGGAATATTGTATAACCATAAAACACTATCTTTTTGACAAGTAAGGAGAAAAGCAATATACATGTTTGAATACTCAATATTATACACACGCATACCCTTTTGCACACTCTTACACATATACACACACACACGTGGGCATGCACACACAGGAAGGAAACACCCTTAAATGTGAACAGTTCCCACCATAATACCACCAATGCTTAGTTGGTGGTACTATGGAAGATCATTCTTTCTCATTTTGTCTGCATTTCTTCAATATTCCACAGTGATCATATACTACTTCTAATTCACACAAAGAAAAGTTATTGTTTAAAAACATGATACCCAGAATCAGACTCAGGATGCTGCATGAGTCTGAGCAGCACAGGGCGTAGTCTTGTCCAGAAGTCCAACAGGCACTGTTGGCTCCTGTTACACTCACTGTCAACCAACAGCCCTGAGACATTTTGCAGGAGCTGCTCTTAACCCAGCACTCCCTGCTGGTGACACCATGTGAGTGATGATTTTTGCCATAGTACAGAGCTTGTCCCAGGCAGAGAATGCACAAGCAACAGAAGATGAAGGCGGCAATTCAAGGGTAAGTCATGCTTAGAGAGTGAGTAAAACACTGCCCACAGCAACACGTCTGCCTTTCATATATTCCCCTTGGAACCAGACGTTGCCAGGCCATTTTCATATATTAAGGGTGGCAAGGTAGACTAACTTCAGCCCCATGAGAGGCTCCTCTGTGTCTCTAAAAGAGCCTATCCAGGTGTTTATCTTATTAGGCAGACAAGGTGGAAAGCAATGTCTGGTGGGCAAGGGAGAAGTACACCAGGGTGGTGAAAAGCCCGGGGGCACTTACTAGCTATGTGTCCTTAGGCAAGCTGTTCTACCTAACCTCTCTGAGCCTCAGTTTTCACCAGTGTAAAATGGAGATACCACTAGGACTATGTCCCCAGATTGTAGTGAGGATTCACTGAGTTAGTACACGTAAGCACTTTGAACCATAGCTATCAGCCATCTGTGTTCACAAGCCACACAGGCAGACCAGGAAGGAGACCTCGGCTGCTTGGCCCTACCTCCAGTGCTTGGGCCATCATGCCCACTGCCCTCTAATCAGTTTCCTAGGTGCGGGTGAGTTACAGAAGTAGAGAGGCATGTGCACCAGCCATTACGCCTTTCTCTGGGTATGGTCCAGAGCTCCTTCTTTCCTTCCAGGAGTCTATAAGACCCTACTGCTGTGCCTCTGCCCAGCTTCACCACCACAGCCAGCACATGTGGCATAGCCGTCACCTGCCAGGATCCATCTCCGTCTGCTCACAGAGACCAGATGGACCACAGTGTCCTCCTGTGAGTCGGGTCTCTGATGCAAGGAAGCAAGAAAGGTCATCACCATGTATGGGCAGGCCCCCTCTCTCTGTAAACTCATCTCTCAATAAATGATGAGTGTTGCCACCTCTTACTCAAGAAGCCAGGCAATGTATGCTCAAGTCTTTCCAATCAGAGTTGTTTCTACAAGCCTTTGGCTTCTGTGGGGAACATTTGGTTTCAAAGGAAATGGGATTTCCCCTTCAATATTCTTCTTGGATGACAGGTCTGTGATTGGAATCAGGACATGAAAAATCATGCCCCAGTGGTTATTTCCAGTAGTGGCTTTTGACTTTGCAAGGACACCCGCAGCACAGAGAGCCCAGTCCCTCCCACCTCCTACCCCGCACAGCTCAGGCAGGTCCCAGCCGGCTGACCTGGAACTGTTTGGTATTTCAGATCCATGTGCTATCTGGTCAGCAGCTTGACTAACTCATCTTTGCAAGAACCTGCTTCACCATTGCTACTTACATCACTTTCCCTCAAGACCCTGGTCTTGTCCAGCCATCTTCCACACCACAATGTGCTGGAACCCCTTACATGCACACACACAAATACAAACACACGTGCCCACACATGTGCACACACCCACACAGCAAATGCTTGGTTCTCTATCTGTGGCAACCAAACCTTGTGAAGTGCTAATTTGCCTTACATGCTGAGAAAGAAAAACTTGTTTATTGTCTAGGTTGCAGGGTGTCAGAACCCTGCGGAGCCTCAGTGAAAGAAATGAAGGGGGAGCTGAATGCTGAAAAGAAGAGCAAAATGAGACCACACTCAATACTGAATCCTTGAAAAGGGCTCTGTGAGAAAGAATGCAGTGAAGCAGCAGCCCCTGGCATCTGGCTTGTGAGCTTGTCCCTTTTCCTAGCCTGGAGCCCTGGAGGACAGCGACATTCTTGTTATGTCCCTCACACCCAGCACAGGCCCAGGCACAGACAAACACTCAGGAAATGCTTGTTGATGCTGGAATGAAGAAGAGTGAAGATGAGCAGGGTAGATCAGTTCCACTCAGGGACTCCGGGCTGCTGTTTTACTTAACTTGGGGAAGGGTTTGGGGAACAACAGTGACTTTGCAGAGCAGGATGTCAACTGAAATTAGGCATCCTCTGCAGCCAGATGAGGAGCCTGGACTGAGGGCTAGGAGGGAGGGTGCCTGGCTTCACAGTGCTCACAGGCCTATTCTGGACAGGAGAGCAGGCGTGCAGCTGCAGCACAGAGCATGGGGGTGCCTACTCCTGCCTGTCTGCAGGGTTGTCATTAGCATGGAGCCCACCTTACCCCCAGTAACCTCAAGGGGCCATTGAGAGCCCCCTGCCCTTCACATTGAACGACAGCTATGCTCAGGGGCCTGGAGGCTGGAGGCTTTCCTTTCTGAAATGGGGCCAGAGGACAGTGAACTGGTGGAGAAGGTGAGCATCAGGGCCTTGGCCAGGAGCATTGCCCACATGCCCGTGGGATGGCTGCCAACATTCCTGCAGGATGCCATTGCCTTCCACTCAGATCCCTGAGCCCAGAACGTGAAGAGTGAGTGGCAACACATAGGGGCTGCTTCTCGTGCACTGCCAGGAGGACATGGACCCTGAACTCAACACCAGGCCCCCGGAAATCGGTCCTTGCACATGAGGCAAAAAACTCCTGTGGAGAGCAGCCAAAGGACAGCCCTGCCCCTGCAAGCCCTGGCACTCAGGTTCTCTATGTTCTTTAGCCATGAGGCTTCTAAGAGTTTGGTGACCATGGGCTGAAATCAGTAGCCTCCAAAGCCAGACCAAACAAGAAGTTTCTCTACAGAGGATCCTGTCTTCTGGGAACATCTGAACCCCAACTGCAGCTAAACATCCGTTATAAATGAGCGCATATTTTTCTGTTTCCCTCCATTTTATATAAAGAATCTTTCTATCCAACGAAGAAAACAAAAAACGTCTTGCGTTGATTAAGAATTGTGTTTGGCAACAGAAATCTGAAAGGCAGTGACTTAAACACAATGGGCTTTTTTATCTTTCTTTTTTTGCTTACAGGAGAAATCTGGAAATAATTAACCCAAAACTTTTTTGGCAGCTCCAAAAAACCATTAGGGAACCAGTCACTTTCTGACCCTCAGCTTTGCTGTCCTATCTCCAGGTATGGCTCTTGTCCTCATGTCTGCAAGATGACTCTGGAACTCTATCCATCATAGATGAGTTCTAGGCGGGACAGTGGAAAAGCGAAAAGGGCAAACTGTGTGTGCTATGAATGCACTCTATTCTAAATGAGCTTTCCTAGGAGCCCCACCCAACAGTTTTCTTGAACATCTTATTGTCCAGAACTGTGTTATATGACCATCCCATCTACAAGGGAGGCTTGGAAACACCCTTTTTTTGCTGAACACTGTCCCAACAAAATAGGGTCTCTGTTAATTAAGAAAAGGGGGAGAAAAATATGGGTTGGGCAACTGGCAGTCTCTATCAGGCACCTGTATAACAGTTCTGGCTTCAACCAGTTATTGAAGGGTATGGAAAATGGATTCAAGCGAGAAAGAGAAAGAAGAAAGAGGCAGAAGAGAAGGGAAAGAAGCAGAGTGGGAATGCTAGGCTAACCCAAATGAAAGTATGTACCCAAAAGAGTGTTAGGGTGACCAACGGCCATAGTGTGCCAGAGACATAGGACTGTCAGTGTTGGAACCAGGGCAGTCCCAGGCAAACAGGGACAGCTGGTCACCCTGAATGTGCATATGTCTGTGTGAAGGGGGTCTTTTGAGACTAGATATCTTGAACTGGTGCTTCTCAAGTTGTTGTCCAAGGACTCCTGAAGGCCCCCAAGAGCCTTTCAGGGGACCTGTGATGTTAGACTGGTTTTCTAATAAGCTAAGGTATTATTTGCCTATTTTACTCTCTTTTCTCTCATGAGTAAACAAAGGAGTTTTGCAGAGGTTATATGGCATGATATTGCAAAGATTGGATAGAAAAGCAGATATAAGAATCTAGCTGTCTTCCATATACACCATGGAATACTATGCAGCCATAAAAAAGGATGAGTTCATGTCCTTTGTAGGGACATGGATGAAGCTAAAAACCATCATTCTTAGCAAACTATTGCAAGAACGAAAAAAAACAAACACCGCATGTTCTCACTCATAGGTGGGAATTGAACAATGAGAACACTTGGACACAGGAAAGGGAACATCACACACCAGGGCCTGTCATGGGGTGGGGGGAGGGGGAGGGATAGCATTAGGAGATATACCTAATGTAAATGACGAGTTAATGGGTGCAGCACACCAACATGGTGCATGTATACATATGTAACAAACCTGTACGTTGTGTACATGTACCCTAGAACTTAAAGTATAATTAAAAAATTAATTAATTAATTAATTAAAAAAAATAATCTAGCTGCTTTCTATTCTGTTAGATAAAGGAAATCAAGGCACCAAACACCAAAGGGATATTCAATAAATGTAAAAGAATGTCGGCCGGGCATGGTGGCTCACGCCTGTAATCCCAGCACTTTGAGAGGTCCAGGCGAGCAGATCACAATGTCAGGAGTTTGAGAGCAGCCTGACCGACATGGTGAAACCCCATCTCTACTAAAAATTAGCTGGGTGTGGTGGCATATGCCTGTAATTCCAGCTACTCAGGAGGCTGAGGCAGGAGAATCACTTGAACCCGGGAGGCAGAGGTTGCAGTGAGCCGAGATCATACCACTGCACTACAGCCTGGGCAACAGAGAAAAATAAAAAAAGAATGCCATTCTCCTTACTATTTACTTTTGTTTTGGAAAATAGATTTGTTTTCATGAAATATGTTAGCATGTAATGATTTGTTATGCCTGTTTTTAATGAACTGAGAAATATATTTTTTTTTTTTTGAGACAAGATCTCTCTCTGTTACCCAGGCTGAAGAGCAGTGGTGTGATCTCAGCTCACTGCAACCTCTGCCTCCTGGGTTCGAAAGATCCTCCCAGCTCAGTCTCCTGAGTATCTGTGACTACAGGCACACACCACCACACCCAGCTAAATTTTTTTGGCATTTTTTGTAGAGACAGGGTTTTGTCATGTTACCCAGGCTGGTCTCGAACACCTGGGCTCAAGCTACCTGCCCACCTCAGCTTCCTAAAGTGCTGGGATTACAGACAGGATCTCTCTCTGTCACCCAGGCTGGAGTGCAATGGCACAATCTCAGCTCACTGCAACCTCTGCCTCTTGGGTTCAAAAGATCCTCCCAGCTCGGCCTCCTGAGTAGCTGGGACTACAGGCATACAGCACCACACCCAGCTAAAATTTTTGGTATTTTTTGTAGAGACAGGATTTTGTCATGTTACCCAGGCTGGTCTCAAACGCCTAGGCTCAAGCTATCTGCCCACCTCAGCTTCCCAAAGTGCTGGAATTACAGGCATGAGTCACCATGCCTAGCCAAGAAATAATTTAAAAAATATCTTGGCCAGGCACAGTGGCTCACATCTGTAATCCCAGCACTTTGGGAGGCCGAGGCGGGCAGATTACCTGAGGTCAGGAGTTTGAGACCAGCCTGACCAACGTGGCAAAACCCTGTCTCTACTAAAAATACAAAAATTAGCTGGGCATGGTGGCGGGAGCCTGTAATCCCAGCTGCTTGGGAGGCTGAGGCAGGAGAATCGCTTGAACCCAGGAGGTGGAGGTTGCAGTGAGCCAAGATTGCACCATTGTACTCCAGCCTGGGCAACAGAATGAGACTCTATCTCAAAAAAAAAAAAAAAAAAAAAAAAAAAAAAAAAAAAAATATTGGTCTTCCTTTCTAATATGATTAATGTTGATAGCTGTAACCTACATTTTTAAAAAGTTCTTTGGCATTCTCATTAATTTTTAAGAGTTTAAAGGGATCCTGAGACCAAAGAGTTTGAGATCTATTGTCCCAGACTAAACGTGGAAGGATATAGAGTGGAGAGTTATAAGATAAATCTCCAGTCAGTTAAAGAATGGAAACAAGAGGAAGGCTGGACCTTGTGGAAACTGGCATCAGAAGGCAGCATCCTATGAGCCTCAGCAACAATGTGTGTGAATAAACACTCTATTGCAGCTCAGCTTAGAAAGTGGTTTGTGGACCAGGACCAGGCTGCAAACTCTTCACCACAAGTTACTGTTGAAGGAAGTACAGAATTACAGGAAGCTTTTAGAAACTTCCATAACAACTTGACAGAGTAACTTTATGTCTGTTGAAACTAATAATAAGAAAAGTTAGGCTTGTATTTTGTATATCTTCTATCATTTTATTTTTCTAGCAATTTATTTTTACTATGTTTTATAAAAGTATTCCATGACGCATTAGAAATTTTTAAAATATGGCCTTTTCAAGTTTGAGATTAATATAAAGGATAAATACTAATTATCCAAGCAAAGAGGGGAACAAATTATTACATAGAAAGATTTGTGCTTCAAGAGAAAACTATGCATTGTCTAGAGTACATCTTTCCTTATTACCTGATTCTAGCCTTTTATTGAGCTATTTTGCAGTTTATAAATTGTAAATAACTAATAGCAATGAAAAGTAATTTCTGCCTGTAGACATGCAAAAATTCTGTCAGGCAATTGACTTCCCTTCCTCGCTATGGAAGGGACCAGCTTTGCCCCCACTTGCTCACTCCTTCAGTGTTCCTGATCTATAATTACACATGATTTTGGATTCTCCATTGACTTAGTTGTAACATCTTACTGGTTTCTCCATTAATGCATTAAATAAAATCATTAGCACAGGTTCATTAAAAAATTAATATGGAGCTTGGCACAGTGGCTCATGCTTGTAATCCCAGCACTTTGGGAGGCTGAGGTGGGTGGATCACTTGACGTCAGGAGTTCAAGACCAGCCTAACTAACATTGCAAAACCCTGTCTCTACCAAAAAATAACAAAAATTACTTGAGTGTGGTGGCGGGCGCCTGTAGTCCCAGCTATTTGGGAGGCTGAGGTGAGAGAATTTCTTGAACTCAGGAGGCAGAGGTTGCAGTGAGCCGAGCTCATGCCACTGTACTCCAGCCTGGGTGACAGAACAAGACCCTGTCTCAAATAATAATAATAATAATAATAAATAAGGTCCTTTACATTATTTACAAACCACAGTTTATGAAGCTCTGTTTTTGGACTCCACCATTGATGTGACTCAGTTGCCTTCTGGAAGTCCTTCAATTCTCATCTTGCTACCTGCTGACATCTGTATTCAGCTATGTGCATTTTTTTTCTGTCTCATAGCTTTTTTTCTTTTCTCCTAGTTTAGGCTTCCTCATCATTTTGGCTATGGCACAGAAAAGAGGCCACAAGAAGTCATAATAAGCCAAAGAGAAAGCACTGTGTTAGATGCTTTATGAGAATGAGAGAGAGAGAGAAAATGAGGCCAGCAGGAGATTCAAGAGCTGGGGACTACAGAGGAATCATTTCGTGTGCTCTTTCATACACAAGCTGGAGACAACTGTGTTGTGCCCAACCGTCACTAAACACCTTTTATTGTTTTCATGAGCAAAACCACACCTATATGAAATCAATGGCTCAATGCTCATCATTGGAAGAGATCACCAGGGTCTCCATGCCAGAAGCTAATCCCAGCCCCAGGAGCTAACCCTTGGTGGAAGAAGGCCTTTGTCATGAGGATCCAGATGCTGGGGAGGTTTCCACGAAGGCTGAGACTTCAGTTGCAGAGGAGAGCACCCAGTGGCCAGGGACCCTGACATTTGAGGAAGCCAAAATGATGGTCTCAGGCATTTGCCTTGCCATCCTGGTGCTTGGTGGGGAGGGGGGTGGAGGAGTCTCTGAGGTTCCTGTCTGTGCAGAAACCCTTCTTCCCACTTTTGCTCCTGATGGAACAGCACCCAGATTATCTCAGTTCCCTGTAACCAACTTGGTGCATCTGTCAAATAAGGCACCACAGCAGGGACAACACACGAGTCTACTCTGACTCGCCACTGCAAATTCAAAGCTTTTAAAAAATAGCTTCATTGAGCTATAGTTTATATACCATAAAGTTCACTTGCTCTAAACAGGCCATTCAATGATTTTTAGTAAATTTATGGCACTGTACAACCATCATCACAATCTAATCTTAGAATATTTTTCTCACCCCAAAAAGTAGCCTTGCGTCCTTTTGCAGGTACTCCCTATGCTCAAGGCAACCACTAATCTACTTTCTGTCTCTACAGATTTGCCTTTTCTGGGCATTTCATGTAGATGGAATCACACAATATACATAATGTCTTAAAGTTCCATCCATATAATAGTATGTTGATCCATACTTCATTCCTTTTTGTTGCAAAATAGTAATCTATTGTATGGATATACCACATTTTGTTTCTACATTCACCAGGTGATGGGCATTTGGATTGCTTTCACCTTGTGGCTATCATGAATAATACTGCTATGAACATTCTCATACAAGATTTTATGTAAGTTTAGGTTTTCATTTCTCTTGGATAGATACACAGAAGCAGGGTTTCTATATCATATGGTAAATTAATCTTTAATTTTTTGGAAACTACAAAATGTTTTTCCAAAATAGCTGTACTATTTTACTTCCCCGTCAGTGATGCGTGAGGAATCCATTTGCTCCACAGCCTTGTCAACACTTGGTATTGTCTTCCTGTTTCATTTGAGCTATTTGTGGGTTGTGAATTTGAATCCTGAGCCAAGTAACACAAGGACAGTCCACAGCTGTCGCCGACCCATCCTGGGGGCAGTGCCCTGAGGAGGCTGCCTCCATCCTGCCACAGGTGTGAGGCTACCTGGATTCCTAACTTTTTTGAGGCCTGATTATTCTACTCTCTGTGGAGTCTGTAGATTATCCTACATCCTGCCAGTAAAACCATTTTCTAAAAATTTAAGTTAAGCAGAGTGGGGTTCTGTCACAGCCACATGCATTTGAGTAACACGCTTCCCACAGCCCTCCATTCCTGACCTCTGCTGGAGCCAACACATCCAAGGTCTCATCTGAGCATTGCCTACCAGGGATGCACCAGCAGGCACCCTGGGGGTCAGGATTTGTTCTTAACAGAGATAACCACTGGAGAAAACCCCACAGCAATAAGAATGGTGCTATCTCCCAGCTCTTCAGGCACCTAGGCAATAAGCTGCACATTCATCCAGGCTGAAGCTCACCTCTCTGTGTTTGCTGCAGGCTGAGTCAAGTTAAAGTTAGAGTTTCTCCGTATATTTTCCAGAGAATCACATAAAGTTGTGAGAGGGAGTAGTAGTAACCTTTGAGAAATTTGATGAAGATAAAGTCACACTTGCTGAGAATCAGAAAATGTGTATTCTGATGTGTATTGAGAATTTCTCCATGATGCATTTTTCCTGGTGACCAAAGTTGGTACAATGAAAGCACAGAGAGCTGTGTGACCTGGAGTGAGCTGCTTGACCTCTCTGAGCTATAGCTTGTAGGACCATTGTGAGGCTTGTAGATGAAGTGAGCACCAGCATGGTCGACCACCTTTCCCAGCATTGTCATTGTGCTAAAGTTTACTGAAAGAAAATGAAATAAAATAGTACTCTCCCAGTATTTTGCTCTGGGGGAAGGCCCTTCAGACTCTGCATGGAGGAGGGAGTTTTCTGCATCATGGTGCAGAAAACAAACCTCCATGCTAGATGTATTTAGTGCAAGTCATATTGTACATGCTGTGTGCAGTCAGGCAAGTTATCCCATCTCTTTGGGCCTGAGTTTCTCCAGCCCTAAAATGGTGTCAATGATATTGCTTTACTCCATAGAGTGCTTGTGAGGCTCACATGAGACTATAAACAAAGCACTAAGCACCATTTCTGGTACTCAAGAGGCACCCATTAGCATTCGCTGTGTTTGTAGTTGCAGTTACTTGCATCTTTGTGACCCTTCGCTGAGTTGGGAGCAGCCCTTCTTACCACTGCTGATGTGGAGCTGGCTTGGGGATGAGTCACGCTTATGTCCGCTGTGGACAGTGGGGAATCAGGATAAAACAAGCAAAGCTTTAAGGCCCAGAGCAACACCCACTTCCCCTGCAAGGCTTCTAACTGTGGGATCCTGGCTACTGCCCCTGGCTGGAAGACTCTTGGCCAGTACCTCAGCCTGCTGACCCCAGCCCAGGTCAGAAGTGTGCTTGGTCACCTGAGCTCTCCAGTCCCTCCCGGCCCAGAAAAACAGGTGTGCATGCTCAGTAACTTGAGCCTACCTTCTGAAGTCCTGGGAAATTGAGAGGACAGATAACTCTTTCTCTGGACAACCACAAGGCCAATAAACAAGTCTTCAGGGAGACCATGGCCAGCTGTAGGTTGTGCAGGGCGGCTGTCAGTTTGGGGGATTATCTAGGACTTTTGCTTTTCATAGCAGCAGCAGCAGCAGCAGCCGCCACCACCATTTGTTGATCACCCAGTACCAGGTACTGTGCCAGGTTCTTTCCACGCTCTTTCCCACTTCTTCCCTTGTACAGCCCTGTGAGGAGAGGAGTTGCTTACAGCACAGACATCAGAGTCAGACAGACCAGGGCTTGGACCCCAGCCCTGCCACAGGCTGATTGACTTGGAGCAAGTCAGTGTTTGAGAATTAGAAGAGGAAATGTAGGTAACATTGGTAGCCCAGAGACTGGCATGGAGTAGGCCCTAAACACGTGGCAGACAAATTCTGGGAGAGGTGCCCCCATTTTATACAGGAGGGCACTGAAGCCCATTTGGCCAGACCCAAAAGTGAATCTGACGAGCTCCTGTTCTCATCCTCTGTGTACACGACATCATCCCTGGGTTGTGTTCCCAGCCCTGGTAACTGTTCTGGTGGAGAGACTAGACAGAGGGGAACTCCTGGGTTCAGTAGTTAAAGTTAGAGTTTCTCCATACATTTTGCAGAGAATCGCATAAATCACCAGCCAGAAGAAGGTGAAAAGCACCAGCTAAGATGAGGGTGGCATCATCTGTGGCTTCTTATTGCCCAAGCTCTTCTGTCCCCAAACCAGGACATTCTTCAGAAAGGGACAACGATGGGCACACAGAGATGAAACCGCAAGTTGTTTTGTTCCAACCACTGACAATAACCCATACACACAGAGCTACCAGCCACATGTCTATGCCCAGACTCTGGAACAAAAGGCAAAGGATAAAAACAGATAAGAATCCCATACAAGGGGTGAGATGGGCATCCCCAGACAGAAGGCTTCAGTATGTTTGTGTGCACGTGTGCACTTACCTGGGTGCTACGGGTCAACAGAGTGCTGCCCAAAGCTCTGCAACGGGTCTAGGTGGTCAGAGTTCCCCCAAAGTCTTAATTATTTTCATCATTGCTTCATCTCAACGTAGTTTAAATTGGTATAAATACACTTAAGAATAAGATGTTTGGCATGAAGATATGCATTTTCTCCACACAAACAATTTTATACATGATGTTTAGGTTATAAGTTTAATCCATAAAGCTCTGTTTAAACCATAAATTCAGAAATACTGTCTTTTAATGAAAAAAAATTTATGTTAGAACATATGAAACATGTACAGCCTAACTAAACATAATATAATGTCTACCCAGCATCCATCCAATCCTTCTTCCTTCCTCCAATCAGGCCATGTGACCCTAGAGACCCTGGATTCTCCCTAGCCCCAGCGAGGATCCAGATTAGGGAAGCCATCACAATAAGCACATCTCATGCCAACGCTGGGTTCAGGGATCCTTCTGACAACTGTCAGGGTCCAGGGAGGGATATGAGGCCTGAATTGGTCCAGTTGGACTGAAAGTGAACTGGGAGTGAAAGTGAAGTTTCCTTGCTCTGTTGCCAAATACAAACCCAAAGGCACATTGTCCCTGTTGCTGCAGAAGACCACCTTGCAAGCACAGCTGAGGTCTGCCTGGGGACAAAGTTGCAACAGATGGGCACAAAGCCAGGAAGACTATGGGGAAACCAAGCCTGACTTCAATGTGCCCGGCCTAGTCGGCCCTACCTTTGCACTTCCTGCTTTGCTGGATGGTGAATTCCTTTGTTGAATTAGAGGGAGTTTTCTATTATTTGTAGCAGGAAAGCGTCCTTGTGATGGCAGGAAGTATGTCCATAGATGAATTGAATGAGAAAGGCTCTCTTGAGATAGCTAGGCGAAAGTCAAAAGAGATAGTGGAAGAAGACAAAAGATTAAGGAAAGAGCCTGTGCTTAAGCAAGAAAGACATGTCCCCATGTGGAATTATTTGACCAGAGAACCACGGAAAAGATGGAAAGGAAGACTTTATCTGGGCGGCATGATCTCAGAGGAAAAGAAGGAAGGTTGAAATAGAGAGATAGTTCCCTGCAGTTGGAACCATACACTCAGCCCAGAATAGCTTAGTCCCCTCCTTAGTCAGGGAAAAATTCTTTACCCTCAACCCAAAAGATGTTCTCAACTCTTCCTCACAGCCTCAGTCAACACTACATCTCTTTCCATCGCAAAAGCCAAAGAAGAACAAAAAAGTCTTAGGACCACTTGCTCTCATGAAACCTTGTAGTGCACATCTGTGGTTTTACCTCCCAGGCATCCACTTCTCCTGGGGTTGTTACTATGCACCCCATTTTTCCCTGGGGTATATGATTTGCAGTGGGCCTGACCCCACCCAGATCCACAGGTGAGCATGTGGCTGGGGTCTAACCCATGAGAATACCACATCTCACCACTAACAGTGCTTACTTCAAGAGTGGGCAGGTGACCCCAACCCACCCAGTCAATTGAAGCTAATGAAATGGAACTGGTAGTGGTGGGAAGGGGGAGGGTCTTTTGTCTGCTAAACCTATAAAGATGGGAACCATCTCAGAGCTGCTAGGGCCATTTTGGTGGCTTGTGAGAAGAACTTGCTGGAAAAGGAAGCAAACATGGAAAGAAGCAAGCAGAATGAGAGGCAGACTGAGTCCTGATTACATCATTCAAACCTCATGTCTGAAACCAGTGTCCTGGACATTTCATTTACATGAATGAGGAATATAGTCTTGATTTTTGACTTAACCACTGTAGACAGTTTTTCTATCACTAGTAACTGATGGAGTTTGTGTTGATAACAAATCTCAACCTTAGAAAAGAATGATGTTCCTTCTCTCTTATTACTTAGTTCTTGGCCCTATATAAAATACTTCAATCATTCCTAATGTACACCAAATTCGTGCTGTTTGACCTTGAACAAGTCACATCCATGTCCTTTTCAGTAAAATGAGGATGTTGGACCCAATCTCCTAGGTCCCTTCCAGCTCTGAAATTGTATACTTCTATGAATAGTCTCTTAGCAAACTTCACACTCACAGAATTAGATACAAAACTATTTTCTTCAAGATCATGGATTCAAAACATTAAAATATAACTTTACAAAGTTTAATCATGTGTCAGATGATGAAAACCATGCAAGCCCTCTTCGCTTTAGCAAAGCATATAATGGCATTCATGGTGCAGATATGTCATTTGCTAATTTCTTCTGGTGCCTAAAAACTTCCATTCCCACTTCCAATGAGTAAAGCCCAGTTGTAGCTGCAGCTAGTCTATCTCATCGTTTCCACAAACTCTTTCAGAGGTAGGGGAGGCATAACAGTTCAATAATCTTCAGAAAAAGTTTAAAAGCAGAACTGTGGTTGCTTTGTTCATAGAATCTAGGGTCCCTACTAAATGCCCTTTAATGACGCTCTGTCACTCAAGACTCCAAGTCTGATGCTTGCCAACAAGTTCCCATCCATTCCCCCATTCCTGCTGCCTTGAGCATGATAGGTGCATCACTTAATTTCTTTGTGCCTCAGTTCCTTTATCAATAAAATGAGGATAATAGTACCTTCTTCTGAGTAGTGGTGTGAGCCTGAATGAGTAAAGCACTCAAAATAGTGCCGAGCATGGAGTAAGCATGGGACAAATGCCAGCTCTCATCTTCATCAGTAACATTCCTAATAGACTCCTCAATGCAGGCTGAATGGTTGCTTGTGTGGGTGGATGAACAAATGGATTAAAGCAGAAAGTATTCAAAAATATTTCATATCCCACAGGTTATACTTATTAATAATAGTGTTCCAGAGATACAGAAGTAGCGATTCAGAAAGAACAAATCACACAGCGGGCTCCCTCTCCTGCATTCCTGCCCATTCCCTAGTCCCCAACAAATTCCTTCTTTTAGAGCTTTTGCTATTGGCTTACAGGGCCCTAGGATGTCTAGTTAATGATTTGCAACTGTTAGTAATTTGCTCTTCTTGGTAACCGATGTGAACATCTCTCAATACGATTGCAGACTCATTTCTCAATTATATTTGTTTTAGCTAAAAAGGTACCCAGAGTGACTGGATAACCCCAGAAGTCAATCCTCCAGGGCACTCAGAAGTAACAGGCTTTAGGAACTAATTCTCCTGACCCACTCCTAAATGAAACCAATTGATGGCTCAGAAAGACCATTTATCAGGTGTAATGGGAGATACATTAGACCAGAGCCCCAGTTCATGGCATTGCTCAGAGAACTCCCTCCCAGAGGCTTAGCCACTCAGAAAACTCACCCTCCGAGCTCTCAAATGGTTGCTCTCTGCCTGCAGAACTAGAATAAGGGGAGCTGGGTGATCCAGAGGCACAAACTCTTCAGATGGCTTGCAGAGTGCAACCAGAGCAGCCAAGGGGGCCAGCAGGCTGGGTTGCTGCTCCAGCAGGATTTGTTTGTTAGCTGGTTGACTTTGGGCACATTTTTAACTTCTCTGAGCCTCAGTTTCTTCAAATATTATAAGATGAGGCAGTGATACTCACATCATGGAGTGGTTGTGAGGACTGCATGAGATCATCCACGTGAAATGCCTGCCACAACAACAAATGGCAACATCTGTTTTGTTTTGTACTTCTTTCCTTCTCTTGGAAGTGTTTCTGTGTTAGGAGCTGGCACCAGCCCCTGGATCCACTCGCTCTTTCCCGCCCCCATGCCTCCGCAGGAATGGATAAACTCCAAACAGTTTTCATACTA
The DNA here is from genome assembly GCF_028885655.2 of Pongo abelii. NCBI lineage: Eukaryota > Metazoa > Chordata > Mammalia > Primates > Hominidae > Pongo > Pongo abelii. Next base: position 144,172,228 of record NC_085928.1, on the reverse strand, counting down.
AACCCCTTTTTCCAGGCTCCTCCATCTCCTGCCATAGCTTCACAGTAGTCCTTCCACTAACAAACAGTCAAGCAGGCTCTGGTTTAACCTTCACTGTATTTTACTACCAATCACAGCTTCTTAACATGCTAGGTCAACATGACCACACATTGCATGTGGGTTCAGGGCCTCACAGACTTCACGATGCCTCCTTATGGGCCTCCTGGAGCACCACGTACCCTGAGATTATGATTCTCTGCCTTAATTGACCTTCAGCAGCTCCTGTCCTTCCTATCTGTGCTTGGGCCAGTGCTCCTGTGGGCCACGTGTTCACAGATCGTCACTGAAGGTGCCAGGCCATCGTCCCTCACTTCACAGTTTACAATATGCCACTGAGCAAAGTGACATGTTCCCACTTGAATAGCCACAGAAGGCTAATTCCACAGCCCCCCACCCCCAGCTCTCTTATCATGGTGTCTGCTTTCCCGGCTCTCTCCTCAAAATCAGAGGACCCCTTATAGGAACAGGGTCCTGTGAGGGGTCCACCCCTCCCCCTTGGCTCTCCCCAGCCCTTGAACCTTGTCCTGCTCCGAGGCCTGCCTGGGGTGTTCAAAGGCTCCTGCCCAAGTGCCACCTGTCTTGTGGCTTCACTAACAAGTGCCACTGTCCTGCAAAGCTCCTCTGGGCTCAGCTGCCAGGGCAGGAGGCAAGAATTAAGACACCACAGTTGAAAGATATCAGGCTTCAGAAGCAAGTTCTAAACAGACTTGAATAGCAGAAAGTTTCAAAGGCTCTCGTTGAAGTCCTTGTAAAACTGCCACCCGCTCCATCAGCTGGCAGTTCCAGGCTCTTTCAGATCTCTTTGAGCTCTCTTCTTTTTGAGCCACTAGCTCGATAAGGAACTATCTTGCAAAGGAACCAAAGAGCCTTTTGTATCTAAGTTTTTCAATAGGAAGAGATTGGTGGGGGCTTTAGACTTCCCCAAACTAAAACCTGTATGCTTCAAGCATCACTAAGCCAGAAATTTTACACCCTCTTCCATCAGAGAATGGTTGGAAGAGATCTTAAAGTCATATGTCTTGACTTGAAGTTGAGGAAACTGAGGCTCAGTAAAGTCTACTTATTGCCCCAGACCCCTCGGGGAGTGATGGGCCCAGCTGGATGTGCACATGGTTGTACAGAATTCTTGCCTCATCGATGTGCTTCACAGTGCACAGCCTCCTCAATGGCTGTTTCAATCAAGAGTTACAGGCCCCTTTCCCCAATGGCCTTTGTTTTGGTGAACTTAACAGTGGTCATAAGACTAGGACTATTTAAAAACTGAACATAAATGAATGGTCACAGGATTAAATCGAGTTTAAAATGTATGTGGGCATTAGTGTGCTAGGGCTGCCAGTATCACAGGCTGAGTGGCTTCAAGAACAGAAATTTGTTTTCTCATAGCTCTGGAGGCTAAAAGTCCAAGATCAAGACGTTGGTGGGGTGGGTTTCTCCGGAAGCCTCTCGCCTTGGCTTGCACATGGCTGTCTTCTCCCTGTGTCTTCACGTGATCTTCCTTCTGTGTGTGTATGTGTCTGTGTCTTAATCTTTTATTATAAGAACACCAGTCGGCCAGGTATGGTGGCTCACATTTGTAATCCCTAACACTTTGGGAGGCCAAGGCAGGTGGCTAGCACGAGCCCAGGAGTTCTAAGACCAGCCTGGGCAACATGGCGACACCTTGTGTCTACAAAAAATACAAAAATTAGCTGGATGTGGTGGCCCACTCCTGTAGTCCCAGCTACTCTGGAGGCTGAAGTGGGAGGATAGCTTGAGCCTAGGAGGCAGAGGTTGCAGTGAGCCGAGGTCGCACCACTGCACTCCAGCCTGGGTGACAGAGCCAGACTCTGTCGCAAAACCAAACAAACAAAATTGCCAGTCATGTTGGATTAGAGCCCACCCTGATGACTGCATTTTAACTTAATTAGATTTTTAAAGACCATATCTCCAAATACAGTCAAGTCTGAGGTACTGGAGGTTAAGACTACAACATATGAAATTGCAGGGAGATACAAGCCAGTCCATAATGGCTTGGTTCTTAAAGAGAAAAACCTAACTAACTTGGTGAAGCAAGAGTGTGGTGAGAAGCCCTCCGTGCTGTTCTGCAGTGAGATGTGCTGCTGGACTGCTCCCGAGACTCCTAAGGACTGCTTCTGCCACCCACTGCCTACATGATGCTCCACTGCGGCTCTGCTCTGTGGCCAGATATTGTTCAGATGCTTACATCAAGCAAGGAATATGCACAAGTATTAGAAGTGGACAAACCTGGGTCCAAATGAGCCGTGGGTCCTCGAGCAAGTTACTTAGTGTCATTAATATTCAGTTTTCTCTTCAATAAAATGGGTTTAACCTGTCCTGAGCACTGCACAGGAAAATATAGAAGATTAAATAAGATAAAGCAAATAAATGGCAGCATCATATAAACTATAATTATATCAAATAAATGAAAAATATTAAAATATATGTTTCTTTTTCGTTTTGAGTAAACTACCATCCTCCAACAAAAAAGATGACATTTCCAAAAGCATGGATGTCAATGGTGATATCTCTTAACACCCAGTATACAATGGGTCTATACATCACCAGCTTTCTTTGTCAGGCTACAAGACAATTTGTACTGAGACCTGAATGAGCTCTGGGGAACTATTCTTTGTTACAATGAATGTCATATGTTAGGGGCCCATTTGCACTGTGCCAGCAAGCTCTGCATGGCTCATACACAGGTAGGGCCTCAGCTGGGTCTTGAACCAGGTGGAGAAGGTGATCAGCCACTAACATTCCAAGTGGAAGGGGTGCATGAGCAGAAGTCAGCACGGGACACAGGCAGAGCTGTAGCAGCAGCACAGTGAGGTGGGTATGGGTCAAGCCCCTAGAGCTAGGCTTGAATCTAGCTGCACTACCTTGGGTAAGTTGCTTAGCCTCATTGTGCCTTAGTATCCTCATCTGTAAAATGAGGACAATTATAGAACCCACTTCATAAGTGTTGAGGGATTTAAATGAGTTAATATATAAAGAGGTTTTGGAGCAGTACCTGAAACACAGCGAGTAGCCAGAGAGTGTTAGCTGTTACAGTTCACTCCTGCATTCATTGAATACTCATTGAGCAGCTGGTGAGGGCTGGGCATTACACTAGGCACCAGGAACATGCACAGCCTTTCCTTCCAGAAGCACACAGCATAGATGTGAAGCCTATTTAAACAATGTTATAGACTCATAGAGACAAGTCCAGAGGGTTGTGGAAACCAGAGGAAGAGCACATGACCTGGCCTGGGTGGGGGTACAGAGAGGATGGACTTGGAGTGGGGTGTCCAGAAAAAACTTATTTCCAAGAAGTTGTCACCTGGCCCAGTCTTAAGGGAAGCAGGAATGTGTCAGGAAGGAGTGGAGGGCAGGAGAGCACCACATCACAGACAGAAACAGGGCAGCATGTTCCCTGTGGCCACCAACAAGCAGCTCTGGGCTGGAGGAGCACAGCATGAGCAGAGGCAGTGGGAGGGCATCTGAGAAGCAGGTGGGAGCCCAGCACCAGGTGACCCAGGTGCCCTGCCAAAGGCTTGGACTTGAACCCCTGTGGGTCTGAGCAGGGAGTGGCATACTGAGATTTGTGTTTTAAAATCAAGTGCAAGAAGGGGAACTGGAGGGGAGAAGACTGGAGACAAAGAGACCAGCAAGCAGACTGGCACAGAAGGTGGTAGTGATAGGGACGTGGAGAGAGAAAGCATGCCAGGAATACTTGGGACACTGCGTGACTTGGTGACTGCATGACTATGTGAAGCGAAGGAGAGGGAGGAGGAATGTTGCCAGCATGAGTGACTGCGTCCATGGGGGTGCTTCCAAACAAGTGGGGAACAGGGGAGGGCTAATCTGAATCTCAGGCAAGGGATTCGGTCATGAGGAATGGAGCTCAAAGTCCTGAGCATGGAGGCAGCAGACCAGGGAGAGAGAGGAGAAGATGAGAGCAGTTGGGGTTAACCCTCACCCTAACCCCAGCCCTAGCCAGAGTCAGTGAGGCACAAATGTCCAGGAATGAGTAGAGAAATCAGGGACCATCGAGGAAGCTGAGGAGCAAGGTCAAAGGGAAGCCCAGAGAACTCAGAGCTCCCCCATATGGAGGTAGGTGGGCACCAACCCTCTGGGACAAGCACAAGAGGACCATGAAGGTGCACCTGCTGCATTTTGCCACAGGGGAGCAGTAGAGTGCCCGCGCAGTGTGGGGCAGGACCCAGAAGAAGAGGGTTCAGAGGTAAACACATGGAAACAGAAACAGCAAGTGTGGACGACCACCCTTTGGGAGATTTGAGTGAAATGAAGAAGAGAAAAGGGTGCGAAGTAAAGTCAGGGGAGAACTTTTTTTTGAGATGGAGTCTCTCTCTGTTGCCCAGGCTGGAGTGCAATGGCGCCATCTGTGCTCACTGCAACCTCCGCCTGCTGGGTTCAAGCAATTCTCCTACCTCAGCCTCCTCAGTAGCTGGGATTACAGGCACGCACCACCACGCCCAGCTAATTTTTTTTGTATTTTTAATAGAGACGGGGTTTCACCATGTTGGTCAGACTGGTCTCAAACTCCTGACTTCGTGACCCACCTGCTTCGGCCTTCCAAAGTGCTGCGATTACAGGCGTGAGCCACCGCACCTGGCCGGGAGAACTATTTTTTTAGTGGAAGAAGCATGAGCGAGGAGCCAATACGTGGAGATGGAAATGCAGAAGGAAACAGCGTTGCCCAGAGGAAGGCACAAGGCATGACTGCCAGGCTGGGTTCCTTTGGGGGTAAGCATAGAAAATCCGACCCAACCCAACCTAGGAAGCAGGGAATGTGTTGGCTCACATAACTGATACATTCCAAGGTAGTCTGACTTCTGGCACAACTGATTATAGGGGCTCAAGTGATATGGGATCCTGTTTCTCCTTCTCCATCTCCTGTCCCCAATTCCTCACTGTTGACCCCGTTCTCAGACAGACTCACTTTTAATATTCTCTTTTTTAAAATTGAGATGCAGTTCACATACCATAAAATTCACCCTTACAATTTGTTTTTCTTTACAATCATTATTTATTATATTAACAAGTTTGTGTAACTATCACCACTGTCTAATTTCAGAACATTTTTGTCACCTCCCAGAAAACCTGCACACATCGACAGTCACTCCGCCATTTTTCCCTACTCCGAACCCCTGGCAACCAGAATCTACTTTTTATCTCTTTGAACTTGCCCATTCTGTACATTTCATACAAATGGAGTCGTATGATATGTCATCTTTTGTGATTGGTTCTTTTCACACAGCATGATTTTTTTCAAGGTTCATCCATGTTGTGGCATGTATCACTGCTCCATTCTTCTCCATGCCTAAATATATTCCATTGTATGGGTATACCATAGCTTGTTTATTCATTCATCAGTTCATGGGCATCTAGGTTGTTTCCACTTTAAAGCTGTTAAGAATAATGCTGCTATTTACGTATACATTTTAGGGTGAACTTACATTTTCAGTTCTCTTGGGTATATACCTAGGAGCAGAATTGCTGAGTAATACATTTTCACTTCTCTTGGGTGTATACCTAGGAGTGGAATTGCTGAGTAGTACATATGGTAACTGTGTTAAAATTTTTGAGAAACAGCCAGAAGCACTCCAATGTGGCTGTATCCTTTTACATTCCCACCAGCAATGTTTGAGGGATCAAATTTCTCTGCATCTTTGCTAACACTTGTTATCATCTATCTTTTTTATTACATATACCTTTTCAGTGGTCATGAAGTGATACCTCATTGTGATTTTAATTTGCATTTTCCTAATGACTAATGATGCTGAGAATCTTCTCATGTGCTTACCGGTCATTAGTATACCATCTTTGGAGAAATGTATATTCAAAGCCTTTGGCCATTATTTAATCAGATTGTCTTTTAGTATTGAGTTGTATTAGTTGTTTATATAGTGTAGGTATGAGTCACTGATGAGACATATGACTTTAAAATATTTTCTTCCATTCTATGAGTTGACTTTTCACTTTCTTGATAGTGTCCTTCACAGCACAAACACATTTTGTTTTTAGAAAGTCCAGTTTATTTATTTTTTCTTTGATTTCTCATACTTTTTTGTGTTATATCTGGGAAATGGTTGTTTATCCAAGATCATGAAGATTTACACCTGTGTTTTCTTCTAAGAGTTTTATAGTTTTAACTTTTACGTTTAAGTCTATCATACATTTTCAGTTAATTTTTGTTATGGTATGAGACAGTTGTTCAACTTCATTTTTTTTCCATGTGGATATCCAGTTGTCTCAGAATCATCTGTTGAAAATATTACTCTTTCCTTTGGGGGGAGGGGGGAGGGATAGCATTAGGAGATATACCTAATGCTAAATGACGAGTTAATGGGTGCAGCACTCCAGCATGGCACATGTATACATATGTAACTAACCTGCACATTGTGCACATGTACCCTAAAACTTAAAGTATAATAATAACAAAATTTTTTAAAAAAAGAAAATATTACTCTTTCCCTGTTTGTCTTGACACTCTTGTTTAAAATCAATTGACCATAGATGTATGGGTTTATTTCTGGACTCTTGATTCTATTCCATTTATCTATCTGTCTATTCATATGCCAGACTACACAGTATTGGTTACTGAAGTTTTGTGGTAAGTTTTGAATTGTAAAGTATGAGTTCTCCAATTGTGTTGTTTTTCATTGTTTTGGCTGTTCTGGGTCCCTTACATTTCCATATGAATTTTATGCTCAGCATTTTCCAGTTTCTACAATAAAAGGCAGCTGGTTTTGACTGGGATTGTGTTGAATCTGTAGATCAATTTGGGGATCTTAATATGAAATTTTTCAATCCATGAATATAGGATGTTTTTCATTTTTAAAGGCCTTTTCTTTTGAAGATCTTTTGAAGTTTTCAGTATGAAGCCTTGTACTTCTTCTGTTGAATATATTGTTAAGTATTTTATTCATTTTGATGCCGTTTATGAATGGAACTACTTTCTTGATTTCATTCTTGGAATGTTCACTGCTAGGGTAAAGAAAAATGATTAATTTTTATATATTGATCTTGTTTCCTGCTACCTTATTAAACTCATTAGTTCCTTGGGATTTTTCTTATATAAGATCACATCATCTTCAATTAGTTCTGCTTCTTGCTTTCCAATTTGGATGCCTTTTGTTTCTTTTTCTTGTTTAATTTCCCTGAAAAGAACCTTCTTTAAGTAGCAATGGTAAAAGCAGATATGTATGTCCTGTTCCAAATGTTAGGGGGAAGGCTTTCAGTCTTTTACCATTAAGTTTATGTTGGCTGTGTGATACTCATGGATTTTTTTTATCAAATTAAAAAAGTTCCCTTATATTCCTAGTTTGTTGAGTGTTTTTAATATGAAATAATGTTAGATTTTGTCAAATGCTTTTTCCTAACAATTAAGATGATCATGTGGTTTTTGTCCTTATTCTATTAATATGGTATATTACATTTGTTGCTTTTCTTATGTTGAGCCAACCTTGCATTCCTAGAATAAATCCCACTTCTTCATGATGTATTATCTTTTTATATGTTCCCAGATTTGGTTTGCCTATATTTTGTTGATGACAGACTCACTTCTTGACACTATGAGATGACTTTCTACAGCTGAAAGTTTGTGTTCTGTAGGAAAGACAGTACACCTCACCCCAACAGTACAATAAAAGTCAGGGTCAGGTTCTCATTGATCCAGATTGAGTCATGTGCACAACCACAAGCTAATCACTGTGTCCAATGGAATGAGTTTTGCTGATTAGTTTAGACATGGACCTGGACATAGGATCAACCTCAGGAAAACCTGGGATCAGAATAAGAGATGGTGGGCCCCCAAATAAACCTTGGGGCTCTGTTTTACCAGAAGAGTGATTGATATATGATAGGTAGCAAAAATACAGGTGCTCACCACAGAATGTGGCCAAGGAGCCCAGGTTTGGGGTTGTCCTGCAGGAGGGAGAGAATGGTGTGCCTGTGCATAAGTCTGTAGGTGATGTGCAGGAGGAGTAGGAGATGAGGTCATCAGCTGATGGAGAGGGTGGGGAAGGGATTAAATTGAGGACTCAGAAGGAAAGGGATGAAAGTTTCAGGTGTTCCAGAGAAGAATGGAGATGAGACAATCCAGGGTACACAAAAGGACAAAGGGCAGCTCCAAGGGCCCAGCTGCTACTGGAGGTCCTGACCCTCAGGGCGGGCCATGCTCTGTTCTCCAGCCTGGCTGCCACACTGAGCCAGGGTTGATGTTTTGTCAGGCATGCGTGGCAGAAGGAAGGATATGAGAGAATCCTGGGAGGTAGTGAGAGAGCCATTTGGATGGACCACTGAAGGCACCATGCATTGCAGGGAAGGAAGAGAGGCCAAAAGGAGCTGATGGCCAGGGAGGAGGGTGGGACTTCAGGACTGGAGGTCTCCAGGAAGTCCAACAGCTTCTATATGAGGCCATGAGACGGTTGGAGGGGGAACGTCAGGTTGTGGTTGGAGAAGATCTCAGAGAGGAGGTAGTTCTAGGACAGGATGAGTGAAAAGCACTGGAGTTAACAGAGGTCAGGGGTTCTGGGACGAGGTTCTTGATGGATGGTGGTATCTCCTTAATGATTACAGGCTTCAGGTATGAACAAAGGCACAAAATTTACTCCTGAAGACCTGATGAAGAGTAAAGGAGAATGTGATCCACCTCATTCGGGGCAGTTTAATCCTGGAAGTTTGCACGGAGGGGTGGAAGTACTATGAAGGGTGGGAGAGCTCAGGCTTGATGCTAAGACCACCCATGCAGGGCCTTACAGGTCCTACCAAGGATTGGAGCTTCATCCTATAAGTAAAGGGAAACTATTGAAACAGCGTAAGCCAGGACATGACATGATTAGAGCTGCATTGCTAAACATTCACTCTGCTGTGCTGTGGAGCGAGATGGGGAGGGAGCTACTACATGGTCCAGGCAATGGTTGACGGAGGCTTGGGCTGGGGCAAGGGGCCAGGTATCCAACACATAATTGGAGCTGAAGCCAGAAGACAGAATGAGTAGGTAGAGAGCCAGGACAGAAGAGACCAACAGTAAGAGGAAGACAAGAGCCAGCATGGAGAGAAGGCAAGGGAGAGATTGGGAAGAGAAGCCATTTATGACGGAACCGGGAGCCCCCGGAATGAGAGTGTTCAAGAAAGAGGTGCAAAATCAGCTGCCTTTCGCCAGATTTCTGATTATTTGCCTTTCCCCCTTTTTCAGAGGCATAATTATAAAAGCTACAGAATATCTAATTAGGAAGAAAATAAACCAGAATCATGACAATTTTGAATTTAGCAACCATATTCTCCTTGGCCTTATTTTCAAGTCATAAATATCACTGAATCTAAGCTAGCAAAATGTTTCTTGGTAGTTGTTTTTAGGCTCAGACCCAGAAGTAACAATGGTCACAATAACCAGTTAACATTTTCTGACGGCTTACTAAGTGCTGAGGTCTGTGCTAAGCACTTTATATGTGAAATCTCATTTATTCCTCAGAATAACCTAACGAGGCAGATGCTACTATTATTACTCATTTTTAGCAGCAAGAAAAAGCTCAGAGAGGTGACACATGAACACATGGCAGTGACTGGGTGATAGTATGAACTCAACCTGACTCTGGTGGCTAATGATATAATCAGTGTACCCCATTTTTTACAGAGGGGGTTTGGCGGTCCTTGGAGAGGTAGGAGAGTCATTTTTGAAAGTGGTTTCAACACTCCACCCTACACACTTGTTGAGGTATTACTTGACAACCATCTATCACTGCAGGTTTCCAGAGGACAGCTCTGGCGAGCCCAGGTCCTCACCCTCACTGTGTGTGACTCACTGCTCCCCACCTACATCCACACACATTGACTCCCTTGGCTCACAGCAACCCATTTCACAGATGAGAAAACAACAGCTCAGTTGGTGGATGTCCCCACCAACTAAAATGTCCCAAAAGCCATGAGAGTCAGGGCAAGGGCTCAAACCCTTTTTCTGATTTTTTATTCATTCAGGCCACCCCCACCACTCTGCCACCCCTGTGTATAAAGCATTTGTTCACTGTACCCAGCAGCAGACACTCCTACAGCTTTTTGTTTAAACACTTCCATAAAAGCAGGACTCTGGATTTTCCTATTTCTTTGCACATTTATTATTTTCCTTATGAAATGCTTCAAGCACACAGAAAAGTACAGTTGGTAATATCACAAATACCCACATGCTTGCCACTGGAAGTGAACAAAGGTCAACATTTTTCTTCTATGTTTGCTTCAGATTTTCTTTTAATTTTATTTCATTTTAGATTCAAGGCATACATGTGCACATTTGTTACATGGGTATATTGCAGTACTGGTGGGGATTGAACTTCTAATGTACCCATTACCCAAATAATGAACATTGTACCCAATAGGTGATCATTCAACCCTCAGCCCACTCCCACCCTGCCCTCTTTTGGAGGCGCCAGTGTCTATTGTTCCCATCTTTATGTCCATGTGTGCTCATTGTTTAGCTCCCACTTATAAGTGAGAATATGCAGTATTTGCTTTTCTGTTTCTGAGTTAGATCGCGTAGGATAATGGACTCCAGCTGCATCCATGTTGCTGCAAAGGACATGATTTCATTCTTTTTTATGGCTGTGTAGTCAGATCTTTTTTAAAAAGTAAATATGACACATGTGTTGATGATCTCTATGAATCCCTCTCCAATGCCTTCTTCTCCTTTCCGCCCCAGAAGAATCACTATTCTGAAGTTGTGGTGCATTCTATTCATTTTTTAGACTTTTACCACAAATGTATGTATCTGTAGACAATATATATTGTTTTGCATGTTTTAAAACTATAGCTAAATGATGTCATACTATAATATCCTTCTAACTGTAGTTAATTCATTCAGTTTTGTGTTGTAGATGTTCCTCCACACGTTTCCATGTAGATCTAGTGCATGCATTGTAACTGCTCTACAGTATACAGTATGGGAGGACTCCATGATTTATGCAATACCTCCTGCTATAGACATTTCCCCATTTTTAAGCTTTATAAACTCTGCTGTGATAAGCAACCATGTACATGATCTGACCTGGTTCATGAGGTATATATTTTTCAGTTTTATCAGATGTTGCCAAATAGCTCTCCAAGATTATGGTAACAGTTTATATTCAGTTTATAAGTAGTCCATTCATCCACAGCCAACCATGGTGTCATCAGACTTCACTGTCCTGCTAATGTGAGAGTTAGGAATTTACCATTTATTCTCAACAGCATCATCTCTTGTTCCATGGCTGGCTGACTCCATAAGGAACTTCCTTGCAATGATGGAACACTGCCTTATTTTCTCCATTGATCCCCACTCTGTTCTCTTCACACTGGAGGCTCTGACTATGACCATCTAAGATTCCCCCAGAGCATTTCCTCAAGTGTTTTCATCAAATCAGGGACCCCCATAGCTAGCAACTCTTTTTTTAACAAAATTTAAATTTTATATGCAAAGGGACTGTGTGTGGTTTGGGGAAGAGTGTGTTCATATTGGAGGCAAATAGCTTGTAAAACTTTCTGTGAAAATAGCTCAGAGAGCCTCAAAAATCATATTTGATTTGGATTATTATCTTAATTTAGGCTGCTATAGTAAATTATTATTGATCGGCATATAAACAACAGAAATTTATTTCTCATAGTTCTAGAGGCTGAAAGTCTGAGATCAGGGTCCCAGCATGGTGGGGTTCTGATGAGGGCCCTCTTCCAGGTTGCTGTAGACTTTTCACCATATCCTCTCATTGCAGAAAGGGCAAGGGAGCTCTCAGAGTCTCTTTTAAAAGGGCACTAATCCCATTCAGAAGGGCTCTGTCCTTATGATCTAATCACTTCCCAAAGGCTCCATCTCCAAATATCATCACATTGGGGATTAGGTTTCAACATATGAATTTTGAGGGGATATAAACATTCAGTCTATAGCAATAATCTAGTTGGTAACCATGAAAACCTTTTCTTGTGCACAGAAATTATTTGCCATACCCCAGATTCCATCTTTTTAACATGCACTGGCTCTATTTTTATTTAAAATCTTGATTCAATTAACCAGACACTTTAGTCCTACAGAAACCATGGAGCTAAAGAGCTTTGTCATCACTGAAATCACCATTAGCCTCCTCAATAAGTAACATAAACTGAGTCACAGTTCTCATGGGGTAGCACTGGTGTTGTGCAAAATATTTAATGATCCACACCATGCAGAAGCTGATCAATCAGAATTGATAGTACCTGTCAACAGCCTGGGGAAGCCATACTATGCCAACCAGCTGAAAAGCAACTTGGGCCCAAGACCCCCCTCCTCATTACTGCACTGCCAGACTTCTGGATTATGTGGGCCACAAGTATCAGGGCGGAGGGACTGGGTAGAGGATGAAGGCAGGACATCACCCCAACACAGTATCTGACCAGAACCCCAAGAACAGGCTCACAAAAAGTAGGGCCAGGTGTGTTGGCTCATGCCTGTAATCTCAGCACCTTTGGAGGCCGAGGTGGGCAGATCACTTGAGCCTAGGAGTTTAAAACCAGCCAGCAACATGGCAAAACCCTCTCTCTACAAAAAAAATCTAAAAAATTAAGCTGCATGTAGGGGCACATGCCTGCAGTCCCAGCTACTCGAGAGGCTGAGGTGAGATGATCGTTTGAGCCCAGGAGGTCAAGGCTGCCGTGAGCAGTGACCACCATGCCACTGAATTCCAGCCAGGCCCAGGCAACAGAGTAAGACCTTGTCTCAAAAAAAAAAAGGAAGAAGGAAGCATACTGCCCTAAATCCATGGTCTGTGCTCCTTAGACCACACCAGTCAGCTTCCCTTTCATTGCTTGCTACTTTGAAAATTGAGGGTCTCTGAAATATAAGACGAGTTCTTTGAGGGTTGGGGTTGGGAGTGAAGGTAGTGGAGGTAGTGGAGGTGGCAGAGGTGGATGTGGTGGTCTTTTATGGAAATGTGACAATAAGATATGCTTTATTAAGAAACCAATCCAAGGGACAAATGGAAAGTGAAAAATGGAAATGTGGAAATCTACAAGATGTGAGTGGTAATCAACCTGAAGAACCATAGAGTTCAGTTAAAAGAAAAAATATAAGTGATTTTATCATGAGGGTGAACTGGACACCACTCAGACAGGAAGTGACTTAGAAGATACTGAAAGTCTGCTTTGCTAAAAGCAGCTCCATGATATGTTCTTGGCTTGTCTTGACGGTCAAGGAAGTGATTACTTTATAATGCCACCTCCTAGTTCTGCTCTCCACTCTAGGTGGGCTCAATTCCTAGGGGCTAAGGGCTGCCGGCAAGCTCCCCTCCTGAGCAGCTCACACCTGGACAGCCTTTCTCTGTCCTCAGCTTCCTCTTTAGGCCGAGGTAGACAGCTTGGCAGACAAGAAGTTCTCATGACCATAGGCTTCATGGCTTCCTCCCTCCCTAACCTGGCCAGGGTTGCACAAGAAACAGTAGGTCAGAGAGACTCAAGAGTTCTCCAAGTGCAGACTTGGGTTTACACAGTTTTACAGGCACCCAACTCCTCCTTCCAGGGCAGCATCACAGTGTAGCCCCCATACCAACCCAGATTGGTCCACACTTCCAGTTCCAAGTATTTCCATCAGTAGGATTTGAGCAGAGACCTGAGGTCTGATGTGAGGCAGTTCCTGCAAGTCTGTCCTCAGTCAGAACCCCAATGCTGGTTGGAGCATGAGGCACACCGGCCACCACACCTGGAGCCAAGGAGTCCCCTCCCAGGATGTGTCACCAGGTCAGATACATCTGGAGGCAGACTTGTGAGTGTTCCACTGACCCTGTTGTTTCCCTGTTATTAAGTCTATATATCTTTTAATACAATTTGAACTTGACCAAACTGATTTATATTTGTTGCCTACTTTGCTCTGTATCATCTTACTCACCAATAAAAGATGCCCTCCTGTATCATACTCAGTTGATGATCCCCAGCAGAGCTGCTTGGCTCTCTTTGCCCCGGGGTCTTGGTTGCCTGCCCAGAAGAGAACCTGGCCACTGGCTTCCTCACTTTATCTCCCAACAGACCAGCCATCTCCGCCTTCTCAAGGGGTGAGGGCTGGGCATGGCACAGCCACCATCATGCCCACCACTGTGGGAGTGGCCACAGCTGAACACCCAGTCAGTGTGTCTCACGGCTGCCCAAGCAACAACCTAGAAGTGCAGGGAAATTAATGTCTCCCCCCGGGTGAACTTTCACCAGTGCCAGTTAAGAGATGAGAAGGAGGGGATAAATTCCTTGTCCTTTCACCCATACACACATACTGTTTACATGATTCTTTTTCTGGAAACAACCCAGGTGCCCAAAGAAAGAAGCTTTGTTCTGAAGACTGTGACCAACTCAGTAATGCACCCCCTGAATTTGCCTCTCCCGCCACCACCTCACAGCATTCCCCTCAAGCTTGCTGCCCTGAAATTTCACCCCCACCCTTCCTCTCCTGTAAAGTGTTAGCATGGAAATTTGCCTTAGGCTCTGTTTTGTTAGAGTACCTGGAAAGACAGCCACTTAAAATCATCTCACTCACTTCCAGTGCTTTATGTAACAACATTAGTCGGGGGGAAGTGAGCTGGAAGATGACTGCCGAGGTCTGGGCCAGCGGTATGAAAGTTGAATCTGGGAAGAGGCATACCATGGAAAAAGATGGTGATGGATGAGAGCTGTTGTGGAGCTGGCACTGGTAGGCTCGGACACCGATTGGATGGGGAGGACGCGGGGAGGAGCCCAGAGCTGAGTTTGGGATCTCAGCCTGAGAGGCAATAGAGCCATTAAAAGACACAGAGGACAGGGGATGTTGGGAGTGAGCATGGGCTTTCCGGTAAAACAGACCCAGATTCTAGTGCAGGCTGTGCCACTGACTCGCTTTGTGACCTTGGGCGTGTTACTTGCCATCGCTAGACTTCATTTCTTCATCCCTAAGGTGGCATCAATGAGAATCCCTCATCTATTTAAGAGAATGAAATGAACTGATAGGACAGAGCCTGGCACGTAGCAGAGCTGGATAAATGAATGAGTCATGTGTCTTTTTTGCCTTGGCCCGGCCACTGAGACTCCTCCAGCAGTGCAGAGTGGCTGGGACTGAGTCATGACCTCTGAGGTGCCTCCCAGGCTGCCCTTCCAGGGGTCGATGAAGGGCCTCCACCCCTTCCTGGGGGATTGTTAGCTGGTGAAGCAAAAGGTGTAGGAAGCCTCCAGCAACTGTGGAGAAAGTATCCTCAGAGCACCTCGTGCCCTGGCTCCTGCCTGCCCCGTACCACTCAGGGGCTCCACAGTCTGAGGAGAGATGAGAGGGAGATGGGGGACCAATGCTTGGCATATCCTGGTGCAGCATTTCTCATTGCGATTGGTACAATCCCTATGAAAGACTTTTTTGGGAACAGGTTAGAAATACAGATTTCTTATCTCCCCGACCTATGAATCAGACTCTGGGTTGGTCCCAGGCACCTGCATTTGCACATGCCCCACAGGTGAGTCTGCTGACCAGTAAGGTCTGAAAACTGCTGTCAGGAACCTGGGCCCAGAGGCTGTGATCCCATGTGGCTTCTTCCCTCTGAACGTGCTGAGGTTGGAAGGGATTTGGCTCATGAGGGTCCTCCTTCCATCAGAGAGCTTGCTCAGGACATTTTTGTCTCTCTACGCTCACTTTGATGCCAGCCAGCACCACAAGCACCCTCTCAATCTGTCTCAGGGAATTTCCTTGTCTCTCTGTCTCTCTCTCGTCTTTCCCTGTCTCACTCTCTCTGTCTCTTGATCCCTTTGGTTCCCTTTGTTCTGTTTCTGTTGTTCTGTCTTTCTTTGTCTCTCTCTGACTTTCCTGTCCTTATGTTTCTTTCCCTATGTCTCTGTCTCTTTCTGCCCCTCGACTTCTCTCATCCTCATTCTTACTGTCTTTGTTCCCTTCCTCTGGCTATCTTTCCTCCATATTTGTCTCTCTGCCTTTCTGCTGTTCTTTCTTCCTCTGTCTGTCCCTATGTCTCTGTGTCTCTCTGTTTATCTGTCTCTCAGTGTCTCTGTCTCTGTCTCGCTCTGTCCCTATGCCTCTCTGTCTCTCTCTGTCTCTGTGTGTGTGTGTGTGTGTGTGTGTGTGTGTGTGTGTGTGTGTCCTCTGTTTCCCCCCTCTCTCTTCCCGTCTTCATCCTTCCTGGAGAACTCCGAGCTGGCGGCTGGGAACAGATGGCTGTCAGGCCTTGGCCAGAGGCCCCTTTTCATCACGGAGGCCCCTCCCTCAGTGGTGGCTTTTCAGCGACCACCTGGGGAGTGCAAACTGTCCTGTCACAAACAGGTTGCTGTCACCACTGTGATCCAGGTCCAAGCCTAGCCCTGGGCCCGCCTGCCTCGGGTAACCCTGAAACAGGCCAGGCTCCCGCCTTGCTTGTGCAACAGCCACTCCAGGGGCCAGAAGCCTGGCCTCAGGGAACTGGATGGGGTGGGGGGAGCCTTGCATGCAGTAGCCTTTTCCCAGGTCCAGGGGTAGCACCAGGAGGTAGGAGTCTCCCATGGACACCAGGCCAGCCCTGACCTTTCTCACTGAGAGGAAGTGGTCACAGCAGTGTAGATGCCCTGGACCCATTCCCCCAGCCCTATCCCCTGCATATCAGGAGATGGGGAGAAGAAGCCAGTCTGGAGTGCCCTGAAGCCCCCGCCTGACTTCTCCCAGACCTACAGGGTGGGACCAGAAGTGGCCTTGTGCACCTGACCTGAGGGTGGCTTTGCCCACCTCAGTCTACAGAGCGTGCGAGTGTCTGCTGAGAAGCCAGGGTTCCCTCCCCTGCCCCTGTTGCCCCCACCATTCCCTTCTCTTCTTCCTGGGTCAGACCCCAAAGCAACCTGAGAAAAATGTCTTCACTGGGGGATAGGGGAAACAGATGTCAAGGAACTATTTACTGCAGGCCATGCAGCGAGCCAGTGCTGAATTCAGAGCAGCCGCTTCAGGCAGGAATCAATATACCCATTATTCAGATGAGAAAACTAGGGCCCAAAAAAGTGAAAAGACTCTTCCAACATCCCATGGTACTAGTAGGGTAGCTAAAGTTCAAATGGCTTGGTTACACACACAAACGCACACACACACACACACACACACAAAGAACTGCTTAAAGAAACACCTGTCACGTGCCAGGAGGTACGCTGTTCTAGGAAAACACAAACAAATGGCCCCATCCTTGCCATAGAGAGCCTCCCCACACAAACACCTGTGCACACATCACCACCCTGATGTATATGAGATCCCAGAGTGAGGTGCATGCACAGAGGGCTGTCTCTGTCCTTGCTCTTCCCATCCCAAATGCCACAGAAGCCCTGAGTGTGAGGTCAGCCGCAGGGCTGCATGTCTGCGCTTGTGTCCTAGGTTCAGGTTTGGGCTGGTGCTGCTTGTGAGCAGTCACTACTGTGTGCCTGGCTGTGTGCTGAGGGCACACTCTGCATTGCCTCATTTTGCCTTCCACCCTGGGCAGAGGGCATGATTGCTGCTGGGTTACAGATAAGGAGGCTGAGGCTGTGACTCACTTGGGAATGCTGGGACTTCAACTCCCTGGTTCCTAGACGGCCTTTTTAGGATGAAAATAAAAATACACAGCAGGGGCTCTCCAAGACACAGGGAAGCAAAGGGCAGGCGGTAAATTGAAGCAGCCTAACAGGTGTCCAGATGCCGGAGGAGGCCAGAGCAGCCCCTAGGCACAGGATCCAGAGGGAAGGCCCAAGTCTTGTGGTTCCCACACACCCCACAGTCCGCCCACCCCTGCAGCAGCCCAGCAGCAGCTAGGCCTAGAAGATCTCCCCGAGCCCTGCCCTTCCCTGTCCCCACCCCGTCCTACCCTCCCTTCTGGCTGTAGGGAGGACTGGATGGCAGGATGCAGTGGGAGAAGGCCTGGCTCAGATTTCCCTCCTCTCTTCCTGGCAGGGATTACATGGTGAGCAAGGAGGACAGCTGAGCTGGCCAGTGGGCTGCCCCGCCATGCCAAGAGGAAAGCTGGGGAGGAAGGACGGCTGAGGTAACTCAGGCCTGGTGCAGCCACTCTCCCCATCCCCATATCCCTCCTTCCTGGCCCCTCTGGGGCCTCGCATGCCAGGGAATGATCCACTGGACCCAGCACCAGGACTTGAGAACCTGCACTCCCTTTCCCCCAAACGCTGCTCTCTGGAATTGGCAAAGACAAAGCCAAGTAGGTTTCTGAGCAGACGGACAGACTGACTTCAGAGAATAGAAGGCCCCCGGGGTTTGTGGGCAGCAGCAGGGCTCACGTGAATGAGAGCTCTATGATTCCAGAATATCTAATTAACACTGACACTCTCCCCGAGCCTCTGCCTTATCCTTACTCCACAGGCTCTGCAGCAGTGAGAAGGCATCTGTCTAGTGATCTGCTGATCTGCCTCACCCCAACCAAGCCCTTCACCCTGGGATGTCACTAGAGCTCTTGGTTACTTGAGCCACCTACCTAAACATTTGTGAATACTTCAGCCATGGGACAGCGACTGTCAATCAGTAATCCTCAGAGACTCATCAGAACGGTCAGAGGACAGTTTGGTGGTACCAAGCAATGAGCACGGGGTGGACCTAGAAAGTGCCAGGAATGATGTACCCGCAGAAAACCGTGCACATCCTGGGTGCCAGAGGGGCCTGTATCTGGGGCACATGGGGCCCTGGCTGAAGCATTAGCAGTGAGAGGCAAAGCTGACCTCTCCTCTCTGGGGCTCTGCTCTACCTCCATCTCCATCCCCAAGAGGAGATCCTGGATCAGAAAAGCGAAGCTGGACATTAAACTGGCTGTGTGAATGCCCACAGATCTGGCCTGAGGGTACCTGGCAAATTCTGGCCAGAGAGTCCAGGGTCAGGAATCCTCCAGTAGGACCCTGGATCTGATACAGCTGCCAAGGGATGGTTTAGTTCCCTGTCAAACAGGCACAATCTGGCATCAGACTCCAATAGCTGTGCATGCCCACCACCTCCTTCTCACTGAATGATAGACTTTGTGGTTCCTATCCACGTACACCTTCAGGCAGCACAGCCCAGAAGCTATCTGTCAAGTGGCATGCTTTTCAATTGTCCTAGACATGTTTGCTTGAAACTCCACTCTGATGCTCTGTATTAGCAAACATATTTGAACTAGCCCTGCTCCTTGTGTTTTATTCATGCTGAATAGCTGCCTTCTCAGAGCCCAGTTCCTCATCTCTAAAATGCAGGCAACTAACCACCTCAAAAGGTTGTTGGGATGATTAAGATTGTAAAGGCACCTAGCATAGGGCCCAGCATAGAGTGGGCATCCAATACATATTTTTCCTTCCTTCTTTACCACTGTCTTAGTTCATTTGGGCTTCTATTACAAAATACCATTAACTGGGTGGCTTATAGACAACAGAAATTTATTTCTTACAGCTCTAGACACTGGGAAATCCAAGATGAAGGTGGCAGCAAATTCTGTGTCTGTTGAGAGCACACTTCCTGGTTCAAAGACAGCACCTTCTTTTTTTTTTCTGAGATGAAGTCTCACTCTGTCTCCCAGGCTAGAGTGTAATGGCGTGATCTCGGCTCACTGCAAGCTCTGCCTCCTGAGTTCAAGCAATTCTCCTACCTCAGCCTCCCGGGTAGCTGGGATTACCAGCATGCATCACCACACCCAGCTAATTTTTGTATTTGTAGTAGAGGCAGGGTTTCACCATGTTGGCCCAGCTGGTCTCGAACTCCTGACCTCAGGTGATCTACCCGCCTCAGCCTCCACAGTGCTGGGATTACAGGCATGAGCCACCGTGCCCAGCCGGCACCTTCTTGCTATGTTCTCACATGGCAGAAGGAGCAAAGGAGGTTTTTCGAACTGCTTTTACAAGGGCACTAATGCTATCTATAAGGCCTCCAGCCTTATGACTTAATCACTTCCCAAAGGCTCCACCTGTTGATATTATCACCTTAGGAGTTAGGATCTCAACATATGAATTTGAGGGGGGGACACAAATATTCATCCCATATCACCTTCTTTCCCTACTCCTTCCTTCCTTCCCCTCTTCCTTCCTGCCTCCTGCCTTCCAGCCTTCCAGCCTTCCTGTCTTCCTTCCCTTTTTCCCCTTTATCCTCTCTCTCTTTTCATAATATCTTCCCAGAAAGGAAAGTGCCAAGCATTTCAATTTCTCCTCATTCAGCTCTCTCTCTTCCCCTTCATCCAGATTCTTTGTGTTTCTTCTCTTGGGACCCTCTTCAATTCCATTGTTATCTTCATAAGTGGATCTACACGCTATCTTCTAGGTCAACTACAAGAGAGAGATTCGTTCATCTGTGTGTCCCCACAACATCAGACACAGTCCTAGAACATAGTGTTGATTACAGATGGAATGAAGGAATCATAATTGGATGGGAATGGTGGGGGGGGTCAACTGAATGAATAAAGAATGGGTGAATGGACAAAGCATATTAGATGGATGGAATAGAAGGGTGGGGTTGGCTGATGGTTTGCACAGTGGTGTCTAGGTTGCAATGGAAGGAATAGCTAAGTGGAATGGATCGGATAGATGGAGTGGATGGATGGATATGAAAGAGCATGGTGCTCAAGTATGTGGTGGAGTGGAGGGATAAATAGATGGACAGAAGCACATATGCCATGGCTGGCTTTGGGCTTGGCAGGAAGGTTGCAAGAAACTCACTAAAATGTTTTCACCCCCAAATCACAATTTTCATTCTCTCTCCCATTGTTCTCAAACCATAAAGATGAGGGTGGTGAGGAAGTGGGTAGCTGACAACAGCCAGTCCCGGGTGCTACCTGCATTCCAGCCTTGCCCATATCCTCACTAAGGGAGTCCTGCCACAGACTCCAAGCATCACAATGCTTAGAGCCGCAGGGCCCAGAAAGGGGCTGAGGACTTACTTGCCCCTTCCTAGCCCACTCTCCAGTCTCAACCTCAGAAGAGGCCATACAGAAGGAAAATGGACTGTACTAGTGGAGCCTTGACTGTCCTCACACTCAACACCGAAGGTTGGAAAGCTGCCAATTTCACTTCCCAGTCTGCTTTGCCCACAGGACAAGCTTGCACACTCACTGCACCAAAGTCCAGCTGGCAGTTGATGCTATGTTGCCCTCACTAAATTGAGAGCTCCTTGAGAGCAGGAATTGTATCATCCTCACTGCCCCATTCCAGTGATAAAGTTCCTGATACAGAGTTGGCATAGAAAAAAAAGATGTTTGTGAGTTAAGTAAAATGAACAATGAGTCTTACACACAACTGCCTATCTTTGGGGGCAAATAATGATAGACCTTGGTCTAGGACACTGAGTGTGAATCCTAGCTCTGCCACTTCTGAACTACATGATCTTACCAAGTCCCGCACCTCCCTGAGCCTCTATTTCCTCATCTGTGAACTCAGGATAATAGTTGATACCACTCAACTATCCCCTGTGACTTTGAGGATCATATTAGGAACTGGTTTCTAATTTAGTCCTTTTCAAAGCCCCCACCCCCACCCCAGGAGCCTTGACAGCCAAGCCCCAAAGCCGCTCATCCCTCCATCGCAACATCCTTGCCCGGAGGGCAGAGCAGAGCCCTGTGAGGAGGGGACCAGCAGGCCACAGGACTTGAACACGCCCCACTTTCAGGCTTCTGCCACTGGGCCTGTGCATAATCACCCTGACCTCAATATTTCCCTGTGAATTATGGAAAGAGAGTTCTCTGAAAATGAGACGTGTGAAAAGTTCCACCAGGCTCCCCCCTCATCCCCTCATTTCATCCTTTCCAACTTAATAAGGACCGCGGCTTATTAGCTGTTCCTGTCCAGCTCGCCTTGTCCTGTGCCTGCACACGTGAGACTAAAAATACCCGTGGCTCCTATTAGAAGCTCTGCCCCGGGGACAGGCAAGGCTGGAGTCTGCACTGACACTGAAAAAGCTCCTGCATGCCCCCTGGGATCCAGGCCACTGGGCTCCTCCTGCTTGGGGCGGATGAACACCGACATCCTCCCGCCAGGCCCCTGGGGGTCGACAGTAATAATCAAAAGGCTGCTCTTAGCTCATTCGTGGTTTTGTTCAGATCCTCCAAAGCCCTTTTCTGTGTTCCTCCTCACCACCTGATCAGACAATCTTGAACCACCAGGAGAGGTCCTCTCTCAGGGGGCTCCCACCACTAGGAGCACTCACTGCCTAAGCCCTGGGAGTGGCTGGCCCACATTTCAGCCTGCTCCTGGAAAAATGCCTTTTCACTGAAACGTGCAGAATGGCAAGCACATTAGGCTTGAGGGGAGGACTGGGCCCATCCAGAAGCTACTGGGGAACTGTGTGAACTGATTTCTCAATCCTTTCTTTCTCTGTCAGTAAAATGGGCTTAAAGGCATCAATCAGCCCAGCTTTGGGCTATTGTGAAGACTATGTGAGTTCATGGAAATGGAAATGCAGAATTCTGCACAGAAGGAGGTGACTGGTATGGAGCAGACTCTGAAGCCTGACCCGCAGAGGATTCCTTGTTTACGTCAGAGAGAGGGGCGGATCGAGGAATATGCAAGGGGCATTTCAATAGCTGGGTAATCAACACTTGGCTAGGTTAAAGAGGTAATCTTTCCATGCGCTCTCATGTGCCACTGGATACCTCTCTTGGCATTGCCCAGGATATTTTGGAAGTGGTGGTGAAAGACAGATTGATCTTCATCATCTCCCTCCCCAGCAAAGGGCCAAGAATGCCATGGAGTGTAAAGACTCCAAAATTCAAAGTACCCGAAATTTGGAAAGCAGTGCTTCCCACACTTGCACATTATTATATGCAAGAAGATGAGATTTTAATGAGCTCTGGACAGAAAAATATGGAAAGTCAGTTAAGGTGTCATGAACAGAAATACTTTGAGAAAGGGAGTGGCTGACAAACTGATCAGGAAGAGACATACCAGAAAGGTTAAGAATGAAAATTGCTCTTAACAGCATGAATCGTGGGTTATCACTCTGATTGGGGCAGGGGGCAGGGCTGGTGTCTGCATGGGACTGAGCAGCGCTGTCTCAGAACCAAGCTCTCCCCAAATTCATGCTCCAGATGGTTCTGTCAATGTGGAGGATGGTGCCTTCAGAGCTGCTTGTCCTCGTTTAACCTTCTTCTTCGTTCCCTGTAGGTCTGTGAGAGAGACACAGAAGAGCAAATGCTACACATCTCTGGAAAGCTCAGTTCTACCTCCAGGCTAAAGGAAGAAGTCTCAGCTTGCTGGGAGCATTTATTCTGTCCAATTTGATTCAAACATTTGTTGAGCACTTTCTGTGTGCAACAAACATAGGCACAAAGTGTTGGGGGATTCAGGAATGAGTAAGACCATGACCTGGCCCCCTGGCCCTCAAAGAGCTTCAAGTAATCAAAGCTATGACCATGACTCTGCCATAGACTTTGCTACGAAACACAACAGATCTGAGGTAGATTGGAAGAGTATTTTTTTTCCAACCAATATTTAAATATTTGTGCCACTAAAGTAGGAAAAAGGAACTAAGGATATGAATTTTTTAAATACACACACATGCACACACAATACACACACACAAGGTAAATTTATGCTTAAAAATTGTTCAATCTCCATGGTAATAAAAATGAAAATTAGACAGGGTTACCATGTATCGGCCGGGCACAGTGGCTCACGCCTGTAATCCCAGCACTTTGGGAGGCTGAGGCGGGCAGATCACAAGGTCAGGAGATCGAGACTATCCTGGCTAACACAGTGAAACCCCGTCTCTACTAAAAATACAAAAAATTAGCCGGGCGTGGTGGCACACACCTGTAGCCCCAGCTACTCCAGAGGCTGAGTCAGGAGAATCGCTTGAACCCAGGAGGCAGAGGTTGCAGTGAGCCGAGATTGCACCACTGCACTCCAGCCTGGGTGACAGAACGAGACTTCGTCTCAAAAAAATAAATAAATAAAATAAAAAGGTTACAATATATCAATTATCATAATGGCAAAGGTTGATGTACCGATAGTTTTCAATGCTTGTGATAGTGTATGGAGAGGTTGACACACACAGCTAATGAGTGTAAATAGGCACAGTCTTTCTGGAAGGCAATTTGACATTTCATATCTATATATATATATATATATATATATATATATATATCTCAATCTTTAAAATAGTCATAGTCTTTGACTCAGTAATTCCACTTCCAAGAATCTATTCTAAGGAAATAACCAGAAATATAGTCAAGGATATTTATTATCACATTATTTATAAAAGTAGACAATGCAAACAAACTAAAAGTCCAACAATGAGAAAATAGAAAAATGGATTGTGGCACATCAGTATAAAAAGTGACTAAGCAATCTTTTAAATTAGCTTTTGAAGAGTTTTTAGTAAACTATTCATTACAGGTTGAGTGAAAAAAAAATCATGATACCAAACTATATATGGTACAATACCAATTATAGTTTTTAAATAAAAATATTCATTTTTATTTTACACCAATTGATATGGTTTGGCTGTGTCTCCGCCAAAATCTCAACTTGAATTGTATCTCCTAGAATTTCTGTGTGTTGTGGGAGGGACCCAGGGGGAGGCAATTGAATCACAGAGGCCAGTCTTTCCCATGCTGTTCTCCTTACAGTGAATAAGTCTCACAAGATCTGATGGGTTTATCAGGGGTTTCTGCTTTTGCTTCTTCCTCATTGTCTTTCGCTGCCGCCATGTAAGAAGAGTCTTTTGCCTCCCATCATGATTCTGAGGGCTCCCCAACTACATAGAACTGTAAGTCCAATTAAACCTCTTTTTCTTCCCAATTTCAGGTATGTCTTTGTCAGCAGCATGAAAACGGACTAACACACCTATATATAATAAATGTTCACTTATTATACTCTATGTTGTAGTCGTAATGAAAGGAAATACTAAATAACAAAATGTTTAGAGTGATTACCTCTAGATGGTGAGATGACGGGATTTAGGTGGCTTTATTTTCTTCTTTATATAGTTCTTGCACTTTCTAAATTGTTAGTAATGAGCCTGAATTTGACAGAGCATCTTGTCTCCTGATGCCCTGTGGGACTTTATGACCCAGCCCACCCAGAGGGGTCGCCTGAGTCTGACAACTGAGCTGGGGCCTGGCCCTTCAGCTTGGGTGGAGGCCCTGTGTCTCCCCTGCCTGTCCTCTCCATCTGAGCCCAGTTCCCCACCTCACCCAGGCACTCTGCCCCACACTACCCCAAAAGATCCTCCTTTTCTTACACAGCATCTGTATGTGGTGCTTGACTGTCTCTTCCTACCATCACCACCCTTGCCTAGCATCTTCTCCAGAAGGCCAGTTTCAGGTGACAGTGGTTTTGATCATGCCTAAGGCAACCGTGGGAACTGCACCCTCACACTTGTGAACAGTCCCTGCTCTCCCATCCCTGCTGACCAGCATCAGCATCGCCGCTCAGGTGGGCAGCTGAAGCTTCACCCACAGCAGACTGGCCTTGGCTGCTCTTCCGCTCCTCTCAGTGCTCTTCCCCTGCACCATAGCACCAACCAGACTGCCCTGCTTTCACTTCCTGAGACACGCCTTTTTCTCTGTCACCTCCATCACTCCTTCCAGCCCCTCCTATTTCCTGCTCAGGCTCCTTCTTGCCTGGAAAGCCCTGTCCCTCTCTCCTACTCATTCATCCCTGAGGACACTGTTTGGGGATGTAGCCTTCTTGGCCCCTCCTCTCTGGGAGGACAGGTGCCCCTCCCCTGTGCTTACTCTTTCATTTCATCCTATGGCATTGCACATAGTAGGGTCTCAAGAACAAGCCGTCATCTGTGCTGGGAAATGTCTTCATGGCAAACCTAGCAGAGGTGGAAAGCTCTCTTTACAGTGTAACCATCCTCACCCCAGAACGGTATGGAACTATCACAACACACTTCCTCTCCATCCCTGGCAGGGCTACTGCTCCTGAAGACTGCTGAATGCTCCCAGCCACCAACTTTTTACTACTGCCACTGCCACCAGTTCTCTCCCCACCCAAAACAACTGATGCCACAGAGCCTGTAAAATCTGTCCCCCAAAGGCCCAGCTCAGGGCTTGAGCTCAAAGAATTTTTCCAAGAACCTCAACAGAGGTCTTGAAACCCCAAGTCAAGGTGTGTTCATCATGATTGTTAAGACCATCTTCCCCACAGCCTGACAGCTGATCTTTTCCTTGGCCTGGGCACTATGCAGCCTCAGCTCATGGGCATGTTATGGTCATATAGGGTAGGGGGGCAGGTGTTGTTCAGCACATGAGCTTTGGAGCATACAGAGTTGGGTGGGGTGTCAAGGGTTGGGTGTCCCCTGCTACCTGTAAGACACATGTGAGACCTTGGGTAGGTCACATTAGGTTTCTAAGCCTCTGTTTTCTCATCTATAAAATGGAGATAATGCAAAGGTTTATCCTATTGAATGCACACAGAGAGTTCACAAGTGCCATTGGGTTGAGAAGGAAGCAGAACTGTGCTGTGCCATAACTCCTGCCAAACAGGCTGCAGCCACACAGATCTGACATCAGTTCTTCAAGGAATGGATTCTGTGGCTCACTGAGTTTTTCTGTGATTGTAGAACAGTGGCCACAGAGCAGTGATACGAGAAGGAAGGCAACACGGAGGTCAGAGATGGCTCCAGTTCCTTCTATACTCCATCTCCAACTGTGAAACCACATCCATGAGACCTTCCCCAGAGCAGGACCCAGCAGGGGGTCTGACCGGAATACAGGAAGTTGCCATAGCTATAACTACCCATAGCTAAGTACTTTATCTCATTTAATCCCAGCAACACCCTCACCCACTTGACAGGAAAACTGAGGCTCAGAGAGGTTAAGTACATTGTTCACTATCACCCTACTGGGAGACAGTGTCTGGAAACAGGTTTGCCTGGCATAACTGCTCCAGAGGGGATTGATATGATTTCCAAATTTGGTGGGTGTGGGACAAGAGCAGGGGTGAGCTTCCAAATTAACTATTGGGATTGTAAAAAGAGGCACCACAGAGAACTGGCATTCCCCAGAAGCTCCAAGGACTGGGGTACCCAGGAAGGCTTCAAAGTAGAGGGGAGGGAATGGCTCCAGTTCCTTCTATACCCGCCCTCCAACTGTGAAACCACATTCATGAGACCCTCCCCACAGGGGGAGGATGCCTAAATTGTACTTGCCAGGGAAGTCCAAAGGGGTTTTCCAGGCTGAAATCATAGCAATAGCAAAGGCTCAGAAGCAGAAGCAAGCTAAGCCAGGCCAGTCAAGAGGCCATGGGAAGCCTACACTAGCTGTGGAAAGGTTTCTGGGAAAGGTATCCAGTATCCCATGTAAGGATTCACTCATCTCAGGGTAGGCTGAGGGAGTTAGGAGACTGGAACTTGGTCTGTTACTCTTCACCAACCCACACCACTCTCTGTGTGCCTCTTCCCCACGTCATCAATGGAGAAAATTCCCTGCCAAAAGCCTTTCTTGCATTGGCTTACTTACTCTATCTCTATATGGAAGAGAGAAACTTTCCTCTTGGAATCCCAAGAGTGGTAAAAACAGCTATGACTGATGTTCCCAGCAAAACTACCACTTCTGAGGGAAAACAGTGAGGGTCAAAACACACTCCTCTCTGGTGACAGCTTCAACTGCCAGGAGCAAGCCCTGCCCCTGGTGAACCTTCCTCATCTCCAAGACAGCAGAACCAACTCAGGGCCCAGAACCATTCAGACAACTGACAAATCTCACCTTCTAGCAAAGGAGTGGATGCAGGGCTGCTGACAGTTGGATGTGTCTAAGTGTTGAATTTGACAAAGGTGACAATACAGCTATTTTGACTGTTCTTTGTCTTTCTGTATCCTGGAATTTCCCACTCATTTTGATTAAAATAAAGTTTTGCTCAAGAATGGAGAAAGCCCCTGGTTTGTCAGATACTAAGACAAGGATGCAGATTAATTATTTAGGTCAGAATACAGAGAGCCTTGCATCTTTTTTATTCAAGATGGTGGCAGGATGGAGCGCCTAGTATGGTGTGTTTGGGGTGTAGAGGACATGGTTTCTGCTGAAGCATGTGTGGGTTTGGTAGGGAAAAAGGAAGAGATGGGTCTGGAGATTTGCAGGCTGAGGGTTCTGTCATTTGTCCCGTTGATTGTGTGAGCAGCTGGAGGGAGGATTTGAGCAGAAGGGATAGAGCCTCTACTTGAATGATATCTCAGCCACCTCAGTCTTCTCTTGTCTCTCCTTCCCCTTTCCTGATACATCCAAATGCCTTCAGCCACATCACCTTCCCCATGGTGTCTCCCTCTCAGCCCAAGAACGGATAGTGGGGAAGAGGGGAAGCAGCTAGGTCAACCCAGGCCAAGGATGGGAATAGAGCTGGCATTAAGAAGAGCATCTCATCTATGCTCCTGGCAGGCCCCAGAAGCTAGGCTCTTGGACTGATGGCCATGGGTAAACCTCTGAGAAGAGGGTCTAGGTGTCAGGCAGCATCAGGATCCAGGGGCAGCAGCATCTCCCAGAGCAGTCGAGGTGACTCCAATTTCAGGAGTTTGCTCCAAAGCAGTGTTCACTTTGCAATTCTTTCCAAAGGAAACATTGGTCAATGTCTGGAGACATTCTAAGTTGTCACAATAGGGAAGTGAATGTGATTGGCATCTAATGGGTAGAGGCCAGGGATGCTGCTAAACATTCCACAATATACAGGAAAGCCCCACAAAAGAGAATTATCTGGCTCAAAATGTCAATAGCGCCAAGGATAAGAGGCCCTGCTCCGAAGCTGTCTTCAGACATAGCAGAGAGACAGGAGGTCTCCACACCATCTCCCCAGACCCCTGGCAGCACATTCCCAGGTCAGAATATCCTTCTCTAGAGGCAGTTCTGGGAGGGGTCACCAGAGTTTGCGAGTTCCTAGCAATGACACTTTCCAGCAGGAGAGCAAGGGTTGGGAGATGGGAATGCAAGTGTAAGGAAAGGGGACTTCAGCTCCCCCCACCATCACCACCACTCAGACCCATCCAGCATCCAGGGGTGCTGCACATGGGCTTCTAGTTGATTTCAGCACTTCAGACAACCTGACACTTGAAGGAGTTAGACAACACTGACTGGACCAGGGTAGTTGGGGGGACTCTGGGACCTGAGAACTGCCTCAGCAATCTCCAACACCCCAAGAGCTTTGCGTAATGCATAGTTCTTACTTCCCCAGCCACATAGAGAGTAAGTGTTAGCCAGCCTCCCAGGTGTGCATCTGTGTGTGTGTGTGTGTGTGTATACCTGCACACATACAGACAGGACAAGACTCACTTTAGCAGAAGGAAACCTGCCTTGGGAGTCAGCCATCTCCACTTGTCTGTCTGTGGCCTCAGCTCTCTAGGGACTCCAGTTCAACATTACTGGAAGCCAACAACCTCTCCTTCCATCAGATGCCCAGTGGGTGAGTCAGGGGGCAGGGTGGGGGGTGGGGCGCTGGTAATGCAATGAGACAACAGCCTTTACACGGGACCAAACTCTGAGGCACTGTTATTGGAGGAAGACCTTCAGAATCTCAGGGTGTGGCTGTGTGGCGTCTCTCCTGCTTCTCTGCTCCATCAGTCACTTGTCACTCCATCTGTCCCTTTCCTCACCCTTAAAATGAAGTAAGAATGACAGCTACCATGTGAAGACCACTTTCTATACACCAGGCGCCTTACATTCATGCCGTTCTCACAACAGCCATGTGGGAAATTTTTATCAACCTAGTGATAAGGGTGAGAAGGTGGAGGGAAAATGGCTGGTCCAAGGTCACACAGCCAGGAAGTGATGGAGCTGGTACTGGAAGGCAGTCTGTGTGATACAGGCTGCTCCAAGGAGGATCTGGGAACTCTCAGGACCATGCTACAAGGTGGGGTCCATACACTCCAATGCGGGGAGGGCTCCCAGAGCAAAGGCCTCCATGTGGGGGGCATTTATTAACAGTAGAAACTCGAATTAGAGGAACGCCCCCAGCAGGGTGGGCCCATAGTGCCCAGGGGTACCAGGCAGAAGCCTATGTAAACACTCCTGAGACCTACAGCCAAACCCCTGCTGCTGTTGGCTGAGCAGGCCAGGCCGGGCTAAAAATAGAAGGCTTCTCAGGTCCAGCTCCCTGTGCCCCAGCCTCCTCCTCTCCCCCTCCCTCCTTCCCTACAGGGCAGGAGCCAGGCTTCTAGAAGGAAGAGAGATTTTAAGACTTTCGTTTCAGATCAAAGAGGATCGTTAGCTTGATACTCAATGGGCATGTTCCAAGTTCTACAGGGGCCGTAACTGGGGGGAGCTCCTGACTCCAACACCCTACCCAACTCCCTCCTAGGGAGAGAGAGCTGTCAACCTCCAAAACCAACCCAGGGAACGAGCGAGGTCAAAGCCAAAACTTGGCCAATTTCTGCACATCTTGCAATTCAATCTGGAGCCCCTTTGCTGTCTTTCCTTTTCCTGAACCTACTCTCAATGTTGACAGCACTGTGCGATTTCTGTATTTGCCAGGGGCTTCTCGTGGGAGGTCGGCTCCGGCCCTCTCGAGAACCCTCCGGAGACCCTGGGGATGAGGCAGCGCTCAGCCAGAGAAGTCCTGGAGCCCAGGACCGGCGCTTCAAGTGCACCGGGCGGGAGGCAGGGGAGCAGGGAGGGAGGCTCTGGACCGGCCGCCTCTACTGACTATGGCCCCGGTGCAGGTCAAGGCTTGGGCCCGGGGATTTCCTTTCAAAGGTGACTTAGAGCCGCTTCATTAGGGTAGCGCCCTCCCAGGCGGGCCCTAATGGCTTGTTTGGCAGAGTCAGCGAAACACAGCGCCCTGCGGCTCTAGCGGCGGGGGAGCGCCCTCTCCCGCGCCCTCGCCCTCTCCCGTGTGGGGCAGCTGCGCGCACGGGGCCATTTGCAGCGCAAGCAGCCTAGCGTGCGGCCGCGGCGCCCAGGTCGGAAAGGAGGCGGCATCATGGAGCTGAAGAAGGACATCAACGCCGTATCTATCGACATGCTGCTGATCGTGCACTCGGAGAAGCGGCGCGCCGCACAGGGTACGCCCTCAGACCAGCAGGCGAACCCCAGCGTGCTGCTGCAGCGCCGAGGAGGTAACGCGCGCCCGACCGGGGTCCCCGGGTCCCCCGGCACCTCGGCCTCCTTGCCACAAGGGCTCGCCCGCCGGGGGGCGCCCATTGCTCCCCCGAACGAGGTCAGCGAACCCAACCCTCTCCCCCATGGCTGCCGTCGCTTCCCCGTAGTGGCACCGGCGTCCCGTGGCAACGCGCAGTCCCGTGGCAACGCGCAGCCCCGTGATTGCCCCAGTTTGACTCCCTGTGCAGGCCTGCGGGTGCTTCCGTCACCCCTGGGAGTCTTTTTCCTCCCAGCCACTCCCTGACGGGTGTAGAGCAAGATTGGAAGATACCCTGGAGGAAGGTGGCCAGAGCCTCAGGGCTGACTCATGGGTAGCAGAGGCCTGCTCCCCCTCACAGCACACTGCAGGGCACAGGGGACGCTGGGAAACCGTTGTGCTGAGTCAGACTTTTAGATGGGGAGCTCCCTGTGTGGCCTTGCACAATTTACAACCTCAGTTTCTCCTTTCTTGAGACTTTCTCCCAGCCTCCTATAGATGGAAGGCATGAAAGGCGTAAAAGGAAAGCAGGTTTGGATAGGGTAAGATTTGAAACCTGCTGTCTCCACTTGAACTTATCCATCAATTTTACTTGTCCTACACACTTTCTGGGTAAATTTGTAAATTGTAGATTGGTAAAATAAAGTGACTGTTTATAGAGTCATTGTGGAAAGCAGGATCCGGGCCTCTCTGTTCTCCAGACGACAGAACACAATGTGAATGGAGTACAGATGGATGATAATAGAGGTTAAATAAGCCCCTGAAAAGCCAGAGAACCTCAGGGTCCTGGATGGCAAGCTGTCTCCGAGGCTGGTGTGAGGATGCACTAGGCGGACTGCGGGCCAGTTCTTTAGGAGTTAGGCCTGACAGCCCATGCAGGAGAATGACTTCTGCCTCTCTCCTCCCCTCCAGCTCTGGAGCTCCTTGGAATTCCTGCTGCTGCTCTGCCCTTCGTTCTTCTGTCCCCAGAGCCTCTGTGCTCATTGAACATCCACCTTCCACCTGCCTTGCTAAAGTAATGCTGCTGTGGATGGCCTTGCCACTACCAGCCACATAGGCTGGAGCTGCCTCCAGAGCCCTGGGAACCTCTTGGGAAGGCAGGCAGGGGAAAGAAACAGAATCTAGAGGGCGGAGTGTGTTGACAGGCGCTCTAGTCTCGGGGCTGATTCTTGACTGAAGCAGGAGTTGTTTGGATTCGTTGGCTCTTTAGTTCTCAGACCTGCTCTTGGGAGAAGGGGAAATGGCCTGCCCAGGGTATTTGTAATTAGAAAGTCAACAGAGGGCATCAACTTCTTGATAGAAATGAGACTGCTCTGAATACATGTACCACAGTCCAGAATGCCTTCTCCAGTGTGTGTCGAGGCCTAGTTCCAGGTCAGCCCACGAGTCTCCTACTCCCAATCCTCTCTGATCACATCACTTCTAAAGGCTCTGACACTAGAAAGGGCAAAGAACGCAGAGAAACCCAGGAAACACCAGGCATCAGGACTGCCCTGAGAGGTGCCCAACACCTAGCACAAACTCGTCATGACTCCAGACTAATGTATGCACACTTGCGACTATGACAGAGAAAAAAAGACCCCTAATGGCTGGGCCCTTTCTGCTGATCTTTTTCTCCAAATATTTTTCTGACGGCTGTTTCTCACCGATGCTATGAATGACAGTGTAGAGATCTGTGTCACTTATTCATAACCAGAGCAGAGAAGAGGGAAAGTGCATGGCTTTTGATGCCTGGTGGGCAGCGATGATATTCATAGACCCCAGGCTAAGCCAGCCTGCAGACCCTCTCCTCGAAAAACAGCCTAAGGGAGGAAAATGCCCAACAAGACCAGCTTGTTCTGAAGCCTCCCATGGGTGCAAAATCTAAAACAAACTCTTGCTCACTTCCAGGTATCTCCTCCTTTCTCCTCCGCACTCCAGGTCCTCCACTGGAGAGTGCATCTTCCTTGGCTATGTAAAAGAGGGACTAGGCTCCATGTCAGAAAAGACCAAAGCTCAATTATTGTTGCAATGCAGAGGATGGAGTAATCCGTAACGAGTAGCCCTTCTGCCGGTGGCCTTGTGGAAGAAAAGAGTCAGGGGGACAAGAAGGCAAGGAGAGTGTGGACAGGCTAGGTCACTAGGAATTGGGGCTGCAGAACCAGCAGATGTTCTCTCCCATTTCTGTAAGGCCCTAGCAGCGTCCCAGTCATTTCCCTAGAACAGTGCTTCTCCAAAACGCACCTGAAAGCCCTCAACTCCTATCGGAAAGTAGAGTGCATATACTTCTGCGGCAGTAGAGGATATAGCCTATAGCTGCCTGGGGCAAGACCCAATGAGCTTTGAAGTCTTAGGTCTTATCTCAAAAGTCTATGTGGTTTGTGTATCCTACTCCATAGGTGTGTCATGAGGGTTCCAAGTGGTAAGTCACTGGCACTGGCCATGGGGAACTCTGCAGAAAAGAAGGGTGTTAAGAAGGGAGTGGCAGCCCCTGAGTGGTTGAGAGGGCTGGAGAATAAGACTCAAGGCTGAGCTTCCAGGAACAGTGCCATAAGCAGCACCACAGAGCCGGTCTAGTGAGGAAACCTCCTCGGCCACCAAGGAGCACTGAATACTCCTTCCACGCCAGGATCTCAATTTTATTGCAGCAGCTCCCGCTGCCAGAACGTATCCCCATGCTGTGCCAGGAACTCGACCTTGCGGCTACCACTCGCAGCCGCAGCCAGAGTGAGAGCTTTCCTTCTCTTCCCTGTTGCATCACAAGGTCCCAAGGCAGAGTGAAACACAGGTACATCAGATTGGCCATGGCTAGGTCATACGTGTTTACCCTCTAGCTGCAAGGGAGGCCAAGAGAACTGGCAACTGTCATTTTCCATTCCCATTGGGATTGACGGTCTTAGCCCACTCCCCCGACTCTATATCAAGACTCTAAAAGTGGGTGATTCACCACATACAGAAATAGGCAGGCAACGTGGATAGCAAATGACTTCTAAAATAATGCTTTCATATGTATGCAGTGGAGAGGTGGAAGTGGAAAATGGGCATCTGTACTACAAAAATTCTCCCTGAATGATCCTGATAACCAACCCCGCTGCCCTTGAAAACTGTTTTAACAGTTTTTAAATGTTTTTAATTTTGAGAGTTGCATTCATTCCCTCAAGGGCATCTTATTCATGGGCAGCCTCTCTCAGATTCCAAGAGAGCCAAGATCCACCTGCTCTACCATAACCTAGATAAGTCTGCAACTGGTACATCACTCTTTTGCCCTGAGTCTCCCACCTCAGAGAAACTTGTTATTTTGCAGGATTCCAAGGTGTTGGAAATGGAGTCCGAAGATGGCAGAAATTAGAAGGAAATGACTTTCACGGTAAATTCTCTTTTTCCTTTCAACCTATAGGATTTAATACACTGAATAATAACTGGAAGAATTGGGTTTCACTCATTTGAAGACTAGCCCTAGACATCTAACCACTGAACAGAAAGTGGCTGCTCCTGACCCAGCCAGGCCTCTAGGGCCACTGTGACTATGGGAAGTGTTCCCTGTAGTCAGGTCCCCTGCTCTCCTGGAGGCTGCGGCTGAAGAGCAGTGCCAGGAACTTGAGCACCCATTTGTTTGCTGGCTGAGCTGTAGGGGAGGACTTAACATCCCTTGGGATGGTGAGGTTTGATTGTGCTCCTATGAGAGGCAGCCATCTATCTTTTGAAAATGTTTCCCAACAGAGAGGATAGTGGTCTGCCTTGGGACAGTATGACTTGAAGCCTGAGAAGATGCCACTCAAGGGTTCTATAGCTCCCTGCTGGCCTGGGACCCAAAATACAATAAGAAGTCAGCTTCCAAAGCCTCTTTTTTCCGGTGCCAGGCATCTGCTGCCCCAGGCCCAGGATCTCTCTGGTAACACTAAGGGGCCAACTATAATGGGCTTTATTCTATTCCCTTTAGGGTTCATTAGCCCAGCCTCCAGGGACAAACATCAGGGACACTGCACAGTGGGCACGTGAAGGTTCTAATAGAGACCAAACCTCTACTCCCAGAGCCCCAGTAGAGAACTCCATCAGCCCACAGCTATGTGACCCCTAGGATCAGATGACTGGCTTATCAAATGCCAGTCTAAAGGAACCACTCTCCATGACACAAATGGGGAAATAGGATTGCAGGTGAATAGGACTAAACTGCTATGTTCTGCCATCCTTCTGACAATAATGAAAGGGAAAGATGAAGTTCTAAAAGTGAATTCATTCACTCATTCTGTTCACAAATGCCTATAGTGCTTACTTTGTGCCAGGCATGATTCTAAATATTGGAAATGAAACAGGGAAAAAGACAGCCAAGAACACTGCCCTCAGGGGAGCTACGTTAAAATGATTGGAATTATAATGCACTGCAGGTGAGTCTCAATACCCTGGAGTTGAAGAGTCTTCCTGTGTCCCCTGCCTTTGGTAGGAGTCCTCAAGACACACTCCCCATCCTCACCCCACCACTGCCAGGGAGCCACCCTGACAAGCATGCGTGGGTGCAATGGCTTCCCTGTAATCTTGCTACAGGGGCCATCAGCTGGTAGACATGCCAGCTTTAGCTGTACTGAAGTAGACGCCAAAGCTAACAAAACTCTGCTATGGGTTATTGAGAATTTTAATAAGAATCAGACCCCTAGAGACCTGTTAGCCACAGAAATGGCCATGCAGGGCATGGAAGATATGCATGCTAAGCCCATGTGTGAGTGGGTGAGTGGGCAAGCAACCACAGGTGGAAACAAAGAAGCACAGCATCCTTGTTGGTTGCAGCTGTCTCATACCTTGCCTGAGTTGTCTGACACTCATCTTAGGGCTTCTCAGGCATGTTATTACATCAGGAGAGGATTGAAATATACTGAATTCATTCTATTTTTACCATCTTCCGGGTTTCTGATTTGGGAGAAGTTTAGTGGAAAAATATCACAAAACACAAAGTGACACATTGACTATTACAAGACCATTACAAGACTCTTGTAAAAGACATGAAGTGGGTCTTAGCACTATGTGTCAGCTGATAGAAGATGATTAAAATAGTTCTTGCAAAACCACCACGAGAACTGGGAGTTTCAGGTAAATGCAGGGCTGGAGAGAGGCTCTACAGAGGGCCTGAGCCCAGAAAAAATGACGCTTCTACCACTCCACCAACATGTGTAAAGCAAAATTTCATTTATTTTTCAAACAGTACGTTTGCATGCATGCAGAAATTAAAATTAGTTTCTTTCTGTGTTTTCTGATGTCGAGATTCTGAGTGCAGGTATTGAAGCTGACCTTTTCTCATACCTGCCTTACTGGTGCCCAAGACACCCAGCCCTGGTAACCAGCAGGCCGCCCAGCCCTGGTAACTGGATGGCTTCCATCTTAGAAGGAAGTGGCTGATGGCATGTGCTGGTGGAGTGCACACAGACGCTGCTGAGCATGGGGTGGATCCAGAAGGGCACATTTTCCCCCTCTTGCTACCCTGTGCACTGCTTGGGCTGGAACATTGGCAGGGTGTTGAGACTAGAGAGCTCCAAACTTTTCGAAGCAGCAGGTGTTTGGGGCCCAGCCGCCTGCTCACCCCCCTACCCCACCCCAATAGCTTGCCCAGCAACGGGCTTCCGCTGCTGTGATTGGCTACTTTCCTTGGTCCTGGACAAAGTCTGCCTAGTAGCACAGGGACAGACGCCCCACAGCTAAAGGGAAACCAATTGTGCAGCCTTGACTATAAATACCCCACAGCAGCTATGCCAGCCAATCACCCTCCTTGAGGATTCCCTTCCCGGATCTTGTTTCCTCCCTCAGCCAGCCGAGGCACTGCCAGCTGTGCCTGCAGAAGGCGGCCCTGGCCTCCCTGTCCTCGCCTGGTCTGGGGCTCCAGTCCCGCATGCCACATAACCCTGTATTGGAATACACAGTGGACCTAGCCCTTGGTTGACTAGTGTGGGGCTCAGGGACCTAGCTGGGCCTGTTCATAGGAGAAGGCTGGAGGAGGCAGGCTTTCCAGGACAGGACCCTGTCAGATGGATCACAAATCCAGCCTGGCTCAGTACCTCACCCCCCACCTTGATTGGCTTCTGCATGGGCCCAGGCATGGGAACCACTAAGTGGCTGATCTGCACAAGAAGAATCATCTAAATGGACCTGTTCAGGCCAATGCCCCAGAGGCATACTTGTTTCCAGACTGAGGCACTGGTCTCAGTGGTCACTTCCAGTGACAAGCCCACTGCAAGCCAGCAGGAAGCTATAGAGAGAAGATGGCAGGCCAGAGTGGTAGTGGTGTGGGAACCTCCAGCTGCCACCATCCTCCCCTTGCCCAGCCTTCCCCCCACCCCTCTGAAGCAGAGGTTCAAGGGCAGCTTCAGTAAGAGCAGGCTACAGCAGCAGCTGTAAAGAAGGGAGGAAAGGTCATGCTTCCCGTAGGAGGGCAAGTAAGCCTGTGAGCTCCCTCTTCTTGGCCTATAGCAGGAACTAGGCATCACTCCACAGCAGCCTGACCCCACTAGGCTCTGAGGACAACTCTGTGTCCCAGGGACAGAAATATCCCTGCGTGTGGAGAGAATGTGCGTAGAGTGCATGCCCTGCAAATGTTTGTGAAACAGAACCAAACTACACATCATCCCATCTCCTAGGCTGGGGTAGGAGGCAGGCTGGCCCCCTGTTCTTCTCATCAAGAAGCAGGAGGCTTGGCTGGGCGCGGTCGCTCATGCCTGCAATCCCAGCACTTTGGGAGGCTGAGGCGGGTGAATCACAAGGTCAGGAGATCAAGACCTTCCTGGCTAACATGGTGAAACCCCGTCTCTACTAAAAATACAAAAAATTAGCCGGGCGTGGTGGTGGGCACCTGTAGTCCCAGCTACTCCGGAGGCTGAGGCAGGAGAATGGCATGAACCCAGGAGGTGGAGCTTGCAGTGAGCAGAGATCGCGCCACTGCACTCTACCCTGGGCAACAGAGCGAGACTCGGTCTCAAAAAAAAAAGAAGCAGGAGACTCAACTGGGAGTCAGAAGACCTGAGGTTCAAGTCCCAGGTTAGAACCTCCTAGCCTGCTCCACAGAAATGTGTGAAGATCAATGAGGCATCTGTGTATGCAGTGCTTTTGAAACTGTGCCTGGTGACAAAGTTGGGAGTTATGGCTACAAAGACCATGGAAGACTGGTAGCCTGTTCCAGAAGAAACCCAGCCTGTGCTGGCACCTGCTAAGAGGCGCAAGGGGTGTGTGCACAGGGGCTTCCAGGCATTTGTCTCCATGCACAGTGTCGTGCTGGTTTGCACATGTGCACACTGTGAGGGTGTGCACACATTTAGGCCTGGGGATGTGCTTGGCCCCCGCCAGCCCACCTTTCCCGCAAACACATACAGCTCTTTGCTCTGCCTGGGGAAAATTCCCCAGTGGTCACTGCAGGCCTCTCTGTCTTCCTTAAATAGAAAACTTGGTGGAGAAGCAGCACCCTCAGCAGCCCCAGGTCATCACTTCCTATGACAGCCAAGGTAAGTGATTCGCCGCTAGCCGTGACCTCCCCTGCAGACGTGTGCCCAGACCTGATGCTCTGGCCAGCGACAGCCCAGGATGTGGAGCTCAGACTATGGGGAGCAGGGTCCTCTCTGCTCCTGTGGGTGTTGGAAAACCCTTTTCCTCTCCGTGCGTCTCATGGGAAGCAGCAAGAGGCTGCACAGTCTGAGTCTTCCCCTCACCATGAGATCAAGAAGTAAAGCCCATGGGCCTCAGAGCGCACTGCTGTCATCATCATCACTATTACTGTCATCACTATTCAACATTCAACATTTGTTGAATGCTAACCATGTGCCAGACACCCTGCCAAGCCACTTATGCACTTATTCTCGTGTAACTTAAGCTTCACAGCAATCCTGTTTGACAGGTACTCCTCTTTACCATCCTCAAATTACAGATGAGTAAACTGAGGCTTGGAAAGGCTGTCATGTGTTCAAGATCACATGGCCAGCAAGAGTCAGAGCTGGGCAGTCTGAGCCCCAGCAAGGCCTCAGCTGTTAACCTTCACATATCTCTGCTTCCTCATCTCCCCTGGAAACCAGCCTCCCTCCTGCTGGCTCATGGCATCCAAGCCCTCCCTTGTCCTGACCCATAGCAGTTCTGCGGCCTCTTCTGCTGAGACTGAGCCTTCCCAGGGCATCCCACCCAGTGAGTTTGCCACGGCAAGGCAGAGTGAGAGGCATCTTCATTGGGAATCCTCTCTTTTTGGGGACAGGCTCTGGGGACTTGGGGAAGGCAGGCAAGGGCATCACTGACTCTACAGTTGACTGGATCTGAGCACATGACAAGATAGAGACAGGAGGGCCCCACAGCAATGGTGACAGGAGGCCAAGTTAGAGACCCTCATGCCCACCCTGGTTAACTGCTGTGCATTAAATACTGGGCCCTGGTGTCTAAGTGTTCTGACAGGCTCAGCCATAAGAGTTCATCACACTTGCTCTGAGAGTTGATGTCCTAACCTATAAGGAAATTATCTGATCAAATTCAGAGGCAGTGACTTCCCCCATGCCCCATATGAAACAGGAGGACTCTGGAGGCCCTGAAGGATTGGAGCCTCTCAGGGAATTGCTCTCTGAAATACAGGTGGACCAGCTTCTCTATAGAAAGGCGCTGGCAGGTAGTGATGAAAGGCCAGCCAACTGGGGTTACCAGCATGGGGGAGCTGGCTCTCCTCACAGTACAGGCCAGTGTCCCTTTAAGCCAGAATTCCTGAGAATGCAGCTCTAGGACAGCCTTAGAGACCTCTGTGGGCCCAGCAGGACCTGCCACCAGCCCTGAGAACCACAAGGACAAGCCCATGCCCTGTTGCTTCTCTAAAATGAACTCAACTGCACATGGCTCAACACAAAAAAAAGGTCTCAGAGATATCTGGCTATAATGAGAGTGGATTAGCACCACTTACCTCACTTAGTGAAGAAGACAGACAAAGGCCCCTGTCCTTGTGGAGCTGACGTCCTAGTGAGGAGACACAGACAATCCTGACAAGTCAAACACCCTGAGCCAGAGAAGGCGTGAGGGGGAAGTAAAGCAGGAAGGATGATAAGGCGTGTGTGCGGGTATGGGGTCTGGGGCTGTGCAGGGTTGTATATTCATTTCCTATAGCAGCTATAGGAAATTTCCACAAATGAGGTGGCTTAAAATACTGCAGATTTATTCTCTTACATTTCTGGAGCCTAGAAGTCCAAAATCTGTTTCACAGGGCTAAAGTCAAAGTGTCAGCAGGGCCAGCTTTTTTTAGAGGCTCTAGGGGTGCATTCATTCCTTGCCTTTTCCTGCTGCTAGAGGCTGCAGGCCCACCATGGCTTGTGGCTGCCTCACTCCAAACTCTGCTTCCATTGTCACATTGCCTTCCCTGCTTATAAATGGCTGAATCTCCCTGTGCTCCCTTGTATAAGGATTCATGTGTGGTTGCATTCAGAGCCCAGCCAGATAATCAGGATGGTCTCCCTATCTCGAGATCCTTAATTTAATCACATCCACATAGTCCTCTTTACCATATAAGGTAACATTCACAGGTTCCAGGGATTCTGGCATGGATATCTCTAAAGGCCATTCTTCAGCCTATCCCAGGGGACAATTTAAAGTGGAGTAGGTGAGAAAGGCCTCACTGAGAAAGTGACACCTAAGCAAGGAGAGAGGTAAGAGCAAACGATGTGGGTATCTAGGGAAGAGCTTCCAGCAGAGGGAGCAGTGAGCGTGAAGGCCCCCAGGCAGGAGCGTGTCTGCGTGTTCAAGGAGCAGGCAACTGTGCTGTGGAGAGGAAGGTGGGGGACATGGGCAAGATGGGGGTAGCAGGAGAAGAGCCAGAGAGGACACAGGGCAGAGTCAGAAGGGACTGGGAGGCTAATCTGAGTGTGACTGGAAACCATTAGATGGTTGTAGACATGACAGCCTCCAATGCGTAGAGAATAAACAGAGGGGGCAAGGTTGGAAGCAAGACAACCCTTAAGAGGCATCATGATAATCCAGCAAGAGAGGTTCCCCCATGGTGTGGATTTGGGGTATACAAGAGAGGAGTCAAGGCTTGGGACCCGAGCAATGGGGAGGATGAAGGTGAGGGAAATGCAGGAAGAGCAGGTTGGGAAAGAAACATGAATTCAAATTTGGCTTTGTTGAGGTTGGTGCCAGCACCTGCCATTTTGGAAAGCTGTGGCCAGGGAATCGTTACTCCATGTGCCACTTTCTTATTCATCCCATGAGCCTTGACAACCTTTGGGCTCTGTTCTGCAAACCACACGGGCCCCCAGAGAAGCCTTCTTGGAAGCTCTATCACAGTAATAGCGGTGACCAGAGGTGGGACACTTGGTGTGTGCCAGATATTAAGCTAAGCCCCTCTCATGGCTCACCTCATTTAATCTCCACAACCACCTTCTGCAGAAGGTTATCATCCTCATTTTACAGATAGGGAAGCTCAGAGATATTTAAATAACTTGCCTGAAGTCGCACAGTTAGCACATACCAGACCCAGAAGTTGAATCCATGTCTGTGGGCTCTCGAAACCGGTGGGCTTAACTACTCCACCATACTGTCTCTTCCATACAGGACAGGGACCAATCCGGTGGTGTCGATTTGGGTGTAGTACCCCCACCCAACCCCCACCCTCAATGTGCAGTCTAAGATTTCAGTCTGAACCCATTGCTCGGAATGGTTCAACATTTTCCCTCCTCCTCAGCCTCTCTTTCAATGGTAGACTTTATGCAACAGGTGGCAAAGGAACATTGGAATCTTGGGTCATGGGAAGAGGCTTTGGAGATGGATCTGTAGTGGGTGTGTGGGTTGAATGAATTTGTAAGGAGAGTAATCACAAGGAGCCCCTGCAAAGAACCTTCTTTCTTTTTTTTTTTTTTTTTTTTTTGAGACAGGGTGTCACTCTGTGGCCTAGGTTGGAGTGCAGAGGTGCAATCACAGCTCACTCCAGCCTCAAACTCCTGTGCTCAAGCAATCCTCCTTCCTCAGCCTCCCGAGTAGCTGGTACCACAGGTGAGTGCCACCACATGGCTGGTTTTTTTTTTTTTTTC
Organism: Pongo abelii; assembly: GCF_028885655.2. NCBI lineage: Eukaryota > Metazoa > Chordata > Mammalia > Primates > Hominidae > Pongo > Pongo abelii. The sequence goes on along the minus strand of NC_085928.1, from coordinate 144,130,229 downwards.
ATTTTTTGTAGAGATGGGGTCTCACTATGTTGCTCAGAATGGTCTCAAACCCCTGGGCTCAAGCGATCCCCCTGTCTCAGCTTCCCAAAGTGCTGGGATTACAGGCATAAGTCTCCATGCCTGACCCCAAAGGACATTCTTGAGGAGTCAGTTTTCTGTTGAGGCTTCTGTCCTCAAGGTCATCAGCCCTTATCCCCATGCAAACACTTTTTAGAGTAGTCTTCTTTGATGTGTGCACTAGGGTCAAAGTGCCATGTTTCCAGACCTCAGACCTCCCTGTGGAACTCCAACCCACAGAAGGAATCATGAATGTTCCTTTGTTTTCCATTCCTAATGGAAGCCAGGGGCAGGGCTGCCAGTGATGCCCTTCATCATGCACACCAACAGATGCCCAGTCACAGCCCTGAGCTCTGGAACATTAGGTTGTCATCTCATGATGAGAGCTGCTGAGTGAGGTTTTCATGCTGCGTTTAACAGTACCCCCTAAGGGTGGTGTTCCATCATGTTCTACAGAGCCAGACAGTCCCTGTCACCATCTAGCATGCTCGTTCCTGGGATGTCACTGCTTTCCACTTCCTGACTACTGCATCCTGGGTGGAATCACAGCATGTGTCTGTTGAATATCTAACCAGGGACAATTTAAGGGTATTTTTTTTTTGAACTACCAGTGCTTTCGCTGTTTTCCTGACTCTAAGCTACTGCAGGAAAAAAAAAAAAAAAAAAAAACTCCAAGGTAGAAAAAAAAAAGGCTGTAAATGTGCCAACCTGTTATAGAAAAAGTTAACAAACACCTTAAACCAATGATAGCAAGTATTTCACATGACTCACATGACCCCTACACACACATATACACCCGTGTGCATGTGCACACACACACACACCTGACAGTCTTTGTTAATTGATCCCTTCAGGCAGCCACTTCCAATCAGTCAGAGATAATGAAAAACATGAAACCTGTTTGCCATACTGCGTTAGGTGTTCTGAGCCAATTAGGCCTTTAGATAAATCCTGATTGAAACCTGAAGAGATCTGGAGAGCAGCTGTCAGGTGGAAGAGACCTGACTGGGTGAAAGGCAGGCGCAGGGCAGTAAGCATGTGGACATTCTTGTGCTTGCCTGTATGCTCTGTTTCTGAGAAGGCAGGGAAAAGCAAGGAGAGCTGGTGGGGTCTAGGAAAGGGGCCAGGGAGCCCCTCAGGATTAGCAGAAAAGAATCTCTAACATGCTCTTAACTAAGATGGTCAAAGCTGCAGCTTCAGAAATGTGATTTTGTTGACAACTGGTGGAGCTGGGGAGGGGTGCATAGAGAGGCCAGCCAGGCAGCCTGGAATCCCAGGAAGGGCCTCCTGTAGGTTTGGTTGTGGTGGTGAATAGTCAAGATTAGAATAATGTACTGTACTTAGGCTGTACTTAGGGTTTAGATCTGACTGCGAATTTGGCTCCAAATGATCTACTCTCTGTTAGAGACTGGCCACATTAATATTTTTTCTTAAATTAAGAGTTTTATTTGATCCAGGAGCATCATAGCCAGCAAACTCTCTCCACTCCATGCCTTAAGGAAGCATAAAGCTATATTGCGAATGCTTTTCCCCTTGAAACAGCGTGTCCAGCCCAGGCCCAGTTCCCGGAGCCAGCAAAGCCTCCCAGTGGCGCCCTCACACAACAGTAAGTGAGAGCAGGAATCACACTCCCACGCAAATCAGGGAGGACGAGAAAGTGGCTGTTTTCCTTGAGGGAATGCTAAGCAGCAGCACAGCTTTGGGGGAGAACCAGGAAGTGGGATTCAGGAAAACATTGGACAGTGACCCCTGTCCAAGACGGAAGAGGAATCACAGAAAGGAGAGAAGGGATTAGGAATAGTGATGGCTGGAGCGTCTGGGCCAGGGCCGTGCTCGGAACGTGAGCCCACCTCAACACCCTGCCCTGGAGGGGCTTTAACAGCAGTTTGTTTTTCAGCTTGATCACTCTTTCACAAAGAGACATGGCTGAAGTGGGACATGGCTAATATCCCTAGAGACATGGCTCAGGACACGTAACGCAAGATGGCAAACAAGTTTCATGTTTTTCATTAACTCTGACTGATTTTGGAAGTAGCTGCCTGAAGCGATCAATTAACAAAGACTGTCAGGTGTGTGTGTGAAAGTACCTGGGCATTATGAGAAGTCTGGGGAAGAGATTTGTTGTTGAACCCTATGCCAATAAGTTGTTCACTTTTGCAGTTTCTCTAAGCTTATGGCGATTGTTCCAGTCCAGCATTTTCCAAATGGTGTTTGACAAAATAGTACTGGGTCAAATAGAGTTCTTCACTACAGGACTACTCAGATCATTGTGTATTGTGACCTATGAGAGGGGAGAGAGTGAACATGTTTCTCAATTCATTTTTCACAAGGCATCTTGAAGTCAAGTACCACTTAGCACTCACTTTAAAAGACACCTCAGAGGGTTTGAGGTGGAGAAAGTGAAAAGGAGAAGAACAGGCCCTTGCCTCACTGATGATGGGAAGACACACAGGAAGTATTTGCTGCTGAGGGTGATAGCACCCAATCCTACGACCAGAACTGAATTATGCCTTGAACTCTGAAATGCTTAATGTTTTAATTACAAGCTCACAAGGCTGATTTTCTCTCAACATTGAATATGCTAGAAACTACACTTCAAAATGAATGTTAACCCCTTCAAAGCTATGCTTTGCAGAGGCCACATTGTATGTTTTCAAATTGTTTGAGAATGACCCTCTTTGGCATGCAGAACAAGTTTATGAGCTACACAAAAAAGACAGTATTGTTATTCTATGAAAAATAATTGCAATGCATTTAGCAGGCAAAGGGTTAGTGAAAGGAGGTTTTACAAAATCAATGAGGAAAAAATAATACTTCAATAGGAAAATAGCCAATTCACAAAATAAGAATTTAGAATGGTAAATAAGTATATGCAAAGACTACTACAATAAAACTAAAGAAATATACCAAGCAACCAGGTATTATTATTCACTGATAAAAATTTAAAGGTTGATAAAACCAAACATCAGTGAGTGTATATGTGATCTATTTTTGCATTACAAACCACCACACAACTTAGCAGCTTTAGCCAATAAGCATTTACAAGCTCACCAATCTGCAGGTTAGCTAGAAATTCTCATTGGAGCCACACCCAGCTGATCTTGGGTCTTGGGTGGGCTTGCTCATGTGCTTGTTGTCAGCTGGTGGGTTGGCTGGAGACCAGCTGGTCTAGGATAGCCTCACCTGAGAGGCTATGCTCTGCTCCATGTGGGCTCTCATCTACAACCTGGCTCATTCACATGGCAGTTATGGCTCGGACCCCAAGAATGAGAATGGAAGCCTCAAAGTTTCTAGAAGCCTAGGCTCAGAATTTGTGCAACATCACTTCTAGCATGTGCTAATTGGCCAAACCAAGTCAAAAGCCCAGCCCAAATTCAAGGGGTGGAACAAAAGACCTCTCATTGGGAGGAATTGCACTTTGTGACCAGTTTTGCAATCAAGCACAGCAAGAATGTGCACAATGGGCATTCTCTTGCATTACTGATAAGATCATAGATTGATAAAATCATTCATAAGAAAATTTTGCCAATATCTAACAAAAGCCTTTAAAATATCCGTATTATTTGATTCATACTTAAGAATTTATTCAAAGGAACTGATTTGCAAAGTGTGCAAATCACTTTACATACGTACAAAGATGTATGTATCTGAGTGTTCATCACATCATATCTAATAGCAAAACTGTGAAAAGCTAAATATTCAACAAAAAGGGTTTCTTATATGGATTATAAACCATCTACAAAATAGAATACTATGTAGCCATTTGAAATGATAACATATGGCTATGCTCACTGATATGTAAAGATTTAAATGAAGAAAGCAGGTTATGAAAAATATGTTTACTATAATCTGCTTTGGATTTTTAAATGTAGAAATGAAGTCTTAAAGGAGTTTCACTTTCTACTTTATATCTTTCTGTATCATCCAAGTTTTTGTTTTAATTCTTCTTGGGTTTTTGTGTGTGTGGTTGGTATTTTTGCTTTTATTTTTATTTTAAATTAACATACAGTAAAATCAAATGTTTGTAGTGTGTAGTTCTGATTGCTAACACATGCATAGATTTGTGGAACCACCACTATGGCAGTTACCATCATCAGAATATACAGAATACACCACCATCGGAATATACAACAGTTCTATTTCCCTCTTTAAAATTATCTTGTGTGGACTCTAATCCTCCCATCACTCTTAAGAGTTCCTTTGTATTGTTGAGAAGTACCTTTTTTTTTTTTTTTTTTTTTTTTTTGACAGAGTCTCGCTCTGTTGTCCAGGCTGGAGTGCAATGGCACGATCTCGGCTCACTGCAACCCGCCTCCCAGGTCCAAGCGATTCTCCTGCCTCAGCCTCCCGAGTAGCTGGGGTTACAGGTGCCTGCCACCATGCTCAGCTAATCTTTGTATTTTTAGTAGAGATGGGGTTTCACCATATTGGCCAGGCTTGTCTCAAACTCCTGACCTCAAGTGATCCACCCACCTCAGCCTCCCAAAGTTCTGGGATTACATGCATGAGCCATCATGCCCAGCAGATAACTATTTCTTGATATGGATGTACCACAGGTTGTTTATCCATTCACTCATTGAAGGACATTTAAGTTGTTTCCACTTTGGGGTGATTATGAATAGAGCTGCTATATAAACATTTGTGTACAGGTTTTTGTGTGAACATAAGTTTTCATTTCTCTGGGATAAATGCCCAACAGGGCAATTTTTAGGTTGTATGGTAAGTACATGTTTTGTTTTATAAGAAACTGCCAAACTATTTTCCAGAGTGACTGTTCTATTTTACAATCCCACTAGCAATATATGAGATCCAATTTCTCTGCATCGTTGTCAGCATATGATATTATCACTATTTTTAAATTACAGTCACCCCTCAGTATACATGGGGGATTGGTTCCAGGACCACCTACATATAACCAAATGTGAGCATACTCAAGTCCCACAGTCGTCCCTGCAGAAACCCCATATAGGAAAAGTTGGCCCTCTCTATGCGAGTTTTGCATTCCACCAACAGTACTCTCCATCTGCATTTGGTAGAAAAAAAGGACCGTATGAGTGGACTCGTGCAGTTCAAACCCATGTTGTTCAAGGGCCAGTTGTATATTATTGCTCTTCTAATAGATGTGATGTCTCATTTTGGTTTTAACTTGCCTTTTCCTAATGGCTGATGATGCTGAACATCTTTTCATGTGCTTATTTTCCATCCATAATCTCTTTTATAGTAAAATATCTGTTCTTTTGCCCTTTTTCCAATTGAATTGCCTTTGCACTTTTGTAAAAATTTATTTTGCTATGTTTGTGTGAGTCTATTTTTTATTATTCTGTTTATTGATCTGTTTATCCTCTTACCAACATCACACTGTTGTGATTACAGCAGCTTCATTAATGCATCTTAAAATCAAAGAGTGGGAGTCCTCCCATCTTTTTTTTCAAAATTAGTTTAGTTATTCCAGTTCCTGTGCCTTGATGTCTATATTTTATAATTATGTATTTGCACAATTCCCCCAAAGTGTTTGGTTGAACTTGCATTAAATCTATAGATCAATTTCGAGAGAACTGCCCACTTGACAATTTTAAGTCTTCCAATCCATAAACATGGTATGTCTCCCCATCTATTTAAGTCATCTTTAATGTGTTTAATCATATTTTGGAGTTTTCAGTATGTGATTATTGCACATGTTTGGGGTTTTTGTCTTAGATTTATAACTAATATTTTAATTTTGGAATTATGGGAAATGGTTATTTTTAAATTCCATCTCCAATTGCTTATGGCCAATATACAGAAATACAATTGATGTTCGTATGTTAACCTTGTATACTGTGACCATGCTAAACTAACTTATTAGTTCTAGGAGCTTTTTCTTGTAGATTACTTGGGATTTTCTATGTAGACAGACATATCAACTGTGAATAAGGACAGTTTTATTTCTTCCTTGCCAATCTGTGTGCCTTTTATTTCTCTTTCTTGTCTTATTACACAGGGTGGGACTTCCAGTACAATATTATTAGGATCAGTGAGAGTGGACATCTATGACTTGTTCCCAATATTAGGAAGAAAGCATAACCATGTTTCACCATTAAATATGCTGTTAGCTGTATGCTTTTTGTAGGTTTCCTTTTTCAGATTAAGAAAGTTCCCTTTTATTCCTAGTTTGTTGAGAGGTTTTATCATGAACGGATGTTAAATTTTGTCAAATGCGTTTTTCTACACCAATAGGTGTGATCCTGTAGTTTGTCTTCTTTAGCCTGTTAATATGAATTACATTCATTGATCTCCAAATATTTAACCAGCTTTGCATTCCCAAAATAAACCACCCATGGTTGTAGTATATTTTTCTTTTACTATATTGTTGGATTTAATGTTGTAATATTTTGTTGAAGATTTTTGTGTTTACATTTATAAGGGATATTGGTCTGTAGTGTTCTTTTCTTTTGCTGTCTTTGTGTTTATATCAGATTAATGCTAGCCTCATAAAATGAGTTATGAAGCATTCACTTCTGTTTGGCAAAAGATCCTATGAAGAATTGATGTTATTTACTTTAAATGTTTGTTAGAATTTACCACTGAAGCTATCTGGGCCTGGCTTTTGGGTGGAAGGTTTTAAACTACAAGTTTAATTTAACAAATAGATATTGGGAATATTTAGGTTATCTGCTTCCTATATGAGTTTTGTGGTAGTTTGTGACTTTCAAGGAATTGGCCCATTTCATCTAAGTTGTAGAATTTATGTGCACAGAAGTTTTGTAGCATTCCTTTATTATTATTTTAATACATATGAGGGTCTGTAGCGATAGCCCTAATTTCATTCCTGATATTGGTGTATTTACCCCTGATTTGTGTCTTGCCTCTTTCTTTTCTTGGTCATTCTAGCTAGAGGTTCGTCAATTTTACTGATCTTTAGAAAGAACCAGCATTTAGTTTCATTGATTATTCTCTGTTGTTGTTTTTAACTTCAGTGATTTATTCTCTTATTTTTATGATTTTCTTCCTTCTGCTTGCCTTGGATTTAGTCTTCATTTCTCTACTTTCTTAAAATGGAAGCTTAGATTGTTGATTTGAAACCTTTCTTTTTTCTGTAATAAGAATTTAATGCTACAAATTTCCCCTTGAAGCACTGCTTTGGCTTCATCTCACACATTTTGATATGTTTTATTTTCATTTTCAATGAGTTCAAAATATTTTCTAATTTTCCTTGAGACTTCTTCTTTGATCTATGTGTGATTTGAAAGTATGTTAATTTTTAATATTTTGACATTTTCCAGTTGCTTTCTGTTTTTTATTTCTAGTTTAGTTCAGGAGTTTTGTATGATTTCAGTTCTCTTCAACTTTTTAAGGTTTGTTTTGTGACCAAGGATATAGTCCATTTTGGTGATTATTCAATGGGCATTTGACATGAATGTGCATTGTGCCATTATTAGATGGAATTGTTTATAAACATCAAATAAATTTTATTATGTAGTTCATTTCTTCTATATATTTGCTGAGTTTCTTTCAATTAATTCTCTCAATGACTGAAAGATTAGTGCTAAAATCTCCAACTATAATTGTAGATTTGTCTATTCCTCCTTTTAGTCCTATCAGTTCTTGTTTCATGTATTTTAAAACTTTGTTGCTTGACATATGCATATTGAAGGTTGTTATGTCTTCTTGCTAATATTCCTCTATCCCTGATATTTTCCTTTCTCTGAAGTCTGCTTTGTCTGATATTAACATAGCAACTCCAGCTTTCTGTTATCTTTTCACTTAACCAACCTATATCATAGTAGTTAAAGTTGGATCCTTGGAAACTGAATATAGTTTAATCTTATGTATTCACCCTTTCTGAAAATCTCTATTTTTTAATTTGTGTGTTTAGACCATTTACACTTAATATAATTATTGATACATTTGTATTTAGGTTTTCTACTTTATTATTTGTTTTCTGTTCATGCCTCTGTTTCCCCTTTCCTGCTTTTCTTGCCTTTCAGAATTACATTTAAATTTGCCTATTAAGTTTTTTACTGTATCTCCATATATAGCTATTTTTGTATGTATTATATGTACTTAACTTTTCATAATCTAATTATAATTAATATTAACATTTCAAGTAGAATGAGGAAGTCTTACCTCCATATAGGTACATTCACTCTCCTACTCTACGTTGTAGTTGTCATATATTTTACATCTAATATATCAAAAACCTATCAGATGTTATAATTATTTCTTTCAATTATTATTCATATTGTCAAGAACTTGAGAGGAGGGCAGACTAATATATTTATCTAGATATTTACCATTTCTATCCCTCTTCCAAGTTTTCCTCTGGTATAATTTCTCTTCCATCTGAAGAACTTCCGTTAGCATTTCTTTTGGAGCAAGTTTGTTGGTACCAAATTCTCTTGGCTTTACATCACTTTTCACTGGCTACTTTCCATATTTTTTTCTTTAATAGTTTGGTTATGTGTCTGCACTTGGATTTTCTTACATTTATCCTATTTAGAATTCACTGAGTTTCTTGAATCAGTAAGGTTTTATGTCTTTTGCCAGATTTCAGAAGTTTTCATTATTTCCTCAAATATTTTTTCTGCATCATATTATTTCTCTTTTGCCTTCTGAGACTTCAATGATGTGAATGTTAGACTTTTGGGTATTGACCTACAGATCTCTGAGGCACTACTTACATTTTCTGTTGTTCAAACTGGACAATATCTGTTGATCTATCTTCAAGTTCTCTGACTGTGTTCTCTGTCATTTTCATTCTGCTATTGAGTATATCCAGAGAATTTTTAACTATATTTTTCAGTCTAAAATCTTCACTTACTTCTCCTTTATATCTTCTTTTTTATCGCTGATACTTTATATCTTTCCATTTATCTCAAAACTGTTTGCTATTACTTGTTAGAGCATGTTATTGTGGCTGGTTTTGTGTGTGTGTGGAGTTGGCATCTGTTGATTATCTTTTCCTTTTCAAGTTAAGATTTTCCTGAGTCTTCCTAGCTGAGTAATTTTGAATTGTAGCCTTTGTAATGCTATACAGATCTGCCCTGCATCTGCACCACCCAGTGGCCAGTCTGGGACCTGGGCATTAATCTACCCCATAGTTTACTTCCTGAAGACTGTGGTATGATGTTTAGGATGAGATCTATGCATGCACAGTTCAGAGGTGACCACAGGAGTCCACCTACAACTTTATGGAATTGCCTTCTTGAGCTCCCTCCTCTTCATGACCCATTTCTCATTCCTCTACCCAAAAAGCTGGAGCTTCAGTTTCCTCACTCCGCCATATAGGCCCCACAACTGTGTCTGCCTCTGGGGCAAATCAGCAGGAAACAGAGAGAAAAAACAATAAATATTTGCCCTCATATTCTTGAGATTATAACTTCTCTGGTAGAAGAAAATAGTTATCCTTGCTCCAGAGTTGTAGATGCCTGCATGGCCACCAACATCACTGCTGCCATTGCTACCAACAGAATTGCCTGGGGGCTGAGTTGGGAAATAACACAATAAAGTGGGGGAAAAACAACAACAAAAGATTTCTTTCACTCTCTCTGACTCAGGGGTTCCCTTTCTCACTCTGCAGGCCAGAAAGAGAGGATTTCTCTTGTGTGCTCTTTTTCTGCATCCACTCTACCCTTCTGGGTTTGGGAATGCCTTTAAGTCCAGTCTAGATGATACCAGAGGGGAAAGAAGAATGGTAAATTCACTGCCAATTTGCTAATGCTTTAAAAATTCTTCCCACTCTTCCCCAGTTATTCTATTATTTACTTTGCAGAATCCTCTAATAGTTGCCCCTTACATTCGGTACATTGTTCATAATTGCATTCAGTGGGAGACACAGGGCTGAGTGTGCTTTACTCCATCTTGCCTGAATCTGGAAACTATCTGCTTAGTTTGTTGTTGTTTTGATTTATAGGAAAAAAAAAGGATGATTTCTACACACAAAAGAAAGTTCTAAAACTAATTGTTTTGTTAATCAATCATCAGTCATGAGGCATTCACCCTTTCCTGGCAGCATCTGGTAGAAAATGTCATCTCTTTTTCCTTTGTAGGGACACAACTGACTGTGGAAGTCCACCCTCGAGATGCCATGCCCCAGCTGCTCAAGAAGTTCTCCTTAGCTAAACGTATGTATGACAGAGGTACTCATGGTGGAGGGCTAGCACAGAGGATTGAAGGCAGCTGGTTGGGCCAGATCCCAGCCCGAGCATCTTCTGAGGGAAGGAGAAGAGTGACATGGGCCTGAAAACTGGGAAAAGGCAGAAGCATGACAGGTTTATCCTGGGAGACTCTTTTCTCCACACCCAGCTACCACTGATTTTTCATCTCTGGAATTAGTCATAGGTAACACAGACATTTAGCTGAAGACACATTGCATCACAAGAGTGTTGTTGCTGTTGCTTTTAGATACCATTTGTTTACTGCCCGAAAAGTGGCATGCAAAATGCTAAGTACTTTAACATTTATTAACTTTTTAACCTTTTGATGTATACTAATATCATCCCCACTTTTTAGATCAGCAAAGTGAGGCTTAGAGAGGTGAAGTAACTACCCAAGTCACCCAGCCAGAAAGTGGGTCAGAACCCAGGTATGACTCTGAAGCCTGTGGTCTTAACCACCATACTTTGCTTCCCTCAGTGCAGTGCACATAGGCCCAGGCCCAGGACCATGATGTCTCCCCAACTCCCTTCTCGGTCCTCTCCTTGCATCTGTCCAGCTTATGGTTAAACAGGGACCTCAGGAAGAATGCAGGTTAAGTAACAGAGGCTGCAGAACAACTGAGGCTCAAGTCCTCTTTAGGTCCATGCAGTGAGCCAAAGTCCTCCAAAACTGTCTGGTCCTGTAGTCGTCAGCAGTCAGGATCTCAAGAGAGTAGTCTACTGTAAAGAGGGCAGGCTCTAGGGTCGACTGACTGGGTTCATGTTTCAGCTGTGTGACCTTGGGCCAGTGGCCTAACCCCTCTTTTGAACTCAGTTTTGTCAACTATAAAAGAAGGAAAATAAGCGAATCTGCCTCATAAGATTATTATGAGATTAAATGAGAGAGTAAATATAAAGCCCAAGCCAGGCATAGTAAGTGTGTAACAAATGCTAGCTATCATTTTGAACCTTTATCATTCTATCAAAAATGTAGGTGTGAAATACAAAATGCAGGTGTGAGAAATAAAGGGAGCACTGTTTCTCAGAATGACCCGTGTGTGGTTGCACTCTTCTTTGTTATATTTATAGCCTAAAGTGGCCTTCAGGGGCATAAAACTACCTGCCTTGGCATCCCAACCTTCAACTCCCCTGATCCCATCAAGGACCCAAATCTTCCTGACCTGGTTCCGGATCAGCAGGGAAAGTTCCTTTCCTTTTGCCCAGGGAGTCTAATAACTATTGGCTACAATTCTGCCTTTACTGTCTTAGATTTGTGGGATTCAGTTGGCCTTTAATCCTCCCAAGGAATAATTTAATTATGACCTGACCTTTCTAGGTTTTGACCTTCACACGAACTGCTTTCCCCTTCCTGCATCTTTGTTTCCATCCATGGTCAGTTCTTATCCCGGCATTATCTGGCAGTGGATTCAAGAAAGCAGGAAAATCCAAAAGAGGGCAGGAACACCAGGTTCCAGGAGGACCCTCTGAATCACCCAAAGTGTTAGGTCAGAGCAAATACTAACTCCAGTTGCAGAATGCAGCTCCCTTTCTTGTCAGCCACTTCCTGGTTCTTAGTCTTCCTTCTGCCACACCAGGAAGTTCCTGGCAATTCCAGCAGCAATTCAGTGGTCAGTGGGGTGGGAACAAGGAGACTATGAAAAGGAGAGTAAAGAGGAGGGGTCAAAAGCAAGCACCACCAGAAGGTGAGTCATCAGTGCTTGCATTTCTGTTTCTTCTGAAGTATCTATACTTCTGACCTTTGGAATATTGTAGGTTTACAAGGTGATAAAAATGGAAACACAAGACCCCGGCAACCTGGAGGGAAAGATGCCCATGGTAAGTTCCAGAGTCTTCCAGGACAATTCTCAAGAGAGCACATGGGTTTAGCCTCATAGACTAATCTCCAATTGACAGTTGCTTCCTGGGTCACTATGCTGAGAGGCTGGGGCCACCTTTGGGTTCAGGAGGGAAAGAGTGTCAGGATTAATTAGCAATGTCTGCCATGGACACAGGTGGAGAAGGAAAAAGCTCATGCACCAGATGTCATCCTAAAGCTAAAGTATAAACCCCACCAATAACAAGGCAGACCATTATAGGAAACATATTAAAATCATAATTCAGGATTATGTTAACTTTAAATGAAATGCCAAATGTCTGTAAGGTAGGAGGCATGTGAATAAGCAGAGTGAGGCAGAGGAAGAAACACTGAGAGGGATGACAGACAGCCTGGGTTGGAATCCTGCTTTTGCCCCTCATTTGCCTTCCCTATGCCTCAGTTTCCCCCTCAGTAGACCAGATGTTATCTAAGGCGGGGTGCAGCTCCATACTTCTTCCTATTGTTTTGCTTTAAAATCAGAATATTTTAGTTAATGACGCTGATATTTTAAATGTATTTATGTAGAATCATATTTAGATCTTACATAATCTCCTCACAGGTAGATTTAATGAGGCATAAATCATGGACATTTTTAATGTTCAGATATTGGAAAATGAAACCAAGAAAGGGGAAAACTAGTAATAGGGTTTTCAATACCATTTTAGAAATGCCACCTTTATTCTAAATAGGAGTGCGGGGAGACCTCATTTGCAGAGCTATACTGAGTGGAAATCTGTTCGATGTGTGAGTCCACTTTGAATGCACTTAGGTCGCCCTGATGGCTCTTGTGAGAGAATGATAGGAACAGATTCTGCAGAGGGAGAGGGCACTGAGAAGAGGCAAGGCTCAGCAGGGGCCTGCCTGAGTATCCCCAGTCTTCTCTGGTTGCATTTGGACCACACAGGGCAGGGGTTGATGACATAAGTCATAGTGGCCAGGCAAGAAACCCCTGGGCCCAAATATTGGTCAGCTCCCCAATAAGTGGGCATTGCCTCTCAAACCATGCCGGCCCAGAAGAGAGTCATGAAGAGGCTGGGGCCATGTCTAGAGGTGACACACACCCATCCCCACCTTCTCCCCACCTTCTCCCCACATCTCTCCGGTCTAATAGCACCAGATTAAGGGACTCTCACTGACAGTGGCAGCCCGGAGGATGTGCAGGCAAATGCACCAGCTGTGTCCCCCACCAGGCAGGGAGGCCACATGTCCCTCCCTGCATGTACCTGCAGAGGAGCCCCACACCCTGCACCCTCCCAGAGAGCAGTGTGACACTAACATCACAACATGATATGCTCCCAGGAATCCCACAGATGTGTGCCTGAGGCCAGGGGGCTGGGTCCAGTCCCTCCCAGCAAGGTGGAAGTCAGAACCAGACTGGAACCAAGGTAGAAGTGCAGGTCCATCAGGTGCTTTCTCACATGGCCCTACTCTTCCCAGACTTCCCTACCATACCCTGGGGTCTCTCCAGCACACCTCACTTGCCCAGCACCCAGAGGCTCCCGACATGGAGGCTGAAGGTGGGTGGGTCCACCTGGGTCAGGGGCTCAGTTCCTCTTTGGTCCCAACTTCTTCCCACCCCCAACCTGTCTTCCCACCCAGCTTTCCTGATTTTGATCTGCCTGACTCAGGGACCCTTGGTTAAGAAAGGCTCTGCCAGAGCCAAGGCTCTCTTCTGGGCTGGGACAGGGGTCTGCTGTCCATGCACCTGTTGGTCTAACCATTGGCCAGGCAGCCTTGCAGCAGCCCCCCAGCAACAGCTGATTATGGCTGTCCCATGTCCAGTGGGAAGCTTGCATGATTGCTGGCCCTGCATCAGCACTGGTCTCGAGTTTTCTCTCCTTCCTGTATCTCTGTCTCAGAGACCTGACTCGTGGCTTGGTCTGTGATCAGCAGGCTCCCTGTGAGTAAGGCTAAGCACAGTTGAGGGATTTGGAAGCCCAGCCTTTCTCAGGGCCCTGTTACCAGAATGCCATCACACATGGTTGAGATGCTCAAGTCTTCAGTTGACCAAGGGCAAAGGAGGAAGCCTGTCTGGATGCCAAATGCACCTCACTCTGCAGGACCCAGATGGCCCGGCCTTTCCATGCCCTCCTCCTCCACCCAGGCGTCCTTTGACACCTCCACCCCAGGGCCATGGCTGTGGCACAGACCTCCCTCCTTGAGCTTGTGAGCACGAGCAGCACTGCCTGGACACTCCCCAAAGAGCATTCATTCCTGGGAAAAATAACAGGGAATCCACGGAAAACCAAATGGTGGGGAAAAAAAGATTCCATCATCAATATGTCTGGGAACTACTGGGTTAACTAAGGTTAAGCCCGTTTCCTACTTCTGACTTCTCAGAGTCTGCAATAGGCGTATGTTCCCTGTAGGCCTCTAAGAGGACTATGGGAGTTGCCATAATTCCCAAACTAACTTGATCAGGGGACCCTTCTAGGAAAGTTCCCACATAGCTCTTAGGCTCAATGTTTCAGGCTTTGAGAATTGTGTTAAAGGTTGGACAGTCACAGCTCCTCAAAGAGACAGCAAGGCCTAGGCCAGGCAGCCCTCCTCAGTGGGTCTCAGCTGCTGACCAAGCTGCCCTGTGTTTCCAGCCTACCCCTGGGATCGATCCAGCCTGAAATCCATGTCCCTGGACCTGCAGCAGTTTGAGAAATTGGATATCTACGCCTCACAGGTAGGAGAGCTGGCCACTCCGACCGTGGGCCCCTTTAAGGTGGCTTAGAGTTCTAGGGCAGCAAAGCCTCTCCCCAGACACCTCCTGAACATATCCTGAGTGGCTTGGTTGGATGGCCCTGGAATGCCTTTTCATAGCATATGGGTGGGGACAGAAGGTACAAGGCAGCAGCCCCTGCCCAGGGCCAAAGGCCATTCCATCCGCCACCCCACCCACAATCCTGTTGCTCCCACCCCATACCACACACCCTGGAGCTCCTCATTGGCAGGCCCCTCTGGTCAGCCCTGATCTGCCTTCTCCATGCCCCTTTTGGCATTTCTGCTCCTAAGATATGCCCGCCTCCGGACCATGGAAGAAGGGAGGAGAGGATGGGAGGACCGCGGATGCAGATGGCCAGGACCATTATAATCACAGCTGTGCTCACCTCTGAAGTGCATGAGCTGCCATGCTCTCATGCCTCTGGCCCTGAGCATGTCTCAGGTGCAGGTGGGAGGGGCAGATGAAGAGCTGAAACACTAGGGACATATGGGAGTCATTGGAGCCAGGCAGGAGCTTCAGCACAGAGAGTCTGATAGGAGGAACAAGGTGCTGAACCCTTTAGTGAAGTCAGGATATTAAGTGGTCTTAAAAAGGCCGCCTTGTAGGTACTCAGGAAACTTGTTTGTTGAAATAATGAGTTTCAACAAACAAGTTGAAATATTTCACCTCTTTTGTTGAAATAGTGATGGTGGGTGCATGGATCAAGAAAGCCAGATGAGAAGCAAAGACATAAGTTGAGGACATCCTCCTGTCCTGGCAGAAGACATGACCTGGATTAAGTGGAGACATTGAGGAAACAGAGGAGTGGAAAGGCCAATCCTGAGCTAGGGGCAGAGGGGAAGAACTCTATCACCAGTGGGTGTGGAGTGGGTGGGAGGTGGGGGAGAGGGGCTCCCAGATGACTGGATTGACTCCTGGAGGGTGGATCAGTACCTCCTCATGAGGAGCAAGGGAGAAGGAGCAAGTTTTAGGGGATGAGTGTGTTTGGGATATGAGGGGCTCTAGTGTCTGTGGCACATCCAGGGGAAATGCCCCCTGGGCAGCTGCATATACAAGCTTGGAAAGGTCTGGGCTGGAGACACTGATTGGCAGTCATCAGATTTCGTTAAAAGCTGAAGCCATAGGATGGGCATCATATTGCGGGGGTGGAGGAAGCCCATAGGGCCTGGAGCCATCAAAGAGGCTGGGGCAAGGCCAGGAAGGGTCAGAGTTCTGGAAGGTCCAGGGAGGGGCTCCCTGGGGCAGACGTGGTCAACAGTGTGAGCTGTGCTGTCTGCTCAAGTGAGATCAGGACAGACTCATGTCGGCTACTGCAGCATCAAAGTGCACCTTACCTCCAGAGGGGCAGAGCACAGGGGCTGGAGGCCTCAGTACTCAGGTGGGTGGAAGAGCAAGCAGGAGGTGAGTAGTAGGGAGCGAGGAGAAAATCCCACAGGAGCCTGCAGAGACGGGGAGGCTAGACATGAGCAGAACTGAGGAGAGTGGGGGGGGCATCCTAAGGTGGGAGAACAAGGGGGCATGGAGCAGCCAGGAAAGGAAGGGAGGAGGTGAGAACATAGGAGAAGGAGGCCATTGATTGAAGAGGGGAAGTCCCTGCAAAGGCAGAAGACCTGAGACATAGAGAAGGCTGAAGCAGGAGGGGAGGATGAGACTCTTAGTGAGGAAGTCCCACCCGGCCTGCTGTGAAGTGGAGGCCAGGCCATTACCTGTGAGTGAGGAAAGTGGGTGGGGTCGGGAGTCTGCAAAGGGCCCAGATTTTTGTAATGGCCCTCAGAAGGGATGGGTCAGGCTGCTGGCCATACTCAGAAAACAGTGCCAGGAAGCCAGTGGAGGCCAGAGACCCAGCCACAGAGCAGGGAGTGGCCAGAGCAAGCCAGGCCCAGGTGGGGCCAGGAGGTGGGGACCAAAAGACCGGAAGCCATGGCACTGAAGTAGAAGGCTAAGTCAGGACTCCAGGCTGCAGTGCAGGCCTGCAATGCTGAGTACCATTCAGGGCCCTGGGAGAGGGACAAGGACAAAGTCTGTGGTGTTGGAGCTGGATGTAGAAGAAAATGAAACAGAAAGCAGCTGAGAGAGTAGAACAGGGGCCCAGAGGTCTCCAGAGGTCAGAGTGCCAGTGTGCTGGGCCAGTGGTCAGCAGGTGAGTCCTGGAATCCCTTGTGAGCAGTGAGATGTTTCCAGCTAAAAACAAGATCCTGGAGTACCCTCAAGCTGGGAGCTGAGGGGAGTGTGGGCACCATTGCAGGACCCCATGCCCCAGCTTCTCTACAGAGATTAAACATGATCAGGGCCACCTTTCCAGCAACCTCAGCCCTGTTTCCCTGAGGTCCCCTAGGAAGAAAGCTAATCTGTTCTTTTTTATCATAAAATAACATAAAATTTGCCATTTTAATAATTTTTAAGTGTACAATTCACTAGCATTAATTATATTCACAATGTTGTATACTCATCACCCAAAACAGAAACTCTGTACCCATTAAGCAATGAAATTTCCATTTCTCCTCCTCCAGCCCCTGGTAATCTCTACTTACTGTCTATGAACTTTCCTATTCCAGATACTTCATATAAGTGGAATCATACAATATTTGTCCTTTTGTGTCTGGCTTATGTCACTTAGCATCATGTTTTCAAGGTTCATCCATGTCGTAGCATATACAGAACTTAATTCCTTCTTTTTATAGTTGAATAATATTCCATTGTATATATTGTATATACTCTATTTTATTTATGCTTTCATTCGTGGATGGATTTTTTTTAACCTTTTGGCTATTGTGGATAGTGCTGCAATGAACATTGGGGAAACAAATGTCTGTTTGAGTGTCTGCCTTCAGTTTTTTTGGGTGTATACCTTGGACTGAAATTGCTAGATCATGTGATAATTCTACATTTAACTTCCTGAGAAGCTGTCAAAATGTTGTCCACAGCAGCTGCACCATTTTACATTCCCACCAGCATCGTACAAGGGTTCCAATTCCTCCATATTCTTGCCAACACATTATTTTCTGGTTTCATTTTTCAATAGCCATTTTAGTAGGTCTGAAGTGCTATCTCGTTGTGGTTTTGATTTACATTTCTCTCGTGACTAAGGATGTCGAGCATTTTTTTATGTGCTTATTGGCCATTTGTATATCTTCTTTAGAGAAATATCTGTTCAAGTCCTTTGCCCCTTTTTGAATTGGGTTGGTTTTGTTTTTGTGGAGTTGTAGGAGTTCTTTTTATATTCTGGATATTTAACCCTTATTGGATATATGATTTGCAATGTTTTCTCTCATTTTGTAAGTTTTCTTTCTGCCTTCTAAATGATATCCTTTAATGTACAAAAATTTTTTATTTTCACAAATGCCCTTTTATCTGTTTTCTCCTTTTTGCTTGTGCTTTTGGTGCCATATCTAAGAATTCATTGCCAAATCCAAGGTCATGAAGATTAACCCCAGTGTTTTTTTTTCTGAGAGTTTTATGGTTTAAGCTCTTATATTTGAGTCACTGATCCATTTTGAGTTGTTTTTGTATATGGCATGAGGTAGAGATCCAAGTTTATTCTTTTGCATGTGGAAACTCAATTGTCCCAGCACCATTTGTAAAAGAGACTATTCTTTCCCCACTGAATGGACTTGACACCCTTGTCGAAGACCCACTAACCGTAGATATGTGGGTCCATTTCTGGACTCTCAGTTATATTCCATTTGTCTATACAGTCTTCATGGCAGTATCAAACTGTTTTGATTACTGTAGTTCTACAGTAAGTTTTGAAAATGGGGAACTTGTGTCCTTCAAATGTGTTCTTTTTTCAAAATCGTTTTGGCTACTTAGAGCCCCTTGGAATTTATAGGAATTTGAGAACTGACTTTTCCATTTCAGCACAAAAAGCTATTGGAATTTTGATAAGGATTATGTTAAATCCTTAGTATTGACCATGACCAGAGGCTGCTACAGCTGTCCAGATGCCTGCCTGGCTAGCCCCCAGATCTGCAGAGAAAAGCTATGATGGCTCTAGGGCCTCTGATTGAGCTGGTCAGCACCACCTGCCCTGTCCAACTTCCCCCACCTCCTCCCAATTTGTCCTCAGCCAGCCTTTGACCCTCAGGACCTCTCCTCCAGCTTCTCTGCCTGGAGGAAGAGCAGCACTGGCTATAGGTGCAAGATGCTGGGCCCCCAACAGCCCCTCCTCGAGGCCCTAATACAGCATACCCTTCCTGCTCCCCAGGTGACAGCCAAAAGTGGCCTAGATGAACTGGTGAATGACCTGCTCCAGGAGGCCCACACTGACCTGGAAAGGGTCCGCGCCATCTGGATCTGGATCTGCCGTCACATAGGTAGGCCCACCTGTGGAACTGCTGGCTCTAGAATCCCTTGCTTCCATTCCCTGCAGGCCTCTGCTCCTATCAGCTCATTCACGTGTGCAGAGTGACATGAAAGGTAGGGGAGAGGTACCCAGAAGACTGTACTGATGAACCAGAGAGTAACCAAGGAGGATAAAATTCACCATGTGCTATGAGTCTCCATGAAAGTTAGTTGGAGGAGAATTCCTTGCAGCCTTCTGCCCATAGCCAATGCCCAGAGCTGGAAACTTCATCCAGCAGCAGCCTTCCATCTGTCCCAGCCTTCCCTTTGTCTCATCTCCACAGAGATGAGAGCCCAGAGCAACAGGTCATCTCCAAGAAGGATGACGATTGGTGGGGAGAAGTTGCAGCTGTTTGAAAAGTGATTGCAATACCAGAGGGTTCATTAAATACCAGGGCCAGGAAAAGCGGGTTCTCCACTTCCTGCTCCCACACTAGCAACATTGGCCACTGGTCCCAGCCCAGTATCCAAGGTTCTTGGAGCCACCTGAGGGACCTGGGCCTATGCAGCTGCCCACAGCTCTCCACAGGATGGCCTTAGGAAGCTCCTGGGTCAAGCAGAGCTGCAGAGGTGGTGGCTAAGGGATGCTGCCCCTTGCCGCCTTGCAAACACAAATGAGAGTGGGCAGGGCCAGATCACGAGGTGGACTCCTAGTCCTTTGACATAAAGACCAGCCAGGTCTTTCTCAACCTGCTGCCACTGGGCTTTTCTTTTATTCTTCTGGAGCAACAGTTTGGAATGCAGCTTAGAGAATGAGCTCACCTGGCACAAGTAGGAGGTCCAAACTGAGGACCTGAGAGACCCCCAGCTCCCATCCCAACTCCACCAGCTGTGCCTGTGCCTTGAAGGGGCAGGGTCAGAAATGGGACATTTATGGGACTTCGTTACTGCTCCTATCCCCATGCCAACACACACATACACAGTCTCAATGAGTCCTCAATAGCTACAGAGACTTCTGCCTTAGGGCCTCACCGCAGGCCTCAGGCTTCTTCGCAATGTCTTCATCCCCTCCTTAGTGAAGTGACAGGCTGTGGGAGAGCAGCCTTCTCCACTTGGGGATGAGCTGTGTGTCCCCCATGGGTCAGCGTGAGGCCTTCGGGCTGCAGGAAGACAGGATGAGTGATTTCACTGGAACTGTGTGCAGAGCTGTGTGGTGGGGATTAGCAGAGAGAGCCTCATGCCCCTGCACTGTCCTGGTCCCTTCTCCTCCTAGCCCCTCCTCAGAGGCTTGGGGAGCCAGGTGGCCCCCTCTGCCAAGGCCTGCTCCTCCTCTCACCACTTGCACAAAGAGGTGACAGTTCCCAGATCCCATTTGTGCTGGGGCTGTAGTTCCATTCAGCCCACTGTAGTTTCTTGGGGCTGGTGATGGCCAGAGCACAGCTGGGGGTTGGGGTGGAGTCTTCTCGCCTCCCAGGCTCAGGCTCCTCATGATCCCCTCACCTGCCCTATAGAGTATGACATTGCAGCTGCTCAGGAGAAGGACCGCCAAGCCTTCAAACCCACTGACATCCTGAGGACCCAGAAGACCAACTGTGATGGCTATGCTGGCCTCTTTGAGAGAATGTGCAGGTACGAGAGACAGGAGTCCCCGTGCTGACCACCAGACCCATCCCTCTCCCTCTTCCACAGTGCCATGTGCCTTTGCCCACATGCCAGGCCTGAAACCTGAGTTTGCAAACTCTGCTCTGGAACCCAAGTGAGTCCTGAAAAGGTCAATTTCTCCCTTTTTAACACCAGCATAATTGACTTTGTACCATCTGCCGGGCTTCGCGATGCATTAACATAATGGCAGATGAATGCACAGAGATAATTTGGTTATAAAAAGCCCTTTTTCCGCCTTCTCCCATCCCTATGCAGCTGAAGGTTAAAAGAATGGCAGGCCTGGGAGCGGGAGGACAGTGGCTGCAGATGCCAAGGGGACTGTGAAAGGCTGTCCTCAGGGCTGACACAGGGGGCCTCTTTTGGGGGAAACAAAAGATCTCCCACCTGAAAAGATTTGTCAGTTGGACAGCTGAATCACTGGGAAGCAGCTACTCTTGGAGTCGCTGGGCTCCATTTTCAGCACTCTGGGAGTGGGCATATGGCCAGGTTGCTAGGGTGGGTGACAGCTCTGGCCTGAGCAGGAGAACGGGCCATTGCCAGTTCCCAGTGACTCAAAACAGGCTCAAGATGTGGGGTGGGGGGAGGGGATGGCCACTGACCCCCATAGCTTCCTGAGCCTACCCTCTGAGGTCTGCTGGGTTCCTCCAGAAAACAGTCAGCTAGCCCTGGGGCCATCAAAGAACCCCTCCCCAAGGGGTGGATGAACAGCTGCCCACTGTCTTTCTAGGCTTCTGGGAGTGAGTCTTCTCAGGCACCCAGATGTCAGCCCACCAGAACTGCAGGTGGCAATTCATCAAACCAAGCGTAACACTTAGTCCACAGGCAGGCAGTTGTGATGGCCTCAGTGTTGCAGAGGCGGCAGCTGCTGAGCACTGGGTGCATGCAACCTATTCCTGGCCCAAACCCCCTGTTGTGCTGCCTGCTGCCCCCCATCACCACTGCCAAGCACAGGCACCTACCTGGCTGCTGAATTACTCTAAGCGTCCTGCTCTGCTTCCTGTTCTTCCCTTTTTTCACTTTCTTTTTTTTTTTTTTCCCCAGGGTCTAGAACTGCTTTATTTTATTATTTAGTGTAACCATGAAATTAAACAGTGGTCTACCGTTGGGGACCAAGGTCAGATTCAAAAAGATTAAATATAAATTAAAGCTACTACACATTTATGTGGTTGAAAAAGTTGCCAATCCTTTTCTCACTTTCAAGGCCAATCCCTGAGACCACAGCCCCAGAGGCAGCCACGGTGGGTCAGGGTACAGAAGATGCCACCCAGGCTGCTTCCCACCCCCTACCCCAGACCCAAGCATACCTCCTGCTGCCTGTGGGCCTCTCCAGGAACGTGGATCCTCACTGGCCTCTCTGTCCAGGCTCCCCTGGTCCTGGGTTCCTAACACCACTAAAGGATCACACTGTCTAGCAAAGTCCTCCAAAATCTGACCTCAGCCAAGTTTCCAGCCTGCACTGTGTGACACCACCTTCCTGACCACCTCTGCATGCACACCTGCTCCCTCTCCCCAGTGCTCCTTCCAGGCCCCGCTCCAGGACAGCCCACAACCTTCCCCTTCCTTGGTACCCCCAGCCCAGTTGCACACCAAACTCATGTGTTGCCTTATGCTTTCAATTAATAACATTTTTAAATTTAAAAAATACCATTCATTGTAGATGGTTTATAAAATTCACTAAAGCATAAAAGAAATTATTACTCTGAATCTCACCACTTACAGCTAACACTGGTAACATTTGGTCATATTCCTTTCCAGACTGTGTTCTGTGCATACAGGAATTACCTGTGCTCGGTTGTTGTCATACATCCTATCAACTGTATACGTCTATATTTGCCTTTATCTCCTCTCTCCTTCTACCTCCCCTGCGAATACCCATCTCAGAATCCTACACCCTGTAGGCCCTCAATAGACACATATAGAAATGACAGGATATTCCTAGCAGACTTATGTGGAATGGAATGTGGAATTCTCTTTTAACTGATGAAATAGCCATGAGTCTCTGAGCTCCATTTATGCCTAGCATCTTTCAGAACATGATTATTTTCCTCTGATTTTACAAATTTGAAAATGCTTAGCATTTTTTCCAAGTTCCAGGATATATTCCTCTTTATCCAGTATAAGCTTTCTAGCATACTGTAGAAGGAATGCCAGATTCGAAGCTAGAAAGACCTGGGTCTACCACTTAGAGTGGTATCGCCTCCTTGATATAGTATATGCATCCTAGCATCCTTTAGAAGGAGTGCCAAAGTTAAAGCCAGAAAGACCTGGCTCCCAGTTTTTAATTTACCACCTATTAGTTTTGTTCCTTTTGGTAAGGCCCTTAACCTCTTGCAGCCTCAGTGCTCTCATCTATATATTGGAGACTAGATTGCCTACCTGGCAGGGCTATAGGACTCAATGAGACTGCAGTTTGGGGGTTACCAACCCAATTTTGGGGTGGGTGTTTTTTGACCTATCTTGTCTTTCTTGAGTATTGATTGGAGTCCTTTTGCTCTGTGGAACTTTCCTACTGATTCCGCCAGCCTACATGGCTTCAGAAAATTGACACTTGCCTTGAGTGAAACTGTCAGCTTTTTGCCCTGGTCCAGATACTTAACAATGGCCCTATTCTGGCCTGCAGCTTATCATTAAAACTCTCTCTAACATTTTGCATCATTTAAAGTTAGTTCCAACACGGTGATTACCATGTGCAAAATTCCTCACACTGCCTGAGATGTGTAGCAATAGCTCACAGTCCCCTGAATTCCTTTAACTGTTTCTTTAAAGATCAGTAACCTATCTATGCATCCCTCTACTAACTCTCTTTACCTTTAAAATAACTGCCAAAAGTTTGGTAAATTAATTAGCTAATTCCTTAATAACTGAGGACATGTAATCTGCACTTGCTGATTTATCCCTGCTTGGTTGTCAGGGTGGACATCATTACTTTTTGCCAGTCCATTCCACCTCCCTGAAATTGCCTCATTAAAGACTGATTTAATAAAGTAATTTAGGGAGGAATTCAGATATTTTCACAACATCATTCAGTTGCTTCTGTCTTTCCCAAATCACTGGTGTGGGGTTTTTTGGTTAGTGCTATAGCTTGTAACTGCTGGTCCAGTTTCCTTCTGACTTTCTATCATCCAACATTAATGTCTCTCTTTTTGCCTCGATTGCCCGCATCCTTAATTGATTCTGCCTAATTTCCTCACAGGAGCCAAGCTTAATTCCCCAGACTGCTGCCCTTGAGTCAGCCTCCAGTAAATTCTCTTCCCCTTAGCAAGGCTTTAGCATCACCAGCTAGCAGGTTTCGGAGACTTTGGACAAAGCCAGGCACTTATTACGAGTTTGAGCCCTGACACTGAGGGAGCTGGTTGTCACCAATCAGATGTCAGCTGGCTTTCCACTCATCCTCTAGCTGTCACCGAGAGCAGGGGCAGGAGTGTGTACAGTCAGATGGCTGCTTCTGGTTAGCAGTATGTCCCCTATAATCCTAAAACATCACTTGGTTCCAAAGGCCCCAAAAGGTAGGGAGTGGCCATCTAAGCCTTCTGGGAGATGCAGATTCATTGGATAACCTTAAATTATCACCAAATCTGATGCTGGTGTATAAGGCCTCTGAAAGGGACATCTTAGCTCCCCCACCCTTATAGCTACACCAAAGGATGGCACTCACGAAGATGAGTTATGTCACTGGTGCAAACCATCTTTTCATTTCACTCTCTATACCACCTACAAGTGTATAGATCAAAACAAAATCTTGATTTACAAAAGAGCTGGTACAACATTGCGCACCTGTATCCTAAAACTTAAAGTATAATAATAATAAAAATAAAAAAGAAAAAGAAAAAAGAAAAAAAAATTAACTTACCATGTCAGGTATGAGGAATGTGAGGTCAAATGTTTTTTCCATTTCCCCAATAGATGTTTTCACATGTGGAAAAAAAAAAAAAAGGTTCTTGAACTATGCATCAGGACAACTGCATCCACTGCTGCTTCGGCCACTGGCTAGCTGTGTGTCCCCAGGCAAGGCAGCCTCTCTCTCTGAAGAGCTGACGCCTCCCTCACCTGTCAGAGAGGAGGCCTCTGAAGTCACGTCTCATGAGGTTCTGCATGGGGCCCTGGAGAGAGAATTATTATCAAGATTACCAGTTAGTGATCTAGCTGTAAGGGTAGTGTGTAAGAAAAGGGAAAAGAGAGCACATGGGAGAAATATAAACACACTCTCAGATTATAAGAAATCAAGTACATAAATTGTGAAAGATAAGTCATGGTTTGTTTGTCCTGCTGCAGTATAGAAACCACAGTATTTTCAACAAAATACCAAAAGAAAAGCATACTTCATAGTCTCTCCTACAGGCACACTCCCTCCCTTTTTCCCTCACTTGGCTCACACATCCTAGGAGAGGTGATCAGATTTGGGAAAGTCTACTGTGATCAGAGCCCATTGGTGTAGGGTGCACCTGCCCACCCAGATATTTCAGCCACACTGCTGCTGGGGCCTGGCATTGGTGCTGACTGTAGGAGCATCACACAGTTCCTATGGCAGGGCCCGGATCATCTCAGTATAAAATAATACCAAATTAATACACTAGGATACACTGCACCAAACTGGAACACACAGATCTTTTTAAATAATAAGGATAATGCATTCATAGAAGACTCAGCAGCTTCAGGGTTCATCAAGGGTAACCCAGGTAATGACATTGCCTTCTGCTTGGCTGCCCCTCTGTTCAGTCTCTTCCCATCAGGCCACATTTGGTGGCCATGTGGTCCTTTGCAGCCCTTGGGTCTTCTCTGATTGAGTCCCTGAGCCCCTGATATTGCTGGAGAGGGGGTTCTACAGCTTTCTCCAAATCCTCTAGGGTGCTCCTTGGCAGCTTGTTCAGGGCATCTTACATCCATGTTTTCATTGTGGCTTGGGATACATATCAGCCGTGAGCTATGGAGGCGGAATTGAGGTTGTCAATTTTGGAAAGTAGAAGTGAAGATTCTGCAGTCTGAGGTCATTAAATAAATCTCCTTGGGTGATATTTTAGGCTCTGGGATGGCTGGTCGGAGCTCTTCAGGAGGTGGAAATGTTTCTAGTGCTCTGCCCCTCCTTCAATGCTCTCTCAGCTCCCGCCTGCAAAGTTAATTCCTCCACCTTTGGGCTCTCCAGGGCTTTGCTTATAGACTGGCATTTTATAAGCAAAGTTCTGGAGACAGTTCCAGTGACAGTTCCCATATCCACCCTCCTTCCAACTATCAGCACATCTAGGGCAGCCACTGAGCCTTATTTTTGGGATATGATATTTTATTATGTTGTTATATTGTGTTGCGTTGTATGGTGCCATGTCATGTTATAGTACTCCCTGCTACAGTGCTTTATACATAGTGTGTGCGGCCAGTGATCTTTTGATGACGTGAAAGAGTTGTGGTTCATCCTGGCTAGCAAGAGAGGCTGGAGACAAAACTCCTGTGAGTTCCACAATCATCGTCTTATACATACAGAGGATTTTGCACGAGAATTATGGCATATTAACAATAATGCTTTACATTATGACCTTCTTTGTCCAATTCATCTGGCACATTGCTGCCAGGTAATAAAACATCCTCATATCAGAGTTAAGCATAGCATAAGCTTATAGCTGAGTTTATATTTTCATCTTTTTTCTGCCCCAGGCATTCCCCACAGCCTTCCCAGCTTCTCCTCAGCCTGTCAGAGAAGAATCAACCCCTGGAGATCATTTAATGCCAACATTTCTCTCTGCCCATGATAAGCCTGGCAAGGTGTCCCTAGAGGTGACCACTAGACCTGGGAGGTGACCTTATTTCCTGGCTCAGGGGCCACCACCCCCACTCAGAGCAGTATAGGTGGACATCCCTGCCCCTTGCTTCTTCTTCCTGCTTTCCTTTCCAGGGCTGGGGCAGGCTCTCACTACTGCTCCCTGACTTGGTTTTTCCAATCTTGCCTCCACTTCACCCCCTTGAGGGCAGGATGTCCCCCTGGGCACATGGCCTAGGACATGGCTTCTCCCAGGAGGATATTCCATACCCATTCTGATTTACCCCACCGCCTGGAGGCTGCACAAATGCTAAATTCCTGTCCTTCCTTCCCTGACTCCAGGTGGCTCTGAGCAGAGGACAAGCATCAGTGGGCAGCATGTGCAGAGGTCCGCAGCTCCACTAAATCAGTTCACCTTAATGCAAAACGAGCCATTCTCCAAGCCCCATTGTTCCCAGGACTCCCCTTATCCCTCCACATCATCCGGGAAAGTGATATGCACAGACATTCTAGGCAGCAGTGGAAAGTAATTTCTTGAAGAATATAATTTTAAGTAGTATTTATGGCTTTTTTTCCAATTCTCAAAGTAACATATAATCATTATTAAAAATTTAGAAAATATAGAGAAGTTTCAAGAAAAACATTAAAATCATCTATAATCTCATTGCCAAGAGATCAGGTGCCTTTTGTGCCATCTCTCCCCCTCTCACTCCCTGCCCCTCCTTCTCTGTGCATGCAGGCAACACACACACACACACACACACACACACACACACACACACACAGCATCGGCATGACATTGTGCTGACTGGAGAGACTGACATGCTGTTGTCAGTTCACATCATGTCAGGGGCACTGCTTAGCTCACTAAATATTTTTCACAACATTTCTTCTCCTCACCCAGTCTCTGAGTAGATGGGGCCCCACCTCCTATCGAATGTCTATCCCACCCCTACACCTCCACCTACTCCTCTGGCCTTGCTTTCCTCTGGTCCCTCTCTGCTAGCTGTTTCCTCTCAGACTATAAACACATCCAGACTTCCTCATCCTAAGAACAACCCCCTCAGCCCTGCATCTCCTCAGCTCTCCCCACCACCCTCCGCTGTCTGCACTGCAGAGAAATGAGGAGAGGGCACTCCAGGCATGCAGGCTGCCCCTTCTCCTCCTCTTTCCATGGTCTCCTCAGCTCCTGCCTCCATCCGCCCTGCAGTGGCTTATGGCCTTTGCCAGCAGAAAATCACAACACTGGGATCTAGTTTCTCTTGCAGTCTGTCCCCGTGCCCCCAAGTGCTCCCAGAAGCCTTCCCACAGAGCCCAGCTGGTATGTTCTCATGGGATTCCTTAGAGGGCTTAGGAGGCCTGAACCTCCTTTTGTGAAGCAACAGGCAAAAGGGCGGGGGCTGGAAAACTTCCAAGCCCCTAAGGAACCTCAGCACTAGTGGCCCGGACTTGCCGCAGGTGAGCAGAGGTTAAGGCAGACACGGTAACACATCATCACTGCATACATGTGAAGAAACACTGATGGCAGGGAAAGTAGAATCTGTTAACCCTCAGGACATCACATTCGATCCCAATGACTCTCTCAGCAAGTGACATATATTAGTAATATTTAATCCAATATTTTGCTAATTTTAAATTACACGTTCATTTTTACAGGGAAGATTCCCCCGATTCCTATGGTAGATGCATGGCCATTTCACCCCATTACCCTGGGAGGCTCCGTGGCCCTCTTGTTTAGAGCAACTGAGGCTGCAGCCCTGGTCTGTGGAAGGGCCCAGCCCCATGGGCCCATCTCATTGAAACACGCCCCACCAACACCCTGGACTGCAGACTCAGCTCAGCTGAGTAGAGCACAGGGTCAGCACTGAGTTGGGGACTGAGCAGCTTGTGTGATGCTCAAAGGAGCCCCATCAAAGGGGCATCAAGCACATCCTCGGTTTCACAGGTTTTGTATCTATTACACCAATTTTCCATGAGTGCAAGGAAAATGTCCTGAGGAAGGGGCACCTTTTCTAATTTACACAAAGGCCCTAGGAGGGCTAGCATGGGATGTCCCTAGGTCAGACTAGCAGTGAAATTGTCTGCACAGTCCATCCCCTTGGCTGTCCTTGGGGGAGCAGGGCTGCTGAGGAGCAAGACCAGCTGGCCGGGAAAGGACACCCAGGGGTCTTGCTTTGGCCTTGGGCTGGTGCCCATAGCCCAGGCCTGGGCCTCAGGGTTTTAACTCCAAATGTCTAGTTTTATGTCTTCCTCAGAGGTGATCCATGCCCATATTCCCATCCAGGTTCCCAGAAAGCAGTGCCAGCTCTACTATAAGCAGTGGGGGAGCACAATGTCAAAAGGACCCCAAAGCTCAGGTTGACTGGTCAGCATTTCCATTCCCCTCAGGACAGCCACAGGAGACTCCAGAATTGTGGCCAGGGCAGGCAGTCAGCAAATGACCTCAATGCACCATGATGGCTTTTGCACCATGTTCACAAAGGACAGAACTGCCAGTCAGACCTGAGGAAACTGGCAGCTGGCCAGTCCTCCCTGGGCCAGGGCTGGAGACACCCACTGCCTGCCCTGGGGTTCCCGTGCAGGCATCCTTGGGAAGAGTAGCAGGGGAGTAGGGCTTGGCTTCTGTACCCTCACAACCAGCAACTCCCCGACATCCCACCCGTGTCACGAGACCCATCTCTTCAGTCGCATGTCCAGAAGCACCCTGGTTCTCCCAGCAGCTGTGCTTACTCCTTACATGTAGGTTTTGTTGCAGGAACATTGTCATTTCTCGGGTCCTATTTTCTTGAAGCCAGCCTCACGCTTGCCCCCATTTTTTCCTCCTGAAGAGCTGCTTGAGGAGCGTGTCAAGCAGGCTCTAGGGATGAACATTTCAGAAGTGATCTGAATGGTGTTGGTCTCAGGGGAGGAGCAGACAGCGGAGACTGCAGCCAGTCTGTACCGACAGGACCAGCCAGCACTGTATCTCCCTGTCCCCCATGCCCAGAGATAAAAGCCCTCAAGGCTGTTTATATGTGAGTACAAGAAGCAAGAAAAAGGATAGACAGGGAGAATTGATGGGCAGCAAACATGCCTGAAACCTGAGACCATGGACAAACTTGGAGGCAAGCTGCAGCAGGATCCCCCTCTCAGACCCCCTGTCCTGCCCCCAGGCTCGCCGGAGTGCAGTGCATGACCGTGCCTGGCTACTCCAAGGGTTTCGGCTACCAGACAGGGCAGAGCTTCTCGGGGGAGTTTGACCATGCCTGGAATGCTGTGTACCTGGAGGGAAGATGGCACCTGGTGGACAGCACCTGGGGCAGCGGCCTGGTGGACACCACCACCTCCAAATTCACCTTCCTGTAAGTACTTGTCTCAGTTCTGCTGGGTGTCTGGCAGGTGGAAGTGGAGGACGTGCCAGGCTGCATGAAGCAGCAGGTGGAGAAGGCCAAGCGGGAGGGGAAGGAGAGCCAGGAGGCCCCACGCCCACTCCTCCCTGTCTCTGAAGTGGGCTGGCTCCAGGCCAATTGTGAGGGCCCAGACCCTTTTGTCACCTCACCCTCCGCTGAGAAACTCCCCACTCTGACTCCCTATAACTCCCTCCACCAAAGCACTGAAAGCCTGCAGCGTTTGCCCCCAGACCACATGTGAGGAAAGGCAGGGCTAATAGCCTTCTTTAGTTGTTGGCAGGTTCCCTTCCAGACTTTGGCCATTGACCACATTACCAGGCACAAATGCCAGAATGTTCTCTTACTGCTTTGCCCAGACACCAGACTCCTTCTCCTCTCAGGTCTGAGTGAGACCGTATCACATTTCTGAGGAAAGGGCTGTGGTTTTTGGGGAAGGGGTGCTATTGGCGGTGCAGGGTCACTGTGAGGCACAGTGGGGCAGGGCGGCTGGGGTGCAGGGCACTGGAGCATTTCTGTCCTCTGGGGCTCTGGCCAATCCTGGCCTTAACCTGAGGCTACATACAATATTCTTCATGGATCATGATGTTATCAGCAGCTCAGATCCCTTTTTATTCAGAAACATGAGTGTGCTCTCTCTGATTTTTGCAGCTTAAATCTTGACACTCCCACACATGGGACAAATACAAGCCGTGTGCACACACATCCTACACACAGGGCTCGCGTACTCACAGATGCCCTCTTTACCTCTGTTATGCTCAACACTGCTCCTCTTAGGCAGAGCAAAGCCTCCCCCATCTCAGGAAGGGCCTCTCTGTTCTTCTCTTGATCCCCATTACTGACATCCAGAGAGGCAGCACTCCAGTTGGCCCTGGAGAGCCACAAAAGGTCCCCACCAGCACAGCTGCACAGCACAGAAACAGGCTGGGGTAGATGGAGGCAGTGAATTCAAGCGCTCTGTCTCCCTGCCTTCCCACGACCCCACTGCGTGGTCCACAGGCTATGCCTTTCCCCTCTTTGAACTTCTGATTGTCTTTGAGCATGAGGGAGTCAATTTTCCCCTCGACAGCCTAGGGCACTGAGTGCAGACCACAGTTGCAGGCTGTGGCCTTCCCTTAGAAGGGACCCCAGACCCTGCCTTGACTATAATTTCTGGAAGCATCCACTGAGGAGGAGTCTCCAGTGCCCATGTTAGGGTTGGAGATGGTGCCTCTTCCCATCCAGGGTGTCCATAGGACCACTCCAGTGGGTGTATTGGGCCCCTGCCTCCCCTGCATGGAGATGGCTGTTAACCAGCTTGTCTCTGCTCCAGCTACAATGAGTTCTACTTCCTCACCCACCCTGCACTGTTCATCGAGGACCACTTCCCAGACAACAAGAACTGGCAGCTGCTAAAACCTCCTCAATCTCTGAGGCAGTTTGAGAACAACATGTATCACAAGAGTGAATTCTACAACAAAGGGATGCTGAGTGCCCACCCGGAGACTTCCATGATCAGAACAGGTGAGCCCAGAGCAGGTGCCAGTGTGCTAGCAGCAGGAATGAAGCGTTTTGCACTGTCCTCCAGGAGCCCGCCTGAGACTGCTCCCTTCCAGGGCCATGGCCTGTGAGCTTAGCACAAAGCTTGTGTGTGCATGTGGATGTGTGGAGGCTGCTGAGGCAGCCCAGGCCATCAGGGCAGGGGAGGGGCATAGGCCACATCAGCAGGGACAGAAGTTCACTCACACTAGCATTAACCCAGAAAGGGATGTGTCTGAAGGCTGCAGGTTTCCTAGAACTTGAAGGCTGAACACACAGCCTGGCCTGTCACAGAAGCCAGGGCTGGGCAGTTCCTAGCTGGGTGAGTCTCTCTCAGTTCACATAGCAGGGAAAAGGACTGCATCACCCTGGCTACATATAGCCCCTGGGCTCAGGTCCCCAACAGAAGCTACTGGCCTGCTGTGTTCTCTTCCCCAACTCCTGCTGGAGAGAATACATGGCCTCAGCAGAGCTGGAATCTGGGTGTTGGTGGTCCAACCAGCAAGGATGGGGAGCAGCATGGGTCTCCCAGGACAGGTGGGGCCAGTCCCACCCGAGACAGAGAGTTGGGGCAGACTTCCTTAGGGAGGTGGCCACTGAGCTGGGTCTTGGGAGAGGAGAATAGGCATAGTAGCTAGACAGAGATGAACATGTTCTAGGCAGCAGAGGAGAGGCGGGAACACAGTAAGCCCCCAGCCTCCAAACTCAGGCACCCCTGGATGAGGGCCAGGCTCCAGCACCTCTGCCTGGCTGGCTCAGTACCCCTCCCTTCTGGAGGCGGGACCCAGCCATTTCCAGCCCACTCCCCTGGAGCAGTATAGGATACCCAGCTTAGCCATCTCCCATGGCTGGCCTGGGCTGACATGTGATCTCCCAACCCTCACCACAGAGCCATGGCAGCTGAATATGTTTGCACACTCTGAGGCATACGGGGGCTACCCTGGAGGGCCAGAACTGGTCACAAAAAAGCAGGGCCTTCTCTGGAAGACTGTCTCTTATGCCTCTCCAAGGCCTTGGCGCCTGATCCAGTGCTGGGCACACAGCCTAGGCACGCTGCAGAGCCCTGTAAGTCGGGTCAGCCCAGCCTCCCACACCTCAGCAAAGGACTGCCTGGTGGCACCGTCTCTGCCACTGGGGCCTCCATCCACCCAGGACAGGAGGTCTGAGCTCACACTGACTATTAGCGCAGGGTGCCTGTGGGTGGGCCCAGAGCCCCTAGGGAGCTCCAACCCATGCTTCAGGGCAATGGGGCAGTGAGGAGCAGAGGTGTCCCCAAGTTAGTTCCAACTGACTTGTCCCTTCCACCACACAATGGCTTCCTTTGCCAGGTTGCTGAGCTCTTGCATACTCTTCCAACTCCAAATACCTGGCAGCTCCCGCGGCTAAAATAACAGTGTGAAGTTGCTCAATTTGAGAATCCATTTCCTATGCTTACAACAGATGGAGGGCTTGTTCAATGTATCATAGGCCATTGAAATATCGGAAAGAACTGACCAGGTCAAAGCAACACCAAACTGATGTCATTGAGTGGAGTTTGCCTTTTTAAGAAACACAAAAATATAAACACCAGATTCCTTAATTTATAGAAATCTAAACCTAAATATGATTCCATATATCTGATACATGTTTACAGAGTATTTCTTTGTGGCAGCTAGTTCTGTTAAGAGTGGGGAGGGGAAGGAAGCAAAATAGGGAAACTGAGGTGAGCAGAAAGGAAAGGAAAAAGAGGGCACCTAGATAGGGGGGTGGAAAGCTGCCAGGCTCTAGGAGAGCACCATGGAGGGGAGAGGGGAGGAGGACGGGAGAGGGGAGGAGGAGGAGGCAGGGGGAACTGGAAGAGCCATGGACTCCCACAGAGGTCTGCAGGGGTGGCCAGTCCTTTATTTCAAGTCTTCCCAGTCATTCAACACACCTTTGGCAAGAACCCTCTGGGTGAGGCACCGCAACCAGGCACTAAGATGTGGCAGGAAATGAAACAGGCTAGCCCCTTCACCACAGAGCCCACAGGCCAGCAAGGAGTTCGGACACTACACAAAAATGCTCACATGATGAATTACAGCAGTGGAATGTTCCCTGAAGGACAGCCAGGGCTAGGAGAGAAGCTGCCAGGGAACTCAGCCTCAGCTGAGGGGTCCAGGTGGGCTGCTTTGCCATGGGGACATTACCATGAAGCCTTATCCAGGTTTGGGGGAAGTGGTGGGGAGGGAGGAGAGGGTAAGAGGACCCTGAGGCATGAAGAGGTGTAGCCTTGGAGGATCTGAGAGAGTGCTTGATACTGGTGAGGCAGGAAGAGACAGGCTTCTCCACGGGTCTCCAGCTTGAGGGCTCTGCCGTCAGCCCAGGAGTAGCCAGGTGGATGTTTTCAAAGGAGCCCTGGGGCTGCTGTGTGGGGTGCTGGGTGGCGCTCCACAATCAAAGGTGAATCGCAGGGGGATCTGGGCTTCACTCTGCAGAAAAGACTCACAGCCAGTTGTGAGATGGAACAGGACCAGGGGCCGTGAGCAGTGAGGAGCTGAGGTAGCTTCTGCCCACTGAGCTGGTTCAGAAGTGAGGGGAGAGGAGGGTTTCCACCAAGAGGGGATAGCAAGTCTATTGATCTTGGTCACCTTCCTTTGGAGGTTAACATGGGACAGATGTGGCATGCAGTGGCTGAAGGCAGTAGAGAAAGCATGTAGACAAATAAAATAGCACGAAAGCACCAAGAGTCACACAATTTCAGTGTAACAGAAGGGGAAGCAATGGCATTGGAATTAAGCAGTGCTCAGAGGGTGGGATGAGGGCCAGGCCTCAAAGAGTAGGGGTCGCAAAGAGGGGAGAGTACTCAGATGAAGGCGTGGAGGCCAGCAGCCTAGGTCCTCCAAGGTCTGAGAGGCCTCGTTATTAGGAAGTCACTGGAGGGCGGGGGCAGAGGGAAGTCACTGGAGTGCCAGAGAGCTGACAGGCAGAGGGGAAATGGAGGCAGTGGGGGGATGTGTGGGAGTGTAGGGCAGGTGCAGAGTGGGCAGTATCTGAGAGGGCTGGGACAGCTTTTGAGGTGGGACAGCCGTGAAGAAGGTAGAGGGGCTGTCTAAGCAGCCTCCCCATCACGCTGGCCCATGTGGGCCTCTCCCATTCCTGAGGTGGGAGTCGGCATGGAATGCAGATTCAATGAGAAGTCTATTCAGGCCTTTGTCCTAGAGCCCAGGCACAGTGTTCTGCCTCTCCCACCAAGAGTCCAAGCTAGGGGGAAGTTCCTAGGGACATGGATCAGAGAGCCTCTCTCCTTCCTTTGCACTCAACTGTGAACGGGGCTGGGGAGGTTGCTGGGGCTGGGAGCAGATGACCAGCTTCTGAGAGAATTAAGGCCAGACCCTAAGAGAAGCCATGGTCCCTCCCTGTGACCCTGGGAGCCAGGAGGGACCAGGCAGTGGGTCCTCATGGGCTACAAAGACTGGAGAACTGAAAATCAATGACCAGGACAGATGAAGATGAAACTTCAGAGCAAGGGGAGAGATGGGGGGTGGAAGTGTGGGGGTTGCAAAAGACCCTCCTGTGCACACTCTGACTCTTCAGGACCCATTCCTGAAACACGGCTAAGATACACCTATGTGAGAAGCATGGGGTGGGGGAGGTGGGGATCAGGGAACTGCCCCACCCCAACCTCCTGTGCACAGTCTCAGGGAGTGAAGCCATTCTCACTAGTTTTAAGGACAATATGTTGACATGACAGCATTGACACTTAGACAGATGCTGGAGGGAGCAAGGTGCAAGCTAGACCTGAGACTTGGGGGAGATGGTGCCCCTCCTGACCCACGACCCTCTCTGGACACCGGCAACCTTCATCTAATGTGAATCAATTGGGCAGGATGCACACATACAGCTGGGGATAAATTTTTCTAGAGGCCCCTTAGCTTTCATTTCTCTCAAAGAAAACCACCTGAAGGGAGTAGGGAACCCTTCCAGTGGTGTGCTGCCGCTGGCTTATGCCAGGCTCAGTGAAGTCATATTGGTTGCTTGAAATGGACTGTGGTGTAAGTATTGACGCTGTGGACATAGGCAAGCAACATAAGTCAGGACGTTTTTCTCCCAGGGAGACAGTTGTTAAACATTTACCAGCACATCGGCACATGCTGGACCCATCTCTGCTGACCCTGAATTTCTCTCCCCAGTGAACGGGAAGGCCACGGTCACCATTGAGAGCTGCGCCCCTACACTGTTCATGTTCATGCTCAATGGCAAGCAAGAGCATGGGCTGCTGAGCCTAAGGAAGAATGGGATGAAGTTGGAGGTGTACCCTCCAACCATGGGCACTCACAAGCTGCAGATCTTCGCCAAGGGCAACTCCGACATCTACAGCTCAGTGCTGGAGTACACGCTCAAGTGCAATTATGTGGACATGGGTGTCCAGCTGCCTGCTGAGCTTCACCAGCCCGTGGGCCCCAGCTGGTTCTCGGAGCAGATGGGCATCATGAAGCCCTCCCACCCTGACCCTATCATCCACACCAGCGACGGGCGCTGCTCCATCAGCTTTAGCGTGGAGGAGGGCATTAACGTCCTGGCTTCCCTCCACGGGGATGATGGCCCCATCACTGAGGAGACACAGCGGCGCTACATCTTCCAGCTGCACCGGGAGAAGCAGACCGAGCTGAAAGTCCAGCTGCCCCATGCAGGCAAGTTTGCCCTCAAGATCTTTGTCAAGAAGAGACAGGAACCAGGAAACTACATCTTTGTCTTTAATTACCTCCTATGCTGTGCCAACACCAAGGTGAACTGGCCCATGTTCCCTGAGAGCTTTGGCAACTGGGGGCAGGACAATGAGCTGCTGGAGCCTCTGTCAGGTGTGCTTCCTGCCAACCGGAACGTCCCATTCAAATTGAAGCTGCATGGTATTGCCAAAGTCCTGGTAAAGGGGCAGGACACATGGCCCCTGACCCTGAACCACGAGGGCTACTGGGAGGGAAGCTGCAGCACAGCTGGCTGCCAGGAAGTCTATGTCATGGTGCTGGAGAATGCCAACCACAATTTCTACTCCTACATCCTGAAATACAAAGTGAATGCCCAGTGAGGGCTGTGCCCCCGGTCTTACCCTCCCAAAGGGCCAAGGCCAGACCTCCCCAGGGAGGGCTCAAGGGAAGTGCAGGGAGCCCTGGACACCACTGAGTCTGCATGAAATCCCTTCTAGGCCTCTGCCTCAGTGTCCCACCTCTGCCACAGGAGCTGTGATCTTTGTGTTCCGAAGCCTTCACTCAGGTGTGGCTGTGACTAAAGGGACAGAGGCAGTGGCTCTTTAGAAGGAAAAGGTGCTATGTAAATCGAAGGTATTGTAAACTGTACACCTGCATCCAGATGCCCCTTCTCGTATTAGTGCTGCTGTTGTTCTTGTTGTTGTAGGGTTGATGTGGGAAAGCAGGGATATTGCCCAGGTTGACAGCTTTTCACGTGATGCTTAGAGAATTCTCTTCCATGCCCAAGGGGACATGATTTGCAAGGCTGGGTTGTCCTTGAATCACAGAACCCCTTTCAAGCAATATCACCGTGCCTCTCGACAGCTCCGGGCCCCCAGGGAATCTTGGACTATCTTCTCCTCCCAGACCTCATCATCTTCCGCATCCTTCTGCCTCTTCATTAGCTACTTCTTGTTCTTCAAGAGCCCAAGAAAAAGGGTGTGGTGAGGAAGCTAGCTGACCCACAACTAGCTGGAAGCTGATCATCTCCAACGTCCCTAAGTATAGTCAGGAATGTGACAACCAGAAAGTTGTGAGGAGACTGGAAAGCAAAGAGCAGCCCATGCCCACTGTGGCTGTCCAGGAGGGAGGGACACTGTTGGCAGAGCTGCAGCCTGGGTCTGAGGGTGTAAGACCTCCAGCTCTGCTCTGAGAGGAGTACGCAGGGCAGTTAGTTCAGTCTAAGGCCTGGAATGCCCTCCAGGCCCTCGCAGAGCTTGGGCCTCAGGCCCCTGCTCCGCCTCCACAGGGAGCCTCCAGAGGCTGGCCAGGCCCTTGGGGAGTCTTGTGGATAGCCCTGAATAAGGACCTGGGCGCAGATCAGGTGAGTAGTGCAGTGCGGCAATGCCGAGGAGACTCACACTTTAACAGGGCTCTGCCTGCCCCCAGTGTCTCTACCAGCAAAGCCAGGGCTGGGAAGACTTCCAGCTGCGCGGGAGCAGCTTTTGTGCCTGTCTCAGAGAAAACGTCCTATTCCGTCTCCTTTCCTCCCTTCTCTGAGAAGACACCCCTCTCCAGTCTCACCTTGCATGGGGACAGCTCAGGGCCCCTTGCTTGCTCAGGCACAGACTGAGAGGCCTCAGATGCCCAGCTGGCCCTCAGCAGCACCTCAGGCTGCCGTTGCCATGGCAACGGAGGAAAGGCTGGCTTCAGCGAGGGCAGATGAGAGGGAAAGGCAAGAGAGGCCCCACATGGCCACTGCAGAACCATCCTGGCACACAGACACGCTCCCTGCTGAACTCCCGGCTTCTCCAGCTCCGTGGCCCCTGGCTGTCTCATTGGCCCCCCACCCCTGAGAGCCAGCACTGCCTGGCACCTCTCCCCACAGCCCCTCCACAGGCCTCCAGGCTCAGCCACAGCCAGGGCCAGCTGGGACCCTCATAGCTTCCTCCGTGGCACTCACCCTCACATCCCTGTATCCAACAAATGCTCACAGAGTGCCTTGGTAAGTGCCAGATGCTTGGGCTACAGAGGTGAACCAAGAGGGCCTGGCCCCTGCCATCCAGAGCACAGGGTGAGGAAACTGCCAGGCAGCAGCAGCCTCCCCTGCCCAGGCCTGACTGAAGATCCAGGCTCCAGACACTTCTGTTCATTATCCCCCGGGATCCCTCCCCTAAAAGTCCCCACTGCCACCCAGCAGGGTGGCCTAGCCCAGAACCAGCTCACAAGGCCGGGGGCCTCGAGCACAAGGGGTGTCTCCCCTGGGGGGCTGAACTGTCCTGGGCAGGTCCTGCGCCCTCCGCAGTCTGTGCCACCCAGGCCACCCAGCCAGCCTCGTGTCACTCACACCTGAAAAATGCACAAAGGCCCCGGAGGCATAACAGCTATGCACCACCACAGGGAAACAAAGGGAGTTTTACACCCTGAAAACAGCCTTCTTGCACACTTCTGATCTTATGGGCTGAAAGAAATGTGTTTGTTTCATCAAAACAGTAAGCGCCTTCGATGACGCATGTCACTCACTGGACCCCGCGCTGGCTGCCTCCCTTAGTCCTGCTGGAGACCCCCATACCTTTTCGATATGCAATATAATTAATCAATACATCCTGGAGCATGCAGAGAATGCCACCCAACAAAATAGGAGCTGTCCCCAGCACCAGAGAGGGAGGCCCCGCCCCTCAAAGCACCGCAGGGCGTCGGCAAGCCCCTCCCTCTCATTTAACCAGGCACCCCCTTTGTAAAGACAGCTGTAGGCGCAGTCAGAAAATCACCTGCATTTCTTTCCACCGAAGTAAAAATACATGAAATGAAATCTAATCTTCATGAATTTTTACACGCATGCTGCTCAGGGTAGACATTCGGAGTTGCATTTTGAAGGCTTTTCTTTAAATCCCCATCTTTGTTTCCCGGATGACGAGTCCCAGTCGCCGGTGGAATGGCACGGGCGCCCCCAGGTGTCCGAAGTGCGGAGCTGCCGGCGCTACGCACCGCGAGGCTGATCTATCACCGGGCTTTTTACGCAGAACTTGAAAATGCCGTGGAAATGTTTATGTTAAAATCACTAAGTGCTTTCTCGTGGCTTCTCAGTGCTTCCTTATATGTACACGGAGGACATCTTTGTCACGCACAAGCTGTGAGGACATCCTGGGGGACAACCTGGTGTGTTGAAAAGACAAGGGATGTGATGGGACTGTTTTGCCTGGAAATCACCTCTTGAAACAGAAGCACTTGACATAGGACTGGATGGAACAGCTGTGACTACACTCATTACTATACCATTGAAGGACTGGAACCGATCAAACTCAGAAAGTATCTGCTTGCAATTCTCAGGATGGCAGCCCCCAGGCCACAGGGCAGAAGGGAACGGAGGGTGGAGGAGTGGTGGGCAGAGGCACTACAACCACAACTGCAGTTCACTTCTTTCCAGCTTGTTTCAGAAGTGCCACCAGCTCAGCTGGACTCCATTTTCAATCTGATTATGATCATTGTGAGTTCCCCATATGTTACATTGTCCTACCAGGACAGCCTCCTCACTGCCTGCTGAGATTAAAAGGAAATAAATAGACTAACTGAAGCATGAAGGATTTCGGCTAGACATAAAGAACTATTTCCTGTTGTTAAGCAGGAGGGACAAGTTGCCAAGAAAGTTTGTGAAATCCTCTTCTCAAAGGACTTGAAAAGGAGAAAAGTTTTCCCAGTGGTCTGAGGTTTTAGATGCCATGTTCACTAGAAGGAGTGGGTTTTCTCCTCTCCAAACCAATTAATTCCTGAGATATCTTGGTCTGCCTGCAGCAAACAGAGGGTTAACAGCATCACTACATCATTTGCTATTGGCAAAATTTTCAAAGATGGTATGCCTCTATAGCCCACCTTGGTTTATCTTAGGTCTATAATTTCTTTTCATTTGGAGTAAGTAGTCGGCAATTGAAAGAGGTGATTACTTCTCATAATGTGTGCATTGAGTTGTGTGGGCCAGTGGCTGTTGAGTATGCTTTCTCCATGTTGTTGCTGGTGTTGTTTTTCAATAAAATTTGTATTCATTTTTATCCAACAATGTAATTATTGATTCATTCTTATCATGTATTTCACAAGGTGGGAAATGGAGAGAAACAGGAAAAACGCTTTCATGTTCAAAGGAAGCCCTAGAAAAAAATCGATGTCCCAGCCAGTTGAACGCGACGGTGAGATGCGAATGGAACGTCAGGCAAATAGCTATTTCACATTAAAGAAAACATAATTAGGTTCGCTCCAGCCACTCTGTGGTTCACATGCCTTTGAAGAACATGAAGGCACTGTTTCTTTCGTTGAATCTTGTTTAACTTGAAAATTTTAAAGTCAATCCTAATTTATTTTTATAGTGGGAGAAAAAAAATTTGCCAAAAATGCCTATCAGCCTACTTTTCTTTTGAATGTATATAAATATGTACTTCTTGATATTCATATACATGCAGAAACTTTCCAGCCGGTCACCTAAGCAGATTATTCATAAACTAGACATTTAGAGAAATACAGAAAACGAAAAATCCAGACATTTCTGAGAAGCTGCTGTAACCATGGAGACCATTCTCGTAGCTGTAGTGTGAAGGACAAAAAGAACTTGTGTTCCCAAATCTGGCTTCGTCATGTCTCTCGCTGCTAGATCCACAAAAACGAGGCCCAGCATGCTTCTCCTTAGGAAGGAGACCCGGCAGCATATTAAGAGGAAGTCAGAAGAAACAGCCTTCCACACAAAAGAAGGAGTAACTCTTGAGTTATTAGAACAGTCTGAAAATGCCATCCGCAAAGCTGGAGTGGATGACCTCCAACGTCCCTTCCAGTCCGGAGAGTTTGTGATGCCGTGTCTCTGTGAACAGATGCTGGCAGGCAGTGGGCCTGGGGTTGTCAGTTACAGAACATCTGAAGGGCCCTGCTGTGGAACATCTGAAGGGCCCTGCTGTGTTAAGAGCCTGCCCCTGGAGCCCCTGGCAGACTGCACTGCTGGCTCCTCTCTTGCCTGAGGGCAAGGGGCTGGAGAAAGCCCAGCAGAGGGACCAAAGGGGAAGAACAGCCTCTGACAGGATGCTGGTTCTGTCTGATTTTGCAAGCAGAACTAAAGGAAACTGAAAGTTAACTGGGATGTCCTCTTTGGGGTGTCCCACAGGCATCTCTGAGTCAAAAGATGCTAAACTGGAGTTACTTCTCTCCCTCAAATTACTCCCAACTCCTCCTGGGTCCCCAGTTCAGTAAATGCATCCCTATCCAACCAGATAACTAAGTTAGACTCATGGCAGTCACTGGTGATGAAACCCAGTCCCTTCTGGATGTGTCTCACCTCCCACCTGCTCTCCCAACTCCACCTTCTCTCCTTTCCCACGACCCGCTACAAACCAGGTCCTCATGATCTCAACTATACTGTTTGTGTCTTATACTTTCCATGGGGAGATGAAGCCTCCCGGCCCTATTACTGTCCACACTGGCCTCCCATTCATATATTCTTATTGCACCAGGATGATACGGTTGTTAAGACAAGGTTTCCAAGAAATCCTTTCAGAAGAATCTCACCACCTCTGGAAAGACATAATTGGTATTAGGCACTAGCAGGAAAGGCAGGTCTTCAAACAAAAACTGGTTTTTATAGGGAATCGGGAAGAAGCCCTGTCTCCTTTTTCTCTAAAGAGACAAGGTGCCAAGGCCACCCAGTCAGCCTCGTGTCACTCATACCTGAAAAATGCACAAAGGCCCCAGAGGCATAATAATTATGCACCGCCACAGGGAAACGAGGGGCATTTTACACCCTGAAAACAGCCTTTTTGCACACCTTTGATTTTACAGGCTGAAAGAAATGTGTTGTGTTTCATCAAAATAATAAGCACCTTCGATGATGCATGTCACTCGCTGGACCCCACACTGGCTGCCTCAGCCTACTCCACTACTGGGTGAGGGTATGCAGGGTGGCTCTTCGTACCACAGCCAGGCGGGGGACTCAACAGGGTGCAGGGGTGGAGCCCTACCTGCAGGTAAACAAGCTCCATCTTGAAGCCAGACTCTCCACATCCATGGCTTCCAGCTTATTTCCCTCCTGTCCTCGTGCACCAACAGCAGCACAGATCATATGTTCAGGTGGACCAGTTGTATTCCCAGGAGAACAGATGCTGAGACACAGTAGGAATGTAAACAGTGTGCTGGAGGCAATACCTGTGGAAGGTAAAAGGGAGAGGGGGAAGCAGGATGAGGCAGAGAGAAGCTCAGACAATGGTACAAGTCTGACCAAGTCCCAGCCAACCCAACAGGAAGTTCCAAAACAAAGATTTGTATTAGAAGAGTCTGGAGCTGTACAGAAATGGCCAGGCCCTAGAGAAACCATCATGCTCAGCCACTTGCTGGGGCTGCCTGGCAAGAGCTTGGCCTCAGTTCAAAAGCTCAGGCAGACCCTGAAGGTGCTAACACCTGGAGTCTGTCTGTGACCCGCACTCCTTGCAGAGAATCAGCAACTTCTTCCAGAAGGGAGACCTGTGCAGCACACACAAGTTAACTTGCCTATGCTATGGAGGGTTCAGGAAAGACTGGGTGAGGGTTCTGTGTGTGGAGTCAGCATACCCAAAGCCATCTGGGATCCAGCAATCACTGAAAAGTCTTCACAAGATGGTTTGTGGAAGGGACAGGGGCCTCTACATAGGAGAAATATGTACTCCAAGGGCTCACTTTCAAGGTGTTGTGGACTAATTTGATGAAAGGCAGCTTCTTTCTTATTTCTCCTTCTCTCCCTCTTGCCCCTACCATCCAGAGAAGCCTCAACACAACAGCCAAGAGGATCGCTCCATGCTCCACTCTTACTTAAAACCGACCAATTGTTCCCCATTGCTCAGGGATGAGACTAGACCCCTACTCTGGCCTCACACTGCTTTCTCCACTTTGTCCCCCATCACTCTCCCTGAGAGCCCCTTAGAATCATCAACCATGTGACACCAGGCAGTCCATGTACCTCCCACCAGCATGCTTTATACGTGCTGTCCCTTCTAGCCAGGACGCCTTTTCCTTCCTGAGGAAGCCCTGCCTGGCCTTTGTGGATCAGGCCAGCCCACCACTCTGTCAGACCTTCCTAGTCCTCCCACTGCCCAAGCCATGGGGAATTATCTACCCATCTTCCATGTTCATGTCACACTTTGTTGCTCATCTGTTAACCCAGAACCTTCTACAAGATTCTGGGATTGAGGAAGTACTTGGAGGTTCTGCCCCTAGGATGTGAATTCCTTGAATATATATGCTTTGGTTCTGCTCCTTGGCACACAGTAGGTGTTTGGTAAACGCTTGGCAAGTGTTTCACTGGGAAAACTAAGAAAGACTAGGAAGACAGGGCCAGGAAAGTACTATTGCCTAGCAGTCCATAACCATCCACTAAGCATTTGTCAAGGCATGTTCCCATTTCACCAGGGCTGGCCCTTGGGCTTTTTGCCCAACTCTGTATGCCACATCCTGGACATTGAGGAGGGGAACCCAAGATTCTCTCAGAGGAGGGCCACATCCTGGGGAGAGCTGGGAATGTGGGGTGAAGTAACCATCCTGGAGGAGGCTGAGGATGCAGCCTTTTACCAAGTCCAATATCTAAAAGAGGACACATACTGACTACTTGGAAGATACAACAAGTCCTGAAAGTAGGACTTGGTCTTGACTACAGAAGGATGGCCACCCTGTCTGTAAAGGTGGGTAGCAGAGGGTTGTCAGGGATTCTTTGGCTGTGAACAGTTTAAATGGAATTTTCTTTCCTTTATCTAGATTTGTTCCTACTCCAAATTTTCCCCATGGCCCTGTTTGAAGATTATATAACCTAAGCTTGATGCTTCTGCTTAACCCAGAGTGACATAAAAATTTAGCTGAGGGCACCTGCTGATCCCATTCCCACCCACCCAAACAGAGACCAACAAACAAACCTTTCCACGGGAAAGCTTCTAAAGCCCCAGAAGAACCTGTTTTCTCAGGAAAGAGCTGCAAAATGGCAAATATAGCTATTTAGGATCTAAAGGCATAAACATTTTCTACAGCAAAGCCTGAGTATGTGGGGCTGTCTTGAAGACCGTTGATATATTGGAAAGTAATGCTCCAGGGAACACTCAAACTCGTGGTTTCTTTGAGCACAGTTGTCCTCAAGGCTGATCCTCTGAAGAGGAGCCC
This sequence comes from Pongo abelii, assembly GCF_028885655.2. NCBI lineage: Eukaryota > Metazoa > Chordata > Mammalia > Primates > Hominidae > Pongo > Pongo abelii. The sequence continues at coordinate 144,086,084 of NC_085928.1, read as the reverse complement.
CTGCAGGATGAAGTATAAAAAAGACAAAGCACCACGAAGTGGTATCCAGTGGTATCCAGTGTATCCAGTGGCAAAGCCTAGACAGGGCCCACCAAGAGAGTCCCTCTCTCCAATTAAACCAGCACTCTAGATGTTTAGTCATCATTGCCTGGGGTACTGGGTTTAGACAGATTCTGAGGCCACATCTGGGTTCAGTAGGAAAGAGTGTCATGACTAGCTAGTGATCTGTAGACAATGGATTGAAGGGTGAGGTGTGCCATGTATTTGCCAATCCCAGCTTAAAGGTAGCCAAATCAGGGCTCAGACCAAAATAATGAAGGAGACTGTTTAGTCCGTTCTCACACTGCTAATAAAGACATACCCGAGACTGGGTAATTTATAAAGGAAAAAGGTTTAATTGACTCACAGTTCAGCATGGCTGGGGAGGCCTCAGGAAACTTACAATCATGTCAGAAGGGGAAGCAAACACATACTTCTTCTCATGGCGGCAGCAAGGAAAAGTGCTGAGCAAAAGGGGGAAACACCCCTTATAAAATCATCAGATCTTGTGAGAACTCACTCACTATCACGAGAACAGCATGAGGGTAACCACCCCCATGATTAAATTACCTCCCACTTGGTCCCTCCCGTGACACGTGGAGATCATGGAAACTACAATTCAAGATGACATTTGGTTGGGGACGCAGCCAAACCATATCAGAGGCTATTCAGACCAGTGGGGAGCACTGGCTTCCCATAAGCCCATGGACTGACAACCAGGCTTTCAAACCAAAGGTCCCAGGATATGCTGGGGGCCTCCTGACCTCCCCTGAGCTCCAGGAGGATTCCACCCAACATGCATGCCACCCAGCTCAGAGGACACAAATGTGCACAGGCATATCAACTCCAGGGAGAAGGAGCCCAGGCTGAGTGTGTTTGCTCTTTTATCTCCATGATTAAACAGTGCCTTGCATTTAGAATAAGTGATTGGTAAATTTTTGAAGTGAACATTGCCTTGTCATTTCAAAAACAAAATGATAGATCTCTGGGTTGTTTACATGGCTGTTGACCAAAACAGCTGTTGAGTTACAGCATCCTAAATAGTCATTTCCTTCTTTTGCTCAACTAGGAAAGCATATGCACAGCAGTGTACTCCTTTGCCCCTGTGGGAAATGTATATTTACAAGAAGAGAAAAATTGCCACCTGGCTGGGAGTGCTCATGGTGTTTGCCTCTGGGAAACAATCAGTGCATGGGCAACCAATCGATGGGAGGAGTGCCATTCTTCTCGGGGGAATCCGCCCGCCCTGAGCATGTGCCGAGATTGCTTTGTTTCTATCAGGGGGAATGGCTGACTGCCTCTGTGACACAAGGAATCAGCCATCATTTCGCCCTGGCTGTGCAGGGACCAAGGCAGTGACGTCCCCCTTTATGGTGGCAGGGGCAGCTATGGAGAGGCTGGTGGCATAGGGGCAGCCACAACCGTGAGTACACAAGAACAGCTGGGCTGCATGACTGATGAAGTGCAGATATTAGGAGTGGGGAGCCCCGGCAGCTCCCATCTGGGTAAAGGATGGTGGTGAGGAAAAATGAGGAAGCGTTTATTTAAAACAAAATTACGGTGGGATTACAGATTTCCTAGTGAACACTTTGCTCATATTTATATTTGTATTTGAATGTATGTGAACACCAAGGAGATCTGGAAATTAACATCCACCATTTTATTCTATTTAAAAAGTTAAATGAAGCCAAGATACTGGCAGCATTTTAAGGCTGTCCCCTCCTCCTATGCCCTTTGGGATAGCCCCACCCTAGGGACTGGGCAAGCGTGGGCACCATGAACCTTTTGGCATTCATTTCATGAGTATCAGATCCCCTTCTCCATCTCCCAGGAGCAACACGGTGGAGAGAACACGTTAACCTGATTGTGGGAGGGCATCCACTCTGGCAGTAAAAGCTTCACTTGACATTTTTAAAGCTCAACAAGAGTGTTAAAGTCTATCTTTAAAAGAAGTGAATGGGCTTCTTTCTGGAAAGATGGCTTCTTAGCCACTGGTCCCCTGTTAGACTGAAATATGTCTTGTGTGGTCAGGAGCCATTAATGTATGATTGAGGCCTCGAGTTTTCCTCTATACACATTGATTTCACTTGGAGAAGCCCTGTGGACCCCTCCTCCTCCTCAGCGTTGGCGGTCATGAGGCTGGGGAGGCCTGTGGCTCAGCCCCTGTTTGACAGCAGGTAGGAGAGTGTGCCAGCTAAGAGCACACACCTGGAGCTGACCTCCTGATTCCTAACCCCAGTTCTGCCAGCTCCCAACTGATTTGTGCAAGTTACTGAACCTCCCTGTTTTTGTTTCCTCATCAGTAAAATAGGGATACTCATAGCACCTACTGTGTACATTTCTTATGGGGATTAAATGAGCTAACATATGGTACAATGACTAGAAAAGTCCCTGGCACATAGTAAGTACTCAGTAACTATTGGCTACCATCATGATACGTCAGTCATCGTCAGCATAATGAGGATGACACTGATGTATTGTTCCCTAAGGAATCCAAAAGTCTCAAGCCCCTCATAAAATTGTGGCAATCACTGATTTCAATGCAGAAATCCCATATCCAAGATGCAATCACCCAGTCTTTCCTAGAATCCTTCCAGGGACCAGGAGCTCTCCACTCCATGAGGCAGCTCTCCATTACTGGACACCTATGTTAAGGCCTTACCTATACAAAACTGCCTTACATTAGGGCAGCTGAGCCAATCCATCCACTAGGCTCGGTGAGTTGTCTATTATATGATGGGACAACCACGTAGTGGGAGCCCCGAGTCACCAGTACAAAGCCTGGCTCTAGTCTGAGGGTTCCAGGGACTAGGTAGGAGCAACTGCAATATACTCAGACGTAGAAGGGAGCCCAAAGAGCAGACGAAAAGAAAAAGAAAACCTCCCACTCGAGATAGCTGTAAATCAACATATGAAACCACATGAAGAAAATTAATAGTTAAAAAAATTAATGAATGGTTTTCAAAAATACAATCTGCATACCGAATGATGAGACCACCTCAAACTCTGATGTTACTTAACTCCCCAAACCTGGCTGTCTGACTTTTGTCCTCAAAGCAAAAACTGGAGGGTATCACTGAGAAAATGGATCAACCCAAGAAAAAAGGCCTACAGGTACCATCTGTAACCACCACCCCAGTGAAAAGACCAGCACCCCATTTGCCCATCTTTGGGAAGCCAGTCAGTCAATTCCTCCATACACACACACACACACACACACCACAGTTTGCAGATGGCATCTGTGGTTGTTTCAAAAAATGTCCATGAATTCTTTGGTGCTCCTACATTCAAAAGGAAGAGCCTAATTCCCATCCTCTTATGTGGAGGCCATACTTAGTGACTCTCTTCTGACAAAATAGAATGTGGCCGAAATGATGGTGTATGACACTCAAGACTAGGATATAAAAGGCATTATAGCCTCCTCCTTATTCTCTCCAGATCACTTGCTCTCAGCAAAGCCAGCTGCTAGTTGTAAAGATGCTCGAGCAGCCTCTGGAGAGGCCCACATTTTGAGGAACTGAGTCCTCCTGCCAACAGCCATGTGAGTGAGCTATCTTGGAAGCAGCTCCTGTGAGGATTTTGCAGCCCTGGCCAGCTTCTTGACTGGAAACTCATGAAAGACCCAGAGCCAGAACCACCCACTTTAGCCATTCCTAAATTCCTGACCCCGAAAAATTGTAAGGTCATAGAAAACTTATTACTCGAAGCTGCTAAATCTGGGGGTAATTTGTTATACAGCCATACATAGCTAATAGAGCATTTTAGTATCTCAGTCTGGTTTTATTTTTTTGAGACAGGGTCTGGCTCTGGCTCTGTTGCCCAGGCTAGAGTTTAGTGGCACAATCTCAGCTCACTGCAACCTCTACCTCCCAGGCTTAAGCCACCTTCCCACCTCAGCCTCACAAGTAGCTGGAACTATAGGCATGTACCACCACACTCGACTAATGTTTTTTTGGTTTTTTTGTTTGTTTTGTAGAGATGGTGTCTCACTTTGTTGCCCAGGCTGGTCTTGAACTCCTGAGCACTCCACCCACCTCGGCCTCCCAAAGTGCTGGGATTACAGGCATGAGCCATTGTGCCTGTCCTGTATCTCAATATTAAAAAGGACTTTGAGAGGACTTCCAAAGATCCCCAGACCTGAGGAAAATGTCTCACCTACAGGAGCTCCACAAAGAGAATGATAATACCAGCAAACACTGTCACCATGCCTAGCTTGTACCAGAATCTGCTGAGGATTAAATTATTAAAGACATAATTCAATGAATTTCCCAGGATTGTGGGACACTCACAGAGCAGTGAATGAAAACAGACCCACTCTAAGGCTTGTGATTATGAATTTCAGATCACTAGAGACAAACAGGTCCTCCAGAGAAGAAATAAAGCAAGTCACTTGCAACAGATCAGGAATCAGAATGACTTCACACTAGCAATGCTGGTAGTAAGGAAACAGTGGTGCCATACCTTCAACATTCTACAGAATAATTTCCAACCTAGAGTTCTATCCTCAGTTAAAATCTCAATCAAGGATGAGAGTAGAATAAGAACATTTAGAAACATTCAAGGTCTCAAAGAAAATCTGCCTCTCATGAGCCATTTCTCTGGTGGAGTGCTCCACCCAGTGAGGGATAGAGACCAAGAAAGAGGTCTGCTTGGAACCAGGAAGCTCCTTCACAAAGAAGAGACAAAGGGAATTCCTAAGAGGATAGTAATGGGATGTGTCTGGAGAACAGCTGTGCAGTGAGCAGGATGAACACAGTCCAGACAGGAGCAGGGCAGACCAGTCCAGGAGGCATGTCATAGGGAAAAATAAAACGGGACTGATAAAGTGGTTACCTGATGTAGTTGACATTATTGAGGGAATTGTATAGTGCCATTAAGGACTTTAGAGGCCCATTTGGTGAAAGGTATGCAGAAAACTGAGCAAATGCTAGCTCCATGAGGAAAAGTTGTACAAAGAAAGTAAATGTAATTGTAGTGTACTGTATGTTGACATTTACATGGCCATAATAATGTAAATGCCAAGTATTGATGTGTTAGGCACTGTGTTTGGACATCTGAGAGCCGTTCCAGCCCCATTCTCCCTTTCCTATCTTCCACTCTAGAGTGAGCAAATTCCCGTTTTCTCTTAGTAATGCTTGGTAGATTTTTGTGGAGTCTTGAACATCTTTTATTAGATATGTTTCTGGGTATTTGCAGGTATATTTTTGATAATGTGGTAAATGGTATAAATTTTTAAGTTCATTTTCTAATTGCTTATTTCTAATGAGTAGAAATAGAACTATTGCCATGCATTGACCTAGTATCCAATTATCTTACTTACTAATTAATTCTAATCATTTATAGGGAGGTCCTTTTGGATTTTCTACACACAGAATCATGTTGCCTGTGAATAATTATTTTTTTCAACTTTTGTTTTAGGTTAAGGGGTATACATACAGGTTTGTTATGTAGGTAAACTGAGTGTCATGGTGGTTTGGTGTACAGATTATTTTGTCACCCAGGTGATAAGCATAGTACCCAACAGGTATTTCGATCTTCACCCTCCTCCCACCCTCCATCCTCAAGTAGGCCCCAGTGTCTCTTGTTCCCTTCTTTGTGCTCAATCTTTAGCTCCCACATATAAGTGATAACATGTGATATTTGGTTTTCTGTTCCTATGTTAGTTCACTTAGGATAATAGCCTCCAGCTCCATCCATGTTTCTGAAAAGACATGATTTGATGCTTTTTTATGGCTTCATAATATTCCATGGTGTATATGTACCACATTTTCTTTATTCAGTCTACCATTGATGAGTATTTAGGTTGATTCCATGCCTTTGCTATTGTGAATAGTGCTATAATGAACATACACATGCATGTGTCTTTATGGTAGAAAAGTTAATATCCCTTTGGGGATGTACCCAACAATGAGATTGCTGGGTCGAATGGTATTTCTGTTTTAAGTTCTTTGAGAAATCATCAAATTGCTTTCCATAATGGCTGAAATAATTTATATTCCCACCAGCAGTGTATAAGCATTCCCTTTCCTCCACACCCTTGTCAATATCTGTTATTTTTTTGACATTTTAGTAATAGCCATTCTGACTGGTATGAGGTGATGAATAAGTATTTTTTTCTTCTCTGTCATTCTACCTTTTATTTCTTTTCCTGATCTGATTGTGCTGGGTAGAAGTTATGATGGTAGCAGGTATTATTTTCTTGTTCCCAATCTCAGGGAGAAAGTGCTCAATATTTCACTATTCCAGATGATGTTAAACAAAACTTGCATGCTTGGAATAAACTCAGCTTGGTCATAATAGATTATTCTTTTTATATATCACTTCTTATATATCATTTGATATGGTCATAATTTGTTTAGGGCTTTAACATCTATATTCATAAGAGAGTCTGTACTTTTCTTTTTTTGAAATGTCCTTGTCAGATTTGGTTTCAAGGTTATGCTGGTCTTATAAAATAGAAGAGAATTGTTTCCCCTTTTGTCATTCTCTGAAAGAGTTTGTTGTGAAGGCTTATTTCTTCCTTAAATATTTGGAAACATTCACTGATGAAGCCATCTGAGCCTGATACTTTTGTTGTAGGAAGTTTTTCAATTAAGGATCAGTTTTAAAATTATATATGACTCTTCAGATTTTCTAATTCCTCTTGTGTCCGTTTTGTATGATGAGTTTTTAAAAGAATGTATCCATTGTGTTTAAATGTTTACAGTTGTTGGCAAAGAGTTGTTGATGCCTTTTTGTTAGTGTCTGTAAGATCTGCACTTGTTTGCTTTTTATTATTTTTATTCCTGATGTTTGTATCTTTACATTTTTTTCTTGATAAGTCTAGTCAGAGGTTCAATCAATCTTATTAGTCTTTTTAAAGAACTAACTTTTGATTTTGTTTTCTCTATTGTACATTCATTTTCTAATTCATTAATTGCTACTCTTTATGTCTTCCTTCCATTTTCTTGATGTTTAGTTTGCTCCTTCTTACCTTTTTAAAATAAGTATTTAGATCATTTACTTTCTCAATGCTTTTCTTTTTTAAAACATAAATTTAAGGCTACCAGTTTCTCTGTGAGCACAACTTCAATTGCACACCAAGAGTGTAGTCATTTCATGATCATTCAGTTCAAAATATTCTCTACTTTCAATTGTAATTTATTTCTTTCACCCAAGTGTATTTACAAGTGTATTGACTAATTTCCAAACACTTAGGTATTTTTTAAAATATCATCTAAAATTTATTTCTAGTTTAATTCTACTCAGTCAAGGATTATATTATTTTAATCATTTGAATTTGTTGAGCATTTCTTTGTGTCTCAACATATGTTTAATATTAGTTTTATTTTCATTTATTTATTTATTTATTTTTGAGATAGAGTCTTGTTCTGTCACCCAGCCTGGAGTGCAGCCGTGCTATCTCGGCTCACTGCAACCTCTATCCCCCTCAAGTGATTCTCCTGCCTCAGCCTCCTGAGTAGCTGGGATTACAGGTACACACCACCACACCCGGCTGATTTCTGTATTTTTAGTAGAGACAGGGTTTTGCCATGTTGGTCAGGCTGGTCTCGAACTCCTGGCCTCAAATGATCGCCCACATCAGCCTCCCAAAATGCTGGAATTACAGACGTCATCACCACACTCAGCCAATATTAGTTTTAATTGTATTTGAAGAGGGACATATTCTGACATTTTGGGGTGGAATCTTCTTCATATGTCCATTAATTCAAGTTTGTTAAACTTGTTTCTCAAATCTCTTACATCTTTACTTAGGTTTACTGAGAGAGATGTATTAAAAACATCCATTTCCCTTTTTTTTTAATAGGGGGTCCATTCCAAGATGGCTGAACAGGAACAGCTCCGGTCTGTAGCTCCCAGCGTGATCGATGGAGAAGACAGGTGATTTCTGCATTTCCAACTGAGCTCTGAAGAGAGCAGTGGTTCTCCCAGCATGGTGTTTGAGCTCTGAGAACAGACAGACTGCCTCCTCAAGTGGGTTCCTGATCCCTGTGTAGCCTAACAGAGAGACATCTCCCAGTAGGGGCCAACAGACACCTCATACAGGCAGGTGCCCCTCTGGGATGAAGCTTCCGGGGGAAGGATCAGGCAGCAACATTTGCTGTTCTGCAGCCTCTGCTGGTGATACCCAGGCAAACAGCATCTGGAGTGGACCTCCAGCAAACTCCAACAGACCTGCAGCTGAGAGACCTGACTGTTAGAAGGAAAACTAATAAACAGGAAGGAATAACATCAACATCAACAAAAAGGACATCCACACCAAAATCCCATCAGTAGGTCACCAACATCAAAGACCAAAGGTAGATAAAACCACAAAGATGGGGAGAAACCAGAGCAGAAAAGCTGAAAATTCTAAAAACTAGAGCACCTCTTCTCCTCCAAAGGATCACAGCTCCTCGCCAGCAACGGAACAAAACTGGAAGGAGAATGACTTTGATGAGTTGACAGAAGTAGGCTTCAGAAAGTCAGTAATAACAGACTTCTCTGAGCTAAAGGAGCATGTTCTAACCCATTGCAAGGAAGCTAAAAACCTTGAAAAAACGTTAGACGAATGGCTAACTAGAATAAACAGCATAGAGGAGACCTTAAATGACCTGATGGAGCTGAAAACCATGGCACAAGAACTTCATGATGCATGCACAACCTTCAATAGCCAATTCGATCAAGTGGAAGAAAGGATATCAGTGATTGAATATCAAATTAATGAAATAAAGCAAGAAGATAAGATTAGAGAAAAAAGAGTAAAAAGAAACAAACAAAGCCTACAAGAAATATGGGACTATGTGAAAAGACCAAATCTATGTTTGACTGGGGTACCTGAAAGTGACGAGGAGAATGGAACCAAGTTGGAAAACACTCTTCAGGATATTATCCAGGAGAACTTCCCCAATCTAGCAAGGCAGGCCAACATTCAAATTCAGGAAATACAGAGAACATCACAAAGATACTCCTCGAGAAGAGCAACCCCAAGACCAATAATTGTCAGATTCACCAAGGTTGAAACAAAGGAAAAAATGTTAAAGGCAGCCAGAGAGAAAAGTTGGGTGACCACAAAGGGAAGCCCATCAGACTAACAGCAGATCTCTCAGCTAAAACCCTACAAGCCAGAAGAGAGTGGGGGCCAATATTCAACATTCTTAAAGAAAACAATTTCCAACCCAGAATTTCATGTCCAGCCAAACTAAGCTTCATAAGTGAAGGAGAAATAAAATACTTTACAGACAAGCAAATGCTGAGAGATTTTGTCACCACCAGGCCTGCCCTAAAAGAGCTCCTGAAGGAAGCACTAAACATGGAAAGGAACAACTGCTACCAGCCACTGCAAAAACATGCCAAATTGTAAAGACCATCGATGCTATGAAGAAACTGCGTCAATTAACGGGCAAAATTACCAGCTAACATTATAAGGACAGGATCAAATTCACACATAACAATATTAACCTTAAATGTAAATGGGCTAAATGTCCCAATTAAAAGTCACAGACTGGAAAATTAGATAAAGAGTTAAGACCCATCAGTGTGCTGTGTTCAGGAGACCCATCTCACATGCACAGACACACATAGGCTCAAAATAAAGGGATGGAGGAAGATCTACTAAGCAAATAGAAAGCAAAAAAAAAGCAGGGGTTGCAATCCTAGTGTCTGATAAGACAGACTTTAAGCCAACAAAGACCTAAAGAGACAAAGAAGGCCATTATGTAATGGTAAAGGGATCAATTCAACAAGAAGAGCTAACTATCCTAAATATATATGCACCCAATACAGGAGCACCCAGATTCATAAAGCAAGTCCTTAGAGACCTACAAAGAGACTTAGACTCCCACACAATAATATGGGAGACTTTAACACCCTACTGTCAGTATTAGACAGATCAATGAGACAGAAGGTTAACAAGGATATCCAGGACTTGAACTCAACTCTGCACCAAGTGGACCTAATAGACATCTACAGAACTCTCCACCCCAAATCAACAGAATATACATTCTTCTCAGCACCACACTGCACTTATTCTAAAATTGACCACATAATTGGAAGTAAAGCACTCCTCAGCAAATGTAAGAGAACAGAAATCACAACAAGCTATCTCTCAGACCACAATGCAATCAAATTAGAACTCAGGATTAAGGAACTCACTCAAAACCGCACAACTACATGGAAACTGAACAACTTGCTCCTGAATGACTACTGGGTAAATAACAAAATGAAGGCAGAAATAAAGATGTTCTTTGAAACCAGTGAGAACAAAGACACAACATACCAGAATCTCTGGGGCACATAGTGTGTAGAGGGAAATTTATAGCACTAAATGCCCACTAGAGAAAGCAGGAAAGATCTAAAATTGATACCCTAACATCACAATTAAAAGAACTAGAGAAGCAAGAGCAAACACATTCAAAAGCTAGCAGAAGGCAAGAAATAACTAAGATCAGAGCAAAACTGAAGGAGATAGGGACACAAAAAACCCTTCAAAAAATCAATGAATCCAGGAGCTGGTTTTTTGAAAAGATCAACAAAATTGATAGACCACTAGCAAGACTAATAAAGAAGAAGAGAGGAATCAAATAGATGCAGTAAAAAATGATAAAGGGGATATCACCACCAATCCCACAGAAATACAAACTACCATAAGAGAATACTATAAGCACCTCTACACAAAAAAAAAAAAGAAACCCTAGAAAATCTAGAAGAAATGGATAAATTCCTGGACACATACACCCTCCCAAGACTAAACCAGGAAGAAGTTGAATCTCTGAATAGACCAATAACAGGCTCTGAAACTGAGGCAAAAATTAATAGCCTACCAACCAAAAAAAGTCCAGGACCAGATGGATTCACAGCCGAATTCTACCAGAGGTACAAAGAAGAGCTGGTACCATTCCTTCTGAAACTATTCCAATCAACAGAAAAAGAGGGGATCCTCCCTAACTCATTTTATGAGGCCAGCATCATCCTGATACCAAAGCCTGGCAGAGACATAATAAGAAAGAGAGAATTTTAAACCAATATCCCTGATGAACATCAGTGCAAAAATCCTCAATAAAATACTGGCAAACCAAATCTAGCAGCACATCAAAAAGCTTATGCACCATGATCAAGTTGGCTTCATCCCTGGGATGCAAGACTGGTTCAACATATGCAAATCAACAAACGTAATCCATCACATAAACAGAACCAACGACAAAAACCACATGATTATCTCAATAGATGCAGAAAAGGCCTTTGACAAATTTCAACACCACTTCATGCTAAAAACTCTCAATAAATTAGGTATCGATGGCACATATCTCAAAATAATAAAAGCTATTTATGAGAAACCCCCAGCCGATACCATACTGAATGGGCAAAAACTGGAAGCATTCCCTTTGCAAACTGGCACAAGACAAGGATGCCCTCTCTCACCACTCCTATTCAATATGGTGTTGGAAGTTCTGGCCAGGGCAATCAGGCAAGAGAAAGAAAGGGTATTCAATTACGAAAAGAGGAATTCAAATTGTCCCTGTTTGCAGCTGACATGATTGCATATTTAGAAAACCCTATCATCTCAACCCAAAAACTCCTTAAGCTGATAAGCAACTTCAACAAAGTCTCAGGATACAAAATCAATGTGCAAAAATCACAAGCATTCCTATACACCAACAACAGACAGAGAGCCAAATCATGAGTGAACTCCCATTCACAACTGCTACAAAGAGAATAAGATACCTAGGAATCCAACTTACAAGGGATGTGAAGGACCTCTTCAAGGAGAACTACAAACCACTGCTCAACGAAATAAGAGGACACAAACAAATGGAAGAACATTCCATGCTCATGGATAGGAGGAATCAATATTGTGAAAATGACCATACTGCCCAAGGTAATTTATAGATTCAATGCCATCCCCATCAAGCTACCAATGACTTTCTTCACAGAATTGGAAAAAAATACTCTGAAGTTCATATGGAACCAAAAAAGAGCCCTCATAGCCAAGACAATCCTAAGCAAAAAGAACAAAGCTGGAGGCATCACTCTACCTGACTTCAAACTATACTACAAGGCTACAGTAACAAAAACAGCATGGTACTGGTACCAAAACAGAGATATAGACCAATGGAACAGAACAGAGCCCTCAGAAATAACACCACACATCTACAACCATCTGATCTTTGACAAACCTGACAAAAACAAGAAATGGGGAAAGGATTCCCTATTTAATAAATGGTGCTGGGAAAACTGGCTAGCCATATGTAGAAAGCTGAAACTGGATCCCTTCCTTACATCTTATACAAAAATTAATTCAAGATGGATTAAAGACTTAAATATTAGACCTAAAACCATAAAAACCCTTGAAGAAAACTTAGGCAATACCATTCAGGACATAGGCATGGGCAAAGACTTCATGACTAAAACACCAAAAGCAATAGCAACAAAAGCCAAAATAGACAAATGGGATCTAATTAAACTAAAGAGCTTCTGCACAGCAAAAGAAACTCCCATCAGAGTCAACAGGCAACCTATAGAATGGGAGAAAAATTTTGCAATCTACCCATCTGACAAAGGGCTAATATGCAGAATCTACAAAGAACTTAAACCAATTTACAAGAAAAAAACAAACAACCCCATCAAAAAGTGGGCAAAAGATATGAACAGACACTTCTCAAAAGAAGACATTTATGCAACCAACAGACACATGAAAAAATGCTCATCGTCACTGGTCATCAGTGATCATCACTGGTCATCAGTGCAAATCAAAACCACAATGAAATACCATCTCACACCAGTTAGAATGGCGATCATTAAAAAGTCAGGAAACAACAGATGCTGGAGAAGATGTGGAGAAATAGGAGTGCTTTTACACTGTTGGTGGGAGTGTAAATTAGTTCAACCATTGTGGAAGACAGTGTGGTGATTCCTCAAGGGTCTAGAACTAGAAATACCATTTGACCCAGCGATCCCATTATTGGGTATATACCCAAAGGATTATAAATCATGCTACTATAAAGACTCATGCACACATATGTTTATTGTGGCACTATTCACAATAGCAAAGACTTGAAACCAACCCAATGTCCATCAATGATAGACTGGATTAAGAAAATGTGGGACATGTACACCATGGAATACTATGCAGCCATAAAAAAGGATGTGTTCATGTCCTTTGAGGGGACATGGATGAAGCTGGAAACCATCATTCTCAGCAAACTATCACAAGGACAGAGAACCAAACGTTACATGTTGTCACTCATGGGTGGGAGTTGAACAGAGGGAACACTTGGACACAGGCTGGGGAACATCACACACTGGGGCCTGTAGGGGGGTGGGAGACTGGGGGAGGGATAGCATTAGGAGAAAGACCTAATGTAAATGACGAGTTGATGGGTGCAGCAAACCAACATGGCACATGTGTACCTATGTGGCAGATCTGCACGTTGTGCACATTTACCCCAGAACTTAAAGTATAATTTAAAAAAAAAAACCATCCACTGTAGTTATAATTTCCTTTTCCTTCTATTTCTGCCAGTTTTTTTCCCTGAGGCTATATTATTAGTGGCATATAACTTAGAATTTTATATCTTCTGACAGATGGACACTTTATCATCATTAAATCTCTCCTTTTTTATTTGATCATGCTTTTTATCTTGAAGTCTGCTATTTCTATTTCTAGTTTAAAAAAACGTTTTCATCATGAATGTGTATTGAGTTCTGTCAAATGATTTTCTGCATTAAAGTGATTATATAATTTTTGTTTGCTTGTTTGTTTGCTTTTTGAGACAGAGTTTCGCTTTTGTTGCCCAGGCTGGAGTGCAATTGCGCCATCTCAGCTCACTGCAACCTCCGCCTCCTAGGTTTAAGCAATTCTCCTGCCTCAGCCTCCTGAGCAGCTGGGACTACAGCGCCCACCATCATGCCCGGCTAATTTTTGTATTTTTTAGTAGAGACAGGGTTTCACCATGTTGGCCAGACTGGTCCCAAACTCCTTACCTCAGGTGATCCACCCATCTTGGCCTTCCAAAGTGCTTGGATTACAGGTGTGAGCCACTGCGTCTGGCCCATATAATTTTTTATTTCGTTAATGTGGTATATTGATTTCTTATTGCTGCTGTAACAAACTACCACAGAGCTAGTGACTTAACACAAATTTACTGTATATTCAAAAGTACAAAATGAGGTTCTCTGGGCTATACTCAGGGTGTTAACAGGACTGTGTTCTTTTCTGGAAGGTCTATGGGAGAATTAGTTTTTGTATTTTTTACAACTTCTAGAGGCTGCCTGCATTCCTTGGCTCATGGCCCCCCATCCATCCTCATAACCACCAATGGCCAGTGGAGTCCTTCTCATACCACATCACTCTGATATTCTTCTGCCTCCCTCTTCCACACTTGGGTCCCTGTGATTACATGAGACCCAACTAGGTAATTCATGATATTCTCCGTATTTTAAGGTTAGCTGATTAATTACATTTGCTACCTCAATTTCCCTTTGGCACCTTAATTTCCCTTTGACATGCAAGATAATTACAGGTTGCAGGGATTATTAGGGCATAGATATTTTTGGAGGGCTGTCGTTCACATGTGGTGAACTCTATTTTTCTCAAATGTTATATCAACCTTGAATTCATATGAGATAAACTCCATATTGTCATGATGTATTAAGCTTGTTCTTTATTAATAGACTTAATTTGCTAATATTTTGTTAATGACTTTTGCATTTGTGTTCATGAGGAATATTTGCCCATAAATTTCTTTTTTAATAATGTCTTTGTCAGCTTTTGGTATCATGGTTTTGCCAGCCTAAGAGAAAAAGTTGAAAAGAATTCCCTTCTACTTTCTACATGAATTTAGTTATGGTTGGTATTATTTCTGTTTGTCTGTGTGTTTGTTTTTAAACAGCTTTATTGGGATGTAAATTTTAGATCATAAAATTCACTCTGTGTAAGTGCACATTTTAATAATTTTTGTAAATTCTTAGAGTTGTACAGCCATCACCACAATCCAGTTTTAGAACATTTCAGTTACCCCAAAAAGCTTCCACATACCCACCCACAGCCCCAGGCAACCACTACTTTATAGATTTGCCTTCCTGACTTTATATAAATGGATTCATACAATATATAATTTTTTGGCTTCTTTTACTTTTTTTTTTTTTTTTTTTTTTTTTTTGAGGTGGAATCTCACTCTGTCGCCCAGGCTGGAGTGCAATGGCGCAATCTCAGCTCACTGCAACCTCTGCCTCTCAGGTTAAAGCAATTCTCCCGCCTCAGCCTCCCCAGTAGCTGGGATTACAGGCACCCACCATTATGCCCAGCTAATTTTTGTATTTTTGTAGAGATGGGGTTTCACCATGTTACCCAGGCTAGTCTCAAACTCCTGACCTCAGGTGATCCACCTTGGCCTCCCAAAGTGCTGGGATTACAGGCATGAGCCACCATGCCCAGCTCTTAGTGTGTTTTAGTGTTTCATCCATGTTGTAGCATGTATGAGTACTTCATTCCTTTGTATTGCTATATAGTATTATTTGCATGGATATACTTTTTTTTATTCATTTACCAGTTGATAAACATTTACATTTTGGCTATTATGAGTAATGCCGCTATAGACATTCAAATGATGTCTTTATATCAACATACATATATGGATATATATTCTCACTTCTAGGTACCTAGCAGTAGAATTACTGTGTTGAATATATAAAGAACTCTTACCCTTTCATAAGAAAATAAACAACCCAATTAAAAACTGCGCAGGTTTGAATGTACATTTCACCAAAGAAAACATATGAATGGCTAATAAGCACATGAAAAGGTGCTCACTTTAGTCATTATGAAAATGCAAATTAATAACACAATGAGTTATCAGTACACACCCACTAGAATGGTTATAATCTAAAAGACTAATTGCTATCAAGCATTGGTGAGGATGTGGTTAAATTGAAACCCTCAAATGTTGCTGATGAGAATATAAAATAGCTTAGCCACTTTGGAAAACAGCTTGGTATTTTTAAAAGTTAAACATAAACCCAGCAATTCCTGGGAAAGCACATTATTCCCGGGAAAGTGCAAAAACCAGCTCTGCATAAACCAAACCTACCCCAAGGACAACATATAAGTTACCTGGTAAGGTTCTCATTTACTGGTTGCAAACTTCATGTATGATGTTGCCTTATATACTTTTTATAATACATGAAATCACACTACGTGTTGTGAATATGTATACATACAAAAATACGGTTGTCAAGTGTTAACACCATCACCAGGATAGCAGTTGTTTCTGCTAAAGAAATGGTGTGGGGGCCAGGTGCAATGGCTCACGCCTGCAATCCAGCACTTTGGGAGGCCAAGGCAGGTGGATCACTTGAGGTCAGGAGTTTGAGACTGTCAGGCCTCTGAGCCTAAGCCAAGCCATCGCATCCCCTGTGACTTGCACATATATGCCCAGATGGCCTGAAGTAACTGAAGAATCACAAAAGAAGTGAAAAGGCCCTGCCCCACCTTAACTGATGACATTCCACCATTGTGATTTTTTCCTGCCCCACCTTAACTGAGTGATTAGCCCTGTGAATTTCCTTCTTCTGGCTCAGAAGCTCCCCACTGAGCACCTTGTGACCCCCCGCCCCTGCCCACCAGAGAACAACCCCCTTTGACTGTAATTTTCCATTACCTTCCCAAATCCTATAAAACGGCCCCACCCCTATCTCCCTTCGCTGACTCTCTTTTTGGACTCAGCCCGCCTGCACCCAGGTGAAATAAACAGCCATGTTGCTCACACAAAGCCTGTTTGGTGGTCTCTTCACACGGACGTGCATGAAATTTGGTGCCGTGACTCAGATCGGGGGGGGGCCTCCCTTGGGAGATCAATCTCCCGCCCTCCTGCTCTTTGCTCCGTGAGAAAGATCCACCTATGACCTCAGATCGACCAGCCCAAGAAACATCTCACCAATTTCAAATCTGGTAAGCGGCCTCTTTTTACTCTCTTCTCCAACCTCCCTCACTATCCCTCAACCTCTTTCTCCTTTCAATCTTGGCACTACACTTCAATCTCTCCCTTCTCTTAATTTCAATTCCTTTCATTTTCTGGTAGAGACAAAGGAGACACGTTTTATCCGTGGACCCAAAACTCCAGTGCCAGTCACGGACTGGGAAGGCAGCCTTCCCTTGGTGTTTAATCATTGCAGGGACGCCTCTCTGAAACGCCCACGTTTCAAGGGTGTCAGACCACACTGGGATGCCTGCCTTGGTTCTTCACCCTTAGCGGCAAGTCCCGCTTTTCTGGGGAAGGGACAAGTACCCCAACCCCTTCTCTCCTTGTCTCTACCCCTTCTCTGCTTTACCGGGGAAAGGGCAAGTACCCCAACCCCTTCTCTCCTTGTCTCCACCCCTTCTCTGCTTTTCCGGGGAAGGGGCAAGTACCCCAACCCCTTCTCCCCTTGTCTCTACCCCTTCTCTGCTTTTCTGGGGGAGGGGCAAGTACCCCTCAACCCCTTCTCCTTCACCCTTAGCAACAAGTCCCGCTTTTCTGGGGGAGGGGCAAGTACCCCTCAACCCCTTCTCCTTCACCCTTAGCGGCAAGTCCCACTTTTCTAAAGGTTAAGAACCCCCAATCCCTTATTTCCACACCCCAACCTCTTATCTGTGCCCCAATCCCTTATTTCTGCACCCCAACCTCTTATCTCTGTGCTCCAATCCCTTATTTCCGTGCCCCAACCCTTTCTCTGCTTTTCTGGAGGGCAAAAAACCCCCACCCCTTCTCCGTGTCTCTACTCTTTTCTCTGGGCTTGCCTCCTTCACTATGGGCAAGCTTCCACCTTCCATTCCTCCTTCTCCCTTAGCCTGTATCCTTAAGAACTTAAAACCTCTTCAACTCTCACCTGACCTAAAATTTAGGCGTCTTACTTTATTCTGCAATGCCGCTTGACCCCAATACAAACTCCACAGTAGTTCCAAATAGCCGGAAAACAGCACTTTCAATTTTTCCATCCTACAAGATCTAAATAATTTTTATCGTAAAATGGGCAAATGGTCTGAGGTGCCTGACGTCCAGGCATTCTTTTACACATCAATCCCTTCCTAGTCTCTGTGCCCAGTGCAACTCGTCCCAAATCTTCCTTCTTTCCCTCCCGCCTGTTCCCTCAGTCCCAACCCCAAGCATCGCTGAGTCTTTCTAATCTTCCTTTTCTACAGACCCATCTGACCTCTCCCCTCCTCGCTAGGCCAAGCTAGGTCCCAATTCTTCCTCAGCCTCTGCTCCTCCACCCTGTAATCTTTTTATCGCCTCCCCTCCTCACACCTGGTCTGGCTTACAGTTTCATTCCGTGACTAGCCCTCCCCCACCTGCCCAGCAATTTACTCTTAAAAAGGCGGCTGGAGCCAAAGGCATAGTCAAGGTTAATGCTCCTTTTTCTTTATCCCAAATCAGAAGCGTTTAGGCTCTTTTTCATCAAATATAAAAATCCAGCCCAGTTCATGACTCCTTTGGCAGCAACCCTGAGACACTTTACAGCCCTAGACCCTAAAAGGTCAAAAGGCCATCTTATTCTCAATATACATTTTATTACCCAATCCGCTCCTGACATTAAATGAAACTCCAAAAATTAGAATCTGGCCCTCAAACCCCACAACAGGACTTAATTAACCTCGCCTTCAAGGTGTACAATAATTTAAAAAAGGTGCAATTCCTTGCCTTCACTGTGAGACAAACCCCAGCCACATCTCCAGCACACAAGAACTTCCAAACGCCTGAACTGCAGTGGCCAGGCGTTCCTCCAGAACCTCCTCCCCCAGGAGCTTGCTACAAGTGCCAGAAATCTGACCACCAGGCCAAGGAATGCCTGCAGCCCAGGATTCCTCCTAAGCCGTGTCCCATCTGTGCAGGACCCCACTGAAAATCGGACTGTTCAACTCACCTGGTAGCCACTTCCAGAGCCCCTGGAACTCTGGCCCAAGGCTCTCTGACTCCTTCCCAGATCTTCTCGGCTTAGCAGCTGAAGACTGACGCTGCACAATCGCCTCGGAAGGCCCCTAGACCATCACGGATGCCGAGCTTTGGGTAACTCTCACAGTGGAGGGTAAGTCCATCCCCTTCTTAATCAATATGGAGGCTACCCACTCCACATTACCTTCTTTTCAAGGGCTTGTTTCCCTTGCCTCCATAACTGTTGTGGGTATTGATAGCTAGGCTTCTAAATCTCTTAAAACTCCCCAACTCTGGTGCCAACTTTGACAACACTCTTTTATGCACTCTTTTTTAGTTATCCCCACCTGCCCAGTTCCCTTATTAGGCTGAGATATTTTAACCAAATTATCTGCTCCCTTGACTATTCCTGGACTACAGCCACATCTCATTGCCGCCCTTCTCCCCAACCCAAAGCCTCCTTCACGTCTTCCTCTCATATCCCCCCACCTTAACCCACAAGTATGGGACATCTCTACTCCTTCCCTGGCAACCAATCACATGCCCATTACCATCCCATTAAAACCTAATCACCCTTACCCTGCTCAACGCCAATATCCCATCCCACAGCACGCTTTAAAAGGATTAAAGCCTCTTATCACTCGCCTGCTACAGCATGGGCTTCTAAAACCTATAAACTCTCCTTACCATTCCCCCATTTTACCTGTCCTAAAACCAGACAAGGCTTACAAGTTAGTTCAGAATCTGCACCTTATCAACCAAATTGTTTTGTCTATCCACCTCGTGGTGCCAAACCCATATACTCTCCTATCCTCAATACCTCCCTCCACAACTCATTATTCTGTTCTGGATCTCAAACATGTTTTCTTTACTATTCCTTTTCACCCGTCATCCCAGCCTCTCTCCGCTTTCACTTGGACTGACCCTGACACCCATCAGGCTCAGTAAATTACCTGGGCTGTACTGCCACAAAGCTTCACAGACAGACCCCATTACTTCAGTCAAGCCCAAATTTCATCCTCATCTGTTACCTATCTCGGCATAATTTTCATAAAAACACACGTGCTCTCCCTGCTGATCGTGTCCGATTAAGCTTCCAAACCTCAATCCCTTACAAAACAACTCCTTTCCTTCCTAGGCATGGTTAGTGCGGTCAGAATTCTTACACAAGAGCCAGGACCACACCCTGCAGCCTTTCTGTCCAAACAACTTGACCTTACTGTTTTAGCCTAGCCCTCATGTCTGCGTGCAGCGGCTGCCACTGCTTTAATACTTTTAGAGGCCCTCAAAATCACAAACTATGCTCAAATCACTCTCTACATTTCTCATAACTTCCAAAATCTATTTTCTTCCTCATACCTGACCCATATACTTTCTGCTCCCCGGCTCCTTCAGCTGTACTCACTCTTTGTTAAGTCCCACAATTACCATTGTTCCTGGCCCGGACTTCAATCCAGCCTCCCACATTCTTCCAGATACCACACCTGACCCTCATGACTGCATCTCTCTAATCCACCTGATGTTCATCCCATTTCCCCACATTTCCTTCTTCCCTGTTTCTCACCCTGATCACGCTTGATTTATTGATGGCAGTTCCACTAGGCCTAATCACCACACACCAGCAAAGGCAGGCTATGCTCCAGCACAAGACACTAGCCCGCCTCTTAGAACCTTTCATTTCCTTTCCATCGTAGAAATCTATCCTCAAGGAAATAACTTCTCAGTGTTCCATCTGCTATTCTATCTGCTATTCTACTACTCCTCAAGGATTATTCAGGCCCCCTCCCTTCCCTACACATCAAGCTCGAGGATTTGCCCCCACCCAGGACTGGCAAATTAGCTTTACTCAACATGCCCCGAGTCAGATAACTAAAATACCTCTTAGTCTAAATAGACACTTTCACTGAATAAGTAAAGGCCTTTCCTACAGGGTCCGAGAAGGCCACCGCAGTCATTTCTTCCCTTCTGTCAGACATAATTCCTCAGTTTAGCCTTCCCACCTCTATACAGTCTGATAACAGACCAGCCTTTATTAGTCAAATCAGCCAAGCAGTTTTTCTGGCTCTTAGTATTCAGTGAAACCTTTATATCCCTTATGGTCCTCCGTCTTCAAGAAAAGTAGAACGGACTAAAAGTCTTTTAAAAACACACCTCACCAAGCTCAGCCACCAAGTGAAAAAGGACTGGACAATACTTTTACCACTATCGCTTCTCAGAATTCAGGCCTGTCCTCGGAATGCTGCAAAGTACAGCCTATTTGAGCTCTTTTTTATTAAGCCCCAGTCTCATTCCAGACACCGGACCAACTTAGACTGTGCCCCCAAAAAAACTTGTCATCCCTACTATCTTCTCTGTGGTCATACTCCTATTCACCATTCTCAACTACTCATACGTGCCCTGCTCTTGTTTACACTGCTGGTTTACACTGTTTCTCCAAACCATCACAGCTGATATCTCTTGGTGCTATCCCCAAACTGCCACTCTAAACTCTTGAAGTAAATAAATAATCTTTGCTGGCAGGACTATGCTGAATCTCCTTAGGCACTCTCTAATCAGATGTTCTAGGTCCTCCCAATTCTTAGACCTTTTATACCTGTTTTTCTCCTTCTCTTATTCCATTTAGTTTTTCAATTCATACAAAACCACATCCAGGCCATCACCAATCATTCTATACCACAAATGTTTCTTCTTACATCCCCCACAATATCACCCCTTACCACAAGACCTCCTTTCAGCTTAATTTCTCCCACTCTAGGTTCCCACGCCGCCTTTAATCCCACTTGAAGCAGCCCTGAGAAACATCGCCCATTCTCTCTCCATACCACCCCCCAAAAATTTTCGCCACCCCAACACTTCAACACTATTTTGTTTTATTTTTCTTATTAATATAAGAAGGCAGGAATGTCAGGCCTCTGAGCCCAAGCCAAGCCATCTCATCCCCTGTGACTTGCACGTATACGCCCAGATGGCCTGAAGTAACTGAAGAATCACAAAAGAAGTGAAAAGGCCCTGCCCCACCTTAACTGATGACATTCCACCATTGTGATTTGTTCCTGCCCCACCTTAACTGAGTGATTAACCCTGTGAATTTCCTTCTTCTGGCTCAGAAGCTCCCCCACTGAGCACCTTGTGACCCCTGCCCCTGCCCACCAGAGAACAACCCCCTTTGACTGTAATTTTCCATTACCTTCCCAAATCCTATAAAACGGCCCCACCCCTATCTCCCTTCGCTGACTCTCTTTTCGGACTCAGCCCGCCTGCACCCAGGTGAAATAAACAGCCATGTTGCTCACACAAAGCTTGTTTGGTGGTCTTTTCACACGGACGCGCATGAAAGAGACCAGCCTAGCCAACATGGTGAAACCATGTCTCTACTAAAAATACAAAAATTAGCCAAGTGTTAAACTAAAGGGCTTCTCCACAGCAAAAGAAACTATCATCAGAGTGAACAGGCAACCTGCAGAATGTGAGAAAATTTTTGCAATCTACCCATCTAACAAAGGTCTAATATCCAGAATCTACAAGGAACTTAAACAAATTTACAAGAAAAAAACAACCCCATCAAAAAGTGGGGAAAGAATATGAACAGACACTTCTCAAAAGAAGACATTTATGCAGCCAGCAAACATGAAAAAAAGCTCAGCATCACTGATTATTAAAGAAATGCAAATCAGTCACAATGAAGCTGGGCACAGTGGCTCACGCCTGTAACCCCAGTACTTTGGGAGGCCAAGGCGGGCAGATCACTTGAGATCAGGAATTCAAGACCAACCTGGTCAACATGGTGAAACTCCATCTCTACAAAAATACAAAAATTAGCCGGGCATGGTGGTGTGTGCCTGTAGGTCCAGCTACTCAAGAGGCTGAGGCAGGAGAATCATTTGAACCCAGGAGGCAGAGGTTGCAGTGAGGTGAGATCACGCCACTGCACTCCAGCCTGGGTGACAGAGCAAGACTCCATCTCAAAAAAAGTAAAAAAAAACAACAACACAAGTCAGAATGACGATTATTAAAAAGTCAAGAAACAATAGATGCTAGCAAGGCTGTGGAGAAATAGGAACACTTTTACACTGTTGGTGGGAGTGTAAATTAGTTCAACCATTGTGGAAGATAGCATGGTGATTCCTCAAGGATCTAGAACCAGAAATACCATTTGACCCAGCAATCCCATTACTAGGTATATGCTCAAAGGAATTTAAATCATTCTACTATAAAGACACATGCACACGTTTATTGCAGCACACATGTTTATTACAACAGCAAAGACATGGAACCAACCCAAATGCCCATCAATGATAGACTGGATAAAGAAAATGTGGCACATATACACCATGGAATACTATGCAGCCATAAAAAGGAATGAGATCACGTCCTTTGCAGGGACATAGATGAAGCCAGAAGCCATCATCCTCAGCAAACTAACACAGGAACAGAAAACCAAACACTGCATGTTCTCACTCATATGTGGGAGTTGAACAATGAGAACACAGGGACACAGGGAGGGGAAAAACACACACTGAGGCCTGTCGTGGGGGTGGACAGAAAGACGAGGGAGAGCATTAGGACAAACAGCTAATGCATTTGGGGCTTAAAACCTAGATGATGGGTTGATAGGTGCAGCAAACCACCATGGCACATGTATACCTGTGTAACAAACATGCACATTCTGCACATGTATTCCAGAACTCAAAGAAAAAAAAAGTTAAAAATAAAAAATTAGCCAGGCATGGTGGCGCACACTTGTAGTCCCAACTACTTGGGGATGCTGAGGCATGAGAATTGCTTGAACTCGGGAGGTAGAGCTTGCAGTGAGCCAAGATTGCACCAGCCTGGGTGACAGAGCCAGACTCCATCTCAAAAAAAAAAAAAAAAAAAAAGGTGGATTAGAAAAGGCCACAAAAAAGTTTTTGGTAAGCTTTTTTTCCATACAAGTGTGAAGCATACATGATGAAATGTTGACATTTGTGAAATCCAAGAGAAAAAATTATCCATGCTACTATTTTTTAAAAAGAAGCTTTGCCTAACCCAGGGTCACAATTTTCTCCTATTTTTTTTTCCTAGAAGTTTTTTGGCTTTGGTTCTTTATAGATGGCACTCTATTGCAAAAACAGCCCCATTCTGGTTGAAGGGACATATGATGGGTGGCCAGTTTCTGTTGCTCCAGTCTTGTTTGGAGCCCTGCAGACAAGGGAAGATGGCTCTCCTCCTGCTGGGTCCCCACTCCCTTTCCTGGGAATCTTAACTGCAGTAATGCATCATGGTCCCAGGTCATCTTTACTACGCCAACACTAGTGTGAGCAGAGGTTACAAACTTTACTGTTTGGCCTGCGCAGTGTTGTTTTTTGTTTGTTTTAAGTTAATTGGTGCTAACATTTGAAAACCAGGAAAATGGCATTAAAAAATTGAGCAGCCAACTTTTCCTGAGAAGCCCGTGAACACAGGGAGCCAAGTTTTAGTTCCTCCCTTTGGATGGGCTGGCTCTCCAAGTCACCCCACATGTGCCCCTCTATTGTCTCCCAGACCCTGAGGCCAGGGTCAACTTCCTGCCCTGATGCCTTCCTACAGCTGCCCTCTTGGGTGGCTGACATTACATACGGAGTTCCATCTATAGCATTTTTATTGTCTTCCCTTTTCAGCATCTCACCTGGCCTTGTGACAGCCTTGATGAATTAGGATCATAGTCCACATTCTGCATATGAAGAAACTGCCCAAGGGCATACAGCTGCTAAGTGGCAAGCTGGCTTTGAGGCCCTACCTCTCCACTCTCAGTCTCATTTCACTGGGCCTCATCGCCCTGGGCACTGGGGATTCAAGCATTGGTGATGCAAATTGCTAAGGGCACAGGTGTGTTACTAGTCCTGCCATGCAAGCACTTGTCAGAGGTTCTTGGAGCAGGAAGGGAGCTGGCATCTGTGTCTTCTGTGCTGGCATCTTCAGGGAATAGCAGGAACTCAGTCTTCTAAGATGAGGGGTTTGCTTGATTAATGTTTGATGAATGAATTAATAAATGGATAAACTGTCATTCTGAGTAGCCCATGTATGTTTAAGCATTAATCAAAATAAATTTTAACTGCAGAAATATTTCAGTGGAAGCATAAAAGAAGAGGAGAAAGGGCTGGCCTGCAGTGTCCCAGAAACCATACCAGGGCTTCACCACCAAGGCTCTTTCATCCAAAGGCCCAACATTCAAGAGAAGACTTCCCGTGAAAAGCATAAACAATTATATTTACACCTGTGGGGTAAACTGGAGAGAATTTAAGGGGGCTTACATGTAAAAGTCATTGCATTTCTCTGCAATATGTAATTATGATGATGAAAATAAAATGCAAGTATTAAGAAATATTGAATTTATGTTGAACTTCTAATACAATCTTTGCAAAAATATTTGATGAAAATCCTATGGCCCAGCACAGTGGCTCAAGCCTGTAATCCTAGCACTTTGGGAGGCCTAGGGTGGATTGCTTGAGCCCAGGAGGTTGAGACCAGCCTGGGCAACATAGGGAAACCCCATCTCTACAAAAAATTTAAAAAATTAGCCAGATGTGGTGGCAGACACCTGTAATCACAGCTACTCAGCGGGCTAAGGTGGGAGGATCACCTGAGGCCAGGATGCCTAAGCTTCAGTGAGCCGTGATTATGCCAATGCACTCCAACCTGGGCCACAGAGTGAGACCCTGTCTCCAAAGAAAGAAAGAGAAAATGAAAGGAAGAAAGGGAGGGAGGGAAGGAGGGAGGGAGGGAGAAAGAGGGCCACAGAGTGAGACCCTGTCTCCAAAGAAAGAAAAAGGAAAGAAAAGAAGAAAGGAAAGAAAGGAAGAAAGGGAGGGAGGGAGGGAGGGAGAAAAAGGGCCACAGAGTGAGCCCACGTCTCCAAAGAAAGAAAGAAAAAAGGAAAGAAAGGAAGAAAGGTAAGAAAGGAAGAAAGGGAGGGAGGGAGAAAGAGGGCCACAGAGTGAGACCCTGTCTCCAAAGAAAGAAGAAAGGAAAGAAAGGAAGAAAGGGAGGAAGGGAGGGAGGGGGGAAAGAAGGAAGCAAGGAAGGAAGGAAAGATGGATGGAACGAAGGAAGGAAGGAAGGGAGGGAGGGAGGGAGGGAGGGAGGGAAAGAGGGGAGAGAGAGAGAGAGAGGGAGGGAGGGGAAGGGGGACAGAGGGAGGGACGGGGGGATGAAGGAAGGAAGGAAGGAAAGAAGGAAGGAAGGAAGGAAGGAAAGAGTTATCTTAAGCTTTCTAGCATGAAAATTCCTGATGTTTTTAGTGACAGTCTTTAAATTCTTCATAGTCCGTATTGATGAGAAGCTTTGGCAAAATAGTGTTAATTTTCTTTACAATATTTATTTAAAAATTACAACAGTACAGATTGTATATAAAGAGTCTAATTGAGATTCTTGTTTCATTGACAAATTGTTAAAATTCTTAACTGCCAGTGGTGGTAGCTCACACCTGTAATCCCAGCACTTTGGGAGGCTGAGGCTGGCGGATTGCTTGAAGCCCGAAGTTCAAAACCAGACTGGACAACATGGTAAAACCCCATCTCTACAAAAAAAAATACAAAAAATTAGCCAGGTATGGTGGCAAGTGCCTGAAGTCCCAGCTACTCAGGAGGCTGAGGTGGATCACTTGAGCCCAGGAGGTGGAGGTTGCAGTGAGCCGTGACTGCACCACTGAACTCCAGCCTGGGTGACAGAGTGGGACTCTATAACCAAAAAAAAAAAAAATCTTAGCAATATTATGGATAAATTTTGAATCTAATCAAATATTTTTAGATCCAGTGTTAAAAAATAATGAGAAACCCTAATTTGAAGAATTATATTTCTTGTTGGAGCAGGCACCCTGTAGCTTGGCATGAGAGGCAGCAGAGCTTGCCAGCAGCAGACAGACATAATTGTCTGACACATCACTAGATAATACTTTTGGCCTTGTTTGTAGTGTTTAAGTTTAGGCCAAGGATCCAAAATGCATCTTGAGATTTCAGAAAGATTCAGAAACTGTTGGATTGCTTTGTAAAAACAGATTTGGGACTGCTGTCTAGAGCTGTGCCCACCTGAGCTCTGTCTGGTCTCCCTGCAGAAGCCCCTCCTCCATCTCTCTTCTCACTCCAGTCCTAAGGAGCTGCACTTTGGCAGTGAGCAATTATCTTGGAGCACACAGAGCACCAGCTCCTCCAATAGTGCTATAGGCCCCTTGTCCACAGAGGACAGTAGCATACTCTGCAACTCTGCAGAGGAAATGGCTGAGTGGTCCAGCTTCTCCCTGATCATATGCAGCCAGCCCATGAGGCTGCATGTCAAGCATTGGGATTGTGACCTACAGAGACTGTAGTGCGCTTGTTCAAACCTGATCTTCTTCCAAGAAGCCCCAGGAGAAGAGCACTCACCATCCCAGGCTTGCCCTAAATGCTGTCCTAAATGCTGAGGGCTTCCAAAACCTCAGGGCCTAACTCTAACACAGGTAGAATGCTCTGATCTGTCAGATGCAGAACAATAGTTCTCCAAAATTCCAAAAAGTATGTCATGAATAAAAAAAATTAATATTACCTTGCTTGGGTAAGTTGATTTATTATCTCAGCCCATTTAAAGGCTAAGCTCTTATTTAGCCAGAATACCCAAAGCAACCCTAAGCAAAAAGAACAAAGCCAGAGGCATCACACTATCCAACTTCAAACTATACTACAAGGCTACAGTAACCAAAACAGCATGGTACAGGTGCAAAAACAGACACATAGACCAATGGAATAGAATAGAAAACTCAGAAATAAAGCCACATGCCTACAGCCATCTGATCTTCAACAAAGTCAACAAATAAACCATGGGGAAAGGACTTCCTATTCAACAAACGGTGCTGGGATAGCTGGCTAACCATATGCAGAAGATTGAAACTGGACCCTTACCTTTCACCATATACAAAAATTAACTCAAGATGGAGTAAAGAGTTAAATGTACAATTTCAAATTATAAGAATCCTAGAAGAAAGCCTAGGAAACACCATTCTGGACATCAGCCTAGGCAAAAAATTTATGACTAAGTCCCCAAAAGCAACGGCAACAAAAACAAAAATTGACAAGTGGGACCTAATTAAACTAAAGAGCTTCTGCACAGCAAAAGAAACTATCAACAGAGTAAACAAAATGGGAGGACATATCCTCAAACTAAACAATCTGACAAAGATTTAATATCCAGAATCTATAAGGAACTTAAACAACTCAACAAGCAAAAAGCAAACAACCCCATTAAACAGTGAGCAAAAGAGATGAACAGACACTTCTCAAAAGAAGACATACAAGCAGTCAACAAACATATGAAAAAATGCTCAACATCACTAATTATCAGAGAAATGCAAATCAAAACCATACTGAGATACCATCTCACATCAGTCAGAATGGCTATTATCAAAAAGTCAAAAAAAACAACAGATGCTGGTGTGGTTGCAGAGAAAAGGGAATGCTTTATACACTGTTGGTGAGAATGTAAATTAGTACAGCCACTGTGGAAAACAGTTTGGAGATTTCTCAATGAACGTAAAACAGAACTACCATTTGACCCAGCAATTCCATTACTGGGTATATATACAAAAGAAAATAAATCATTCCACCAAAAAGACACATAAACTCATATGTTCAGCATTACACCATTCACAATAACAAAGACATAGAATCAACCCAGGTGCCCATCAATAGTGGATTAGATAAAGAAAATGTGGTACTTATACCATGGAATACTACACAGCCATGGAAAAGAACGAAATCATGTCCTTTGCAGCAACATGGATGCAGCTAGAGGCCATTATCCTAAGCAAGATAAGGCAGGAACAGAAAACCAAATACTGTATGTTCTCTCTTACAAGTGAGAGCTAGACATTGGGTAGTAATGGACATAAAGATGGCAACAATAGACACTGGGGATAGAAAGAAGAAGAAGAGAGGGGAGCAAGGGTTGAAAAACTATCTATTGGATACTATGCTCACTACCTGGGTATTGGGATCATTCATATCCCAAACCTCAGCATCATGCAGTACACCCATGTAACAAACCTGCATGTGCACCCCCTGAATTTAAAATAAAAGTTGAAATTATTTTTTTAAAAAAGACTAAGTTCTTAGAGTCAAGATTGACATTAAGCACAAATACTGCCTCCTGTAAACAAGTGAATGTTCACAGGGAACCAACATGACCAGGCATGAGATAAAACATAAGTCAGCCTCTAAATTCTTAACCTGGAGTCCACAGACACTTCCCAAGGGATCCAAGGATACAATTTAGGGTTCCACGAATTTGGGTGGGAAAAACTGACATCCTTATTTTCAATAACCTCTGACTGAAATGTACTTTTCTTCCATTATGAGTATAGGCCACAGTGCTAGCAGTACCTGTAGCTTTATTCCAATAGAAATCACAGATATTTTCATAGCTCATTACAATCGTGATGGACATCTTAAAACATTACTTTCATATGTCCCCCCTTCAAAAGCATGGTAGGTGATAGACCTGCCACTCAGTCTTGTTATTTAATGAGTTAACAAAGAAGTGCATATAATACTACATCACAAATTTGTTTTTTCTTAGGTTTTCATAACTGAATGATGATATTTTATTTTCCATTTAATGCTTTGTATCTTTTGTTGTTGTTGTTGTTGTTGTTGTTGAGACAGAGTCTTGCTCTGTCGCCCAGGCTGGAGTGCAGTGGCACGATCTCAGCTCACTGCAAGCTCCACCTCCCGGGTCCACGCCATTCTCCTGCCTTAGCCTCCCAAGTAGCTGGGACTACAGGCGCCCGCCACCATGCCCAGCTAATTTTTTGTATTTTTAGTAAAGATGGGGTTTCACCATGTTAGCCAGGATGGTCTTGATCTCCTGACCTCATGATCCACCTGCCTCGGCCTCCCAAAGTGCTGGGATTACAGGTGTGAGCCACCACACCCGGCCTTTGTATCTTACTTTATGCACTTAGTCATTATTCTGAGGGGTCCATAGGCTCCTCAACTCTGCCAGAGGCATCCCTGACACACAGAAGGTAAAGAACCTGTAAGTACCTAAGCCACGAGCTCCCATTCCATTTGGGAAGCAACAGAGGAGGCTGAGGCAAGATGCTTGCCAGTGGGAGGGAGAGAGGGCACTCCTAATCCCATTCAGAGGCTGACCTGGCTCTGGGGAATTTGACTTGCTGTGTTTTCCATTCTGTTTTGGCATATTCTTAAAAAACACTTGAAGTGATTTAGTTGTGTCTCTGCCCAAATCTCATCTTAAATTCCCACATGTTGTGGGAGGGACCCAGTGGGAGGTGGTTGAATCATGGGGGCAGGTCTTTCTTGTGCTGTTCTCATGACAGTGAATAAGTCTCATGAGATCTGATGTTTTTAACAAGGGGAGTTTCTCTGCACAGGCTCTCTTTTTGCCTGCTGCCCTCCATGTAAGATGTCACTTGCTCCTTCTTGCCTTCTGCCATGATTGTGAGGCTTCCCCAGCCACGTGGAACTGTAAGTCCATTACACCTCTTCTGTAAATCGCCCAGTCTCAGGCATGTCTTTATCAGCAGCATGAAAACAGACTAATACAGTAAATTGGTACCAGTAGAGTGGGGTGTTGCTGAAAAGATACCTGAAAATGTGGAAGCGACTTTGGAACTGGGTAGCAGGCAGAGGTTGGAACAGCTTGGAGGGCTCAGAAGAAGACAGGAAAATGTGGGAAAGTTTGGAACGTCCTAGAGACTTGTTGAATGGCTTTGACCAAAATGCTGATAACTATATGGACAATGAAATCCAGGCTGACCTGGTTTCAGATGGAGATGAGGAACTTGTTGGGAACTGGAGCAAAGGTGACTCTTGCTATGTTTTAGCAGAGACTGGTGGCATTTTGCCCCTACTCCAGAGATTTGTGGAACTTTGAACTTGAGGGAGATGATTTAGGGTATCTGGCAGAAGAAATTTCTAAGCAGCAACGCATTCAACAGGTGACTTGGGTGCTGTTAAAAGCATTGTTTTAAATGAGAAACAGAGCATAAATTTTGGAAAATCTGCAGCCTGACAATGCAATAGAACAGCAAATCCCACTTTCTGAGGAGAAATTCAAGCCAGCTGCAGAAATTTGCATAAGTAATGAGGAGTCGAATGTTAATCCCCAAGACAATGGGGAAAATATCTCCAGGGCATTTCAGAGGTCTTCACAGCAGCCTCTCCCATCACAGGCCTAGGAAGAAAAAATGGTTTCATGGGCCGGGCCCAGGGTCCCCATGCTGTGTGCAGCCTAGGAACTTGGTGCCCTGTGTCCCAGCCACTCCAGCTGTGGCTGAAAGTGGTCAACATAGAGCTCAGGCCATAGCTTCAGAGGGTGCAAGTCCCAAACCTTGGCAGATTCCATGTGGTGTTAGTCCTGCAGGTGTGTAGAAGACAAGAATTGAGGTTTGGGAATCTCCACCTAGATTTCAGAGGATGTATAGAAATGCTTGGATATCCAGGCAGAAGTTTGCTGCAGAGGTTGGGTCTTCATGCAGAACCTCTGCTAGGGCAGTGCGAAAGGGAAATGTGGGGTCAGAGCCCCCACACAGAGTCCCCACTAGGGTACTGCCTGGTGGAACTGTAAGAAGAGGGCCATTGTCCTCCAGACCCCAGAACGGTAGATCCACTGACAGCTTGCACCATGCACCTGGAAAAGCCAGACTCTCAATGCCAGCTCATGAAAGCAGCTGGGAGAGAGGCTTTACAATGCAAAGCCACAGGAGTGGAGCTGTGCAAGACCATGGGAAGCCACCTTTTGCATCAGCGTGACCTGGATGTGAGACATGGGGTCAAAAGAGATCATTTTGGAGCTTTACGATTTGACTGCCCCGCTGGATTTCGGACTTGCATGGGGCCTGTAGCCCCTTTGTTTTGGCCAATTTCTCCCATTTGGAATGGGTATATTTACCCAATGCCTGTATCCCTATTGTATCTGAGAAGTAATTAACTCACTTTCGATTTTACAGGCTCCTAGGCTCAGATTTGCCTTGTCTCAGATGAGACTTTGGACTATGGACTTTTGAGTCAATGCTGAAATATGTTAAGACTTTTGGAGATTGTTGGGAAGGCATGATTGGTTTTGAAATGTGAGGACACAAGATATGTGAGAGTCCAGGGGTGGAATGATGTGGTTTGGCTGGGTCCCCATCCAAATTTCACCTGAATTCCCATGTGTTGTGGGAAGAATCTGGTGGAAGGTGGTTGAATCATGGGGGCAGGTCTTCTTCATGCTGTTCTCCTGATAGTGAATAAGTCTGGCAAGATCTGATGGTTTAAAAAGGGATTTTCTCTGCACAGGATCTCTTTATGCCTGCTGCCCTCCATGTAAGATGTGACTTGCTCCTCCTTGCCTTCCGCCATGATTGTGAGGTTTCAGCCACATGGAACTGTAAGTCTATTACACCTCTTTCTTTTGTAAATCATCCAGTCTCAGGTATGTCTTTATCAGCAGCATGACAATGGACTAATAAAACACTTAATACTTCAAATATTTTGGATCTCTGGAAAACAGCTTGAGAAATGTGGATTTAAGGAATGACTGCCTGGGGAAGAGTCTGGAATTACTTGGTGTTGTTAAACAATGGGTTAATGTTAAACCTTTTTGGAGCAAAATAAACAGATCAGGTGATACCTTCTTAGTCTACAAGTCATAGCTCATGCAGGAGGTAGCAGGTTGAACATATCATCAATCTGGAACCTTTCCTGTCCTTTGCTCATGGTCCAGAATTTATTAATATGAACAGGCTACTGCTGGGGTTCCATGCTGGGCTGAGGGGCCTGTCTTCCAGAAAAGGGGATCCTTGGGGAAGCACTGAGCTTCTGCCCCAGCCACTGTCCTGTTGGGTTACACAGGGACCTGCAGGATTGCAGTGCATGCTCCTGTTGGGACCAAGGGCTATGCTTGCCTGTGGCTGAAGAAACTAACTGGGAGATAACACTTCCAGTCTTGTTTGTTGTATTTCATTTAAGTTGGGGATCTGAAACTCATGTCCTAGATCACAGAAAAGTCAGGGACTGGTGGGCTGTTTGGGTTTATGCTATACATCAATGGCAAGACAAATCCAAGAGCTGGCCCACTGAGAGGCCCCCATTACCTCCCAAAGCTGGTGCCACAGAAATCAGGACAGCTCTGGGAACTGGTGATTAGCCCATCCACACTGGATGCCTGTCAAAGGGATAGCCACTCCAGAAAAGGACCGGGAAGACTAGTTTCAAAGAGTATCTTAGCTGATCTGTTTCTCATAGCCAAAGAAATAAAGCAGGTTTAGGTAATGTACCTGGCTTTTCTTTCTCTACTTTACCCAGTCATGCTTGTAGAGATACTAAGGGACTTGCTAAGCAGTCTTAGGGCAGAACTTCAATATGCTCATATTGCCACATCAGTGGTCTGCAACCCTCTAGTGTTCTGTAAACAGTCCTCCGCTAAGCACTGAGGTTAGCACCAAGCATTCCTGCAGCTTCTCCTTAGAATACACTTAGCCAAGACACTGCCTGGCTGATGAGTGGCCTTTGCTGCCTGCACCCTCGCCTAACAGGCAGCAGCACCAAGACTGAACTCCCACCCAGAAGAGCAGGAACCCCTGCAGTGTGCAGGCCCCCGGCCCTCTGCCCCACAATATCGCACAGTGCAGAGCCGCCCCACACCACAAGCAATGATTGACAGAGCTTGATCATCCACTCTCTCCAAGAAAGGTACCGTTACTCCTGAATGTGAACTGAGAGTTGAAAATAGAAAACTTTAGAATAGCTTGTGCTATATGTATTGTGGTATTTCCTTAATATAAACTTGATATTTTTAAGGAGATGCCATGCATCAGAGGCTTTTTTTTTTTTTTTTGGTAACAGTGATTAAGATATAATTTACATACTATATAATTCACCCATTTAAAGTACACAATTCAGTTTTTGTTATATTCAGAGTTGTGCAACCATCACAATCAATTTTAGAACATTTTCATCTCAAAAAGAAACCCCATACCCTTTAGTCTTCACCTCCCAATCCTCCTATCCGCACCCCATTTCCCACCCCAACCTTCCACCAATCCCTAGCAACTATCCATCTACTTTCTATCTCTATAGATTTGTCTATTCTGGGCAATTCATATAAATGGAGTCATACAATATGTGATTTTTTTTTTGCTTTCTTCCTGTTTTCAAAGTTCATCCATGCTGTGGCATCAGTAGTATAATACTTCATTCCTTTTTGCTCCCAAATAACATTCCATTACATGGATATACATTTTGTTTATCCATTCATCAATGATGGACATTTAGGTTGCTTCCACTTTGGTGTTATTGTGAATAATGTTGCTAAGATCATTTGTGTACAAATTTTTGTATGGATATGTTTTCATTTTTCTTGGGCATATATTTAGGATTGGTATTGCTGGGTAATATGGTAACTCTTTTTGAGGAACTGCCAAACTGTCTTCCAGAGCGACTGCACTATTTTACATTCCCATCAGCAACATATGAATGTTCCAATTTCTCCACATCATCTTCAACACTTGTGATTGTCCATTTTTTTTTTATTATAGTGGATGTGTAATGGTATCTCATTTTGATTTTGATTTGCATTTCTCTGATGACTAATGATGTTGAACATCTTTTCATTTGCTTTTTAGCCATCTGTACATCTTTGGAGAAACGTCTATTCCAATCTTTTGTCCATTTTGGAACTGAATTGTCTTTTTATTATTGAAAAGCTTAAATTTTGAATGACTATTCAACTGCACTTTAAAATTCAGCCCCAGAAGGAAGAGGTTGGACTCCTCTAATTTTATGTCTCTCCCCAGGAAATGGGATACCATTCTGGGAGAACTCTAGCCCCTAAAGCTATGGTTTTTAATCTCTTTCTGATTCACAGACGCCTTCAAGATTCTAATGAAAATTATGAACCTTCTCCCCAGAAAAATGCACAATGCACATTTTTTGCATTTAATATTATATTACTATTATTAACATTAATAAATGTTTTGCATTTAATATCGAGTTCTAGACCTTCCCCTATCAACTACTGCCTTATGTTCTTTTTGTAAGAGGAGTGCAAAAGTTCTTCTGATTGGATGATTGTCAAATAATTGAACCTGGCCTTAATGGGCAACATAAAATTCCCAAATTCTAGTTCCTCACAGAGAGGGGAAAAAAAGATGTGAACTGTATTGGCCGAACTATCAAAATTGCACTGTGGAGAAATAGCTTTTACAAAAGATTGGTTTAAAGCAGTCTATCATCCCTCTAAATTTTCCCTTTTCAGGCCATGAGAGCTTTATGCAATCATGTTTGTGACCCTCTCAGAACAGTTTCCTCTGAATTTGGATGTCAGCCTTATGCCATCAACCCACAGTGACGCATACTGTGGGAGGAGCTGTGCAGATTATTATTACCAGTTATGAAAATGTTGGACTTCTCTTCTGGATACTCACATACTTTACAAAACGCTTATTCAAACACACAGAAAAAATCTGTGCTTTTCTTAAGCCTATGATTTTTTTTTTTTTAATCTTATGGGCACCATACAACTTTTAGGTAAATGTTTTCTCCTCTGCTTTTCCCCCTCTGAAGCTCAGAGGTAACTTGGCTGTCTTCCTCTAACAACTGGACTGAACAACTAGATTCATTAGTGAATCAATGTTTACGGCCCTCATTTTCCCTCTGCCCCGATTCTGTTTGTTACTTTTTGATGCATTTATACTATTTCAAACTGTTTTGGGACAAGCTGACACATTTCTTTTTCTACGTTTCAGTGCTGTTCATGACAACTGTTTGCTTAACCTATGTTCTCATGCCATAGAGCTTATTTTATAATTATCTTTCTTATCTGTAACTTTTAGGTACTGGACTCGAGTGTTTTGCAAACAGAAAATCATCACCCACAGTTTACCAGGTGTTATGTGTACGTAAGAGAGAGAAGGTAAGAATTGTTTGGGTTTAAGCAGATGTCACAGAAACACAGAGTGCTGTAGTATTTTTTCTACACTTGCTGAGATCAAATGAGTCTACAAGGGAAGGTAATGTCCAGCCCACAGTGGGAAGTCAACTTTGCCCTCTTCAGCTGAAATCTGCGTAGGAATTCAGATGAAAATTCATTGGGAATCCAGGACAAGAGGAATGAGATGACTTGCCCAATAAAACATTATCTGTAAACACCAAAAGTAGACTACCAACCCTAATCTTTTCATCTCATTTGGGTACCCTGATCACTGAGAGATTTTGGAAAATGTGTGTTAAGACACTAACTCAGATTTAGTCTTGACACATTTTAATATTTGGTATTAATATATCTTTTTGAAAAATGGTGAGACATTAAATTACAGTCAAATGTTCTGACAAATTTGGACAACCCATTAACTATTAGATACTTCAGCTTTAAAAAACAGTATAATTTAAGGAAATACATAGTACCTCATGATTCCTTAAGTATTTCCGGTGACTACAGAGTCTGTCATTGTTCCTCCTAGTCAACACGTAGTACAAACATTTCAGAAGCGGGTTGCAGTCTACAGATTTTAAGCTGAAGCTTGGGACTGTCTAAAACTCAGAAATCTCCTGAATATAATAGCAATGCACATAGGTACAGTACTTTTAAAATCTGCAAAGCCCTTTCAAATATATATTTTCAGTAAATCTTCTCGACCCCATTAGATATTATTTCAGTTTTATCGATAAATACAATGAAGCCTTGAATGGTAGTGATTTTCATCCACCCAATATTTGCTTAGGATCTGTTATGTGTTAGGCAGCATGCTGACTGAGGATGTAGGCAGGACTCAGCCCCTGAAAGATAGAAATCAAAGTGGACAGCACAGTCTGGTCAGAGCCACACACAGGGTGCCCTGAGAGCAATGAGGAGAAACGTTCCCTGATGTGGGTCAGGGGATATGGCAAAGCTTTGCCAAGCCAGATAAAGTAGCCAAGTAAAGGGGGAGTTTTAGGAGCACATGACAGGGTGTGGGAAGAGGAGGCAAACTGAAGGACAGCATGCACACCAACACGAAAGAAATGATGTGGTGCACCTCAGGAATGGCATTTTCCATTGGTTCAAACTAGCTGAGCCTCTCCTAAGTGTTGGGCTTGTGCTGGGTGATGAGGATCCCACCATGAACCAGAGAAGCAAAGTCCTTTCCCTCAAAGAGTTTTAATTCTAAAGGCAGAAATAGACAATACAAACATAAATCAAGTAATGAAATGATTTCAGATAGTGAGCACTATGAAGCAAATAACACAGGCCAATGAGCTAGAGAAATAGGGAGAAACAGGTTTGGGAGGCAGCAATCAAAGAAGACTTGCTCAGAAGAGGATGCCAGAGTGCAGGTCTGCAAGGGGGAAAACGCCAATCACAGGTGAGGTAAGAGAAAGGGAATATTCAGGGTAAACTGCAAATGAAAGACCCTAACAGGTTAAAGCTTGCTGTACTCAATAAACAGAAAGGAGGCCAGCATGGGTGGAGCACAGTAAAGGATGATGCAATGGGTGATTAGGCCCAGATTATTGACACTCTGTAGGCTATACTAATTCATTTGGATTTTATTCTGAGTGCAGTAAGAAGCCTTGGGGCTGGGTGCAGTGGTTCACGCCTATAACCCAGCACTTTGGGAAGCTCAGGCGGGTGGATCACTTGAGGTCAGGAGTTCGAGACCAGCCTGATCAACATGGTGAAACCCTGTGCCTACTAAAAATACAAAAATTAGCTGGGCCTAGTGGCATGCGCCTGTAATCCCAGCTACTCGGGAAGCTAAGGCAGGAGAATCACTTGAGCCTGGAAGGTGGAGGTTGCAGAGAGCCGAGATCCTGCCACTGTACTGCAGCCTGGGCCACAGTGAGACTCTGTCTCAATCAAAAAAAAAAGAGAAGCCTTGGAAGAGTCTGAAGGGAAGCAGTGGTGACACTGTTTCATTTACATTTCTAAAGGATAACTCCAGAAGCTCCCTGAATTACTGGTGTGAGTAGTATCAGTTAGGAGGCTACTGCCAGAATCAGGGTGAGAGAGAAGTAGTCTGGATCAGGTGGTAGAAGTGCAGGAGGGAAATGGTTGGGTCTGAGATAAGATTCTGGGGGAAGAAATGACAGGACCTCCCAAATGACTGGATATGCGGATGTGGGTAACGAAGGAATTATAAGTAACTCCTAGGAACTGGCAAACATAATGCTATGTCCTGATATGGAATCTTAGCAAGAGGGAGAATAAAGAGTTCTCTCTTGGAAACAAGATGTTTGTCAGATATCCAAGTGAAGACATTGCATAAGCAGCTAGGTATCTAAGACAGCAGCTCTGGGGAGAGGTCAAGATTAGTAATAAATGTAAGGGTCACTGGCCTATAGGTG
The DNA here is from genome assembly GCF_028885655.2 of Pongo abelii. NCBI lineage: Eukaryota > Metazoa > Chordata > Mammalia > Primates > Hominidae > Pongo > Pongo abelii. The sequence continues at coordinate 144,047,845 of NC_085928.1, read as the reverse complement.
GTATTAAGAGCTTGAGAATGGAATGGAAACTTCTAGGGAAGAGAATGCTGAGGGAGAAAACCCATGACAGAGCTCTAGGGGGCCCTCTGACTTAGAGGTTAGAAGAGGAAAAGCCATGAGATGAGTGGAAGATGAGGTAGAGAGGAAACCAGAAGTTCCAGGTCACAGAAGCCAAGAGGGTCCAACTGTGCTGAATGATGCTCAGACACTGATTAGGTCACTGGTGAACTCAAGAGCAAGAAAGCAGTCTGGGGATGGAAGTGGTGCTGGAGAGGGTTAGGAAGAGAACTGCGGTGGGGCGGGGTGAGGAACTGGAAAGAGTCACTGCAGACAACTCTTTCCAGAAGTGTTTGGGTGAAGGGAAGCAAACATACAGAGCAGTAAATAGAGAGGCATTAAAAAAAACTGAGGTTTTATTAAAAAAGGGGAAATAACAGGATGTTTTACGCTGATGGGAAAGATCCACTACAGAAAGAGGATTCACAGAGGCCACACCCTTGAGCTGGCAAGTACACTACACTGACCTTTCTCATCTGTAACTGCACATTCTAGTTCCTTTGCTCGATCTATTTCCTGTGATCCTCAGATGCTGGCATCTTTCAGGGCCCCAAACCCAGCCTCCTGCTCCTCTCTCTCTCCACAGCCTCCCTGGTGGACCTTATCAACTCCCATGGTTTCAAATTCCTCCGGCACATCAACATCCAGATCTTTGTCTCCCATCTAAACTTGTCCTCAGCAGTGCAGACGGCTGAACATTTATTTCCAATGGATATTTCATGGGCACCATGCATGAAAGCCAGTCCCTTGCCCTCCCTGCCTCTCTTCTCTGCATGAGTGTTGAGCAAGAGAGGACTGCCTGCTAAGGTTCTTTAGCACACCTCCCTTATTCACTACCAGCCTGACTTTACACACTACCAGCCCCTTGGCTAGGAGGGGCTACCAGCACAGTAAATAACAAGCCCCATTGGCTGGTAAGTGGCAAAACCAGTCTATCAATCCAGGTAAGTTTGACCCCTAAATCCATGCTTCTACACATTTCCCTTAAAGAAAGTTCCTGCAGTTACTTTATTATCAACATGTATCATAAAATCCTTATTTCAATTAATACACAGCTATTCACATTTAAGTCAGCAAGATAAGTATCACTTTATGATAATAAATATTCGTATGAGAAAAAAGTCTAGCAAAGTGGTTTATTCTCTCAAGTTATTGCTGGAAGAAGTCCTTTAAACAAACCAGTGCAGAGAAAATGCCTATCAAAAGTATCAGTTTTTCAGCTTTCTTCACCACTGCTTTAGATGTATCATTTTTATAATTTTATCTCTTCATGTTTTTAAAGAGCTGCTACTTCAGATGACAGTAACTCTTTGGTGTTTATTTTTATTTCCAAGATTGTGATTTTTTTAAGAGGCTACTTTAAGGCTGTGAATTGTCTCACTGTCTTTTCACTCTCTCTTTTTAGTTCTTCAATATGGGCATCCAAGCGCTCTAGAATGTGATGAGACCTCAGTTCCTCCTCTTCCAAAAATCTGGTAGCTATTGAACCAAGGGGAGATACAGGCAAGGAACACTGGAAGAGACACAAATTTTGACATGTGTAAATAAGTAGAATGTTATATTTCTAAGATACACTGTTCATGACATTTTATAACTAGCAATATTAAAAGGTGACTTTTTTTCCTCTGAAGATACTTTTTTGGTTTTCATCCTAATGATAAGAGCAATAAAAGAACAAAAATCAGTAAGTTCTGCAAAAATTAACGCAGATCTCTCCGTTTCTGACCCAAGTTGTAACAATGTAAAGTATCATATATTAGTTATTAGTCTGAAGAATGTTTCAATTTAGACTTATATATGCTTCCATAGTTAATGCCTATTATTTCAAACTCACTTTAAAAACCTAAGTATGTCACTTTTATTTTAAAGCACAGAAAATTTAACAAAAATAAATTAGATGCCAGCTAAAATCAATTATTTTTTCTCCTCCAAATTTTCAGTCCACAGTCCCTTATCTGAAACCCTTGAGGCTAGTGATATTTCAGAATTCTGATTTTAGAAAGGTAACATAGAACATATGCCATATGCAGTCAATACTCATTCACAATAGCAGTAGTTGTGTTCTATAAAGTCACCCAAAACACTGAATTAGCAAACACAGAATTTTTGGCCCAGGGAAAATACACATATACAACAAATACACACACACACACACATACACACATACCCCACACAGAGAGCATAATCCTAAATCCTAGAACAAATCATTCTGGTAGATTCTGTATTTTTTATTTCACATGAAAGACATGAGGTTCAGAAGTGGAAACTCTCCTGAGGCCGCCCCACTAACTGGTGCTGAAGCTGGGATTCAGACTCTATCCAACTGGCATGGAGCTGAGCTTCTTTCCCTACACTGCGCTGCCCCGTCCATCTCCACCCTCTGGTCACCTCCGCATAAGCAGGGACAACAAGGCAGAGTGCTGCCTACTTCGACCTTGGCTGAGATTGTGCAAGTCGGTCACTCAAATTTTTTGCCACTCTGCATGTGTCCACGAATGACTGCGGAAGTGCTGCGCATACTGATTTGGGAGTTACCGATAAAGTTTAGGGAGCAGACAAATTCACAAATACAAAATCTGTGAATAATGAGGATCAACTGTATTACCCCAGTGGAGTCTGAGGGAACATCCCGTCACCAAACACACTGATATTTCTGAAGCAAAACACATAGATACTCACACTAAGTGGAATAGAGAAAGTCTATACATACTAACACATCAGTTCAGGCCAGGGAAAGTTTTGGTGCCAAACAAATTTTGCTGCAAAACTTAGGAAGAAAGTGAAGTGAGGACTTATTTTGAAAAATAAAAGAAAACCTTTCCATGGACTTGGTAGCACATTAATAAGTCAGAAATACTGCACTTTCACGGCTATATGGCCACAGCTGATGACAGGAAATGAAGGGCCCATGGCAAGTGCTTTGGTGCAGAAGGCAAAAAGATGGTGCAGCCTGCACGGCAATGGAAGGAGCAAGGGACCGGCATGGTGTCCAAGGCACATTCTGCCCTGAGGGCCACCATCTGTGACCTCCAAGCCATGCTCTGCACACATGAGAGGCACAGCCTTCCTCCCCCTCCACACTCCCTTTTCTCCTTTCCAGCAGTTCCTCTTTTCCTCCTTCACTGCCTGTGCCTCAGGACTATCTTGGCATCCAGAGACAGTTCTTGAACTAACCATTCCAAACAAAATTGAGCATCTCTGAAAAGGGCAAGAAGGGAATTTCCAATAATTATAACATATTTTCCATATGTTATATATGTTCCATATGTTCCATATGTTATATATGTTATATAACAGAATTTCCAATACTTATAACATATTTCAGAACATTTTGAAAAGTAGTGTTGGCCAAAAGTGTCTTCACAAGCAAAAACTGTATGACAGGGATACCTGAGAATAATGAAGAGTACTTATGATAAAAGAATCAGTAAGGAAAAAAAAAATCACCTTCTTCACCCTTAAAATAAAAAATGAAATCAAACTAAAAAAACAAATTAATAAGATCAGAAAGTTTCCATACCGAAGATATAAACTCTTCTTGGTCATTCATACTCTCAGACATAGTGTCAGAAAAATTGGCTTCATTTGTATCTAGCGCTGAAGGCAAAGAATGAGTTTTACATAGAGAGTAGGAAGTCAAAGACCTGGTGGAGCTGCAAGGGCTGATTTGAGGACTCAGGGGGCTTAGCACCCTAGACACGGGGTTTATACTATCCGACGCTTGTCCTCTTGGAGAATGAAGACCTGTTTTGTAGTGCTCAGTCTTTATTCCATCATGTCTGTGCTGGCCATGGGTTGGCCTGGATGGTAGATTAGAAAACAAAACAAATAAAAAATTGTAGCAACTTTTCTCTTTCCAACAGAAATGTAGGAAATTTGCTTAATAGCCTAACTAATAAGGCTAGAATTTACAAAATGAGCAACCTACTCAGATCAGAAAGAGATTTCTTTCATTCATTCAGGCCCCATATATCCAATTCCCACTACCAAGTCCCTGCCCTCACACACTTATGGTATAGCAAGAAAGACAAACAAGCTGCCAGAGTAATCTAGTGTGGTTAGTGCTGGGACAGGAGAAGTGCTGTGCACATAAGAAGGCACCTAACCTAACTAGGGGATTGGGTGGGTGTAGGAGTGGAGGTGAGGGTGTCAGCAAAGGCTTTGGGTAGGAAAACATGTAAGCCATATAGTATGAGCTGAAGCCAAGTGGCTTTTCACTGAATGCTTATTTCTTATGGTAACAGCCTATAACAAATTGACTAAAAACACAAAGGAAGCTGTTTATAAAAAGCCAAATTCTACTTCTTATGGGCAAATGGGGTTGAAGAGGTGGAAGGCAGCATGAAAAGCCTCAGGTAATACGCATGTTGTTTACACTGACATTCAGAGTGTACAAAACTAAAGCTTTAATGAAAATGTTATGCACCTCCCCCATCCATTTTTAAATATGATCATAGCTTTACTTGTGCACACTATACTTCAGAATTAAACATAGAGTCCTTTGATGAAGATTTAATTTCTGTAAGTCAGAAATTATTCTCAAAGAAATGAGAATTATACTGTACCAATACACATTTTAAATAAACTTTTAAGAAATTTTACTTGAACTCTGTATTCTTGAACTCAGTTGTTCTGCTGTGTGTTGGTTTAAAGATCCTGTCATTTTGTTTTTTGCACATCTGAGTAGAAATCTCCAGCTGAGATTTGGTATTCATCAAATCTTTCTGTAGTTGTTGATTTTCAGACACTAATTTATTTAATGCCTCAATATAATTCTCCTGGAGGTCTGCTAGTGAAATCTCTTTTGCCTAATAAAAAAGAATACTAGAGTCACTTAATCTGTACAAGAATACTTGTGATCTGTGATACTGCTGGTTGGAAAATTCAGTATTTTTTAGTTGTAAGTAGTTAATCTATGACTTTAATGAAGCTTTGTTTTTAGGCCTCCTAAGACTAACAGAGATAAAGAATTCTTCAAGTAAATGGTAGTGGAACACTAGAAGCACAATGGGCTTCCTTGTGTGGCAAGGAATTCCAACAAGGTGGAGGAAGGATGGAATCAGGATGGAGGAAAGCTGTAAGAGGGAATCAGACACAGGGAAGAAGAAGGAAAATAGCAGCCATGTTTCTTCTGCAAGAAGGTGAAGGTTGAACAGCCCCAGAATACCAATGGAAGAAAACGGAGACCTAGTTCAAGGAAAGAAATTTGAACAAAAAGTTTTGAGAAAAATTTTCTGGCTGGCAGGGACAACTTTTAAATAAATACTCTCTAATCTTAAACACTTTTCTACAACTTTGGTATCTACTCATATATAAATTTGGACATGATAAAGCAGGATTCAAGTATATAGTGGGAATTACTATTCTGATCTGGTATCATAAATTTTATTGCTCTTCAATTCTAGGTGTTTCCTGGTAAGACACTACTTGAAAAAATGGTAGTCTGGGTGATTTTTTTTCTAATGACAAAATATTTTAATTAGTATTATGCAAAGTTATGGTAATCTCTGGAGTTTAATACCATGGTTAGCTTGGTCTTTTCTGTAAAACAAACAAAAAAAAATTCTGAAAGTAAGCTGGTCAAGAGTGGTCTGACAAACGTAATTTTCCTAACAAAAACATAAACTTTAAAATATACCTGTGAACTATCTGTGTACAAGTAGTGACTATGAGCTACAAAATCTTTCAACAAGTTGTCAATGCCAGATAAAATATCAGAGAAGAACATCTGCAGGACATATGAGTTAAAATGAAACTATTAACAGTTTTTAAAACATGGTAAGTAATTTATCAGAGCTGCTGTTTTCATTATTAATTAGGTAATTTATTAAAATAGACGTTTAACCCAAACATTCATTTGTACAAGTAACTTCAGCTTCCTACATGGTAAAATGCAAAAGGGCATTTTCTAATAATTATTCTTCATAATATGTACAACATATTCACACTGTATGTAATTTCAAAACTAGAGAAAGCTTAAACTGCTGACAAGCTTTTCACCAGTTTGATGTCTGATGTCATTAAACATACTTATTAAAAAATGATAATGCTTACCTTCGTTCAGGTATGTTTTAAAAATTTCTCTAAGTTATTATTTTATAAACAATTACTACAGATAAATGAATATGAAAGGTAATATGAAAACTGAGTAGCAAGCACACATCTAGCTGTGTAAAGAAAGAACAGTATTACCACTATTATTGATAGCCGGAAGTTTCAGGAGAAATTAAGCTGAACAGCATCTCTGGTCATGGTCTGGCTTAAGTTCCCCTGAGAGTTCTCAATTCTTAAATATGAACAGATAATCACTGCATAAGATAAGAGTCTCTCAACCAAGTACTGCTGAATCCTAAGCCTTTACAGAATTCTGTGGTGTAAATCAGTTTAGTTCTTAGAGCTCTCCACTACTGGCTTAGTATTGACTTTATTAGGGGATATCAAGTTCCCTCCCTTCCTTCCTTCCTTCCCTCCTTCCCACCTTCCCCCTTACAAAATGTTTAGCTATTGTCTCCTCTCCTATTATTACCAACCTCATGGGTTTGTGCTTTAAAAATAAATCCTTTCATGATAGTTTTAGAGGGATTTGAGGATAGAGCAAGATCAGATGAGTATTTTCATCTGCCACCTTCAATGACAGCGTAATATTTATAAAATCACAAATTAACCATTGAAATAAATATTTAGTTTATTTCAAAATTTTGGATACTGCAAACAATACTTCAATGACCATTTTATGCACATTTGCTCCTAGAGAATGGTTTCTATGGGAATGTAAAAGGTAAGACCATTCTGAAAACAATTCAGCAAGGACTATCAAAATCAGAAACACACATGACCCAGGAATTTAGAGGCTATACGTTATTTATGCATTTGATGGATATTGCTAAGCTGTCCTCTAGAAAGGCCGTATCAATTCACTTTCTCATTGACAGTGCAATAAGTCTGTTTCCTTACATCTTTCTAACACTGGCTATATATTAGTTTTTAAAGGTTATTATCAAACCAATTAGTAAAAGAATGTCTATTTATTTTGCTTTATTAGAGAAGTTGAACAGTTTTCTTTGTTTACTAGATATTTATATTAATTCTGTGAGGTATCTATCTACATCCTTTGCCTATTTTTCTACTGGATTATCTTTTCCTTATTATCTTTGTAGGGAATTTTTATATATTAATAATTTACATTAACCTTTTGTCTGATTATAAACTGTTTTCTCCGTATTAGTCTTTTTTAATAGGGCCTTTTACCATCCAGAAACTTCACATTTTTATGTTGTAAAATCCTCTATGGCGTCATAATGTTTGGAGAATCTTACCCTTCTCAAAGATTACAAAAATAGTCCCCCATTTTTCCAGTTGAAATAAAGTACTCTATAATAGTCCTTTGCATGTTCTTCCACCCCAGTATCCACAATCCTGGATTGTGAAATTAGAACTTTTCAGAGCAAACAGGGAGCATGTTGGAACTATGTATCTTTTTGGAGGAATACTCTCTGGAAATTCAGGAAAAAAGCATTTATAAAATTTTCAGACATCTGACCTACACCAAGAAAAGATGGGTCAGAATAGATGAGTCATTTTGCAAATTATAGGAATTTTGTAACAAAACAGTTAAAAGAGCATCTATACTGTAATTCACTGTTGGCTAATCATGTTCTCTCTGGTTTCACAGAAGCTTGTATGCATTTCTTACCCTTGCTACTAGATTTCTCTAGTCTCTTAAAGGCTAGAGTAATTTGAGTAATTGCAGCTGATCTAAAATCTCTCTTAAAGGCAAGAATGCTATCTTATTCAGCCTGTGTTCATTATGGCACCTACTAAAAGTCCTTGAATATAAAAGATTCTAAAATATTTTATTATGTGAATATCTTGTAGAAATAAAATTAAAATTAAATTATTTTAAAGACAATATACTTTCTAAAAAGATAACAAACATAATAATCATTAACAATAATAATAGTAATAATACCACCATCTAGGATGTATTGCATACTTACTAAGTGCCAGGTACTATGTACTATGTTAAGTCCTTCATATACATTCTTCCAACTAAGAACACAGATTGTAGGTAAATTTTATCACATACATAATATAAAAAAATACCTTCCTGGCCGAGCATGGTGGCTCATGCCTGTAATCCCAGCACTTTGGGAGGCTGAGGCGGGCAGATCACCTGAGATTGGGAGTTCGAGACCAGCCTGACCAACATGGAGAAACCCCGTCTCTACTGAAAATACAAAATCAGCCAGGTGTGGTGGCACATGCCTGTGATCCCAGTTACTCAGGAGGCTGAGGCAGGAGCATCACTTGAACCCAGGAGGTGGAGGTTGTGGTGAGCCAAGATCACGCCATTGCACTCCAGCCTGGGTAACAAGAGTGAAACCCCGTCTCAAAAAAACAAACAAACAAACAAACAAAAACCCTTCCTGCTGCTGGAGTGCAGAGTCATATTTTGCTCACTTCCAGCATTGTTTTACCTTCATTTTCTTTGAGAAAATTTCTGCAAAAGGATCTAAGTTGATCTTAACTCTCTCTTTATAATGTAAATATTTACAAAGTAATTTTTTTGAAGGCTTGGATAGTAGAAAAACTTAAGTTTCTATTTATGTACCTCATGTAAACCCAATTCCAATTTCATCACCATTTCAGAAAGATGACGATTTTCTAATTTGAGTGACTCCAGCTGATCCAAAATCTCCTGAAAAGGGGAAAGCAGAAAAAAAATAAATATAACATGTAAATCAAATGCATCTTACAAAATTTTTCCACATGGAATTTTCATTAGGCTAAGTCATATTCTTCATTTATATATATACATATACATATTTATATATATACACATATATACGTGTGTGTGTGTGTGTGTGTGTATATATATGGACTTTCTAAAAAGATTTTTAAGGTGTTATTAAGGTGAATGAACATGAATGGGATGAAGATATCATTCTAATAGGATAAATCAGGTGACAAAGCAGCAAAGTTTCAATCCACTGAACCCCTTAAATCCCTACCCATTCTCCTGTGCTGGCCTCCTCCAATTTGGCTTCTACCTGCAACGTCACGTGGAATTGTACTTTATTCGCAAAATAATAACTTATATTCAGTTCTCATTACCCTTAGCTTTTGTGCTTGACCATTCCCATTTGAAAATATTCCTTCTTTCCTTGGCTTGGCAAAAACTATCTGATTTCCCTCCTCACTGCTCCTTTTTTTAAGCTTCATTCCAACATCTTTTTTACGCTAAATGGGAAGTATCCTAGGTTTGGTTTGAGTCACTTCTCTTCTTACGCTATGCTTTCTCACTATAATCATTAAGTCTCTCAGGGGGTTTCAAATGTCACCATGAAGAAAGGACAGCCACAGCTAAATGCCTAATCCTGATTTTAATCTTCAACTCCAGGCCTTCTGTGGAATTGACTATTACCCATACAAAGTTCCAGCCTTTATTCCAAACAAATGTGTCAAACCAATGTCCTCTCCACCAGTTTCCCCAGTCTGTGTACTTTTCACACAAATTTATCATCCTTCACCAAACTTGCTCCCTGTCTTTTATCTATTTCATTAAAGAGCATCACTTTCCATCAGTTGCCTAAGTTTAAATCCTGTGGAACACCATTCCTTAACTCTGCCTACCTCACCCTCCCTGCCAATCAAATACAATGCCCAGTCATTTTTACCAGCCTAGTATCTCCAGAATTCATCCATTTCCCTCTCCCTCCCTTGCCCACTGCTCAGGCCACCATCTTACCACTGTAACAGCATCTGGGTGCTCTGTCTCCCTGCTTATTCTCCATTTAAGGACCACTGAATTTTACTCCTGCTTGCAGCCATTCCCTACTGACCTCAAGGTCACAGTATAACTCCTTTATGTGGCTAACAGAGCCCTTCAGCAGCCAGTCCCTGCTTTCCAGTCTCATACCTTCCACTCATCCCACTTGTACTCTAGTTTCAACCACAGCGAGCGTGTTCTACTCTCTCTTAGAGACCTCTGTATTTTCCTGTGCCTGAAACACCTTTCCTCCCCATCACCCAGCTCGCTCCTAACTTAGCTTTGCTATCACACCTTCTGGAAGGCCTTTGCAGCGAGTGGTCTAGATTCAGGCTGCTTGTGATCTCTAGTGACTCTCACCATACACCACTGACACAGTCACTTTACTTGTGTCTACTCTCACCTCCCCACCATACTCACTAAACTCTTTGCTAACCAGCATACTCTCAGCTCAAAGCACGTATCTAATAAAAATTCACTGAATTAAATATTATGAAAATTACATCTTTAATCAACTCCACCTTTAAAACAAATTTCAAACTTAAAAAAGGTTTTGTTCAGGCTTCACCTTATGCTCTACTGCTTTGTCTTCTGCCTTTTGCATCTCTGCTCTGAGTCGCTTTTCCATGTCTGAGGAAGAACCTTTGGTGGAAGCAATAGTGATATCTCGCTGATGTAACTCCTGAGTTAGATGGGAGATTTCCATCTTCATTCCTTCTAGTGCAGAACTGTAACTTTGTTCACCCTGTAAAATCTGTTCTTTCAACTATAAAGCAGAAAAGAAAGCACCAAAAGTTAAGAGAAAGCATTTAGATAGAACAATATGTTACTAGCTAATAAAAGTTCACCTTATCTCAAGACATTAAATTTCTCCTAAATTAAATCTGCAGAAAAATTAGCAATTTACCAAGTTGCATATCTGTACTGAAGGTCAGGTGGTTATACCTACAATCATTTATTATACCTCAAAACAGGGAGAGATGGGTTATTCAAGTGCTGAGGACCAGAATCAACGTCCATGCACACAATTTAGAGGACAGTACTTGTGACCTTCATTCTTTTTTTTAGTTGTGAATCTAAAAGTTTTGCTCATATGGTATCTTGGTCCACAGGATAACAAATAGAACCAGAGGAAGAAAGGAGCTAGAAGTAATCTTAAAGAAGTAACAAAAAATACAAATCAACAAATAGGACAGTTAGGGCCCATTCATATAGACACAAACAGCTCTGCATACCTCAATAGCTGACAAGGATACTAACTACATCATAGCACAGGAGACAATACATAAATACTATCTTTAGGCAATAAGAAAATATTAAGTGACAGTTCATATTTTTTTGCAAGCAACAAAGTTGTATGTCTTTTAGAAAACTTTTCATCAAAACATGTTTAAAATAAAGTTTTTGAGTTCAAAGGGGACAGCCTTCAATTATCTTAAAAATATTTATTGGGCATCAGGGGCGATGCCAGAGAAAGAAGGCACTTTTCCTGTGCACATTCCACGAACTCTTCCACTCCTAAATATCAAGTAGTCCCTTGAACTACATTTTTCTCTCATTAAAAATAACCCCTATAATCTCCCAATCCACAGCTTAGTCCATAAACACATACAATTTTGCAATCCTAGGTATGCAGATTTTTACCTTCTTAATCTCTGCTTTGTATTCATTGTTATGTGCTTCCATCCTCTTCAGTTCTTCATATTTTTCCATTAGTTCTTGGCTCAGCTGTTTACATGTTGCACTCACAGATTCCAAACTGTATGACAAAAATAAGATCCCATACTTAAAACCAAAATCCTGAAACCTATAAATTGGACTATCTAATTTACATTCTTGATGTCCAAAAAATATCCAGCCAATATCTTAAACATCACCTCACTCATTTAAAATATTACTAAAAAGCCAATCAATAAAAAAAAAACTGTAATAACAATGTAAACTGTTGTCCCAATGTCAAAAATAATAAACTTAACTTTAGTCAAACGGAAGAGTACACATATACTTCAATGATAACAAAGACTATCTCAAGTACTCCAAGTATTCCAAAACGAATAAAGCAGAAAATATGTGTGTATATGCATGTTTGTATATTTAACATGTAGATAAAAGTAAGAAAATACTTACTGGTTTCCAAAACCAGAAATAAGTGTAAAAACAAAAAATGTATTACTTAAAGATAACCTAAAAAGTGTAAAATGATATTTCTCTTGTTGTTTGCCTAAAGGTTAACAGTTCATGTTAAAAGCAATTTTATCTTTTACATGCAGAAAATGTCAGTGTACAAATGATCATGATTCATGTGTTTAAAACAAAATATCACACTCTTCCCAATCAAAAAGTTGAGAGGTTATGAAAAACCAAAAAAAAATCTATAAGTACGACAATGACAAGAGTTTAGGTGGGTATGGTATAGCATTAGTCAGGATTCAATTAACACCCAAGGAAGTAACAACACCACAGCAGAACAAAAAGGAGGATCACCATGTGTCAACTGTTACCCCTTCCTACCCTGCTTCTGAGGTGGCAGGGAGGAAAACCTAAGTGAAGGGCTGCTGAACAGGTGAAAGGTAAAGAAGTAGAGTCAGTATAGACAACTCTTGAAGAATTTGGTCTAAAAGAGAAGTACAGAAATGTGGAAATAACTTGATGGAGACATAGGATTAAGGGATGGTTTTTCCCCCGGATGGGTGATGTTATAGCGTATTTTATACCAGTGGATATGATTCAGCAGACAGAAAGAACTTGATGATGTAGAAGAGAAAGGATATAACTACAGAAAAAGGACACAAGTGGAGTGGTTGGTCTCAGAAGTGCAGAAAGGCACAGGTATTGGCAGACTAGTAGATTTGATGACAGAAAGATTAAGAGGTTCTCCTTTAATTGCTTCTGTCTTCTCAATGAAATAAGAACTTAGGGCAGGGTGCGGTGACTCATGCCTGTAATCCCAGCACTTTGGGAAGCCAAGGCAGGTGGATCACCTGAGGTCAGGAGTTCAAGACCAGCCTGGCCAACATGGTGAAACCCCGTCTCTACAAAAATACAAAAATTAGCCAGGCATGGTGGTGCACGCCTGTAATCTCAGCTACTCAGGAGGCTGGGGCGGAAGAATCAATTGAACCGGGAGGCGGAGGCTGCAGTGAGCTGAGACTGAGACTGTGCCATTGCACTCCAGCCTGGGTGACAGAGTGGGATTCCGTCTCAAAAAAAAAAAAAAAGAAAGAAAGAAATAAGAACTTAGGCCATTTGTGGATGCTAGAAAAAAATCTTATTTTTTTTACTATGACTATTACATTCATTTACAATATGATGATCAAAAATTCATTTTAACAACTTGAAATTTTTGAAATGTGTGTATAATTACGTACCTGCCTTCAAGACGAGTCACCTCTGCCTGCAGAAGGTCCTCACTAGTATGGGTAAAATTCAACTGGAAGAGCACACTGTCTAAGTCCCCCTGCCCTTGAGAGGTGTACTTCTTTTCTGCCGGAGATTCTTCTCGTGGCCTGTGGAAAGACATAGGATGATTGTTAAGGCCTTTATCTCTGCAAACAAAAATAATGCACATCTAGTTTGTGTTTCCCAATCATTTTTGGTAAACTCTTTGGAACTCTTCAGTTTGTCTCCTGCTTTATAAAAAGAATATTGGGAGAGGAAAGAAAGAGTCAAGAGATGGTGATACTTAAAAAAGCAGCAATTTACTCCCTTCTTGACTGGGATTTGGCCTATTTTTCAAGGGAAAAAGACAAAATGGCAAAATCACTTCAGTGACACTTGAAACCCTGTACCAAAAAAACTGAAAAGTTACAGGAGAATTCTGGCAAAAATAAAAGTGTGCACCAGACTTAAATCAAGCAAGAGGGCTAGCCCAATGGCTGGCTGCTATTAATGATAAGCAGCTACTAATCATGACCTATTCCACCAACAAAGTGAGGCCTCCAGGAGACATGGATGACAATTCCCTGCACACTTGGATTTTCACGAAGCATGCAAACTGACCTTGGTTTCTAACTTTCTAAACATGAGAGTCTCTGTTAGGGACCCTAACTAGTGGCAGAAGAAAATTAATCACACAAAATTTTATAACACTTTAAAAACCTAACTCAGAAGTTAAAGCCAATTAAGAAAATCCACAATATGATCAAACATAAAATTATGAATATGCAATATGAAAACTAGTGCTTGGATGGGCGTCGCGGCTCACAACTGTAATCCCAGCACTTTGGGAGGCTGAGGTGGGCAGATCACCTGAGGTTAGGAATTCAAGACCAGTCTAGCCAACATGATGAATGCCCGTCTCTAAAAATACAAAAAACTAGCCAGGTGTGGTAGCATGCATCTGTAGTCCCAGCTACTTGGGAGGTTGAGGCTAGAGAATCACTTGAACCTGGGAGGTTGAGGTTGCAGTGAGCTGAGATTGCACCACTGCACTCCAGTCTGGGCAACAGGAGACTATCTGAAAATAAAATAAAAATAAAAATAAAAATAAGCCTAGTGCTTAATACCTAGCCATTAAGTGGCTAAGATGAATAATATTTAAGATTAAATTTACCGTATAGCTTCTACAGCATGTTGAGTGTCAGTTGCCTTTACTTTTTCTTGTAACTTCTCCTTTTGTATTCTGGCCTCATGTATGAGATTTTCTTGAGACTGAAGAGCTGCCTTCAATTCTCTCTTTTCTTCCTGCAGAGCCTGCAAAAAAGTCAAATATGATTATAATTTTCCTTCAGTTCTTTTTTCTTCCTGCAGAACCTGCAAAATACTCAGAAATTTCTAAGCCAGCTATTATTACAATTTTTCTATTTCACGAGAAGCCAGGAAGTCAGACTATAAGTTATGTAACAGTCACAATATTAGTAAAACTATCAATATTTGATCCATCATTTATAAAGTAGGGAAAAAAGTATGGATTGTAGAACCTAGTTCTAGCTTAATAACACTCTCTTAAAATACTCATACACACACTTCCCCCAATTATAGTGATTTTAAAACAGACCTCTAATAGTTTTTCAGATTCCCTCAATTTTTCTTCTTTCTGCTGCTGCTCCTGCAGGACAGTCATACTGGTTCCAACCAAGTCATTGACCCTCATGGTGAGGCGCTCTATTTCCAACTCATTGGCACAGATAGTGTCATTAGCCCGCTCCAGTTTACTGCTTAAGTGTTGAATTTCTGATTGGCTAGAAAGTTCCACAGACTCTAATTTCTGTTTCCGATTGGCAAGCTGAGCCTAGAAACACAGACTATCAATCAATAGGTAAAAGGGAAATGATAAAATAACCAATGAATAAGACTAAAATGAAACTATTATTTCCATAAAAGCATAAAGCACCAGCTCACTAAAATATATATATATATATTGAGAAGAGGTAAGAAAGAATTGAGAGGCTGGGAGTGGTGGCTCAGGCCTGTAATCCTAACACTATGGGAGGCTGAGGCGGGCAGATCGCTTGAGCTCAGGAGTTCGAGATCAGCCTGGAAACATGGCGAAACCCTGTCTTTATAAAAAATACATAAATTGGCCGGGTGCAGTGGATCACGCCTGTAATCCCAGCACTTTGGGAGGCTGAGGTGGGCGGATCATGAGGTCAGGAGATTGAGACCATCCTGGCCAACATGGTGAAACTCTCTACTAAAAATACAAAAATTAGCTGGGTGTGGTGGCGCATGCCTGTAATCCCAGCTACTCGGGATCGGGAGGCTGAGGCAGGAGAATCACTTGAACCAGCGAGTCGCAGGTTGCAGTGAGCCGAGATTGCGCTACTGCACTGCAGCCTGGTGACAGAATGAGACTCTGTCTCAAAACAAACAAACAAACAAAATACAAAAATTACCCGAGCACAGTGGCATGGGAGGATCACTCGAACCCAGGAAGCGGAAGTTGCAGTGAGCCAAGATCACACCACTGCACTCCAGCCTGAGTGACAAAGTAAGAACCTGTCTCAAATAAATAAATAAATAGAAAAGAATGGATAAAGTAAAGGGATTCCTCAGGAGAAGAGATGCTACAGTATTCTACCTACTCACACAGAAATTCAACCGCAACCTGGCTGGAATTATTTCCTATTTAAAACATAGGAAATAGGAACTATAATGCATTATTATATTTCTGATGGAAGTTTAGAAATTAGAATTTCAAAATCACTAAATTTGTAGTTTAAATTCCGCCCCCCCCCACCTAGAGCATGTTGTAATTATTCTGTTTTAACATTATAAACATTCATATTTAGATTAGTCAAAGTGACCACAAAATGCTCTTTAAATTCAGAGAAATGGGGAAATTGTGGCCTTTTGTTTACTGGAGGAAAAGGTGCTTATAAGGGAGGAGAGATTGGTTCTGTCATCAGTTTTTGGACACTTCCTGAGTTAAAAGAGGTAAACAAATATAATGCATCTCAGACTGGTTTATCTCAATGATATATTTACTGACTACTATGTTTTAGGCTACACATCCCAGCAGTATTGGGTTTTAGCTCCAAACTTTTTAGTTTTTACAAGTTTTAATCCAGCATCCTGGCTGGTACTTCATCTACACATTGAAGATGAATATAAATAATCTGTAGAGGTAAACTTCCCTTATTCTAAATATTTCTAAAGGTAAAAGCACACAATTTTACTTTAGAAATACAAGTAGAAATATCTCTGGGAAATCTATCTATTGCAGATTTAAAGATTTTATTATTTACAGTACAGGTCCAAATCCTGTATTGTATACTGTAGTCAAATAAAATAGATGCTAAAAACTTCCCATAAGCCAGAGAGAGGGTAGAAGAGAGGTGAAGAGATAGACAAATACTGTTTTTATAAATTACCGATCAAGATTTCAGTGCAAAGAGCCTTTTTTTTTTTTTTTAACCAGATCCCTACAATGGTATAAAGGAAGAACATCAACATTTAGGTTTAGATTCACTAGAACAATTGCTAAGCATGGAACTGTCTCCAAACTTTTAAATATAATATAAACTTTTTTTTCAAAGAGGAAAGGTTTCCTGTGCAGAATAAATAAATGCAGAGATTAGGTGAGGGTGAGAAGGAGAAAAGGGTTAGAGAGCCCAGCTTGCTGAAATGTCCCTTAGTCCTACCCTTAATCTGTACAGCAGCCCTGGGTCTCAGCAAAACACAACTAGAAACCCACTGCCCAAATGGGCACTCAGAAAATACATAATTGCAAAACACTATCTTCTTAATACTGTAATAGCTACCTAACACTATCAACTCAAATCTGTGATCTTAAACTCAGTATTCATATAATAAACTAATAGTTAAACCAAGGTATACTTTAACCAGTGAGTCTAGATTTGCTAAATACTAATAAACTTCTCAGTTTTGAAGAATAGAGAACATAACCTTCTTTCACTGATTTACTATTTTGGTCACATAAAAATACAGTGTTTTTTAAGCATAGTGAAAAGTACATAATCAACTCAAGTACACATTCTAAATTTTCATTGCCTAGAATGCACTAGGGCTGCACTACCATTGCAGTCACCCACACGCGGCTATTGCACAACTGAACCATGGCTAATCTGAATTGAGATGTGCTCTTAACCGTAAAATACAAATTCAGTTAAAGATTTCAAAGACTCAGTTAAAAAAATGTAAAGTAAATGTTGTAATATTTCTGACATATTGAGTTGATCATTAAAATTAATTTCACCTTTTTACTTTTTAATGTGACTAGTAGAAAATTTTAAATTACATGTGACTCACCAATATCTATTAGCACTACACTAATCTCAAGAATACTTCATCAATACTAAGAAAGTCAGAAATAATTATTTAAAAACTTCTAAAATAATGATTATTTCTGATAATTATCTGGCGTTAGAGGTATTTTAAGGCTGGCATATTTTTAAACTTTTTTTTTTTTTTTTTTTTGCACTAACCACTAATTCTTTGAGCCAGAAACAGGCATTCCTCTTATTAATCTAACATTTAGCATTCTATTGGAGTGGGTAGAGTTATTTCAACAATGCAAATCACAGCAGAGGTGGTTAAAAGTAAAGCAGCAATCAAGAAGGCAATTTACATCAGGGAGACTGAAACTGAAACAAAAGGCCAGTGTGGGCAGCTAAAGTGTGAAGGAGAGTGGAGAAGAAATTGGGGACTGGGGGTTGAATTCAAATCCTCTTCTGGATTTGTGACAGGTACTTCCTGGTGCTTCAAGAAAATGACTCTCCCAGAGAGTGAGATTACTGTGAACAATGTGATATGAAGCAACAGGGCTTTTTATTTTCCAAAGAATCCCAGTATGAAGGTATGGCCATTGTAAGCATCAATCCCTTACCAAGCTCTCCATCACTGTCAACTCCAAATGCGCCAGTGCAGGCCACAGCCTCGCAGCATTTCCACTAGAGAGCAGCCTAAAGAGCCTATTAACAACACAGCTCCTAGTAAGATCTTCTTATCACTGTTGTGTCTATGCTACTACGAACTTTTTAAACAGTAGGTCCAAGCCAATTCAATTAACTCTGATAATTCTACCAAGACAACAGATTAATATTTGAGTTAGGGTCATTTTTTTCTTCAAAAGTTGTGACAGGAAAAGGATGCTTTTAAAAATATAACATATATATGTATAAATATATTTATATACATATAATTAACAGTGGATTTAAAATTAACTTGAAGAGTATTTTACAGCTCATATAAGTATTTTAAAAGGAAAACACAGAGCAACCTCTACTTTTTTCACATACTGTTTATCAGTTAAATATTTTACATTTTATGTTGGCTTAATATTTTAATTTTTTTCAAATGTTCTTACTGTTCTCTAAGATTTCCTTGAACATTTCCTTTGCATTATGTAGGCAAGAGAAAAAGTAGCCTTCTAAACAGAAATGACCTTGGTTTTAGACTGTACTGATCCTTTTCCTGTACTACATAACCACCATTCTGTTGTTACATCTAGCATTACAGTTTAACAACTGTACTTTTTAATAAAATACATTTTAATATTTGATAGAAAAAGCATCCCCCCATTACTCCTTTTTAAAAAATGTTGGCGGCCGGGCGCAGTGGCTCACACCTGTAATCCCAGCACTCTGGGAGGCTGAGGCGGGTGGATCACTTGAGGTCAGGAGTTCGAGACAAGCCTGACCAGGATAGTAAAACCCCGTCTCTACTAAAAACACAAAATCAGCTGGGCATGGTGGCGCACGCCTGTAATCCTAGCTACTTGGGATGCTGAGGAGGAGGATCGTTTGATCTGGGAGGCGGAGGTTGCAGCAAGCTGAGATCACGCCACCGCACTCCAGCTTGGGCAACAAGAGCGAAAATCTGTCTCAAAAAAAAAAGTTGGCTAGTATCATTCATTTATCATTCCATATGAATTTTAGAGTCATTTTGTCCAATCCTGAAAATGTAAGTCAGTAAATTATATAACCATTTAAAAAACAAATTTAGATTCCTATCAAATACCTTACACTAAAGTAATTTTTAGATAAAATGTATTAAAAAGAAATGATAAAGCATTAGAAAAAATTTGACTTAGGTAAGACTTTATAGTATGATATCAAAGATAGAAACGCTGAAGAAAAACTTGATAGAATTAAGCAATTCTAATTAACTGTTTATAAAACAATTGTACTTCCATAAAAAATACTGGGCAAAAATTAAGGTAAATTGAGTACACACGCGCAACTGTAACATAAGAGCAAAGGGCTTATACTTCATACTTAAGTGTATGAAAAGCTCTTTCAGAATAGTAAAATATAAACATCCGGCCAGGTGCGACGGTTCATGCTTGTAATCCTAGCACTTTGGGAGGCCAAGGTGGGCAGATCACTTGAGGTCTGGAGTTCAAGACCAACATGGCCAACATGGTGAAACCCCGTCTCTACTGAAAATACAAAAATTAGCTGAGCGTGGTGGCGAGCACCTGTAATCCCAGCTACTCAGGAGACTGAGGCAGGAGAACTGCTTGAAGGGAGGCAGAGGTTGCAGTCAGCCAAGATCAGGCCACTGTACTCCAGGCTGGGCAACTGAGGCTCCATCTCAAAAAAGAAAATAAAATAAGATGAAAATAAAAATAAAAATAAAAATAAAACATCCTAAAACAAAGATGAATAAAGGACACAAATAATTTATGAAAAATGTAGATGGCCATAAACAGATGAAAAAAGTGCTCAACCTCACTCATATTAAAATGATGTATATTAAAACAATGATATCATTTTTTTTCACCTATAAGATTGGCAAAGACAAGCCTAAAAGTGGGGAAAGTCAAAAGAAATAATAGTGCTCAATGTGGGGAAAGTATGAGGAAATGGATATTCTCACATACTGCTAGAGAAAGTGTATCAATCCATCATTGGAGAAAACTTTGGCAATATATATTTAAATATTTGAAGGTACTCTGATACAGTAAATCCAATTCTAGGGCCATTTCCTAAGAAAATAAATACTCCTAAATGTTTATATAAGGATGTTAATCTAAGTACTATTTACAAAAGTGAAAAGTAAAAAACTAAACAGTCTACAATAAGGGACTGGTTACAAATGTCATTATACATTTAACGATAGGGTGGACTTCTACACAATCATTATGACTACAAATTTGTTGACATGTCATATTTAAAAAGGAAAAATTTTAAAGCTGTGATGTGCTTAGCATAGTACCTGTCACTTAGTAAGCATTCTATATATTTTAAAGTTATTGTTTCATGGAAAATTTCAAGCATACACAAATATAGAGAGAGTAAGATGATGAACCCCTATCACACAGCTTCAAAAATTATCAACACTTTGCTACTCTCAGGACTTTTTAAAGTTTGCAACTACCCCTCCTTTCCCATTCACAGTGCATATAGGTTTTTCCTACCAAAAGTACATGAATGTACTGCACACTGTATGTAAGCATACACAAAGTCAGAAGAAATTTACACCAAAATTTTATTCATCATAAATCTCTTAACGGTAGAATTATGGGTGATTTATTTATTTCTCATTTTATCCGCATTTTCTCATTTTTCTAAAATAAGCATGTATTATGTAATTTTAATAGCTGATCAAAAGAAATGAATTCAAGCAAACATATGTCAAAGAATGAGAAGTTGTTTCTGAATTATACTTTTAGATGTTAAAAACATATAAGAAAAAAATTATACAAAGATTTTTTTTTAATGGAGGGTAGGTTAATATCCACTTACTCAGCCTCCCAGGTTTTCTACTGTTACTGTTCAATGGTGACCCACCTTTCAACCAAATGCAATACATCAACCTTGACTGGATTCTGACTCAAACATTCAATTGTAAAAAGATAGTCTTCTGGACAACTGGAGAAATGTGAACAGACTGGATACTAAATTATATTAAGAAGTTATTATTCTATTAATGTGATACTGATATATTGTAGTCATTTTTTAAGTCCTTACCTGTTGGGAAATAAGATGATATCTATGATTTGCTCTGTAATATTCCACCCAAAAATAAGAAGTAGGGAATGGTACAGAGTTTCAGTTTGACCAGATAAAAAAGTTCTAGATGGGAGGATATTCAAACCAAAGGCAAAGAAGTTGAAAACTTTGAAAAAAATTTAGAAGAACGTATAACTAGAATAACCAATACACAGAAGTGCTTAAAGGAGCTGATGGAGCTGAAAACCAAGGCTCGAGAACTACGTGAAGAATGCAGAAGCCTCAGGAGCCGATGCGATCAAATGGAAGAAAGGGTATCAGCCCTGGAAGATGAAATGAATGAAATGAAGCGAGAAGGGAAGTTTAGAGAAAAAAGAATAAAAAGAAATGAGCAAAGCCTCCAAGAAATGTGGGACTATGTGAAAAGACCAAATCTACGTCTGATTGGTGTACCTGAAAGTGACGGGGAGAATGGAAACGAGTTGGAAAACACTCTGAAGGATATTATCCAGGAGAACTTCCCCAGTCTAGCAAGGCCGGCCAACATTCAGATTCAGGAAATACAGAGAACGCCACAAAGATACTCCTCGAGAAGAACAACTCCAAGACACATAATTGTCAGATTCACCAAAGTTGAAATGAAGGAAAAAATGTTAAGGGCAGCCAGAGAGAAAGGTCGGGTTACCATCAAAGGGAAGCCCATCAGACTAACAGCAGATCTCTCGGCAGAAACCCTACAAGCCAGAAGAGAGTGGGGGCCAATATTCAACATTCTTAAAGAAAAGAATTTTCAACCCAGAATTTCATATCCAGCCAAACTAAGCTTCATAAGTGAAGGAGAAATAAAATCCTTTACAGACAAGCAAATGCTGAGAGATTTTGTCACCACCAGGCCTGCCCTAAAAGAGCTCCTGAAGGAAGCGCTAAACATGGAAAGGCACAACCGGTACCAGCTGCTGCAAAATCATGCCAAAATGTAAAGACGATTGAGACTAGGAAGAGACTGCATCAACTAACAAGCAAAATAACCAGCTAACATCATAATGACAGGATCAAATTCACACATAACAATATTAACTTTAAATGTAAATGGACTAAATGCTCCAATTGAAAGACACAGACTGGCAAACTGGATAAAGACTCAAGACCCATCAGTGTGCTGTATTCAGGAAACCCATCTCACGTGCAGAGACACACATAGGCTCAAAATAAAAAGATGGAGGAAGATCTACCTAGCAAATGGAAAACAAAAAAAGGCAGGGGTTGCAATCCTAGTCTCTGATAAAACAGACTTTAAACCAACAAAGATCAAAAGAGACAAAGAAGGCCATTACATAATGGTAAAGGGATTAATTCAACAAGAAGAGCTAACTATCCTAAATATATATGCACCCAATACAGGAGCACCCAGATTCATAAAGCAAGTCCTGAGTGACCTACAAAGAGACTTAGACTCCCACACATTAATAATGGGAGACATTAACACCCCATTGTCAACATTAGACAGATCAATGAGACAGAAAGTCAACAAGGATACCCAGGAATTGAACTCAGCTCTGCACCAAGCGGACCTAATAGACATCTACAGAACTCTCCACCCCAAATCAACAGAATATACATTTTTTTTCAGCACCACACCACACCTATTCCAAAATTGACCACATAGTTGGAAGTAAAGCTCTCCTCAATAAATGTAAAAGAACAGAAATTATAACAAACTATCTCTCAGATCACAGTGCAATCAAGCTAGAACTCAGGATTAAGAATCTCACTCAAAACCGCTCAACTACATGGAAACTGAACAACCTGCTCCTGAATGACTACTGGGTACATAACGAAATGAAGGCAGAAATAAAGATGTTCTTTGAAACCAGCGAGAACCAAGACACAACATACCAGAATCTCTGGGATGCATTCAAAGCAGTGTGTAGAGGGAAATTTATAGCACTAAATGCCCACAAGAGAAAGCAGGAAAGATCCAAAATTGACACCCTGACATCACAATTAAAAGAACTAGAAAAGCAAGAGCAAACACATTCAAAAGCTAGCAGAAGGCAAGAAATAACTAAAATCAGAGCAGAACTGAAGGAAATAGAGACACAAAAAACCCTTCAAAAAATTAATGAATCCAGGAGCTGGTTTTTTGAAAGGATCAACAAAATTGATAGACCGCTAGCAAGATTAATAAAGAAAAAAAGAGAGAAGAATCAAATAGATGCAATAAAAAATGATAAAGGGGCTATCACCACCGATCCCACAGAAATACAAACTACCATCAGAGAATACTACAAACACCTCTACGCAAATAAACTAGAAAATCTAGAAGAAATGGATAAATTCCTCGACACATACACCCTCCCAAGACTAAACCAGGAAGAAGTTGAATCTCTGAATAGACCAATAACAGGAGCTGAAATTGTGGCAATAATCAATAGCTTACCAACCAAAAAAAGTCCAGGACCAGATGGGTTCACAGCCGAATTCTACCAGAGGTACAAGGAGGAACTGGTACCATTCCTTCTGAAACTATTCCAATCAACAGAAAAAGAGGGAATCCTCCCTAACTCATTTTATGAGGCCAGCATCATCCTGATACCAAAGCCTGGCAGAGACACAACAAAAAAAGACAATTTTAGACCAATATCCTTGATGAACATTGATGCAAAAATCCTCAATAAAATACTGGCAAACCAAATCCAGCAGCACATCAAAAAGCTTATCCACCATGATCAAGTGGGCTTCATCCCTGGGATGCAAGGCTGGTTCAATATACGCAAATCAATAAATGTAATCCAGAATATAAACAGAACCAAAGACAAAAACCACATGATTATCTCAATAGATGCAGAAAAGGCCTTTGACAAAATTCAACAACCCTTCATGCTAAAAACTCTCAATAAATTAGGTATTGATGGGACGTATCTCAAAATAATAAGAGCTATCTATGACAAACCCACAGCCAATATCATACTGAATGGGCAAAAAGTGGAAGCATTCCCTTTGAAAACTGGCACAAGACAGGGATGCCCTCTCTCACCACTTCTATTCAACATAGTGTTGGAAGTTCTGGCCAGGGCAATTAGGCAGGAGAAGGAAATAAAGGGTATTCAATTAGGAAAAGAGGAAGTCAAATTGTCCCTGTTTGCAGATGACATGATTGTATATCTAGAAAACCCCATCGTCTCAGCCCAAAATCTCCTTAAGCTGATAAGCAACTTCAGCAAAGTCTCAGGATACAAAATCAATGTACAAAAATCACAAGCATTCTTATACATCAATAACAGACAAACAGAGAGCCAAATCATGAGTGAACTCCCATTCACAATTGCTTCAAAGAGAATAAAATACCTAGGAATCCAACTTACAAGGGATGTGAAGGACCTCTTCAAGGAGAACTACAAACCACTGCTCAGGGAAATAAAAGAGGATACAAACAAATGGAAGAACATTCCATGCTCATGGGTAGGAAGAATCAATATCATGAAAATGGCCATCCTTCCCAAGGTAATTTACAGATTCAATGCCATCCCCATCAAGCTACCAATGACTTTCTTCACAGAATTGGAAAAAACTACTTTAAAGTTCATATGGAACCAAAAAAGAACCCGCATCGCCAAGTCAATCCTAAGCCAAAAGAACAAAGCTGGAGGAATCACACTACCTGACTTCAAACTATACTACAAGGCTACAGTAACAAAAACAGCATAGTACTGGTACCAAAACAGAGATATAGATCAATGGAACACAACAGAGCCCTCAGAAATAATGCCACATATCTACACTATCTGATCTTTGACAAACCTGACAAAAACAAGCAATGGGGAAAGGATTCCCTATTTAATAAATGGTGCTGGGAAAACTGGCTAGCCATATGGAGAAAGCTGAAACTGGATCCCTTCCTTACACCTTATACAAAAGTCAATTCAAGATGGATTAAAGACTTAAATGTTAGACCTAAAACCATAAAAACCCTAGAAGAAAACCTAGGCTTTACCATTCAGGACATAGGCATGGGCAAGGACTTCATGTCTAAAATACCAAAAGCAATGGCAACAAAAGCCAAAATTGACAAATGGGATCTAATTAAACTCAAGAGCTTCTGCACAGCAAAAGAAACTACCATCAGAGTGAACAGGCAACCTACAAAATGGGAGAACATTTTCGCAACCTACTCATCTGACAAAGGGCTAATATCCAGAATCTACAATGAACTCAAAGAAATTTACAAGAAAAAAACAAACAACCCCATCAAAAAGTGGGCGAAGGACATGAACAGACACTTCTCAAAAGAAGACATTTATGCAGCCAAAAAACACATGAAAAAATGCCACCATCACTGGCCATCAGAGAAATGCAAATCAAAACCACAATGACATACCATCTCACACCAGTTAGAATGGCAATCATTAAAAAGTCAGGAAACAACAGGTGCTGGAGAGGATGTGGAGAAATAGGAACACTTTTACACTGTTGGTGGGACTGTAAACTAGTTCAACCCTTGTGGAAGTCACTGTGGCGATTCCTCAGGGACCTAGAACTAGAAATTCCATTCGACCCAGCCATCCCATTACTGGGTATATACCCAAAGGACTATAAATCATGCTGCTATAAAGACACATGCACACGTATGTTTATTGCAGCATTATTCACAATAGCAAAGACTTGGAACCAACCCAAATGTCCAACAATGATAGACTGGATTAAGAAAATGTGGCACATATACACCATGGAATACTATGCAGCCATAAAAATGATGAGTTCATGTCCTTTGTAGGGACATGGATGAAATTGGAAATCATCATTCTCAGTAAACTATCGCAAGAACAAAAAACCAAACACCGCATATTCTCACTCATAGGTGGGAATTGAACAATGAGAACACACGGACACAGGAAGGGGAACATCACACTTTGGGGACTGTTGTGGGGTGGAGGGAGGGGGGAAGGATAGCATTGGGAGATATACCTAATGCTAGATGACGAGTTAGTGGGTGCAGCGCACCAGCATGGCACATGTATACATATGTAACTTACCTGCACATTGCACACATGTACCATAAAACCTAAAGTATAATAATAATAATAATAATAAAAAGGAAAAATAAAAGATGTGACCAAAGAAAGAGAAACTACCTAAGACAGAGATTCATTTCCTATCTCCCAAGGATGTATTTCATTAGGTAGAATGCAATAAAAATTGTATGCATAAATATGTTAAAAAAAAAAAAAAAAGTTCTAGAGATCTGTTGCACAACAATGTACATATAGTTAACATTACTATACTATACATTTAAAAATGGTTAAGGTGGAACATTTTATGTGTATTTTACCACAATTAAAATAAAGATTGACAAGATGATGACAACTATTAATGTTACTTAATGGATATAGATAAGTTTACTTAGATGTTTAAAAAAAATGATGATCATACAGCACTGGTATATACTGAATCACTGAAAGATTTAATTTTATTTAGTTTACTAAGGCAGAAGGATAAATACATTTATATGTAACATTTTTATTAAACAATCAGACAGTTTTAGGTTAAACAAAACTATCAGAAGAACAATTCAAACACCCTTAGTAGGAAAAACAAATGTTGGCTGTTGAAAGGCTTCTTACTCTAGCCCTAACTGAATTACGGTAAGTAAAAATCCCATTTTAATAACAATGAAGTTTTAATTACATAGAGTCAATAATCACAACAGTAATATGAAATAGGATAACAGTAATTTGAAAAGAGAATCTATAATCAATAATACTCCATGGATAAATAATTGAGAACTGTAAAAATTAGGACTCAATTTTTCTTTTTGTCAATCTGAAGGCTACAATATATATACAAGAATATAACAATATCTTGGTCAAGTGTGGTGGCTCACACCTGTAATCCCAGCACTTTAGGAGGCTAAGGTGGAAGGATTGCTGGAGCCCAGGAATTCAAGATCAGCCTGAGCAATGCAGCAAGACCTCATCTCAAGAAAACCAAAAAAAAATTTTTTTGTTGTTTAAAAAAAAAAATATATATATATATATATACATATATAAACAATATCTTATTAGGTCTCTATGGTGCTTTGGCATTCAAGTCAAAAAACTGGTCTGGACATCTCAGGATTTCACTGGTCTGTCTGGCTGCACACCTTGCTGTGGCCTAGAAAATAAATTTCTTCCTTGCAGTTGTTGTGGACTTTTCCTACCATTTTGAATGAAGTCACTCACAGCAGAGCCACTGTTGGTAGTTTATCAGACAGCTGATATTTCAGGGAGACGAACAAAAAGTTAATGCATTATTGAGACTTAAAATAGCAAATAAACGCAGATTATTTTTAAAAACCCAAAAAGCCAAAAAAAAAAAAAAAAAAAAAAAAAACTCTGCCTTCTAGCTATTTCAACTTACCCAGTCTGTTCCCTCATTCTATAAAACTAAGATAACTACCAACCTTGACAGATTATCATAATATTAAACAGAGAACGCATACAAGAAGCACTGGGTCAATGTCTAGCACATAACAGATGATCACAAATTTTTTTAGTTTCCTTTATGTTCTTGATTCTAACTGAAAAAGGAATGAGCTGAATATGTTCTTATAAGACATATTCCTAAAGTAGGTGTGTGTTTTTTGGTTTTGCTTAAGCCATTACAAGAAAAGTTTCTATCAGTGTTCTAAAATAAGTGTTTTTGTTGCCACAAAGACACCACTTTTAGTTAGTGTGCACACCATTGCCATGTGACTCTCTCCACATCTGTCCGCATAGGCAGACTAACTGAACTCCCTAGCTGAGACACTTCGGCCAAGACACCTCAGTGACCATAGGGATGGAGCAAGGCACAGACTATAGTAGAGCTGAGAGACCCAACAAGAGACAGAAAGACATGGAAAAGGAGACAGAGGGAGGAATGGGATTGTGGTAGGGAAGAAAGAGAGGGGAGGAAGAGAGGGCGACAAAGCTAGGGACCAAGATGAGGAGAGTGAACACGGATGCAAGCATAGAGTGAGCCTGAGTAAGCAAGACAATGACAGAGAGTGGGTGAGCAAGTCAGAAACAAGCAAGGAGGCAAAGCAGCAAGCTGGCACAAGGACATGAGCCTGGACAGGAGAGTGAATGCAAGCATGTGTGAGGGCAGGAGGGAAGGAGGAGCTGAGTCTAGATGCTGAGGAGAGGCTTCCTAAACAAGAGAGCAGGGTTCGTGGAGAGAAGCTGAAAGAGGCTAAATGGTACTAGGACGCTGCATTAAGGTAGTTCAAACTTGATCAAAACCTATCTGCTTCTCATTATTTTAAAAAGTCTTAGGCCTACCTGAATTATCTCTGATTGTTCAGCCAGAGCCTTCCTTTGTGCCTCCAGTGAAGACACCTGTTGCTGATAAATCAAGCGTTGCTTCTCCCAGTCCAGCGATTTCTGACGGAATTCCTGAGGAAGCAATTAGAGTACTTAATTTCTGAGTGCTTCTCCTCACTGTCACTACTTCCCAGACTCCCTTTAACTTTAATTTCTCCGGGTACGCTCGCACCTTTCTCCACAGCGGGAGCCCCATTACTCACTTAGCTAACAGAGCTGGAGAGTAATACTAAATTCCTCACATACTGTGCCTCTGGATATCTGTCTTTCTAAATTTAACACCCTAATGGTGAGGAGTATGAAACACAGATGCTAAGCACTGGATTCAGATGTTTTTCACTGATTTGCTGCCATCTAAGGGTTGTTATAATTTTCTAGTGAATTTTCAGAAAACTGATGCTAAGATAACTAAAATTTTAAAGTATGATTACGGATATCCCTTGCTATCCAAATTCTTGATATCCAGACCCAGGAATTGAACAGATTAAATTTTCAGATAAGTCCCTTGGTAACCCAAATCTTACTTCCCAGTATCTAAAACTAAGGAACCAAGTAGATTCAGACAACACAATATACTTTGATATCCAAATTTGTATTATCTCAACAGAGGAACTGCAAAAGCTTGAATAACAAAGAAAATCTGTACTAAATTTTAACAAATATTTGTAACCCAAAGCCAAACAGTTCAAAATTAATGATGGATCAATAGTAACATCAAATTGCATGATCAAGAAAATGATTTCAATATTTATGAAAATGGGGCAAATCAAAGGGAAAGGAAACTCAATCTTTCTATCACTGTCTTCCAGGACCCTCAACTCCAGAAGTCTCAGGCTCCTTAAGATAAGTGTTGTTAACCAAATTTCTGATATTCATTCATTCATTCATTCATTCAATCATTCTACTATATATGCCAGGTACTGCTTTAGGTGTCAGGGATACAATACTTAACAAAACAAACAAAAACCCTAGTCCCACTCAACTGGGGGCAACAGATGACACATTTCTTGTATGGTATAGCAGATGGTAATACACGTTTTGGAGAAAACAGAGCATGAAGTCTTCAGAGTTGGGGTTGTAATTTTTAAAAGGGATGGCCAGACTGAGTGAAAAACATTTAAGTAAACACCTAGGGAGATGAGGGTGAAGTTACAATATTCTGGGTGGAAGAACAGCCTTGAAATAAGAGCATCCTGGTGTGTTTAAGGGTGAGAAAGGAGACTGGTGTGGCTGGAATAAAGTGAATGAAAGGGAAAGTAGAAGACAAGGTAAGAGAGATAACTGGGAATGAGACCACGTAGGCCATTAGGATAACAGGTTTTTAAGAGAAGCTGCTGGAAGGTTTTTGTATAGGAAGTGATATAATTTGACTTACATTACAGCAGAATCATTCTGGCTATCATGCTGAGAAAAGAGAAGTCTAGGATGACTCCGAGGTTTTAGGTTGAGCAAATTGAGTTATCAACTAAAACATGAATCAGTGTTGGGGAGATGAGGAAGAGAAAGACAGGACCTTTAGCTTGGACATGTTAAGTTTGACACATTTTAGACATCATAGTGGAGATAGGAAACAGGCAGTTGAAAGTTATTCTGTCATGAAGAGGCGAGGTCTTGGCTAGATATATAAATTTAGGAATTGTCAGCATATACACAGTGTTAAAGCTATGAAATTCAATGGGATCAATAGGGGAGTGAGCGTAGATAGGAAAAAAAAAAAGGAAAGGTCCAATGACATGACCCTGGGTGGTTAAGGAATAAAGGAGACTGAGGAGTGATGAACAAGGAAAAAATGGGAGAAATGTGGTTTTTCTTAAGCCAAGTCAAGAAAGTGGTTAAGGAGGTGGGAGAGATCAGCTCTCCTACAAAGCTGTAGGTAGGATGAGGAAGATAAGGACCAGCCCACAGGCTTTGGGAATGTGGAAGTCACTGGTGACCTCTATGTGAACAGCTTCTGCAGTGTGAGGGGACAAAAGCCTTATTGAGTGGGTACAAGAAAAATGAGACAAGAGGAACTGGAGACAAGTATAGATGACTGAAGTAATTTTTTAGTTATAAAATGAAAGAAATAAAATGGGGCAGAGGAGGAAGAGACGGGTCAAGAGAGGATATTTAAGAGGAGGGAAATTTGGATGCTGGTAAAAAATATCCAGTAGAGAAAAAAAATTAAGGGTGCAGAAAAGAGAAGGTGAACTGCTAGGGTAATGCCTTGGATAGAAAAGGGGGAGGGCATGGGTAGTTCCTCCAGGAAGGAAGGCAGGGTACATGGGCACAGATGCAGACAGGTGGGTGGACACAAGAGTTGGAAGTCTATAAACAGAAAGGAAGATATAACCCAAAGGTGAGGATGTGGGGAAAGGTGTTGAGAGTTTGAGGAGAAAAGCAGAAGTCTGAAATACTCATCGTGGAAAGTAGGAGATGAGAGGAAATACAGAACGATTCCAGGTAGCATTAGGACCCATTTGAGGTTAGTGACCATGAATTTAAAGTGAGAACAGACAGTATGATTAGGTTTTTCTCCAGCCACGTTCAGCGATACATGACAGGTAGAGTGGGCAGAAAGGTGGACTTAAGCAGAACTGTGATTCTGCTAAGCAAATATGAGGAAGCAAGAGAGGAGTACAGGAGATGAAGGGGAAAGTAAAAAATGTAATGACAGAATTTAAAAGCTGGCTAAGGACCAATAAGCGAGAACACCGAGTAGATAATGGAGCAGTAAAAAGGTGGCAGAATTTAATCATTTTAAGGGATGGTTAATGATTACTGAGAGTCAAAGGACTAGAGAGAGTTAGCTGAAAAGATAGGGATTGGTAGTCTGATAATTAAATGCTTGAAAATGAGATTCTAGAGGGGTGGCATATATTGGTAATGACAAGAGCTAAGGAATGGCAATGGGAATAAGTAGATGAGACACAGAGATAATCAAACTATCTACGGAGGAAAGAAAGCCAAGAAACTGTAAGGTCCGAGTATTATGAGCATCATCCCTCCAGATCCTAAGATCCTCAAAGTTATGATAAGAGCAATGTCGGAGAGAACTGACAGTGAGCTGGGCGCTGAAATCAATGAGCCAAGAAAATAACCCAGAGGTCAGACGATGACTACTTTGGTTGTTATGTACATTGGCTGGCAGTATAGGCTGGTAACATGAAAATCAAAGATGGGGTTTTTGAGGTAGAAAGAAAAGAGAACAGTCAGGAAGTGGCAATGAGAAGCAAGAAGGATATAGGGTTTGCGGGGAAAAGGTATTGCCGAAAAGGGTGGAAGGGAAGCAGTATCTGCAGTCTTCTGATTCTAAGCTCTTCAAATGTAAAAAAATATTGAGATATAAAGGAATATTAAACAAAGAAATTATAATTTTAAGTAATAATAATATACTGGCATTTGTGGGTGACAGGTCACCCAGAGTAAAAACTTGTAAGTGGTCACACAAGATGTTAAACAATGTTTCTCAAATCAGAATAAGCTAGGGGAGTTGGATACAATGCAGATCCCTAGGTCCTAAGCCATACTGCTGGATCAGCATTTCTGAGAGCCTAAAAGCACCCTGGGAATTCTTATGTCCAGTGAAGAACGAATGGCAAGGACAGAGGAAGAGAATGACAGCCTTGTGCTGTTCCTTCATCTACTCTTGGTACTACTAGCTCACCACCTCCCCTTAAGTTCTCAATATATACAATAATCATGGAGTTACTCAGTCTTAATAAAACAAAGTCAGCAGAGAAGGAAGTGAATGCCTTACTGCATCTAAATGGGAATTGAGAATAATCTGATATAGAGATCACTTTGTACAAAAAGTGCCATGTACTTTCCACATTTACTAAGCCCCCACTTTATTAGGTGCTTGAGATACAATGATATATAAGACAAGAACAATGTCCATAGACGACTGCCTGTAACTAGTGGTCAATGTTTCCCAATTGGAGAGTTACTGGCATTTGAGGTACAATCATCCTTCCTGTGTGGAACACTCTTAGGCATGTTTAGTATCCCTGGTCCCTGTCCCCTAAATGCCAGTTTTATTATGCTCAGTCATTTTGACAACCAAAAAAACATGCCTCCATACATTTGCAAATGCTCCCTAAGGGTGGTACTGCCCTGTTGAGAATTATTGATGGCCAGTAACCCTGTTAACCCAGGGAACTAGATGATGATAGGATGTATGGTGGATCACCCTCTCACCTCTGAAATAGCTTAGTGGCAGTCCTAAAGATAGTAGAAAATTGGTTCCAGAAAATAGTGCCATTAGAAACAGCATTTTCCTACATGAAGGCTGACAATCACTATGAACAAATTATTACTATGAACATACCTCTATTTTTGCAGTTAACCTCTCAATTTCGGACCGATCTTCCCTGTGATTTTTGGTATTTCCTCTGAACTCCCTCATTTGCTTTTTCTGAAGCTTTTCATAGCTTCTCTTCAGTATGCCTAACTGTAGAAACAGTTATTTCTATATTTAAAGTTTAAGAATTTGTAAAGAGTAGTGGTGAGACAAATTGGTATTATGAAAACAAGAGCAGTGCTAACCAGTACTACTGAGAACATGTTAGATTTCCAAACTAAAATACAAAAGGAAACTAAAAATTAAATATGTAAAACAAACACTACTAAAGAAATATATTCAAAGAAAAAAATAAAAAACATTTTTAAACAAAAGTTTTGTATTACAATAGCCCTGCACTTAAAGACCCTACCACCCAGCCCCACAATAAAGCAGCAAATAAAAACTCTTTTTCTTTCCTCTAGGTCTGTGATTCTCAAGCCATGCTCTTGCAGGGCGCTGATATTCAGGATGCAGGAGAAGAGTACTTTGCAATTAAATCAAAATAAAAGCAGTTTTTTCTAAATCTGAAGAATAAAATTGAGTTAATGGACAGAATTTTCTTACTTTTCTTATTTATCCCAAAATGTTTCTTAAATCTTTGGATCCTCCATTATTTATAATCTAGTAACTGATAAAAATTAAAATATTAAATGTAATTTTTGGTATCAAGCATTTCACAGTATTACACAAAAACAGCTCTATTTCTTTCAGGTACTCAACCAAGAAACATATTTTAGCATCTCTTCTAGGTAGTATCAAACCTACAGTTAGGCAAACCTCTTTACCTGGATTAAAGAACAGAGAAATGGATTCCCACTCCTGTATCTTTCATGGAGTATGTATTTCCCACTTTACAAAGTAGAAACTGGCTTTCATTAACAAAGTTCTCAAGGGTGAAAGAGAGAGAACTACACACACAACATTTAACAAAACTAAAATCTCACTTCTTCATGTAGTTTCTTCAACTCCTGCTTATACTCCATGGTCAT
The DNA here is from genome assembly GCF_028885655.2 of Pongo abelii. Lineage (NCBI taxonomy): Eukaryota > Metazoa > Chordata > Mammalia > Primates > Hominidae > Pongo > Pongo abelii. The sequence goes on along the minus strand of NC_085928.1, from coordinate 144,014,006 downwards.
CTCTTGCTTGATTTTTTCATGTTCTTCTACCTGCTGATGCAACATTCCAACCTAAAAGCAGAAAGGTGGTAGTATTTTTCACTATTAGCATTGAAACAACATCCCTGAGACATAAAAATAGAAAATAATCTCTATTTATTTGTAAATTCAAGTTCTCAAATGCATATATATGGTGATACCCCACTTCTTAGGAAGTCAAATAATTCTTAACACTGCCAAAAAATAGTGAACAAACAACTAGTTTTTAGAATTTCTAGGTTTAGATGAAGACTCTCTCTCTTTTTCTTTTTTTCTTTTTGAGATGGAGTCTCACTCTGTCGCCCAGGCTGGAGTGCAGTGGCGCAATCTTGGCTCACTGCAACCTCTGCCTCCCAAGTTTAAACAATTGTCTGCCTCAGTCTCCCGAGTAACTGGGATTACAGGCGCATGCCACCACACCTGGCGAATTTTTATATTTTTAGTAGAGACAGGGTTTCCCCATCTTGGCCAGGCTGGTCTTGAACTCCTGACCTCATGATCCACCTGCCTCGGCCTCTCAAAGTGCTGGGGTTACAGGCGTGAGCCATCGTGCCCGGCCAAAACTGTCTCTCTCTGTCTGATTATCCTACTCAACCCTTTTCATCAAAAAAATCTCATGAAAATAAGAAATATAAAATTTTGAGAGCCCTGGAAACCAACAATACTGCATAGAAAATCTAGAAGACCTTAGGAATAATTTCTCTACAATAAAGTACAGAACAGTAATGTCAGACAGGAAAACAAAAGGAGGCTTGTGCCTGCTTTACCATTTACCCAACTTCAGAGAAACGAGTTCCACCAACCATGGTAAGGAAGTTATCCTAACCCACTTTTCAATGATTTGATACCAGTGACATCTATTTTCTGCCAAGCCTTCACCTCCACAAGTATCCAGCAGTATTTCTTTTAATAACCAGCTAGAATTTCATCTACTGATAAGTAGGGAGGGAGAGGGAAAACAGGGAACAGAAGGGAGTAAACAATCACAATCTAGAACAGTAAATTTTTTTAAAGTACTAGAAATAAGCTACTTATAAGAATGAGGAGTAAATGCAATTCCAATAAAAAATTATAGTGGAATTTATTTTTGTAAGAAACTTGAAAAAGTCATTCTAAAGTTCAAACTGGAAAAATGGGAAATACAGCCAATAAAATGGAAAAGTCTAGTTTTAAAAAAAGATGTAAGTGAATGATGTAACTGAATTTCTGGATGAAAGGAAATTTTCTGAGCTTAAAACTAATGAAAAAGTAATTTTAAAATGATAAATTTAACCATGTAAAACTTCTATTTTTAAAAAATCCAATTAACAAAATTAAAAGGTAAATAAACTGAAAAAAATATTTACAAAAAAATCAAAGGGCTTTTAACTTTTAGCATACAAATGACTTACAAATTTGTAAAAAGTATTAAGCTCTCAACAGAAAAATAACTCAAGGACAAGAATGATTCCCACAAAAATATAAATGTCCAATAAACATGAAAAAAGGCTTAATTTCACTAGCAATCAGAGGAAAACATCCAATGGCATTTTATATCTATCAAATTAGCAAAGATCTTATAAAACAAGACTTGTGCGGGTAAGTTATCTGGAATCAAAGACCATAAAGTGCTGAAATACAAAGCACATGACTTTTCCAGAAAGCAATGTGGGCGTCGATATTAAAACACTTATAAATATTCTTAACCTTGCAGGGCACGGTGGTTCACACCTGTAATCCCAGCACTTTGGGAGGCCGAGGCAGGCAGATCACGAGGTCAGGAGCTCAAGACCATCCTGGCTCACACGGTGAAACCCCATCTCTACTAAAAATACAAAAAATCAGCCAGGTGTGGTGGCGGGTGTCTGTAGTCCCAGCTACTCGGGAGGCTGAGGCAGGAGAATGGTGTGAACCCAGGGGACAGAGCTTGTAGTGAGCCCAGATCGTGCCACTGCACTCCAGCCTGGGCGACAGAGCAAGACTCGGTCTCAAAAAAAAAAAAATCTTAACCTTGACTTCGTAAACACTACTTTTAGAAATCCATGTAAAAAAAATAAATGTAGAGCCAGGTAGAGTGGCTCACACCTGTAATCTCAGCACTTTGGGAGGCAGAGGCAGGCGGATGGCTTGAGCCCAGGAGTTTAAGACCAGCCTGGGCAACATGGTGAGACCTTTTCTCCACAAAAAAGGAAAAGAAGAAAATAAATGTAGATGTTAAGAATTTGTTGGGGCCAGGTGCGGTGGCTCACACCTGTAGTCACAGCACTTTGGGAGGCCAAGGCAGGCGGATCACTTGAGGTCAGGAGTTTGAGACCAGCCTGGCCAACACGACAAAACCCCATCTCTACCAAAAATACAAAAATTAGTTAGACCTGGTGGCAGGTGCCTGTAATTCCAGCCACTCAGGAGGCTGTGGCACAAGAATCGCTTGAACCCAGGAGGTGGAGGTTGCACTGAGCTGAGATGGCACCACTGCACTCCAGCCTGGGCAACAGAGTGAGACTCAGTCTCAAAAAAAAAAAAAATTGTCAATGGGGATTTGTTCTTTTATAAAAACTGGACAAATTGGAAAAAATCTGAATGTTTATAAACAAACTGTGAATGAATATAATGAATGAATGTACCTAATAAAATATGCAAACATTAAGCTGTATTAAAATAGTTAACATGAAAAATACTTACCATTTAAAAGACATATGGATATAAAAAGTATACTATACTAAAATCCCAATTTTGTGAAGGATTTTTACTGAAGTCTACTTACATAGCTTAAAGGAAATACACCAAATGTTAATACAGATGAACTCTGATTCAAGGTATTATGATTATTTTTTGCTTCATAGTTTGTCTTTTCTAAATTTTCTCCAATGGCTACTGCTTTTATTAGCAAGAAAAGAACATTTTAAAAAAGAAAAGAGGCTGACCCTAAGCCCACCTACTTTGCTTTGATAAAGATCATGAGGACTCATCTGTTTAATTAAAACAAGTTGAAGAGTCTTAACTATTCGTATTTCCTAGCCCACAATCCACCAGAAGATCCAAAATTAGAAAGTATGGTAGGTAGAAGGGGTAACTGCAATGCTCAGCAGAAATGAGCAATAGCTTTTAGCAAAGACAGAAGAAAAAAGAGAAACAGATTATCCCAAAAGGAGACTCGTGTCTACACTTCTATAACCCGTAAAGACAAAGCACATCAAGCACATCGTATGTAACAGCCATTACTCCTAACACACCACAACCAAGAGAAAAGGCAACCCTCAAAACACCACACACACACACATACAAATACACACACACACACCCCTCCTTAAACTTTCAGTAGTGTGGCCTTTTGTTCCTCTATCACATGTTACACAAGACCCACCTGCAGAATTATAAAAACTTTAAATGATTTCATAAGATCTGCTAATGGCATGGGAGCTGACTAGGGAGTTCTCAAACTTAGCCTAAAGAGTTCTTTGACCAAGGTTTTTAAAGATTGAAGACAAAGAAGGGGGGGAAAAAAAAACAGGGGGAGGGCAAGATGGCTGACTAGACACAGCCAGGAGGAAAAGCTGCCAATGACGGACTGAGACAACTGGTGTGCTCCTAACAGATCTTCAGAGGGGGTCACTGAGAGTGGATGGAGGGAAGACACAGAAGCTGGGCTGAAGGGGGAGAAAGCTGGTAACCATACATGAGGCGACTATGCACCTGGACTCATTCCTGGCCCAAACAGCTCTGGAAAAACAAGTGAGCTGAACTAGCAAGGAGCAACCCACTCTTGCCACGGGCCTCTGGAACCCCTCGACCACCATGAACACTCAAGTTGACAGGGTGAGCCCCTTAGAGAAGTGATAGGGGCAGCAAGCCAGCTGATATGGAGCCCAGAGGGTTTGGTGTGGGAGTATCTGTGGTGGGGCATGGCCAGGGATAGCCATCCCCCTAGGCTTAACTGGAACCCATAGGAGACCTTAGCTCTAAGGCAACTGTTGGACCCGAACTCTGCAGGGTAGTCTTGCCCATCATATGGGGCTGGTCTCACCTGACCACCCCTTGGCCTGCTGGCCTCTCCCAGGGCCCCAGCCTGGCCACACATGCTTACAGGGCAGCCTTGGGGGGCCTGGGGGACTGCATCATAGCTTCTGTGCTGGCAGACTATGCCTGACCTGCAGAGAGCTCCAGCGGAGTGGCCCCCATGGCTATGTACCAGTCTGTACATTCAGTCCCCATACTGCAGCTTCCCTGGGCCCATAGCAACTCCCCATATGGCTTTGCTGGCATGTGCCTATGCCGGCAGGTTTTGCTTTTCTTGCCCCACCAGCAGGCAAGTGTACATGTATCCACCTTGCCACTGCTGTGGCGGGAGTGCAGTTCATTCCCCATGTCCCCACTGACCACCACTGCAGACAGAACCTTGGAGGGCACCAAACCAGCCAGCCCTGCCTCCACCAGTGCTCCTTCCTTGCACCAACACTGCCGGAGGAGTGAAACTAGGCACAGAGAATAACAGATCCTCCCCCGCATGGAGCAACCACTCCTGTTTGCAGTACACAGAGAAGGCACACAGACCTGCAACCGCCAGCACCCTGCCCCCAAGCCAACACCACCACCAGTGCCACTGTGCACAGTCGCCAGCAGGGGTCCCCACTCACCTCCCAGCTGTGTTGCCTCCTCCACTGTGGTGAATGCTCTCAGGGAGGCAGGCACCCTGGCACCCACCAGCACCCTGCCATAGCTGACAAGTGTGTCCCCCACTGCACTGCTGCTACCACTGCTGCTGGCACATGTAAACAAGGATGAATCCCACTGTCACCACACTATGAAATGCTTTGGCTGCCACCACCCATTGGGGTGTAGTGACTGGTGGTCCGAGAGCACTCTGACACCCCAATGCAGTGGATTCCTAACTTCAGGGAGCCAGAGAAAAAAGTTGGGGCCCAATACAAGCCCCCCAGAGTTAGAGCACACAGTCTAGGAGTTGGGAGCTGAGCAATGGCCACCTAAAATCTTCCAGAAACAAAGCCAGTTGGCTGAATCTACCTTATACTACAATCAAACTCTCAAGGTCATCAAATATGATAAAAGGAAAAAAAACAACCTCATCCAAGGGTCAGCAACTTCAAAGACTGAAGGAATGTAAGCCCACAAAGATGAGAAAGAAATAGTGCAAGAACTCCAAGAACTCAAAAAGCCAAAGTATCTTCCTTCCTCCAAACAACCATATCACTTCTCTAGTAAGGGTTCAGAACTGGGCTAAGATGGCTGAAATGACAGAAATATAATTCAGAGCATGGATAGGAACAAAGAACACTGAGCTACAGGAGTATATTGAAACCCAGTCCAAGGAAGCTAAGAATCATGATAAAACGATGCAGGAACTGACAGACAAAATCGGCAGTATAGAAAGGAACGTAAGCAACCTGATAGAGCTGAAAAGCACACTGCAAGAATTTCATAATGCCATCACAAACATTAATAGCAAAACAGACCAAGCAGGGGAAAGAAATCTCAGAGCCTGGAGACCACCTTTCTGAAATAAGACAGTCACTGACAGACAAAATAGACAGTATAGAAAGGAATATAACCAACCTGATAGAGCTGAAAAACACACTACAAGAATTTTATAATGCAATCACAAGTATTAACAGCAAAATAGACCAAGCAGAGGAAACAATCTCAGAGCTTGAAGACTGGCTTTCTGAAATAAGACAGGCAAGAATAGAGAAAAAAAGAATGAAAAGGAATGAATAAAACCCCCAAGATATATGGGATTATGTAAAGATGCCACATCTACAACTCATTGGTGCCCCTGAAAGAGATGGGGAGAATGGAACCAATCTGGAAAACATATTTCAGGATATCATCCACGAGAACTTTCCCAACCTAGCTAGAGAGGCCAACATTCAAATTCAGGAAATGCAGAGAACCCCAGTAAGATACTTCACAAGATCATTCCCAGGACACATAATCATCAAATTCTCCAAGGTTGAAACTAAGGAAAAAAATGTTAAGGGCAGCCAGAGAGAAAGATCAGGTCACCTACAAAGGGAATATCAGACTAATGGTAGACCTCTTGGCAGAAACCCTACAAGCCAGAACAGATTGGAGGCATATTCAACATTCTTAAAGAAAAGAAATTTCAACCCAGAATTTCATTATCTGGCCAAACTAAGCTCTGAAGGAAGCACCATATATGGAAAGGAAAGATCATTAACAGCCACTACAAAAACAGACTAAAGTACACAGACCAGTGATACTATAAAGCAACCACATAAAAAACTGCAAAATAACCAGCTAACATCATCATGAGAGAATCAAATCCATACATATCAATACTAACCTTGAATGTAAATGAGTTAAATGCCCCCAATTAAAAGGCACAGAATGGCAAGCTGGATAAAGAATCAAGACCCATTGGTATGCTGTCTTCAAGAGACCCATCTCACATACAGTGACATACATAGCAGAAGATGAGAAATAACCAAAATTAGAGCTAAGTTGAAGGAGACTGAGACACAAAAAAACATTCAAAAGATCAACAAATCCAGAAGCTCATTTTTTGAAAAAATTAAAACAGACCACCAGCTAGACTAATAAAGAAGAGAGAAGATTCAAATAGACACAATCAGAAATGATAAGGAAGATATCACCCCTAACCCCACAGAAATACAAACAACTGTCAAAGAATACTATAAACACCTCTATGCACATAAACTAGAAAATCTAGAAGAAATGGATAAATTCCTGGACACATACACCACCTAAGACTGAACCAGGAAGAAACTGAACCCCTGAACAGACCAATAACAATTTCTGAAATTGAATCAGTAATAAATAGCTTACCAACCAAAAAAAGCCCAGGGTCAGATGGATTCACAGCTGAATTCTACCAGATGTAGAAAGAAGAGCTGGTACCATTCCTGCTAAAACTATTCCAAAAAATTGAGGAGGAGGGACTCCTCTCTAACTCATTCTATGGGTTGTGCATCATCCTGATACCAAAACCTGGCAGAGACACAACAAAAAAGAAAACTTCAGGCCAATATCATTGATGAACATTGATGCAGAAATCCTCAATAAAATAATGGCAAATCAAATTCAGCAGCACATCAAAAAGCTTATCCACCACAATCAAGTAGGCTTCATCCCTAGGATGCAAGGTTGGCTCGACATACACAAATCAATAAATGTGATTCATCATATAAACAGAACTAAAGCCAAAAACCACATGATTATCTCAATAGATGCAGAAAAGGCTTTTGATAAAATTCAACACCCTTCCATGTTAAAAACTCTCAATAAACTAGGTGCTGAAGAAACGCACCTCAAAATAGTAAGAGCCATCTATGACAAACCCAAAGCCAATATCATACTGAATGGGCAAAAGCTGGAAACCCTTGAAAACCAGCACAAGAGAAGGATGCCCTCTCTCACCACTCCTATTCAACATAGTTTTAGAAGTCCTGGCCAGAGCAATCAGGCAAAAGAAAGAAATAAAGGGCATCCAAATAGGAAGACAGGAAGTCAAACTATCCCTGTTTGTAGACGACATGATCCTCTATCTAGAAAACCCCATAGTTTCAGCCCAAAAGCTCCTTAAGCTGATAAACAACTTCAGCAAAGTCTCAGGATATAAAATCAATATACAAAAGTCACTAGCACTGCTATACACCATCAACAGTCAAGCTGAGAGTCAAATCAGGAATGCAATCCCATTCACAAATGTCACAAAAAGAATAAAATACCTAGGAATATAGCTAACGAGGGAGGTGAAAAATCTATAGAAAAAATATACAACACTGCTCAAAGAAATCAGAGATGACACAAACAAATGGAAAAACATTCCATGCTCATGGAAGGAAGAATCAATATCATTAAAATGGCTATACTGCCCAAAGCAATTTACAGATTCAACACTATTCCTATTAAACTACCAAATGACATTCTTCACAGAACTAGGAAAAACTGTTTTAAAATTCATATGGAACCAAAAAAGAGCCTGAATAGCTAAGGCAATCCCAAGCAAAAAGAACATAGCTAGAGGCATCACACTACCCAACTTCAAACTATACTACAGGGCTACAGTAACCAAAACAGTATGGCACTGGTGCAAAAACAGATACATAGACCAATGGAAGAGAACAGAGAACCCAGAAATAAGGCTGCACACCTGTAACTATCTGATCTTCAACAAAACTGACAAAAACAAGCAATAAGGAAAGGAGTCCCTATTCAATAAACGGTGCTGGGATAACTGGCAAGCCATATGCAGAAGATTGCAACTGGACCCCTTCCTTGTATTATATACAGAATTAACTCAAGATGGATTAAAGACTTAAATGTAAAGCCCAAAACTATAAAAAACTCTGGAAGACAACCTCAGCAATGCCATTCTGGACACAGAAACAGACAAAGATTTCATGACAAAGACACCAAAAGCAACTGCAACAAAAGCAAAAGTCAGCAAATGGGATCTAATTAAACTAAAGAGTTTCTTTACAGCAAACAAAACTATCAACAGAGTGAACAACATATAGAATGGAAGAAAACTTTTGCAAACTATGCATCTGACAAAAGACTAGTATCCAGCATCTACAAAGAACTTACAGTTACAAGAAAAAAACAAACCACCCCACTAAAAATTGGGCAAAGGATATGAACAGACACTTTTCAAAAGAAGGCATACAGGCAGCCAACAATCATATAAAAAAATGCTCAACATCATTGATCATAAGAGAAACACAAATCAAAACCACAATGAAATACCATCTCACATTGGTCAGAATGGCTATTATTTAAAAGTCAAAAAATAACAGATGCTGGCAAGGTTGCAGAGAAAAGAGAACGCTTATACACTGTTGGTGGGAGTGTAAATTAGTTTAACCACTATGGAAGATGATGGTGATCCTTTAAAGATATAAAAACAGAAATATCATTCAACCCAGCAATCCCATTACTAGGTATATACCCAAAAAAATCTAAATCGTTCCATCAGAAGGACACATACACATGTATGTTCACCGCAGCACTATTCACAAGAGGAAAAACACAGTATCAACCTAAATGTCTATCAATGGTAGACTAGATAAAGAAAATGAGGTACACTGGAATACTATGCAGCCATAAAAAAGAATGAGATCACATCCTTTGCAGGAACAGAAAACCAAATACTGCATATTCTCACTTATAAATGGGGGCTAAGTGATGAGAACGCATGGGACACATAGAGGGGAACAACACATACTGAGGCTTACTGGAGGGTAAAGGGAGAGAATCAGGAAAAAAATAACTAAGGGGTACTAGGCTTAATACCTGGGTGATGAAATAATCTGTATACGAAACCCCCACGACACAAGTTTACCTATATAACAAACCTACACATGTACCCCTGAATTTAAAATAAAATTTAAATTTAAAAAAAAGAAAAATCATCACCTTTCTGACTACAACGCTTCACAATCACTCTCATTTGGCTCTCTTCTTTCACTACAATCACCTATATCCCTTGTGAACCCACATCCAGAAGAAAACGCTTTGCCAGTATGACCCTGTGACCCACTTGAAGATCCCTGTCCTTTTGAGAGTCACACCTAATGATTCCTCCTTCCTGGATTGACCTGAATTTTCCTGATCTCTTGGCACTTTGAGTCTTTTCATCCATCACTAACAGATTAGATAAATCCCAAATTACATATATCCTGTTTATTGACAAGGAGAAAGGTAGGAAGTAAAATGTTTTTAAGACAAGGAGCAGTAAAAATTATTTCCAGGCAAATTTGTTAATTAATAAAGAAATGCAGATGACAGTTACCAGATCCAAAAGAAACAAGGAGAAGAAATACAATGAAAAGACACTAAAAGAGAGTGCATGTTTGATTTGCAAACCAAAATGCCAGAACAGCTCCTCCAAGTCCAGCTGAAACGTCATTTGCACACTCTATATAGTTAAAGTGCACTGCAAAAAGTCCATCCTCAAAAAGGTAAAAAGTATTCTGGAAAAATGATTCTGAAAAAACACTAAAAACAATAATGTGGAATTCAACATCCCCCTCCCAGAAAATAAAACTTCAGCAACACTGAAAGGGAGAAATGAGAGCTTCAATTTAGTTAATTGGACTATTGATTCTTATGCAATACTAAGTCACTGATCATTAAACAGAAGTGAGAATATTAGCTGTTAATGAAGGTAACAAGACTAAGATATTCACAGATCTTCTAGTACTTCCTGCTATAAGAGTTCTAGAATAAAACAAAGTGGGAAAAATTATGCATGTAAACAGAATATATTAATATAAAAGAAATAAGCAAGGAGAAAAATACAAATGTACTTTGTGTAAATGTAAAAAGATAAATGTGAAAAGACAAGGACTTTTAGTGTTTAAAGCAGAAAGCAAACATGCTAAGTAAGTCATGTTCAACCATTTCCAAACTTTCAGGCCCAAAGGGGAACAATCCAGAATACCCATGGGAAAAAATACACAAAATGTATATTTTCTACTACTGAAAATGGGAACTGACTGTTGCTTTTTAAAATAAACTTAAATTGAAAAGTAAATATTTGCACAGAAAAGTACAGCTCTCTTTTTGATAAAATATTGAGCTGTTTCATACCCCTATAGTAACTTAGTATTATTAGTCTTTTAACTTTTAGCCATTCTGGTGTATGTTTAGGGTTATCCTGTGATTGTAATTTGCATTTTCCTAGTAACCTTTGAAACCAAGCACCTTCTCACATGCTCGCTGGTCATTTTGATATCTTCCTTTGTGAAATGACTGTTTGTCTTTTGCCCATTTTTCTACTCAGTTAACTTATTAATTTATAGATGTTCTTTATCTTCTGTTGGTTGTATGTTGTAAATATATGAAATGTTCATTATTTTAATATAGTCTAAATTAGTAACCTTTTATCATTACTTTTTAAGAAATCTTTCCCTACTCCAAGGCACTAAGATTTTCTCTTATGTCATCTTCTAGAAAATTTTCAGCATTTCACATTTAAATTTGTAATCCATCTAGAATTGAATTTGGTGTATGGTATAAAACTAGAAGTCAAAATCTTTCTTTTTCCCCCATATTGTTACTCAGTTGATCCAGTGACATGTATTGAAAAGACTCCCCACCACCTTGCAGTGCCATCTTGTCATGAATCAAATGTTCACATATGTGGGATCTCTGTTACGGGACTCTGTATTCTGTTCCATTCATCTGTTTTTCTATCCTTGCAATACCATACTGTCTTAATATAGTTTTTAATAAATCTTGTTTTCTAGTACCCTAAGTGCTCCACCTTAATTTCTCTTCATCAAGATTGTTTTGGCTACTGCCATATAAATTTGAGAATCAACCTTGTTGATTTTCACTTTAAGATATACTGGAGTTTTAATTAGAATAATACTGAATTAATAGATCAAAATTGGAGAAACCAATACCTTTAAAATATTGAGTCTTTCTATCCATGAACATAATCTATTCTTCCATTTATATCAGTTTTAATTTCTCTCCATAATGTAGAGCTTTCTGTGCAGAGGTCTTGTACCTCTTTCATTGGATTTACTGTATTTGGTGCTTTTTTGAAACTCCTGTCAAGGGTATCTTTTTTAACTTTATTTTTAATTGCTTTTTGCTGGTACAAAGAATCAATAAGTTTTTGTAAATTAACCTTTAACTCAGCAAACCTACTATTTCATTTGTTAATTCTAAGTCTGTCTACATAGATTTTTTGGGTTTTCTGTGTACACCAACAAAGCATGTGCTAATTACTGCAGCGGTATTTCTTCCTCTCTAATCCTTATATCTTTTATTTATTTTTCTTGCTTTATTGCACTAGCTACACCTCCACTACAATAACAACAACAAAAAAAGTGGTGATACTGGGCATCCTTGTCTCATTCACAATCTCTGAAGGAAAGCTTCTAACAATGGGTTACATTAATTGCTACTTGCTATGTTTCTTATATACTATTTTACTAGATTAAGGAAATTCCCTTAACATTTCTAATTTTCTAAGGGATTTTAATATTTTTATCACAAATGGATAACTGAATTTCATTAAATTCTTTTCCTGGATTGAGATAACTATGGTGTTTTTCCTCTGATAATGTGATGAATTATATTGATTTATGAATGTTGAAACAACCTAGAATGCCTAGAATAAACCTAAGTTAGTATATCTTTTCTAAATACTGCTGGATTTAGTTTGTTAATATTTTGACTAACAGTTTTATATTAACATTCACATAAGACTGGCCTGTAATTTTCCTTAACTGCTACATCCTTGTTAAGTTTTGAAATAAAGATTATGATGCTTCATAAAAGCAGTTAGGAAAATCTTATCTTTGCTTCTGTTCTCTGGAATATTTTATATAAAATTCGTGTTACTTATTTCTTAAAATGTCTGGTAGAATTCACCAATGAAGTCTACTGGGCCCAAGAGATTTATCTATGAGCAGGTTTTCAATAACAAATTCAATTTAGCCGGGCATAGTGGCTCACGCCTGTAATCCCAGCACTTTGGGTGGCTGAGGCGGGCAGATCACCTGAGGTCAGGAGTTTTAGACCAGCCCTGACCAACATGGTGAAACCCCATTTCTACTTAAAAAAAAAAAAAAAAAAAAAAAAGCAAAAATTAGCCAGACAAGGTGGTGCGCACCCACAGACCCAGCTACTCGAGAGGCTGAGGCAGGAGAATCGCTTGAACCCAGGTGGCAGAGGTTGCAGTGAGCTGAGATCATGCAACTGCACTCCTGCCTGGGCGACAGAGTGAGACTCCAACTCAAAAAAAAAAAAATCAATTTAATAGGGTACTGTTCACATGTTTCAACCTTTCTTGTGTGCTGTGCTTTCCTAGGGATTTTTCTATTATATCTAAACGTTTTACCGTGGGTGGGGGGGTGGGTGCATGGTCATTCATAGTATCTTTTTATAACCCCTTTACTATTCAGAGGCTCTATTATGGTTTCTCTTTTTAATTGCTAACATTAGTTATTTTCCCCCTTTTTTTCTTAATTAGTCTTGCCAAGGTTATCAATTTAATTAATTTTTTTCAAAGAGAATAGCTTTGTTCATCCTCTTATACATTTGTTTCCTATTTTATTAGTTTCTGTTCTTATCTTTATTACATCTTTTCTTTCTCTTTTCTTTGGTTTTAATTTGCTGGGGGTTTTTTGTTTTTCTTGAAATGGCTACTTAGATCACTTTCAGCCTTTCTAATATATATAATTTTAGCTGTATATAAAATGTAGCTATATGTATACACACATAGCTAACATTCTAGGCACCACATTAGCTGCATTCCACAAGTTTTGATACGTACCACATTCATTATCATTCAGTCCAAAATATTTTCTAATTTTCATTGTGATTTCTTTTGATTCATGGGTTATTTAGAAGTGTATTGCTTAATTTCCAAGCTTTTGAGGATTTTTCTGGATGTCTTTCATTGTTCTGAGTTCTAGATTAAATTCACCTTGGTCAAAAAACATGATTCTAATCCTCTGAAATATGTTGAGACATGCTTTATGGCAGTAGTGGTAAATGGTCCACATTCACTTGGATGTTATTAGGTACAATGTTCTATTTAGGTTAATTAGGTCAAGTTTGTTAACTAGGTTAAGTTTGTTAATCTTGATCAAATCTTCACCTGAACTGAGGTTTTCTCTGCTTGTTGTATTAATTAGAGCTACTTGTTAAGTCTTCCATGATTACCATGTACTTAATTTTTCCCTTAATTCTGCCCATTTTTCTTTGTATATTTTAAGGCTACATTATTAAGTACTTATAGAATTGAATTATTAAAGCAACCTGGTTAACTGATCCATTCGTAATTTTTAAGTGTCCCTAGATCTTTAGTATTGCTTCTGGCTTTGATGTTTACTTTGTCTCATGCCAATACAGTTACATCAGTTTTCTTTTGGAAGTTTTCTCATGTCATATCACTTCCAAGCTTTTACTTTCATTTTTTAAAAATGTCCTTCTTTTCACATTCTTCAAATTTAGCAAGTTCTTTTCCCAACCTCTTGAGATGAATCAATACCTCAATGATTTTCAGCCCTTCCTCTTTTCTAATATATGCTCTTATGGCTATAAATGTCCCTCTGAGATATTTTATCTGCATTCTGTATGTCTGATGTTGTATTTTCATTTTGAATTCAAAGTATTTTCTAATTTCCATTGTGATTTCCTCACTGATCCATGAATTATTCAGAACTTCATGTCCTAATTTCCAAATGTATGCAGATTTTCAAGTTATCTTTTTCTAACTTATTTCCACTATGTTCAGAGACCATACCTGTGACGTCAAGCTTTTGAACTGTATCAAGATTTACTTTATGGCCCAGCATATGGTCAGTTTTGGTAAGGGTATTTTTTGTGCTAATAAGAATGTGTACTCTGAAATTCTGTTGTATAATATTCTATATATAAAAATTAAGTCAAGTTTGCTGATCATGCTGTTCAAATCTATATTCTTTCTTATGTTTGTCTCTTATTCCATCAGTTACTAAGAAAAATGTGTTAAAATTCTCCCCTATGATTGTGGCTTCATCTGTTTTTTCCTAGTTCTGTCACTTTTCACATACAGATAAGAGAGAAAGAGGATTTTCTTTTAAAACTATTTAACCAGACACTTACATTAGATACGCAGTTATTTTCATCTTGGTTTGAGTCCCCCCAGCAAAGTGTAGGCTGAGACATGGACTTCAGGGCAACTGGAGGTGACCCCAGAAAGCACAGTGAGGACACAGAGAGCAAGGCAGAGAAGGAAAGAAAGCTAATAAAGGACGTGATATTGAGCATATTAAGCATATTACTGAAGTAAGCAGCTGGTGATGAATTCCACTGGGAACCCACTAAGGAACCAGATGGAATCTTTCTGAATCGTCCCTCTGAGGAATGGGAAGTTGGAGAATTCACCTAGTCCCTCCACTGCTTGAACCTTGACCTAAGACCTAAGAGTGTTAACTCCCCAACACTTCCAGATTTCATCTAAGCAGCTTTCCAAGGCCCCAGAGAGAGAAACAAAGTATGGGGAAAGGAAAGAGAGATCAGATTGTTACTGTGTCTGTGTAGAAAGAAGTAGACACAAGAGACTCCATTTTGTTCTGTACTAAGAAAAATTCTTCTGCCTTGAGATGCTGTTAATCTGTAACCTTACCCCCAACCCTGTGCTCCCTGAAACATGTGCTGTGTCAACTCAGGGTTAAATGGATTAAGGGCTGTGCAAGATGTGCTTTGTTAAACAAATGCTTGAAGGCAGCATGCTGTTAAGAGTCATCACCACTCCCTAATCTCAAGTACCCAGGGACACAAATGCAGCAGGGACCTCTGCCTAGGAAAGCCAGGTATTGTCCAGGGTTTCTCCCCATGGGATAGTCTGAAATACGGCCTCGTGGGAAGGGTAAGACCTGACCATCTCCCAGCCCGACACCCGTAAAGGGTCTGTGCTGAGGAGGATTAGTAAAAGAGGAAGGAACACCTCTTTGCAGTTGAGACTAGAGGAAGGCATCTGTCTCCTGCCCATCCCTGGGCAATGGAATGTCTCGGTATAAAACCCGATTGTATGTTCCATCTACTGAGATAGGGGAAAACCGCCTTAGGGCTGGAGGTGGGACATGCAGGCAGCAACACTGCTCTTTAAGGCATTGAGATGTTTATGTGTATGCATATCTAAAGCACAGCACTTAATTCTTTACCTTGTTCATGATGCAGAGACCTTTGTTCACGTGTTTGTCTGCTGACCTTCTCTCCACTATTATCCTATGACCCTGCCACATCTCCCTCTCCGAGAAACACCCAAGAATGATCAATAAATACGAAGGGAACTCAGAGGCCAGCGGGATCCTCCATATGCTGAACGCCGGTCTCCTGGGCCCCCTTTTTTCTTTCTCTATAACTTGTCTCTGTGTCTCTTTCTTTTCCAAGTCTCTCGTTCCATCTAACGAGAAACACCCACAGGTGTGGAGGGGCAACCCACCCCTTCAAACAAAGTATACTACAAGCTTGTCCAACCTGTAAGCCACAGGCCATATGTGGCCCAATACAGCTTTGAAGGTAGCCCTACACAAATGTGTGAACTTTCTTAAAACATTACAAGATTTTTTTTTTTAAGCTTATCAGCCAGCATTAGTGTTAGTGTATTTTATGTGTGGCCCAAAACAATTCTTCTTCTTCCAATCTGGCCCAGGGAAGCCAAAAGATTGGAAACCCCTGTTACAGTAGATGTTGGCAGCACACAAGGACCTATATGTAATAGCTAAAAGGAAATCAGGAGGTAAAGAGGACATACTACAGGGCATAAAGAATGTCTACTAAAGTTATATATCCTGAAATTTCACATTTTCTCATTATGAAGTGTTTTTCTTCACCTTGAGTAATGCTTTTGGCTTCTGCTCCAATTATACTTTTTCTGATAAGAATACAGTTATACCATCTTTCTATTCAAACTGTTTGCATGTTATATATTTTACCTTTTAATTTCAATGTTTTTATATTTCTATCAACATTAAATAATAATTGCATTTGTTTACCTGATCCAGTTGGACAGTTTTTCTTTTAATTCAGCCAGTTACTGCATTTACATTTAACAAACCTATTTTGATTTAAAGCTGTCATCTTGTTACATAATATTTGTACTTAATAAGCTCTGTTCCTTTTTCTCTTCTTTTTTGCCTTCTTTGGGACTGATTACTTTTTTTATCATTCCATTTTTCTCTATTAGCATGGAAGATATTCTCTACTAATATATACTTTTAATGGTTCCCTCAAGATAAAAACATGGATTTGTGACTCAACAAGGTCTAATGTTAGCTATAAATACTTTAATTCCATTTATCCCAACCTGACTTAAATATAACACCACTGCCACCATAATTTTATATATACGTTAAACTCAAAAGGCAATTACCGTTAGCTGGGCACAGTGACATGCACCTGTAGTCCCAGGTACTTGGGAGGCTGAGGTAGGATTGCTTAAACCCAGGAGTTCGAGTCCAGCCTGGGCAACATGGCAAAACTCCATCTACTATTGTTGTTTTATACAATCAATATTCATTTAGATTTACCCATAAATTTACTATTGCTTTTCATTTCTTCCTGCAGCTCTGAGGGTCAATCTGGGATCACTGTCTTTCTACCTAAAGAACATTTTTTAATATTTCCTTAGTGCAGGTCTGCTTGTAACCAGTTCTCTCAATTTTTGTTTATCTGAAAATGTCTTCATTTTACCTTTATTCTGGATACAGAATTCTTGTTTGGTAGACGAAAAAGTCATGTTCTTTCTTTGTAGACATTTTATTGTTTTCTGGCTTTCCCTTTTTTGGCTGACAAGTCAACTGTTAAGAGCTATTTGTAGATAACCTTTTTTTTCTTTGATTGCTTTTCAGATTTTTCCCTTTGTCTTTAGTTTTCAACCATGGCAACTGTTTCTTATTACTTATCTTGCTTGAGATTCTTGGACTTCTTAAATACGTAACCTTCCTCACTTTTGGCAAAATCTCAGCCACTATCTCTTCAAATATTGTTTGTGCCCATTCTCATTTTTTTCTCCTTCAGGGATTCCAAAAACACTTATATTAGACTTTGTTGTTGTCTTCTCTTTCTCATATCCTTTCATCCATATTTTCTATCACTTTGCCTGTGCTTTATTCTAGACATCTTCTTCTGTCACATCATCTAGTTCACTAATTATCCTTTAATCTTTAAGACCTTAATGTCATTCTATTTTTCAATTCTAAAATTTCCACTCATTTTTTTTTTACGGTTTTTAATTCTTTTTCGAAATGCTCAATCTTATCTTTTAGTGCCTTGAATGCAATAAACATTGTTATTGTAAACTGTGTGCATGATAATGACAAATATCTAGATTTATCATGGGTCTATTTCTATCTTCTGCTGCTTCTACTATTTTTCATTTGTGTTGTCTTGTCTCTTGTCTGAGGTTATTTTCTGAGCAACTACCAAGCATTATATTTGCAAAATTATTTGAATAATCTGAAACCCAGAATGGTAATTTTTCCTTTGAAGAAAATTTACATTTGCTACTTCCAGGTTCCTGGAAGCCCTAGCACTTTGGAGATGCCTGAGGACAGTAGCACTCTTAAGTTTAACTTAAACTGATTTCAGGGATTTAGATGTTTGAAGCTGAGTGGTTTTTTCAAGAGGGCCTGTTCTGGTCCATCCTTACTCCTAGGGTGCAGCCTTCCAGGGTCTTTAGCCAAACTGAGGAGGCGTTCAGAGCCATCATGGACCCCTAGCCCCTTAAAGTTATCAAAAACACCACTCAACCTTCTATCCTCTCCGCTGCCTTCTTTACTTTCAGTTAATAATGGCCCCAAACCCTGGACACACCTCCCTGAACCTCTTGCCCAGCCCAGATCCCAGCCTGGTAATTGTTCACCATCCTGATAGCATTTTACTTCAAGCAAAATTTTTTTAAAATCTAACTTACCTATTTGTCCTCAGTGAGTGGACTGGCCCAAATTACCTAATCTGCCATTATCAAATATTAAAGTCTGAAATAATTCATATTTAACTGTAAACATCCTGAGGGAAATTTACTTCTAAAGCTGATTTCTACAGCCAGTCAAACTTTCAATCAGGCCTGAAAATAGAATAAAGATTATTTTCAGATATACAAGATCTCAAAACTATGCTCTATCAAAATAAAAACGTAAACATATAAATATGGTGACAGAGAATGCAAAGAAGCACAAATAGAGGAGCACAGAAAACCTCCAGAATAATGGTGAAGGGAGTTCTCATGATGACAGCTATATAGCTATCCTTGAAAGCAACCTATCCACAGTGGAGAATGGCAAGCTCCAGGAGAGATGTCTTCACAGGGAAAAGAAATGAAAGAAAAGAAAATGGACAGATTACTTGCCTTGTTTAAACACAATGACAGAAGATTTACACCTGTGTCAGAGATTTCAGAAAGAATCAATGGTAGGTATGTTTAAAAAACCAAATGAAAGTGAGACAATTAGTAATTTCCAGGAAAACAAAAAAGCAGTACAAAAAACAAGTCTGCTTATAATTACACTACCTGACTCAACTGTGAATAATATTTACCATTTTAATGATGTAAATACTGAATATTAATCTAACAAAAAATTAAGATATACACTCCTGGAAGGATGAGGGGATGATAATTGTATGTAAGAGAGCAAAACCCCACATCTTTCATAGTACCAAGTCATTAAACAGCTAAAACTATAAATGAAAATACAGCAGTAAAAAAGCTTCCTTGGAAACATAGGGAAAATGCCAAAAGAAAGAGTTAAAGGCTTGAAATTACTCCTCACAGAAGTAAGAATCCTAGGTTCAGAGGGGTGGGGAAGATTACTATTTTTTCTTATGAGACTTGTAGAATCATTTTTCTTTTTATTTACTGTGACAAGTATAAATATAAAGGTGAAGAAAAGTTTAGGAACATTAAACGCTAATAATGATGGAAGTTACTTGTCCAAGGCCATTCAGCTGAAAAGAGGCAGGGCCAGGACTCCAAATTTCTTACTCATTTCATAACGTCAACGTGCCCTGTAGGGAGCTAGAAGATAGTAACGACAGGAATGTCCATTAAAACCAACCCAGTGCCAACACTGTAACCAGAAACACATAAAGCCTTAACTTACAAAATAAGTTGCTTATATTAGTGATCCACCAAGTATGATTTGCAGGTGGGCTGAAGTTATTCACAGACAGCAATCCAGCATAAGAAGCCTGAGGCAGAGTGTAAATCAAGAATGTCTTGAAACACACCATTCAGTGTAACAGACATTCTTACAAGCAAAATCTTCTCAGCAAAAGATGGATATACACTGATTTTAGCTGTTAACAATTTTAGCTGTTTAATGACTTGGTACTGTGAAAGATGAGGGGTTTTGCTCTCTACACTGATTTACATTCTGGTGCAAGCTTTTAATCTCATCATGGACCTGTCATTTGATTAGCAGTGGTTTACACCGTAGGACTAACTGCTTCTAGGTCTGTACCTTTCAAACAAGTAAGAATGACTGATGTGGTTTGGCTGTGTCCCTACACAAATCTCATGTTGAACCGTAGTCTTCAATGTTGGAGAAGGGGCCTGGTGGGAGGTGACTGGCTCATGGGGGCAGACTTCCCCTTGCTGTTCTTGTGATAGTGAATTCTCATGAGATCTGGTTGTTTAAATGTATGTAGCCCTTCCCCCTTTGCTCCGTCTCCTCCTCCGCCATGTGAAAATGTGCCTGCTTCCTCTTCACTTTCCGCCATGATTAAGGCTCCTGAGGCCTCACCAGCCATGCTTCCTGTACAGCCTGTGGAACTGTGAGTCAATTAAACCTCTTTTCTTCATAACTTAGCCAGTCTCAGGTAGTTCCTTATTGCAATGAGAGAATGAACTAATACAATGACAAAAACATAAAGCCCTATTTTCTAGTTCTTATATCATATACTGCTTATATCATATACTGCTTATATCATTTGAGCAGTAAGTTATAACACTTACTTTTTCAAGTAAGTTATAACACATACTTGAAAGAAGTGTTTTGATTCTGGAAAAATTTCGTCGACCTCCACTTCTTTTCCGAGTATGGAGAAGTCAAAAAGGCAAAGAGTGGAAATCCACAGAGAAGTCAAGGGAAGAGGATCAGCAAACTTCTAATTAACCAAGCACAACTGCTTTGCCAGGAACATCAGCAAAGAGGACCAAATGAAAAGGTGACAAAGTGCTCTGCCCAAAGAGGAAGGCAGAGTTCAGCGACAACAACCTAAAACCTCAGAAGAAGATACCAATCCCTCCATTACCCTCTAAACTGCTACCCGTTAACCTGACTCGCCAGGACATTCTGTGTGCCTGGTGCCAACAATTAAAGCTGAGCACCAAAGGCCAGAAATTAGATGCACATAAGCACCCGTGTGCCTTCACCTACCCAAAACAAAAGGACATTCCTAGCACAGCAAAAGAGGCCAGAATTCAGAAATCATTACCAAAAAAAAAATCAAAGGTGGACAAGGGGTAAACGTCCCTGAAAAGTTCTGAGGAGACATCCTCCTGAGGTGGCTCTTCCCTCCTGGGGGGGTGCTGCCTGCCTTGGAAGAGTCTGCTGCTCTCCTTGAAGGAGTTAATACGGCTGTAAGAAAACTTCTACCCCAGGTGCTTTGCTGGCCTCCAGGGCCAGAACTGCAGCCAGGGTGGGACACCAGAGGCAGAGGAATCACCACAAGAGACCATGGGAGAAGTCTCCGTGCAGATACAGATGGTTGGGTTGACTTCCAGTTTCATGCTAGACAAGCCTGGGCTCCAGAAATGCAAGAAGGGAGAGTGAGTGCACTCTTCTTGCTTCCCGCCTCCCAATTTTCTACCCCTGCACCTTGAAGACAGTAAGTTGTGCCCCAAATGTGTTCACAGGTACAAGGTCTTAATAAAAAGCATCCAGTGGGAATAAAATACCAGAAAAAAGGCACATATATGGTAATTAATAGTAGAAAGGCTCAACAGTCGATTTCATGGTGGTGTTGCTGATAGGTGAACTCTGCTTCTCTCCATACCTGCTTACAGTCCATGCAGACTGGTGGACTGCAGGTGTTAGACTATGACATGCAGCAGTGCCTGCTGCTTCACTGGCTGAGATATAGACTCTAATTTTAAAAATGATAAAACATTTCACAAATTACCATTAATTCTAGTTAATACATAGAAAAAGTCATTTATAGTACGCTTCTAAAATAGAAATTACTTCAACAGCTACAGCTCTTTTAAGTGAAAATTTCTTCAGCGGAGCACTAAGAAAACAGTAGTTTGCTCCTGTGCTCAATTTCCCTCCCTAGCATACTGACAACTTCAGGAGATGCTCCATTCTGATTGTAAATTTCACAAAATGTGAAGTATTTTAAGGCAGAGAAAGGCTGTTAATTCTCTCCCTCCCCAAAACACATGATTTTCAATATTCAAAACAATGTTTGTTTTCTTAATAACCTAACACTTCTATAGTTTGATTCTGGGATAGAAACACAAGGCACTTTGTATTATTTCCACCTATAATTGCTTTGTGTATTTCTGCTGTTTAAAATGTTTAAGGTTGCTCCCCACTCATAAATACATATTAAATTTATATATACTCAAAACCTGTTGGTGGTACAGGTTGGACCATTTGTTTTCAAAATGACATTATTTAGGTATGATTGACATACAAAAAGCTGCACATATTTAATGTATCCAATTGAGTTTAACTTTTAATTTTCTGTGTATTTCCTAAATTTATAGTCCTGTGTGTCCTGGAACAGATCTGTTTTTTACTTCTTCTGTGTTTTAATGGCAGTCTCCAACACTGTCTTATTATTACAAGTAAGGGATTTGCTTTGCTCCTTTAATGAAGATATAAAAAATAATGCACTGGAAAGAGTGGTAGAATTGGAAAATTTGTAACTATCATGATTACTTAATACGTTTGGGAAAGAATCCTCAAAAATGTTAAAGCAAGAGAAGAAAGTTTGTTGACAAGTGATATGGTTTGGGTCTGTGTCCCTGCTCAAATCTCATGCGGAACTATAATCCCCAATGTTAGAAGTGGGGCCTAGTGGGAGGTGACTGGATCATGGGGGCAGATTTCCCCACTGGTGCTGTTCTCATGATAGTGAGTTTTCCTGAGATCTGGTTGTTTAGAAGTGTGTAGCACCTCCCCCTTCACTCTCTCTCTCCTGCTCCACCATGTGAAGATAGGCCTGCTTCCCCCTTTGCCTTCCGCCATAATTGAAAGTTTCCTGGGGCCTCCCCAGAAGCAACTATGTTCTACAGAACTGTGAGCCAATTAAACCTCTTTCCTTTATAAATTACCCAGCTTCAGATTTCTTTATCACAATGTGAGAACAGACTAATACAAGAAGCAAAATATTTTCATGATCTCTTAGTGTTGTTCCTTCCTGCCCTTCATTGGTTGTTGGTGGTCATAATTTTTCAGCACAATAATAAACACATTTGTTCCTTAAAAAAAAAAAAGCAAGAAAGAAGTGTTGTAATACAACACAATCTCACACACAAATTCTATGGAATAGATTCCCATTACTAGATTATCTTCAGAAACCTACTTCTAGAAACTTAATCAACTTTCAGCAGCCCAATCAATGAAGTAGCAAATTGACCAGAGAGCTGCAATTCTAAATTTTTTGTATGTCCCCAGGCCAAAACTTAAAATCTTCATATCCTTACCATGGAATCTATCCATTTAATCCCTTAAATCTCTCTTAATTTCTCTTTGAGAGAAATTTTGACGTCAAGGGCATTAAGTAACGGCAACAATGCCCATGACATCAAAACTAAGCCACAGGAATAAGTTCAAATTTAGCATCACAGTGACTAAATATTATCATAATCACACATAATTCTTTAATGAGTTTCTAACAAAATAAACAATCTATTTATCAACCAGAAAACTACTTTCATTTCAACTTGCTAAACAGAATTTTGTTTTGCCCTAGTAGAAACAAAGTGCTAGCTAAGTAGCCTACCATAAAAGGAACATTGACCCTGCCTAAATTATAATTTTTAAAAAATCAAACAAGATTACCATTCACTGTACTTTTGCATCACCTTCTGTATTTTTGCATGGTGTGTAATTTTAAAATATATTCTCAAAGTTTTACTCAAATTTTAAATTAATTGCAATCTAGCAAACAGCATTAGCAGAAAACTTTGATACAGCCAGTGTTACCATGTACTACCTTTGACCCAAGTTGCAAATGGCCAACTAAGGAGAAATTTTCTGGGTAAGCAAAATAACATTTTTAACAAGTCATACTCTTTCCTTGTTACCAGAAACATTGCTAAACTATTCTTAATAAGTTTTCTCAACAAAATCACAATCTCAGTGTGTACTACTCACAGAAGTGTACCTGAATAAGCTGATGACAGCCTTAATGAATGGTGACCCTACTGGCAGAAAAGGTCTTCAGAGTGAGAAATGGGACCAGTGCTCCCCTACAACTCTAACTCTTCCAATCCCTCTGAGATTGACATACATACCAAAAATTAACAGGCAACTCTCACACATAAATGCTTTCTACTTCCCTTCCAATATTCTGTGTACTTCCTCCTAATTTACCAGCTAAATTTATGAGAAGGCAACCAGCAAATATTATTAAACTTTTCCCCCAAATTACCAATATCAATGAGTGGTGGGACGGCAAGTAATTTTTATTTTCTTCTTTTCTTTCTTCTCCCCTAATTTTCAACATGGTAAACGTGTTTTTTTTTTTTTGTTTTTTGTTTTTTAAAGATTCTCTTAATTTTGTTTTAAATCTAACCAAAAGAGGCAAATTCTTTAATCTGGAACTTGTTTTGTAATACCAGCCATACAATGAAGCCAAAGCAATTTCCATGAAACTCAGTGAATGTTAATATGAATATGTAAGATGATGAAGGTTAAACAAACAATGTGTGGTACCCTTTTACATTTTCTTAAAGAAGTTATGTATATGTTTTATGTAACCAAGGTAAAATGATCCTTGAAATAAATGATAACATTCTTATACATTTTCACAATGAATTTTTCTTCTAAAATAAAACAGCAGAATTATAATAAAAAACAATAAAGAAACCAACTTGGTATACAAATTCTTTCGTCAACAAATATTTAAAAAACACATTTAATATAAAAGACAAGATAAAAATATCAAAAAGAAGAACAAATAAATTGCTTTACCTCTTTATGTGTCACATCCAACTGACTCCTAAGACTCTTAAGTTCCTGTTCACGGATTTTCAAGCAAGTTTCTAGAGCATGTGTACGTCCTTCCCATTCAGATTTTTTATGAGCCACCATTATGTCAATCTGTTTCATGAGCTCCTGTAGTTCTGCTTCACAAGATGTCAAAAATCCCCTATAAAGAAGAACAGATTAAAAAAACAGAAGATATGTTCAAGTGGCTTTTCATCTTTTTCATGTAAAAATATAGCAGATGTAAATCTACCTGAAGTAAATAATTAAATGACATTAATGTCAATTAATAAATTACCAGAAGCAAAGAATACGATTGCTGAGCTTTTGCTTTTTTTTTTTTTTTTTTTGAGATGGAGTTTCATTCTTGTTGCCCAGGCTGGAGTGCAGTGGCACGATCATGGCTCACTGCAACCTCCACCTCTTGGGTTCAAGCAATTCTCCTGCCTCAGCCTCCCGAGTAGCTGGGATTACAGGCACGCGCCACCATGCCCAGCTAATTTTTATTTTTAGTAGAGATGGGGTTTTGCCATGTAGGCCAGGCTGGTTTTGAACTCCTGACCTCAGGTGATCTGTCCAGCCTCAGCCTCTCAAAGTGCTGAGATTACACAGGTGTGAGCCACCATGCCCAGCCTGAGCTTTTACTTTTAATGCTCATATTAAGATGATTACTTATTCCACAGAATATCTTATCTTCCTCTCATAGCCAACCTAAAGCCCAAGTTGTTTGGTTAAGCACAAGATTGATGTTTTAAGTCTGGTTTGTGGAGCCAGGCTGCTACAGCCAACAAGCACCTCTGTAATATATTAGGGAAGCTTTCAGGAAGGATCCAGACAAGCCTATACGCCACATTTTCATCTAGCTAAAGGAAAAAGCCTTAGAAGAAAGCAGACTATCATGCAGGAAAGTGATAATACAATTGTAAGAGCTGCTTCAAGAAATTCATCCTTCAGCCAGATTCATTTCAACCATTTCTGCCCACCTTTCTGTCAGAAACTTACTGTAGTCTACCTTACTATTGTAAATCTACTGATGTCCTGGCATTTCAGGAGATGCCAGATATTGCTGAGAAACAGAAGTGGACACAGATATATTAGATTCAAAGAGGTTTCCAGAAATGGCCACAGACAGCTCTCAGTAAGGCTTAAATACTTTCAAAAAGCACCTGTTCTTAGTGTGACAGAACCTTTGTACTTTTGCTTCTTAAGAGTAGAAAACTCAAGATAGGATGTAGGCAAACATCTAGCTTCACACTGCTGTGATGAGGCAAACAACCCAAAAAAGGTCCCCCCAAAATGCTGTGACCATGACATGGATCAACTTAGCTTTTGCTCAAAACTTTTGCTTCTGTACCCAAAGCATAATATGGTCAGAGGCATAACTCAGATAAGCTTTTAAAACTGCAGTGAGAAGCTTAAGGTCAAAAGAAAACTTACCGCTGGGAGTCCACACACACCACTTAGGGACCTGAGGACAGGCCTTCTGTGCCCACCACTACTACCAGACACATTGTCTGAGGCACTGGTGATCAGCCTGGGCCCTCCTGCCACCACTAGGTGACTTGGAATCAACCTACCTTGATCACTGCCAGCACCTATGCACATCATCCAGGGACCTTGGAGAGGCCTGCCTCACCCACTACTGCCACCACTGGTGCCTGTGCATGTCACCCAGGGGCCTGGAGATTGATCTGCCCTGCCTGCTACTATCAGTGCCTGTGCATGCCATCTGGGAGCCTGAGGACAAGCCCATCCTGCCTGCCACTGCCATCACTGTCTGGTAAGTGATGACCAGTCTGCCTGGTGTCCCTACCCCAGCAGAGCCTTGCTATAGCCTCCACTGACAATCACAGTCCAAGTCACTGAAAAACTCACAGAAACCACTGATACTGATTATGGCTGGAAAAATCATAGAAACTACACTCTTGCACCCACTGAGAATCAAATCAAAA
Source organism: Pongo abelii (assembly GCF_028885655.2). Classification (NCBI taxonomy): domain Eukaryota; kingdom Metazoa; phylum Chordata; class Mammalia; order Primates; family Hominidae; genus Pongo; species Pongo abelii. The sequence goes on along the minus strand of NC_085928.1, from coordinate 143,987,386 downwards.
GCACCCTACCCAACCAACACTATAGATACACCTACAGGAAAAAAATTTTCCCTATGAAAGCCAATCCATATAATTGGAAGAAGTGACTATTATACCAGATACACAGAAATCAACATAAGGACGCGAGAAAAATGAAAAAGGAAAGAAAAATGACACCTCAAAGGAACACAATAATTCTCTGGTAACAGATCCCAAAGAAAAGGAAATGTATGAAATGCCTATAAAAGAATTCAAAATCATGTTATTAAATAAACTCAGTGAGATACAAGAAAACACAGATAATAAAAACAAATCAGGAAAACAATTTATGTTCTGAAAGAGAAATTCAACAGAGATGGATATCATTAAAAAGAGCCAAACAGAAATCCTGAAACTGAAGAATACAATAAATGAAATTTTAAAATGCAATTGAGTTTCAACAACAGAGCAGAACAAGTACAAGAATTTCTGAACTTGAAGATGGACCTTTTGAAATAACCCCATCAGACAACAACAAAAACAACAAAAGAATAAAGAATAAAAAAGAAAAAAGAAAGCCTACATGGCATATGGGAGACCATAAAGTGACCAAATATCCAAATTCTTGCAATTCCAGAAAGAGAAAAGATGGGCATAGGTACAGAAAACCAATTTAACAAAATAATAGCTGAAAACTTCCCAATTCTTGCAAAGGATATAGATATCCAAATAAAGGAAGCTCAAATATCCCCAAATAGATTCAACCTAAAAAGGTCTTCTCTAAGGCACATTATAGTCAAACTGTCAAAAGTCAAAGACAAAGAACTCTAAAACAGCAAGAGAAAAATGTCAAATGTTCTGTGAGTTCCTCACATATAAGGATATTGCCATCAGACTAACAGCAGATTTCTCAGCAGAAACCTTACAGACCAGGAGAGAATAGGGTGATATATTCAAAGTGTTAAAACAAAACAAAACTGGTGTCTAAGAATACTATACCCAACAGAGCCATCCTTCAAAAATGAAGGAGAAATAAAGTTTTTCCCAGACAAGCAAAAACTGAGATAATTCATCATCACTAGACCAGCCCTACAAAAAATGCATATGGGACTCCTACATCATGAGGCAAAAGGATGATATCTACTATCGTGAAAACACACAAAAAGTATAAGACTCACTGGTGGAGCAGAAACACAAATGAGAAAGAGAAAGGCATCAAACATTATCACTAAAAAAAAAGAGAGAGAGAGACCAAATTACACAGGTAAACAATAAAGGAAGAAGAAAGGAACAAAGCATATACAAGACCACCAGAAAGCAATTAACAAAATGACAGGAGTTAAGTCCTCACTTATCTATAACAACCCTGAATGTAAACGGTTTAAATTCCCCAATTAAAAGATACAGAATGGCTGAATATCTATAAAAAGCAAGACCTAACTATGTGCTACCTAAAAGAAACTCACTTCATCTGTAAAGACACGCATAAACTGAAAATGAAGAGATGGGAAAAAATATCCTACACAAATGGAAACCAAAAGCATGCAAGAGTAGTTATTCCTATATCAGACAAAATAGACTTTAAGTCATATAAACATAAAAACTGACAAAGAAGGTCATTATATAATGAAAAGGGATCAATTCAGCAACAAGATATTACAGCTGTAAATATACATACATCCAACACCAGAGCACACAGACATATGAAGCAAATATTATTAGAGCTAAAGAGAGACAGACTCCACTACAATAATAATTGGGGACTTCGGTATGAGCACTGGACAAGTGATTTAGACAGAAAATCAACAAAGAAACATCCAGTTTGTTCTACACTATAGACCAAAGAGACCTAAAGACATTTATAGAACATTTCATCTAACAGCTGCAGAATACACATTCTTTAGCACACAGAACATTCTCCAGGACAGACCATATGTTAGGCCACAAAACAAGTTTCAACAAATTTTTTAAAATCAAAATCATATCAAGTATCTTAGACCACAATGGAAAAAAGCTAAAAATCAAGATTAAGAGAAACTTTGGAAACTGTACAAATAAATGGAAATTAAGCAACATGCTCCTGAATGACCACTGGGTCAGTGAAGAAATTAAAAAAGAAATGCAAAAATGTCTTGAAACAAATGAAAATGAAAATACAACATACCAAAACCTATGGGATACAACAAAGGCAGTGCTAAGAGGGGTGTTTATAGCAATAGATGCCTACATCAAAACAGTACAAAGACAAAAAAAAAAAAAAACATTGAAATCACACCAAGCATCTTCTCAGACCACAGTGGAATAAAAATAAGAATACCAGGAGGAATTCTCAAAACCACAAAAATACATGGAAACTAAACAACTTGCTCTTGAATGGCTTTTGGGTAAACAAAGGCAGATATCAAAAAATTCTTTGCCGTGTTAAGAGGAAAGTTTACAGCTCTAAACACCTACATTAAGATCTCAAGTTAACAACCTAAAACAATGTAATGTCACACCTAAAGGAACTAGAAAAATAAGAACTAAACCCAAAGCCAGCAGAAAAAAAGAAGTAACTAAAATCAGAGCAGAAATAAACAAAATTGAGACCAAAACAAATGAAATAAACAGTTGATAACAAGATTGATAGACTGCTAGCTAAATTAGCAAAAAAAAGGAAGATCCAAATAAGTACAATCAGAAATGACAAAAGGTGACATTACAACCAATCCCACAGAAGTACAAAAGATCCTCACAGACTACTATGAACATCTGTATGCACACAGGCTAGAAAATCTAGAGGAAACGGAAAAATTCCTGGAAACACACAACCTCCCATAATTGAACCAGAAAGAAAGAGAAATCCTCAATAGATTAATAATGAGTTATAAAATTAAATCAGTAATAAAAAGACTACCAACCAAAGAAGCCCCAGACCAGATGGATTCACAGCCAAATTCTACCAGACATATAAATAAGAGGTAGTACCACCGCTACTGAAACTATTCCAAAACATTGAGGAGGAGGGATCCCTCTCTAACTCATTCTATGAAATCAACATCACCCTGATACCAAAATCGGGCAAAGATAAAACAAAAAAAAAGAAAACTACAGACCAATATCCCTAATGAACATAGATGCAAAAATCCTCAACAAAATACAAACTGAATCCAGCAGCACATCAAAAAGATAATCCATCACAATCAAGTGGGCTTTATTCCTGGGATGCAAGGATGGTTCAACATAGGCAAAAATCAATAAATGTGATTCATCACATAAGCAGAATTAAAAATCATATGATCATCTCAATAGACACAGAAAAAGCATTCAATAAAACCTAATATCCCTTCACGTTAAAAGCCCTCAACAAACTAGGCATCGAAGGAACCAACCTCAAAATACTAAGAGCCATCTATGACAAACCCACAGCCAATATCCTACTGAATAGGCAAAAGTTAAAAGCATTCCCCTTGACACCTGGAACATGACAAGGATGTCCTCTCTTGCCACTCCTACTCAACCTAGTACTTGATGTCCTAGCCAGAGCAACCTGGCAAGAGAAAGAAATAAAAGGTATTCAAATAGGAAAAGAAAAAGTCAAATTATCTATCTTTGCTGATGATATGATTCTTTACCTAGAAAACCCTAAAGATTCTACCAAAATGTTCCTAGACCTGATAAACAAGCTTCGGTAAAGTTTCAGAATGCAAAATCAATGTACAAAAATCAGCAGCATTTCTATACATCAACAACGTCCAAGCTGAGTACTGAATCAAGAACACATCCCATTTACAATAGCCACACATAAAAAAAAAATCTAAGAATACATCTAACTACAGAGGTGAAAGACCTCTACAAAAAGAATTACAAAACACTGCTGAAAGAAATCACGGATGACATAAACAAATGGAAAAATATTCCATGCTCATGGATTGGAAGAATTTAAAATGGCCGTCCTGCCCAAAGCAACCTATAGATTCAATACAATTCCTATCAAATTACTTCACAGAATTAGAAAAAAACTATTTTAAAATTCATATGGAACCAAAAAAGAGCCCAAATAGCCAAAGCAACCCTATGCAAGAAGCAACCCTATGCAAGAAGAACAAAGCTAGAGGCATCATATTGCCTTACTCTACACTACAATGCTATAGTAACCAAAACAGCATGATACTGGTACAAAAATGGACACACAGACCAATGGAACAAAACAGAGAACCAGAAATAAAGCTACACACCTACAACGAACTGATCTTCAACAAAGCTGACAAAAATAAACAATGGAGAAAGGATACTGTGTTCAATAAATGGTGCCGGGAAAACTGGCTAATTGTATGAAGAATGAAACTCAACCCCTACACTTCCTCACCATAAGCAAAAATTAATTCAAGATGGATTAGATTTAAATGTAAGATCTCAAACTATAAGAATCCTAGGACAAAAATCTAGGAAATACTCTTCTGGACACTGGCCTAGGCAGAGAATTTATGACTCAAAAAGTTATGTCCTCAAAAGCAAATGAAACAAAAACAAAAATTGACAATTGGGACCTAATTAAAGAGCTTCTGCACAGAAAAAAAAAAAAAAAAATTACCGACAGAGTGAACTGACAACTTACAGAATGAGAGAATATATTTGCAAACTATGCATCCAACGAAGGGCTAATATCCATAAACTACAAGGAACTTGAAAAATGTTCAACATCACTAATCATCAGAGAAATGCAAATCAAAACCAAAATGAGATACCACCCCATATCAGTCAGAATGGCTATTATTAAAAAGTCAAAAAATAACAGATGTTGGTGAGGCGGTGGAGAAAAGGCAACACTGTTAGTGGGAATGTAAATTAGTTCAACCCCTGTGGAAAGCAGTTTGGAGATTTCTCAACTAAAAATAGAATGAGACTACCAACCAATTCAGCAATCCCATTACTAGGCATATACTCAAAGGAAAATAAATAATTCTACCAAAAAGACACATGTGCTCACGTGTTCATCGCAACACCAATCACAATAGCAGACATGAAACCAACCTATGTACCCACTGACGGTGGATTGGATAAAGAAAATGTGGTACATATACACCATGGAATACTACACAGCCATAAAAGAAAAACAAAATGTTCTTTGCAGCAATGTGGATGCAGCTGCAGGCTATTATCCTAAGCAAATTAACACAGAAGGAGAGAACCAAATACTGCATGTTTTCATTTACAAGTGGAAGCTAAACATTGAGTACATACAGACATCAAGATGGGAATAATAAGCCAGGCATGGTGGCTCACACCTGTAATCCCAGCACTTTGGGAGGCTGAGGCAGGGGGATCACTTGAGATCAGGAGTTCGAAACCAGCCTGGCCAACGTGGCGAAATCCCATCTCTACCAAAAATACAAAAAAAATTAGCTGGGCATAGTGGTGTGTGCCTGTAATCCCAGCTACTTGCAAGGCTGAGACAGGAGACTCACTTGAACCCAGAAGACAGAGGTTGCAGTGAGCCAAGATCACGCTACTGCACTCCAGCCTGGGCAACAGAGCGAGACTCCATCTCAAAAAAAAAAAAAAAAAAAAAAAAAGATGAAGATGGGAACAACAGACACTGGAGACTCCAAAAGAAGGCAAAGGCAGAGGGTGGGCAAAGGCTGAAAAACTATCTATTGTGTACTATGTTCATTATTTGGGTGATAGGATACATACAAGCCCAAGCTTCAGCATCACACAATACACCCATGTAACAAACCAGCATATGTACCCCTGAATCTAAAAAATAAAAACAGTACAAAGACTTCAAATAAACAACCTAACGATGCATTTCGAGTAGCAAAGCAAGGACAAACAAAACCCAATTAGTAGAAGGAAAAAAATAACAAAGATCAGATCAGAAATAAAATAGAGACTAAAACACAATACAAAGAATCAATGAAACAAAAAGTTGGCTTTTTAAAAAGACAAAATTGATAAACCATTAGCCAGACTAACCAAGAAAAAAGAGAAGACCCAAATAAATAAAATCAGAAACGGAAAAGGCAATATTACAACTGATACCACAGAAATACAAAGGTTCATTAGAGATTATTACAAACAACTATATGCTAACAAATAGGAACACCTAGAGGAAATAAATTCCTGGACACACATAACCTACCAAGATTGAACTAGGAAGAATTAGAAAACCTGAAAAGACCAATAATGAGTAACATGACTGAACCAGGAATAAAAAGTCTCCCAAGAGAGAAAAGCCCAGGACCTGATGGCATTACTGCTGAATTCTACCAACTTCATAAAGAAGAACATCAATTCTTCTCAAAGTATTCCAAAAAAATTGAAGACGAGAAAAATTTTCCTAACTCATTCTACAAGGCCACCTTTATTCTGATGACAAAAGCAGACAAGGATACAACAAAAGAAGACAACTACAGGCCAATATCCCTGATGAACACAAATGCAAAAATCCTCAACAAAATACTAGCCAACCAAACAGAAAGATAATACAGCATGATCAAGTAGGATTTATCCCAGGTATGCAACATATACAAATCAATAAAAGTGATACATCACATCAACAGAATGAAAGACAAAAACCATATGATCATCTCAACAGATACAGGAAAAGCACTTGATAAAATTCAACATCTCTCCATGATAAAAACTCTCAAGCATAGAAGGAACATATCTCAACATAATAAAGGCCATATAAGACAACCCCCCAGGTATCATTATACTGGATGGGGAAAAGCTGAAAGCCCTTCCTCTAAGAACCTGAACACAACACAACAAGGATGCCCACTTCCACCACTCCCATTCAACACATAACTGAAAGTCCTAGTCTGAGCAATCAGGTAAGAAACAGAAATACAGGCATCCAAATTGGAAAGGAGGAAGTCAAATTGTTGCTCTTTGTGTACAACATAATCTGACATACAGAAAAACCTAAAGACTCCAGCAAAAAAATCTTAGAACTGATAAAGAAATTCAGTAAAATTGCAGAATACAAAATCAACATACAAAAATCAGTAATGTTTCTATACACCAATAATGAACTAGCTGAAAGAGAAATCAAAAAAGCAATCCCATTTACAATAGCTACCAGAAAAAAAAAATAATACCTAGGATTAAATTTAACCAAGGACATAAAAGACCTCTACAAAGAAAACTATGAAACACTAATGAAAGAAACTGAAGATACAAACAAATGAAAAGACATTCATGCCCATGGGTCAGAAGAATTAATATATTCAAATAATTATATCCAAATCTATCTACAGATTCAATGCAATCTCTATCAAAATACCTATGACATGCTTCACAGAAATAGAAAAAATAATACTAAAGTTCACACCGAACCATAAAAGGCCCTGAATAGCCAAAGGAATCTTGATCAAAAGGAACAAAACTGGAGGTATCACACTACCTGACTTCAAAATATACTACCAAGCTATAATAACCAAAATAGCATGGTATTGGTATAAAAGCAGACACATATACCAATGGAACAGAATAGACAACCCAGAAATAAATCCACATATTTACAGCCAACTGATTTTCAACAAAGGTGCCAATAACATACAATGGGAAAAGGATGCCCTATTCAATAAATGGTGCTGGAAAAAATTGATATTCACATGCAGAAAAATGAAACTAGACCCCTATCTCTCACCATATTAAAAAAAAAATCAACTCAAAATGGACTAAAGACTTAAATGTAAGACCCAAAACTACAAAACTACTAGAAGAAAACATAGGGATTGGGTACAGTGGCTGATGCCTGTGATCCCAACTACTCAGGAGGCTGAGGCAGGAGGATCGCTCGAGGCCAGGAGTTCAAGAACTGCTTGAGCAACACAATGAGATCTCATCTTTTAAAAAAAAAAACACACTTTTTAAATTAGCCAGATGACATGCCTATGGTCCCAGATACTTGGGACACTGAAGCAGGCGGATCACTTGAACCCAGGAGTTTGAGGCTACAGTGAACTACGACTGTGCTGCTGTACTCCAGCCTGCACAACAGAATGAGACGCCCATCTCTAAAAAAACAAAAAGAAAATATAAAGGAAATGCTTCAGGATACTGGTCAAGGCAAAGATTTTATGTTAAGACTTCAAAAGCACAGGCAACAAAAACAAAAACTGACAATTGGGACCTAGTTAAACTAAAAAGTTTTTGCACAGCAAAGGAAACAATAGAGTCAAAGACAACTTGTAGAACGGGAGAAAATATTTGCAAACTGTTCATTCAACAAGGGACTAAACATCCAGAATATACAAGAAAAACAACTCAACAGCAAAAAAACAAAAAACCCTATTAAAATGTGGGCAAAGGATTTGAATAGACATTTCTCTAAAGAAGACATACAAATGGCCAAAAGGTGTATGAAAAAATGGTCGACACCACTAAATCACCAGGAAAATGCAAGTGAAAACCACAATGATATCATCTCACCCCAGTTAGAATGATTATCAAAAAGACAAAATATAACAAATGCTGAGGAGGATGTGGACAAAAGGGAACTCTCATATGCTGCTGGTGAGAATGTAAAATTAGTACAGCCATTATGGAAAACTAAACGGAGTTTTCTAAAAAACTAAAAATAGAACTACCATATTGTATATAGCACCCTTAACATAAGTAACTCCATTTTAGAAAGAGACTGCATCTCACATTTCAAAAGACATCATGCCCACAGGCACCCGATGTTCACCTTATCAACAAAGACTGCACCCAATCAGATAATGACATAAACAGGCACAATATTTCACTATCAGCTCTCACCAGAAGATTCTGTGGCCACAAAAAGAGCAAGACTTTACCAGCTCAAAACAGCTGTCTTGATAACAGCCTGTCTTGCTGTCACTTTTGATCAGCACCTGGCATCTGTCGCCAAAGGCTCTCCCTTGCAAGATGTTGACAACTGTCCAGATCAGGCCAGAATATTCTCTTTGTCCAGTTGCTCTCTTTGGACTAGTTCTTTAGTCCCCACTTTTTTTTTCTATCTTTTTCTCCTGTTAAATGTTACTTTGTTTGATGTGGAATGTTTACGCCGTAACATTTACATATATTAATTTAATACACTATTATGCATGGTTTGCAATACTGACTGACTTGCGGAGAGGCTTGAGCCTGTATGCCCATGGCTCTATTGAGTGAACTGGTAGTACTAGGGGGAAATGCCTCCTTGGGACTCCATGTAGCTTGTGGCTTTTATGATTGAAATAGCATCAATAAAAGTTTGCTCTTGTAGAAAAGACACAAACATGTATGGACCTGGTTATGTCTGACTTTGCACCACTCACAACACATATGATCCAGAAAGCACACTATTAGGTAATCTATCCAAAGGAAAGGAAATCAATATGTGAAAGAGATACTTGTACCCCCATGTTTATTGCAGCATTATCCACAATAACCAAGATATGGAATTGACTTCAATGTCCAACAGCACATTAATGGATAAAGAAAATGTCAGAAATATATCCATCATGGAATACTATTCAGCCATGAAAAAATGAATGAAGCCCTGTTATTTGCAGCAATATGGATAAAACTGGAAGTCGTTAAGTGAAATAATAGGCACAGAAAGACAAATATCTCATGTTCTCATTCATATGTGGGGTCTAAAAAAGTTCACCTCATGGAGGTAGAGAGTAGAACGATGGTTACCAGAGGCTGGGAAGGGGTTGGGGGTGAAGAATGTTTGGTTAATGGGTACAAACCATACAGTTAGGTAGAAGAGTAAGCTCTAGTGTTAAATAGCACAGTAAAGTGACTACTAAGTAACTAGTATGTAACTAGTTAAGTAACTAGCACAGCAGGTTGACTAGCACAGTAAGGTTCCTTAAACTTTAACAATTTACTACATATTTCAAAGTAGCTAGAAGAATTGAAATGTTCCCAACACAAAACATGATAAATGCTTGAGCTGATAGGTATACTAAATACCCTTATTTGATCATTACACATTATATGTATGTATCAAAGTATCATGTGAACCCTATAAATATGTAATTATGTATTAACCAAAAAAATTAATTTAAAAAAAAAGCAAACTTACCCACCATGGCCTCGATTTTGTATTCCTTCTAACAAAGCCTCCATCACCAAATCCCCTTTGTTTTGGCAACTGACAAAGAAAAAAATATCAGTCATGAGACAATTCATTTCTTCAGTTCTAACATTCTAACTTACAACTTAAGAATGTGAATGAAAGCATACATAACAATGAAAAAATGCAGCACTTCTTAAGACGACTGTAGAAGCAGTCAAAGAACATCACTTCAGGAATACTAGGAACAAACTATTTCAGACTAAAACAGAATAACTTAAAAATACCTGAATTGCGGTTGACACTCTCTCCGTGTAACTATCAAATATCTCATTGTTCTTTGCCTAATTCCTAATGTCGGGCGGGCGGGGGTGGAGGTGGGATCTCTCTAGCAGAGGGATAGTACACAAACTCCCTTAACAAAATGAGAAAGAAATTGGGTTCACACACGTCAGAGGGAAAGTATAGCTTTTTAAAAATTAAAGAGATAGTATAAAAAATGTGAAGTGCACTGAGATTAAACTCTTTGGTCTATCATGGAAAAGCCTACTCACCCCTGAAGACAGGCTCATAGAGCTTCCTGCATGCAACATCCTCTCTCCACCGAAAGGCAGCCACAGGGCCCTCCCGCCTCTGCACTTCATTTCCTCCCAGTGCTTAATAGGTTCTTTCATAGGAGTTACACCACACTGGAAGTGAGTTTTTTACATACTATTTTTCCTTACTAGACTATTCATCCCTCCAGGGCAGAAACCCAATTTTATTCATCTCTGCAGTTGCAGAGCTCAATGTAGCATTTCAACATGGCACGTCGCAGATTCTTTTGGCTGAACTTAACTCCCCTCCCTCTTTTACCTACCCTCTCCCCCATGCAAACTGGTCATAGCTGGGGAACTACATGAAGGGTCTAGCAGAGAAAGAGGGAATGGGAGATAGAAGACTGCCATATAAACAGCAAGATACAGTTGGGTGCGGTGGCTCACGCCTGTAATCCTAGAACTTGGGAGGCCAAGGCAGGTGGATCACTTGAGGTCATGAGTTTGAGACCAGCCTGGCCAACATGGTAAAACTCTGCCTCTACCAAAAAAAAAAAAAAAAAAAAAAAAAAAACTAGCCAGGCATGGTGGCATGCACCTGTAGTTCCAGCTATCGGGAGGCTGAGGCAGGAAAATCGCTTGAAGTCGGGATGCGGAGGTTGCAGTGATCCGAGATCACACCACTGCACTACAGCCTGGGCGGCAGAGAGAGATTCCATCATAAATAAATAAATAAATAAATAAATAAATAAATAAATAAATAGATTAGATAGATAGATAGATAAATAAAATAAAATAAAGGGTAAGATACACCATGAAGAAAGGTGACAGTGAGAAAGGAAAGAGGACCCTTAAACTCAGTAGTGTTGATTAATATGTACTGTATGCTTCTCGCCTTTTATAATAAATCTTCAAAATGTTCAATGTCAAACCACTTTTCATTCCAAAATGCTTTTTCCTTAAACCCTTAGACAATAACCAGACTGTGGTGTAGAGGTTCTGCCCCTGGGCTAATCTTCATCTAAAAATTATACTGCTGTAAGAAGTAGATTATTTTACTCAGCACATAATTCAGTGTTGTACTAACAACTAGATATATATATAGTGATGAAAGATATGGCCCCTTTCAAGGTATTAATAGTCTAGTATGGGACAGAAAAAAATGAGCCAAAAAGGCTTTCCCAGTGTGATAAATATAGTGAGAGGCATGCCAAGGGTGTTCCAGAGACACAGAGGAGAATGAGAAGACTGGAAAATAGAACCACTGCACCTTATTTGCATCTATTTTTAAAGATACTAACAAACTGAGTATTTATTTGTGCACAAACATGACAGGGAGGATTTTTTTTCTAGTTGGTTTATCCTACATATTACACCAAAATTGCAAAAATAAAAACCTAAAGAAAAAGCTTCCCATGTTTTACTCCACTTTCAAATCACAATACAGTCAAACTACAATGCAACCAAGATTCCATGTTTTGGTCTACTCTAGGAGAACTGGGAGGCAGTACATGCTCCACACCACACTAGATGGAGACCCAGGATACAGTCCTACTCTGCAACTAACTAGCTTTATATTCTTGGACTTGTTTTAACATCTGCAAAATGAGGGGCATGAACAATATTCTCTAAGGTTTCTTCCAGCTTTTTCATGGGTTCTAATAGCCAATTAAATGTCCATGTAAGTAGCATGGATACTTACTAACATGTAGGAAAGTGCTATTCTTATTGACAGTGCTATCACAGTTATGCAAAATTATCATTAGTAAAATTATACTTATTTAGGTCATGTTATTCTTAAACATTAATATATTTAGTAATATACATTAATATATTTTATATGACTATTTAATAATATAGTTATAATAGAAGTTAAGTTACTGAATGTTCAACAGCTGCCTTGTACACATTGTCTAAATCGATCTTCACAATACTCATAAAAGACAGATACTATTACTTTGAGAAAACTGAGGCTTAGAGAATTAAATAACTTGACTATGATAAACTAAAAATTATAGTCCTGGATTCAACCTAGACAGTGTGGCAATCAATCAAGTCACAATCAATGTGCAACCTTTATATATTTTACAGTATTCTATATCTTAAAATATATCAGCCTTTTGGCTTAATAGTGTCTTTGCAATAAAAAAAGAAATTAAACTGAAGTATGACATCACTACCATGGCCACCAGGTGGCAGCAGCACAATAAATAGTCACATAAGAAATACTGCCATTTTAGAAATCAAAATGGTCTAACATAGAGATTCCTGTTTAAAAAAAAAAAAAGGAGGGAAGTGGACCAGTAACATTCTCTGTGAGAAATAAACTTACTAATGTGCAATGTGTCTGTGTAATACCTTCACCATCTGCCTGAGTAGTGCCAAACACCATCAATTCTCAGGATCAGGCAAATAGTAAGGGCTGATTTTCTGTGGATGTTTGTCACCTGAGTTGCTCATAGTTATATCACTGATTCTTTTTCTAACCAACCTGACCTTCATTCAACTCTATGCACTATGTCACTCTGATTTCTTCTTTGCATGTGCCATATAATTACATAAAATTAGATATTCTTTGTAATATTTTAAATACAAATTAAAACACTGTTTGATAATCTGCTGCTCCACGCCACTAACATGCAAAGCTAATGTGATCAAATGGAAAATGTATACCTCTACCATTGGTACAATCTTACTCATTTCTGCAGTTAGAACAAAACATCAACAAACAAAACTTATTAATTATAACTTTCCTTTGGAATGAAGGCTGTTTTAAATCAATGAAACCTGGAATTGGATAGTGAAAGGAAATATAAGCTTTTACATCAAGTGTGGGGAGCAAGGAAAACACACTTTAAATTTAAGGGAAAAAGAATACAAATAGAATGTCTTATAATAGGCAAATCTTTGAAATTCATTAACATAGACTTTATGAGCTAGAAAGCACTTCAGGCCTCTAATTTAACTTTATCATTTTACAGATCAGGAAAAATATCATAGTATATGCCCAAGACCAAATTATTCACAAAATGGGACACAGGAAGAAAATAAAAACTCCAGACAGAATTATGAATAAATGTGTACATACTAAGAGAAGGGATATGCCTAACCTTCAAGTCTAAAGGAGGATAACAATGCTCTCTGTCCCTGTACCTGCCTTGGTGTCATTTTCATTACAAAGCTCTATGGTCGTGTCAGATATACCATGGCCAGTAAACTATGGCTGTTCCGATGAACAATCAGTATTACTAAGCATTTTCCAGACAGGCTCCTAATTAAACTGATACCAGTAAATAAGGTATTAGAGAAACTTTTCAGAATATCAAAGTTTTTAAAAAATTGTCCAAACTATAGTTCAAAATCCAGGAAGAACAATGAGAAAGTCTGAGAAATAGTAGTACATAAAAACAAACTTTTATATGAGAAAGTGCCATAAGCAAAGTTAACAGACAAATGACAACAGTACCTGAAAGTTTTACCACAAACAGTTAATTACCCAAATACATAAGGAGCTTATAAAAGATTAGGCAAAAAATCTATAGAAACATGGGCGAGAGGTATAAACAAGCAATGCACAGAAAAACACAAATGACAGTAAAAATATGAAAAGATGCTCAACCTTGCTCATAAGAGAAATACAAATTAAAACTACACTAAGTTACCCTTTCTTCTGTACCAGATTAACCAAACATTAAATGTTTGATAATATACTCTGATGACAAGGCTGTGGGACAACAGGCACTCATATGCATAATAGGTAGGAATGCAAAATGAACACAACTGCTATAGAGGAGACTTTGGTAATACCTAACAACTGATATATGCATTTACCCTTTTATCCAACAATGCTACTTTTAAGAATCTATCCCACAGGCTCATTGGCAAAAATGCAAAACAACATATCCACAGGGGTATTCACTGCAGGACTATCTGTAATAGCAGAAAACAACACAAGTGTCTATCAAGAGGGAACAAGTTAAATATTCATCCACCAATGGAGTACTACAAAACTGTAAAAAGGAATAACAATCTCTACATACTCCTAAGGGGGGGATCTACAGGACATGTATCACTAGGTGAAAAACCCAAGATGGAAAACACTATACATAATAGCACATTTTACCTAAGAAAGAAAGGTATGTTTGTCCACGTAGATTTGCTTTTAGGTACATTTTTTTTTAATGGAAGGACAGACCCAAAACTAGTAAAAACAGTATCAGTAAGGAAGGAAAATAAGCAGAGTGGAAGAAACAGAGATGAAAGCTAAATTGTTTTATGGGTACTTGTTTTATGGGAATTATGCTAAGGTTTTGCATATAATAAAACAAATGAAAATGGGGAAAAAAGCAGTACTGAAAAATTGGAAACAAAATAAAATAAATCAACTACCAACTAGATATCAATTTGACAGGCTAACTATACAATAAATTACTTCATATGCCTTTAAAATACAATAATTTTACTATACACTTCCCTAGAGACATATAAAATAAGGATAAAAGACAATTGCAAAGAAATCCTAAGCACTATTCAGGAATCACATTGATAATAAAATAGGCTGTTAACTTGAAACCATTATATATAACATAGGATGAGGAAAAAAACTAATTCTATTAATGAAACTAGGTACCAAGACTCAGCAAAAAAGATACAAACATAAATCCAACGTGTGAAAAAACTGCAAAATTAAGTTTAAATTTTGGAAATTTAAATGTTAAATGTTGGAAACAATACGAACTTTGCATATTTGTGTTTTTCTTCATGTATAATATTTCCTAACTCTGGCCACCATAAATCCTAGAACCAACGACTAACCTAGTAGCAAGAACACCTCTCCCACCTAGATAAGACTGTGGTCTCCAAATACTATCTCAGACTCAAAAGAACCACGGCTCTTTGGAGACCAGAAATCTATAAATGAGCCAGGAAAATTATTTACCAGAAAGCAAGGAAATTACCAAAGCTATTGGTCATATCAAATGGAATAGGAGCCAACTTTAAGGAGCTCTCACTGGCCAAAGATGAAACAATTTGAGTATTAAAAACACAACTGCCATATGTTGAAACAGTTTAAATATAAAGTCTATAAGTTCATGATGATAGGTTTACAAAAAGGCAAAAACCCTCACGGTTACCTTTGGAGGTTGCTAGGCCACCCACTCATTACTGTGGTCTGAAAATAGAGGGAAAGAATTAAGCATTTTTCTTGCCTTTCCTGTACAAATTGTATTTCAGGGTAGTCAAACAGTTGGTAAGAGAAAGTTCTTCATGAAAGACTCTCAGCTGATAAATATTGAAGAAATAATAGAATTAGATAATCACCACGTTGCAACCTCTAATGCAGTAACGGATACAGGCAATATAACCCCACAAAAGGACTTCACCATTAAGTGAAAGAGTCTTGGGGAATTTCACTATGGGTGGATGGAGCTAACTACACCTAAACCCAATATAATGTTTAATGTTAACATCATAAAAAAAGAAAACAACTCAGACACTGCTTCCCTGATAATTAATGAAATAGGAAGTATATTGCATTACCTATGAAATTTTCTGCCCAACCACCGCAACTATCCCACCAAAAAACAAAACAAAAACAAATATAAGGGTGAAATCTGATCAGGCTTCTAGAGCAGTGCTGTTCAATAGAACTTTCTGCAATTATGAAAATATTTTATAACTGCACTGTTCAAAAAGTAGCCACTAGGCAATCTGTAGCTACTGAGCACTTGAAATGTGGCTAATTCAAGTTAGGAACTGAATTTTTTTTTTTTTTTTTTTTTTTGAGACAGAGTCTCACTCCGTCACCCAGGCTGGAGTGCAGTGGCGTGATCTCCGCTCACTGCAACCTCCACCTCCCGGGTTCAAGCGATTCTCCTTCTCCTGCCTCAGCTTCCTGAGTAGCTGAGATTACAGGCGCATGCCACCACGCCCGGCTACTTTTTGTATTTTTAGTAGAGACGGGGTTTCACCATGTTGGTCAGGCTGGTCTTGAACTCCTGACCTCGTAATCCACCCACCTCAGCCTCCCAAAGTGCTGGGATTACAGGTGTGAGCCACCGCGCCCAGCCTAGGAACTGAATTTTTTATTTTATTTCACTTTAATTAACTAGCCACAGCTGGCTGGTGGCTACAATACCGGACAGTGGAATTCCACATCTAACTACTGGTTTAGAGCAGTGGTCCCCAACCTTTTTGGCACCAGGAACCTGTTTCATGGAAGACAATTTCTCAACACCGACAGGGCGGAAATAACACATTTTGTAAATATCTTTTTGTTAAAATTCATATGAAATGTTTTGGGGGAGGAATGGCCAAACCACATTTTTTTGTTTTTTGAGACCCAGTCTCGCACTCTTGCCCGGTCTGGAGAGCAATGGTGTGATCTCGGCTCACTGCAACCTCCGCCTCCCGGATTCACGTGATTCTCCTGCCTCAGCCTCCCGAGTAGCTGGGATTACAGGCGCACACCACCACACTCGGCTAATTTTATTGCATTTTCAGTAGAGACGGGGTTTCACTATGTTGGCCACACTGGTCTCGAACTCCTGACCTCATGCCCACCTCGGCCCCCCAAAGTGCTGGGATTAACAGGCGTGAGTCACCGCGCCCAGCCAACCACTTCTTCAGTAATATGAATAATACACATGGACAGGGTTAGGGGCATGGTTTCAGGATGAAACTATTCCACCTCAGATCATCAGCCATTAGTCAGATTCTCATAAGTGTGCAACCTAGATTTCTTGCATGCGCAGTTTACAATAGGGTTCGTGCTCCTAGGAGAATATAACCTCACGGCTGAACTGACAGGAGGCAGAGCTCAGGTGGTAGGTAATGCGCACTAGCCTGTCACTCACCTCCTGCTCTGTAGCCTGGTTCCTAACAGGCCACGTACTGGTACTGCTCTGCGGCCCCGGGGTTGGGGGCCCCTGGTTTAGAGGACATAAAGGCAACAGAGATACATGTTAAAGGATACTGTGCAATGCCATCTGCTAAATTTAGAACTCTAAGGAAAAATAGGGGCTAATCCCATAGCAATAGCTATGAGGGAACAAATATAGATTAAAAGATGTCAAATGTGCATCACCCAAACACAATAGGCAAATCCCTGTGGGATTTTGGTTCAAACAAGCTAATTGTAAAAAGACATTTAAGAGAGAGTTGAAGAAATCGTAATCTGACTGGATATTGACATCAGAGAATTTTTATTAATTTGTGTATGTGTAATGACAGTACTGTGGCTCTGTAAAACTGAAAAACCTAGCTCCTGACGGGGGCGGGGAGGCAGACTAAAATAACATAAAGATCGGAGATTCAGTTCCTGAAACCTTATGTCAATGTTGGCTTTAGCTGAATTTCAAGTCAAGTTGACATTTTTTGAAAGCAGGAAGCAATGACAGAGTGGACGACTGATGCTGTCACCATCTGCCAGCACAACATAAATTAGAACAGAAAGGACTAAGCAAAGGTCTTCCACCTTTTAACGAGAGGAAATGGCATCAGTACAATCAACATATACAACTTTTACAAACAACTTTCAGATTTGCATCTACATACATTTTAAAAGGCAGTGTGCCTGTTTATAAATCTCTACTCCATTTTAGTTTCAGAGCTTTTTACTACCCTGATCACTGATAATGCCATAGTCAAAAGGCAAACTCAAAAATTAATCTAAAAATGGTACTGCATGCCAAATAAGAAAATATATACACTTTATCATTAAGCTACAGCTAACAAAAATCTAATCAACGATCCTTATGATTTCCTCGTATCTAAAAAATAAATGCAAGCACTTGAGGAACTGTATAAATACAGGGCATCTACCCTACAATATTGCTTTATTAAAATAATAAATTCTTTTAGTAAGTTTAACCGGACATAAGGCTCAGAGAAAACTACTTTGTGCGTATCAGCGTATGCTGCTAAAACTCTAAAAGATGACTAGTCTCTGACATCATACTCATCTTTACTCTCCTGATGTCGTAAGGGACGTAAGAAAAACCACATTATAAGCCTAAATGTACTGTCTTCAAGTATCTCCATGATTAAAGTGTTCCTAAGAAACCGTCCTTATTTCTTTCTATCCCTCATTTGTGCGCATGGAGCAGTTAGTTCAAGGCTCTCCAATTCCAGTCCACGATTTTTGCCACATTTCCGTACCTCTTGTACTAACATAACCGTTTAAACCAACTCACTATTTTAAAAGCTGCCAACCTTAATATGCCACCCTAAATGAGTGGGTCCCCTTGTGCCGTGAATGAAGTAGTCCCAACAGCGCTAGCAAGACAGCAGCCCTGGCAGGGAGGCCGCACTGGGGTCTCTCCGCTGAAAAGGAAGGTGGGTCCGCCGGGGAAGGTGAGTACTGGGCGCAGCTCGCTCGCCCACCTGGCCACTCTCCGAAGCGCCCCCAGCCACCCGGACTCCGAGGAAGGGCTGACCACCTGGCGGGGCCGAACCGCACGCCAGGCTGCGCCATGCCGGACTCCGCCGGTGTGCAGGGCATAGCGGGCCAGGCCGAGGGACTGGGCTCCGGGGCGGACCCGAGCCAGCGGGGACGCGCTTGGTGGTTCGCAGGCCGTTGCGCGAACCGGCCGCAAGCCATGAGGCCGCGAAGCCAGAGTCACCAAGGCAGCCTGGGCCGCCTCCAGACCAGGACACGCCAGCCCCTTGCCCTTCCGACTTGCGCACAGGCGGTTACAGGGTTGCCGGAAGCACGCCCGAGCCTTCCCGCCGTTACCTCGGGCAGGCGCTGCGCACGCGCGCCACCGCTAAGCTTACGTCCAGCCTCTGTAGTCTGCGCGTTTGTTCCGCCCACTGCCCCCACACTTTTAATAATTGAAACAATGTCTTCTCCAGACTTCCCCCGCACGCGAGCAAATGAACTCACCCACATCCGGGAATCCGAGGAGAGTGCAGACACGTGATGCGGGGGGGCGTGGCAAGAGGAAGCGTCTGCCGCGGTGGCCGGGTGCCGGTAAGGGTTTCCAGCGCTCCCGGCCTAGATTTTGGAGGCGCGGGAATGCGTTCGTTGCTCAGTGTCGGACTTCCCCCGTTCCCATCGGCCGAGGCTGTCACTTTACGCTCATAACCGTTTTCTTTACTCCACTCTGTGTCGGGAGGAAAGGGACTTGCATGGCACCCCCAGACCTCCCGTCTCCGCTTCCACGTTTGGTACCTCCTGCCTCAGGCCGGAAGCCGCAGCTGAGGGGCGGCCTGACGTACGGTGCGGACGGTGGTGGCCTGCGAGGCTCATTTCTAGCAAGGAACAAGGCTTTCCCGCTTTGACCTTATAAATACGTGTTTGCAAAGCTATAATATATATAAATTGATAAGACGTATCCCTGTCCCGGGAAACGCAGGCACCGCGTGTTTGGAAAGACATTCATCTGGGCTGTTTGACAGACTCCCCAGTTGGTGCCATGCTCTGTGCTTAGGGAACTGTGAGACCCCTGGAGGGGTGGGTACCGGGACTGCGCTCAGCCTGGGGTTTGGAGGCGGCCTCCTACAGGAAGCGACCTGGGACCTAAGATTTTTAGACTGACTGTGGGTTCACTGGAATAAAAAGGAAGAAACAAAGAGCATTGCAGGCATCGGGACTGTCACGTGTGTAAGAAAAGTTTGTTCAGGAAACAGTGGTCGTACTGGGTGACGAGTACTTGGGACGGTGGCTTTAGTACACAAGATAATCAATGTGCCCTGGGCATTGATTATCTTGATGCTTCCCATCCTTCCAGCCCCTTATGAGGGAAGGCACCTTCGCGCCTAATCCCGGAAATGGGATGTTGACCTTCAAGAGCTGACGCCTGCGTTTATCTTGAAAGGAAGAGTGGCATTAGTGATGTGGAAAAGGGGGTTTTAACTGTCAAGGCTGGAAAATGTGACAGGGTTGGAAGTGTTTGGAGAAGGGACAGGTGAAAAAGATTGAGGCCAAATGTGGAAAGATCTAAGGAATCATGGGTACAAAATGTACACATAACAGTTGGAGACAATAATACCTGAGCAATTGACCACAAGCTGACCTAGCTTGTTTAGTAGATTAAGTTAGGACAAGAAGCAAGAGCTCAAGGATAGAAGGCCTACTGAAGCTCGAGTGATTTGAGAAAACTTTACAAAGGTGGAAAATCTATGTGGGCCTCGGAAAGTCAGGTTTGGATCAGCTGAGGAAAGTGAGAAGGGTATCCCAGGAGACAGAGCAGCAAAGACAAAGGAGTAGCAGCAGGAAAGTGGGGAGCTCTTGTAAGACAGGGACTTCAAAAGTATAACCAAAACTTCGTCTTGCTTTGAGTTATCCACTGGGTAGTACTCGGTTAATTATTGAGTACTGGATTAATTAAGCCCTCACCTGGCTCACCGGTGACAGAAGTAGCAGGGCGCATTTTGCTTAACTTTTGCCGAGATCCTTGTCATGGGGGTAAAAACCCTTTCCCACACCAATCTGTGTATAATTTTTGCCAAGGTGTTAGAGATATCTTGCAGTTATCCTATGGGGGACAGCTGTGAGCCTTTTTTTTTTTTTTTTTTTGAGACGGAGTCTTGCTCTGTCGCCCAGGCTGGAGTGCAGTGGCATGTGGCGCTATCTCGGCTCACTGCAAGCTCCGCCTCCCAGGTTCACGCCATTCTCCTGCCTCAGCCTCCCGAGTAGCTGGGACTACAGGCGCCTGCCACCACGCTCGGCTAATTTTTTGTATTTTTAGTAGAGACGAGGTTTCACCCTGTTAGCCAGGATGGTCTTGATCTCCTGACCTTGTGATCCGCCCACCTCGGTCTCCCAAAGTGCTGGATTACAGGCGTGAACCACCGCGCCCGGCCCTGTGAGCCATTTTTACAAAAACTTCCACCTGCCTTGGCCCAAACCTCAGCGTTCTTAGGCACAGGAGCTCATGAACATACTGAGATAACACTAAACTGGACTATGCGAAGGGACCAACTACAGACCTGACACAAATCCTCAAGGCAAGACGATGTCTGAAGTTGAGCTTGTAAAGGAAATGGCTTCCTTCCTTAAAATATCACCCAGGCTGAGCTCTGAAAAAAGCACCTCCAGATGGTGGGTTTCACCCCGCTCCTCCACCCCAAAATTGCTTATTGTGTGAGTCTCCATAGTCTCAGAAACTGAGAGTACCTTTGATGCCAGTGGCTTCCGGGCTTTTTGGATTGTCACTTGGTAGCAGAGAGCACCCATAGGATGATGCCTATGATGAGTCAGGGCCCAACCTTGGAAACAGGGAAATCCAGAAGTATCCTCCAAGCTAGCCAGCCTTTTGGATTAGATTATAGCAGTTTCAGAGAAAAATGGGGAATCAGCCATGGTCAAGGAGCTAAATAAGCATCGTGACTATTTGGGCCAGAAATTGAAGGGAGTGTAGCGTTAAGAATTAGAGGAAGGAACCTCCAAGGAAGGAGCTACCCCAAAGGGAAGCAGAAACTGGAGAAACTTTAGCAGTATGAGGTTGTACCACTGCTGTTCACCTACAAGTGCTTTGTTCAGATCTCAGCCTGGGTACTATTTTAGGGAAGGAAGCCGTTTCCTTTACAGTATGTTCGTGTGACTCCTGTGCCTAAGAATGCTGAGGTTTGAGCCAGGGGCTAGAAAGGAAACTTAGCTGGCCATTATGAATCAGGGACTCATCAAAGGCATCACAAACAGGAAAAGGTGAATGTTCAAGTTAGAAGAGAAGAGCTACATTGAGATGCAACATATTATTTGAGGGCCTCATTTAATGTGTTACTCTCCTGTCACACTCTATGACACTGGTCTGTCAACTGGGCTATGCCTGTCCAGTATACACTATAAAATATGTATCAGTTGGGGTTGGAGAGAGGAACTGTGATCAAAGTAGTCACCCAGCCCATATGAGAAAATGAACCTTTTCCCAAAAGGTGGCCCCAGACTAAAAAGCCTGGAGAATCCTAATAGTGGATTATACCATCTCTTCAGTGTTCGTGTTTGAGAAATAACCTCTTTGGCTTACAGATTTGACAAGATCAAAGCTGCAGGAAAATGGACAGTGAGGTTCAGAGAGATGGAAGGATCTTGGATTTGATTGATGATGCTTGGCGAGAAGACAAGCTGCCTTATGAGGATGTCGCAATACCACTGGTAGGTTATGATTTGAGCTGAGGATGGGTTAAAGGTATTGATCTGGCAGTAACTAGTGGAGGAGGGATATCAATGGAAGATAAACTAGTGTGGCAAAGAAATCAAAGCTGTGGAATTCTCTAACTCTAGAAGCCTCTGGAAAGCATCTAGTTTTATGTTTTATTTGAAGAAAAATGTGGTTCAGGGAGCTAACATGGCCAGGTCAGTTAGGAGTCATGCCAGGACTAGAGCCCAGATTTTCTGAGCCATGTTCTGTCCACCACACGAAAACCAGAGAAACCAAATAATGAGAGTTTAATGCGCAAGATGGGGAGGAACAAGAAGCAGCAGCCTATGAGTTCTGTTTCTTTCTTCCCTGTCTGTGGCTCATCAGTCTTTTGGCATTTTTAGAAACTCTCATTCTTGGAGCATACACCTATCTTAGGTTCCCTGGGAAATATTCAGAAGATACCTGGGTATTCTTTTGCGTTTAGGCCAGCGGCCTTCTGGAATACTCTTTTCTTCCCTATCTTTGGAAAACTCTGCTGCAGGGAGTTTGTTAAATCTCATGTAATAAGTGATCCAAAAGTTTTGCTTATATAAATGTTTGTTTAAAATCCTATTTATGTCATAGAGGCCTAAAAAAGGGAAAACGGGACTGTTTTTCTTTAAAGCATGCCAGCTGCCCTGAGAAGAGTAGTTAGTATTAAATAAAATATAATTTATAGTTAGAATATCTGCTGCTGCTGTTTACAAAGAAATAAAATAGTTCATCTGTATTTTCATTTATGAATAAGAGATAGTAATATGTTCAGTGAATAATATACATATCAAATAACAAGTTATAGCTTAGTTCAAGCTTAGGAAAATAGTCAAAAGAGAGAGCATAATAAGAATTATAGATGTCATTTATTGAATACCAGTTTTATGCCATGGACTGAGGTTGGAAATATACATTATCTCTAATTCTTAAACAACCCTGTGAGGGAGGTGCTGTTATTCCCATTTTATAGGAAAAGAATAGGATCAGAAAGGGCAACTTGCCCAAAGTCTGGTAGCAGGTAAGTAGGGCTTCATATAACATATACCTAGGTCTGTGAAGTTCCAAATCCTGTCTTGTGAACTTTTGTTCATTCATTCATTTGACAAGCATTTTTTGCAGCCTACTGTGTGCCATAAGACTGTGTGAACATAAGATACAGTTCCTCCTCCTGAGCGGTCTAGAAAGGCAACACTTATAGATAAGTAATTGTGATAATAAATATTCTAGGTGGGGGCATAAACAGCCGCATCATATAGGAAGTGGCTGATTGCCTGGTGGGCATCAGAAAGGCTTCTGAGAGAATGTCATGTTTAAGCTGGGTCATAAGGAAGGACCAGAAGTTTAGTGGAGGTAGACAAGGGTATTGCAGCAGAGGGGACAGATGTGTAAAGGCCCAGAGTTTTGAAAGGCTTTGGGACATGGTGAGTCATTCAGTGTGGATGAAGAATACGTTTGTCACATAAGTAGGCTGAAAAGTTGGGCTTGGATCAGATTGAGAGTGGTATTTGATACCACACTTAGACCTCATCCTCAGGAGATCCAGGAATGAATGGTCTTAAAAGCAAGACTGCTATGCTCAGATTTGGCTTTTGGAAAATCAGCTTAGCAGCATTGTTAGAGATGGTGTGACATGGAGAAAGGGGCAAGTGAGACCAATTGGCAAGCTATTGTGGTGGTCTAGGCAAGGGAGGAGGGCCTAAACAAAGTCAAGAAAATAAAGGAGATGTCCATTTCTGGAGAAGTTTATGGCCCAGATTGGAGAACATTTGTGTGGCAGGGGATGAAGGAGAGGGAAGTTTCCCTACTGACTTCCAGGCGAAGTTGGCTTGGCCCTGCTGCTAATCCACACCTTTCACTTATCTTGTGATTCTAAGGCAATATGTATGCCAGTTAGGTTTTGCTGCATAACAAGTCACCCCAAAGCTTAGTGACTTAAAAGAGCAACTGTTTATTTCATGATTTTGTAGCTCAGCTGGGAGGGACTTCTAGTCTGCACCAGCTCAGCTGATCCCTGCTAGGCTTGCTTGTGTTGTGCAGTCAGCCAACAGACTCTGGAGGCTGGGTAATCTAGGACTATCCCACATGTCTGGCAGTTAACAAGCTGTCTGCTGGGTGATGGGGTGACTATGCCATGGTCTCTGGTATCCAGCAGGCTAGCCCAGACTTCTGAGTCTCAGGGTTCCAAGAGCAACCTGAGAGGAAACCGCAGAGCTTCTTGGAGCTTAGGCCAAGAACTGGCCCACTGGCATGACAGCTTCATTCTGTTGGCCAAAACAACTCACAGGGCCAGTCCAAATCCAAGATTGGGGAAATCAATTTCACCTTTTGATAAGAGTAGCTGCAAAGAACTGAGGGCGTTTTACAGTACACCATAATGGATGGCTGGGTTTATGATACTTTTGTTTTTGTTTTCCAGGCATATATGCAATTTTATGTGTTGGCATGTATTGCAAGGGACAGTAGATACCAAATGAAAGACACATTATTTTAGAAAGCATACCACAGATAGGATGAAATTAAGCAAAGTTGTCTGCTTCTGAATTAAAGAATTCATTAACCAAGGACCTGTTTATTCTTTGTCATCTATAAGTAATTATTAGGACTGAACTTTCTTTTTAAGTTTAAGATAATATATTATTGCGTTACAATAAATGATAGCTCTTTTCAATCTGTTCAAGTATGTTTGAATCTGTCTGTAGAACAAGATGTATGTGATTCAAATATAGATAAGTGAATATCATTTAATATTGAGCATAATTTTAGAGGGGAAAACATATTCACATACTACAAATTAGAATCCAGTGGGAAATTTTAAGTCTGGATATTGCATAACAGTTTGCTAACCATAAAACAAAACACAGATAATTGAAAAGAAATATATTGGTATCTGTGAACTCTGGTACAAAGCAGAGTTTCAGTAGTAATACATTTAAACTTAAAATACAAGTAAATGATCCCAGATCCTACAGTAAGTGTGGCCCATGACTTACCATTTTAAGAAAATTGCTGGTAGTGTGAATTGGTCATTTGTTGTGTTTTTTGTTGCTCTGCTCCACCACTAGGGGGAGGGCTCATCTATTAATTACATTTTCAGTGTTTCCTGCCCTACCTCCATTTTTATTACAATATAGACATGTTGGGCCAGGCGCGGTGGCTCGCGCCTGTAATCCCAGCACTTTGGGAGGCTGAGGCAGGTGGACCAACTGAGGTCGGGAGTTCGAGACCAGCCTGACCAACATGGAGAAACCTCATCACTACTAAAAAAAAATAAAAAAATACAAAATTAGCCGGGCATGGTGGTGCATGCCTGTAATCCCAGCTACTCGGGAGGCTGAGGCAGGAGAATCACTTGAACCCGGGAGGCAGAGGTTGTGGTGAGCCGAGATCATGCCATTGCACTCTAACCTGGGCAACAAAAGTGAAACTCCATCTCAAAAAAAAGACATGTTGGGTCCAAGATAATTTTTTGGATACATTTCTTGTGTCTAAGGAATATGCCAGCAAACTAGTATTCTTTTAAAGCATGCTCCCCCTAAAGAAGATTTAGGATTGGCTCATCTCAGTATTCCTAGCTGCTAATAATAACAGCAAATATTCCTTGAGCACTGGATACCCCACACAGTGCTCAGCACTTGATCTAAATTACCTCACCTAATCCTTACAGTAGTCCTGTGAGGTGATGGCTCTTTTGTTCTCCCATTTGCCAAGGAAGAAACAAAGGCCCCAAGGGTTTGCATACCTTGCCCAAGTAACCCAGCAAATGGGAGAGTTGTGGTCTTGGATCCTAGTTGGCTTCCAAAAGCCTCTGCCCTTAACCCTTCTGCCACAGTGCCTCCTTCACAAATGTCAGAGTCAAAATGCCCATCATTCCCTACTGAAGAAGGCCTAGGCCATGTTTGAATGATACTTCTGATAGTTTCCTCACGTGTATGATTTTAGCTTTTTTAGAATACACATATCAATTATGTTGCCTGTTCCTAGGAACTCACAAGCTTTAATTCTAAGTGTTCTTGAGTTCCAAGAAGATGCAGAATATATTACTGTTCTGAATTTCTATTGTACCTTTTCAGAATGAGCTTCCTGAACCTGAACAAGACAATGGTGGCACCACAGAATCTGTCAAAGAACAAGAAATGAAGTGGACAGACTTAGCCTTACAGTACCTCCATGAGAATGTTCCCCCCATTGGAAACTGACGCTTGGCTCCTTTCTTGTGGATGGATTTTCTAAAAGTACACAGATAAAGCATGTTTTGTTTCAGTCTCCTAATTCAAATCTTTGAGTAATAAATCAGCACTCAAAAATGTACACCCATTTAGTTTGTGGTAGCAAAGTGCAATGTGAAAATGTTCACTAGAATGAGAAACTGAGATTTCTCAGTAATGGTGAATATTTGGCTCTTTAAACCTAAAACTCTTCATTGAGTCGCTTATATTTGAACATGATTGGTTAAACATTTGCCTCTACCTCTGATTTTGCTTTACTGTCAAAGTTTAACACCTTCCAACTACTTATGTGTGTCCTGTAACACACGCGATTGAACATATGAGAGGGAAAGGCAAAGAAAGAGGAAGCCAGACACTAGGAGAATTATTAACTTCTCATACTTCCCCACATTGAGACATTCAGAGTGTATTTAGCCTGTAGATGTTGTGATATGCAAATATCCCATTCCCTGGTTACTGGCATTCCCAAGATTCTTCATGGTATTTTCAAACTTTGGATAAATTTACAGATTAGAAAGATATCTGACAGTTACCTCTGTTCTCCTTACAAATTCCTTTTGTGCTGCTGGAAAGGATCTTTGGCTAGGTGAATGACTAGTTTTATTCAGTAATGGCATTTCTTATTTTCTCAAAGCCCTTTCAGTTATAACCACCCCACTACGGAATCAGTATTTAGTTATACATTTGTATAAGAACCTGTATTTTGAAAAACATATTCATGTATATTTATTCCTGGAATTATTTGCCTGTTAAACAGTGTCTTTCATGTTCTCTCCCCAGATTGTAAACTCTGTAAGAAGCAGCCCCAGCTGCTTATATCTGTATCCCTTGTTGAAACTCTGAAAACACTGAATAACTAAAATCTCTTCTCATCCTTTTTATGCTGGGTCTTTTTGTTTACTTAGCTTTTAGGAGGAAGAGGTACATGAAAAAACAAATTAGCTTATTTTAGGTTTTCAATCACAAACATGATTTTAGCAGCTATCCTATAATCCAAATACATCCAGGCTGATTTCTTCTCTTTGCATCAGTAGTTCTGCCTAGAAATCTTTTATCTTCAGAATAAAGACCCCAAGACACCAGTCCCTTCAATAAGCAAAGAAAGACAACCTAATAGAAAAGAGATTTATAATATTAAAAAAAATTACCCAAGAGAAAAAGCTTTTCAAAAAATTAAAGTACCTAGAATGCCACAGTTCTTTCACATTCTTGTTAAATGAGGATTTTACAGCTCACTTGTGGTATGTAATCTCTGAGACACTAACATCTAAGAACTTGACAAATGTTCATGTGAATCCTGCCTTGCCTTTCCCTGGAATATTAGTAGACTAGTAAAATATGAAAGCTATTCTTGATTTCTGCTGAACCAGAATATGATATCTGTAAGACAGCTGTTGGTTTGTGTCTATGACATTCATCTGAGAACTGCCCCCACCCCCAGGAATAGCCTCTGGGCAAGTTCGTAACTTGTGTTATGGTGCCAGAACTGTAGCTCATTGTATCAGGAATTAGGTGACCTAATCTGGGCTAGTCAGATTTTGTCAACCAGGGCTTCGAAATCTCTGTCTAGGACTGGCTTGAGGATGATGGGCACAAGAAATGCTAAGTTGCTGTTACAGGGTAGCTTTCTTCAATTGTCTGTACCAAAACACCCAAAAAGGAAAGTATCTGGAGAGGGAGGCCGACAGGCTATGTGGCCTATTGGTTCCTGCCAGCTTTCCAGTTTAGAGCCTGCATATTGCTTTTCTCTGTGGGAGGCACCATGCCTGGCACTGGGAATATAGCAGTGAACAAAATAAGTATGGCCTCTCCCTTCATGGAGCCTTTAGTTGGGGAGACAAGCATTAAACCATTAGCCATACAAATACATGATTTCAATTTGGGGTGTATGCTAGGAAGGAAAAATAAAAGATGTGACTTAGGTTGGGTTCCCAGAAGCCAAGCCTGAGGCAGAGATTTCTTGTGCAAGTGATTTATTGAGGTGCTTTCAGAAGTGTTCTGTAAGGTAAACAGGATAGGGCAGGGAAAGAAGCTGAGCCAAGATGTGGTTTGAGCTGAAGTCTAGCTTCAGTCTCATCCAGTGGGATTGCTGGGCCGTGATGATGCCAAGAGTTTTCTCACCTTGAGGCAAGGGGTTAGGCCTTTGTACTGAGTATGAATTGGTCAGTCATTGGCTTGGCCCTTCCCGCAATCCCCCAGTGAGAGCGTAACCTCCCAGGCATTGCCAGGTGACACGCCTCTCCAGAGGACACTCTGGAAGAAGCAGCCTTGGCTGCTTGTATCTGTATCCCTTGTTGAAACTCTGGAAACACTGAATAACTAAAATCTCTTCTCACAGCTGTGAGCCTTTGACAGCCAATACACAGTAGCTGGGGGAATGGGTACCAACAGTACTGCTGCAGTATAGGAGAATGTGACTGGAGGGGATCCGATTTATATTGAATAATCCAAGGGAGACCTTGTGATTAGCAGCTTTTGTAGCACATAATTTGAAATACTAATTTTGTCTCTGAATTTTTTTCCAATCTCCAAGGAAGTAACCAGGTCCTGTGTGCTTCCCGTGCACAGCAGGAAGCGGACATGCTTAATAATAACCCTAGCCCTTATTTGGGAAGCAGGGGAGGGTGGGAGAGAAGAGGGTTTGCAGACGGGAGCCTCTTAGGAGTAGTGGAAAGCTGTGTGCCACTCAGTACCACAGTAAGATGGTGAACTTCAGAGTTTCATGGTTTGTTGGGTGCTCCAGAGGAAACCTGCACCTCAACACCTAGTCTTCCAGAAAAGGCAAAGACCTCCAAGCTTGGAACCCCCTCCTACAAGGGCCCCCTCAGACTTGGCAGTGAAGATAATAGCAACGACCCAGATAGACTGAAGAGTAGAGGTCTTTACCCATTTTTCCAGGTCATTCATGAGTGTCCTAAATGCTTGCAAGACCCTAAGAAGGGGAAAGGACACCCCGGTGACCACAGAATTAATTTCTGCTTGCAGTGCAGCAGAGTGAGGCCAAATGGACTTAATTTGCTTTGAAGAAAAGAAATGTGCTATCTCTTGTACCCTCCTTGAGCTTGTGACCCACACCCAAAGGATGAGTAATAGTAATAAGGGAAAGGATTGGGAGATGAGGATTGCTTACAGAGAGAGCTAACTGCATAAAGCCAGGAGGTAGGACTGGCATTATAAGCAAGGTGAGTAGGCAGGTGTCTGGTTAGAAAAAGTTTTTCTAAGTCACTGAAAGGTTCTAACTAGAGAGAGTGGCCTGATCAGATTGGATTTAAATATATATATTATATATCACTTTGGAGGTAAGAATAGAAGTGGAAAGACAAATTAGAAGAGCTTTGCAATGGCTCAAGTGAGAGATGATGGTAGTTTGGATTGGCAAGATAGAGGTAGAAATAGAAGGACTCGAAATATTTGTTCGAGGTGGAATTGTCCATACTTGCCCAGTGTGAGCACTGCCCTCATGACCCAGGGGTTAGATCTCTGAGCTAGACACAGGACTAAAGTCACAGCCCCTGTTCTCTGGAAACAAGGTCTGAGTCCAGGGGCTGCCCATCCTTTGAAGCCCAACTTAGACTCACATCATAATAGTATCGTAACAATGACACGATGGTTAATCAAGCACTTCTATGCACTTTAAACACGTGAGTTCCAGCCCTGACATTCACCTTTTAGGTGGATAGCATTGTCCTTATTGATCAGGAGATGGTGACTTAAATGATTTATTCCAAGTTAACGTTGAAAGACTTATTCCAGGCTGGATGCAGTGGCTCATGCCTGTAATCCCAGCACTTTGGGAGGCTGAGGCGGGCAGATCACCTGAGGTCAGGAGTTTGAGACCAGCCTTGCCAACATGATGAAACCCCGTCTCTACTAAGAATATATTAAAAACAAAAACAAACAAAAAACTAGCAGGGCATGGTGGTGGGCACCTGTAATCCCAGCTACTTGGGAGGCTGAGGCAGGAGAATTGCTTGAACCCAGGAAACAGAGGTTGTAGTGAGCTGACACGGTGCCACTGCACTCCAGCCTGGACGACAGAGTGAGACTCTGTCAAAAAAAAAAAAGACTTATTTCAAGTCATTCAAATAGTAAATGGATTCCAACCTAGGTTGTCTGATCCCAAAACCCATGTGCTCTCCCTGGACCATGTTACCTTTCCTGTAAAACTTTCTGTGACATGGGAAGAAAATCCTACCAGAATACTTAGAACTTTAAAATACGTACCTTGTTTCTAAAATTGAGACAAAGAACTAGAAGCATTTTTAATAGGAGCATGGGAGTCATGAAACATTTAAAGATTCAACCTTTTATCAAACTCACATATAATGTCACCATGAATCCTGTTGTCACCGGATTTTATACGAGATTAAATCTCTGCAGTTTCAGATTTTGGTGCATTTGAGAGGATAGTTTAATGTCAATGCTACAATACCCAGCAGGGGGCGTTCAATTCCTTTTAGAAAGTTTGAATCACTGGCTGATTGTTAGCTCTGAACACTGAAGATTCTCAATACGTGTGATCTTTCGCTTGAAAGTGATTCTGCGTACCTGGGCTGCCCAAAGTGCTAGGTAGCGGTTATGTGAGGAAAGCATAGCCTTCCTGGGATTCTGGCCAGCCAGGCTTGGACTGAGCAGCTCA
Source organism: Pongo abelii (assembly GCF_028885655.2). NCBI lineage: Eukaryota > Metazoa > Chordata > Mammalia > Primates > Hominidae > Pongo > Pongo abelii. The sequence goes on along the minus strand of NC_085928.1, from coordinate 143,955,884 downwards.
CCTAGTGGGCTCCTCACTCATGCTTTGTCGGGGGCAAAGTGAGGGCACCCAAAAGGTGAGGGCAGTTCAGAACTTTTGGTTAAAGAAAAAGAGGTCTGGAACCAGGAATTTTGCCCACCTTTCGTTAAGCTATTTCCCAGATCTTTGCATGAAATCATTTGGATAATTTAGGCATCATCCAGCAATAATCCATTAGGCTCTAGAAAGACTGTTTTTCTTTTTTTAAAAAAAACAAAAAAAAAAACTCTTATTCATGTGCAGATTTGTTAATACAGGGACACTGTTGTCACAGGAGTTTGGTATACAGATCATTTAATCACTCAGGTACTAAGCCTAGTACCCAATAGTTATTTCTCCTGATTCCCTCCCTCCTTCACCCTCCTCCCTCAAGTAGGCCCCAGTGTCTGCTTTTCCTCTCTTTGTGCCTATTGGTTCTCATTATTTAGCCGCCACTTATGAAAACATGCGGTGTTTGGCTTTCTGTTTCTGTGTTAGTTTGCTAAGGATAATGGCCTTCAGCTCCATCCACATTCCTGCAAAGGACCTGATCTCCTTTTTAATGGCTACATAGCATTCCATGGTGTATATGTCCCACATTTTCTTTATTCAGTCTGCCATTGGTGGGCATTTAGGTTAATTCCCTGAAAAGATTGTTTTTCAAAGCTTCCTTTCTTGATTTGGCCCTGCTTTACCCACAGTTATATTTGTTCCCCGGTTTCTCACTCTTGCTGTGCCATACCCCATCAGTGAGCTCTCAAGGAAAGACTGGGTAGTGGCAGGCCTGAAAAGGCAGCTGGGTGGTCTCCTAAAGGGACTTCATATCTTGTGGCCTTTCTGGCCCAGATGATGGATGGTCCTGGCCTCTGCACTGGAACCAGCCTGGACCAGCTGCTCAGGCGTGCAAGCAAGGCAGTTGCCCTGGGCCTGCACTCAAAAGGGCCCGCATTTGGTATAATGCTGTGCTTTTTCTGTCTTGAAAGTGTTAATAATTTTTTAACAAGGAACCCACATTTTCATTTTGCACTGGGCCCCATAAATTAGGTAGCTGATCCTTGAATCTATGGTATCCATCAGGGTTCCATGCTGGACAGTGACTAAACCCAGCAAATGCCCTCACCTTAGAAGTGAGAATTCAAGGGACTGTGGGTGTCGGCCTTTGGGGTGACAGAAAAGCAACCAGGGCCAGGAGGAGCGACAGGGAAAATGCTGGGTCAGACCGCCGGGCTTGCCAGAGTCCTGACAGGGGTTCAGGTCCTCGAATGATCTCCTAGGCAGTTGCTGAAATCGGTTCCTCAGCTCAACTGAACCCTCTGTCTTTTTTGCCTCCTGAAAACTAGCCTCACTGACCATGGGAGGAAGGAGAGGTACAGAACTTGAAGTGAGGTTATCACCCAATCTCAGGGCACGTCCCTGCCTAAATTTCATCTGGTTCTTAGCCAACTACTATATGAACTTGCACTCTGTCACCCTGGTCACAGCAATGCAGCTGTTGCAGAATCGAGCCCCTTGAGTGCTGTAGGTGTGAGAAACACAACTACAGAGCTGGGACCAATGGTTACCCCATTCCTTCATTAGTTCTGCTCATTACTATAAGGATTTCCACCTAGATTTTTATTTTAGTTTACCAACTGGGTTGAACCATATGAAAAAGCTGTTTTTGTAAATCAAAAATAGTCAGATAATTGCAATTTCCTGTTTTCAGCTAGTATTATTCTTACCAAGAGCCATTTGTGTGTGTATACAAACACACGCACACCACACACGAACCAGATTTGATGGGCGTGGGTGGGGGGGACAGGCAAAGGGTGGAGAATTTGAAAACAACCAAATGACTCCAAAGGAAGTGGGGGAGAGGTTGACGTACAGACCCATCCCAGTTATTCCACGCCTTCCCTGTGACTCAGATCCCCTTTATCATGCTGCCACCACCCAAAGGCAAAAGGGGTTTTCCTCTGCCCATGCATGATCTCCTCTACCTTCTTGGCATCTCTGCCCGTGCTTCCTCCCCACCTGTCATCTTAGTCTCCAGCTGTTCCCCTGTTCCCCTCCACCATGCCCACAGAATGGTACTCACTTGAAGTGGCACACAATCTAATGGCGCAGGGCTTCTGGAGAGAGTGAGGTGGATGCATCCATGCCTCTTGGCCAGTGAGGATGCCTGACACCTGTCAATGACTAAGACCTGATGCAGCCTCCCTTTACTAAGCCCAGACAGACAGGAGGCATGGGTCTGCCTAACGAGGCTCTTCTTCCTGGCCTCATTGTCACCACTCTTGCCTCCCAGCCCCTACTCTCAGGGATGGGCAGATGTTAAGGATATTCTCCCCACTTACCCTACTGCTCCCCTCTGGGCCTGGAGATTAGGTGCCTATTTTTTAGTCTGAGATCCTAGTCCAGACATACACGCATCACACAGCAAGGGCTCCAGGAGTGCAAGAAAAATGAGTCCCAGGCTGGCTTGTAGAGTCTCAGATGGACTCGAGGCAGAAGTGGAGAGGGCTGGAGGCAGAAGTGCAGAGGGCTGGAACTCTCATCCCTCTCCCTTGCATTGACTGTGCTGCCTGCCTCTTTCATCCAGGCTATCTCTTTCAATCAATCAATCTCCATGTTTGTTCCTATTTCTCTCTTGTTTACTGTGTTTTCTCCCTTGCTCTTTTATTTATTTATTTATTTATTTTATTTTATTTTTTTTTGAGACAGAGTCTCGCTCTGTCCCCAGGCTGGAGTGTGCAGTGTGGCACAATCTCAGCTCACTGCAAGCTCCACCTCCCAGGTTCATGCCATTCTCCTGCCTCAGCCTCCGGAGTAGCTGGGACTACAGGCGCCCGCCACCATGCCCGGCTAATTTTTTTTTTTTTCTATTTTTAGTAGAGACGGGGTTTCACTGTGTTAGCCAGGATGGTCTCCTGAGCTTGTGATCCGCCTGCCTTGGCCTCCCAAAGTGCTGGGATTACAGGCATGAGCCACCGCCCCGGCCCTCTCGCTTGCTCTTATTCAAGCATTTATCTAAACATCCTAGTCTATACATTGGACTTGTTTTCTTATGTCATTCAAATTGCAATTATCTCTAAAGTAGAACTTACATCAAATTCATATCTCATTCTGTTTTACATAATATTTACTTAAAATTATATGTAAGTAAAATGTATATAGGCTGCCTCAAAGTACAGTGGCTAAGAGGACACACCTTTGAGGCAAGAAAGACCTAGGTTCAAAACCCAGCCAAGCAACACACCAGTCCATCCCCAAGCAGGTTATTTGCCTTTCTGAACCTCAGTTTCCTCATTGAAAATGGGGTTGATAATACTGCTTACATGAAAGGCTTCTTGAAGGAGTAAATGAGACAATGCAAGTAAAGTGCTTAGAAAAGTTTCTGGCACATGGTAGCACTTGGTAAATATTAGCCATTGTTTTCAATGTAATACAATAAGTATTTCAAAAAAGTTTACACTGATACTCTGAAGTCAAGCAAAGAATAATTTTATTATATAAATAATAACTTGCAGATAATCCTTAAGGATTATTTTACACAGTAGAAACAGCAATGAATTAGGAGACAGAAGACCCGGGTTCAGGTTCTGGCTCCACATTTGCTGACTGTGTGAGCAGGAGCCTGATTGTTAACTTCACTGAGCCTACTTCCTAGGGCTGGAGAGTAAAAACATATTTAAAACTGTTTTGTAGTTGTAAAGAACTATACACATTTAAATTAAACATGATTTGCTTACTTCATAATTGTGTAATTTCATTTTTAAAATCATGTTTCAGGTAGCGTTTTAATATATGTGCTAATTTAAACCTAATAAATGTACATATGGGCATATCTGTATGTGAATATGCATAAACATCTTTTATAAAGTCTGGAAGAAAAGAAACTACTGGCAGTAGTTACATCTAGGGACAAGATTAAACCGGTGAGGAAGGGAATTGTCCAATCTTACTTTATATCCTCCTGAAAAGGCAATGAGGTTGTGGATAATTTTTTCAAGTAATAATGTTGATACTGTGAGTCAGAAAAGCATTTTTTTTTTTTTTGAGACAGAGTCTTGCTAGGTCGCCCAGGCTGGTGCAGTGGCACGATCTCAGCTTACTGCAACCTCCGACTCCCAGGTTCAAGCAATTCTCCTGTCTCAGTCTCCCAAGTAGCTGGGATTATAGGCTTGTGCCACCACGCCCGGCTAATTTTTGTATTTTTAGTAGAGACGGGGTTTTGCTGTGTTGGCCAGGCTGGTCTCAAACTCCTGACCTCAGGTGATCCGCCTGCCTCAGCCTCCCAAAGTGCTGAGATTACAGGAGTGAGCCACCACACCCACCCAGAAAAGCATTGTTTAAAAAAAATAATAAATAAAAATAAAAATAAATAAAACTACTCTTACTGCCTTTGAATAAATATTTGAAATGTATGTTAAAACTTATGTCTGCAATCAGTAACTTTTCATTCCTCTAATACTCAGCAGTGAGCATCAGCTCTGTGCAAAGCACCCTGAGAGAAGCATACGTAAGTCAGACGTGAATTGTGCCTGAGATTACACTGTGTTAGACCAGATAAGACACTTACCATATAAAAAGCCAAAATATAAGAAGAAAGTGGTCAGTGTGCCCAGTGCACAATAAATGCTAAAGAAATACTTACTAGATAGATAGTGCAGTGGTGCAAGTAGGCAAAGAGATGGATGAATTAATGGATGGATGGGTGGATGGATGGATGGATGGATGGATGGATGGATGGATGGATGGATGGATGAATGGTAGTAGTACCATGGAAGAGGGGAGTCAGAGAAGAAATAGATCTCCTGCAGTTGAGGGAATTTAGGAAAGCTTTGTGGAGAAGGTAGCCTTTTGAAACAAAGGCCAGATTTGAACATCTGGAGAATAGAAGACGAGTTAGGACAGTACATTATGGTGATGACATTCTGTCATTTCTGATTTTCTTTCTCCCTCTCTCTCTTCTTTTCAACTAAGGGTAGGGCTGGTGTGTTTGGAAACATATGGAAACATTTTTTTTTGGTTGTCACAATGTCTGGGATGGTGGTGGGAGGTACCAGAGAATACTGCTACATTTAGTGAGATGTTGGTCAGGGTTAGTAAATATACTGCAAAGAAGAATTGTTCTATCCAAAACTCTGATAGTGACCACATTGAGAAATACCAGTAAGTGAGAGAAGCATCATAAATAGATTATTACAATGTCATTTAAAAAAATTGCTGATATAGATATCTTTACAAGTTTTCTGCTTTTGTCGGCCGGTTCAGTTGATGTGATCGCCCTTCTAGGCAAAGGAGCAGGGAAGTAAGATTGCAAAGGCCCATGATGGGGCGTGGAGCAGTGCTGAGCAGACAGAGGACTAGTCTACGGAGATTGAACTTTGGTCTTCAGGAAAAGGGGGCCAAATCAAGGCTTGTAATTAGGGGAATAATCTTGTCATATCTGTACTTTAGGGAATATGAAACCTCTAATTTTTGAGCCTGTTATGAAGCCAAAATATGAAGTGATAACAAGTTTATTTTTTAGAGCTTCATCCTGGCTTTGCTTCAGAAAGCAGAAAGAGTTCATTCTATATTTTTTTTAATTCTCCTTTAAATTTTTAAAATTTAATTTATAAAATATTTAATAATTTGAAAGACAAATTATTCAACAAATTATGTTGAGACAATGGTTTTCCATTTAGGAAAAAACAACAACCCAAGTTAAGGTTTCAAGAATTAAACATGAAAAAGTTGTTAAAGGTGTTAGAAGGAAATGTAGTTGAATACTTTAAGATATTTGAGGTAAGAGAAGCCTTCTTAAGTAAGTTACAAAAGCCAGGAAGCAGAAAGTATAAAAATAGATCAAGAAAATTTCTACATGACAAAAAATATAAATGTAAAAGAACAGAAGGTATTCATAACACATATAAAAGACAAAAAAAAGTTCCAGATAACCCATAGAACTTCTATAAATTAATAAGAAAATATAACCCCAATAGAAAAATAGGCAGTGGGTACCATCAGGCAATTCATAGAAAAAAGATGGAAGACCTGAAAACATGATGATGGCGGATATTTCAGGCTGACTTTCCCTGCTTCCCATGCTGCCGCCTTGCAGCTTGCCTCACTGCATGCTGGAGCCCAGAAAGCCACAGTCTGCAGCGTCCTGGCTCCCTAAGAGCTAAGCTTCTGCCTGTGACCTGGTTTCTCTTGATTGGATGTACCCTCAAGAGACCTACTAACTCCACTGGCAGACAGAGTTGAGAAGGTCCTTGTTTTTCGTATTTTGATTGGGGTTATTTTGGTTTTTTTGTTTATTTGTTTTTGGTTTTTTCCCTGCATTAACAACAGCAAAGACCTCAGTGTCTAGATCCAGTCTCCAGCTTCGTGGGCATCGTGGCCAGGATGTAGAGCATCTACCACACAGCTGAGGCAGTACGGTTCTGGAGACCAGGTATGGCTGAGGCTTCCTGGTTTCCGATTGCCGAGCCAGCAGTTGGGGCCCAGCTTCCCGAATCCCCAGCTTCCAGGTCATGAGGGAAGGGAAAGCTCCCTTGGTGGGTCTGTTCTGAGCTGGAGTTCTGGGAGTCAGTCCTTGAAGCTCATTCTGAACTTGCTATTCTACCTTATCTGACAAAATGTTAAACACTCAATTCCCTATATTAAATCACTTTCTACATAAACTAAGGGAGTGGCTTCTGTCATTTCTAGCTGAACTCTGACACCTGACTAATAATCAAAGAAATTCAAACTAAACCAGCGATGCTATATTATTTCTCATTCATTACAAAGTCAGCACTTAAAAAGACTGACAAAATTCAACATTGGTGAGGATGTGGGGAAATGGAAAATAGGCTGTCTCAGAAAGCCTTTTTTTTTTTTTTTTTTCTGAGACAGGGTCTTGCTCTGTCACCCAGGCTGTAATGCAGTGGTGCAATCACAGCTCACTGCACCCTTGACTACCCGGGTTCAAGCGATCCTCCCACCTCAGCCTTCCAAGTAGCTGGGACTACAGGCACAAGCCACCAAGCCGGCCTAAGTTTTTTTTTGTATTTTTAGTAAAGGAAGAGTTTCCCTATGTTGCCCAGGCTGGTCTCAAACTCCTGGGCTCAAGTGACCCACCTGCCTCGACCTCCCAAAGTGCTGGGATTACAGGCATGAGCCACCGTGCTCAGCCTGGAGAACCATTTTGAAGGCAGTTTGGCAGTATCTATCCAAGTGTTAAATGTGCATCTCATCCAACCCAGCAATCCCACCTCTAGGTATCTGTCAAAGAGACATATTGGTACATGTCCTTAAGGCAACATTTCTCAAGGATATTAAATGCATCATTGTGAGTAATGGAAAAATAATACTAAGTAGCTGAAATGCCCGTCAAGAGGGAATATTTAAGAAATTATTATACAACCATGCTTTGGCATGTTCTGCAGTAGTCAAAGAATGAGGCAGAGCTCCAAATACTAATATGGAAAGATCCCAGACACATTTCCAAGTGAAAAATAAGCTGCAAAACAGCATGCATAGTATTATATCATTTATGTTTAAAAACACATGTCACAAAAATATATATTTCTGTCTAAACACACGTATGTCTAAATAAACTCACAGTTCAGGAGAGACACAAGCCAAGCAACCCCAGGAAGTGGGGAAGGTGAAATGAGGATGGGCTCATGCCTGGGTTTTGCTTATACTCTATGTGTCTGTACTATTTGGATGTTTGAATATTTTACAATAAAAATATATTCATATACAGTCATGTGTCACTTAATCACAGGGATATGCTCTGAGAAATGTATTTGCATTATTAGGTGATTTTGTTGTTGTGCAAACATCACACAGCACAGTTACATAAACCCAGGTGCTAGAGCCTACTACACACGTAGGCTCTATGGGATAGCCTCTTACTCCCAGGCTACAAACCTGCATGGCATGTTACTGTACTGAATACTGTAGGCAATTGTAGCACAATGGTAATTACTTGTGTACCTAAATATATCTAAACATAAAAAGGTACAGTAAAAATATGGTATTATAATTTTTTTTTTTTTTTTTTTTTTGAGACTTAGTCTCACTCTGTCGCCTAGGCTATAGTGCAGTGGTGTGATCTCAGCTCAGTGCTATCTCAGCTCATTACAGCCTCCACCTCCCGGGTTCAAGCGATTCTTGTGCCTCAGCCTCCCGACTAGCTGGGATTACAGGCGCAAAATACATTTTTGTATTTTTTTTTTTTTTAGTTGAGACGGGGTTTCACCATGTTGGCCAGGCTGGTCTCAAACTCCTGACCTCAGGTGATCAGCCCACCTTGGCCTCCCAAAGTGCTGGGATTACAGGCTTGAGCCACCACGCCTGGCCTGGTATTATAATCTTATGGGATCACCATTGTATATTCAGTCTATCGTTTACCAAAACATCGTCATGCAGTGCATGACTGCAGTATATGATTGCATTAATGCATAGATTACTAGGTTATAAAATGCTATAGGGACAAGATCCTAACTTTCAAATGTCTAAGCAAAGGATATGTATTTATCTCTCTGTGTATCTGGAAAGAGAGAGAGAGAAAGGAAAAATGGCAAAATGGAACATTCGTTGGATCTAGGTGGAGTGATATGGCTGTTCATTGTACCATTCTTACAACTTTTCGGTATTTTTAAATTTTTTCATAACGTAAAGCTGAAAATAAAAACATATCAAATACACATCATTGGACACACACATACTTTTCCTGTGCATGCAGATTTTTCCAGATGTGGGAGCAAAGCCTGTGACTTGCTCAGCTGCAATTATGGCCAAAAGGCATTGGCAATGTCTCCTTGTCCGCTTCTTAGAGTAAGCATCGCCTTGCTCCTGTGGCCAGTGTCTTTAGAAATCTGCAGAGGCCTCACTGTATACTAAAGAAGGTGGACAGCCCCTCTACAAAGCATGGTCTGGGCTCAGCCTGTTGGGGAACAGAGGCCTAGCTGGCCTTTTGCCCCTCTTCCTTCAGAGGCAGCAGAGCCCATGGCACCTTTGCCATCGAACATGCCCCCCATGTGTGTCTGGACGCTCCCTGGTGACAGTGCACGGGGCTGCTGCACTCAGCATCCCTATGTGTTCATGTGCATCCCTATGAACATGCCCCCCATGTGTGTTTGGACTCTCCCTGGTGACGATCCCACGGGGCTGCTACTCCTGGCATCCCTATGAAGGGCCAGGTGACCCTTGGCAAGAAGAGAAGCTGCAGGCCCCTTCAGGGCCACACCAGGGGTCTCTGAAAGATTCCATTAATTGGAGCTGCTATTCGCAGATCCCTCACTTGCTCCTCAGCCTGGTGTTTATTTTTGAGATAGTAGTTTGAGGAGAATGGGGAAAAATGAATTGCAAAAAAGGAATTGGAATTTTAATGAGAACCATCTGGAGTGTTTTCCAAGGGTGTAATGTTTGGTATGAGAAAGTAATTCGTTAGCTCAAACGAGGAGAAGAGAAATGAAGGAAACTTATATTGTGCTTACTCACCGCCCCCCCCAACTCAAAAAACAACGCTGAGCAGAACCACCTAAACGCACGAATCACACGCGAATGAGGGTGTAGTGGGGGCTTTGGAGCAGGAGAACCCGAGATTCTGGCTCTGACTTGCCGCAGCAAGGAGAAATGTTTTTCCTCTGCCAAAGAGACTTTGAGGGATGCGTTGTGGTGGGCCTGGGGCCAGTGCCTGGAATTTGGGTAACCATGGAAACAGACCTGCGGGTGACAACAAACACAAGATGGAATTTCAGCATTAGCAGCCAGAGCAGAGGAATGGGAAAGTTCGGGGAAAGTTCTTTCTTTCTTTTTTTTTTTTTTTTTAACCCTGGGGAATAGGGGAATGAGGGAATGAGGGGAGGTACAAGGAAAGTCTCCGTGCTCTGAAAAAGCGCTCCCGCCCAGCACCCCAGTGGAGTCACAGGAAGCCAGATTCTCCAGAAGTCTCTATTTTCACTCTACCTATTTTCTTCACTTATTTATAGCCCATCGCATTCCACCAAGGATTCCATAGGGATCTAAAAGCACTTCCCAAGGGGTCTCAGTACACAATTAGAACCCTGCTCTTGGGCCAGCAGGTGACAGGATGCAACATAATCACATATTGTGAAGACAGCCACTCTTCTGGTGCATCTCAGTTCATCCTCACAACAGCCCTGCGGCCCAGGAGGGCAGGTCCCCCCCACCTTACCTCTGGGGAAAAGGAAACTCAGAGAGCCAAGATCACCCTGAAAGTGAGGGGCCGGCTGCCCCAGCTGAAGCCCAGCCTCCTTGCACCATGCCATTATACCTATAATCTTTATTCTGGGAAAATTTGAATAATCATGGTCGCCAAAAGAGGTGCAAAACCCTACATCAACCAGTGTGCAAAAGCCAACTATCTGTGTGGCTGCAGAAGTAGGCATGTGTTTCTGCTTCAAGGACGTTTGATTGAATGGGAAATGATTTATGCGATGGGAGAAAGAAATTTTTACAGAGTTATTAGGCATAAAAATTAAAGAAAAGAAACCATGGACTCTAGAATTTTCTTCTCTGAGGTTTTTGGAAGTGGAATAGCTGACATCCATTTAGATGCCAGAACAAATCAGAGCCTGAGATTGAAAGAAGCATAAAAACATCCACTACAGAATTCTTCCTTTGCAGATGGGGAAACCGAGACAGAATTGGGACTGGAGGCTGGGCACGGTGGCTCACGCCTGCAATCCTAGCACTTTGGGAGGCCAAAGTAGGGTGATTGCTTGAGGCCAGGGGTTCGGGACCAGCCTGAGCAACACAGCAAGACCCTGCCTCTACTTTAAAAAACGAAGAAGAAAATAAAATAAATTAGTGGGGTGTGGTGGCATGTGCCTGTAGTCCCAGCTACCCAGAAGCTGAAGGAGAATGATTGTTTGAGCCCTGCAGTTCGAGGTTCATGCCACTGCACTCCAGCCCGGGTGACAGAGCACAAACTTGTCTCAGAAAGAAAGAAAAAAAAAAAAAGAAAAAATCTTGGGACCAGAACTTGCAGTCCTGGCTGGAGGCACGAGGTACTTTTCTTAACAGGATGTCCCAGGAGGGAGCCCAGAAACAAGCCCATGGGTCTATGTCTTGGAGTCTAATTGGCAGGGTTAAAGTAGGAGGCCGAAACAGCCGTTTTAGAGAAGAGGATCGTTTTGTCTGGGATCAGAAAAGGAAAAAAAATTGCATAATGCACTGACATTCTTCAAAACTGAGATCTAGTTTCACTGTTATGACCATCGGTAGTTAAGAAGAAACCTCTGTTCTAAACAGAGAGACTCAACAGTTAAGAATTTAGCAAAAAAGATAGTTTGAAATCAGCAAAGTTACATAACTTTGTTTCAAGAAATCCTCTCGAAACTTCATTAGCAAAAAAATGCCCCTAAATAAGCCAACAGGAAATAAGAAGTGCAGGAATTTCTGGAAATGGGAGGGTGTTTTTTTGTTTTTAAAGGGAAAAAAAAGTTTTTAAGGAAGACGGAAGCCCTGACCCACATAAAGATAGGGTTTCAGTAAAACTAATTTGAGACCAAGAGGGAAAGTGCAAGACTCTCAGCAATGAAGTGAGTGCCCAGGCCCTGAGGGCTTTGTGTGTGCTGCTGAAAATAAACAGCAGCCCCCTAACATGGGCTCAAGTAAGGCAGCCGATTTTACACCAAAGACAAAACTTCATTCACTGAAACACAGCAAATCTGCATGAAATTTTCCATAGCCCTATTGGAGTTTAACTGCAGAGAAATTTAAAAATTGTTTCACAGAAAACCAAATATCACATGTGCTCACTTATAAGGAGAAGCTAAATATTGGGTACACATGAACATAAAGATGAGAACAAGACACCAGGGATGGTGAAAGGAGGGAGGGAGAGATGGGGGCAAGGGCTGAAAAACTTCCTATTGGGTACCATGTTCACTGTCTGGTGTGATGGGATCAACAGAAGCTGAAGCCTCAGCATCATGCAATATGCCCTTGTAACAAACCTGCGCATGTACCTCCCAAATTTGAAATAAAAATGGACTTTCTGTTTGTTTGTTTTTGAGACGGAGTCTCGCTCTGTCACTAGGCTGGAGTGCAGTGGGGTGATCGTGGCTCATTGCAAGCTCCACCTCCTGGGTTCAAGCGATTCTCCTGCCTCAGCCTCCCGAGTAGCTGGGATTACAGTTGCGCACCACCATGCCTGGCTAATTTTTGTATTTTTAGTAGAGATGGGGTTTCACCATGTTGACCAGGCTGGTCTCGAACTCTTGACCTCATGATCCACCCGCTTCAGCCTCCCAAAGTGCTGGGATTATAGGCATGGGCCATTGCGCCCAGCCAAAAATTGACTTTTCAAAAAGAGAAATAAAAATAAAATTTGTTTCAGCTTTTAGCATTCCAGGAATACTTGCTATTTATCCTGAAATAATTGATTTTCCCTAAAGCTCTGTTTTGTAACTTTTTATCTTGAAAACCTAAGGGGTGAGGGAAGGAGGAGAGTGTAATTCACTTTCTCAGTAAATGTTTTTGACAACTTACTAGATGCCAGGCCCTGAATAAAGTGCTGCCATCATTTCTGATTATTGCCCCTTGGGTTTAATACAATATCTGAGTTTTTAATATTAAAATGCAAAGTCTGCTGTGACCCTATAAGCCTCCCATAAAATATTGAGTTTTCTACCTTCTAATACTGTTAAGCACTATGCAAGCCTAAAGAGGCCACTGCCCATTCCTAATGAGAATCTTCTGCCTATGATTCATGGATTAACCCCTATAAATGGCTTCATGTACATGCCCAAAATATGTGGATCCACAAGAGGTCTGATAGTTTCATGTAAGTATGTATCTGTTCGTGAGAAAGTGTGTGTGGGAGGGAAGGAAGGAGTAGAAACTGTTTTCATTTAAAAAAGCCAGAGGGGCAAACAGAAAAGTATTCATAGACATCACTAAAGGAGTGAGTTTATAGGGCAGAAAGAGGAAAGGAGCCAATACATTTCCAAATCATAACCCCTTTAATCCTTGAAAAGTTGCTCCTTCAGGAGAAGCCGTGGGCTGATCATTATGCTGAGAGAAAGGTCCCCATTGCTGTTGTCCTTCACACCTGTACATCTAGCAATACCAGCCTGAGTTGAAAAGGGCCTTGGAAGAGAGCATCTCAATCCAGGGTGCCCAGACGTTTGTCATGAGAAGTGTCCTCCAGGCAGAAGTGTTTCTTTCTGACCAATTCCAGATTATACCCATTGGATAAGCAGAAGCCTGAGTCCAGACCTGTTCTGGGTGAGGAGCACCCTGCAGACCTCTCCTGTCCGCTCACTGGCCTGCCCCATGGTTTTCTTCTGGCTTTCATGAGAAGAAACATCAGAGCTATTGCTCTAATGTTCAATATTGTGTGGAATTAAAGAGTATCACTTCTGGCCAGGCGTGGTGGCTCACGCCTGTAATCCTAGCACTTTGGGAGGCCCAGGTGGGTGGATCACCAGACTGGTTCAAGACCAGTCTGGCCAACATGGCAAAACCCCGTCTCTACTAAAAACACAAAAATTAGCCAGCCTCAAGAGGCTGAGGCAGGAGAATCACTTGAACCTGGGAGGCGGAGGTTGCAGTGAGCTGAGATCGTGCCATTGCACTCCAGCCTGGGCAACAGAGCAACACTCGGTCTCAATAAAAAAAAAAAAAAAGTATCAGTTCTGTTTTGCCAAAATGCCTGTGTGCAGCTGGAGTTTTCAACAATAATTCTGATGAATACTGTGAACCAGAATATATCGAGCTCCACTTTTTATTGTGCGATCAACTATAGATGTCCAATAAAGAAACCTGTATCAAGGAAATAGGTACGATGTAATATCATTGTATAATTAAGATGCTTTTGGTTGTAAGTAATCTGAAACCCAACTAAAAGAAGCTCAAACAATAGGGAGGTTTCTTATTTCATATGAGCAACCCAGCAGTAGGGTTGGTTAATTCAGCAGCTAAACGACACCACCCAGAACTCAGGTTCTTGTCCCTGTTTAAGATTGTTGTGTATTCTGCAGCTCTCAGCTTGCTCCCCTCATGATTACGAGATGGTGACCACATCTTTGGGCAATATATCCTCATATCAGAGCAGAAATGGGATTATCTTTTCACTCTGGCTCAGGGATAAGCAGATGGCCAAATCCGAGCCAAAGATAGCTTAGTGGGGAAAGTGAAACAGAGGCAAGCATCCCACCCCCACCACATGCACACACATGCTCATTTACACAACACACACACACACACACACACCCACCCCTGGATGGATATAGCCATGAAGGCTGCCAGCAGCCATCTTGGAACTATGTGGTGAGTGCATACTTGAGAATGACCCAACCGTTCAAAGGAGAGAAGAACCAAACCAAGGGACAAGATGGAACTGGATATGAATGTCCTATTGAACCCACATATGCCCCTGGACTTTTTAGTTACATGGGCCAAGAAATTCTCTCTTTGACCAGATTTTCTGTCACTTGCAACTCTGAGAATTTATTCATACACCTTATATGTCAAAATTAAAAATTGCCAACCCTAGACTCCAATTTTTTTTTTTTTTTTAATTACTGTCTGGGACATCCTGTAATATATCTGACCAGTACTCTTTAAAACTATTGAGGTCATACTAAAGAAAGACTGAGAAATGGCCACAAAATGAAGGAGACTCAGAAGCCATGATAACTAAATGCAATCCTGGATTGGATCCTGGAACAGAAAAAGAATTTCAATGAAAAAACTTGGAAAATCCAAATAAAGTCTGTAATTTAGTTAATAGTACTGCAGCTGTGTTAATTTTTTAGTTTTTAGCAAATGCACTATTGTCACTTAAGATGTTAACATTGAGGAAATCTGGGTGAAGGATAACATTAGGGGAAGTTATCGATCTTTGTAACTTTCCTGTGAACCTAAAATTGTTCCAAAATTTTAAATATCTTACTGGTCACTGATACTCCAAAGTCTGGTAAGCATGCAACTAGTCTGACTTCAATTCACAGATAAGAATGCTAAGTCTCAAAGAGGTTAAGGGACTTGTCTGTGGCACCTGGTGTTTCATGTCAGAGCTGAACTTGGAATCCTGGTCTTGTCACCTGGATGCACAGCTCACAGTGAAGCCCAGGGATCCAGGAGTCTTTCTCAAAAGATTTAGTTCCCATGGAAACAGCGCCTCACTAAACACAGAGCATTCCCTTACTGCTCACCATATTAGCTCTGGACTACTACATCTCAAAGTCCACTTTTCACATTGAAAATTACATAATTATAGCAGTTCGGGAATGTGCTTTAACATCACGCAAAAGGAATTTGCACAAGAAATTTAGACTACCATAAGGTCAACGGATTAGCATTAACCATAAATAGAAACCATCACATTCCCTGGTCCCTGCTTCATATAAATTAAGCATTTTCTGAAAAGCAATACATGAAAAATGTCCATGCAGAATAAACTCAAGCCACAATATTTTTAAAGAGAGATTTTGAAGAGGTTATAAGTCAAATAACTTAGGTGGGAGCAAACATTAGAGTCTGGAAAAAACTATACTAGATGACTCAAGAATTGGTTCTAGTAATGACAGACACTGATGTCAAAGACTCATTTTTAAAGTTTGGATAAAATGTGTTTCATAAAATTTGAAGGAAAAAAATCAGAATAAGCCTCAGGTCTCTAAGAATAATCTTCTCTATCACCATGAATTCCTTCATGTCTGATTAGAGTTTAATAATACAGATTTGGGGTGGGACAGTGTTCCTTAATTTGAGGAAATGGGAGATTCTTCTGATCTACTTGCTTTCCCCAAAACCATACCAGTCCTATCCTGCAGGATCCCCTCCCTGTAATGCTTCTGTCATCTTTGCCAGGCCACCCTGTGCTGGGCACAGTGTCAGCCTCAGATGTTATTTCCCTCGTCTCCTTCTTTTCCCCACCCAATAATTATTCCTCTTCCATCCTGTGAGCACTAGCCCGTCGGGCAGAGCCCAGGCATCCTGCCGGAATGCTGATTACAGAATGTCAGAACCCAGGGGATCCCTGAGAAACACAGCCTGAGATCTGCTAATTAGCACCCTTCCCTGTAATTGCTGGTGACTATTGGAATTATCTGATCAGAGCTATGACAGTATTTCCCCTTCCTTGGCATAGAGATGATTTAGGAAGCACATCTTGATAGAGGAAAAAGCCATAATTTCTGATGTTGGCTATACTGTCCCTCATTAGCTAATGGTTCTATGACAGAAGATAAAAAGTGATCTTGACAGGCAGGAATAATGTGTCCCAAATTGCAAAATGTAATTTAGAAAGAATGTAGGCAGTGCCCTACAGTTAGGTTCCAGAAGTGCCCTGCGGAGGCTCAGGAGGCGGCCTGTGACGGCAGCAAGAGCTGAGGCCCAGGCTTCAGGAGTGCCAGATCCCATCCCAGCAAGTCTCAGATAGACTGGCCATGCTTGCACAAATGACTAGCTTCACTGAACTGCAGTTTTCTCATCTGGAAAGTGAGAATCTCAAATGGGTGATTTTTCATGTACTTCCCAAATTAAAAACAATTCTTTGCCAACAGTAGGAGGATAACCTAATCAATCCTCATGATAGAATATCAGGCAACTACTATAAGTCCTATGTTTCCCAAGAATAATTGATAACCTGAGAAAGTGCTTGCTACATCATGTTAAATTAAAATAAAAAGTAGGGGGGAAAATTAAATATGGATTATAGTTCAAACGTTGCTAAGAGAAATATATGCCTGAGAGAGAAAAAAGACTAGAAGGAGGTGCAAAAAGTATTAGCAATGTTAACCACGGGTGACTTATTTTTTATTATTCGAAGCACTTAAAATTGTATGTATGATTACGAAGGCAGTAAGTGTTGGATTAGAAATTCCAATCATGCATGAGTATAAAAAGTAAAAATTAAAGTTTCTCCTCTCACTTCCATGGCCATTCCCCAGTTGTAACCTCTATTAACACTGTGAAATAACATTTCACCAGGTATGAAGCTGAATTTCCTAAAAACCTCCTTTGCTTCAGGCAGTCTGCAAAGAGAAGCTAGAGACATAGTTAATTCTTCTTAGTAGTAGTAGTAGTAGTATTTTATTTATTTATTTATTTTGAGACTGGGTCTGGCTCCATCACCCAGGCTAGAGTGCAGTGGCGTGATCACGGCTCACTGCAACCTCCACCTCCCAAGCTCAAACCATCCTCCCACCTCAGCCTCCCACATAGCTGGGACCACAGGGGTGCACTACCACAGCTGGCTAATTTTTTTGTATTTTTAGAAGAGGTAGGGTTTTGCCATGTTGCCCATGCTGGTCTCGAACTCGTGAGCCCAAAGCAATTTGCCTGCCTCAGCCTCCCAAAGTGTTGGGATTACATACATGAGCCACCACACCCAGCCTAATTCTTATTTTTTTCACTGTAACTTAATGACTTTCCTAAACTACCACCAATAAATACATTGTTTTTCTAACAATAAATAAAGGATGACATTTCTATGAGGTGGGTTTCTAATGAAGAAGAATTGAGAGATATATTGAACTTCCCAAAACAAAACTGCCACAAGCGTAGGTAGGTAGGGATGGACCTCTGGCCAGGATGTTGTGCTGAGTTAAATGACCAAAGAGGAAAAGGGTTAGAGGTTTATGGTATAAGAGGTGCTGGAGCACATCCTGGCCCAGCCTTTCTAGGTGGTGGAGAGGCTGGCAGAGTGAATCGAAGGAGCTATATCTTGTGAAGGTAGGAAAAGCTGGAGTGGCTCCTGAGACCAGACTATGAAAGAGAACACCAACCATGAAAAGCAGGTATCGTGACGTGTTACACTGGGAAAGCCGGGACAAACACATTCCTTAAAAAAAAAAATAATTTCTTTTTCCAAAAATGAAACAACAGACATGATTTTGTTCTCCCCTGACTTCCCTGTGCATTCAGAGTGCCTAGATTTTGGTCCCTAATAATAAGGAAAAATCGGGGAGGGTTTGGAACATCCTCTAGTTGTTGCCAGAAGGTAAGGATGTTTTCTGGGATGTTTGAGGCAGTGCTGATAGAACAAGGAGCTGGCTTGTAGGGCCCACAGGCTGAGCTGGGACTCTGAGCATCAAATGGGGAATCATAAATGTAACTGGTTCAAACAGTTCGGGCTTATGAAAAGCCAGAGGACAATAATACTCAAGAAAAAGTTAATACCGAGACTACAAATGACCTGGTTAAGATTTAAAAAAAAAAAAAAAAACAATGAATATGATACAATAGATTATTTTTAAAGTAATTTTAATAGATATGAAAGAGAGAGACTTTGTGTGTATACCTATATACACACATACACATATCCACACACCTATGTACACATACATAGGGTTATTTTATTTCTTCTGTTAAACAGATATTTATAAAGTAAAAATAAGTTCTTCAAGTGTAAATTTTTTTAAAAAACAGAAATTGTGACTAAGCCAAGGAAAGCCGGAAAAGTAAGTTGCTGTTCCAAGAACAAGACCCACTGACTGGGACCAGAGGCCACAGACAAAGACTCGTGGGAAGAGACCCAAAATTGGCCAGCCAGGGTGGTCACTCACAGTAACCAGTTACAAAGAAGTCAAGTGTGGGTTCCAAGATAACAAAGGAATCAAATGTCCCGAAGATGACGCTGACTGGCCCGACTCGACCTCAAGCTACTCATAAAGTTACACCTGCAGGGATCCTAACCAAGCCCAAGAATCACAGTGGCAGGGCAGAAGGTCAGGAAGCCAGTATGCAAACCTTAGGGGTCAATCATTTCTGGAAAGACACCTCCCTTCTGAAAATTAAAATCTACACCAATTCCAGGGAACTAAAAATTAAGCTAACTTATCAAAGGGCTTCAGCCTCAGCCTGACCCCCAGAGACTGGGATTTAAGGTACAAGTTCCTGGTCCTGCTCAAGAATTTACAGCTCACATCCCACAATCTTGGCTACTCTAAATGATCGATTGTTTATTTCCTTTGGGGGTGGAAATCCTAGGAAAAGAACTTAAATGACAAATTAGAATAAAAGAAAGAATAAGGATACAAGCAGATAAAATACATAAATCTAGGTACTAGCACTTTAATAAATGGTTTCAACATAAGTTTAATAATTAGTTTTATAATCACTGTGATATTTGGGTTGTTTTTAAAAGTATTTGAAGCTTTTAAGAAAAACTGATATAATGGATTTATAATTATAGAATATGATAAATATCTAGAAGATTAATAATTTGCAATCAATTGGAAGCTTTTAATCAAATAAAGAAGTTTCGATTTATAATTGTGTGAATATTGTGTGAACATGTTGAGAAATATTTAAAGTTAGTGGAATGCTAATTATTTGATAAATTTGGAACATTAATGAATCTTTAAACAGAGTACAAGAGTAGTAATTCTTCATCATCCTTAAAAGCCTTCAAACATTAAAGACTTGTTTATGCACATGCTTGGAAGCCAGATATGGCCGTACTTTGTTAAGGACACCATTGGCTGAATTGCACCAGGATGTGGGGAAGGAGAGGAGTGGAAAATCCACCTCCATCCTAACCAGAGGAACCCCTGCTGCTGCCATAGGCAGCCCCCAAACAGGAGGCTCAGTCTCAGCTGGTCAAGTTTTTAAATGTGACCAGTGGTGTGACACCCTTCTGTGGTGAGGGTGGCAGCAGAAGCAGCAACAGCAACAGCATGGAAACTTCATACATCTCAGAAGCATCAGATGTGATGCTTGATCTCTGGCTTCTGGAATAGGTCTGAGTTCTACTTTCACCCCAAACACCACACATTGTTTCTACCAAAGACGAAACACAGTAAACATAAGTTAACAGCTTGGACACTTCTTGGTTTATCCCAGCAGGGTAGACCCCAGGAAGGAGGAAAAGATGAGTTGGGATTGGAGACTTGAAGTCTTCCATTGGAATACTGCATGAAGAAATATGATCTTAATTGTACCCAAGCTGCCGAAGTGGGAAATATTGGTTACTTTTAAATCTGTGGCTCAGTTAAAGTGCTGTTGTTTTATCCCCAGGGTGTCTATTCACTTTTATCTCCAGCTAGCTATACCCCATTTCTCCTCCAGGGGACCCCCTCTCCTTCATGCTCAGTACCACTCTGTTCCTGAAGCAGTTGTTCCCTTCCTCCTGCTCTACCACGGGAACGTAGTCTGGACTGGCCAATCAGAGCATCGCGTTTAAACTCTGATGTGAGCCTCGTGCTCTGGGGACAACCAAGTGGGAGGCTAGAATGAACCCAACACAAGGGAAGGCTGATCCAAAGACTGGGAGAACCAGCCTCTGAACTCTGACTGTCCTGGCACATGGACTTTTCAGTTAGATGAGCCCTTAAGTTCCCCTGTTGACTTAAACCAATTTGATTTGGATTTTCAGTCATTTCTTAATGAAAAATCCTAAGGGATGTAAGTGTATCTGAGGGCTTCTAAGGATCTGGAAAGTTCACCAGAGAGAACAGCTGAGGTGATGTTATTCTGGGGAAGAGAAGACTCTAAGACTACAAGCTAACTCCCCTCAAATATCATGCTAACGAATGTTACTGGAAGATAAACTCAATAGGTAGATGAGTTTTCTAATAACTAAAGTTGTCCAACAAAGGAACCACCTTCTTCAGAAGGAGATGGACTCCCCAGCCAAGGATGGACAACCACCTGACAAGGACATTGGCACTGAGATTCATTCACTGGGTGGGAAGCATGAATTTCAAATGACTCTTTTGACACAAACAGTTAACAAAAAGTAGGAGAAGAAAAACATCACTGGGGAAAATAAGTGGAGGTGCTACAAAACTCTGCAAAACCCTGGTTTAACCAATGAGAAGTTTTGGTGTAGTTTTTTGAATCAGACTTGATCTATAGCCCCCTGCTGTTTAGCAAGAGAGTTAACGTGGAAGTCAGAGACATCACTGGGAAGAGAAAAAGCCTAAACACTTCTCTCTCACATAACATGAACTGTTTAAATGGGGATTCTGTAGCTGTGGTGGAATGCCAAGTCTGCCAAACCACTCAGCCACCATGATAATGAAATATTATGGAAGGGACCAGCCAGAAGCTTGGCAGCAATGAAGAATTCTAGATACACCTGCATATATGTGTGATTGTGGAAGTGACCAACACTGTCTCAGATCCCACAGCCTATAGTCAATCAGCAATTTCTACATAAACAGGCCCCTGGTGTTAAGTGCCTAGAGATTGAGAGAGGCATAGAACTGATGATGTTTTCATTAGTTCGTGAGTTTGGTTATCATCATGTAATCTGGCCCCTTCTACTTCTCTGTCCTGTCCTCTCCCCAAGTCCATTGCACTTCAATGACTTGGAACTTCCTTTGACTCCTCAAACACGTGTAGTTCATTCCTACCTCAGCTCTTGCTCTTCCTTCTACCGGGAGAATGCTACCCCTACGTCTTTGTGTGGCTAGCTTTTTGGGGTTGTTCAGGTATTCGCTCAAATGGCACCTGTTTGGTGAAGAAGTGCAAGAAGTTAGTGCCTTCTTGCACTACTTCCTGACTACCAATCCAAATTAGCAAACCCCTCACTAACCCATGTCTCTAGCCAAAGAGAACCCATCCTCTCCATCACGTTATCTTCTCTTATTGTCTTCCTGGAACTCATTACTATCAGAAATTGCTTTTTCCTTTTATTTGCTGCTAGTTTATTTCCTTGTCTTTCCTCTACATTAAAGCACAAGCTCTACAAGAACAGGGGTCATGTGTTTTTTTACTGCTGCATCCTCAGCTCTTAGAGCAATTCCTGGCACATGGAACACATGTCATGAATGTTTGTTGAATGAATATACTATTTCCTGTATTGATCTTGGAGAACTTTCCTTCTATATAATGTTTTCTGGAAGACAGACAGAGTACACAAGTGAGTGAGACTCAGATAGAGAGATTCTTTTGTTGAAAGGACTCATCCCTGGCAAGTTAAAGTAACTTGCCCTTTAGTTGTCTCAGTGTCCTGAGGTAACCAGGAGGGAAGAAACACAGGACGTTATCCAGAGCCCGGCCCCCTCTGTGAGCACATATAATACATTCCGCATGAGCCAACTAACCCTATTTTTCAAAGGAGCCATGGCTCAGCAACAACCATCCCAGCTTACTGCCTTTTCAGCAAACAGTTTCTGTTTTGTTCCTTGGTGAAGATATAAGAGTAGAAAAGTCCTCCCTCCCCCACTCTGTGAAAGCCCAGTGTGTTAGTGCCTTCTTGCACTACTATAAAGACATATCTGAGACCAAGTAATTTATAAAGAAAAGTTTAATTAGCCTAAGGTTCTGTGGGCTGTACAGGCTTCTGCTTCTGGGGAGGCCTCAGGAAACTTACAATCATGGCAGAAGGCAAAAGGGAAGCAAGCACATCTTCACATGGCTGGCAAAAGAGAGAGAGTGAAGTGGGAAGTGCTACACACTTTCAAACAATGAGATCTCGTGAGAACTCACTCACTGTAATGAGAACAGCAAGGGGGAAATCCGCCCCATGATCCAAACACCTCCCACCAGGTCCGTCCTCCAATACTGGGGATTCTATTCAACTTGAGATTTGGGTGGGTACATAAACCTAAACCATATCACCCAGCAAGTCTTGAATGGACTTAACTCTTGAGTTTGACCATTGTTTTTCTTCTCAGTATTGACAAATTGGTTACTTGTGGGCTTGCCCCGTGCCTGTGAAAAGTGATAGAGGATGGTTTTTATGTGCGACTGTACCTCACTGACACTGGGCTTGGACCACTTTCCAAGGGACTCTGGCCCATGGGGAAGTTTTTTCAGAACCTTGGGAAGAAGAGCCTGTAATTATTCATATGAAAGAAGACAGTGGGGGAGTGCTCTTTGGAATGTCATCTCACAGGCTTTCCTGGAGTTAGGAATAATCTCAGACACCCTAAATAAGTTACCCAACACAGATAGAGCTGGCTTTAGCCTCTTGGGGAAGTCTGGGTGCAGGGGATTGGAAACAGTTTTCACATGGGGAAAATAGAAAACGATCTTGAAGACAAGATGACAGCTCTAAAACAGGAACCACAGGGAATGTGCCCATTACATTTACAAAAATATATGTGGGACATATATTTTTTGGCTAGAATACTCAACTGTTGGCATAATCAGCATCCCAACTGTTGGGATAAACCAAAATATAATTCTTGGTTTGTTTTTATAGCTGCTGGAAGAATAAGAATATGGTCTACCCTGCATTCACCCACTCATTTATTCATCAAGCAATATTTTTGAGTACCTGTTACGTTTTAGACACCCTTTTGGTTCTAGGGAATCAACTCTGAATAGGTCAGTCAGGGTTCCCCTAATCATGGGGCTTATATTCTGAGGGTGAAGATGGACATTGACAAGATATTTGCACAAATAAGTAGCAACAGATATGAATTTAGTGTGGGAAAGTTAGCCAAATGAAAATAGGGCCTCACTGCCAGTGTCTTCCCCAGTTGCACTCCATCTGTTGCAAGATCCGGTAAAAGCAGTGGAGCTTGGGGGTGAATAATGGCCAAAGGAGGAGATGAATACCAGACCTTGATCCCAGGCTCTCTATATTCTTTACAGAAAAGGGGGTAGACCTAGGGGAATATAGCAAGCAAGGGGCCCCATTACACTTTGCCCCATTTCACTTCCTGCTCAAGCAGTGCTCTTACAGGAAAGTGGCTCTGGACGGGCCACTGCTGATCCACCCTACCCTCAAACCACTCTTTCCCTCTCTGCCAGCAATTGGAAAGCCACACATGGCTCTTCTAACACAGACTGCCTCACAAGTCGGGTCAATTCAGGTCCTCCGGGAAGCAGATGGCAGGATGGAGTTAGAAATGCAAAGAGATTTATTAGGGGAAATAACTGTGAAGATTGAAAGGGAAGAAGGAGCAGGAGGAGGCAGGAAGAGCCTTCAAACTGCAATGCAGTCCTGATCCTTGCAAAAGGAGATGGGGAAGGACGGAGGTGTGTGTGGGTACGGAGAGCCTCAGAGCAGTACAGCCCCTGGAAAATCTCAGCCAGCCCAAGAGGGAGCTCTAGAACCAAGATCACCCATTAGAGAAATCCTGCCTTGCACAGAAATTGTCAAGGCCCTAGTGCCTCTGCTGTGCACAGTCATTGGCCATTGCTGCCCAGGAGAGTGTGGCCTCTGCTCAAACACAGCAACAGACCCTGAAGGTGCTGCAGCTGGTGGCCGTCAGCTCACTACACTCTCATCCAAAGGTTCCCTCAGAGGGAGAACTGAGTGGCACCTTCCACTGGCTGCCAACATGGCAGGCTTACGCGGGTGTGTTCATTCCCAGTGTTCCATTCCACGATTGATAACCAAGGTGAGGGTCTCTATAAGCACAGCCTTTGGCTCCAGGGGGTACAGTAGGGGTGAGATAAAGACATAGGCACAACAGAGCACAGGCAGGCCCCTGAGGTTGGAAAAGACACCAGAAACATTGTTGAGGCTCCAGCAGTGCCAGCTGAATGGACAGCAGCGGGCAGGAAACACAGAGATTGGAAGGCCAGCAAGCCTAACTCAGAGAATCTTGGCCAGGAGGAAGAGAAGTGGCTGACTGCTGGGGAAGACCACAGTGGATAAGCCAGTGATGGGGACATAAGACAAGCTGTACCACCTGTTTCTCACATATAGGCAGCCAGCCTGCAAGCTTGGCACCTCTTCTTTGCTTCCCTGTATCCTCCTCTCATGAAATCCAAACATCCACCTCTATAAATATTTATTTATGCACAATGGCGTTGGTCCTTCTGATCCTTGATAGGTTATTAACTGATATTGAGGAAAAACCTCAAAATTGTTTTTGACCAAAAATTCAAGAGTTAAGCTGAACTATCTTAAATTCATTTTAAGTTGTATTTCTCAAAATAGAGGAGAATCATCATCTTAGCAATTCATTTAGCCTAACGTGATAGTTCCCTTCATCTCTTGAAAAACTCAACCTGAAGTTTATGTCTGATGTTAAGAGGCCCTTGGACACACCGAAGATTATATTGTGTCATGCACTGAGGAGTACACTCAACTAAAATATCTATTTCTAAGGTCCAAAGCTAAAATTAGATGAAATAAAACAATGCTGACTCAGCAAGAAGGGCCCCATGCTTTCAAGCACCCCACATATTATAAACACAAAACCTTACATTCATTTTCTCAATTAGCACCAGTTATGGGCCAGGAAAACTTATCTCTGGAGCTTTTGCTCTGTGTCCTCAAAACAAAGCCAACTGTCTGAATGCTGTGAAGGTGTAGCATTGGAGAGGAGCAGTGTGTGTAGTTGGAGTTGGAAGTGCTTAGATCAAGAAAAGACCAATTAACTTGCCCAGTCCTTCTTGTCAGCATGAATGCAATAGGTGACCTGGCATGACATTAACAGAATGTACTTTCCCAGTCACGCTGAGCACTCGTTTCCTAACTTCTCTTCATGTTCCAGTGTGTGCCTCCAGAGGCTCTCATTATATAGTGCTGTGTTCATAACAGTTGTATATGGTATGAGGAAGATTTTCAAATTAAATAATTCACATTACTCCTAAAGTTGGTTGTGGGCTGAATTTATGATGTTAAAGTATGTGGGCCTCTATTTGCATTCTTGATGTAGGCCCCACAAATGTTAGGGAAAGGCCTGGACAGTGGCACTCTGGTAACCAAGCAGAAGTCAACAAAAAGTTCGATGTAAATTGGGCCACAGTTCATGAAAACATTCCTATGACAGCTCATTAACAATGATGATAATCACAGCAGCAGTTCTGTAAACACACCTGCGGACGCTGGGCGCTACATATTTTGCTCTCGTAATCAGCCTTTGCCTTGTTCTGTGTGGTGCCTCAGTGAGCTGTGGGCCAAGCACTGTGAGTCTCTGCCTTCCCAATGCAGAGACTCTGGGCTCTCTGATAGTCTGCTCTCCAGATGTTTCTGGGGGTTCCCAGGTGCCGTCCCACATGGGCTCTGAAGCAAGGTCGCAGACATGCTTTCCAGTCTCCCTGCTCACGTTGGCCCCACCACTGCCGCCCCTTCTGCCCAACGTCCTTGTGAGGGTATCTCTGCTGCCGGCTGTGGCTAAGCCCCACCAGAGCATTGCTGCGTGGCCTAGGTTGGGGACCTGGCTCCCGCTTTGTCCCCTTCTTCCATGCTCAGAAATCCCTCCTGCACTGCTGCTCCAAGCACATCCTGAGACAGCCCCAGGCCCAAGCTTGTCTTGAGAATCCCTGTTGCACTGGCTTCCACCCAGCTCCCAGACATCCTCCAAGGACAGGGCCCTCTCCCCACACCCTCCATCTGGCTGTCTACCCTCACCCCACCCAATCTCCAGGAATCTCCATGACACACCCTCAGCCCAGAGAGCAGGTATTTCCTTTCCCACATCATCAGTGGGAGTGCTGAGTGGTCCTTTTCAAAACAAACATGTTGTCTGCCCCCAACGTGACCCTTTTGAAATGTCATTTTTCTCAGCTTTAAAGGAAAAGAAAAGGCCATGCTAAGGTCCAGTTTCACTTAATGATCCATTACACATCCAACAATCCACCTGCTGTCTTCTCAGCTACTAAAACCATCTTTATTTCCAGCCTGTCCCTCAGAGTTGGGCACACTCCAGGAGCGGAGGCCAGAGCCAACACTCACCATACCTCACACACCTCTGGAGAGAAAAGGGTCCTTAAAGTCAACTTCTGGAGCCTTCCCAAAGGAATACAGGCTGCCTGCACACATTCAAACAGAGATGGAGGATCAAGGAAACCATGCAGTTGGATCTTCTAACTTTAGAAGTGGGGAAACTGAGGTGCAGAGAGGAGAAGCAACTGATCCAGGGTCATTCTGCAAGTCAGTGGCAGGGCACGAGCTCTGACCCATAGCACTTCCCATCACAGAAAGTCTACAGCTTCTGTTCCCAGGAGAGAAGCCCACACTTCCTCAGTAAATAGCAAGGGACTTCCAGGGCCTTTTCATCACCCCGAAGGAGGATTGTGGCCAGAAAGTGTGGGCAGAAGATCTTGGACAGTCACCAACTGAGCTGGCTAGCTCCAGACTTGTTTGGGCCTGGAGCAGGGGAAGGAAGTGTGACAGCAGAAAGAAGGGAAGGGGAAATGGGGACCCCCACACACCCTGGCTTCTACAGCATCTGCTCTCTGCCTCCTCCTTCCTGGGTCCCTTCATGGGTTCTTTCCTGTACCCCCTTCTGGGTCCACACTTCCCTCCTCCCAACTGCAACACCTCCTGCCTGGCCTTCCCCACTGTCTCATCACCTGGGTCTTCTTCTGAGTAGAACAAGAGCAGCTGAGAAAATGTTCAGGAAAGGAAAGGAAGGGGATAGTAAAGAGATAAGATATGCAGAACACCTAATAGAGCTCCCCAGAGTGAAACCCTAATACTAACTCTAACCCTAACCCTCCATGCTGGCAGTGGAGCACCTTAGAGCAGTGGTCCCCAGCTTTGGCAGCACACTGAAATTACCCAAGGAGCTTTAAAGGATACACATGCCTAGACTTATCCCACAGACTGATTTATTTTTTCAGTACAACTTGAGAACCAGGATTTGTAAAAGCTCCCTCGATGATTCGAGTATGTAGCCAAGGTTGCAATCCAATTATCAGAAGAAGAGTCCCTTGTCTATCTCATATTGGGTCCTCTGCTTCAATAAGAGGCAAATAATTTTTAGATAGAAAATACTGAAATCTATTCTATTCCAAGCCTACACATCAGAAATCCTGATTGTTCTAGCCTGGCTGTCAGATTTTCTGCTAAGCTATCTTCTCTGGCATCTTGGACTTCTGCTACCACTGTCAAATCTCAAGATCTCTGATTCTCCATAGTCCTTTTCAGTTCCCAAAGCTCCTTCATGTGAGGCTGTATAAAAAAAAGCTTATAGTCACCACTGCTGTGAATGTGGTCTTTTTAAAAGCTCATCACTATCTTATAGTTATGACAGAGTAACTAGTACCAGAGTTGTCCTCCCACTGAAAACAATAAGGAAGTTGGACAAATTTATGAAACAGCTATTTCCAAATCCTAGACAACAAGAAGTGCAGAACTATGATCAATGAGAGTCATGAAACAAACAAGCAAGCCCTACAATTTCCCTGGCTTTCTGCCAAGAGTCACTTTTCCAGACAGTGGTGCAGGGGCAGGAACACAAGCATAACACTGCAGTCTTGCCAAGTTAAGCAAGCAGAGATCAGGGTTAAGGGTGGCTAAATCAGCTGGAATTTATGGGGCAGAGCACTGGAACAGAGAGAACTATGCGGAGAACGAGCCTAGAATCTGCATAGGGATCTCCTTGAATCTATTGCTGAAAACTAAGCTGTGAATGCTTAGGGTAAAACTCCACAAAGCTATTCAAAGAAGTACTGAGAATCTGTATGCTGAACAATTCCTAGAGCTTACCCAGGCTATGAGATAGTAGAGATCCAGCCAAAGGGAAGAGATCTCATTTAACACCCAGGGAACTCAGTGGAGATCCTGGAAGAGTTGTATCTTGGTAGTAAAACTAAATAAAAGAGACCTAAAATAAAGGCTACTCTAGACCTGCCTTAGAAAAACTTAACACAAACTTTGAAAAAAATGAGCTGATTCTAAGTTCCCTAAGTGCATGCCACAATAAAATTTAATATTCTTTACAAGAAACAGAAGTCATCCACTCAAAAAGGTAACTGAGACAATGCCTAGCATCCAGTAAAAATTACTAGACATACAAAAATGCACGAAAACGTGACCCATACTTAGGGGAAACATCAGTCAATAAAAACATACCCAGAATGACAAAGACTTTCGAGTTAACAAAAAAGGATATTAAAACAACTATTACAAATATGCTCATGTAAACAGACATAATGCGAAAAGAAATGGGAGCTATAAAAAAGAACAAATAAAAACTATAGGGATAAAAAAAGAGGTATTAAATTAAAACTTTATTGGATGAAATTACCAGCTAATTAAACACTGCAGAAGAAAAGGCAACTGAATTTGAAGACATAACAATAAAAACCCTCCAAAATGACACATCCAAAAGAAAAAAAAGACTAAAATAAATTAACAGAGCCTATTAACTACGGAAACATATCAAGTAGTTGAAGATATGTGTGAAGAAGTAAAGGTCAGAAAAATACTTGATGAAATAATACCTGAAATTCTTCCAAATTTGATAACATTTCTAAAACCACAGATTTAGTAAACTCACTTACTCCCAAGAAAGGTATGCACAAATAAAACTACATGACAGCGTATTGCTGAAAACCAAGGATAAGGAGAAAATCGTAAAAGCAGACAGATTTTTAAAAGACAAATAACACATAAAAAACAAAATGAGAATTTCCATGATTTATCATTAGAAAAAAGTGTAAGCCAGAAGACAATGAAATGACACTTTAAAAATTCTGAAAGAAATGAGGTCAGGAGTTTGAGACCAGCTTGGTCAATATGGTGAAACCTCGTCTCTACTAAAATATACAAAAATTAGCCAGGCATGGTGGCACGTGCCTGTAGTCCCAGCTACTCAGGAGGCTGAGGCAGGAGAATCACTTGAACCTGGGAGGCAGAGGTTGCAGTAAGCCGAGATTATGCCACTGCATTCCAGCCTGGGTGACAGAGTGAGACTCTGTCTCAAAAAAAAAAAAAAAAAAAAAAAAAATTCTGAAAGGAAAACAAATCAATAGGAAGTAAAAATATCTTTCACAACCAAAGATGAAGTAAAGATCTTTTCAAACACAGCTGAGAGAATTCATTGTCAACAAATCTGCTCTACAACAAAAATTGCTTTTACTTTATATTTATACTTTTTAACTATAAACAGAAATTTTTAATAAATATAAATAGAAGTTTTTCAGGTGGAAGAAAAATTATACTAATGGAAACTTGGATCTATACAAAGGAATGAAAAACACCAGAAATAATAAATAAGTGGGCAAATATGAAAGTTTTTTTATTTTAAAATTTATTTAAAACATAACTGGTTATTCAAAGAAAAATAATAACGTTGTGGGATTTATAACAGAAATAAAATGTATACTAACAACAGTACAAAAGATCAAAGAATTAAATAATATTGTTGTAAGTTTCTGTATGACATCCTAAAGTGGTATTATATTATTTAAGGGTAGAGTGTGATAAGTTAAAGATACATTGTGAATCCTTATGTAACCACTAAAAATAAAAAAGTCAACTAGATTTTAAAGAAGACTGAAGTATTAACATATGCTGTCTATAGGAACCCCACTTTAATTGTAGACACAGGAAAATTAAAGATAAAAAAAGTTATAGAAAAAGATATACCATGGTGGGCGTGGTGGCTCATGCCTGTAATCCCAGCACTTTGGGAGGCTGAGGCGGGTGGATCACGAGATGAAGAGATCGAGACCATCCTGGCCAACATGTTGAAACCCCGTCTCTACTTAAAAATACAAAAAAAAAAAAAAAAAAAATTACAAAAAGGCATGCTGGTGGGGCTTGCCTGTAGTCCCAGCTACTTGGGAGGTTGAGGTAGGAGAATTGCTTGAAGCCGGGAGGCAGAGGTTGCAGTGAGCCGAGATCATGCCACTGCACTCCAGCCTGGCAACAGAGCGAGACTCGGTCTCAAAAAAAAAAAAAAAAAAAAAAGATATACCATGTGAGCACTAATTATAAGAAAGCTAAGATAGCTATATTAATATTAGATGAAGTAGACTTCAGATCAAAGAATATTACCAAGATATAAAGGAACATTTCATAATAATAAAAGGGTGAATATGCCAAGAGAACATAACAATCCTAGATGCTTAACATCTAGGGTTAACAAACAAACTTCAAAATACATTGAACAAAAGATAACTGACAAGAGAAATATACTTTATCTATAATTGTATTTAGATACTTCAATATTTCTCTCTTATTAATGAGTAGAAAGAAAACCAGCTAGTACGTAGAAGATTTGAACAATACTATCAATCAACTTGATCTCACTGACATTTATAGAACACCCCATCCCAAAACAGCAGCACACGCATTTTTCTCAAGCGCACATAAAACATTTGCCAAAATAGATCATATTCTGGGCCGTAAAATAAGTCTCAATAAATAAAGATTGAATTATATATTCTCTGCCCACTCATAATTACATTAGAAATCAAGAACAAGAAGATATTTAGGAATAAAATCCCCAAATATTTGGAAATTTTTAAAACTTTTCTTAGTAACCCATGTGTGGTATTGTGAGACACACACACACACACACACACATTGGTTTCCTCTACCTCATACTGTAAAACAGAAAGCATGTAAACCTGTCCTTCGAGCAATATTATTTGGACCTGCTAAATGGAAACAAGTACAATTGCCAGGGCCCAAGCAGATATCCCTGTGTCCTCCCTGGAGGTAGCCACATGGGTCCATGAAATTAATTGATATAGGATAGTGGGTACTGCAGCAGTGGAGAGATGGGTTGAGTCAAGACAGTTTCTTTTGCACCCTCTCAGGCACATAATGGCAGTAAGAACTGTTCCGTTTGTCATAAAAGGAGACAGAGACTGCTGATGGCTATGCGGCAGATTCCCTGGTGAAAAGGCCCTGAACACAGCTGGCAAGGGAGGCTGGTGCTGGGAGGCCTGGAGGCTGCAAATGGGTCTTGACAAGAATAGACACTGACTCTGGACTGGGTTTTTGCATGCCTGGTGGGAAATGGAAATGCTCAGAGTGCCATAAAAATTAAAAAAAAACAAAAAAACAGAACAGAACAGAAGATATTGCATAAATTTGGATGGCTGACTGCCATTTCTTCAGACCAAGGAACACATACAGCCCATAATGTCCAACAATGGGCAGAGAGATATCCTCCCTCATGTAATAGTTTGATAGAGGAGAACAGGCAATTGAAACATTGGTTGCCTAAAGCAGGGAGAAACAAAAGCTTGCAGGGCTGGCTTGCACACCTTCACAATTTTGTGCTCACACTCAGCATGAGTGGGACTATAGTATCCCCACTAGATTTTTTCTAGGTTTTTCTGGTTGATCTGGGGAAGGGGAGGTGGGGAGGACACTGGTATGAGTATGCACCTCTTGCCAGGGGAGGAGTGTATTGGTATAATGGCTATAATTTTTTTTTTCTTCCCCAAATCACCTCAAGAAAATTTTTTTCTCCTCTCAGAATTCCTAAGGGCCTGATGCAGGTGGCTTGCGCGTTCACCCTCTGGCAAAACTGGGACCAAGGATAAATACAGCCATAATGCCTGGTGGTGAAAATGGCTCACTAGTTTGGAATCTATATAACCCTACCCTATGTGAAGGGGAACAGGCTGAGTGGGAGGCACTCGCCAGACTAGTGCTGCTGCCTGCAATCTAGACCAGCACAGTGGCAATTCTAATGTCCTGTCCCAAGGTGAAAAATTTGGATATTAATGGAGAGCAGGAGAAATAGTAGATGAGTGTAAATGAATAAATAAATGAGTTATTAATTGAGGGAAGCTCAATATTACATGAACAACTCAAAAGTCTCAGAGCAATAGATGATACTGTCTCTTTGCTCAATTATTCCATATGCCTGAAAGGGTGAAGCTGTATATTTGTCGGGACCACTCCTGTTTTGGGAACCTGACAAGATTGAAAGGAAGACTGCAAACCTGAGTGGCCTCACCCTAGGACATTTGTACAATATGATGGACTGGACTAATTATTAATGATTCTGTATATTCTTTTGATGTAAGGGATCTGTAGTCAAAACCAGGAGGTGGTCTGTGGTGGCAATGGAAACCAAGATGATTAAAGGGAGGCTCCAGGGAGGGCATACATATGTTTTGGTTTTCGTCCCTGATTCCTGGCTCAGGACTCCTAAAATCCTTGGGATCTCCAAAGTGCTGTCTTTTGTGTGTGTGTTTTGTCTGATAGATTCAACGGTGGGGCTGGTCACTGGAAAGACCAAGGCAGGATTAGAGAGTTGGGACTTTCAGCTTCACCCCCCAAACCTACAGGGAGGGGAAAGGAGTTGCAGGTCAAGCTGATTACCAATGGCCAATGGTTTAATCAATCATGTCTATGTAATAAAGCCTCCACAAAATCCCAAGAGGATAGGGTTCAGAGAGGTTCCAAATAGCCTATCATGTGGAGGTTGCCAGAGGGTGGTGTGACCAGGGAGGGCATGGAAGCTCCACGCCCCTTCTCCCATACCTTGCCCTACACTTCTTTTCGTTTGTATCCTTTGTAATGTTCTTTAAAATAAACCAATAAATGTAAGTGTTTCCTTGAGTTCTATGAGCCACTCCAGGAAATGAATCAAACCCAAAGAGGGGGTAGTGGGAACCCCAACTTGAAGCCAGTCAGTCAGAAGTTCTGGAGGCCCAGACTTGTGACTGCAACAGGAGATGTCGGGGACAGTCTTGGGAACTGAGCCCCCAGCCTGTGGGCTCTGACACTGTCTCCAGGTGGATTGTGTTGGAATTGAATTGGACACCCAGCTGGTGTCTGTGGCTTAGTGTGTGGGGGAAAGCCCCACACATTTGGTCAAGAAATCTTCCTTTGTATTGATTGTTGTGGTGGTGTGATGTGAGAGCAGAGGGAAACTCAGTTGGAGAGAGTTTTTCCCTGTACAGTACGGGTCAAAGAAGAAATCATGAAGGAAATATTTTGAAGTAGATGAAAATAAACACACAACATACCATTTGTGCAAGGCAGCTAGAGCAGTACATAGGGAAAAATTAACAGCTTTAAATGTTTATATTAGAAAGGAAAAAATGTCTAAAATCAATTATCTAAGCTTCCACCTTAAGCAGCTAAAAAATAAAGATCAAATTAAGTCCAAAATAGAAAGAAGGCAATAATAAAGATCAGAGTGGAAACCAGTGAAAATGGACAAAAACAGTAAGAATATCAATTTTTTTAATTCTAGGGTTTTTTAAAAAAATAATAAAATTGATAAACCATTAGCTAGACTGATCAGGAAGAAAAGAGAGAAAACACAAATAACTAATATTAAGAATGAAAGACAGGCTGGGCGCGGTGGCTCACGCCTGTAATCCCAGCACTTTGGGAGGCTGAGGCGGGTGGATCACGAGGTCAGGAGATCGAGACCATCCTGGCTAACACGGTGAAACCCTGTCTCTACTAAAAATACAAAAAAATATTAGCCGGCCGTGGTGGCAGGCGCCTGTAGTCCCAGCTACTCAGGAGGCTGAGGCAGGAAAATGGCGTGAACCCGGTGGGGCAGAGCTTGCAGTGAGCCGAGATCATGCCACTACACTCCAGCCTGGGCGACAGAGCGAGACTCCGTCTCAAAAAAAAAAAAAAAAAAGAATGAAAGACAGCATAAATAAAACAGAATATTATGAAGAACTTTATGCCAATAAATTTGACAACTTAGATAAAATAGACAAATTATTTGAAAAATATGATTTGCTGAAACTGGAAAAGAAGTTAAAAATCTGGAGTGCCATACACTTATTAAAGAAATTGAATTTGTAAATAAACCCCTTCCTACAAAGAAAACTCCAGGTCTAGATGGCATCACTGATGAATTCCTTACAACATTTCAGAAAGAAATAATACAAATTTCACATAAATATTTTCATAAAATAGAGGAGGTAACATTTCCCAATTTGTTTAACGAAGATAATATCATCCTGATACCAAAACCAGACCAAGATATTGTAAGAAAAGAAAACTAAAAACTAATGTCCCTCATGAATATAACATAAAAATCTCTAACAAAATATTAGCAGAGTCTCCCAATTTTATTTTTATTTTTAAAATTGTGATATTGTTTATTTAACTTCAAAAGCTTTTCAGCATTCTAAGCGTACAAAAAAAAAAAAAAAACAACATTGCAAACCGTGTTTAAGTACAGAAGGCTTTTGAACTTTCATTGATGCAGTGGCTCTTCCCTTTGCTGACACTGAAGAATTCTACAGTTTGTTTAAGAAACAGTTTAAAAACTATCACACTTAACTAAAACAAACAAACAAACACTTCTCATGCCAGCTGACCCACCTTTGTCTACAGCTAAGAATGGAGGCAGAATGCTATGTCATTATATACAGAAACATGACAACCTGAAGTTAAATGGATGCCTGCTGCAGTCACCAGGTCCAACCTCACAGTGCATGAGCTATGACCCCTCCAAAAGGCATCTTCCCCTACAGCCTCAATGCCAAGCAAGGAGTGTCAAGAGTTTGTCTCAATTGTTTTGTTCTTTTTACAAACTAGAGATATATACGGTTGATAACTCAGGATTTCTAGCCAATAACTATATGTTAACACCATTTTACAAGTTAAAAAAAAAAGGGCGGCGGAGAAACATCTTTAAATGCCTTGTCACACCAACAGCAAAGTGCGCAGAGTGAGGAGAACACAAGATTATTTTTTCATTTTAAAAATGTTTGGAAATATGTACAATTTTGATACAGCTTCAGGGTGCTCTGGACACCGATGACCATTTCATGTAAACCACTGACAATTTCTAGGGCACTTTGAGAGACTACAATCTGATCGTGATCAAATTTTGTAATTAAACCTAATGAAGGCAACAGACACTTGATGTGTTAATTAAGGTGCTCCCCTACTCTAACGTATTCACAAGGAGACAGATAAATGGTTTTTAAAATTCATCCTTCTCATCCTCTTCTTCCTACTCGTCATCTTTGTCTTCCTCTTCCACCTTTTTCCAGGCAACTTTAGCAGGGCCCTTTGCACCATCAAACTTTCTTTTAGTCAGCAACATCTTTCTCGTACTTCTTCAGCTTTGCTGCCTTGGTGATGTAAGGCGGCTTTTCACCGTTACGTGTTAATTCACATCTCACCCAGTCTTTTTGCGACATTTCCAATAGAGATACCAGGGTTTGTGGATTTGATATTGGGGCAGAATTCGGAACAGAGAAGGAAGAATCCAGACGGTGGGATCCAAACGAAGGATTAGGGACCAACTAAGGGAGGCAAGAAAAAGGATCCTAATGCCTCCCTTAGCTGGTCCGTAATCCTTCATTTCCCAATCATAGCACACTTTATCCACCTTTGCCATTTCATCAAATTTAGACTTCTCTTTCCCAGACATTATCTTCCGCTTCTCAGGGCACTTCCTGGAAAATTCTGGAAAATTGACAGGGACCTCTGGGGTTTTCTTCTTATGTTCTTCTCTGCACATCTGCACAAAGAAGGCATAAGCAGACATCTTGCCCTTTGGTTTCTTGGGGTCACGTTTAGCCATCCTGAATGTATTGTTCACTAGTATGGGCAAGCACAGGGCATGACACGCAGCTCAGCACTCCCCAGCCTCAAGCTAGCTGCCTCCACGAGAGACGCCTTGAGATTTTTAAAAGGAATAACATATTGTAAACAAATAGAGTTTATCCCAGGAATGCAAAGCTTATTCAACATTTAAAACTTCATCAACACAACTCACCATGTTAACAGAATAAAAGAGAACAACTACATGATCATCTCAAGAGATAAAAAACACATGAAAAATGCAAACAAAACCATTTGACAAAATTCCACATCTATTCACCATAAAAACTCTCAACAAACTAGGAGCAGAGAATTTTCTCAACTGATGAATGGCATCTATGACAAACCTAAACTAGCTTTATACTCAATGGTAAAAGATGGAATGAGTTCTAATCTAAAATCACGGACAAAGCAAGAATATCTGTTCTTACCAATTCTAACCAACATTATACAGGAGATTCTAGCCAGTGAAAGAGAAAAGTAAGAAATAAGTGTCATGTAGATTTGAAAATAAGAAGTAAAACTATCTTTATTCTCATGTGACATGACTGTGTCTACAAAAATGCTACTAGATCATAGAATACTAGCTCAACATACAAAAATCAAACATATGTCTACATAATGTCAAGAACAATGGAAAAGAAATTTTATGATACCATTCTCAATACCATTAAAAAATTATATATTTAGGGATAACTTAACCAAAAAAAGGTATAATACTTGTGCACTGAAAACTACAAAACATTGCTGAGAGAAATTAAAGATCTAAATAAATAGACATGAATTGGAAGACAAGATTGTCAAAAATCAGTTCTCTCCAAACTGATCTGTAGATGTAATGCAATCTTGACAAGTTGATTCTAAAGTTTATATAAAGCTGCAAAACACCTAGAATGGTTAAAACAATTTTTATAAACAACAAATTTGGGATACTTGCCCTGTCTGATTTCAAGACTTATTATAATTCTTTTTTTTTTTTTTTTTTTTTTTTTTTAAGACAGAGTCTTGCTCTGTTGCCCAGGCTGGAGTGCAGTGGCGTGATCTCGGCTCACTGCAAGCTCTGCCTCCCGGGTTCACGCCATTCTCCTGCCTCAGCCTCCTGAGTAGCTGGGACTACAGGTGCCCACCACCGCGCCCAGCTAATTTTTTTTGTATTTTTAGTAGAGACGGGGTTTCACCGTGGTCTCGATCCCCGGACCTCGTGTTCCACCTGCCTCGGCCTCCCGAAATGCTGGGATTACAGGCGTGAGTCACCGTGCCCGGCCGACTTATTATAATTCTATAGTTATTAAGACAAGGTGGTATTAACATAAAGATAGACATACAAATCAATGAAACAGAGTCCAGAAATGGAGCCAAACATATGTGATCAATTATTTTTTAATGAAAAAGCAAAGGTAATTCCACAGAGGAAGGGAAGTTTTTCTAATGGTGCTAGAATAATTGAATATATGTATGGGAAAAAAAGTGAAACTTTACTCTTATCTCATACCATACATAAAAACTCAAAATAGATCATAGACCTAAAGATAAAAAACAAACTATAAAACTTCTAAAAGAGAAACTTAAGAGCATATTTTTGTGACCTTAGGGTAGGCAAAATTTCTTAGATAGGACATCAAAAAGCACAAACCATAAAATACAAAACATTAAATTGAATTTCATAAAAGTTAAAAATACGTCTATTTTTGAAAGATATCATTAAAAAAATGACAAGGCTGACCAGGAGCAGTGACTCACGCATTCAATCCCAGCATGTTAGCAGGCTGGGAAGGGGGGAACACTTAAGCCCAGGCATGCAAGACCAGCCTGGGAAACATAGTGACACTCCATCTCTACAAAAAAAAAGAATTAATTAGCCAGGTGTGGTGGCACACACCGGTGGTCCCAGCTACTCGGGTGTCCAAGGCAGGAGGATCACTTG
This sequence comes from Pongo abelii, assembly GCF_028885655.2. Classification (NCBI taxonomy): domain Eukaryota; kingdom Metazoa; phylum Chordata; class Mammalia; order Primates; family Hominidae; genus Pongo; species Pongo abelii. Next base: position 143,917,878 of record NC_085928.1, on the reverse strand, counting down.
AGATCAGGAGGTCAAGGCTGCAGTGAGCTGCGATTGTGCCACTGCACTCCAGGCTGGGTGACAGAGGGAGACCCTGTCTCAAAAAATAATAATAATAAATAAATAAAGACAAGTCAAACCACAGAATGGAAGAAAATGTATCAGATTAATACACACACATATACACACACATACACACACACACACACACAATCTAACAGAGAACTTGTATCCAAAATATATAAAGAACTCAATAAAAAGAAAACAAACAATGGCAAAAGATTTGGCCAGACCTCACAAAAGAAGATACATAAAATGATGCTCAAAATCTTCAGTCACAGGAAAACACAAAGTAAGACCATAATAAAATACACAACTTAGCCACTAGAATGGCTAAAATTTAAGACTGACAATACAATGTGCTGACAAAAATGTAAAGCAACTGGAACTCTCATACATTGCTGGTAGGAATATTAAGTGGTACAAAAACCTTGGAAAATAATTTGGCAGCTTCTGAAAAGTTGAAAATCTATTATCCTACTGTCAGCAATTCCATCCCCAGGTATTTGCCAAAGAGAAATGAAAACATTGTCCACACAAAGACTTATAAACAAAAGCTTGTAACAGCTTAATTTATAACAGACAACTAATGTAAACAACCCAACTGTCCATCACAAATGAATGAATAAACTCATCATGGTGTATCCACATAATAGAATACTATTCAACAATAAAAAAGGAACAAACTATTGCTAACCACAAAAAAGGACGAATCTTAAGAGCAATGTTATGAGTAGAACAAACCAGATACAAAGAATTACATACTTTATGACTCCATTTACATGGAACTCTGATAAAGACAAGGGCCGGTGGTGGCTCACACCTGTAATCCCAATGCAACAGCAGGCCAAGGAAGGAGGAATGTTCAAGACAAGGAGTTTAAGACCAGCCTGAGCAACAAAACAAGACCCTATCTCTACAAAAAAAAAAAAAAAATCCTTAAATTAGCCAGACGTGGTGGCGCATGCTGTAGTCCCAGCCACCCAGGAGTCTGAGGCAGGAGGATCACGTGAGCCCAGGAGTTCAAGACTGCAGTGAGCCATGATTGCACCGCTGCACTCCAGTCTGGATGACAGAGCAAGACCCTGTCTTTAAAAATAAATTAAAATTTTAAAAAGACAAATTTAACCTATAGTGACAAAAGCAGATCAGTGCTTGCCTGAGGCTGGGGTGGTGGGAGGGGATCGACTGCAAAAGGATACAGACAGTACCAGCCACAGAATTTGCAGGGCACAATGCAAAATGAACATGCAGGGCCCCTTGTTAAAAAAATTATTAAGAATTTCAAGGCAGCAACAGCAGAGCAGTAAATCAAGCGTGGGGCCTTTCTGAGTACATGTCCTTGTGTGACTGCACAGGTTGTGCATACCCATGAAACCAACCCTGGGCACAAGCGAACTTTTCGTGGTACGAAAATGTCCTATATCTTGATGGTGATATTCTATACCTACATTTGTGCACATTTATCAAAATGCATCAAGCTATGGTTAAAATGGCAAGAAAGTCCTAGATCATTGAGGAGAACAAAACTGCAGACAAACCAGCCAACACTCTAGTGATTTGAGGTCTTCATTAATCTACTGAAAACAGCCCTTTTGCCTTCAGATTTCAACCATGCCCTCTCCAAAAACCTCCTAGAACATCCTCATCTTCTTTCATTGTTTATTTATTAAATATCTAAGCATGGGCATTATACAAGAAGCCAGAGACACAAAGACTTTTTAAAAATGCAATTCCTGCTATCAAAGAATGAATGTTCCAGCACTGCACTGTCCAATACAATAGCTATTAGCTACAAGTGGCTATTTAAATTTAAATCAATGAAAATTAAATTAAGTTTAAAATGTATTTATGTGTTCATGCTACATTACAATTGCCCAATAGCCACATGTGGCTCACAGAGACCAAACTGGACAACAATCTCTTGGCAGAAAATTCCACTGGACAGAGACATGGAGGCAGGCACTGGGAGATACACATTATCTAGGTAGTTCTACATCTGTCCTGGTGTTAAATACTTGCTGAAACCACATCTTTTGCATTCCATTACCTACAAACCAGAAGCAGCCAGGTAAGGGGGTTGCAGTGGGTGTGGGGTCCTGCTTGCATGGGGGAAAACAGCCAACCCCTGGAAAGCTTGCCTTTTGTCAAACGTGAGCTCACCTTGTCTTTCTGGGCTTAAATATTCTTAAGAAGCTCTCAATGAGTGTTTCTCTAGTCTATTACAGTTATCCAAGTATTACTTGTTGCTCCAAGTACCCCAGGTGAGAGCATCAGCCCAGAGGTCTTCAACTTCTCCTCCCCAATAGCCTAAGGGACGTGATGCTTGACCACCAGCTGCACTGACGCCCTGTCTGAAATTTGGGGAGGGGCATATCAGTGGCTGCAAAGACAGTAGTAATTTGTTGCCCACCTCCACCCTGAGATTTGGAAACACTCCCTCCTGTCTTTCCTGATGAAAATAACTTTTGCACCAATATTTTAATATTTTAATCTCCCAGCTGATTCATGAAACCTTTCTTCAGTGTATCTGTCAAGGAGTTACCAGCCTCTGCTTAAACACCTCCAGCGATGAAGAGCTCTACTTCCCACCCCTGCTCATCCATCACTCGATAGCAGTCTTCCTTTGATGCAATCAGACAGAAGGTGGCTATGGAGACTCCTCCCATTTGTCCCGGTTCCCTGAGGGCTCCAGGTTGCCCACCCAGAACCTTATCCTCTCCTACCTAGAAGTCTCTCCTCATCAGCATCTCTTCATGAGCCCTGTGTAGGAGAAGGAGACCCTAGCATGTTCTGCTCCTGCATCCTCTGTCATAGAGAGTGTGTAGAAATGGTGGCCCTCTCAGCATCACTGGTCCAGAACCTCATTTAAGGTCTTCTATTAAGCTCTTATATTAACAAAAAAATCATCAAAAAAATTACCTTTACATCTATGACAAAACCATTGTTAAAATTGCAAGTTGCTCAGGCTTCTCTGCATAAGATCCGTGTGAGACATTTCCTTTTAGAATGAAGCTCTGTTTTTAAAAAAAAATTTCCAAGAAATTGTTACATTTTCTCTTTTACTATGAGACCTCTGTAGGTATTTCTCGTAAGGCTGCCCTGAAGCTCAGCACCAACACAGCCCCTCAGACTTTGCCCCTCTGCAGCCATGCCCCTTCTCTTACCTGAGGCTGTGTCCTGGTGACACCAACACTTCTGTGGCTGTTGAAGCGGCAGCTGCTGCTGCTGCAGTTGTTTTGGAAAGCTCAGAAGTGGCTCAGTGAGAAGAATGGAGAAGGTGGACTCTATTTATAGTGATCCTCCTGGCTCCCTGCCCTCCCACCTCAGCCATCCTCCTCACTGGCCCTCCTGAGGAGGCCATAAGCAGGGCTAGGGATGGGGGACCCGCCTGATGAAGATAAGAAAGGCAGATCAAGGGACAGCAACATTTCTGAAATGTATGTTACAAGGAGTTGTGAGTAGCTTCGCATGTGGGCCTGATAGATGTTTCTTAAAATGCCATAAAAAATGTTTTAATTATTAGCACCATCTCGAGGTGAATTACCATTTCACTCAGGAGGATGACTTTCCTAAGGGCTCCTCTCCCTCTTTGTCAATTTCACATCCCCCAGTCTAGTGGAACATTTACACACTGCTCCCCTCCCTGGCAAATGTACCCATACAAAGAGCTGTATCCTTTCTTCGAAGCCTTTTCCACTTGCTCACACCTGAGCATCCCATGCTGAGGCCAGCACCAGGCAGCCTGCTGAGCATACATTCTCAGTTGTCCTTGGAGGTAAGTGGGATCTGTGAACAAACCCCGGGGACCAGGTGTGTTTCAAAATCTTGAACTTTTTGGACTTTAGAAAGATAATATAGAGCATATTACCCATATTACGTAAAACCCTAGTGGGGTCTGGGCAGTACTCAATAGTCAAACGCATCAACATTTCTGCATCAAATGTTCACACTACATGGAATAAAGATGACAAAGAGGTCAGTTGAAGTCAGGTTATGCTGTCAAATCCGTCTTTTTTTAATTTTATTTTCAGAACTGTTTTACCTTTTAGAATTGCAAATAAGGTATGGTAGGTCAACCTTGCCTCTCCTCTCTCCTCTTTTTATTGCTTGTTGTTTCCCAAATTAATCTGCTATAAAGAGATTTCCACTTTGTTTGTAGGCAAAGTTTGCAAGCCAGTTAATAAATAGTGATGAAATCCTTGTGCTTGACCCACATTTAAATAGAAAAAAAAAAATCTTTGTTTCACTTGGGCAAATCCCTTTCACAATGACCCAACACCTGCCCATCTGTCATCTTCTGTGTTCCCTAATTTGCCTTCACAGAACCAAGCCATCTGCCACCTTTCAGCCTCCACCACCTTGCGCCTGCACCTTCCAGATGGCCACCTTCTCTTCAAAAGCATCTAATCCCTCCTTTAATCTCCCCTGACGTCCAGAGTCAGTGTGTGTTAATCACAGAGTTATGCAGCAGCTTCATCCTGGAAGGAAAGATGATAGCTACTCATTCTCTGGGTGTCACCCACAGCCTCCTCTTAAATAGAATTGGTGTGGGATCACAGAAAATCTCCTGATGAATTTCAGAGAAATCTCCTAGAGGGCTGCCCCCAAGGTATAACCCTCATCACTTTCAGGTTGACCAGATGCAAACACCGCATTTTTTTTCTAACCCACACCCACTTTCCACAAAGCCCTCTCTGGCCAAATCCACACCATCCTTGACTCGCCCTCCAGCCTCCCTTAGCAAGTGGGCATAATGCTTTAGAGAGGGCTGAACATATGTACTCATGTTTCTGCTGTTTTTATAACCCAGAAGTTGAGTTATAAAGTTGGATGTCAGAGGATAGTTCTGCATCCTCCAGACATTTTTATAGCTCTGATCCCCATCTCATGACAATCCTGGAGTACTTCAAGGCCCTTTGCTTGCCGGTGCTTGCTCCACTTTCCTGATCCCACTGAATTCTGCATCTCTTGCCTCTTGACTCTGAGCATGACTGATGGTGCATTAGCTCATATGTGGAACACAGTCTCCTCTCTTTGACCATCTCTAGACTCTTGCATGGCAGGCACTCAGGGCAGTACACTTTTCACTGAAGGTGTATTAGGTGGTGTGGGGCCTGGCTATGTCGCAGGTCCAGCCATTAAGCAGCTTAAAAGTGACTATCTGACCCCTTAAAAAACAGGCTTTGAACTTAGGCTCGGTCCTCTACCTCTCTCCGTGGCATCTCTCCATGTGGCATCTCAAAAATCTGCTCATTTGAATTTGCAGAGCAATTTTACTTTCTTTGCTGCAGTCTGGCTGAAATGAACCAGGCCTAACTGGACCAAGACCAAACTATGTGAGCTCTGCCACACTGTCCACCAGCAGGGTGCTGGATGCAGCTTCTCTTTGATGAGCACCTGTATCTGTGGTCAGATTCAGGGTATGTGTGTACCTGTGAATCTGATTGTGCTGGGTCTGGGTGTATTTGTGTTTGCATCTGTATCTCTAGATTTCTGTGTCCTGAGAGAGTGTCCAGCTGCAATAATAATCACAGTAGCAAAAACGGGAGCCCACACTGGGCTAGGTACTGTCCAAGTACCTAACATGTAATCGTTACGACGTTCCTGTGTTATTATCATTCCTGTCTTACAGACAAGAGACCTGAGGTATAAAAAAGTTAAACAACCTCACCATCTCCTCAAGTGGCTGGGGATCTCTGGGTGTGGGGTCCCCTTAAACATCTTTCTCTGTATATTTTACATAGTTATGTGCTCTTATGTGTGTCCACATTCATGTATGTATGTGTGTGTGTTCATGGACCCAGAAACCCCATATTCTCATCCAGGACTCTTGCTTACCTTCGAGTTCATCTCTCCTGTCCTGGTCCTGGGAAGGTTTGCGTCTAAAGTGATAGGTCTTGGTGTGCGGACCGTGGACAGTGATGAGAGAAGGTGATGTCTGTGCCCGCATTCCTGACATGATTGTATTCCCCCAGCTTGCTTTCTTTTTCAGTAGGACCAACATTCCATGTCTTCTGTGAGCTTCTCTGTAGAAACTAGTGGGAGAGGCCCTATGGGTGACCAGGGCTTGACACCTTTCTTTGGTGATGCACAGGCCCCACTTGTTAGGGCAGATCAAGACCAGGTAGGTTCCAGCTGCCATGTGAAGAGACGCATGCAGATTAGACATGAGGCAGGACTTCCTAGCAGTGAAGGTTAATGGATAAAGGACTATTAAAGGGCAATGGTGGCAGACAGTGTTCGCCTTGTTCTGAGCACAGGTGAAAACCCACCTCTCTAATGGTTTGAATGTTTACCTACTTCTACCAAATGTTGAGGATCTATTATTGCCTCACGCTGTGCTGAACATTTTACAAATGCCATCTCTAACCCTTAAAACAACTGTATAAGCACAGCTTGTTGCAATTCTCCTCTTGTTATTGATGAGGAAATGAGGCTCAGAGAGTGATTTGTCCAAGGTCACACAGCTAGTGACAGATCCAGGGTACAAATTCAAGTCTTTCTGGCTCCAAAGCCCAGGCTCCTTCTACGACATAAAATTATCTGCAGGCTATTTGCTGAATTCCTTGGGATATTTCTGTTTCCTTGGGTAAGTTGCCACCTCATGCTGGAGGGGCTGCTGTGTTTCTGTAATCCCAGGGTTTGCTGGCTTGGAGGGAGGCAGTCAGCAGTCTCCTTCTGAGCCATGCTAGCCATTAAAAGAGCACAAGGCTTTCCTCCAGCTGCTACTTTGTCCATCCTCACAAACTCTCAACACACTGATCCAAGGCTGATTCTACCCACTTCACAGTAAGAGAAACTGAAGTACCTGCCCACTATCACCACCGCTGGCTTCTGGTGTCTTCCCACCCAGGTCCACCATGGGACTTCCTGGTCCTGAGCCTCCCCTGCCTCACCAGCTTTCACCGTGTGGGCTGTGGCTGATAGTTGGGGGATCAGAGCCCAAATGCTCCACAAGAAGAAACTCATAACTTCCCTGCTGGGGCTCGGGGGACCCAGTTCTCCACTCTCCCTTTCCTAAGAATTGTCCTCAGGGGAAAGCTCTGAATCCTCACAGTGGCTTCCCAGGCCCTGCCTGACCTGAATCCTGCCTCTTGCTTTACTCACCTCTCCTGGACCACATCAACCACGTTGTCTGTCAATGTCCCAAAGCTCTCAGCTTCTTCTGCTTCTTCTGCTTGAAATACTCCTCCCTGGTGAACTTTCTACCCTCTCAATCTCCTCTTACATGGACTTTATTTATTTATTTATTTTGAGATGAACTTTTGCTCTTGTTGCCCAGGCTGGAGTCTAATGCTGCGATTTTGGCTCACTGCAACTTCCATTTCCCAGGTTCAAGCGATTCTCCTGCCTCAGCCTCCTGAGTAGCTGGGATTACAGGCATGCACCACCACGCCTGGCTAATTTTTTGTATTTTTAGTAGAGATGGGATTTCACCATGTTAGTCAGGCTGGTCTTGAACTCCTGACCTCAGGTGATCCACCCATCTCAGCCTCCCAAAGCGCTGGGATTACAGGCATGAACCACTGTGCCCATCCCTTCTTACAGGGACTTTCCTCAGGGAAGTCCTCCCTGGCCCTCCAGGTCCTACCAGGACCCCCATTAGATACATTCAGAGCCCCCTGAACTATTCATTCATCATTCACAGCAAATCGCAGGCAATTATTTGTGTGATTGTTTAGTGTCCCCCTGCCCGAGACTACAGGGTGTGTGAAGACAGGGACTGGAAGGAAGGCACAGGCATGTGTCTTGTCCATCACTATGACTCCAGTCCGCAGCACCTGGCACGGAGTGGCTGCTTGATAAATATTTGACAGATGAATATCGACATGCTGGAAAGGAGGGAGGGAGGGAGGGGAGGGTAATCAGCCTCTGAAATCCCACGAGAATTTGGTTTGAAAGTTGCGCCGTGTCCTTTGAACTCCAGTGCTCACTAGCTCATTTTGCTGTAGAAATGTCAATGGCAAAGCCAGCAACCCTTTGAGGCCACTTAGGGGAGAAAACATATCACGGCAGGACAGTCAGAAGAAGCTGTTCCCAGGAATGTTGAGACTCCTACTCTGCGGGTCCCTGACTCACTTCCCAGACACGTCTGTGACGTTGGCCTCAGTCAAGGTGCTCATCACTCACAGGCGTGACTCCGTTGGACCCCGCAGTCCCAGATGACTCAGTCTCCATTCCAGCCAGACCTCCCGCTGTTTCCTGCGGCCTGCCAGCTAGGCTCCAAGGCCCTGACACTGCACGTGTGGAGGGCTGAAGTCGCCATCTCCACCACCACTGTCTCAGCCCTGCCCTCAGACCTCAGTCACTGTGGACTTTCTCTCCTTCCCCAAGAATGCTTCATTTGTCACCTCTTTTGTGAGGGAGGACAGGGAGGGACCAGGAAGTCTAACTCTGCTCCTCTGATCATCCTGCCCCTCTTTCATTTCTAGGAGCCAGCCAAGGAGATGCGTTTGCCCTCAGACCTCCTTGTGACCCCTTCAGGGAGGCCCCCAGGTGAGGCAGGCCTGCCCTCCATGGTAGAGTCTGAGCTTCACCATGAGTCTCACTCACCCCAGGGAATCTTGGAAACACTGAGGGAGGCTGTGAGAAAGGTTGGGATGAAGCACGGTGTCAGAGGCGGCCGCAGTGAAACTCCCGCTTGCTCATCGCTGTGGATGACCAGCAGTGGCTGTGCGTCCATACCCGTCTACCCACTTAACCACCAGCCTGCGAAGTCAGGCCTGATGCAGCTGGAGCAGCTCAGTGGAGGCAGGGACGCGACCACAGGTCTCGGGTCAGAGAGGGTGCTCCATCCCTCATATCCCCAGGATGGTGCTTTCACCATCCTGGTTTTCTCTTATCCCAGGCATCTTTGCCTGGGAAAGTCCTTTAGAAATCCACAGCTGGCTTTTCCCAGAAGGCTGTCTGCAGGCACTCAGCAGTAAAGGGCTCTGTGTTCCAGTTAGAGTGGGCAGCCCCAGCTTTGACCTGGGTGCACTGCAGCCTGTGGGCTTCCCAGGATGCCCCCACACGCGTCAGTGACTTGCGAACCTGCTGGCCAAAGTATGGTCCCTGGAGCATCATATGGGACTGCTGTACGTGACTGACACCTGGGGGAAGGCTAATGTAGGCCAGTCCCCTCGTTTCACAAATGGGTAAACTGAGGCCTAGGTCACACTGGCAGTGAAAGTGTGAGCTGGACCTGAAAGAAGGCCTTCTGTTTCCAAGGTGGGAGGTCTCCCTGTGAGCTTACTGAGGGAGGAGTCTCTGTCTTATCACCTCTATCTAGTCTCCAGTGCCAGCACCCAGCCTTGCTCAGAGATGAGTTGTAAGGGCCTGCCTCAGAGACAGCTTAGAGGGGGCCCCAGAAAGAAGAAAAAGGTAAAAGGGAGGCTTTGCCATAGAAGGAAGGCTGCTTTAGGCTCTTCTCAGACAAAGCAAGCTATTCCTCTGAAACCCCAAGCAGGAGCTAATCAAGGACATTCCTTAACTTGAATTATTGTTTGTTTGTTTTTGGGACAGGGTTTCACTCTGTCACCCAGGCTGGAGTGCAGTGGCACTATCATGGCTTACTGTAGCCTTGACCTCTCAGGCTCAAACGATCCTCCCACCTCAGCCTCCTGAGCAACGGGGACTACAGGCATGTGCCACCATGCCTGGCTAAATTTTTTATCATTTTTTGTAGAGATGGGGCCTCACTATGTAGCCCAGGCTGGTCTCAAACTCCTGGGCTCAAACGATCCGTCCACCTCGTTCTCCCAAAGTGCAGGGATTATAGGTGTGAGCCACTGCACCTGGCTTTAACCTGAACTCTTAACAGACTAGACAAGCAACTCACACCGAGGGCTACCCATACTTAAGCAAGAGAGTAAAATGGGTCAGAGCACATATTTATACAAATATGATGAGCCAGGCATGGTGACTCACGCCTGTAATCCTAGCACTTTGGGATGCCAAGGTGGACAGATCACCTCAGGCCAGGAGTTTGAGACTAGCCTGACCAATATGGTGAAACACCGTCTGTACTAAAAATACAAAAATTAGCTGGGCGTGGTGGTGTACACCTGTAATCCCAGCTACTTGGGAGGCTGAGGCAGAAGAATCTCTTGAACCCAGGAGACGGAGGTTGCAGTGAGCCGAGATCGCGCCATTGCACTCCAGACTGGGCAACAAGAGCGAAACTCTGTCTCAAAAAAAAAAATAATAATGATGTACAGCTTAAATTTTCTTTCCTTGTCTTTAAAATACATACACACACACACACACACACAGAGGTTTCTTTGTATTTGGGAAATTTTTTTATACTCTCTGGTGGGTAAAACAAATTACTGATGTTATATTTCATTATTGCAAATAAATTTGGAAGACAGGATTGATCCTTGATCGCTGGTGTGGTGTTTTCAGAAAATCTTTCCATTTTCTTAACTGAAAGCTGTCTCTCTCCCCAGAGGGCAGGGAACGGGCAAGGCCCCAGGAAGGAAGCACCTGCCCTCACACCGAAAGGAATGTCTCAGCACTGCCAGGTGTGCATCTGCTTCCTTGCCATCCCTCCTGCCATTACTACACTTCTTACTATGGCAGAGGGCCTACTGTCCCTGAGTGCTCAGTGCCAGGCCCAGGATCTGCAAGAGACAGCGTGAGAAGCCATGCAGCATAGCAGGGTGCATTGCTGGGTGGAACCGTGAGGCCCTCAGAGGGGATGTGGGAAGCCTGGGAGTAGCAATGGGCATTGAGTTACCTAGGGAAGATGGAAATAAGAAATATAGGCAAGAAGAGAAAGAAATTAGCATTTTTGAGCACCTACTAAGTGCCAGGCAACATACAACAAGAGGAATCAATTACATGGGGCCTGGTAATTTACCAGGCACTTTCCTACAATCTCTCTCCCTCTCTCTGTCCCATTTTCCATAATGCTTTTCACCTCTGAGTGTCAGATTATATATGCATCTACTGATTTACTTGTTAACTGTCTACTCCAATGGAATGTAAATTCACAATGATACTTCTGTAGGTCTAATGTACTGCTGAGCCTAGCACATAGCAGTTTAGAGTTTAGTCAACAGTCATTCAGTGAATAGATAAATAAAATCATCATGATAACTTTTTTGAGAGGGATCTTCTTCCACTTCTTCCCTCCATGTCATCTGCCTTATCCATGAACATTATTTCATCTGGTCTTTACCACACTATTGTAAAGGTAAGTTCTCTTTTTTAGAGTGAGGAGGTTTGGGCTCCGAGAGGGCAAGTGTCTTGCTCAAGGTCACTCAGCAAGTAACTGTCAGAGATCAGATTTGAACCCAGGACTCTCTGCCATCTTTCCCCACAAAGACAGAGAGCAGTTCAAGGACACGCTGAGAAGCAAGGGCAGATGATACCCACTGTTACAGCTGCCCCCAGACAGATCCCAATGCTCTGCAGTGGTGAGGAAGAGTGTGCCAGAAGGAGCTGAGGATCTGGGGCAGTCCCTGAGCCCTTGAGCTCCAGGCTTCTCATCTGTAAAATGAAGGCTTCCACTAGATGATGGCTGAAATCCCTTGTAACTCTGAGATGCTAAAACATGATCTCCTTTGTGATCATGGACCTGAGCCAGAGGACTTGTGCACTGAATTCCATCTTTCCCCTATGTCTGTATATAGTGCCCAAAGTCCAGCTAGTTCATATGGACCTTTGTCACACAGGGGCATAGTGGAACTGGGGTGGGCTAAACCGGAGGCAGAGAGGCCTGACCACAGTGGGGACAAAGATGAACATTGAGGCAAGGGCAAAGGGGCATTGTATGGGGAAGGAAGACGCAACAGAGAGGGGAGCGGGGGCCAGGCCAGAGGCACTCTGGGTGGCCTCCCTCAAGCCGTCCCCATGTCCCTGCAGGTAGCTCTTGCCTCCTCTTCCCTTTCCTGTCATTCTCTCTTTATCACTCTACTGCACTGGACAGAAGACAGAACTGAGTGTATTCCCTTGCTTTTTTCCCCATGCTGGATAGTCCTTGCTTTCCATTTCAGAAGTGAGTTAGCTCTACATTTTTCTTTCAAGCCCGTTTTTCTTTCATATGGCTTATGTTTCTGCCAATGAACCTGACTGACACCTTTTCCCTTGGATCAGTATCCTTAGCAGGGTCTCTGGTGTCTAGGGCCCTATCAGCAGCTCCCTGCATAGTGTGAAGATGCTGTCCCCATGAGAGTGCTTAGCATGAGGAAGCTTCCTCGGAGAACACACCTCTCGCCCACACCTGATAGGTGCACCCTTGAATAGTGCCCTGCACTGCCCACCCTTGCCCTCTGCTCCACCTTTGCTTTGCATGGCAGACTAGGGATTAGGTGACTTGCATTGTGGACTGGGGGTCCCTGGGAGCTGAGCCAATGCCATCTGTTGTGGCTGTAATCTGACACCCAACACACTTGCTTGGGGGAGCCAATGCTACTCTGAGCCTGGCTTGTGGACATCCCTCTTCTATCAGGCAACACAAAACACCCTCCATAGGGGCAAATCCCAGCCAGGCAGATGGGACAGAGCCAGATGTGACACCTCACATCACAGTTGACATACTTCCAGCTCCATCCTTGCCCCAGAGTGAGTGGTCTTCTGGAGATGACCAGATGTTTGGGCTCCCAGGGATAACCCCAATTCAAATGGCAGTCCTGAGCCTTCCAAGAACTGGACCCTGAAGGTCAGGACAGTTCAGGGCTGCAGAGGCTTGCCAGGGAGACATCCACTGTCTGGGAAGAGGAAACAGCTTCCTGGGTGCAGGCTGAGAGGAGAGGGGCCCAGACACACCTGGGAAGGGGCTTCACACAGAGGCAGAGGTAGTGGCAGTGAGGCCCAGGAGACAGTAGTCCTGAGAGCAGAGGTGTCCACAGGCAGAAGTGAGGTTAATTAGTACAGGGGAAGTGGCCAGGGCTGGAAAGGATGGCTTTTCTGGGAGAGAAAGGGCCTTGAATATAGGATCAAGGGACACAGGCTCTTTCTTGCAGGAAGTGGGACACAACCTCATGACTTCCACCCCACCCTCCAGCTTTTCTATTCATCTTCTTAAGAACCCAGGTGTATTAGGCCATTCTTATGTTGCTATAAAGAAACATCTCAGGCTAGGTAATTGATACAGAAAGAGGTTTAATTGGCCTATGGTTCTGCAGGCTTTACAGGAAGCATGGTGTTGGCATCTGCTCAGTTTCTAGGGGGACCTCAGGAAGCTTCCAATAATGGCAGAAGGGGAAGGGGGAGCAGGTGTCTCATATGGAGAGAGCAGGAGCAAAAGAGGGAGAGGGGGAGAGTGCCACACACTTGTAAACAACCTGATCTTGCTAGAAATCATTCACTATTGTGAGGACAACACCAGGGGGATGGTGCTAGCCCACTGATGAGAAATCCACCCGCAGGATCCAATCACCTCCCACCAGGTCCCTCCTCCAACATTGGGTATTACATTACAACATGAGATTTGGTGGGGACAAATATCCAAACTATATCACTAGCTATAGAAAGAACTTACTTGACAACAAAAGAAGTATAGGAAAGGCTTTGTGCCCATGGGATTCACTGGTCTTACCACATGCCCCATCACCCAGAAGCAGCAGGCCAGATAGGATAGTGGAAGGGCCTGCTGAAAACCCAGTTACAGCTCCAGTTGGGAGAAAACACCCAGCATAGGCTTTGACTCAACAACGAGTATATGATGCTGCTTTCCCCATAGCCAAGATACTGAAGTCTGGGAATCAAGGGCAGAAGTAGGAGTGACTCCTCTCACTATTACAGCCAATAATCCATCAGCAATGTTGCTTCCCATCCCAACTTAGAGCCTTGCTGGCTTGGAGGTCTTAGTCCCCAAAGGGAGGGCACTCTACCAGGAGACACAAACACTGATTCCATTAGAATGGAAGACGGGACTGCCATGTGGCCATCTGGGGATCCTTGTGCTACTGAGCCAGCAGGCAGAAAAAGGGGTTACTCTACAGGCTAGGATGACTGATCCTGATTACCAAGGGGAAACTGGGTTATTGCTACACATGGTGAGGGTCACTATGCCTAGAACTCAGGATGTCCTAGGGTGCTTCTTGGTATATCTATGTCCATGTCCTATGACTACTGCCCAGAGATGGATATCAGAAAGGTAGGATGTTTTGTATCCTGATTTTGATGGAGGTTGAGTGCATCTTTGTTTTTCTGAAGGATAATTGCATCTTATTATATCGAAGCAGAAGATGGTAAAAGTTAATGAAAAATTTCAACAACCAAAACCCCGTCAGGGCCACTGAGGACTCAGACCATCTAGGCACAAAGGTTTGGGTCAGCCCATCAGGTCAAGAACCCTAGCCATCTGAGAACATGGAATAGGTCAAAGAAGAAAGAAGTAGTACATATCAACTACAGCCTCATGATCAGCTACAGAAACGAGGACTGTAGCAGCTATGCTTGTGTGTGTGCATGTGCGTATTCCTCCATTCTTCCTCCCATTTTTATTTTATGTGAGGATTGCCATTGGTAGTTACCTGTAAAATTTGGTCTTAGGTTATGAAGTAATTGGGTACGACTATGACAGAATTAGAGAAATAATTAACATCACCCAGAGGTAGGTTCTATGACTACTGCCCAGAGATGGATACAATAATGGTGGGATGTTTTGTATCCTGATTTTAATAGAGGTTGAGAGCATCTTTGTTCTTATGAAGAACAGAGAGTTGAATCTTATTATATGGAAGCATACAGTTGTAATCGTTATATGGAAGTTGAAGTATTAACAAAAGGGTGTGTATATATCAGTGTTCAGTAGCTAAAGAGGTAGGCTCTGTTGGTTATTATGTCATTATCTCTCTGCCCCACATCCATCTCCTTATGCTCTTTTTGATGCTGGGAGTAGGACTCCACACACTGCATCTTCCTTTAGCTAACTTGGTCCCTGTTGGGCTCCACTAACAGGAGGTGCTAGATAAAGGCAGAACTTGTTCATTCCTTTTTGCTTTCTGTCTTAGAAATGGGCCTTCCCCTGTGCAGCAGCATTGGGTTCCAGCCCCCAATTTCTTTATAAATTCCTAGAACCAGCTTCATCTAGGTTCTGATAACCATACCTTCTCTTTGTTCTCCATTAAACTTTTATATCAATGGTGTGTGTGTGTGTGTGTGTGTGTGTGTCTGAGAGAGAGAGAGAGAGAGATTGAGGGAGAGAGAGAGAGGTTATACTTCCTGGGTTGCAATATTAAATGGTTGTTTTGTTTTTTTTAATTATAAGTTGTGGTCAAAGAGTTTGGAGAAACCACTGGTCAAGGGATCTTTCTTTGTTTCTTTGCTTTGCTTTTCAGAGATGGGGAAAGTCCTAACAATATCAGTATATTATCAGTCAAATGAATACTCACTGAGCAGCTATATACCTGCTGGAGATTCAGAGGAAGCATTGCATGCCTCTAAGGAGTTTATACCGTGTCGACACAGCAGGCAATATGAGAGAGGGGGTGGTGTGTGAGAGGGCAGGTGTAGGCTGGATGAGAAGCTGGATGTTTGGATGTGCCCACTCAGATGCTACCTTCTTGACATTTTGACAGGTTATGTCAAAGCATAAAACACTGTTTCTTAAAATAATCAATCAACATACGAAACAGACTCTCATAACCCTTACTCCAGTTCTGACTCTCACCCTACCTGGGGGTGAGGCTCAGGAAAGAATGTCTATGTACTTGATCTTTTTTTTTAAGCCTAAAGTTTAATGGTTGGATTTTAGGCTGAGTCGAAAGGTCCTCACATCAAAACAACTGCGTGTGAAGCAGCTGCTACAGTTGCAGTCAAAATGGATGCAGGAAAATTCCATGGGCCTTCCCCGTGGCGGCCCCTCACACAAACTCTTACTTTTCCACTCTGCCAACTTGAGGTCAATATGGCTTTAAAAGTGTGGCGTCTGTGTCAGCCAGCTCTGGCCTCCCAGGCGAGAGCTAAGTAAACAGGAGTCCTGGGGACGGCAGTTTCTTCACGAGAGGGCCACGGTGGGTTTTTCCAAGGGAATGAAAGGTTGCCTTTGTGCAGAGGGGAGGGGAAGGAGAATCTGCTCTTTCAGGCTGTCTGCTTTCCATGACCTCATCGGTGTTGACTTTCCCACCATTTCATCTTGGAGCCAGAGAGAAGGCAGACGAGGGACTGGTGAATAGTGTCACCTCACTAGAGTCAGGGAGGCAGGGCAAGTCATGGATGGCCACTTCTCAGGTCAGGTGACAGGGTGCTGAAGGAGGGAGAAGGGCAGCCACGAGACACTGAAACAAATCTGTCTTCACCCCGGACAAGGCACCCAGGTGTGCCCAGTTGCCAAATGCCTGTATTATTTTTCTCAGGAGGACCTAACATGAAAATGACACTTTGCCCTGTAATTTTGGCACTTCCTGGAAAACCATAATTACCCATCCCATTATAATTACCCCGCCATCACTCTTCTATTTGGAACCCTTGCTTCCGTGAGTTCTATTCTTACATTCCTTCCCTGCCTTGAGAAACAAGACAAAGCACTTTAAATGGTTTCTTGAGGGACAGTTTTCTCCTCGAAGGACCTTTATATATTCCATACTACCACTTGAACATCTATTTTAACTTTCATATAAATAAGAGTATTTTTCTAAGTGAGTGAAAGGAGAGGAATAAGGAGTTATTTTTCATGACCAGTCAAGAATAGAACCAAATGTTCTGTTCTCATCTATGTCATCTCCTGATTTTGCTTCTTCTTTAAAATGTCTACAAAGAATTCAGCCTTTTCAGGAAGAACCAGCCTGATGTGGCAGAAAGAACACACCATCATCCAGATGTTTGCCTTTGCAGGAAGAACCACACCCTTCTGGGATTGGTTTATTAATTGAAGAAATAAGGATTAGACAAAATCAACATTTGATTTCTCAGCATTTTCCTGAGTGCTAAAGCTATGCCACCAGGGATTTCAGGTGGCATATGAGCAGGGCATCAAATGACAGTGAAGTAGACACTGAAAGAATTATTTCCTTTGCACGTCTCTTTCCGTCCTTTGATACTATAGGGGAGAAAGTCTCAATTTGGTGCTGGTGGGCCTTTCATACATTTCTAATGCTTTCTAGTCTCCTTTTGTGACAGACAGAGCACGTCTTAGGTCCTAGCCTCTGCTGGCAGTAGGAGTTGGGATTGAATAACATCATTTTGATTTTATTATTTTAATTTTTTTCTTCTACCTTCTATTTATTTTTGGTACTACTGGTTTTCTACTTACAGTGAAAATATAGCTTCCTTTTTAGTTTTTATTTTTTCATTAAAAAGGGTGTTCATTTTTTCACTGGGAGAGAAGAGCAAGAATTGGGGTGGAAAGTGTATTTTAAGTAAACATCTCTGGATTAACCTTCCCAGATATTGGAAGAGTCAAACCAAAGAAACGTATGGCACCTGCAAATGTTGTATTAAAGGTGATCAATTTGGGCATGTGCTCTGCAAATGAACTCTGACTTAAACAGCAGAAATAAACTGAGTACAGATAAACATGTCTGACTATTTTCAGAGAATTAGAGGGGTTTCTTTTCTTTATATAAAAAAATTATGATGGTTTTCTTTCGCTTAAAAAAATTTATACATATAAACTTTGGCACTCTTTGCTCTCACAAAAAAATGAAATCATGTTGTACACACTGTCCTGCATTTTGCTTTATTCATTCAAAGAAACTCTCAGAAATCTCTCCAAGTCCACTTCTATGGCTCTTATTCATCTTTAGAAGCCATATATACCATGTATATACTATGGTGTAGATGTATCACGATTACTTCAACCGTCCTTCCTATGTATCGTGCATTCACACTGATTCTGATTCTCACCCTTCATAAACGATGCTGCTAGAAACATTCTCACATGTATGCCTTGATACACTCATTGTTCAATTTCTAAGTGATAGATCCTCAGGAATGGGATTTCTGGTTAAAGGGGAACTGTATTTTTATTTTAATAGATGGTCATAGATTATATTCCCAAAAACCTATAGCAAGTCACATTTCCACCAGGTCCATAGGATAGTGCCTCTTTCCTCAACCTCCTCCAGCAATCCATGCTATACCTTCTTAATTTTTGCTAGTCAAATGAGCAAAAAGTGAGATTTTATTTTTTAGTTTAGTTTGCATTACCTTGATGGTTGGTGTTTTTGAACATTTTCTCTTTTGTTTCTTAGTCATTCTAAACTTCCTCTTCATATCCTTTGCCCATTTTTTTTCTTTTAGGTCATCTTTTACTTATCAATTTGTAAAAGCACTTAGTATATTGTAGATATTACTCTTTGGCAATTATGTTAATTTTTTGTTTTTTTTTTTTTTTGAGATGGAATTTAGCTCTTGTTGCCCAGGTTGGAGTGCAATGGCACTATATTTCGGCTCACCACAACCTCTGCCTCCTGGGTTCAAGCTATTCTCGTGCCTTAGCCTCCCGAGTAGCTGAGATTACAGGCATGTACCACCACACCCGGCTAATTTTGTATTTGTAGTAGAGACGGGGTTTCTCCATGTTGGTCAAGCTGTTCTCGAACTCCTGATCTCAGGTGATCCGCCTGCCTCGGCCTCCCAAAGTGTTGGGATTACAGGTGTGAGCCACCGCGCCTGGCCGTTTTTTTTTTGTTTGTTTGGTTTTGTTTTTTTGAGACAGAGTCTCACTCTGTCACCCTGGCTGGAGTGCAGTGGCACAATCTTGGCTCACTGCAACCTCCACCTCCCAGGTTCAAGCAATTCTTCTGCCTCAGCCTCCCGAGTAGCTGGGATTACAGGTGCCTGCCACCACACCCAGCTAATTTTTGTATTTTAGTAGAGACGGGGTTTCACCGTGTTGGCCAGGCTGGTCTTGAACTCCTGGCCTTGGGATCCACCTTCCTCGGCCTCCCAAAGTATTGGGATTACAGGTGTGAGCCACTGTGCCCGGCCTATGTTAAATTTTTTTAAGAATATATTGGAAGAATCTGTTATTCAAAGTACTTTAGCCATGCAAAAGCTTTACATTCTATGTACAGTCAAATATGTCTATCTTTTCTAGCTAGTGCTGGTTAAGAAGGACTATCCTAGATTGTATGAAGAGTGTTCTAGATTTTCTTGCAGGAATTTCTTTGCTTTGTACGATCAATCTAAATTTATTTTTTTGATACAATAGAAGAAGTACTGTACAACTTTTATTTTTTCCAGATTGATAGCCTGTAGTGCCAATAACCTATTTCATATCCCACTGAATAAATAATAAATATATTCATAATAAATTCTCGTATAATCTGGAATCTATTCACAGATTGTCTAATCTGGTCCACTTTTCTATGTGTCTATTCCTATGCCAATACCATAGTAATTTGACTACACTGACTTTGTATTACATTTTGATACCTGCTAAAGATCCCTCACCTATTTATTTATATACAGTTTAATCTTTATAATCATTAAAAGCATTTATCCTATTCAAATATTCCTGTGAAAAATTAACCATTAAATTTATATTTTAAAGATGGAGAATTAATAGTTTACGATATTGCCATCCCAAACAAGAATATGTTATGTTTTTCAATAAGATTTTATAGTTTTCTACAAATAGACTGTGTGTGTGTTGTTTTGTTTTGCTTGCTTTTTTTTTTTTTTTTTTTGAGATGGAGTTTCACTCTTGTTGCCCAGGCTGGAGTGCAATGGCGCAATTTCGGCTCACCACAACCTCTGCCTCCCAGGTTCAAGCAATTCTCCTGCCTCAGCCTCCCAAGTAGCTGGGATTACAGGCACGCGCCACCATGCCCGGCTGATTTTGTATTTTTAGTAGAAATGGGATTTCTCTATGTTGGTCAGGCTGGTCTCCAACTCCCAACCTCAGGTGATCTGGCTGCTTCGGTCTCCCAAAGTGCTGGGATTACAGGCGTGAGCCACTGCTCCTGGCCAACTATGTGTTTTTTATGCTGAATTTATTCTAGGCACCATGTAACATTTGCCACCCTTGTAATGAAAAACATTTTCGGCTTCTATATCTAGATGCTTATTGTGGAAATAAGGGAAAACTATTTTGACAGATATATTATCTGTCAAGCCATCTTCTAAATTATCTTCCTAATTCCAGCAGATTTTTTTCTTTAAAGTCTTCTGGATTTTCCACGTGAACTGTAACATAACCAGAAAAAGATATATAGTTTTAATTTTGTTTATAACAATTATTTAATATTTTCCTATTATTGCATCTGTTAGAACCTCCAAATTGATGTTGGACAGTAGTGGTGAGAGCAGACATCCCTGTCAAGTTCCTAACTTTAATTGAAATTATTTCAGTGTTTCCCTATTTAATAACATTTCCCATAGGATTTTGACAAATAGTCTTTTTAAATATTTAGTTTTCTTTCTACTTCTATTTTAGTATGATTTTTTCAGGATGGCTATTGAATTTTACCAAGTCTTTGCAGCATCTGTTAATATGATCATATAATCTTTTGCCTTTAACATGCTAATGTAATAAATTATGTTGAATGGAGTTCCTGACATTTATGCTTAGAAAAAAACCTGTTTGGTCAAAATACTTTTTTAAATATTTTGCTGGTATTTATTTGCTACTTTCTTTGCTAGTGACAAATATTTGTGGACTGCTTACTATATTGTAGGCATTGTTTATATCCTCAACAGTGAACAAAATATAAAATTTCTGACCTCATGAAGCTTACCTTTTAGCAAGCTGTTGTTAAAAAATTCAGTGACTTTCAACAACAAACCATTTATTTCTTGCTCACAGGTCTGTGGGTCACCTGTCAGTTGTCTGGGCTTAGATTTAATTTTCTAGTGTACTTTTCAGACTTTTTGTTGAATATCATACTTACAGAAAAAGCACAAATCGTGAGGAAACAATTATGTAACCACTACTCAGGTCAAGATAGAGAACATTTCTATTATTTGATAACATTTTTATTTAGAGTTTTTGCAATTACATTAGAAAGTAAAGTTTGGTCTTCTGGTTAGACAGGCTACTAAATAGGATTATTGTACACAGTTACAGTTCTTTCATTCCCCCAGCCTCCAACTCCCATCTTTGCTGTGGCTTCATTAAGGATGGAGTATACACCTCCGGTCCACTGATAGTTTGTGAGTTGCTTTGGCCAGTGTAATGTGAGCAAACACAACAGATGTCACATTCAGCCTTGGTTTGGCTTGACTTCTTACAGTGTTATCCTTCTCCTTGAGAAGACCATTTCTCTGGAGACAGCATGTGGAGCAGAAGTAACCCCAACCTGTAGCCTGAAGCCAAGCCTCACCAAGCCCAGCCAAGCTTTGGATGATGGACAGACCTGTAGCCTGTGTGAAAAGCCACTGAGATTTTGTTTGTTTGTTTGTTTAAAATTGTTATGTAGCATTCTTGCAGCAGGACCTCACTAATACAGCCAGCTTTATTAAATGAATTGGAAACATTCTCTCTTTTTCAATGGGCTGATTTTCTTTAAAGATCAAAAAGAAAAACACAAAAACTCAGCCATTAACCCATCTGATACTAGCATGTTCTTCAGTAGTAGATCTTTTATCACATTTCCTATCATGGTAATTGGTCTTTTCAAATTGTATATTTTTTCTAGGGCCAATTTTGGAAATTTGTTTCCAGAAAATTATCCATTTTCTCTAAGTTTTTAAATTTGTTATTGAAAACTCATGTGTAATATTTTTTATAATTATTTTATTTTATTCAATTTTTTTTTTTTGAGATAGAGTCTTACTCTATTGCCCAGGCTGGGGTGAAGTGGCATACAGTTGGCTCACTGCAACCTCTGCCTCTCAGGTTCAAGCAATTCTTCTGCCTCAGCCTCCTGAGTACTGGGATTATAGGTGTGCACCATCATGCCTGTATAATTTTTGTATTTTTAGCAGAGACGGGGTTTCACCATGTTGGTCAGGCTGGTCTCGAACTCCCGACCTCAGGTGATCTGCCCACCTCAGCCTCCCAAAGTGCTGGGATTACAGGTGTGAGCCACCGTGCCCAGCCCCAATATTCTTTATAATTATTTTAATCTCATCTACAGTTATGTTTCCTTTCTCATTCCTAGTCATGGTTTTGCGCTCTCCTTCCTTTGGTCTAAGGATTAAGATCAAGTTTGTGAAAAGGTTTATTTCATTCACCTTTTCAAAAAACCCATTCTGAAGTTTCTTTGTCCTTTGATCATTTTTTTTGTTTGTTTCTACTTTACTGATTTCAGTTTTTATATTTTTTAATTCCCTTTTTCTTGTTTCTTTTCTCTTTACAACTAAGATCCTGTTTTCTATTTCTCTTGGTTTATTTTGCTTTTCTAATTAATAACATTAATATTTAGTTCCTTTATTTTTCATTTTTCTTCTTAAATGATAAAGGCACTTTAAGTTATAAAATTTCCTGTAAGTGAAGCTTTCATTGTGTTCTACTGGTTTTGGTATGACTGAAATATATCTTTGCGCTCTGGATAGTTTAATATAACTTTCTATTGTTTTTACCCAATATTTTTGTGTGTGTGTGTGTGTGTGTGTGTGTGTGTGTGTAGGTATGTGCCACTACACCTGGTTATCATACTTTTAACTTTTTGAAAATTATACTTATTCATAAAGAGGAATCAACTAATATATTTAATTACCTCAATTCAATAGCCAAAAAGAGTCTTCATTTTTTGGGTATATATAATACATATATACATACATATATATACACACAACAAATTTTGGAAATATTGGGTTATATATAAATATATATAAATATAAATATATATAAATAAATATAAATATAAATATATAAATATAAATATATATAAATGTAAATACATATATATAAATTGGAGAGAAAAATTGAGAGAAGAGTACAGAGTCCCTATATACCCCCTGCTCCCTCTCATCCCTGCCCCCACAAGGCTGTCTCCTCCACTGTCAACATCCCACACCAAAGTGCCACATTTGTTACAATCTCTGAACCCACATTGACACATCATTATCATCCAAAGTCCCTAATTTACATTAGGGTTCACTCTTGGTGTTGTATATTCTATGAGTTTGGACAAATGTGTAATGACATGCATCACCATTATGGTGTCATACACAATAGTTCACTGCCCTAAAAATCCTCTGTACTCTGCCTATTCATCCCTCCTTCCCTTCAACCCCTAGGCACCACTGGTCTTTTCATTGTCTCTAGTTTTGCCTTTCTAGAACGCCAAATAGTTGGAATCATACAGTACTTAGTCTTTTCAGATGGCCTTCTTTCACTTAGAGATATGCATTTAAGATTCTTTCATGTGTTTTCTTGGCTTAATGGGTCATTTATTTTTAGCATGAATAGTATTCCACTTTCTGGATGTATCACAGTTTATTTATGCATTCACCTACTGAAGGACAAGTTGTTTGCTCTCAAATTTTATCAATCATGAATAAAGCTGCTATAAACATCCATGTGCAAGTTCTTGAGTGCACAGAAGTTTTTAACTCATCTGGGTAAATACTAAGTTACTGAATTGTATGGCAAGAGTATGTTTAGTTTTTTAAGAAACCACCAAATTCTTCCAAAGTAGCTGTACCATTTTCCATTCCTGCCAGCAATGAATAAGAGAGTTCCTGTTAGTCCACATCCTCACCAGTATTTGTGTTGTCGGTGTTCTGGATTTTGGCCCTTCTAACAGTTATCTTGTAGCTGTTTTAATTTGCAGTTCCCTAAAGACATACAAGCATTTTCAAAGAGCATGTTTCCTAATTTTCTGATGGATTTGATTTTTTGGTCATCCATTAACTACTTATGACTGATTTTATTGAATTATGATCGGAGAATGTAGTTCATAAAACAGGTACTTAATAAAATGTGTTAAAGTTTTCATCAAGTACATGCTAAGTTTTTGCAATTGTTCCATGAATATATATAATTTACTCAAAAAATGAAGATTGTGTTTGGCTATTGAATTGAGGAATTGAATATATTAGTTGATTCCTCTTTATGAATAAGTATAATTTTCGAAAAGTTAAAAGTATGACAGCCAGATGTAGTGGCACATACCTACAGTCCCAGCTACTTGGAGGCCAAAGCAGGAGGATCACTTAAGCCTAGGAATTCAAGGCTGCAGTGAGCTGTGATTGCACCACTGAACTCCAGCCTGGGTGACAGAGCAAGACTTGATCTCCAAAAAAAAGAAAGAAAGAAAGATGATTCAAAGGAAATTTGAGGACTGGATATTTAAAGGAAATTTAATGAAGGAATGTTAGAGTAAGATTGTCTGATTAGATACAAAACTGGTTAATGTTCTATAAGGCAATAAATCTTAACCTTTAAGGTTATATTTTCTACAAGTCAGAAATTATTTGAATATTTATTAGACAAAAATATACAGGTTAAAATGTAACCATTCTATGTGTAAGATCTTTAATCAATAATACAGAATGGGTTGACTAAAGTACGTTCACCCTAAATCACTGAATACCCTTTGGATGGCTCAGTGCCCCATATGACTTTGGAAAGACATGATAACCAAATGTCTGCCTTATTTTCAAGTTTTGGATAGTTTTTTGACAATGCCCTATCAATTTTTCAATCTGATCCCTTTAGTTATGAGAATTGTATTAAAATTCTGTCTATATATCTGTGTTTTTATCGCACTTAGTAGTCGTATCTTTTTTTTATCTATTTAGCTGCTTGCTATGCTGTCTGTTGCACACTAGTTTATGTTTATTATGCTCTATTCGTGTCACAATTTCCCTCCTTAATCTTTTTATGCTTTTAGCCTTAAATTCCAACTTGTCTGATTAATATTGCCAATTAATTGTCTATTACATTATTTTGTCTAAAAAAGGTATCAAAAAGATACCTCTTTATAGACACTCTTATTTTTAACCATTTTATCATCACATTGTGTTAGATATTTCTTGTAAACATTATAAGGCCTTAAAAAAACTGAAGTATTTAGTTCAGCCACATTTAAGGAAGTTGTTAATTTACTGAATAATCTTCCTTCCATCCTACTTTATGTGTATTAAGACAGCCCCTTGTCATTATTCACAGTGGTTTTGTTTTACAGAGTCACTGAAAATGCTAAATAGTGAATGTTGAACCATTCCTCCTAGGAGAAATAGAGGGTTAGGTTTCTGTGACTCTCTGGGTTACATTTCATCAACCAATTAATGCATAACTTTGTTGTGGGTGTGTTTCTGCTTAAAGACACCTTATTTAATATATATCATTGACTTGTTAACATTGAACTCACAGCCAACAGCACTATAACATATGCCTGAACAAAGCTTGTCTAACGTGTATTTTCTCCACGTGGCACATCACAGCCTCTTGCACACAGGAACGGTAGACAGCACCTCAGCACTACACTTGGGGGCCATTTTTAAGGAGATGTGAAAGTCAGAATAAAACATAGCAATGAATCTTTAAATTCAGGTTTTATTTAGGAAGCACAGAATTGCAATTCAGAGCATACGCACAGACTTGGATGGCCTTCAGTATGTCTGAAAAACAAACAAAAGTTTGGGGGTTTTGCTAGAAAAAGCCATGATACCTATTGTTTTGAAAAGAGCTCATTGCTAGAGAAGCTTTTGGGAACTGGCAAGCTCTGATTGGTGAGTGAAGGAGGCAGATAAAACCAATCTTTGAGTCAAGGCAGGTTGTTTCAGCAGCTACTAGGTAAAACTGGTCTTAGAGTTACAACAGGCTATTTCAGCAACTGGACTTGCAGCAAATTCAATTATTAGAGCTGGTGCTATGTGCAATTATTATTACTTTTCCCCCCAGCTCCTCAACTCTGACATATTAAGTTGGTGCAAAAGTAATTGCGGCTTTAGCCATTAAAAGTGATGGCAAAAACAGCAATTATTTTTGCACCAACCTAATAGTTTCATATGACAAGAGTGACTCAATTTATATAATCAGTTTTCACAGAAGTCACCAGCAAAAAACACACAAAGATGACACTAAGCAGTCTGAGAAAAGAACTGTCATTTACAGTATGAGAAGTGAAACAAGAAGGTGGAGCATAGCCTTGTTCAGCCTCAGCTGGGAAAGTGCCTGTTGAGTGACTCAAATTTTTCACTGCTCTTGCGCATGTCCACAAATGATTATGAGTGCTCTCCAAGTATTGATTTTTGGGGTTACAAATAAAATTTAGTGAGTAGGTGTATTCACAAATGCAGAAGCCTAGAATAATAAGGATGGACAGTAATTGTTTTCTTCCCTCTTTTTGCTTTTTCTTATTTTTGCTGGCTTCTATTTTTCCCCTTGTTAATTTGAAAATTCTATTCTACTTTTCCAGTTTATTCTCGGTTGGTTCATTTATTTTGGGGGAACACCTTTTCTTGAATATTTTCATGAAATAGCATTAGCCTCAATATTTTTCTTTTTCTGTAACAAGTGAATCACTTGATCAGGTGTGGTCCTATAGAGTCTATTTCACTAGTCTCTAGTTTCTAGTACTGGAAGGGAAGTCTAATGCCAGTCTGATTCTTTTCTCCTTTTAGGTAAGTTAAGGTAATTATCTGGATGTTGTAACAGTTTTCTCTTTATCCTTAGAGTTTAGAAATAGGTCTAGGTCATTTCTTATCCATTCAGCCCGAAAATCAACAAGTTCTTTCAATCTCCAATCTTTAGTCTCAAATCTTTCTTTGCCTCAGGACAATGGTGGTTTTAAAAATTATTATTATGCTTATTATCTCTTTCATGTCTTACTTTTTCTCCTTTGGAAGTCTTACCATTCATGCATGTTGGGTCATTAGATCTACCCTGCTAGACTGATCTTTTCCCTAATTTACATCTCTGTATCTTTGTTCTGTGCTTTAAGGTGTCCTTGAGTGTTGACCTTGATTTCCCATCCCGATCCTCTCTCTCAATTGTAGTGACCGTTTTCTCTTTCAAGTCATCTGATGAGTTGTTTAGTTGGGAAATCACTTTTTTTTTACAGCTTCATAAAGTCTTTTTTTCCCCCTATTTACATATCTACAGGGGCTTTTTTTTTTATTGTTTTTTAAATTCATGTTGTCATCTGCCTCTTTCAGCCACTGTGTCACTGGGTGTGTGTTTTGTTTGTCCCTCGTGACCTCCCTCTCTTTGCCAGCTCACTGGGTTCAGGTCTGAGGACGGGAACACCCTAAAGGACAGATGTTCTATTGAGGAAAAGGAGGGGAAAAGCTCCGTTCTAAGTAGAGATGCGGGGATGCTGCCCATCTCCTGTACAGGCACCTGGAAAAGGCTTCTCTGACCTGGGCTCTATAGGGTCTCCCAACCTCAGGAACTAGGGAACTTAGTCCCCTGGTTCAACAAATTCTTAGTTCTGGGATGGGGCGCAGGGGACCAGATATCTTTATCTAGTGCAATGTTAACCTTCCATTGGTCTCTGGGGTCCAAGCTCTCTCCAGCACTCACTTCTCAGACTTTACTTTGAGACTCCTCAGTATTTGCAGATCTGATGGGGAAGAACTACCAGTTCTGTTCTTTCTACTGCTTCCTACAACTGTTTATCTTGAGAGGAACAGAAATTCATTTGGAAGTGGAGAGAAAGGAAACCATATTCCAGTTATCATGTCCCCAGAATCACCTCTAAAGTGACTTTTTAAAAATGAAATTAACATATAAAATTGGATTTATGGAAAAGTATTAATAATATTACAAGAGGTACCTGATATTACAGAACTCACAAAGGTGATGTTTGAATGACAAAGTCTGAGAACATTGCACCAGAAAAATGTGAAATTTCCCTTCCAACTCTGGTGTTCTATTACTCTTCACAGCAGAGTTACCAGAATCTTCTCCCAACAGGGTGTGATGCGTCGCTTTAAAGAAAAAAAAGAGGAATGATAATCATGATTAAACTAGTTAAATCACTGGTTTTAATGACTTCTTCATGGTTATACAAGCCATACATCTATATCATATGTATAGCATAGGCATGGAAAGACCTCAGAATACAGACAGATAATTTAAAAAAAGCAAGGAGGCAGGAGTTACCCTATAATGTTTTAGAAACAGTCCGGCTGAGCAATTGCAAGGACACAAAGTGATGGGGCTATTAGAGAAAGGCAGGACAGGAATTGCAGCCACGATAAGGGATTCTTCTCAAGAGGCAACCCCTCCATAAAGGCATCTGGGTGAGCGAGGGTCTGGAGCCCAATCTGCCTTTACTAGAGGGAATTACTCCCCAAATAAGAGTCCCGCATGTTTGTTTCTTTTGTTGTGTAGTATTTACACAACAATGTGTGGGTGAGGGGAGGAAGGTCAGTGTGGCACTTCTTAAAGGCCCATCTAGCACACCTATTCTTCTCAAAGCCACAGACACACACAGACCTTCAACATTCACAACCCTGGTCACTCGGGCTGCCATTGGCTCTTCAGCAACACACAGTCTGGCACTTTGTGCCGGGAGGTCTTGCCTCCATCTGCAGTGGACTCGCCCAGTTGCTCAATGTCTCCAGAAGATGCAGATGATTTCCCTAAGGGCCCAACACTACACTTAGCTGAGGACTCCCAAGAATGCCTTCCTGGCCTCAGGAAAGCTTCAGGCCCGAGGGATGATCAGAAAGGGCTTGCTTTCAGGCCACCGGCCTTACCAGTTCTGACTCATTTCTTTTAAAATAGAACGTAAAGCACAGGGAGGGGATACAGCCCATCACAGTAGTTGTAAAAGCCTGACAACCAGAGGGACGTGGTGAAGGTGAGCCCTCTCCATAGCAGCTCAGGGAGCCCATCGACTGCCCCCCACCCCACCCCTCCTGCCGAGTGGCAGGGCATGGCCGGGCTGCAGCTCTCGCTCCCAACTCCGACTCAGGACTCTAAGTGCCTGCCCCGCTTGGGTTTCCCAGACCCGGGTGGCTTATGATATTGAGCTCATCAGTCAACACCAGACGCCACTTCTTTCTAAAGTCTGCTGTGTATCCGATCGCACACTCGGTTTTGGACCCCCACACGGGCCCAGGGCCCTTGGGGGCTCCGCGCGCAACGGGATGGGCCAGCTTCAGCCTGCGCAGCACAATGGTCCGCCCTCCCCGGCTGGCGCGTGGCCCAGCCCGGGGGGTTTCAGTCGCTTCGGAGAATTCACTTATTGTTTGCGGGGCTCGGCGGCCGCCGCCTGCAGCCGGCGGGCTGCAAATCTATTCACCCTGCAGCCTGGCGTCCGGCGCTGCCGCGGCGCGTCTCCCCCGCGCACCTGCCCGGCGCCCCCTCCCTTCCCGCCCGCCATCTGTCGTCTGAGAGCCATTGTAAGCAGCCGCGCCTGGCGTCCTGGACGACACCCAAGGGGACCCGGGGCTTAGGCCTGGCGAGAGGCAAACAAGGAGGGTTTATTCCAGTCCCGTTTGGAGGTGACCTTAAGCAAAATAGCCAAGTCTGGGAGCATCCGCTTGCTCCCCGGACCTCTGGCTTTTAGCGCAGGGTTTAGGGGCCCCTCCTGGACGCAGAGTCCCAGGGTTCACAATCTGAGCCGGAGCGTCCTGCCTGGGCGTTCTGGGATGTAATCTGGCCTAGAGGAGCCCTGCAGCGGCCGCTTGCCTCCTTGAAGAGCCCCGGGAGCCCGTTTCAAATGCAGATGTTGGTTTTGTCTGCCTGCACGTCTGATCCTCCGAATTTATACCCATTGTCCGGGCCTCTTGGGATGCTGGGTTGAAAGAAAAGAGTTTCTCTTTTCTGAAACGGCAAATGCAGCCCTTTCAAGCCCCACCAGCCAGCCTGCTGCCCCCAGAAATCTGTACCCGTATTTGTTGAATATCACACACCCTCCTTTCATGTCAGTGGAAAGTTCGAAATGTTTTAATATATCCCGACCGAAAAGAAAATAAAACAAAGCTATGGCCATTGTGGAGCTTGCCTTTCAAACTACAACCTTGATCCTCAGATTCGAATCCACCCGCCTTCCTAGGTATCTATCTCTCCAGCCTGTTTGAGAACCTTTCCTTCCGCTCATTGTGCACCCACCCCCCCCTCCACACACACAAAAAACAAGCACATCACATCTTTTTATAGATGGGAAAGCCAAGGCCAAAAGATGAGAGGAGCTATGGACAGCTGTGAACTTTATCTCTCTGTGGATTTAAAACAAAAGAGACCTACACTCAATTTGAGCTATTACTAGCAGCCATTTCCATGCAAAGAGAAGTGTCAGAGCTCAACGGGGGAGATTTGGGGCTGGTCTCTCAGGTAAAGCTTTTCCAGACGGACATCTCAGTAGGGTTACCTGGGGCAGTAGGCCCGACTCCTGCTCAGTCTCTTGACCCTGCCACCAAGAACGGGAGTGCCAGCACCCCAGAGGCTCCAGATCCGAAGAAGCATGCTCTAACAAGGCTGGGCAGAGTTCCGTGCAGACTGGGGCTCTCCTCCTTAGAACTCTTGGTGCTTCCAGCCCATAATTCTCTATCCAAAGGGAGGCCTGGTGAGGATGAAATCACAACTGGAAGTCAGAACTGGAAATGTGGGTAGTATATTTTACCTCAGATCTCCACTCTTGGACAGAACTGGAAAAATGGGGGGGAAAATGTGCTTCTCTGCTTCCCTTTCACCATCCCCTTCAGTTCGCAGATGGGTTCTTTCTCTATATTTGTAAATATCACATATTATTCCTTCTCTCTCTCTCTCTCCTCTTTTTCTGTGTGTGAGTGTGTGTGTGTGTTTGTGTGTAACACATATACCTGTTACAGAATTCAAAAGGAACAAATGGCTATTGAGTGAAAAACAAGTCTCCTTTCCTCCCTGTTCCCAGATAGCAGTGTTTGCTTTTCTGTTCCTGCTTGGCCCCAGGAAGGCCTACGCTTCCATCTCCTGCCAGCTGTGGGACCTGGTGCAAGACTCTCTTTCTCTTTGAACCTTGGTTGCCTTCTCAGTAAAACTAGTGTAAGACTGCCTACAGCATGAGCTCATTAGGACCAAATGAGAAAAGTGTCCCAGGCCCGCTGAAATGCTGTGCACCCCTGTTATCACTATTTGACACAAAGCACTATTCTCATCCCCTCACCTTGTCTAGCAAGGGCTGAGGGACAGAATTTGAAGACCTTGAATAAGAAAAGGAAAGATTTGTCAGGTGGCAGGTAATAGGCTGTTACAATGTGGAGGAGAGCTGGAGTTAAGGGGAAAAAATGGCACAAGAGGCCGAAGGGAGGTATGTCTATCAGGTTGTGCTGCACAGCAAACAACCACAAAGTGTATACAACTATAAACATTTCTTTCTTGCTCAGCATTTGCAGGCCAGCTGCAGCTCTGCTTGAGACTGTGGATTTGTGGGGTGGCTGGGACAGTTCTGTTGATGTGTCTTATTCAGTGACTGTGCTGAGCTCCCTCAGGTGTGTTCTGACAATGGCAGAGGCATGAACTGCCAAGCCAAACTACACAAGTGTCACATCTGCTAACATCCTATTGGCCGAATAAGTCACGTGGCCCAATCCAAAGTCAAAGAGGGTAATGTTCACTCCATCCACCATGAAATAGTGGCAAAGGTATGTATTATCAGGGAGCAAAGAATTGGGAGCAATATTTCAATCTGTCTTCTCTACATTCCCCATCCCCATAGCTTTAAACACCATGCATTTGCTAAGGATTCCCTAACTTACATTCCAGTCCACAGCTGTCCCTTAAGTTCCAAGCAGTCCCGAGTTCCCACAGCACTCTCTTCCTCCAATATCTCCACTCGCACATCTCACACACTTCTTCAAATAGAAGTCTTGGTTCCGTACCCCTAACCCAAGCCTGATCTCATCAGTGGCCCCTCCTTCCACCCACTTGCTCAAACCAGAGGCAAAGGATCACCTTTCACCCACCGTCTCCCTCACCATCCACACCACGTTCAGCCCACACAGAGGATGCTGCCTTCAGAATGTGCCTCTCCCTGGCCAAGTCCCCAGCACCTCTCCCACCTACAGGTGGCTGCTGTAGCTTCTTGACTGCTCCCCTTGCTTCTGCACTTGCTTGCTTCATGCTTTTCTCAACACAGCCAGAGCAATACTCATGAGTGAAAGGCCAAGCCATGTCACTCATCTGCTCCAAACCTCTGACGGCTGCCATCTCAGAAAAAACTTGAAGTCCTTATGGTGCTCTGCAAGGCCCTACATAACCTGCCTTTGATGCCCTAACTCTCTGACTTCCCTCCCTAATACTCTGGCCCTCACATGGTCTGCTCCAGCCGCACTGCCCTCCTTACGGCTCTGCAAACACCAGCAGGCACACACTGGCCCCAGAGCCTTTGCATTGACTGTTCCCTCTCCCAGAAGTGCTCTTCCCCCAAATATTTGTACTGCTAGTGCTCTTTCTGAGGAAAACTTCCTCTAGTCACCTTATCTAAACATCACCCCTGACTCAAACTTTCAGATCCCCATACTTACCACTGTCAAACATATGATACAATTTACTTGTTTATTTTGCTTATTTTCTGTGTCTAGTAGAGATAATGTATGCTCCATGTTGGGTGACCACCCCGGTTTGCCCACGGCTGTCCTTATTTTAGCACTGAAATTACTATGTCCCAGGAAATTCCCGGAAAACTGGGATGATTGATCACTCACAAGGACAGAGATTTTTCTGTTTTGCTCACTACTTTATTTCTCTTCCTGGTGCTTAGCACATTGCCTGGCACTCATTAAATAGTGGTTGAATGAATGAATTAGCAGTAAAAATGATCACCTGAAAATTTAAATCAGCTCATATCTGTCCTATGCTAAAAATTAATTGATGGCTCCATGTTGCACTTGAAACACAATCTAAACTCCTTACTTTGGTGTATTAGTTCATTTTCATGCTGCTGATAAAGACATACCCAAGACTGGGCAATTTACAAAAGAAAAAGGTTTAATGGACTTACAGTTCCATGTGGCTGAAGAGGCCTCACAATCATGGCAGAAAGTAAAGGTCACATCTCACATCGTGGCAGACAAGATAAGAGAGCTTGTGCAGGGAAACTCCCCTTTATAAAACCATCAGATCTCATGAGGTTTATTTACTGTCACGAGAATAGCACAGGAAAGACCCGCCCCCATGATTCAATTATCTCCCAGTGGGTCCTTCCCACAACACGTGGGAATTATGGGAGCTACAATTAAAGATGAGATTTGGGTGGGTACGCAGCCAAACCATATCACTTGGCCTCCAAAACTGCATCTCTTAGTCCTTTTCTGCAACATTTCATACCTCCACTTCCTCCACTCTTGTTAGGCTCTGGACCATCTGACCTCCTTCTAGCCTCTTCATGAACACCTACCCTCATAACAGCTCTAGGTCTTTGCTGTTGCTGTTTTCTTGGCTTCCCTTAGAGGCACCTGCTTATCCTTCAAGATTCAGTTCAATCAGTGTGTCCTCAGAGAGGCCTTCCCAGGATTTCTGGTCACAGAGGCTTCCTCCAGTGGCTACAGCTGCTCACCCACTGTATTTCCTGCGTAGCCTCATCACTAATTATACTCACCCCTGTTTATCTGTATGCTTGTGTATTTATTACCTGTTGCCCACAAGGGCAGGAGCCTTGTCTGCCCTGTTCTCTACCACAGCACCACCCCCTAGAACACAATGAGTTCTCTCCCACATCTGCTGGAGCAATGTCTTGTGGTCAGGGATGGAGGAGGGTGTTGGAAAGATTTCATGCACAGAGTGAGGAGCTAATTTCGCTGAGGACCAAATGGGCTCTTTGGACAGTGAAGGAATTCCTTGTGCATTTTCAAGGAAGATATCTGTAATAAAAAATTATATTTTCCATTTATTCAGTACTTAACATGGGCCAGGCATAGTGCTAAGCACCTTCTATACATCACCTCATTTAATCCCCACAATAATCTCATTATTATCTCCACTTTCAGCTATGAAAACTAAATGTAAAATACACTGTCCACTAACTACCTAATATCCATTCTTCACATCTTCTTTGTTAATAGAGTCCTGGCTTTGTGTAGGGTGAGAATGTGTCCAGCCCTGAGTAATGGATTACAATAATCCTGTTCCCTGCATTCCCAGACTCCCTTGCAGCTAGGAGTGGCCATGTGAGCCTATTCTGGACAGTGTGAAAGAAGTGGAGTCTGTTGAGGGACAAGGTGTTCTAAGAAAGCTTCCATTTCTCCCACATCTTTCTTCCTAACTTGTGGTGTTGTGTTGTCTGGAGCCCTGGCAGCCATCTTCTAACCAGGAGAAAACAAGCTCCATGGTGAAAGACATCAGACTAAATATTGCAAACCAGAAAAAGAGAAGTTCTTTCCTATTCTGGTCACATTGCTAACCAGCTGAACCAACACCAGAAACCACCTCCAATCTTTTTGTTGCATGAATGAAATAAGTCCCTATTTGTCTAAGCTACCATTAGCCAAATTTTCTGTCACTTGCAAGTGAAAACATTCCTAACTAATAGATTGGGTTTCAGATAACTTTGGAAAGAATCAAACCTAGAGAGGAAGAATTCTGTCTGAGATTGTGACTTGTGGAAGTCCAGCAGTATAATGACTGGAATTTATGCCCACATTTTGTTATGGTGATTGATACCGAAGACAGATGCTGAAGCCATTACTTTTGAGACTACCTCAAAGGGAGAAGAGGATAAAGGTCATATTCACTGCTGACCAGGATGTTATGGTGGATTTCCAAAAGTGACAGAAGGAAATCTATA
The DNA here is from genome assembly GCF_028885655.2 of Pongo abelii. Taxonomy (NCBI): domain Eukaryota; kingdom Metazoa; phylum Chordata; class Mammalia; order Primates; family Hominidae; genus Pongo; species Pongo abelii. The sequence goes on along the minus strand of NC_085928.1, from coordinate 143,883,349 downwards.
GGAAAGGTTCAGTTTAAAATGCAAGGTTTTGCATTCTGACAAGGTATAAAAGAACCAACATTTTTCAGCATTTACTGTGCTCAAGCACCATGTCAGAATTTTTACCGTATCAGCCCATTTGAACTTCCCAATCGCCTTGCAATGCAGAAATTAACATCTCCACATTGCAGAGGAGTGAACTGAGGCCTGGGAAAGCAGTAAAGTAAAATAGCTAAGAGCTACAGAATCAAAGCAATCCTACCTAAAAGCCCAGCGGGGTTTTTTTTTTAAATAAATTGAAAAGTTGATCCTAAAATCCATATGGAAATAGGAAGGGCCTAGAATACCCAAAAACAACCCTGAAGAAGAGGTTAGAAGTTAGAGGACTAACATCTGATTTCAAAAATTATTATAAGGCTACCATAATCAAAACAACATGGCATTGCTCCAAAGGTAAACAAATAAATCAGTGAAACAGATATATTCAATATATAGTGATTTTCTTTCTTTTGGATATATACCCAATAGTGGAATTGCTGGGTCACGTGGTAGCTCTATTTTCAGTTTTTTGAGAAACCTCCCTACTGCTCTTCATAGTGGCTATACTAATTTACATTCCCACCAATAGTGTATGAGGGTTCCCCCTTTCTCTACATCCTGGCCAGCATCTGTTATTCCTTGTCTTTTTGATAAAAGCCATTCTAACTGGGGTGAGATGGTATCTTATTATGGTTTTGATTTACATTTCTCTGATAATTAGTTATGTTGTGCATCTTTAAATATTCTTGTTAGCCATTTGTATGTCTTCTTTTGGGAAATATCTATTTGGATATCATACATTTTTTATTCAGATTATTTGTGGTTTTTTACTAGGATGTTTGAGCTCCTTATATATTCTGGTTATTAATCCCTTGTCAGGTGGATAGTTTGCAAATAGCTTCTACCATTCTTTGGGTTATCTCTTCACTTTATTAATTATTTCCCATGCTGCGCAAAAGCTTTTTAGCTTGATGTACTATTATTTGTCTAGTTTTGCTTTTGTTGCTTGTGCTTTTGATGTCTTGCACAAAAAATATTTGCCCAGACCAATATCATGGAGCTTTTCCCCCAACGTTTTCTTCTAGTAGTTTCATACTTTCAGGTCTTAGATTTAAGTCTTTAATCCATTTTGATTTGATTTTTGCATATGGTGAGAGTTAGGGGTCTACTTTCATTCTTCTGCATATAATTATCCAGTTTACCCAGCACCATTTCTTGAAAAGACTGTCCTTTCTCCATTCTATGTTCTTGGTGCCTTTGTGAAAAATGAGTTGGCTGTAAATCCATGGATTTATATCTGGGTTCTCTACTCTGTTCCATTTACCTATGTGTCTGCTTTTATTCCAGTATCATACTGATGTAGTTACTATAGCTTCATAGCATATTTTGAAGTCAAGTAGTTTGATTTCTCAGCTTTGTTCTTTTTGCTCGGGATTGCTTTGGCTATTCAAGGTCTTTTGCGGTTCCATGTAAATTTTAGCGTTGTTATTTCTGTTTTTGTGAATGTTGTCATTGGTATTTTGATAGGGATTGCATTGAATTTGCAAATCCCTTCGTGTAGTATTGTCATTTTAACAATATTAGTTCTTCCAATCCATGAAGGTGGAATATTTTTCCATTTTTCCATTTTTTAATGTCTTCTTTAATTTCTTTCATCAGTGTTTTATAGTTTTCCCTAAAGAGTTAGTTCTTTCATATCTTCGGTGAAGTTGATTCCTAAGTATTTTTTATTTTTTGTAGCTATTGTAAATAAGATTATTTTCTTGATTTCTTTTTCAGATTGTTGTCAGCATATATAAATGCTACTAATTTTTGTATGCTGATTTTATATCCTGCAATTGTATTGAGTTCTTTTATCAGTTTTTTGGTGGAGTCTTTGTGTTTTTCTGTATATATAAAATCACGTTGTCTGCATACAAGGCTAATTTGACTTCTTCCTTTCCAATCTGGATGCCCTTTATTTCTTTCTCTTGCCTAATTGTTCGGGCATGAACAACTGATTTTTTCGACAAAGGCTCAAAAGTAATGCCGTAGAGAAAGCATAGCCTTTTCAACAAACAGTGCTGGAATAATTGGAAAAGCATATGCAAAACAGAGACTACAACAAAGAAGAAGAGGAGGAGCAAGAGGAGGAAGAAAAAAGAACCTGGGCAGGGTGCGGTGGCTCACACCTGTAATCCCAGCACTTTGGGAGGCTGAGGTAGGCGGATCACCTGAGGTCTGGAGTTTGAGACCAGCCTGGCCAACACAGAGAAACCCCATCTCTACTAAAAATATGAAAATTAGCCTGGTGTGGTGGCGGGCACTTGTAATCCCAGCTACTCCAGAGAGTGAGGCAGGAGAATCACTTGAACTCGGGAGGTGAAGGTTGCAGTTAGCCAAGATGTCACCACCGCACTCCAGCCTGGGTGACAGAGTGAGACTCAGTCAAAAAAACAGAGAGAGAAAGAAAGAAAGAAAGAAAGAAAGAAAGAGAGGGAGGGAGGGAGAGAGAAAGGAAGGAAGGAAGAGAGAAAGAAAGGAAAGAAAAGAAAAGAAAGGAAGGAAGGAAGGAAAGAAAGAAGGAAAAGAAAGAAAAAAAAGAAAGAAAGGAAAGAAAAGAAAAGAAAGAAAGAAAGGAAAGAAGGAAAGAAGGACTTGGAGTCACTCTTTTTGCCATTAATACAAATTAACTCAAAATGGATCATAGATCTTAATGTAAGAGCTAAAGCTACACAACTCTTAGAAGAAAACATAGGAGTAAATATTCACGACCTTGTGTCGGTGATCGGTTTCTTAGATACAACACCAAAAGCATAGTCCATAAAAGAATAAGTGGATAAGTTGGACTTCATCAAAATTTAAAACTTTTGCTCTTCAAAATACACTATTAAGAGTATAAAAAAGACAAGCCACAGCTGAAAGAAAACATTTGCAAAGTATATGTCTGATAAAGGACTTCTGTCCAGAATACAGAAAGAATTCTTAAACTCAACAATAAGAAAATAAAGAACCCAATTTGAAAGGGGGACACGGACAAAATATTTGAACAGATACTTTGCCAAGAAGATGTAAGGTTGGCAAATAGGCACATGAAAAGATGCCCAACAGCGTGAGCCACTAGGGAAATTCAAATTAAAACCACAATGAAATACTACCACACATCATTTAGAATGGCTGAAATTAAGATTTACTTATACCAAGCATTGGTGAGTAGGCAGAGGCAGTGATACTCTCATATGTTGTGGGTGAAAACGTAAAATAGTACAACCAGTTCAGAAAGCCGTTTGGCAGTTTCTTTAAACGTTGACGTATGCCTACCATATTAACCAGCCATTTCTTTCCTGGGTGACTATTCAAGGAAAAAGGAACTATATATCCATACAAATATTTGAATATGAATGTTCCTAGGAGCTTTATTTGTAATAGTAATGATTCTGGAAAAAAAGCCAAATGTCCATTAAAAGAGAAATGAGTAAACAAACTGTGCTCCATCCATACAATGCCATACTACCTAGCAATAGAAAGCGATGAACTATTGATACACACGACATGGATGACTCATCAAGGGAATTGTGCTAAGTGAAAAAAAAAAAAACAGACAAAAAAAAGAGCCTACTGAATGATTCCACTTACATAAACGTTTAAACAAGGTAAACTAATCTATAAGAACAGAAAGCAGATCAGCGATTTCCGGGGGATGGGGTGGGGGAGAAGGGTGGAAGGCAAGGACTGAAATGCTGAAATTAACAAATTGTTACATGTAGTTTATTATATGTCCATAACAGTAAATAAGACTTGTTTTTTGTTGCTGTTGTTTGTTTGTTTGTTTTCAAACGGAGTTTCACTCTTGTTGCCCAGGCTGGAGTGCAATGGCATGATCTCAGCTCACTGCAACCTCCGCCTCCTGGGTTCAAGTGATTCTCCTGCCTCAGCCTCCCAAGTAGCTGGGATTACAGGCATGTGGCACCACACCCGGCTAATCTCTACAGACGGGATTTCGCCATGTTGGCCAGGCTGGTCTCAAACTCCTGACCTCAAGTGATCTGCCCGCCTGGGCCTCCCAAAGTGCTGTGATTACAGGCGTGAGCCACCGCGCCTGGCCAAGACTGTTTTGTTTTGTTTTGTTTGGTTTGGTTTGGTTTGGTTTGGTTTGGTTTGGTTTGGTTTGGTTTGGAGACGGAGTCTCGCTCTGTTGCCCAGGCTGGAGTGCAGTGGCGCAATCTCGGCTCACTACAAACTCCGCCTCCTGGGTTCACGCCATTCTCCTGCCTCAGCCTCCCGGGTAGCTGGGACTACAGGCGCCCGCAACCATGCCCAGTTGATTTTTGTATTTTTAGTAGAGACGGGGTTTTGCCGTATTAGCCGGGATGGTCTCAATCTCCTAAACTCGTGATCTGGCCGCATTTAAAAAATACCCAAGAGCACACAAGGGGTCAGTGGGGAAGCCAGGGTCCTTACCAGATCTCCAGAGCTCAGGAGCACAAGCTCAGGCCACGGTCGTGGGCTGCCTCTCAGATGGCCTAAGTCTGTTGGCAGGGGCTGTGTGTGAAAACTGTGGATGGAATAGCTGGAATTCTTTACATAAATGCCAGGAAATCCAGGGGCTTCTGGGTACCATATGAAAATATAAGAGAGAAAAAGAGGCTCATTTTGTGAGAAAAATGAAGGATACTTTATGGGTTCATGGAGCCATGGAAACATCCCTGCCAGCCCTTCTTCTTGGTGCTTATTGGGGCTGGGTGGGTGTTGGGAAGAGCAAACCCCAGTTCTGCCTGCACTTTCCAGCCAGGTTCTCACACAGAAGCAGTCCATGGTGCCCACTGAGGCTGGCAGGAGGGCAGCAGGGGAGAGGGGCCATCCATGGGCATCCAGGGAGGTGAGGCTCAAGCTGCACAGAGGTGCAGGGCAGCAGAAGCCCCAAACTCAGAGAGTGGGAAGTTACACTGCTGGGCGGAGTCAGAGCAGGAGCACAGAGGTTCTCCTGAAGGAGGCTGGTGTCACCTGCAGCTTTCCCTAGTGCCCAAGCTGAGGTGAGGGTGTTCCCCACAAGAGCAAGCTATTCTTGGCAGGTAAAGACATACTCATACCTCACACAGCTACCCTGGTTGTGGGCATGGTAGCAAATTGACTGCTGGTTCTGCTAACCAGTTCAAACTCTGTCAGCAGAGCTCGTCACTTTGTAACCAGCCCTGGACCATATTATCTACTCCTTCTTCCGTTCAACAGATATTTATTGTGCCAGGCACTCTTGTAGCCTCTGGAAATCCTGGCCCCCATAGCTAACACTCCAGTGAGGAGAACAGACCATATGCAAGATACATAAGTGAATATACAGTGTCTCAGGTGTTGGTAAAGTGTGGTGGAGAAAAATAGAGTTGGGACAGGAGACAAAGAGACAGGAAGGGGTATAGACAGAGCTGGGAGGGACAGGGAAGGAAGTCACACGAAGTTCTAGTGTGACCCTGCTCTTCTTTTGTCTATGATGGTTTTCCCCTAATCTTGTAGCCGACAACAAAGAATCAGGGTGCACTTTGTTGCTCCCCTGCGGTATCCAAGAGCCCAGAGATGAGCTAATATCACCAGAAATGAGCACTTTCCTCATCTCCCTTCCAAAAGCCAGTCCTGCTAATCCTACCTCCTAACCTTAGAAAGGTCCTATCCAGAAGTCTGTCATTAGTCTACCTTCTGTGTATTCAGGTCTGCTTCTCCACACATGATCACGCTTCAAAAATTCCCATGGCCCCGCCTCTTCTCCTGTGTTCCTCACCTATCATGCCCTCCTCCTACTCAAACACTTCACACTCAAAGGTGAAACGCTAACCCATCCATTTCCAGAATCCCTCCTTGCCCACATCAGCCCTGTGGACCTCTCTTCCTGATCTCTGATAGCACAGTATATCTGAGCCCCATGATTGAGGCAGTGGTCTCCTGACTGTTGATTTGGTGCCTCCAGCCATCCTGGTTGTGCCTCCTGTGTTTTCATCTCTTCTGTGTCCCTGAAATGCAAGTTCATCTGAGCAAACAAAAGGTACACCACAGATATAGCTCATTTCTGCCTTAAAAACAAGGCTTTGCTTTGTCTAAATGTTCTCCTCTCCATCTGAGAAATGAAAAAGGTTTGGAAAATTCCAGCATGGGAGGGTTCAGCCTTATTTGAGTTGTGCAAGTGGGAAAAAATGTGCTTTTCCCAAAATTAAAAAAATTTCCCCAGCCTTTCCTCTGAAAGCAATTCACAAACCTCTGAGCCCAGTATGTAAGCTTGCCAGTTTCTTCACCTCTCTGAGGAATGAATTGTCCTCCCATTTGTATGTCATGGGCACGCATGCATTTGTGGGCAAAAAAGGGGAAAGGAATCAGAGTGGAAGTTAACCAATCTTGAAAATGAAGCATGTGACAAGTGGAAAAGGCAAGCTCTTTGATGCCCAAGTCCCCTGGCTTTCCAGTATACAAAAGAACCCACTGCTCAACAACAGTAACCCCTGACTGTTTCTATTCTTCCTCTCCATCTATCCCAGTGTTTCTTCTTTCTGATGAAGGCAGCTGCCATGTTGTGAGATGCCTTGTGGAGAAGCCCATGTGTCAAGAAACTGAGGGTGGGCTTGGCATGATGGCTTATACCTATAATCCCGGCAGTTTGGGAGGCCATGGCGGGTGGATCACTTGAGGTCAGGAGTCCAAAACCAGCCTGGCCAACATGATAAAACCCTGTCTCTACAAAAAAAAAAAAAAAAAAAAAATTTGCTGGGTATGGTGGTGTGTGCCTGTGATCCCAGCTACTCGAGAGGCTGAGGCATGAGAATCACTTGAACCTGGGAGACGGAGGTTGCAGTGAGCCAAGATCACACTGCACTCCAGCCTGGGTGACAGAGCAAGAATTCATCTCAAAAAAAAAAAAAAAAAGAAAGAAAAGAAAAGAGAAGAAAAGAAACAGAGGGTGGCTTCTGGCCATTCAGTGAGGACCTGAGGCCCTCGGTCCAACAGCCTGCAAGAAACTGAATCCTGTCAACAACCATGTGAGCTTGGAAGAAGATACTCCCACATTTGAGTCTCCAGATGAGACTGTGGCTACAGCCAGTGCTTTGCTGGTAACCTTGTGAGAGATGCTGAGCCACAGGACCTAGCTAAGTGGCATCCAGATTTCAGATCCATGGTAACTGTAAGTTAGTAAACATTGTTGTTTTAAGCCACTAAGGTTTGGGGTAATTTGTTATGAAGCAATAAATAACTCATATGCCAACTATGTGCCAGGCACTATTCTTGGCTCTGGGGACAGAGCGAGGACAAAACATACAGCATCTTTGTGCTCACGTAGTCGACAGCTAATGAGGGAAAGCAGATGATAAATAAAGCATGTCGACCACTTTAGTGTCCCCCAGAATTCATGTATTGGAAACTTAGTCTCCAATACAACAGTACAGGGAGGTGGGGTCTAATGGGAGGTGTGTAGGTCATGAGGGCTCCACCCTATGAGTGAATTATTGCTTGTAGGCTGGGAGCAGTGGCTCATGCCTGTAATCCCAGCACTTCGGGAGGCTGAGGCTGGCGGATCACGAGGTCAGGAGATCGAGACCATCCTGGCTAACATGGTGAAACCCCATCTCTAAAAATACAAAAAAACCCCATCTCTAAAAATACAAAAAATTAGCTCGGCGTGGTGGCACGTGCCTGTAGTCCCAGCTACTAGGGAGGCTGAGGCAGGAGAATTGCTTGAACCTGGGAGGTGGAGGTTGCAGCGAGCCGAGATCATGCCATTGTACTCCAGCCTGGGTGACAGAGCGAGACTTTGTCTCAAAATAAATAAATAAACAAATAAGGCTTGCAGATGTGGATTCACTCTCTCTTGCCCTTCTACCTTCCACCATATGGAGACACAGTAAGAAGGCCCACACCAGAAGCCAGAGCCTTGATCTTGGACATCCCAGACACCAGAACTGTGAGTAGTAAATTTCTGTTCTTTATAAATTACCTAGTCTAAGATATTCTGTTATAGCAGCACAAATAGAGTAAGATAGTGACAGAGAAAAATAAAGCAGTGAAGGGACCTGGGGAATTGCCAGGGTTTAAGGGTGAGTGGTGAGGTGGGGGTGATAGTGGTTGTAGCTTGAAATAGGGTGAAGAGGAAAGACCTCTCTGAGAAGGTAGCATGGAGCAGAGACCTGCAAGTGAAGGGGTGAGCCATGAGCTATCTAGGGAAAGAGTGTTACAGACAGAAGAAACAGTCTAGAATGAGTGTTTGTTTTACTTAGCAAAACAAAATTTAGAGAAGGAAACTCTCTTGGCTCCTCCGTTTAGCCTGTAGAAAAAAAATAACTAAGCACTAGCAGCTCACCAAAAATGCATTCTAACTTCCCTCCTGCCCACAGAAAGAGTCAGAACTCAGACAGAGATAAGCTGTGTTTCCGTTTTCTTTCTTTCCTACATCCTCAATATAGGCAGTTACACACCTTGGCAGGTGGGACCTCTGTGATTTTGAGGTGGGGAAAGAAGCAGTCTAATGCCTTCTTGTCCTACCATTTACCTTGGTGCGGTTTTCCTGCTTGAGTTGGAGTAGAGAATGTAGGGATCAGGGAGCTGGGGCCACAAGCTACAGGAATACCATCTGGAGAAGACTTGCATGGCCCAGCTCACTCTGGGATCCTTGGGTCCACCCATTCACATTGGGCCAGACCCCAACAGGGGTCTAAGAAATCCAGCCAGGACCGCTCTGGCTGCCCAGAGATGGTCAGAACCAGGGACACTGATGACCACTCACTTCTATCCACACAGGCCTGAGGCTTATCTGAGGAATTCAAGGAGACAGCAGTTTCCAAAAGAGTTGCCCTTGAAAAACGTAGGCCTAAGAAAGTTATTCTATTGTGTAAGTGAGAAGGGAGAGTTTGGGTTGGCCCACTGATCCTCCTTCTCCACACCACCGTGCTCAGAGTGAGGCTGGACATTGAGATTCTGACACCACAGCTACCTAGGGGAAAATCTGATTTGTGAGAGGAATGGCCAAGAGCAGCTCCCCTTCAGAAACTGGACCAGAGCCAGATCTGACTCTTTGGCCTAAGTCAGAATCAAATAGCTGCCTGTGACTTCTGCCAAACACTGGCTTGACTTGATGCCTCTCACGCCCAAGAAAAAAGGGATGTGAACTTTCCATCCAGCTCACGTCCTCCAGCTCTTCACAGTGTCCTACCTTGGAACGCAGGGTACTCTGCTTCTTTGCAAACAGCAGAGAAGGTTGCAATAAAGATCTTTCCTAGCCAACAAAAATGGGAAGCTTTTGTTACCATCTAGATATAGGAAACACTCACAGAGCAAAAGGGAAATGACCCCAAATGGAAGCACGGAGATGTAGGAAGGAATAGAAAGCAATAAAAAGGGTCAATAGATGAGAAATTCCAAATGATTTACTCTTTACAATATGTAAAACAACAGTAATAATATTTTGTGAGCTTTAAAATATATATAGAACTAGGCTGGGCGCTGTGGCTCCCACCTGTTATCCCAGCACTTTGGGAGGCCAAGGCTGGTGGATCACTTGAGGTCAGGATTTCAAGGCCAGCCTGGCCAACATAGCGAAACTGCATCTCCACTAAAAATACAAAAATTAGCCAGGCATGGTGGTGCACTTGTAATCCCAGCTACTTGGGAGGCTGAGGCAGAAGAATCGCTTGAACCTGGGAGGCAGAGGTTGCAGTAAGCCAAGATCATACCACTGCACTCCAGCCTGGGTAACAGAGAGCAAAACTCAGTCTCAAAATAAAATAAAATATATATGGAATTAAAATACATGACAAGAACAGAAAAGATGGGAGGAGAGTGAGTTAAAGTGTTCTTGAGTCTTTACATTGCCCTGGAATTGGCAAAAGTATTAATTTATATTAGACTTTTTGTTGTTGAGACAGGCTCTCTCTCTGTTGCCCTGGCTGGAGTGAAGTGGTGCAATCACGGCTCGCTGCAGCCTCCACGTCCAGAGCTCAAGCAATCCTCCCAATTAGTCTCCTGAGTAACTGGGACTATAGGCATGCACCACCACACCCAGATCATTTTTTTTTTATTTTTTGTAGAGACAAGGTCTCCCTGTATTGCCCAAGCTGGTCTCAAACTCCTGGGCTCAAGCAGTCTTCCCTCTGTGGCCACTCAAAGTGCTGGAATTATAGGCTAAGACTTTAATAAGTCAAGGCTACATGTTGTAATCTCTAGAGTGACCATGGAAAAAATAGGGAAACTATAACTAATAATCTAAATGGGTTGGAATAATAAAAATACTTCATCCACAAGAAAGTAAGAAAGAAAGAAAACAAAATATGTAAAATCAATAAAAGACAAACAGTAAGATAGCAGATTTGAACCCTAATATATTAATAATTCACTAAATATAAATGGGCTAAATGTCCCAATTAAAATCAAAGATTGTCAGACTGGATCTTTTTTAAAGGAAACTAACTCAGGACACCCTTTTTCCTGCTCCGCTTAACCTTAGCCCTCTTACTGCTTGAAGGCTGACTTGATAGCTGGAAGTGCAGTGGTTATCTTACAACTATCAGGCTAAGTCTAGATGCTGTGGGCAAAGAAAGGAGGAATAGAAAGACAAAAAGAGCCTGGGACACTAAAGATGCTGTGGAGCTGCCACACCAGTCCCAGTACCCACCTGCAGGCTTCATGCATTATGGAAGAAAAATGAATCCCTGACTTAAGTTTAAGCCACTGTTAGTGTGGTATCCAATATTCATGGCCAAACATGATTCCTACTATACAAGGCTTAGGACATTACATCGCAAAACCTACTGATTGTTTGATACTAACCTTACCCCATTTAAATCCACCGGGTTACGTTCCACCTACAACTGATAATAATCACAGTGTGACCACACTGCAAGAGATGAGACCACTGGACCAATCAGACCACAAAAGAGTTTAGCAGACTGGGACCAGCCACACGCATATCCTGTGAGTGCCCACTTCTCAGACTCAGAGGGATATTGCTAGGGTACTTTATAAGAACCTTAAATGAGTTAGGGGGAAAAAGTGGCTTCCTGTAGGCAGCCACCAATCAAAAAGTTATATGGATCATCCCATGACAAAAACGTCCAAGAGTTAATTTCACTCCTTCAGCAAATTTTTATAGAGCACTCGCTATGTGTCAAACATTGTTCTAGCCACTGGGGACACAGACACAAACAAAACAGGCAAAACTACCTGACTTTGTGCTGTTTACATTACAGTGGGGAAGACAAACAATAAAACAATAAATAAGTGAGATAAATAATATGTAGAATGGTAGTAAGTCAGTGGAGGAAAAAAAATGGGGAAAAAAGGACAGGGACTAGAGTATGTTATAATTTAAATAAGGTGATCAGGGAAGGTTGTGCTAAAGGATGATGTTGATAAAAGACCCAAGGGAGTGAATAATAGACAAAGACAGGGACAGAAAGCTTCAATCTTCTCATCCCAAAGCAAGAGGAGAGATTCCCAGAGAACATGACTCATCCTCATGAACAGCTTTGGCAGAGGGTGCTCCTGGCTCAGAACTGCCCTTGAGTCTTAGTGAGGGAAACCTGGCACATGGGAGGTCCCACTGCAGTGGAGAGAGGTGAGAATTTAAAGAACTGCTCCATGAGAAGCTAATTATTGAGCACGTGCTGGACACCATTAGATATACAACAACTTTATCTATGAGCTAAGTTCTATTACAATGCTTATTTTGCACAAGATGAGAGTGAGGCTCATCTTTTTGTTCTGGGTGGCAAAGCCAGTTAGAGAGGAGAGAAGTTTTCCTGAGTTGTTCTCAGCACCTTACAATCCCCCACCCTAGCCCCATCCCACCATCTCTAAGTGACTGCTTATCAGCCTAACATGCAGGCAATAGTAGGAATAGAAGAGAGTACCTTCAGCTCAGAAGTAAAAAGAAAGGACCCTAGGAAGAGTTGGTTCCTCTTGGGAGCCCTGGGCTGAGCATTCCTCCTCTTCTGACTATGCCATTGAGAGGGGCTGTGTGGGCCCGGGGGTGGGTGGCAGCCGCAAGTGTGGGGGAAAATGAGCTGGCCAGGTCTCCAGTACGAAAGGCTTTGCAGTTGCAGACACCAAGGGCTCTCTCCCCTTCCCCCATCCCATTCTACCCCTCCAACTCACTCTCCATCCCAGGACCTTCCTTCCTTAGCCATCGTTCCTCACGGAAATGAGGCGGCGAGGAAGACGCTGTCTTGGCACCACCTCCCAAGGGAGCAGGTCTGGAATGTGCTGGGGACATTAGATCTCCCAGGGAACACCAGCTGGAGTCTGACTGCTCAGCCACTCCAGTCTGCTGGCTATAAGCAGGACAGCCACCAGTACGGGGTGGAGACTGGACCCCAGCATGTGTCAGGACATGAAGACATACGACTAGGGCTGATCCTGGGTTTCAGATGCTCCCCAGGGCTCCAATCCCCTGAATGGCGGGAAGGGAGGGAGAGCAAACGAATTCCCCAGTAAGTGTGCAGGGAAGAGACTGTGTTCTCTCTCTCTTTCTCTTTCCCCATTAATCATGTGCTTTTTTAGTGCCTGGTACCAGGATAGTATTTACATATGTTATGTTGTTTCATTTTCATAACAGCCCTGTGAGGGAAAATCCATCTCATAAAGGAGGGGCTGAGGCACAGAGAAGTGAGTGATCACATGCTCGAGATGACACACCACCAGGGTTGACTGAGGCAATGACCCTGGCTCTTAACTACTGTGGCAGAGTCTTTCTCTCTCGCCTCTCCCTCCATTTGCCCCTTCCTGATCTGTTATTCTTCCCTCCATCTTTTTCCTTTCTTCCCTTTATTCTCTTCCCGCCTCCCTTTCTTCTTTGTATTCATGATCCAATAAATATTTATGTCAATGTTACATGCCTGGCACTGTGCCTGGCACTGGGAATAAAGCAAAGTCCCTCCTGATCAAGGTGACATTCAGTTGAGGGTAGATTGACCATAAAGAAACAATCCCACACATAAATAATTAGTTGCTGATGAAATGACTTGTTTCTATGCAGAGAACAGGAAGAGTGGTGTGCCAGAGAGTGCCCGAGGCTGGGGGTGTTTTAAGCTGGGTGGTCATGGGGGCCTCTCTGAGGAGGCAATGTGTGAGATCAGACATGAAGGAAAAGAAGGCACCAGCCACGAGAAGATGTGGAGCCAGAGTTCTAAGGGTGGGAACAGCAGTTGCAAAAACCCTGGAGTGGGCAGGATCTTGGCAGGGTTGGGGTCCAAAAGGCCAGTGTGGCTGGAGCCCAGTGACCAGGCAAGAGAGCTGTAGGAGAGGTGCAGAAAAGGGTGGATTCTGGATGTGATTCCAAGATCCTTGGGAAGTTTTTAGGAAGAGGAGCAGTATAATCTAAGTCATGTTTCTGAAAGAGCACTCCAGCTACAATGCAAAGAACAGGCTGAAGTGTGGCAATAGTGGAAGCAGGGAAATGAGTGAGGACACTATTGTAGTGGCCAGGAGGGAGCAAATGGCGGTTTGGACCAGGGTGGGGACATTAAGGGTGGAGAAAAATGAGTATTTACTGACAGCTACTAAGTGCCGGCTGCCAAGAGATGAGAAAGGCCCAACCCCCTGTCTTTGCAAGGCATCTAGTAAGAAGTTGTTCAAGGAAACAAGATCACTGAAGTCCTGTCCTGGGTGTGAAGATAGAGGTCTGCAAGGGCACAGGGGACCCAGTCGGGAAGGATCAGCTCCATTTCAAGAGGGAAGGGAGATTATGGAGAGAGCTTAGTCTCTTCTGAGCCTCCAACTACTGCAGATGCAGATGACATTCCTGCAGCTAGCTTCAGGGCCATGCTGGTGGATCGTACCCACAAGACCAGTGGGGTCCTACAGAATGAAAGTTAGTGTGTGCCAAGGGCTCCAACATTTCCTAAGTCAACCTGAAAGCTGGCATTGAAGCTATTGCGGAACTCAGCAAATGGAATTACTCCCAATAGGCAGCTGGCTTTTCCAAAAGTTCAGTAGACTTCCTTCTAGTGATCACCAAGCTGAGACTTTAAGGATACACTGAGCTTCCCAGGCAAAGAAAGTGGTGACTCAGGGCATTCCCAAAAGATGCATGTTCAAAGAGGAGAAAGGACTGGGGCTTCAAGTCAACAGCCAGCAGCCCCAACTTGCTAGCAATGTGAGTGAGCCACCTAGGAAGTGGGTCCTCTAACCTCAGTTAATACTTCAGATAACTGCAGCTCCAACCAACACCTCAACTGCAACCCCCTGAAAGACCCCACGTCAGAACCCCTACCAGCCAAGCCACTCTCAAATTCCTGATCCAGAGAGTCTGTGAGCTATAATAACTATTTGTTGCTGTTTTAGCCACTAAGTTTTTGGATAGTTTGTTACACAGCAGTAGACAACTAATATAGAAAGAAGGTGAGTGTTGAAGTAGTATAGAAGAGAAGTTAGAGAGGAAACCAAACCAAGAACAAGTTGCTAAGGGTATCCTTACCGCATTTGGAGGCTGTATGCCCAGGGGTCTCTGCTCTGTCTGTGGTCCCTGATGAGTCCAGTGGCGCATTCTTTCCACCCACAGCCACATCCCCATATGGCTGCTTCTTATGGCTGCTTACACACATAAGGACACTTCTAAAACTAGCTTATTAACACACAGAGCCTACTATACGCCAGCTCTAAGCTAAGGGCTCTCACACATAAGTTTTTGTTAAATTCTCACTACAAAACTTGGAGGTGAACATTATCATCTCCAGTGCCCAGGACAATATCTAGCACAGAGTAAATATATGTATTAGCACGTAGTAAGACCACTAATAAACAGACCCCAAAATTTCAGGGCCTTAAAGAAAAGAAATGTATTCCTTTTTCACCAAAATCCTAGGGGAGAGTTGCCTGTAATGTGAAAAAACAGTTAATATAATCTTGGCCACTGTATCAATCAGGGTTCTCTGGAGAAAGAAAACCAATAAAATGGGGAGAGAGAGAGATTTTAAGGAATTGGCTCAAGTACTCGTCAGGATTGACTGGTCTGAAATCTGTAGGGCAGGCTGGCAATTATATGTATGTATACATACACATATATATTTCATTTATTTATATATACATAATACTATATATAAAGAGTAAAAAATTATATATATTTATTATAAAGAGTAAACAATTATATATATTTATATATATAAAGAGTAAAAAATATAGTGGGGGAAGAGAATAAAAATACAACTTCAAGGAGAAAAAGAACTAACTAGAATTTCTGATTCTTATTTAAAAAGAACTCCTTCATGTATTGTTTTTCTAAAGCATATGGATGGGTATTAAACTGGGATGATATTCAGATTCCCTATGATACATTTAAAAGAGCAATTGAACAGCCTTATTTTTAAATGATTTTACTAAATATTATATCATTTGCAATGATTTAAACTTCTGAAATAAAATTATTAGTTATTCCAGTGACTTTCCAGCTTAAAATTTAGAGGCAAATATTCCTTAAGAGGATATCAACTATCAATATTTTCAAATTGTTGATAAGCTGTTACCTCATAATTTCTGCCAATTTATAATTTAATATTACACCACACACTCAAATTGTCAACCTTTCACAGCACAGTACCAAAGTTATCAGGAAAACTGGACTACCATGACCAAAGATGTTATCGAGCGCACACTATTCTGACAGGGAGCGCCACCATCAAGGAGCGGTTTTCTTTAACAATTCTACTTATAAACAACATGGGAATAAAGTAATTTAAAATGTTTAAAAAGTATTAAATGCACTACTGTTTCTGCAAATTGCATTTTGGATGCTTTGTATTATAGGGTATAAACAACCCATCCCCAACTATGAAATGTTAAGCTGACAACCAAGACAGTCAAAGCCCTCTGTAATCAATATGCCACTATTATCTGGCCATACCAAAAAATAAACAATCAGCAAATTACCTTAAAAAAAAAAAAAAGCATTTACACTTAGAAGTTGAATGAGAAGGGATTCCCTCCTTCTTAAAAATGTTTCTGAAGCTGCTAAAAAACTTGCATTTATAAACAATAGTTGATAAAAATATTCCTCTGGATTGTAGAAGAAGAGGGACGGAGACCACTGCTAGGACAGGGAAGATAATATCAATCAGAGTCAGCTTCTTTCTCCAGGCTTCATCAGAGCCCGGACTCTCCCCATTTTTTCAGTTCTTCATTTTCTGCAGGTAAAGCTTCTTTGGCTTCCTGGTTAGCCACCTCATCCTGTTTTCCCTTCTGTTTGCTCTTTTTTGTCTGAAGATTTATCCTTTCCTGCTGCCTTTTTGGGCTTCCTTTCCACTTTAGGGTTAGCTGACAACCTTGCAGGTCTTCTCTTGGGCTCTTCCTTCACCACCCTTTGGCTAAGCTGAGCTGACCTTCCTCTTGGGTGTCTTGGTGGCGGAAAGGGTGCATGCCAGGTGCCTGCAGCGAGCGGTGCCAGAAGCCTTGGTGACGCTGTGCTGCCTGGCTGCTGCAGCTCCTCTGGCTGCCTGAGCTGCTGGGACCCCTAAGCAACATTTTAAATTCTTATTTTACACATGAGGAAAACAAGGCTTAGAGAAGCTAAGTCGCAGTCACTTGTCCGAGGTCACCCAGAGAGTAAGTGGCCCATCTCCAACCCAAAGGAAAAGGCAAGCCACAGACTGGGAGAAAATACTTGCAAAACATACATCTGATAAAGAGCTTACACCCAGAATATAGAAAGAACTCTCACAATTCACTAAACACAAAACAAACAACTCAATTTTTTTAAAATGGCTAAAACATTTAGACAGATACTTTTTTGGTTTTTGGGTTCTTTTGAGACAAAGTCATACTCTGTCCTCTAGGTTGGAGTGTAGTAGCACGATCTTGGCTCACTGCAACCTTCACCTCCCAGGTTCAAGCGATTCTCCTGCCTCAGCCTCCTGAGACTACAGATGCACCACACCACACCCTGCAAATTTTTGTATTTTTTTTAGTAGGGACAGGGTTTCACCATGTTGGCCAGGCTAGTCTTGAACTCCTGACCTCAAGTGATCCGTCCATCTTGGTCTCCCAAAGTGCCGGGATTACAGGTGTGAGCCACCGCACCTGGCCTGGACAGATACTTTATAAAAGAAGATGTGTGAGTGGCCAATAACCACATGAAAAGATGTTCAGTATCGCTAGTTATCAGACAGTTGCAAACTAAAACCATAATGAAACACCATTACTTACCCACTAGAATGGGTAAAATTTAAAAGGCTGACAATACCAAGTGTTGACAGATGGGGAGCAACTGAAACTCTCACACATTATTGATGGGAATGTATAACAGCACAGCACTTTGGAAAACCGTGTGGTATCTTACAAAGCTAAGCATACACTTTCCACGTACCCAGCAATTCTATTCCAAACTATTCACAAAAATAAATGAAAATATAGTCTGGGCTGGGCACGGTAGCTCATGCCTGTAATCCCAGCACTTTGGAAGGCCAAGGTGGGCGGATTAGTTGAGGTCAGGAGTTCAAGACCCGCCTGGCCAACATGGTGAAACCCTGTCTCTACTAAAAATACAAAAATTAGCTAGGCGTGGTGGCATGCACATGTAGTCCTAGGTACTCGGGAGGCTGAGGCAGGAGAATCACTTGAACCTGGGAGGTGGGGCTGGAGGTCGAGGGAGGAGCTTGCCTGCAAGCATAACAAGGAAACTTTTAAATAGATGGAGAAGCCGGGCGCGGTGGCTTACGCCTGTAATCCCAGCACCTTGGGAGGTGGAGGCAGGTGGATCACTTGAGGTCAGGAGTTCAAGACCAGCCTGGCCAACATGGTGAAACCCCATCTCTATTAAAAATACAAAAAAATCAGCTGGGCATGGTGATGTGCACCTGTAATCCCAGCTACTTGAGAGGCCGAGGCAAGAGAATTGCTTGAACTCGGGAGATGGAGCTTGTTGCAGTGAGCTGAGATCACGCCACCACACTCCAGCCTGGGTGACAGAGTGAGACCCTGTCTCAAAAAATAAAAATAAAAATAAATAAATAAATAGATGGAAATGATCTAAGTCTTGATTATGGTTGTGGTTATACAATTGCATATAATTACCAAAATTTCTCAAACTATACACCCAAATGGTTGAATTTTATTATATCCTTTTATATTGTTATATCTTACTAAAAATGCAGGTACACCACCATCCAAAAATATTAATAATTGCGGCCGGGCGTGGTGGCTCATGCCTGTAATCCCAGCACTTTGGGAAGCCGAGGCTGATAGATCACAAGGTCAGGAGTTTGAGACCAGCCTGACCAACACGGTGAAACCCCATCTCTACTAAAAATACAAAAATTAGCTCGGTGTGGTGGCACATGCCTGTAGTCCCAGATACTCAGGAGGCTGAGGCAGGAGAATTACTTGAACCCAGGAGGCAAAGGTTGCAGTGAGCTGAGATCGCGCCACTGCACTCCAGCCTGGGCGACAGAGCGAGACTCAGTCTTGAAAAGAAAAAAAAAATACTAATAATTGCTCTGACTCCATGGTCCCTGCCTTTCCCATCTTCCTGTGCTCTCATCCCTGCGTAGCCTACGTATCTCTGGTACTTCCCTCTGACTCCTAAGAAAAAACTCTCTGAGCCTCTCCAAGGCCAACCCCTTTGTACAAGTGCTGGATTCCATTTCTCCTCCTGCACGAGTCACTTTGGATTTGTGCTGGGGTGAGCAAGATGGGTCTTGCCAAAAAGGTCTGAGAAAGCAAGCTGGGGAACCAGGAAACACCAGACCCCCAACAGAGTTTAGCCAATGACTATCTTAACTAAGACTGCACTATTCATGGTCTTCAATGCTGGAGCCATCTTATTCTCCACTAGGATGTTAGGCTCCATACTCCAATTTGTCCCTTGCCTGATATCCTTTAAGATCAGTCTAATTTCTTTCAGCCTGTCTTCACTTACGTGGGGGCCTTAAACAAAATATGTGGTTTCTTTCCTGCAGGAATTTTCAGGCTCTTCATAGAAATCGATGCCATTGTGAATCTCTAAGGAAGAACACTGATTATGGAATCTCCCTGGCATTTTAAACCAGTGCCCACACAACACACCGTGAGGGCTTCTGCACAAAATAAGCAGACATTATCATATCTCCCAAGAGACACTCCAGCCGCAACTCTGCCAGGTCAAAGAACATAACTTTCCCAAAGGGGCTGAAGGGCAGCTGTGCCCTCAGGAGGCAGCAAAAGTTGGGCCTGGAGGAGGCAGAGCTCTCTCCCACCGCCTTCTCCTATGAATACAAAGAGGAAAGGTTACCTGTTTAGACCCAAAGGCAGCTCTGGGTCAGCCTTTTCCTGGATAAGCATCCCCCTGGGATCCTAGGATTAGCCCTGGGCCTCTGCAACCCAGGACCTCAAGTATTTCTTTGGAAGATCTTGGCTTTGGCCCTGGAGTGCTGGAGCACAGAGTCCTCACACCATCCAGAGTACTGCCTTCACAGAAGCATCCACACCCCTGGGTTTATCCTTGGCGGATGTATGGGAGCCCAGCCCACAGCATGGAAAGCAAGCCCTGAAGTGGCAGAACCAGATGAACAACCCTGAGCCTGCCAGCTTCCTGGCCCAAGTGCCCATACCAGCCCTGACAAGGCCTGGAATGAGCCAACTCAGTGGGAAAAAGGAAGAGGAAGCTAAACGGAGGAGTGAATACCTTCACCCTGGCTCCGCCCCAAACCCTGCCTGCTGGATGGCAAGAGATGAAAGAAAAAGCCAAACCCTTCAGCGAAAGAAGGCAGGAGAGGAGAAGCAGGAGAGGGATGTCAAAAAAATTCTAGAAAGGGGAAAACAGAAAAATGAGATTCTTTCCTTTCTCCCTGTTGAGCGTTTGGGGAAGAATCTCCAACAAGCTTAGGAGGCACCAGACACCTCTATGAAGTGGGCCAGGGTGAGATCCAAAACAGGACTGTGGGTAAGAACCTGAAGAAGGGGAAGGGGAGCACTCTCCAAGATCCTCTCCCTCACTTCATAAAGGGAAGATCAACCCCCTTACCCCATATCCCTCTTCACTGCCAAATTGTAGAGTTATCATCTGGAGAGCCTAAAGGCAGGGATGGCAGTGGTGGGGTCCTGGTCATGCTTATTCCTTCCAACCCCCTTCATCGCCCCCTCCTCATTCTGCTCTCCCAATGCTGCTGGCTGCCAGCCTCCAGGCAGGAGGCTCAGAGGATCCTTCACTGGAAATCTTGCTGGCCCAAGGGAAATGACCTACATATTCTGCTACTTTGGGGTCCCCAATATTAGGGCCAGAATCCTATCCCACCCTTTTTCTGTGAAACCCTCCAAGAATCCAGCTCTGCTCCCACACAGGGCTTCCATTAGCTGTTAACTGCCTCACTCTTAAATAGGATCAGACAGCCAAGAATCAAAGTCATTTGAGAGAAGCCTTAACTACGAAAAACAGAAACCAAAACAAACAAACAGAAAAAAATGAACTTTAAGGAAACAGAGAAAATGTGAAGATCGGAATAAGAAAACAATTTTCATTATAATTACTACCCCTAAATGGATAAGAGAAGATAATTAATTCATGAAACAAGAAGATGATGTTACAAAGAGGAACCCTGGACAAGAAACAGCTGTTGAAAATTAAAAATGACAGCAAAAATATAGAAGGGTTAAAATTAAAAAGGGAAGAAATTTCCCAGAAAGGAAAAGATAATAGGAAAAAAATTAAAAGTTGGAGAATCATTTGGGGAGTTCTAACATTCAAATACTTGAAGTTCCAAAAGAGAGAACAGATAAATTGGAGAAAACTAACAACTAAATCATCTGAGAAAATTTCCCAGAGCTTAGGGACATGAGATGCCAGATTGAAGGGCTCACCAAAGACTCAGAATAAAAGACAAAAACATATCAAGCACATTACTGGGAAACTTCAGAACATCAGGCATGCAGAGAAAATCCTGTAAGCTTCCAGAGAAAGAGAAAACAATTTATATCCAGAGATCATCAGTCAGAAGTATGTTATTTTTCTCAATAGCAACACCAAAAGCAAGAAGACAATGAAGCAACTCTTTCAAAATACAGAGGGAGAATTCTTTCTCACCTAGAGTTTTATACCCAGGCAACTATCAACAGTGTATGAGTGGTTTTTTAAAAATTTGCCTCTTGCAGATCCATTCTCACAAAGTGACTAGACAAGTAAACCCAGAAAGAGGAAGAAAAAGAACCCAGGAAATGAGGGACCACACAAAAGAGAATTGAGAGGAAGGGCCACAGTGAAGATGGAGGGCGATCTCAAGATGAAAGCTGTTTGGTAGGACCAAAGAGTGTATCATCCCAATTCTCCAGGTGGGATGACCAGAGATAGACCTGATACAACACCACTGAGTCTACAGTCATTTAGGGAAACTTAGAGTTATGTGTGTCCATTTTGGCACAACTTAATGCTAAATATGTAGAACACCAAGCAGATGAAAAATGAGGCAAAGTTTAAGTTCAATCAAAACAAAAGTTGTATAAGAAAGAAAATTTAATCACAGCACAGTATATGTTCTTAACAATATTTACATAGTCACAATAATGTAAACATTATTGGATAGTAATTTAACCAAAAATGCCATGTAGCCGTGTCAAGAGGATGAAGGAAAGAAGTGTGTGTGGTGTACAATCCTAATCTTTCATAGTAGGAATGAGGTAGATAACACCTAAAGCAGAAGCATAATGACAGAAGAAAAATAAGAATATTATATAGAAATTCAAGGGTAAACATGGAACATCTTAAAAAGTTTAGGCCAGGCATGGTGGCTCACACCTGTAATCCCAGCTCTTTGGTAGGTCGAGGTGGGCAGGTCACCTGAGGTCAGGAGTTCGAGACCAGCCTGGCCAACATGGCAAAAGCCCATCTCTACTAAAAATACAAAAATTAGCCGGGCGTGGTGGTAGGCACCTGTAATCCCAGCTACTCGGGAGGCTGAGGCAGGATAATAGCTTGAACCAGGGAGGCGGAGGTTGCAGTGAGCTGAGATCACACCATTGGACTCTAACCTGGGTGACAGAGCAAGACTCCATCTCCAAAAAAAAGTAATAAAAGTAAAATTTAAAAAATGTTTAAAGCGATTGTCTCTTTGGAATGGAATTTGGTGGGGGGAAGAGTAAAATAAGGGACTGCTTTCTTACGTTGTAGAACTATTTGACTTTTTTCCCCTTTTTCTTTCGAGGTATACTTAATATATAATAAACCCATCTATTTAAAATGCACAGTTTGATAAGTTTTGTCATAAGTACACCACAGTCAAGAGAGTAAATATATCCAGCACCCTCCGCTCAAGTTTCCATGTGCCTTTGTAGTCCTCCTTCCCTCCAGGATTACTCCTAGGGAGGGACATATGGATGGCTGCAGATCAATGGCCACCCAAGAATGGTTCAACAGTTCCTGCCACTGTTTTAGTGAACCAGGGGGTCTGTGCTTCTAGTGCAGGTTCTCCAGATGCCAGCCTGGGGAAGACATCTCACTGTTCAACTTGGCCTTCAGCACTCAGCTTGAGAAATATCTCTTCCAGGAAGCCCGTCATGACTGCCTCCCTGTGCCCATGCTCCCTTCCTTCAAGGTGTAACTCTCCACTTTGTAGTGTACTTGCTTCTTTTTCCCTTGCACCCAGTGGCCTGAGAGCCCTGCAAGAATGGAAGCCCCCTTTGACTCATAGGGGCTGGCTCAGAGCAGGTGCGCAGGGAATGTTTGTTGATTGAAGGTATGAAATACATGACAGAATAGATATGTGGAAGGGTGAATGGGTGAGTGAATGCAAGGTGTTTTTCCACGCCAATGACACGAGGCTGTTTATGTTAAAGATGGTATCTCTTTAAAGACCATGTGAAAGCCCAGCAGAGGCTGAAATGGGAGGAAAGCACAGAAACACAACTGGAGCCATGAGTCCATTCTTGGAGAGGTCTGAGAGACACCTGTCCCAGGATGAAATCCTGTCCCAAACATCTCTTCCCCTCCCACACCCCTCACCCCCAACCTCAGACCCAAGACCCACCTAGGGAGCCCTGGGCTGAGCTGACCCCAGCAACTGGAGATGTGACTCACTAGGGGGCACTCTTCCATCACACTGGCCCTGCCCCAGCAGGCACAAACCCTGCCCTAGGCCCTTTCCCGCAAACTCAGGGGCCTCTTCACATTCCCTGCTGCCTCTTGCCAAGAGCAGAGGATCTTTCCAGGCAGCAATGGCACATCCACCAAATCAGTATTCACTCAGTATAAGGTAGCTTTGCAGAAAAGGCAGGTGTCTGGGGTTACATTGGTATTTCAAAATGGTCTTCCTTTATTCACCGGCCAGAATGTGCCCATTCTTAGATCCCCACCCCACTCTTTCCCAGTCTGATGGCTACCCACGCAAAAATAAACTCAAGTGCGCGCTCCTACAGTTCATCTATGTATTCACCAATATCCAGACACGTCTTCCATGCAGGACTGGAAATTGTGAAGGCTCTGGGCAGTTACACACCCTAGAAAAAGGGGAGGAAATGGGAGCATTGTTCAGAGCTCCCTGCCTATTGTGTAACCTCACCATTCACAGGAATCCTCTTAGCCCTGGGCCGGCAGGGGCACCAGAAAGAAGCAAAGGGCCACAGAGGAAAGCCAGGGGCTCAAGGAATGTGTGCAGTTTGGAGAGGCAGGGCTTCTTCTTCTTCTTCTTCTTTTTTTTTTTAAACAGAGTCTCACCTGTTACCTAGGCTGGAGTGCAATGGAGCTATCTGAACTCACTGCAACCTCTGCCTTCTGGATTCAAGCTATTCTCCTGCCTCAGCCTCCTGAGCTAGGATTGCAGGCGTCCGCCACCATGCCTGGCTAATTTTTGTATTTTTAGTAGAAACAGGGTTTCGCCATGTCAGCCAGGCTGGTCTCGAACTCCTGACCTCAGGTGAGCCACCTGCCTTGGCCTCCCAAAGTGCTGGGATTACAGGCGTGAGCCACTGCACCTGTCTACTTCTTCATTTTTTTAGGATAACATCCTCTTACCTAAAACATTGTGAGGCTAATTTCATAAATCTCCAACTCTGGAGGATTTAACCCCCAAAGACACAGACGCCATGAGGCCCTTTGTGCTTAACGGAGATTCCAGACCTGAAGCATGAGAGTGAAAGGGAGAGGGGGCAGCAGTGGAAGGAGAAGACTTGGGGGAGAAAACCTAGAGGCAGTGATGAAGGGAGGGGAGGAGAAGGGGGTGAAGGGGGGACAGGGGTTTGCAGAAGGACAAAGAGAAGAAACTCCCCCACTTGGGTCTTCTTCTGCTCTTGGAACTGGAGCACTGGAACTTCCATCCTAATGTTCAGATTCTTCCTATGAATTTGCTTCATGCTCCAGATTCCGGTAGGTTTCCTGTTCCTATAACCTGTCAGAGGGAGTGTTCAGGGGAAGCTGGAAAAGTGAATTTCACAACTAAAAGTCATCCTTTGATCTTGCCACCTGCACCCTGGAGCTCTCCTCCACTAAGCAACCATTTGGGAAGTAAGGGGAACATTTCCTTCCCAGCTCCATGGGAGGAGGCTGCTAGGGTCCCACCAAGAACTCACTTTCATATTCTGGTTGGGTGCAGTGGGATGCAACTGCAGGGCCAGACTGAGGCCATAAAACAGGCACAGACCCAGACCCGGGCTAAGGAGAGGCAATGGTGTGGGTGCCTGGATCCCTTGCTAAGCCCTGTACACACCTATGATGCAGCCACACCCCAAGGAGCTGCGCTTTCCAGAGCAAAGGCCTCCAGCCTGGCTTACTCTGAGAATTAGGTCACCTCCCCATCTTTCCTGGATAGGATTCCTGACCCAGCCAGCCACATTGTCATCTGGGAAGAATCATAACCTGTAGGAGGAAGAGAGGAGGTAAAGGAGAATGGGACAAAGTAGACTGAGACAAAGGTGGAAGAAGAAAGCACTGGCTCACTAAGAGAACCTCTCTCCCCTCTGCTGTAAGCGAAGATTCATATGCAAGCAGGCTGGCCGGCCCAGTGTCCCCTGTGCACATCTGCCTCTGGCACATCTGAACGGTGGTCACCTTCTCCACCAACCACCCTGCAGAGCTGGGATGGCTGCCAGCTTAGGCAGGCTCCACCGCAGGCCGTGCCTGACAGATCTTGCCCTCTGTTCTTTCTGCAGAGAGAAAGGGAAAGGAAAAATAAAAGTACATGCACATTTCTCATTTAGGTTTCGGGATCCCTCTCCCTCTTCTGTCCCTTTGGGGACAGAAATGAGCAATCATGGGGGCCTGTGTGGCTCTGCAGCAGGCTTGTCCGCTCCAAGATGTACCTCCTTCACTCTAGCTGCCTTGAACCGACGCCTTTCTGCAACCATCTCAAGAATATTTGTCAAACATTTTGTCAGGTATCCTCCCAAATGCCTGAAAGACAGGACTGTACCATGTGGTCTTTCCCCTGATTTTACAACCCCAGAGTGCACATGTCCACAACCACTCCCCTGCCTCCACCAATTATGCTCTCCATAAGGTAACGCCACTCAGAGACCTCTTTCCTTTCACTTCTAAAATTCCTACCTACAGTGGTATACTGCTCACAGCTTCTGTTTGCAAGGGGATCCTTGGAAAGACAAATATCCTGTAGCTTGGCACAAATTATCCATTTGCTCAATCATCTCAGATCCAATCACTATTTGAAACACAGTATTTCGCTTCCAAGTAAAACATACACGCGCGCGCACACACACACACTTTTTGTGAGTTTTATTAAAAATTAACAATGTCCCTGGCAATTAAGCTTAGAGTTTCCTTGTCCTTGTTTCCCTCCAGTGAATTTGGGACTTGCAAACTCCATGCTGATGGGAGGACCCAGCCAGGGGTAGAAATCAACCCTGACTCTGCGGGTGGACAGGGGCCTGACTGCCCCTACCTCACCCCAACTGACTTGTAGAGAGGCCTTGTGTGGTGGGGAACGGGGACGGCATGTGTCAGAGCGGGCTTTCTGAAGAAGGGGTTTCCATCTAGCAGTGGAAGTGTCCTGGGGGCAGAGGAGAGGATTCCATGCAGGAGCCACCGAAGTGGGTACAGGGGAAAGCCCCTGGCTGGCAGGGGTGTAGGGGGAGGTAAAGAAGAGACTAAAACAAGGACAGGGCAAGTGGAGAGAGGAGGGCTCCCAGCGTCTGCCCTGTCCATCTAGGGAGCCTGGATTCTGATAGCCAGGGAGGGGTTTTGAGAATGAGAAACCAAGCAGCCCAGTGGTTGATTACCTGGCTCTCACTGTGTGTGACTCTGGGCAGGCTGCTTAAGCTCTCTGAGCCCTGGTGTCCTCATTTACAACACAGGGATGATAACAGAACTCCGTTGGAGGGTGCTTGGCAGGGCTGAATCGGATGACTGGGCGAAAAGCCAGCGGTGGCACACCTTGCACTCTGCGTAAAGGGGTGCCTATTATCACCTTGGGGAAGAATTGGACAGAGCGCCTGGCGGCGGGTGATTCAGTTGGGTAGGTGGGTCAAATTGACCGGATTTTCCAACCCAGATTCACACTTCCTGTGGAAACGGGTCGTAAAATAGCTGGCGAAGGTGTTTGTAAACAAAAGTGCATTCAAAGGTTGCCGCTGGGGGTGAAAGCGGCGGGGGTTAGGGGAAAGAGGCTGGGTGGCTGGAAGCATTCACTTCGCCCGGGGCACTGTCCCAGCCCAGAGGATATGGATGTCTTTGCAGTCCCTCCTCCCTTTCCCCTCTTTCCCGGTACACACACACACACACACACACACACACACACACACACACACACACACTCGGAGCCCCCTCCCGCAGCAACCCCAGGACACGCGTGGTACAGCCCTTGCTGTCGTCCCCTCGACACACACACACACACACACACACACACACACACACACACTCGGAGCCCCCTCCCGCAGCAACCCCAGGACACGCGTGGTACAGCCCTTGCTGTCGTCCCCTCGATGGGTTTAGGGATGAAGGGTGAGAGCGGGTCGGCGACTGGGAGTGGAGGCGATAATGAGCAGAGTTGGATTAAATTGTCTCCAGCAGCTCCGAAGGCAAAGCAGGGGGCAGGGGCGGACACACCGCGGCCTGGAGGGTGCTGGGCGCGGAGGAACGGAGCTCGAGGGCCGGCCCGGCGCTCAGCCAGCAGCGCCGCCTCCCCGGAGGAAGGCGGGGGCCGGGAGGAGGGAGCGGGAGAAGGCGGAGGGCGGAGGAGGGCGGTGCGCTGAGAGGTTATTTGTGGTTCGCTTTGATCCCGAGGGGGAACCTGAAACTCTCACATTCCTGGCATAGCAGCCGCCTCCGGCGCGGGCCGACCCTGGGGCTGCGCGCTGGGGCGCGAACAGCCAGAGCGTCGGCGCCACGGCCGAGAACACATCTTCGCCGCCGAGCTGAGCTGGGCCGAGCCGGAGGTTGTGGTGTCTGACTGCGCCGGGCACCCTTGGGCCGCAGAGGTAAGGAAGGCCGCTCGGCGCTCGGGAGAGCGCGCGAGGCCACAGAAACGTGCCTCAGCCAAAGCTGGAGTCTTGGCGCAACCCGGCCTTTTCTGGGAGTCGGAGCCTCGAGGATCGAGCGTCCTCGGGGCGCAGTGCGCCCTTTCGAGGCAGCCGCAGTGCCGGGCAAGGGCCGCTCGGCCCGGGGAGCCCAGCGCCCTGGGCTTTGCGGGGCTCTAGAAGCGCGGAGGTCTCTTGGGGCTGGGGGAGAGGGGAGAGGGCCGACTCCGGAAACAACAGCCACGGTGTTTCGGGTTGCAGGTCGGCGGGGGTGGGGGTGGCGGGGGATAGGGATGGAGGCGCCGCTTGGGGCTCAAGTTGCAGGGTCCTGCGGGCTGATTTGGTTAGGTGGGGGTTACAGGTGCCTTTGCCCCCAACTAGTCCAAGAATTCCTCTTTGTCTTCCTTGGAAAATTCTCTCTGGAGCCACGAATTGGCTCTCACTTAGAAAGAATGCAGCCTGCTGTCCAGCCCGGTGACGTCAGCGTTAGAGTATTTGGAAAACAAAGAGGGCTCGAGAGGGAGGGAGGCGGACCCGCGATGCTTAAAGACCTCTCCGGGCCTCGGGCTACCCTCACCGGCTCGCCCTAGGCGTACCAGCGGCCACCAGTTCTCCAGGTCCGCCCGGGCTCGTGGTGGGGCGGGAGCCCCGGATGGGGTGCCAGAGTCTCCTAGCTTGTAGACCGTCTTTGGTTCCTTAGGCGAGCAGGAGCCCAGGCCGAGGCTGGAGACGCGCGCTGGCTTAGAAAGGCGGCCTTCAGAGAGCGCAGCGGGCGAGTGCAGCAGAGGTGCGCGACCGGGGGCGCGGAAGCAGGTTTTTGTAAAGGCCCAGGCGTTTGATGTCTGAAAGGACGTGAATCTGAGGGGCTTGGCCGGGACAAATTCGCGATGAGAGGCCTTGGAGGTGTTCCTTGCTCCCAGGCCAGGCACACTGTGGAGCGCCTGGAATCTGTCAGGAAGGCTCCGCATTCCTTCCTGCCGCTCCCCTGCCTCCTCTGTGGGAGTCGGCCCAGAGAGTGATTATCTTAGGAAATGCCCGCAGATAAAACTCCAGGGCGAACTGAATCCCATACGAATTGAATCCCATTTGCTTGCTTTGCCTCGGGTAGCTCCGGAGTCTTGCACATCTACCCCTCGTTGTGTGTGAGGGCGCATGACTGGGTGCCAGGAAGGATGGGTACAGAGGTGCCCTCCAGACTCATCCCCCACTCCCCAGCTCTGGGCAGCCGGAGTCCTGGGGTGGGGAGAGGGAAAGGATTGGGAATGGCTGCTCTGCCAACATGCCATAGCCCAAACTGAAGCAGGACACTAGGGCTAGTTTAGTGGCAGAGGAGGGGCCACATTCCTCCCACCCACCCCCCAACCCCTGCCCATACACACAGGACCTGTGGCAGTGTGGATTCTGTTTAGTTTTCCCTGGATCCCAGTTTGGAGATTTGTGTTGGAGGAGGCTGTGGAAAGGAAGCTGGGTGAGAGAGGCAGGCAGATTTCCAGTCCACGAACCACTGGGAGCCCAGGCTTAGAAGGGAACTCCTTTCTCCGATATTATCTCCCAGCACTGTAGGCTCACAGTCCCCTCTCCCCTGCCCCAGGTCTCTCAACCAACAACCTCCCCTTACTTCTCCAGTTGGCCCAAGTCAAGATGGGCTTCCTTGACACTGATGTCAAGAAAGATGCTGAGTGCCCATCCCTTATGTGCCTAGAGGACCAGTGGGGGCTTTTCCAAGTAGCAAGTGTGTGTGTTGGCGGGGGAGGGGGGAGGATAATCATAAAATCAAAGACATCATGCCATCCTTTCTTTTTCCTGGAGCTCTCTTGCAGTTACTGTCAGCACAAAGACTGACCCACTAACCTTAATGGGTGGCACCTTTTTGCCTCATCTTACAAAACCATTGTCCTCTTGGAGCATTTTTATTCATCCCTTATTCACCAATTCAGGTGCAATTCCTCCTCCTTCCTGTTCACCTTGCGGAATGACTGCCAAGGTCATCCCATGACAGGGAGCCCCAGATTCATTCTCTCAGCAGCGCTTGATGAAGCGGAGCCCAAGCCCATCCTCCAGGAGCTCTCTGGTTCAGGGAAAGTGGCCAGGGGTTCAGCGGCTAGAGGGTGGTAGGTTGACTGTGTCAAGGCTGGGCTCTGGCATGCCTCAGTCTAGAGGGTCCTGGGGGCCTTTTGCCTAGGGCTTCTACTGGACTGCATGCATTCTTCATCACCTGCCAATAAATTGGGGCCCTATCCACCCCTAGACTGAATAGCTAAGTGGTTAGATCTGAACTAGGCCTGCCTTAGAATTGCCCATCAGGCTGTTTGATGTGTAGCTGGCTGTACGGGTGGTGGTTCCTGGTGGGTTATCTTCTGGTTTCCTGTTGTCTCTCTCCAGGAATAGTAAGTCTCCATGAATGTTATCATAGTAATCGTTTACCAGGATTTTCACTGTACCAGGAGCTCGCAGGCCACCGCCTCTTTTTTTTCTCATTTCCATGAGTCAGGCAGAATTCTTTGCATTTTTCTGATGGAGAAACTGAGGCTCAGAGGTTGGGTAACTTGTCTTAATCAGTAGATGGCAGCACTGGTACTTGAACCCAGGCTTGTGTGAACCGCCCCACCCCTGCTCTTCACTTTTATGCTTTCCTCTAGAGTAATAATGGAAATCCGGGAAAGCCTTCTCCTCTCCCATGGGTTCCCACTGATTGCTTTTCTCTCCCTCTCTCCCCACCCGCCTTCAGGTGCTCGGGGGCCAGGTGTCACCGGCCATTGTCCAGGCAGCTGTGTGCAAGCCAAAGAAGCATGAGGACACTGGAAGACTCCTCGGGGACAGTTCTGCACCGCCTCATCCAAGAGCAGCTGCGCTACGGCAACCTGACTGAGACGCGCACGCTGCTAGCCATTCAGCAGCAGGCCCTGAGGGGTGGGGCTGGAACTGGGGGTACAGGGAGCCCCCAGGCCTCCCTGGAGATCCTGGCCCCAGAGGACAGTCAGGTGTTGCAGCAGGCCACCAGGCAGGAGCCCCAGGGCCAGGAGCACCAGGGCGGTGAGAACCACCTGGCAGAGAACACCCTTTACCGGCTATGCCCACAGCCCAGCAAGGGAGAGGAGCTGCCCACCTATGAGGAGGCCAAAGCCCACTCGCAGTACTATGCGGCCCAGCAGGCGGGGCCCCGGCCACATGCGGGGGACCGAGATCCCCGTGGGGCCCCCGGAGGCAGTCGGAGGCAAGATGAGGCCCTGCGGGAGCTGAGGCATGGGCACGTGCGCTCGTTGAGTGAACGGCTCCTTCAGTTGTCCCTGGAGAGGAACGGCGCCCGGGCCCCCAGCCACATGAGTTCCTCCCACAGCTTCCCACAGCTGGCCCGCAACCAGCAGGTCCCCGCACTGAGGGGCCCCCCTGCTGAGGGCCCAGAGTCCCGAGGACCCCCACCTCAGTACCCTCACGTTGTACTAGCTCATGAGACCACCACTGCTGTCACTGACCCACGGTACCGTGCCCGCGGCAGCCCGCACTTCCAGCATGCTGAAGTCAGGTAACTCTCCCCACCTTGGGCTTTCCAACTCCTGGCTTTCTTCCAGCACAGGTCTCTCAGGGAGGAGAGCCTCAAGATCACAGCTTGTGTCAGAGCTAGCAAGATCCACCCCACCTCCAACCTTTCAGAGAAGGGAGAGCTAATGCCTGGCAGAGAAGAGGGACTTAGCTGAGGTCCCCTAAGAAGTTAGTGCTGTCCCTTGCCTTAATTCAGAGATAGGCACCATTGTCTGCTTAGCTGTAGCATGCAAGTAACTAGAGTCCCCAGAGGACACAAATTGCAGCAGGGGGTTAAAGGTTAGATTTCAGAAAGAACTTCCTAAAGACAAGGTTGGGAATGATTGCCAAACTGTTTCCAAGTTAAGTAGGAAGAAGGTGGGACCTCCTTCTCTGGAGTTTTTTTAAGAAAATGTGAGCAGCTTGCTTTCTATGATTATTGGGAGGCATTCCTAACTAGAGGCTGGAAAGGCCCAGTGGCCTCATTAGAGACATCTCAGCATCTTACACCAGGGCAGGAGCTTACTTGTCTCTCCTCTTCATTTCCTGCCATATGCTGCCTGCATCTGCAGCCTGCAGTGGGAAAGGATTCTGGGTCCAGGTGGGCCCCTTTCTGGGGAGGCTCAGAAGAGGCTGCTGGGCCAGGGTAGGGACTTAGAGTTTGATTCTGAGTGTGCTGGGAGGCCCTCAGGGGATGTGATTTGTTTTACCTTTTCTAAATGCTCTCTCTGGCTACGTGCAGAGCATGGTTTGTAAGGGGCCAGAATGGAAGCAGGAAGACCGAGGGAGGCAAGAAGTCTAGAGAGTTTGGAGAAATGAGTGTTCCTAGAAACAAGGCCCCGCCTCACGCTTCTCATCTGGCCCAGCATCTTTTCCAGAGAAGCAGACACAGTCATCGCTGCTGCCATCTCCCCGTATGGGAGTCCAAAAAACCCCACCAAGGGACCCCAAGGATTTCAGACTCTTCCTCTGGTGGCCCAAGGTCAAAGTCTGGTTCTCTTCATGCCTGCTGAGTGTTCCTTTAGTCACCCACTTTCCCACCGTCCGGCTTTCCTTGCTCTCGAGAAATGAGTGACATGATGGGGTTGGTATGGCGGAACCAGAGGATGGAGCCTCATAGTTTTTCTCCAGCCTCCACCCCCTCCAGACTCGCACCTTATCGCCCCTCTCAGGGCTCGGTCAGGAAGAGTTTCGGAAGCTGAGTGGTGGTTTCTTCTTTTGGAGCAGCCCTATTGAACTCTGTCAGGAAAAGATAGTAATCACGGCAAGGAAGTAGACTGTTTGCAGGAGAACAAAAAGCAGGGGAGGGAGAGGACGAGGAGAAAGGAAAGCAAGTGTGAAGGGAAAGGAGTTGCTATTCTTTCTCAGAGCTAAGTCATCCCCAAAGAATGCCAGTTGTGTCTGCCTGGCCCAGTGCAGGGGGGAGCAAGTTCTTGAAGCAACCTTGAGAATGGCCATTTTAGCAGTGGAATGGAGAGTTTGAGCACTCCAGTGGGGACCCTCTTCCCAGCTCTTACTGGAAGCCCCACCTTAGCTAGTAGGAGAAATACATCTGCCCAATATCTCCTTTCAGATGATCCAATGAAGATTATTTGTTAGGAAATAGGGGCTAGACTCCTAGCCTAGGGTCCTGAGAAGAGCAGGGGGGCCATAGGCTGTATGGCAGCAAGAGTCAGGGACAGGCTGGGTGTGCATTAGTGCTGAGATGATGCACCCAGAAGGGGAATTCGGTTTTTGCGGGGCTTCTGCGACTTGGAAGATTCTTTGTGAAACTGAGGCAGTTGTGACACTGGGAATCACAAGGTCCCAGAAAGGCCCTTGGACTCCCCGTGCCTCTTGCCCTTTGCTCCTTCCCTCAACATGGAGCCCTGGGGGTGATGTTACACCAGTGCCAGAGGCCAATAGAACATTGTCCCCTGAACTCAGCGACCACAGTAGTCCAGAGGCAGCCCTTACTCCCAAGGAAACCAAGAGTTTGGGCCACATTTATTCTCTAAACTGAGGGTAAACTGAGGATCCTACTAGAAGAGATGGAGGATGGGCCACCACTACAAGAGCACCTGCCACCCGCCCAGCACTGGGCCAGCACTCTGCCAGGCCTTACATAGCATCATCCTCAACAAATCCCGGCGAGGCTGGAGACCCTCATGATGCAACAGAGCAATGCCCAGTCTGTGGGGCTGAGGCACTCGCCCAAGGTTAAACAGCTGGAGCAGGGATTTGAACCTCTATTTGTCAGACTCTAGAGCTCAGACTCTTACCCTGACATTTGTCTCACTGCTCTAACCTTAACTGGAGTCTTCTAAAAATGACTCTGGGTGAGTGGGGGGTGGGGGGTGGCAGGACTTGAAATAGGAAGGAGAAAATAAGTGCTGCTTTGGCAGTCTTGAAACTGGTGACTCGTGTAACAGACACAAGGTTGCTGCTGGGGCCCAGCCACCAAGTTGTCCTGGGGCCTGGAAGGTTATATACTCAGTCATGATTGACATGGCCTCCAGCCCCAAAAATAACCTTCCATTGATTAGAAGTGTCCGGGTGCATTTTTTAAGATGATGTATTTAAGCATTAGTCGCTTAGGAGGCCCAGGATTGCTCAGGCTGATCCCCAAGGCCCCAGCCACTGTGAGGCGGGTATGACACAAGCATTCTGACATTAATCCCCTCTAGCCCCGCTGTCTGACTCTTGAGAGCCTCAGGCAGAAACATTTGGAAAAGGCCTTCCCCCCTGGTCCCTGCCTAACACTAGAGGGTTGAATAATTATCTGCAATAATTTTAATAATATATTAATTATTGATAATAATTAACCATCTTCCCAGTATGCCTAGGAGTGGGGTGACTCTGGGCTGCTCTGGGTGGGAGCCATGAGGATCTGTGCTGTCTCTGAGCACCGTCTCTTCTGTTCCCCAGGATCCTGCAGGCCCAGGTGCCCCCTGTGTTCCTCCAACAGCAGCAGCAGTACCAGTACCTGCAGCAATCTCAGGAGCACCCCCCTCCCCCACATCCAGCTGCTCTCGGCCATGGCCCCCTGAGCTCCCTCAGTCCACCTGCCGTGGAGGGGCCAGTGAGTGCCCAGGCCTCCTCAGCCACCTCGAGCAGTGCCCACCTGGCCCAGATGGAGGCCGTGCTGAGGGAGAATGCCAGGCTGCAGAGGGACAATGAGCGGCTGCAGAGGGAGCTGGAGAGCTCTGTGGAGAAGGCTGGCCGCATTGAGAAGGTAGGCCCTGCTGGGGCTTCAGAAGGGCAGACCAAAAAGAGCCCCCCGGGGGCTACCTGGGGAGTGGGTAGTCCAAGGAGAGGCAGAGGAGCCTGAAAACTGTTTGGCTGGATTTCTCCCTATTCCTCTGTTTTCCACCTCCGTCACCCCTCATGCACCCTCCTGAGCTGACTCCAGACAGCTGGGGAACAGCCGAGAAGCCGGCAGAGCAGGCCTGGGGCATGAGCAGTTGCTGGCCAGTGGTGATTAGAAAGATCCCATTCACCAGCTCCTTGCACACTCGCACCCTTGCCCTGCACACACCCCCTCCCATGGACACCTCCCACAGAGAGCCCTTTGTGTCCCCCACACAACAGCAAGTCTGTTCCAGGGCAGCCCTGGCCAAAAAGAAAACTTCTCCTCTTGGAAAAAAAACGAGCGACTTGTTGGAATCACAGGCCAGCTAAGAGCACGTGCAGAACCTGCCAGCAGCCAAATGGGAGGAGCAGCCGGGGCCCAGCTGGCCCTCTGGGTGGATGGTGATGCCTGGGACACCAGGCAGAGGCGGCTCAGGCTTAGGCCCGGTGCCTGCTTCTTTAGCGAAGGATTACCAGTTTTCCACTGATGGCCTCAGGCCTCCCTTGACTGTCCTGTGGTGTCCAAGTTAGGTCAAACCACCCCATCATGGCTGGAGTCTTTTGGTGCCCACTTCTGGCCAACTGTACTCAGTTTCTTGGTGGAAGCCAGCCAAGAGTAGAATGTTTCCTTCTGCACATTGGGCACAGGGAAGCTGTGTTTAGTCACCCTGCAGGCAGCTACTTCCGAAGTACCTGGCCCTGGGTTCACTCAGCATCTGGTCCTTGGGGCAGCTGATGGGACCGTTGCTTGCTGGTCCCAGCAGTCTATTCTATTTCCGGAGGTTACAAGCTTCTGACCATCCCACCATAGTCACCTGGAGGTTTTGCTCCTGTTTGGTGGCCTCTCATCTGTCACCTTTTCTGATGGAGAGTAGTGGGTCAGCCTCGAATCACTCCCTGGGAGCTCTCGCCTTCATTCAGCTCTGCTGTCTGACTCTTGCAGCTGGAAAGCGAAATCCAGCGGCTCTCTGAGGCCCATGAGAGCCTGACCAGAGCCTCCTCCAAGCGTGAGGCCCTGGAGAAGACCATGCGCAACAAGATGGACAGTGAAATGAGGAGGCTGCAAGACTTCAACCGGGATCTTAGAGGTGAGAGCCAGTCACACAGGTGGAGGCTGGAGAACCTCTGCAGAGGGCTTACTTCCTTTGTTCTAGAGAAAAATTGGGAATCTCTATTCTCTGTCAAAAGTGCAGATGAACTCAGAGAGCCAGGCGGAGACCCCTTTAGAGCTGCCCTGATAGAGAGATGCTTGTCTCTATGTACTGGGCCTAGAATCCCCTCAGGGAGCTCCCATCGTGTGGCCCAGATGATGGCTCTTGACAGAGGAGGCTCCCACCCCTCGGGCCCTGAGTTGAGCTGGGGCTTCCTTATGAGCCCATCCCCAATATGGAGGATGCAGCCCCATCCTGATAGGACGTCAGGAAAAATC
Organism: Pongo abelii; assembly: GCF_028885655.2. Classification (NCBI taxonomy): domain Eukaryota; kingdom Metazoa; phylum Chordata; class Mammalia; order Primates; family Hominidae; genus Pongo; species Pongo abelii. Next base: position 143,847,693 of record NC_085928.1, on the reverse strand, counting down.
CCAAGCTGGCAGCTTCACCTGACACTAAAACATCTTTCCTTCCCTTGAAACAGAGAGATTGGAATCTGCAAATCGCCGCCTGGCAAGCAAGACACAGGAGGCCCAGGCCGGCAGTCAGGACATGGTGGCCAAGCTGCTTGCTCAGAGTGAGTAGGGGCCCCACTAAGAAGCCTGGCCTGTGTGCAGGCAATGGGACTGCTGCACATCTTCTGGACCAGGAAGATTGGCCTTCCCCCTTGCAAAGTAGTACCTTGGGAGCAGGTTTACTGCCTACTGTATGCCCAACACTAGACTGGATCTGGGGATAGTGGGGATAAGTGGCTTCCAAAGAAGAATAGGATCTAGTTCTGTATCTTTTAAGAAGATCAGTTGACACAAGAGGGAAAGCCAGGGAGCAGTGATTTGCTGAGCTTCGGTGCTGACCGTCAGTGCAGTGCGTTGGGTAGTGTGGGAGGCAAGGTAGCCCTGAAGACAGGTGAGGTGAAGGAAAAGGAAAGGTCTGAGAGCTTCCCAGGGAGTTCCTGGCAACAGGAAGGTCAGGAGTGTGCAATGGGAATGTGAGAGGCAGGGGGACATGGTGGAGCTGAGCCATAGCAAGCCAAGTGGAGGCACCTGAGACAGCCAAAAATGGGATCCTAGACCTTAACCAACAGATGCATTGTAAACGGGGCGGTCTAAGCATCCTTGAAGCATGGGCAGGTTCATTGACTAGTCCATGTATTCATTCATCAGCAGATGTGTTTTAAGCAACTGGCAGATGTTCAGGAGAGAATGGGAGCAGGCCCAGGAAGGTATCATGGCAGGGCGGTCAGGAAAGAAGTGGTGAGCTTAAGAAAGGAGCAGGTTCCCACAGATGGAAAAGAACAAGGTGGGTGGTCCTAGAAACTGGTGATTAGGAGCCCCGGTGGCCTGAGAGGCTCTGTGGGGATGGCAGGGGTGGAGAGCCAGCCAGAGGTGAAGGAGCTATCGGGCGGTTCAAGAGGTGCATGGGTTGGGTGGCAAAGGGAGCCCTGAGCTCAGCAGCAGGAGGCTCTAGCAATCAGAAGAGACTAAGAACAGTTATTTATTGAGCTCCTACTAGAAGCTTTAGTGCTGTTCAAGGTGTTTGCAGAGAAGTGGAATGAGAGTGGTTGGTAGCTGGGTAAACATGACTTTGAGGCTTCACAGGAACCCTACTGTGAATGGCACAAAGAGTAGTGTGGGGTGCAGAAATGGAGGAGCAGCTTGAGGACTTAGCTCTGGCTGGCAGCACCCCTATCTTCCTTCAAAGAGGGTTCAAAGACTAGGGCAGGGAATGGGGGAACACAGCACTGAAGGAATTGACAGGGTGGGGCAGGAGGTAGGCTGGTCTCCACTGGCTGGGTGGGGTGAGATGGCAGCGGCTTAAGGTCTCTGGGAAGGAGTCAAAGGGAATGAGGGAGAAAGGGGAGGGGGCAGCCCTGGGGTTTCCCTGAGGAGTCTGGGGAGGAGAAGCTGCAAGGGCAGGGCAGATTAGGGTGCCTGTGGAGGAAGGCGGACTTCTGGGGCCTGACTCTGCCAAAGAAAGGAAGTCACGGGGCGGGTTTCTGGGAGCTTGCTAGGGGGTGAGAAGAGGGGGGCTGGCCGGGAGGCGTTTCCGCTCCCCGGGGAGCGAGTGAGCGCCGAGCTGTTCTTGGCTCCTCGCTGGAGCCATTAATCTCGCAGCCGCGGGTGACCTGGATGCCTGGCATTCCAGAGCCGCGAGCTGTTCCGCTCCCGGCCCGCCCCCCGCCGCTCCCTCCCGTGCGCGCTGCCTGGCGCCCTTCGCCCGGCTTTGGGAGGAGGGAGGGTGAGCACAAAGGGAGCCTGGAACGTGGAGGTGGGGGCTCACTCGCTGCCCAAGGCGCATCCCGGGTCCCGTCGGCGCCTCGCCTGCCTTCCTGCCCGCCTCCGCTGGCCTCCGGGCGTCCTCTTCCCACCCGCACCCGGGCCACTTATTTCTTACTGAGGAGCTCTACTTCCCAAGATCCCGCAGGCTCAAGGTTTTATCAGGGTCCTGTTGGCAGGGGGTGGCCAGAGCCCAAAGCCTCCCAGCCCCCACCAGGGCCTTAGAGGTTGGACAAGGCTGCAGGAAGCTTCTGGAAGCAGAGGGCTGAGTCCTCCGGCCCCTCCTCCCCCAGGGCTGAGGAAACCCAAGCAGCTCTTCCTTGCTCCGTAGTAGCTATTGCAAAGGGAGGTGTCTGATTGACCTCCGTTTTATCTGGGGTCAGTCAACACTAGGAAAGTGTGGCCATTATCACCAATGCCATCTGCTTTTCCTCCTAGGCAAGCCACGCAGCACCCCCAGCACTGCCCTTCTGGCCCTTCTAGGCCAGCAGTGCCCCCTGGGGATCTGGCCTTGAGGCCTGAGGCCGGCCTGTTAGCTCCACCCCCTTGGGAATGTTTCTTCTCTCCCTGGGCCTCAGATTCTCCAGCCATGAGATGAGACAGAGTCCTTCCCCACAGAGTCATGCTAAGGCTGAAATGAGATGCAGGCCCTGGGCAAACTGAACCCACAGGTGGACTAGGGGAGGGTCCTCCCTGCCTGAGTCCAAACCTGGCTGCCCCTCCTCAATGGATGTTAACAACCCAGTCAATGGACGTTAAGCCAGCGAAGTATGAACACATCCGTTTCAATATTATTGGACTTCCCCGTATTTTCCTCCATGCCACAGAATGATACCATCCTGGGCTCAGCCTTCAAAAATCCAAAATGAGCCAAGAGCTAACCTGAGTTGCCTCTGTGTCCTCCCTGCCCTGCCCCAGGGCCCTGAGTAAATGAATCCTGCCTTCCACATGCCAAGGTCTCAAGCCTTCACTCTTCTGTTCCAGAACTTGCACTGTCCTATATGATAGGTACTTAGCTGCATGTGGCCCAAAGATTGAAATTAATGAAAATAAATTAAATTTAAAATTCAGTTCTTCCATCTTACTAGCCACATTTCCAGTCCTCAGTAGCACGTGTGTCTAGTAGCCACTGCATTGGAAGGTGCGGTATAGAACAATTCCACTCCGGCAGAAAATTCCACTGAATCAGAATGCTGTTCTAGAGACAGTGCCTTTAGGTTCATTAGCGGGGGCCCACAGCCCTGCCCCGCTCCTGCTCTCCAGCAAGGTAGGCAGCTGACCCACTCTTCAGGGGGCAGCCTGGGACTCTCAAGGGGCAGGTGCCTGGGAGGTGGATTTAAGGCTAGAGCATCAGATGGAGGGCTCTGTGGTCTGGCTTGGGCCTCTCCTGGCCGTATGGAGAGGGCCTCTGAGCAGAGTTTCTTTGGGCAATTAACAAAATGATTTAAAAGTCAGGATAGCTGGACCCTTACACACTAATCTTTGGGCCATAGTCATTTTCATTGTGCTGCAGACTTTGCATTTCTTTCTGAGCCTGGTTGCTCACATCTCAGTGGTCTTTTCAGACCACGGAAGGAAATGTAGCCCTCAACGGACCTTTCGGCCTGGGTCTGCAGAAGGAGCCCCAGAGCTCTGGGTGGCCTATAAGTACAAACGCCTCACCATGTAGCCAGAGGCAGCCTGGGCCTTTGTAGTGTGGCCAACTGAGGTTTCCATTTGGCGGCACCATTCACCTCCTATGTTTTTCCCCTATAAGTTGGAGATCCCAAATCCTCCCTGGAGGGGCTGGAGGATTCATGGAATAAGATGTGTAAGTGCCTGGTGTGCCGACAGCAGATGGTGGTTCTGTTCCCCCTTCCTTCATTCTCCCACTGGAAGGAGGACCATGTCATAGCCTACCTGAGTCTCTATTTTCTCATCTGTACATGGGCATCACAGTTCCTACCTCAACAGTCTCTAGCCGTCACAAGGTTCAAGGGATATTGTGGATGTGTTTTAGACATGGTGCCTCTGGCACAAGTGGATGGTATTTGGGGCTGTCCTATGGCAGTATGTCCCAGTAGAAAGGCAGGGTAGCGCAGTTGTTACTGCAAGGATCCTGGAATTGGGCTCTGTCATTTACTCCTGACTTAACATGAGCCTTTGTTTCTTCTTCCATGAAACAGGGTTAATAGTGGTACCTTATTCCTGTTATTTTTGAGAGAGTGAGAAGCAACTGTGCTCATCCAGTGGTCAGCACAGAGCCCAGGAGGCAATGGGGCCAGCCAACGTGGTCACTGTCACTGATCAAGCCTCTCTCTCCCTACAGGCTACGAGCAGCAGCAGGAGCAAGAGAAGCTGGAGCGAGAGATGGCACTGCTGCGCGGCGCCATCGAGGACCAGCGGCGGCGTGCTGAGCTGCTGGAGCAGGCTTTGGGCAACGCGCAGGGCCGTGCAGCTCGAGCCGAAGAGGAGCTGCGCAAGAAGCAGGCCTATGTGGAGAAAGTGGAGCGGCTGCAGCAGGCGCTCGGGCAGCTGCAGGCAGCCTGTGAGAAGCGGGAGCAGCTGGAGCTGCGTCTGCGGACTCGCCTGGAGCAGGAACTCAAGGCCCTGCGTGCACAGCAGGTGAGCTGAGAAAGTCTTCAGGCTAGGGCAGCATCTGAGGATGTCGGCTTCCCTTCCTCCTCAGGGACTGTAGGTTTGGAGGCCAGGGCTGAGGCCCCGGGAGCCCCTGCTTAGATCTAGGCTGCAGGCCCGTTGGAAGGTGGCAAGGATGATGGCTCTCTGCTCCATGTTTGCTGCGTGCTCCCTTCCACTCGTTGTCTTAGCAGAGGCCCTGCCACCTGGCCCACGTCCAGCCTCGGGGGACTCCTGTCCTCCGCAGCAGCAGGGCTAGTTGTCCTTGACCTCTAGAGAAGGTAAAGTAAGTCAGGAACCTGGATATAGAAGGCCTGCGAGCTTTTTTTTTTTTTTTTTTTTTTGAGACGGAGTCTCATTCTGTCGCCCAGGCTGGAGTGCAGTGGCACGAATGCTCACTGCACCCTCCACCTCCCAGGCTCAAGCGATTCTGTTGCCTCAGCCTCCCGAGTAGCTGAGACTACAGGCGTGCGCCACCACGCCCAGCTAATTTTTGTATTTTTAGTAGAGACGGGGGTATCACCATATTGGCCAGGCTGGTCTTGAACCCCTGACCTCACGTGATCCGCCGACCTCGGCCTCCCAAAGTGCTGGAATTACAGGTGTGGGCCACTGCGCCCGGCCACCAGCCAGCTTTTATATGCCTCCCCAAGATTGGGAGGAAAGATGGTTGTCCAGATCCATAGTGCTTAGCCTCACTTTGGGCTTCTGTGTAAACAACTCTTGGTGTTTACGAACAAAATAGAGTTATTTCTCCACTCCCAAACCTACCCTTGCCACAGAGGTAGTGTGACTGAAGCCCCTGGTTTGCCCAGTTCTGTTCTAATTTACACCAGTTTTCCCAGTATAATTATTGATAGCACCCCCTTTGCCAGTTTGGAGGATTATCTGTCTGGTCTCTATACCCTTGCCATAGGATTCAGGGCAGGGGTATGGGGACCTGTGCTGTGTCCCCATTTCGGTAGAGGAAGGATGGGTAAATGTATGCTGTGTATGGCTGAACACGTACATGTACAAGTGACAGTCCTTGTGCGGAGGCGAAGACCAGTGGCTGCCACACCCCAACCTGCACCCTTGACCACGGTCTCCACTCCTTGCTCTGCAGAGACAGGCAGGTGCCCCTGGTGGTAGCAGTGGCAGTGGTGGGTCCCCAGAGCTCAGCGCCCTGCGACTGTCAGAACAACTGCGAGAGAAGGAGGAGCAGATCCTGGCGCTGGAGGCCGACATGACCAAGTGGGAGCAGAAGTATTTGGAGGAACGTGCCATGAGGCAGTTTGCCATGGATGCGGCTGCCACGGCTGCTGCCCAGCGTGACACCACTCTCATCCGACATTCCCCCCAGCCCTCGCCCAGCAGCAGCTTCAATGAGGGTCTGCTCACTGGTGGCCACAGGCATCAGGAGATGGAAAGCAGGTTCGGCATTGCAGGCCAGGCATCTGAGGTTGGGGGGCGGGTGGCAATGTCCAGTCACTGCCCTGCCCTTGATCCCTGATAAACAGGCCCCTTTCCCCATAGAGCTCAGCAGTTCCTCCTGCTTCTGAGCTGAACCTGCATGCTTGGCACACCAGGCACTGTAAACATGCATTTGCCCAGAAATACCGAGTCCTTGGTCTGCCCAGGAGACTCTTACTGTGGAGGTGTTGGATGCCATCCAGGGCTTGGGCCCTGCCTCCCCTTTCCGGAGTGCCGCCCTCCAGGATGAGGGCTGTGCCGCCACTATCATCTGATGAATCTGGAACCCACCCTTAGTGGCCTGCCTTTGCTGGTGTGAGAAGGGCCCAGGGCCTTATGCACTGGTGGTTTTCAGAGCGGCTCTAAGAGCATCAAATTCCAGAGCTGTGGTGCCATTTCTAAGTCCTCTCTAGGTCCCTGCTACAAGCACAGAAGGATCCAGCCTGGCAGGGTTGGGGGAGTTGGTGGGGGCTTTTCCTCTAACTCCTATGAGGCAGGAAGGGTGGAGGCTGTTGGATCTGTGGGTCTGACAATGTGGGCATGGCCTCTCACCCCTCAGGTTAAAGGTGCTCCATGCCCAGATCCTGGAGAAGGATGCAGTGATCAAGGTCCTTCAGCAGCGCTCCAGGAGAGACCCTGGCAAGGCCACCCAGGGCTCCCTGCGGCCTGCCAAGTCGGTGCCATCTGTTTTCGCGGCTGCGGCAGCAGTAACCCAGGGCTGGCAAGGGCTCTCTTCTAGTGAGCGACAAACAGCAGACGCCCCTGCTCGGCTGACTACAGGTAAGAGGAGGCTGCTGCTGGGATAGATTGAGAGGTAGTTTCTCCTGGGCCTGAACACAGATTGCCAGACCTTTCCTCCCAGAACTGAGGCTATAGGAGCCAGGGCTTCCTGACCCTCTCCCAGGGGAGCTGGCTTATTCTCTGCCTCTAGTGCCTCTATAGCACACGGCTCTCCTGCCAGTGTGAAGAGGGGTACTTAGTCCCCATCACCATAAATTCCATCATGCTTCATTTAGCCCCAGCCACTGAACTAAGAAAAATAGAGCTTCCTGTGCAGATACACCTTCTATGCAAGCCCCCTCCACTCTTCCTTCTAAGCAGATGCCACAGAAACTCTAGAAGATTTAATCTATAAGGAAGGGTCCCACCACCCAAAACATTTGGAAGCCAATCCAATCTGATAGCTATTCCCATTTGAAAGTAGGAGCATTTTTAGTCTTAAAGTTCTTGCAAATCAAGAGCAGCCCACTCCACCTTCAGTCCCCAGCAGGGACAGTTAACTTAGAGTGTACTTCACCAGGGCCACATCTTACAGGCATGGCAATAACCATCCACCTACCTTTCCAGCAGACAGAGCACCCACAGAGGAGCCAGTGGTCACATCTCCCCCTGCTGCCCATGCCAAACACGGGAGCCGAGATGGGAGCACCCAGACTGACGGCCCCCCAGACAGCACCTCCATCTGCCTGCCACCGGAGCCTGACAGCTTTCTGGGGTGCAGCAGTAGCCAGAGAGCAGCCTCTCTGGGTAAGTCCTCCTGACCCCACTTCTGTGCTAGGTAGGGCCGAGGGGGCACTGGAGTGTGAACTGGAACACAAGGCGTTTTCTTCCCAGCCCCCCTCCGGGTCATTGCGCGCACTCCATGGGGAGCCGTGCATAGCCAGAGGTGAGCAGGGTGCCTGGCCCACCTCAATGTGAACATGAGGGATGGCTGGTTGCGTGAATAGGGAAATTGGAAACCCTGATTAGAGGCAGATCCAGAATTCAGAAAGAAAGCAACCAGATGGGAGGCACTTTAGCTCCTCTTTCATGGTCTTCCCTACATAGTTAATTTCCAATTTGATTATCCAAGAGAATGGAGCTCGCAAGTCATGCCGATGGCACTCTGGAAGCCTGTTTAAAGAGTCCGGGAAGGAGAAATCTGAGAAGATGCCATTTCTTTTTCCACTCCCCTTTCACATTGGCCTTTGCATATTTGCCTGTGCCTCATGATCTCAGAAAACCACAGGCATGAAAAGAATGCTGCAGCCTCCCTCCCTCAGGGCTCTCCATTGCTCTCTCTAAGCCCTCCAACCAGTTCAAAGTTAGAAACAAATGCATCCTACACATCGGAGGTTGGTGGGCTGGGCTGAGCACTGAAAGGGAGCAGAGCATTGTGCTTGGTTGGTGGAGTTCTGGGAACCTGGGCAGCAGAGGTGGGAAAAGTTGGTGAAGAACGATCTTTGTCTTTCAAATGTGCCAGGATTTTAAAAGCAATCTAGTAACACTCATTGGCATGTGCCTGTGTTCTTGTCTGTCTCCAGACTCTGTAGCTATATCCAGAGTCCAGGACTTGTCGGACATGGTGGAGATACTGATCTGAAGGAGGTGGTGCTTCAGGACTCTGAGCCATTCTCTCCCCTCCTCTGCCCTGTGCCACTCTCAGCCATTTCAGCAGCCCTGTCAACCGCTGCTCCATCCCTTTCCCCAGCCAGACACTCATTCCCATTGACCATCTGGTCCCAGGAGCTCAGGAGGAGGACCCCAGGGGAGAGAGCTGTGAGAGCACCGGCACCCCCAGAAGACTCTGCTTCTTAGCCCACATTCCTCCGAGCCTTATGGAGAATGAGGATTCAGCCTTGACTTCTTGCCCAAGGCCTGCTACTGGGGTAGCAACTGACAGCTCAGAAAGGAGCTGAGCTCCCTCTGCCCTGCCAGTTGTCAGTCAGGCAGGGAGGGAGGGGTTGTGTTGGTTTGGGGAACTAATTTCCAAGAATGGCTGCCTGTGGACACCAGGTGGACTGGTTCACTAATCAAGTCAGCCATGTTATTCTCTGGCTAAGTTTGGTTCCAGCCAACCTCATCTGCTCTTCAGTTCCTCACTGCCTTCTTGGGATACTAAGACTTGAATCTTTTGGGGACTATTAAGGGTGTTAGTCTTGGAGAAGGCACAGCCTCACCTTCTCATTTGCTGTGGGTTAGGGGCCATTTAAGTGGACTGGGAGACAGTGCGCAGTTTGTATATAATTCCCTTTCTTGTGGAACAGAAGACTGAGGCCTGCAGGTTCTGATGTGTCTCCATGGGCTGTGCTCCCCTCTTCCTACTGTCAGTTTCTGAAACTTCTGACTGGCCTCCCAGTTATGCCTCCTCCTCAAGTTCCTGGCCCGTGGATGTTAAAGCTGCTCGATTCCCAGGATCACGGCTGGCTGCCTTTTCCTCCATCTTGAGCCCTATAAATGCCCACGGGACCCCCACCACCAGCCTCTTGAAGTGGCTCCACAGCTCCTGTCCCTGGAACATCCTGTCAGTTTGGTCATAAACCCTGAGCCAGATGAAATAAGCCACCATGAACAGACATCTGCCATGCCCCCAGGTGGGCTTCGGTGGCCCTACCCGGTACCAGTTCTCTCTGAGAAACTGGAGATGTCTTGTTAGCATAAGTGTCTTTGTTCCCACCTGGAGGGTTTGGGAGAGGAGCAAAGTGGTTGAAAACTAGTTAATGAGCTGCAAGAGTCAAATAGTCCTCTGAATGGAGCCCCCATCACAAAACAGTGCCCAGGAGGCTGGCTCCTCAAGCTACCCATGCCCAGCGCCCTAAAGCAGGACCAGATGCTTTGGAAGTGGGGTCAAACACCCACATGGCAGCCTGCTAGCAGCAGTGACTTTGACTTCTGGTCTTAAAGAGTCCCTCACTTCAGCCCCAGGAGCTATTGGTGGGTTTTAGCAGTTTTGTCTTTACCGTTTTTAGTTCTCCTTGATTCTTTGTTTTCTTCCTTTATCGTTTTTAGGTTTGGTATGTGTTGTTTTATTTCCATGGTTCCTCAAGTTTCCTTTTTAAACATTTGCATTTGCTGGACAATTGCAATTTTTAAAAAAATTCCCCTACCCCTGTTTAAAGCTGAAAAATACATTTGGTTCATGTGCATTGTTTACAAAGCAAAAAGAAAAAAGAGAAAAAAAGGCAAAAAATATTGTGAAAGAAAAAAAACAACTTAATATATTTTGGATTAATATTTGGTATTTCTTTTAAAGTATTTTTTGTGCTGTGAACATTTTCTGCCAAAGACCATGATGTGTGTCTGTATGTTTAAGTTATCGTAAATATTTAAAATGTAAACATGGCTGTTTTGTTATGCCACCCTGTACCAGGATTGCTGCCGCATTCCACTGGGTATAACAGTATTTTAATTAAAAAAAATAATTAAAAGTGATGTCTTTGCACAGGTGAGACTTTGCACTGAGGGAAGGGAAAGGGTGAGGATTTTGGGGGGCCACCCAAGTCATAGTCCAATCTCTTCGAGGACCTAAGATAGAATCTAGGGATTTTGTGAAGCTGCATTAAGGACAGAGTTGGAATGAGGATGTGGCTGGCATTTTTCCCCTTTCATAGATAACATTTCTTGAAGGCTGGGAGGGGAAGGAGGGCCTGGCAGATGGCAGCCTCCCCAGGTAGCTCTGTTCTAATCAGCTTTGTTCGGCCACACGCTGTGGTTATCCACAGTGGGAATGGGTGTCCAAAGATGGCTTTATCCTTCCCCCACTCCTTTTCGCACTCCCACCTAGGACATAAAGTTTTGTCCGAAACCATCCAGAAGGCCAGGCACCATGCAGAGGACATTCAAGGATGTGCATGTTCTTAGCCACTGCCTCCCTCCTTTGCTGTGACATCACCACTCTTTCCTGATGCTCAGGAAAGCATATTGCTCCAATTCAAAAATAGAGAAAGCCATTCTCAGTCTTGCTTGTTCTTGTATCAGAAACAAAATAACTGCCTTGTGCTTCTATAAGGTGTTAGGACCCTGAGGTTCCCAGTCAGCATGTGGCCAGAAGTTAGCTGGCCATGAGGCAGCAGCAGGCTACCAGACAGCCTACGTGACATGTGACAGGAACGGTTCCCCACCATGGCCGTGAGTGAAGTGTCTTCAGGGCCAATGTGGGAACTCGGGAGCCATGTTGATGAGTAATTAAGTTGAGATCCTAGAGAAGGTGTCTTCCCGAGCCGGCCTACCAACCCACAAGTATGGAGACAAGCAGATGGAAGAATTGGAAACATCCAGAAACTTTTCTAGCAACTTTGCAGAAGGTGATGGGCCCCACTGGATGAGGAGCTCTCCATGCAGAGATATCAAACCGACCCCATGGCCACACCTCCACCCAACCCTCCAGCCTGCCTCCTGCCACTGGGGCACTATCTATGCCAGCCTTCCTCCCATTGAGCCCTGAACTAGAGTCAGCTTTGCAAATAGGTTACTCACCTGACATGCAGGCCTAGTGCATGGAGGCGGCCTGAACAATAGGGCTCCTTCTCACCCTCCCACAGCTGCTCCTCCCTGGGCCACAGCAGCCCATGGCTACATTTGCTGACTTGCTGTCCAAAACAAAATGTCAGTGCCTGTGGCAGGGAGTTCCAAAGGACAGCTTGGCAACTCAGACCTGTGAACAGTAAGCCCTGACAACAGTGCCATCTCACCCCAGTACCTTTGGCCAGGGGCTTCCAAAGCATCTGCACCTTCTGTGAGATCCAGTCTGTGGAAAGTCACTTTAATGTTTCCTTGGCACAGACCAGGAGGAATAAGAAATCGGTCCCAGTGTACCCAGCACATGTACGTGCATGTGCATTTGTGTGCACGTGTGCACATGCGTTCCTGACCAAGGGTCCCAGAGAAAGGTGTGAGGGACACCAATATCTTCTGGCTAGTGTCCCTGCAGGGCATGGGTGCTCTCCTGCCACATGGTGACCAGTGCATCTGAGTGACATTTCCTCTCGGGAAAGGGGATGAGTGAGCTGCTTGGTGCCCTGTGAAATGCAGTCTAATGAAGTTCCAGAACTAGTGGAGCTGCAGGCTGTGGCAGGGATGGTGAGGCCCTGTGGAGGGAGGTGTTTGCCTTCTGTGCCTAACACCTGTGAAGGGGTGGAGCCTGGGCCAGAGCCCAGGTGGCTCAGCGGGGCCCTTTGGAGGCCAAGTTCCTCTTTGAGGGGCAGCCCTTACCTGCCTGCCCTGCCTCCACCCAGTGCCTCCACCAACAGGGCTGGGGATGTGGCTCAGGGGGCAGCCCATGGCTGCAAGGGCAGGAGGGCAGCCTATGAGTGGCTGCCCCAGCCTCTCTCCCTCCTCTCACCTCCTGGTTAATTGTTAACTCTTCCCCTGGCATAAGTATGTGCCAGGCTCAGCAAGCTTGGTGACAATATGCCAAGACAAGGGCAGCAAATTGGGGCCCAGTCACCCAGAGATAGCCAAAGCCACTTTACTGCCCCCGAAGAACTCCAGCTAGACAGGAAAGTTGTTTGCAGTACCACTCTGCCATCTCCTAGCACAAGTAAGGGGCTGGCTAGGATGAAGTTGTCCCTGATCAGGCCTTGCTGGGAGTGACCGACCCCTCTGGAGGTGGTCCAGAAACCCCCACAACCAGCAGTGCATTCCTGGACGTGCCATGCATGGATCTAACACATGGGAGAAGTGCCACAGCAATTGAACCCTCAGCATCTTTTTTTTTTTTTCAAACAAGATAGAATTCACATACCATAAAATTCACCCTTTTGAAGTGCACCATTCAGTGGTGTTTTGTATCACAGCATCTACTTTAAGCCAGCGGTCAACCACGGGTCATCACCAAATGCCCCACCAGAGGGCCATATGGACACAATTAGAAGTGTTATTGGATCTGCTGCCTTCACACTTGTTGGCTCCTCTTTCCTAGGCTGACACTTTGAACTTTCTATTGCAGACAGTCCCCTTTCACCCATCCCAGGCCCAGCAGCCCCAGAGTACCTCTGCTGGGCTGCAGCCAGGACACTATCTGCTCTGAGCTGGAACCTCCCATATTTCATTCCCTAGGCTGCCAGGTGGAGGTTCTGAGGTTTGGAAAGGAGGTCCGTGAGCCCTGAGCCCGAGGCACCCATGTCTGCTAAGGTTTTCCAGAGTCAAGGAGCATTGGCAGGGGTCAATCCAATTTTGTGAGGCCTGAAGCTTGTATAATTTGGAGGACCCTCTTTAAGAAAAAGAATGCAAAGTGGTGAATACAAAATTAGGTCTAGAGTTTTGGAAGGGGCCTGTTCAAGTGAGCACCCTGAGGTACAAGATTCATTAGCTTCACAGTAAATCTGTCCGTCTGGGCATTGGGCATTGTGTTTCCCTGATGGGAATGGAGCTCTGGGAAGTGCCCAGGACTTGGGTTCATCCTTGTCTCTCCCAGGTGAGGCTTGGATCTGGAAGTCAATGAAGTTGCAGTTTTTCTTCTGCAGGTGAAGTGGCTAGTTCTGGATATCCACTAAAAACAGCCCCCTCTGTAAGGCAGAGGTACCCACAAAGGGAGCCTGGGGTCCAGACGCAGGATGGGGGTATCACCACAGAGCCTGGGCGAAAGGGCTGACCAGTTTGCTGAGGACCAAACTGTAAATGACTCTCATGTGCACCCTGCTCTCGCCCACCAGCCAAACCTCCAGCCCCCAGCAGGCGTGGGAGTGGGGCACATCTGACAGTTGGCTCTCGGGGTGCCCTGGAGAGCCATGCCACTTGCGCTTCATTGCATCAGGGACACATTCTACTCTACTCTGTGGGCCCGTCAGCTTTTGATTCTGAGCCAACCTGGTGTCATGATCTGTCCTGAGATAAATGCCTCTTGCAAGTCCAAAGGCTCCTACCTGGGGGCACATTCCAGGTGTGTTGGGCAATAATTTGGTTATTTCCCTGCACAGGTTTGCCTCTTCTTGCATCAAGTTGGCCTTCTTTTGAAGCTTCAGGAGCCTTGAAAAGAGCCCTGCCCAGTCTCCCTTCTGAAGCCTTTCTTGCTCAACACAGTGTACTATGGAAATCTTCACAGCATATTGCATTATGGCAAAAGTACCAAAATCTCAACCATAGAGTGACTACAAAAACCACAGCTAGGTTTGCCTTGAAAATTACAATATCTTTTTTAACTTAAAAAGAAAAACAGGCCCCTCTCTCTTCCTTTCTCCACCACTGTAGTGTGTGTTTGGCTCCGCCTCTTGCCATGTCTTCTCACAAGACTTTCAAGATTAAGCAATACCTGGCCAAGAAACAAAAGCAAAATCGTCCCATTCCCCAGTGGATTCGGATGAAAACTGGTAATAAAATCAGGTACAACTCCAAAAGGAGACATTGGAGAAGAACCAAGCTGGGTCTGTAAGGAATTGAACAAGAGATGGCACATGTATTTATGCTGTCTAAAGGTCACAATCATGTTACCATATCAAGCTGAAAATGTCACCACTATCTGGACAGTTGGACATGTTTTTTTGGGAATATACTTTTTCTCTCTGAATCTGTTAGGAACATTCTGGTTGGCGGGGTTCCGTAATAAATATGTGAGACCTTTCATTTCAAAAAAAAAAGAAAAATAGTCCTCCTTCCCAGGGGCTCCGGATTTCATCAGCCTTATGTGCGTGCCCAGCCATACAAACCGCGCAGGGATGGCTCCAAGTGCACTGTGGCCTCTTTGAACTGCAGGCCTTTGCACATCCCAATCCTTTTCCTCGCAATGCTTTTCTCATCTCTTTTCTCCTCCAGCTTGAACATCACTTCCTCCTGGCAGCCTCCCCTCTCCAGCTTCCTTTCTGCTCCCACAGGACCATGATGGGGAGGACAGCTGGGATGTGCAGCATGAAGGAACTCTTGCTAGCAGACATTAGTCTGTAGCTCTTCTTGGGTCAGAAGGAGCCACAGGTAAAAAGACATAACCGAGCTTTTTAATTATACAGGCGTTTACTCTTGTCCTTGCGCTGGTGTCACAGGTGGCCCTGCTTGATCAGTAGCCCTGTAGGATGTTCTGACCAAAGGTCCCAAGCCCTTCCTCCTTGGCCAGGTGCCCGTCCCCCATTGCCATTCACTGAAAGTGGGAGAGGTGGGAGAGGATAAAAGGGACTCTGGGGGTGGAGTCTTCAGGTCAGAGAAGGAGAAGCTGAGCCCAAGGGCTTGGGGAGCAGAGTGAATGAGCAGGTGGAGGTGGAGGTAGGTGTGTGAGCCCAGAACTGGCCCTGCCAGATGGCTGGTCCCTGAGTCAGGCCCAGGCGCTGACTGCCACGTGGGCAGTAGCCAGCCCCAGCCATGGGAACAGCAGGCGGAATCAGAGCTCTCTCCGCCCCTAGGAGAGCCGCACCTGCCTGGAGCTTCTCCTGCCTGGCCCTGACAGCCCTGGGCTCCCTCTGGGAGAGGATAGGGGCAGGGGCAGCAGCAAGGGTAGGGTGGGGTGGAACACTTGTTATCAGGGCAGCAGTTCCCAGCCATGCCTTGTAGTGTTTGGGTCCCAAGAACAACCCACAGGGGTTGTTGATCAAGGCCACAAAGATCTGAGCCAGGCAAGGTCCAGAGAAAGGCTTCCCCAGAGCCTCCATGCCATCCCTAGGTGCCAACCTCCCACCCCTTCCTCCCTGGAAGCCAGAGCACCACAATAAAGGGAGGGGGAGAGGTTGGTGATGCCTTCTGGGGAATGGAAGCATTTGTCTCCCAGTCCCTGCCCCTTCTGTTCCCAAGTTTATGGGAAAGGAGGACCTCTCCTGTGCCACAAGAAAGACTCTGGCCCTCACACCTGTCAGTGTACTTCTACTTGGGGCAGCATTTTCAAAGGCCTGTGCTCAAGGCCTGTGCCTCTTTCCTGCAGCCCCCAAGCTGGACTATCAAGGCCTGGTCCTGGGAACAGTGTGGTCAGTTCAGGGGCCTGTGGTTGAACTTTTGCAGCCATCCCACCCCTTGTCCAGTGAAAGATATTCACCTCTCAGACCTCCCCTTGCACATGTACTCACTCAACTAATAGCCATTGAGGACCCAGCATGTACCACACCCATTCTAGATACTGGCGGGAATCAGTGGGGAATAAAGCAGACAAAATCCCTGCCCCATGGAACTTCATTCTAGCATGAGTGGGGTGGGGGAAGACAAACAGGAAACTAAACTTGATAGAGTATGGGAGAACAATAATTCTTAAACTCTCTGTGGTGAAAAATCAGTTGATTTTTTTTCAATCTGCATTTGGATTTCTGAGCAATATCAAATTTAGAGATCCCATAGCTGGAGATGCTATAGCATAGAAGCTTCCAAATGCATCCCCTCAATTTCTGTATGTGTGTCCTCTTGCAGTGCTGGTCCACACTGTGTGCCAAGGTGACAAGAGCTTTGGGGGAAAACAGGGAAGGACAAGAGGGATGAGGAGTTTGAAGCAAGATGGTAGGGCTGCGGAAGAGTTGCAGTTTTAAAGAGGAGTTATTAAGAAGGTGACATTTGAGCAAAGATTTGAAGGAGGTAAGGGAGTGAGCCATGTGTGTAACTGAGAAAGGCGCATTCCAGATAGAAGCTTTAATAAAAGGAAAGAGAATTTATCAACTTGGACTTCGACTGGTTGAAGCCCCTCTGAGGGGCGAGGGGCAGGGGCAGGAAGCAAGGGAGCATTGTAGGAGGGACACCTGTGAAGGAAAGGCCCCCAAAATCACCCCAGGCCCACCAGCATCCTGAGTGGGGCCACAGTTACATTCTACCTGGTCTCCTCTCTCCTTTCAGAACCTTCTTTCTTTACAGGCCAGCTCTCAACACCTGATATGAGGGTCACTCACAACACAGGCCATTCTTTTAATAAAATGACATTGTTTTCTGTGCTCAGTGCATCTACCTCCAGCTTTGAACACAAGAGGTGCTTTAACCCAGGAGGTGGTCTGAGCCCTGCTTCTGCATCTACAGGCATAGGGCCATGACTGTGAGGAAGTTTCCATCCATCTGACTGGCTTCTGCATCTGAGCCCAGGTTATATGGCACAGGAGACATGTGGCAAGATGAAGATTCCTTCCTCCATTGAATGCACTTCCACACCTGCTCATGCACACCACATGCATACATACACTTTCACACCAAACACACAGGCGTGAAATACACTCATGGGCTTGTCCACATGCACACCTGCCACAAACACCCATCATAAGCCTCCAGGTAAACAATATGGGCATGCGCAGTTATACACACACTTGCACACACGTACACATTTTTGGAGGCTTGAATGCACACCCACGCCCAACACACACCCCCTCAGGCAGGCACACATGGGTCCCCTAAACATGGACTCAGTCTTCCTACAGGAGAATTTCTATTCTGAGCAAACACCCAGCATCTGCAGTCAATGGCAAACAGATGAATGGGACAAAATTCACTCATTTGTCCTGGTGGCCCTACCAATACAGCCCTGAAGAAGCAGGCAGCAGGCTTGTCCCTTCACCACCAGGCCTTCAGAAGGGCAAGACCAGGGTGGGGATCAGGTTTGGGCAGGAGAACACTCAGAGCTTCTGGGTACTGACTCAAGGCCAGGAGCCGACAGCCTTGTGCATTCCTGACAAGTAGGTCACCATGACAGGGAGCACTGGCTCACATGCTGGGACCTAAGGTTGACTGGAAAAGACTTGGGGAAAATCCAGCTGTTGTGGATTTTCCCCAAGTGTTAGTAGTGACAGTCAGTGTTAGTAGACAGTCAGTGTTAGTAAGACAGCCAGTGTTAGTAGGTGCTGCCTTCCCATGCCAGTGAGTTAGGTTGGGTCTATGCAGCACCGGAGCTATGGAGTGTGTGTCAGTGGCAAGGGCTCCTGCTCAGCACAGCAAAGACTAGGAGAAGAAGAGGGCAGTGGCTTAGGAGGGACTGTAGCGCTGGGAAGGATGGGTGAGGCAGGGGACACATTATGAATAGTGTTATTTTTTAGCACACCAGTGTGTTAGGCACTGTGCTGGGTGTTTTTCATGTATTATCTTGCAAGATACAGCCCTGCAAGTTAGATTTTATTGCCTCCATTTTACAGATAAGGAGACTGAGGCTCAGAGGGCTTAAGTAAATTTCTCTAGGTCTTCAGCTAGTAGGGGCAGAGCTCGGATATGAGTCAAGGCTTGTCTGACTCCAGATCTCAGACTTTCTCAACATCTTCATGTTGAAGCTAAAACTTGCATTTTAAACTATCAAAAGCAAGAGGGACCTAAGGAGACATGGCAACTAAAGGTACTGTGGTATCCTGGATGGGATCCTGGGACAGAAAAAAAACGTGAACTTTAGTTAATGACAATTAACTGTGATACATATACAATTAATTGTGATACATGTACTTTACTAATGCAAAAGTGTTAGTAATAGAGGAAACTGGGTGCAGGGTATACAGGAACTATTTATACTATCTTAATGATTCTTCAAATCTAAAACTGTCCTAAAATGAAAGACTTATTTTTTAAACTTCGCATTTTTGCCAGCAGCAGGAAGCAGTAGATAACCAACATTCCAAGGTGCAGCCTGTGTATAAGGCCTGAAGAGGCCAGGGTCCCTGGAAAGTTTCTCAAAATAAGAGGCCGTTCTGGACTTTGTACCACTGAGTTCCCATCACCTACATAACGTGAAATAGAGACATTAATTGCAGGGCTGTGATCACAGCCAACGCCACCTTCCTAAATGGGGCAAAAGGGCACTGAAGTCAGGCAGAGCAGCTGCAAACTGGCATGAATTCCCAAGGCTGTGGCAGAGAATTCTTGCTGGGTGTGCCTGTACCTCCCTGACAATGTGGCCTGGCCAAGCTGATGTCCCTCTATTTTCTCAACTGTTGCCACTAGAATGTAGTAGGAACAATGTATAAGTCGTACACTTCTTTTATTAAATTTATTCTTAGATATCTTATTCTTAGTAATACTACTATAAATGTAGCTGCTTTCTTGATTTCATTTTCTGATATTTTATTTCTAGTACATGAAAATAAAATTCATTTTTGTATATTGATCTTATGTTTTGTCACCTTGCTGAACTTGCTTATTAGTCCTAACAGTTTTTTAGTGGATTCCTTAGGATTTTCTATATACTGCAAGATTATGGCATCTACAAATAGAGATAGTTTAAGTTCTTTCTTTCCAATCTTGATGCCTTTTATTTCATTTTCTTGCCTAAGTACTCTAGCCACAAGCTTCAGTACAATGTTGAATAGAATTGGTGGGAACAAATATCCTTGCCTTGTTCCTGATCTTAGGGGGAAAGCATTCAATTTTTCACCATTAAATATGATGTTAAGCTGTGATGTTTTTAAAACAAAAAGAAAATAGTTGCCCTTTATCAGACTGAGGAAATTCCTTTCTGTTCCTGGTTTGTTGAATGTTTCCATCCTGAAAGAGTGTTAAATGTTTTCAAATGCTTTTTTGGCATCTATTGAAATGATCATGTGGTTTAGTCATTAATTCTATTAATATGGTATATTACATTGATATCCAGATGTTAAGCCAACCTTGCATTCCTGGGATAAATCTCATTGAGTCATACAGTATACTCCTTCATATATGTTACTAACTTCATTTTGCTAGTATTTCACTGAGTATTTTTCCCACAAGAATGTGATCCAGGAAGGAAGGGCTGCATATGCCCCACTCACCACATTGTCCCTATTCCCTCTAGCAATGCCAGGCACAGAGAGTGCTCAGTGAACCTCAGCAAATGAATGAAAAAGTCAATCTATAAAACACAGGATCTCATGGGCCTCCAAAGAGTTCACACTAGGAATAGTGACCATCATATTATCACAAATGTCTAAGTATGCATAATCCACATAAACTGTAGAGTCAAGGGAGGTTATAAAAAACCCAAACTTAGAATGAAGCCCTTGCTGATTGAGGGGGCATTGGGTGGCTTGCTCCACTACAGCCAAGGGTGTCTCACTTTAGGTTCCAGACCAAGAGGCAGAAGCTTATGGGGACTTGGGGCCCTCTCTCCACATACAGGTCCCCCCAGCCTAAGGAAACATGCCAGGGTCTCCGGTGGTGACATATGATCTAGGACTGCCATGAGCAAACATAAGACAGATGGGTGGCTATGTTGTGGAAAGCAGGGTCTTATCTGCTGTGGTCTGGGTAGGGATCTGTGGACCCTGTGGCAGTCAAGCTTGTCCTTGTTGACAGGTATGCTCTTAATGCAACTTCTAAGCAGGTTTCTTAAGCTCATCCTGAGACCACAGCTATTAATCTAAACTCTAGGGGCTGACATGAGGATTAAATGAGATAATGAATGACGACCCCTTAGCATGATGCCTGGCATAGACTAAGTGTTCAGTAAATGGGGACATTATTGTTTTATGCTAACTTTTGTTATTGTTTTATGCTTTTATTATTTTTACAATTATTTTAGAAGGATGTCCACTGACAGCCAGACTCTGTTGTAGCTTCTTTTTATTCATAACTTCAAAAATCTGGCAGTCTCTTCCAGTAGGCACCACTTGAGTCAATCCAAGACCCAAAGAGCACAAGGTGCTCCCCAGGAGCAGCTGGCTGGGCACCACCCTCACCTGCTACCTGGACACAGATGAGGGGTGCTTCAAGACAAACAGGAAAGAAAGCTTTTCTTTCTCCCTGAATAAAAGCCCTGGGGGCAAAGGAAGTTGCCCTCCCTCTCACCCTCTGTCCCCCTACCACATTTCAGGCTGGCTGTTTATGCCCACAATAAGGACAGTCCAGTCACAACACAAAGGCCATGGCACAAGAGGGCACCATAGGAAGAAAGCTGGGCACAGCCAGAGAGCTGGGTGCCCTGCCTGCCAGCTCTAAGAGGATCCCTGGTTCTTCTCTCCTGTGTGGGGGGAACTCCTCTCTGGATTCTGGCACCAGACTTCTAGCTCTTCATCTCCTCCGTACCTGCCTTATCAGAGCAAGGCAGAATACAGAAAGAATGTATTTGCTGGTCTTTTAGCAACCAGTGTGCTTGCTGAGCCAGCCTCAGGCCCTTCACTTCCAGGAGGCAGAGCAGCAGAGCCAGCCAGGCCAGGGCTTTGGCTTGAAATGCCCCCATGACCAACCAGCTGTGCTCTCAGCCCAGGTGAGCTTCTGTGGGACCACAGCCCAGATCACCTCATAGACTCCTTACTAGTGATATGGATTCCATTGCAGCCATAGGTGGAGTTGACTAAGACATTGAAGGAAATTGAAAAGAACAGTTAGAAAAGTAGAAGGAGAACTGGGGCACCAACAGGATGTGAAGACCTGTAGGGGAGGAAGAGGGAAAGAGGATGGGGCCTGAAGAGGCCACAGGGTCTGGCAGTTGTGAGGCCACAAGTGGCTGTCTGGTGCAGACTTTCATAGCTAGAGAAGGTGTTCAGGTTGTCTGTCCAAGGATGTTCATTCAGAATTGTTTATAACAGGGAACCATCGAAAATAACTTCAAGGTCCAGCCCCAGGAGACAAATAAATAAATTGTGGTTCAGCCATGCACAGGTAAAAAAAAATTAGCTCACAGGTTTTGTTTGGCTATGAAGGAGAAGGGGATTGTTTGCGAACATTAAAAAGACTGAGAAGTTTTATGGGAAAAAAATCCAGATGTCCAGCGTCTCTTGAACATCAAAAACTCTGGCAACACTAGACCCTCATTTCCACTTGACGTGACTCTGGCTGGAGCAAGAAGCAGCTGTGTCCTTCAGATGAGGAAGTCCCTCCAGGTGGCCAAGGTTTCTACCCACCCAGTCTCTCATGCAGTTTCATGTCAGTATCTATCAGCTATGGGTAGAGATCTTGTGCATGTTCTTCCCTGAGCCTGGAACATTCTCCTCTTCACCCCCAACCCTGTGCCCTGATGAGTCCTTTTGATTTTTCAAAAATTAGCATTAACGTCACCTCTTCAGGGAAAATTTCCCCAACTACCACACAGTGAGTTGGGTCATCCTGTTTTGGGTTCTCCTTGCATCCTTGTAAAACTCTTCACTACTGTCACTAAAGAAGTGTCTGTGACAGCTCTCTGTTACAGAAGAAGTCCACTCAGTGAATACAGAAGGAAATACAAAGTCACCATTAGAATACCAGATGCCCCTGAAGGCAAGATCCACCCATGGATATTAAACTCAGTGGGTGAAAGTTTAAGAAATATGATATTTACATAGTCTCAAAATATTTTCCCCAAAACAAATTTTTATTAATTACGAAGGGGAAAATAGTAACTTGAGAGTGAAGAAACCTAGCAGATTTCACTTTAACCAAGTGACCAAAGTTAACATCACCAGTAATAAGTTGCGTTGACATCCTGTACCCCTTGATAGGGTGCACTGAGAAAGGCATGTCACTTCTGTGGTATCCATCCCAATAAGGCATAACCTCAATCTAATCATGAGAAAACATCAGACAAACCCAAACTGAGGGGCATTCTACAAAACAACTGCCCAGTACTCAGAAAAGCCTTAAGGTCATGAAAGACAAGGAAAGACTGAGGAACTGTCACAGATTGGAGGATATTAAGGAAACATGACAACCAAATTCAAAGTGAGACACAGGATCAGATCCCAGAACAGGGAAAAAAAAAAAAAAGTAGAAAAGAAAGTCTGTGCTGAATGGCATTATGCCAATATTAATTTCTTAGTTTTCATAATTGTCGTACCGTACAGTTATGTGAGATATTAATCTCTGGGGAAGCCTTGTGAAGGGTATGTGGAAGCTCTCTGCATCATTTCTGCAACTCTTCTGTAAGTCTGAAATGATCTCAAAATTGAAAAAGTCAAAAAGGTATGTGTGTAATTATTTGCTAGATGCCTGTGTCCCCTCCTGGGAGCCTATAAACTTCATGAGGATGTGGACAGGGATTGTGAATGCACTATCTTTATTCATGATTGCATCCTGGCATTATGGAAAGTGCTTTACGCATAGTGGGTGTTCAATTAATATGCGCTGAATAAACACATTCATAGTTATTGACACAGAAAAATGTCCTTGGCATATTATTAAGTAAAAAACCTAGGATACAAAACAGCACAGTGGGATCAACAGCATGATCCCATTTTTTGCTTTGAAAAATCATATACCAATATTTGTATAAATGAAAAGACTATAACGATTTAAAAATGAAATGTTGCCAGGCGCAGTGGCTCACGCATGTAATCCCAGCACTTTGGGAGGCCGAGGCGGGCGGATTACCTGAGGTCAGGAGTTCGAGATCAGCCTGGGCAACATGGTGAAACCCTGTCTCTACTAAAAATACAAAATTAGCCGGGCGTGGTGACACATGCCTGTAATCCCAGCGACTCAGAAGGCTGAGGCAGGAGAATCGCTTGAACCTGAGAGGCGGAGGATGCGGTGAGCCGAAATCGCGCCATTGCACTCCAGCCTGGGCAACAAGAGAAATCTCCATCTCACCAAAAAAAAAAAAAAAAGAAAAAAAAATGAAATGTTGACAGTGGTTATCACTGGAAGATAAAGTTATGGGTATTTTTTTTCTTCTTTTTACTTTGCTATATATGTATATATCTTGAGACAGAGTCTCACTCTGTTGCCAGGCTGGAGTGCAGTGGCGTGATCTCGGCTCACTGCAACTTCCACCTCCCGAGTTCAAGTGATTCTTGCCTCAGTCTCCCAGGTAGCTGTGATTACAGGTGCCCTCCACCATGCCCAGCTAATTTTTGTACTTTTAGTAGAGATGGGGTTTTGACATGCTGGCCAGGCTGGTCTTGAACTCTTGGCCTCAAGTAATCTACCCACCTCAGCCTCCCAAAGTGCTGGGATTAAAGGCATGAGCCACCATGCCTGGCCTACTTTGCTATATTTTCTAAGCTTATTTAGGTTTTCACGAACTATTTTTATGTGCAGAAAAAAAAGTGTGTATATACGCTACATAAAGAATGCCCTGAGCACTGTGCCCGGGTTCCTGTGTGTGTGCAGACCCCCAAGGGCTGGGCAGAAGATTCAGGTGTCTGAGCCCTGGGAGATGGTGACCCAGCAGCATGGTGACTGAAGTCGATGGAGGGGCAAGGTGCCAAAACGGCAAGTTAATTATCCTTCACTTCTCAGCTTCTCCATTCAGCCAGCTGGCACTTTCTGAGCAAAATTCTGAACTCGTGTATTAATTTTCTCGAGCTGCCGTAACAAATGGTCACAAACTGGGTGGCTTAATGCAGGAATGTATTCTCTCACAGTTCTGGAGGCTAGCAGTCTGAAATCAAGGTGTTCACAGGGCCACGCTCCCTCTGAAGATGCTAAGGGGGAATTCTTCCTGGCTTCTGATGGCTCCTGGCAGTCCTTGGTATTCCTTGGTATTCCTTGGCTTATAGGTGAGTCACTTGTCATTACATGTGACTTTACATGTGACATTACATGTCATTACATGGCCTTCTTCCCTGTGTCTCCTCTGTGTCTCTGTATCCAAATCTTATAAAGACATCAGTCATTGGATTTAGGGCCCACCCTAATCCTGTATGACCTCATCTTAACTTGATTACATCTGCAAAGACCCTATTTCTAAATAAGGTCACATTCACAGGTATCAGGGGTTAGGACTTGAGCATATTTTTTGGGAAGAGGCAATTCAACATACTACAACTAAGAACTACCCTGTACCCATTTTCTATTACTGTGTAACACAGCACTTCAAAACTTAGCTGCTGAAAACAACTATTTTATTTGCTCATAATTCTGTAAGTCAGCAATTAAGACTGGGCTCAGCTGAGAGATTCTTTTGCTAGTCTCCCGTGGGCTCATTAATGGGGCTGCAGTCTTCTGGTGGCTTGACTGAGGGGGAAGGTCCAAGATGGTCATATTCATGTCTGACACTTGGTGCTGGCTGTAGTGAGTTGGTCTGGTGAGCCTCAACTGGGATGGTATTTGTCTGCTCCATATGGCTTGTCATGCTCCATCAGGCTAGCCCAGGCATGTTCACATGTAGATTGGCAGATGCTAAGAGGACAAGAGCAAAAGCTGCAATGCCTCTTGAGGACTAGGCTGCTGCATTCTAGTGGTCAAAGCAAGTCACAGGCGAGCCCAAATTCAAGGGGTAGGGAAAGAGACTCGACCTCTTCAAGGAAGAAGTAGCAGAGTTATGTTGCAAAGGGGCATGCACATAGGAATGGGAGGGGTTACTGAAGCCATCTTTGCAAACCATATACCATAGACTTCAAGTTCTGAGAGGATAAGATAAACGGATCCAGGCCTTGACCTTAAGAAGCAAGTCTAGCCCCCTGACTATGAGGCACTGCAGCAAGTGCCATGTGTTAGAATAAAGGCACAGGGAAAAAGCAGTGAATTCCCTGGTGTGTGTGGCAGAGAGCTAGTAGGAAGTGAAAACTGAGCTGCCCATTTACCCTCTAAGTCCCAAGTCAAGGGCCTCTCATCTGTGTCTGGTTCTGGATAATGACCTCCATGTCCTGGGCCCTTAGGGCTCCAGATACAAGCTAAAATAGTCATAGTTTAACCCTAAAGCAAAGGTGGCATGGTCTCAAATCCCCAAAGAAGCAGTTATGTTCTCATGCTGACTGAGGCAAGAAAAGGTTTCCCAACATGAGAGTTGGTGCAGAAATGGGCTTAGAGCTAACCGTTGACAGAATCCCTTTTCCCTCCCTCACAGACAAACACTTGCCCTCTTCTCCAGTGACTGCTCAGGAGAGGTCTAGCTGCCCACACTTCTGTGGGAGGAAAAACTCCAAGTACACACATCTAATATGCCATCAGGGGATGGAATCCTGGCTGCATTTTTTTCACTTGTAACTTTGACCCTCTTTCCTCATCTGTGAGATATGGGTTCATAGGGCTACAGTAAGGACCAGTGAGAATTCTTTGCAAACACTGTGGAAATTGTGCCATTATCTGTAAGGACGTGTGTAGCTCTTGGCTCATTCATTTACTTAATCATTCCTTCTTGTAATGTTTAACTCCATTTTGTCTGCCCAGAACAGCATCCTTCATCTCCCAGGATCCACTCCTCACTCTTTTCTGACCATGGTCTTTGAATGGGAAATGCCATATTCCTGGATACCCTCTTCACAGTGATTGGTCCAAGGTTGAGTAATTGGCTCAAGTTGGGTCAGTCAGCACTCTTCCCTGAAATTTTTCAGTGTGAGAATGTAAAAAAGTAGCTTATTTCCCCTGTGGATTTGGAGCCAGAAAGTGCTGGAGCCATTTATAGTCAAGTCCTTCACCATGGGGAGGAACTGGAGCGAGGGCAGAAGGTGCAAGTGAATTCTGGTGCGATGTGCGTCCTTGGTTCCAGCTGTCTCTGAGGCCCACCTACACCCTTCTCTTCCTGAAGTTATGAGAACTTTCCCAGAGAAACTTCTTTTTGCCTAAACTTGTAAGCAAAGGAATCTTAACTAAGACAGATACTTTGTTGAATGTTTATTGAGCAATTCCATCTGCCAAGCCCTGGAGATACAACAGAGAAGACATGGATCCTTTCCTCTGAAATGTCATAGTGGCAGAGAAGACAATAGGCGGGTGATGGGGGCTGCCACAGTCGTAGCGCAGAGCAGGCGCGCTCCACTTTGCTTAGG
Source organism: Pongo abelii (assembly GCF_028885655.2). NCBI lineage: Eukaryota > Metazoa > Chordata > Mammalia > Primates > Hominidae > Pongo > Pongo abelii. The sequence goes on along the minus strand of NC_085928.1, from coordinate 143,821,564 downwards.
GGAGTCCACAGACGTCTCATAGGAGGAGGAAGTGCCTACCCAGAGCCTTAGGTAAGACTCCCTAGTGGTGGGGCGGGGGTGGGTGGGGAAGTGCAGGGCTGTGGGGAGTTGCAGAAGATTGTTGGGATGTGAGGGATAGACGAAGCCCTAACAGTGTGTATAAAGGCACAGGATATGGATTGACACAACCCTGCTGGGGAACAGAGCATTTCCTGGGGGCTGGGACTCAGATGGAGAAGGAGACAGGGTCAGATCAGAAGGGCCTTGTGGACCAGGCTTCAGAGCATGACAGTAGTGGGCAGTTGCTGAGGAGCTGGGTGCAACGGGGGTCATCGTACTTGTAGGAAGAGGTGTACCAGGTGAGACACAGGCACTGGGAGGGCTGTTTACGGCATGCTAAGGCAGTTACCTAGTTTCTACCTACAGCCTTCACCCTGCACCTTGGGACATTCACCTGCAGCGGGTCAGCAGGTGCAAATGGAGCTCCCTCATGCAGACAAACTCAGCCTCCTCCCAAAGCTGGTCCTGTCATCAGGACCATGGGATCAGGCCAGCCCCTCTGCACGTCCTGCCTGCCCCACTCAGCAGCAGGTGGAGGCCAGCAGTCCCATGGTGGACTGGCTTTGCTGTAGGCACCATGCCCTCTGCTCCTGTGAGATCCTGGAGCAAGCTGCCCTGGCAAAAAACATATCTGTTCACAATTTTAAAAGCAGCAACAACAAGTGAGCCCTTTGGTTCACACAGGAGGAAAACAGAGCATTTAGAGGAGGAGGATCTCTGTGGAGCTCCTCTCAGCTGCGCAGGACCAGAGGTGGCCTCCTTCTAGGGATCAGAGCCCTTCTTTCCTCCAGCAGTCCTTGAGTGACAGGCACCCTCTCGGGGGCTTGGTACACCAAGCAGAAGGGCCCCCAATCCAGGGGCAGCCAAGAGGTCAGCCCATGTGGAGTCTATGAGCTGGACATAAAAGCAGGTGGTCAGCTCAAGGTGAAGAAATTTCTTGGACACTTGTACCTAAAGCTGTGGTCAGAGATCAGTGAGCACCACAAAGGCTATCAGGAGGTGGTGTGAGCAGTTAAGCAGCTGAGGTCAAATAGCTGGAGAGTTTGCAAAGGCTCAAATACATATTCCCAGATGCTCTGCCAGACAGAATCCCATTTACCCGCCATCCTCCACAGCACCTTGCTCTGTCTCCTGCAGTGACAGGTAATATGATTCTGTGAATTGTTTGCCCACCATGCTGTTAGGCTCTGAAGACAGGACCTGGCTTATTCACACTGCAGCCCCAGCTCTAGCCTAGGCCTGGCGTGGGGCAGAGGCTGCAAATAGGAGCTTTTAGTGAATAAATGATCACTTGAGGAGCTTTCACCAGCACCCTGGGGCAGCAGGTGCATGTTGGGGTGAGGACAGCCCCAGAGACTGGAAGAGAGGATCTCAGAAAAGGGCCACAGGACAAGCAGTAAACTCAGATCCAGAGAGCCTGATCTGAGACAAGCTCAGGCAGAGGGGAGGAACAAGTTGGGCCAGGCGGCCTCACCAGGAGTGTCCCAGCAGAGGAAGCCAAGAGCAGGGAGGACAGGGATGCAGGGAGGTGATGGACCTGGGATGGGAAGAACCCACAGGTGAGGGGACTCAGGACAGAGAATAAGGACTCAGGGTCCCTCATAATCTCAGCAACAGGAAAGATCTCAGCACTGACCTGGACATCGCCATAATGCCCACAGTGACCAAGGCCCCACACGTAGGCTCAGTGAAACCCCAGGACTGGGGGCAGCCAGGACTCACACTTAGGAAGGCTGGATGAGCTGGCAGCTGGCAAAACAGGGTGAACCCTGTGACCAGACCGGTGAGCGTGAGGACCCTGCAGGCTGAAAAGGAAATTGCTGGGCAGAGGCTGTTACTGTGATACCCTCAGTGACTTGTCAGGAGTGTTGCATCTGAGCCCACTCAGTGGTACACTTGGTTGGCAGGGGAGAGGTGGGAGCTGTGGGGCTGCAGGCAGGGAGTGACTTCTACTCTGGTTGGGAGTCAGAGTTACTTCATTGCTAGAACAGCAAGTGGAGGGTAAGCAGGACTTATCTGGGTGCTGGGTGGCCTTTGAGTACCAGGTCCAAGCACTCAGGCACCCAGGACAGAGAGAAATGGAAAGTGACCCACCAGGTGGAGAAGAGGGAAGGATGAGGTTGGAGAGGGAATTGAGACCATCCAGGAGGGCTGTGTAGGCCAAGGCCAGAGTTGAATGCTGTCCTGAATGCCTGCAGGGTGCCAGGGAAGGGTTGCAAACAAGGATTGGCAAGGTGAGATTAGCATTTTTGGAAGAATTGTAGACTCACCCTGTCTTACCCACCATCCTCCACTCCAAAGCCTACAGTGCCATGCCCTGTGGTGTTTCTTTGGCAGCTATGACCTTGAGCTCTCAACAATGACCTACAGGAGGTCTGGGAGAGACAGACAGGGGTGGGAGCAGGGAAGTTGCCCATGGGCAGCTCCACCCTGGGGCCTCACTCCAGGAGATTCCCTGCTGGGCAGTGACCATGGCGGGGATCAGGCCCAGGCTTGCTTAGACTCAGAATCCCTGGGCATGGGAGGAAGTGTGGCTACCACGTCTTGGGCCTCACCCAGAATGAAGTACCCTTGAGGAGCCCATTGGCTTCTCAAGGTATTGGGCCTGGCCTGCAAGCCTTCCCCACCTGCCTGACCCTCCCAGCCCTGGCTTCTCGTTGGGCTGGTCTGGCCAAGCTGGAAGGCCCCAGGGCCACATTTTGGGCCCTACCCTCACCTGTTCTTGCGTCAGTGCTGCTGCCAGCCTCCTACCTCGGGCTTAAGGAGAGGGCCCACCCCTGGTCCCTGGCTCCTCACCAGCTATCTGGGACTCTCCCGTCCCCATTGCTTGTCAGACAGCCTGGATTGGGCTGTACTTCTGAGTCCCCTCCTCCCCCATCCCCACCAAGGCCCAGCTCAGCATCTTCAGGGATGCTCAGGTTCCCAGGCCCTGCCTCAGGTGAGGGCCACATTGCCAATCCTTTGCACAGCTCCAGCTGGCAGAAACCAAAAATGTGCACAGGATAGGGGCTGGGATACCTAACCCTTCCCTGCTTGTACAGGCACCCTGCCACCCCTCACTTGCTCCCTATGACCACACCAAGCCGTAATCTATGGCACTTCTCCTGTACTCCTGGGAGATTTCTTACCACGTGGGGACTTGGCGAGAGGTGATTCATTACTTTCAACAGCAGAAGGATGATGCAATCTACAGATCCCCACAGGAGAAGGGAGGGAGGGGGACACCAGGAGCAGGTCCAGGGGGCAAGAGGGAACAGAGAATCATATGTCCAAGCATTGTTTTTAGCCCCTTCTCTAATATTGTGCTGGGCACACATGGTGCAGCAGCTCTGCCTTGGAGGAGCTCAAGTTGGCTGGAGGTAGATGATAGGAATTTGATAATATATGGAGCAGGTGTTTATGAAGCAGGAAGCAGAGGTTCCACAGGAACAGAGACCTGTGATCTAGGGGCAGCCAGAAAATCTCAGAGGAAGACCATCTCAACTGAGGCCTGCGGGTTGAGTCGGCCAGTTAAAGAAGGAGTGTGAGGCTAGAAGGAGGATGAGCCAGGGTGACATGAGGGACAGGAAGGTACAGGGAGGACAGCAGACATTCTTTTTTTTTTTTTTTTTTGAGACAGTCTCGCTCTGTCACCAGGCTGGATTGTAGTGGCACGATCTCAGCTCACTGCAACCTCCGACTCCCTGGTTCAAACAATTCTCCTGTCTCAGCCTCCCGAGTAGCTAGGATTACAGGCATGCGCCACCATGCCCAGCTAATTTTTGTATTTTTAGTAGAGACGGGGTTTCACCATGTTGGCCAGGATGGTCTCGATCTCCTGACCTCATGATCCGCCTGCCTCGGCCTCCCAAAGTGCTGGGATTACAGGCATGAGCCACCGCGCCCAGCTGACTGTAGACATTCTACATGGCTAGAGAGTGGAGGGTCAAGTGGTACAAGATGGGCCTGGAGAGAGAGCGGCCAAGATAGCATGGGCTCCAGGAAATGCCTACTGCCAGGCAGGGTGCTTTTTAGTGAGATGTCCATTGGCTGGATAGGGGGATGCGGCTCCTGCCAGCGTCCTGGGTATGCAACCCAGAATAATGCCCTCCAAATGGCTCACTCCTGCTTCTGTCCTGTGAGCCCTGGACCATACTACATAGTTAGAACCACAAGAGTGTCCTATGTGAGCTGTCCTGTCCTCCCAGGACCCCAGCCAAACCAGTGCTTTGCTTTCACTGACCACATAATAACTTATTTTGCAAATAGGCATCTGAGATTCAGAGCAGCCAAGGAACTTGACTGAAGTCATGGGGCACACCAGAGGAGAAGGCGGTTCAAGGCTGTCCAATGCCAAAGCTTTGGGCAACGTTAATGGGTGTCACACGCTATACAAACAGGCACTTTTCTGCAGGACTTTTCGGAATCTTTAATGTAACTGTAGATGAAAGGCATATATAACATGGAGAGACGCATTTTCTCCTTTTGTCCCGAATGGACTCCTTTCATCCCCAGTGGATCTGCTGTCTCCAAGGAGCCTATTCTGGGGCCTGCTGTCTGAACTGTAGGGTCAGAGACAGGATTTTGGAGGCCTCCTTGCTCTATGCTCTTTGTATGTTGACTTTAGCACTGTCCTTTTTTGATTTTCCGATTGCATTTGGGAAGATTGGCTTTTAACTGGAGGTTTACATGAGCATGGGTGAAGGAGAATGGGGAAGCTAAGCTCCCCTGACCTCCAGCCTTCACAAAAGACTTCTTCATTCCATGCATATTCCCTGAGGCCTTGGATCGCCTATGTTGATGTGTCTGTGGCTCAAGAAGGGACACTCCCAGATGAAAGAGCTGCTCTGGGTCACCAACGGTGCCAGCATGTTTCAGGAAGGCTTCCAGGAAGTGGTAGTGTTTTATTGTGAAGGAAAGGTGGGAAAAAAACAAAAGACAAGAGCAAAGGCATAAAGGAAGGAGCCATGGTTAAAGGAAGTGCAGGGATCACAGGGCCTGAGGCTTGGAAGAAGCCAAGAAAGGAAATCAGTACTGGTGGTAGAGGCCTTGTAGGCAACGAGGGATTTGGACTGGGATCTGGGGCTGTCAGAACCATAGAAGGTACTTGAGACAGGGATGACTAAATCAAATTCACAAACAATTCTAGCCTGGATTCACTGCCAGCAGAAGGGATTCCAGGCATTTCTTCCTCCCTGTGAGCTCAATTCACTCCTGCTGCAATGTGCCAGCTCTGACACAGCCCATGCCACCTCCTGCCTTGGCCACCCTTCCCGCAGCCTCCTTGGCCTGGCATCTCTGTCATCTCTGCTCCCCTGCAAACTCCTATGGACAGCCTCACATTGTCCTCACTGAGAACCTTGCACCAGGCTCTTTCCATTGTTCCTGTGCTCACTGCAGGTTCCTCAGCCAAGCCATCTGTGTCCACCATCTTTCTGCTCACCAGGGACTGTCCCCAGTGCCTTTAAAGAAGGATGGTGCCTCTGGGGCACAAAGCAGTGGCTGGGGCATCAGGAAAATGCTGGCAGGTGCCCCCCTACTCCAGAGAACACAGGATGGCGCTCTTTCCTTAGTGCAGTCTGCTCTCCATCCCAGCTTTCCTGGAGCCCATCCCTGGTTTTTGGGAAAGGGACATGTTCAACCAAACCAGAGACTAACCCTCAGAGTTACCCTGACCAGGATACTGGATGCTCATTTCATTCCCAATAGGCAAATGCCAAAAGCTGCCTGGAGGAGAGTGTAGAGACAGAAGAAAGGGGCCTGACTGGCAGCATTAGACCACAATAATCTGCTGCCGCTACCCCATCCTTGGGACTGTGAGGGATCCAGATGGCTGGGCTAAGGCTGCTGTTACCTCTGCCTTCTGGGCCGGGCTGGGACAGGACTGGCTTCCTTCAGGGCTCTAAATGACACATCTTTTCTTTGATGGGCTAATTATTTGATGCGGTTGTCCTTGGCCTCAGAGTGGTGACTTTTCCTATCCCTGCTGGGATCCTGGGGATGGGGTCGCTGTGATCAGCCCATGACAAGCACTGCCCCCTCCAAATATCTAACATGCTGTAACATGCTCTTGGAATTCTCTCTCCCTTGGCTTCCGTGAAGGGTCAAAAGCCTCAGAATCTCGTGAATCTGCTGTTTAACTCCCTGCTGGCATGTTAGGTATTTTTACAATTGTTCTGAAATCCCATTATCTCAGCCTTCTGAACAGGCTCAGTGTCTCGTGCTGACTGAATACGTGACTGGCCACCAATCCTCCCCTGCCGGCCTCACTCGGGGATGCCAGAGAGCCCTGGGCTGCGGGCTCCCCAAAGCCTGCTCCTCCAACTTCAACACAGTCTCTTCTCCTGAAGCCAGGGCCGTGGGAAAAGCACAGTGATCGCAAAAATAGAATGGAATGGTCTTGGCCACACTGGATAATTGTAAACACAGAATGATGTTTCAAAGAAAAACAAAAGTAAAAATTATAGAGTTGATGAGCTGGGAGGAGCTCAGTTAATTTTACCCATTCTCTGTAGCCAGAACTTCCCACAGGTGTAATTTTACACTTACCTGTGTTATTATTTGTTATTATTTGCTTAATTCATTCAACAAATATTTATTGAGCACCCACTATTCTAGATCTTGCACTACATCCATTATCAAAGCAAAGACCCTGTCGTCCAGGGGCTTCCATTCCAGAGGATTGGTGGGGGAGGTAGAGGACAGCAAACAATTGACTCATAAATCTCAAAATGACAGAGCATGTAAAAGGTGATAAGTGTGGCCGGGCACAGTGGCTCATGCCTATAATCTCTGCACTTTGCGAGGCCGAGGCGGGCGGATCACCAGGTCAGGAGTTCGAGACCAGCCTGGCCAACATGGTGAAACTCCATCTCTACTAAAAATACAAAAAAAAAAAAAAAAAAAAATAGGCATGGTGCCGCGTGCCTGTAATCCCAGCTACTCAGGGGGTCTGACACAGGAGAATCGCTTGAACCTGGGAGGCGGTGGTTGCAGTGAGCCGAGATCGTGCCACTGTATTCCAACCTGGGGCGACAGAATGAGACTCCATCTAAAAATAATAATAATAATAATAATGTGTTAAGTGCTAGAGAAACAGAAGCCTAAGAACAGGTAAAGCATTGCTGGGGAGTTGGGAGGTTATAGCTCTCAGCAGAGTGAGCAGGGGCAACCTCTGTGGGGAGCATTCCAGAAGAAGCAACTAGCAAAGGACTGTGGGAGGAACAGGCAGGAGCCAGGCAGCTGGAGCAGGGCAGAAGGGAGTAGGGGGAGAGCAGGGCAGAAGGGAGTAGGGGGAGAGGAGGTCAGGTGGGTACCAGCCTGGTCACTGGCTCACTGTAAGGCCTTGGACTTTTATGAGAATGAAACGGGAGTGCTGCAGGGAATGGGAGTGGTGTCCTGCGAGAGCCCCGGGAGGGCAGGGTCTGCAACTCAATGCCTAGAACAGGGCATGGCATCTGGCAAGAACTCAAAAATTCCACTGGAATGAATGAACGAATGAATGAATCCAAGCAGGAGACTATGCCCACACCTCCCCAGAGACATAGGACTGTAGGTACGTTTGGACAAATAGACTTCCAATCTGGTCCATGTATCTGAACCAGAGCTTCATATCCTTATCAGCTGGGGAGTTTTCTAAATCCTCATACCCAGGCCCCTTCCCAAAACTCTTAATTATCAGGCTGGGTGAAGGAGGGTCCTGAGAGGGGCTCACATGAGTATGTGATTCTCGTGTGTGCCCCCTCCCTAGTGAGAAACATCAGTCTCGACATTCTCAGCTATTTCCAAATTCTCAACACCTGGCATCGTATCCAGCCCCAGGGCACACATTTAATGAATGAACAAATGTTTGTTGACTGAATTCATGGACATTTAAACTCATGGACAGCGCTAATTGACTGCCTTTTTTCAATTTTCAACTCAGACGTCTGAGATTGCATAAATAAATAGAATTCCAGAGAGAATGGGAATGGGAATGGGAAGCCTGAAGCCTGAAGCTGTTGTTATCACTGTCCCTCCATCTCCATCCCCCCAAAACATGCCATTACCTATTATCTGGGTCTCTTCTGCTTTTTTGACTTCGATTATATCTGCCCTGAACAAGGGGTACCACAGGGGATTCAGGGATTCTGAAACCAACTCAATGTATTTCTGCAGAGCTCTGAGCCAGCAGGGCCTCTCCTCAGATGAGAGGGCTGCTGAGGAATGAGGCTCTACTACTAGACAGCCCAGTGCTCCCCCCAAAAAGAACGATTCATGAGTCTGGAGAGCCAAGGAGTGGGGTGCCAAGAGGGACAAAGGGAGGCAGCCAGTTTACTTCCCTTTCCATGCGAGAAGGGCTCGCCCACATTCCAGGGTCAGGGATGAAATTCTGCTGCAGGAAATGCAGGGGCTTTGAGGACAGCCTGGTCCACCCCTTCCCTTCTCACTTTGCCTGGCCCAGCTGCCCCTCTGCGGAGCTTGGGGCTCCAGCTTAGGGTGACTGGGTCTCACAGATTGCTGGCCTCTTGCTTGCAGGTGCTGGCTGCCAGAAAGTTTTGCATATAAACAGTAAAGAGCTCCTTATTATCTTGACATACTTGGAATAAGCACAGCCATTTTTTTTTCTCTTCCCAGAATTCAATAAAGGCCAGAAATTCCACAGGGCATCTGACTCAACTCTATTTTCCCCTTTCTCTTGTTTCCCAGCCCCCTCTCCAACACCATAACCTTGAAAGGGCAGCCCCAGGATTGGGTGCTCTGTAGCTAGGCATGAGGGTACTGCTGCACCTGGTGCCCGGGAGTCCCCTGACCTCAGTGAGGCCAGGGCCCACTTGTACACCCCACTGAGGGGTCACCTGTACACCCCGCTGAGGGGTCAACTTTGTACTCAGGAGAGTGGGAAATGAGCAGGTGAGGGCCTAGGACAAAAGTCAGGCTAGGGTTCAAATCTGCTCCTCCACTTACCTACTGTTGGCAAATGAGTTCCCCTCTCCGAGCCTCAGTTTTCTCATGCCTAAAAGACATGTGTCAAAAGTTTCTTCCTCTTAGAGTGGATGTAAGGATTGAATGGGTAATGTGCAGAGAGCACTTCATAAACGATAGCTATAACAATTGCATCTTTGTTAGTGCTGAGCACTTGTCCTGTTCCAATTTCTGTATAAGAATCCAGGATCCTGAACTAAATTAGATATGTGCCAGGCCCTCAGAGACCACCTCAGCAAGGAGACAGACAAGGAAACAGGTGGCTTTGGGATTTGCATGATTAAATGTATGATTCAATTAAATGTGTGATTCAAGATAGAGAGGAAGGTGGGACTAACCCTTTACAAAGAGATCAAGACAGTTTCACAGAGGAAAGGACCCCTAAAAAGGCTATCAAGGTTGAATAGGGGTCCTTCAGACAAACGAGGGAGAAAGGACATCACAGGTAGAGGAGATAGAACACTGTAAGACTCAGAGGCCCAGCCATCAAGCTCAGTTTGGAAGTCCAGGGTTCAGGTATCTAAAATGGGAAGAGACAAGGGTAATGGGAAGCTGAAAAGATGGGCTTTTGAGGCCTCCCCAAGGAAAGACCTAAACTTTTCCCTAAGGTGACTGCCCTGTAGTGAAGGATGCAACTGTCAGGGTTTCCTTCTAGGCAGACCTCTCTGGCCATAGTGGGAAGAGGACAGGGGCACACTCTGGAAGAGACCGAGGCTGGGTCAGAGTTAGAAGATGGATGTAAGGGGATAGGGCAGGCGCCCCACCCTTCAGTCATTCCCCTGCTCCTTCCTGATCTATCAGGGACCTCCCGAATCATTTCTTACATAGCATTTCTCTTTATGCTAGTTCATTTTTAAACCATTTTATGTTGCTTCTATTGTACCATTATAGCCACCACTTCATTTTTTCCCTAATATATGCATAAAAATGCCACACTCTTAAAAGAAAAGTGTGGGCAGCAGTGGCTCATACCTGTAATCTCATCACTTTGGGAGACTAAGGTAGGCAGATTGCTTGAGCTCAGGATTTCGAGATCAGCCTGGGTAACATGGCAAGACAGCACCTCTACAAAAAATAAAAAATTAGCCGGGCGTAGTGGCATGGGCCTGTAGTCCCAGCTACTGGGAAGGCAGAGGCAGGAGGATGGCTTGAGCCCAGAAGATTGAGACTGCAGTGAGTGGAGATTGTGCCACTGTACTCCAGCCTGGGCGACAGAGCAAGACTCTGTCTCACAAAAAGAAAAGAAGAGAAGGCTGGGTGCAGTGGCTCATGCCTGTAATCCCAGCACTTTGGGAGGGTGAGGCAGGAGGATCACCTGAGGTCAGAAGTTCGAGGCCAGCCTGGCGAACATGGTGAAACCCGGTCTCTACAAAAATACAAAAAATTAGGCCAGGCGCAGTGGCTCATGCCTGTAATCCCAGCACTTTGGGAGGCCAAGGGGGGCAGATCATGAGGTCAGGAGTTCAAGACTAGCCTGGCCAATATGGTGAAACCCCATCTCTACTAAAAAATACAAAAATTAGCTGGGCATGGTAGTGCACTCCTGTAGTCCCAGCTACTCCCGAGGTTGAGGCGGGAGAATCGCTTGAACCTGGGAAGCAGAGGTTGCAGAGAGCCAAGATCATGCTGTTGTACTCCAGCCTGGGTGACAGAGCGATACTCCATCTCAAAAAAAAAAAAAAAAGAGAAGAGATAAGAGAGGAGAGGAGAGGGGAGGAGAGGAGAAGGGAGGGGAGGGGAGGGGAAGGGGAGGGGAAGGGAGGGAAGGCAAGGGGAGGGGAAGGGAGGGAAGAAAAGAATATGTCCATTTGCCATTGGTCACGTCTTTGCCCACCAGTGGCATGTGACTCAGGCCTGGGGAACCATGGATCCTGCTAGTGATAAGAGGGTCTGATTTGGGAGGGATTGGGAACATGTTGGTCAAAAGATACAAAACTTCAGTTAGGAGGAATAACCTCAAGAGATATATTGTACACTATGGTGACTACAATAAGAATGTTTTGTATACTTGAAAATTGCTGAGAATAGATTTTACACGTTTCCCCTCCACCACCTCCCCCGCAACACAATGATTAGTATAAGGTAAGGCATATGTTCATTAGCTCTACTTGGCACACGACGTATACATATTTCCAAACACAATGTTTTTTTTACCATAAATATATACAATTTGTATTTGTCAATACAAAAATAAAATTTTAAAAAAGAGAGCTTGAGTCAGACCATGGTAGCAGAGACAGGAAAGGGCTCTGCTCAATCTGGTATCTGTCAGGCAGGCTCCCTTACTCCTGCTTCTGCCTTCAAGGCTTTTGTGACTTTGCTTGGGCTGGCAACGCACAGCACTGTGGCTGCTCTGAGAGCGAGGACCACCAGCCCAGCCTCCCCCTGCCAAGCCCACCCGGACTGTTTCATCATTAGCTTCCCTCCTCATCCACAGCTCCGCTTAGGGCAGAAACAGTCAAATGCATCTTCCCTAGAGCAAAGGAGATTTAAGCAGACCCAAGGATGACTCAGCTGTGGAATCCTTTGTGGGCAACTGGATTGTGCAGTATTAGTGAAAAATATGTAGAGAGAGAGAAGAGGAAGAAAGGAAGGCAAGAAGGGAGGAGATGCACAATCAGATTCATCTTCACAAGAATTTTGTAAAGCAGGAATTACTGTACCCATTTTACAGATGGAAAACCAACCGCATTTAAGCTACCTGTCAAGATCGTTTCTAGTAAGTAAGAAATAGATCTAAGCTACTAGTCCAGATCTGTCTGACTGTAAAGCTGCTGCTTTCTTTTCCAAGAATAAGGTCCCTAATCACACCACTGTAGCAGAGCAACTGTTATTTTTTAAAATTCCCTTCCAGTCTTCTCTTGTTCAGGTGCCGTAAAGGTATGTATCTTCCTTTTGTTCGCTTAATATTATATCATAAACACTTGCAATATTGCTAAATAGTCATTATAATAATCACTTTTACATAATATTCCACCCTGTGGACATGCGGTGACTCACTTAGTCATCACTAAATATTTAGGTGGTTTCACCTTCTCAGGATTGTAAATCCTCCCTGCCCCCACCCTTCCTCTATCAGGCTCTCCTGACATGAGTCAGGACTCCCACTTGCCCCATGTCTGGAAGGTTATGTAGGTCACTGGGACCTGGTTATGCCTGCCATAGTGCAGCAAGGCATTCCAGAGTTTCTCGGAAGGCTGAAGCTACTGAGAAAGTTAAGTCCTCTTCCTCTTCCTTCCCACTGCCAGGCTTGGCATGGACTCCCCTGCCACTGCCTCCACCCACCCAGGCCACAAAATTGCAGCTGGTGCAGACTGGAGATGCCAAAGGCTGGTTGAGGTGGGTTTGGGCTCTTGCAGCTGGTGAAGGCAGCTCCATGCCCAGACATCTCAGGAGCCAAAGGGCACCCAGGTGACCCCAAGGACTGGTCAGCAATGAGTCCAGCACTGGGATGGGAGCCGGATCCCTGAAAAGAGCCCACAGCCTCGCTTGGTCCCCATTTCCTTAAGAAGCCCCTTCCGGAGAGTTTTCTGTGTTTTGCCCCTCAGGGAACATGGCCACATCCCAAACTGGCTCCCCAGCAGCTCCAGGCTGGACTGTGGAAGCAGAAACTCTCCTGGCAGGCAAGCAGACACCACAACCGCCTAAGGTGAATGGCCCAACAGCACATTTTCAGGATGCTTCTCTGTTTTATCTGTTTGCAAAGCAGATATTTGGGGAGGTTGGGCTCAGAATTGCTTCATGGCTTTGCCAGTCCCATGGGAAATGGTTCACATTCTTAGCATAGTTGGAGGGCTGTGAAGCAACAGAGAGGACTGCTCCGAGGCAGCTCTGGGACCAAGGAAGATGAGCCACTATCTCGGCATGCTCTCTCCTTGGATGGGTTCTGGTGTGGGAGACACTGAATGTTCTTTCCAAGAGGGCGGAATGGTGGGATGTCTCTAGAGGGGCTCTGTGGAGAGAGTCATCACATTACTTATACAAGCCCAGGGCTGCGAGTGCTTTCAAGGGTCATGTTATACCAGCTCCTGCCCGGAGAAACACACACTCAGTGCCAGCAGAAGTGGGCTTCTTCAGAGGCCCAGAAAGCATTAATGACAGTGGTTTTCTCTAGCCAGTGGTTTTCCATTTCTTCTGGGTACGTTGCTGTTTGTATTTTTTTTTTAATAAAGAATATGCATCATTTAAAAGCAAAATCCCTAAAGATGTTTTTGAATTAATAACTAAATGAAAAGGCCTCAAGAGCCAGAGCATTTTATCTCCTGCCTTGACAGTAAACCCCCGAGTGGAGCAATCTTTCTTGCCAGAAAATCATGTCAACCCTTCGTCCTCTTTCCTGCAGCTGATCGGATGCCTGCTGCACTGCTAAAGAGGAAACAGAGTCATGGCCTCCGGGAGGGGGCTCAAACCTGTGACTGGTGCATGTTCGCCATTAGACACACTGGCTGGTGACCAGCAGCCCCACCTGCAGAATTCCCTGGAATGAGGAATGGCATTCCCGAGACCACTCAGCAGAGACTGCCTCAAAAGGCGAGCTGGACTTTATTCAGGCCCTGCTCAATGCTAGGAAACGCAGCGAGAGAAAATCCCCTTCCGGTGCCACCTCTGTGGCCAGCACACAGGTCCCCTGCTCAGTGAGTGTGTGTAGACATGCCTTCAGGAAGCTCAGCCTAAGGCCCTCTGGAAGTGGCCACAGCTGGACCACATGGAACTCATCCACTGCTTCTTTGGAGCTCCAGGAAAGCGCCAGAAGAGAGGCACTGAGGCAGAGGGAAAGCTAAGCAGCCTGTGGCTCAGAGGACTACCTTGCGACTGCTTGAATGTGAAGCAGACAGAGAAATCCTCCTGGGAACCTGAGGCCAGGTGTATGAGTGGGATTTAAGAGAGGCCAGGGCCGCTTCCGGGGTGGCCCCAGCCCAGGAGGATGGCATGAGAGGCACGCCTGGGAAGTGTCAGAGCCTGACAGGCGTGAGCTGGAGGCGTGGCAGAAGAGTGCTCTCACCACCTGACCATCCTAGAAAGCTGTCAAAGTCCCAGTGCCCATGCCACACCCCACAACAATCCAATCAAACTCTTTGGAGGTAGGACCCAGGCGTCTCTGTTTTTTAAAATTTCCAGGTAATTAAAATATTCAGCCAGGCTTGAGAACCAGTGCTTTAAAGAGATATCTGATGCATCCCAGGCTCATCAAACAAAACAAGTAGGGCTCTTCCTGAGTGACTCATCAAGCCACCTTCTCTCTAGAGGCCCTCTTCACTCCTCTAGTCTCTCCAAATCCCTGCCATTCCTCCACATCCATCTCCACTGCCACCTCCTGATGGGAGCCCTCCATGGCTGCCCCAGCTGCAGTGAGTGCCTTTCTTCAAGGGCCCCTGTCACTGAGGACCTGCATAGCCATACATAGCCATCAGCTGGCAGGTGTTTGCCTGTCCATTTGAGCAATCCTTTCCTGTGGGGGCAGGTACTATGTTGTCCATCATGCTTTCTCACAACCTGCTGACCTACCACCTACCACAATTCACTGCCCACATTATATGCTCAATTAGTGTTTTTTGGCTGACTTACATCCTAGTGCATTTCAACATTTCAAGCAATCTTGGTAAGAGTTGAAAGAATGTCTGATTCAAATTAGTGGTTTTGTTGGTGATCAGTGATTGTGCTCATAGAGATATATATGATAGGAATGGTATAGGAAGAATGGCCAAGAAATGCCTCTCAGGCTGTCTCCCAAGATGGTATGTGTAGCCCATATAGCCCAATCCTCAGGTGGTCCAGTCTCTGCACTGAACATCTTCAAAGATATGGTAGTTCCACGGGGCAGTAGGCAATGACAGGTATTTTCTAATTAAAAGCACTTCAAATATTTACTACAGTCTCTTGAGGAAACTTAAATGTGGCAAACCAAACACATGCATTTATATCTACTGAGGAGCCTCGAGAGGTGGAGAGAAACAAAAAGGTATTCCAGCCAGTGAGACCAGCAGTGATGGGGACAGAGGGACACAGAGCACCCCCCTGGTTCTCAGAATGGCAAGAGGTCTTGTGAGCGTGGAGTGTAGGGAGGAATGGTTAAAAGAGACTGAGAAGGAGCCAGTATACAAACGGGCTTGAGTCATGAGCCCAGGGGGTAGATTCCAGGTTTTACCATCCAAAGCCTACAACTAACAAGTGGTATGATCAGATCACTCTGGCAACATGCAGAGGGCAGGAGACCTGTCAGGACACTAGAGCAGAGGTGGGGAGAAAGGGCCAGGGAGAGAAGGGCTGGGAGATGCGGGCCAGCCACTATCAGGTCCACCTGCAGCTGCCAAAGAAGATGCTTCTACGCCCTGTTCCCTGTGTGGTGTGTTCTCAGGCCTGGGGCTGGCATTGAAGGTGCTCCCACACAACTTACCCAAGACTTGCTTCCACCCAGTGCTAACTGGCCACTCCATGCCACTACTCCAGGCTCTGAGCTGAGGTCAGATGCCCCCCAGCTGCTGGGAGGGCCAACCTCAGCTGCCTTCACACACAGCCCAATATTTTCACCTTATGTACAAGCCAAAGGACATGTATAGTCACCACCAGATAGAAAACAAGCAAATCTTTAGGCTCAGACAATATGAAATATATATCAGTGACTTAAAAAAAAGTATGACAATTTTTACAAAAGAATTTAAGAGTCTGGGCTGCTTGGGTTTTCCAGGAAGCTGATGTTGAGATAGGGTTAGGAATGCAAGGTTAAAGAGGGCGAGGGTAACGCCTGGGAATGAAATGGGGCAAAAGTAAGAGTGGAGTTCTTAGACCTGCAGGCCTGACTCTCTGCCAGTCATCCAGTGAACTAAAACAAAAACAGCCCATTAGAGGACTCCTGTGTTGGAAATGTGGAAACGATGGAATGGCTGGGCCCTCATACCACCATCTTGCTCAGTCATTGGCCAGGGACACTCAAAGAGAATCATAAACTTGGTCCAAAAGCTGAGTAGACCCTGTAGGAGCCAACAGTGGTAGGCTGCCAGCTGAGCACAGCCTTGCAGCAGGGCAGTCTTTTTTTTTTTTTTTTTCTTTTGAGACCAAGTCTCTCTCTGTCCCCCAAGCTGGAGTGCAGTGGCGCAATCTCGGCTCACTGCAACCTCTGCCTCCCGGGTTCAAGTGATTCTTCTGTCTTGCCCTCCCGAGTAGCTGGGACTACAGGCATGTGCCACCACACCCTGCTGATTTTTTTATATTTTTTAGTAGAGACGGGGTTTCACCATGTTAGCCAGGATGGTCTCGATCTCCTGACCTCATGATGCGCCCGCCTTGGCCTCCCAAAGTGCTGGGATGACAGGCGTGAGCCACTGCACCCGGAGCAGATGGGCAGTCTTTTACTGGGGCAATGTGTCTTGTGTTGGACGCATCTTGGAGCAGCACAGCTGAGCAATGCATCCTCGTGTCTATCATGAAGTCCTCCCTCCTCCCAGCCTCCAGTCTCAGTCTCAAACAGCCACATGTAGCATGTTTGAACCCTCTGTGCCATTCCCCATAAGGGACCCTCCTCATTATCCCCATCACCTTCCTTCCCTGCCGCCGCACCAGGCAGAGGGCACATCTTTCCAGGGATCTACTCTGTCCTCTCCCTCCCTTCAATTCTTAACACTGAAGTCCTTTTCTTTTGTTTGTCTCCTCCTAATACTCTGTCCAAAACCCATCACCAGCAAAATCAAAACATAAATGACTAGCTAGGCAAAGATCTGTACCTTTTGAACCACTAAAGGCTAATCTTCCTAAGACATAAAAACCTCAATACAAGTCACAGATATAACCAAACTGAAAAAAGGAGCAAACGATATGAATGGACAGTTTATGGAAAGGAAGTCCAAATGACCCTTAAGTGAAAAGACACTCAACCTGACTCATAGTAAAAGAAATTCAAGTTAAACACCGTTTTCGGCTATCAGATTGGCAAAGATCAAAAAGTTTGATTCAGCACAGCGTTGGCGGGGAAACGAGCAGGCTCACGGGCTACTGGTGGGAACGTGAATTGGTAAAGCCATGCGGAGGACAATTTGGCAGTGTCTGTCTAAGTTACAAATTCCCATGACCTTCAAAAGGCAGTCGAATGTAAAGGTTAAGCACACAGACTGGAGTCAGAACACCTCGGTTTGAATTCCAGCTCTATAAGTCCTTTACCTTCTCTGTACCTCAGTTTTTCTCATCTGCAAAATGGAATGATAATAGTATCTCCCTCAGGAGATTGTTGCAAGGATTAAAATACCTTAATTATTGTAAAGCACTTACAACAGTTCCCAGCTCTTAGTAAATACCCATGGAGATGTTAACCACCATTATTATTAATTGACCTTGCAATTCCACTACCAGGAATTTATCCTACAGATACGCTTGCACATGTGCTAAATGAGTACACAATGTTATTCATTGCAGCATTGATGCAATTGAGGAGAATACTGGAAACAATTCAAATGTCCATGAACAAGCTAAATTGGCAATGGTGCATGTGTATAATGCAATACTATGGGGATACAAAATAATAATAATAATGAAAAAGCTCTTTAGTCTGATCCAGTAGGTGCAGAATGCTGCCATAAGTTTTTAAATAAGGAGAGTAGCACAAAAACAAGTCCACATTCCCTTATCCACAATTATAAAATTCAAAAATCTCCAAAAAACACAATTTAAAAATAAATAAATAACACAAACACATTTGGTAGCAAAACCTGGCTGAACTCAACTGACTTAAGGCAGATTATGGCTTTATTTATTTTACTTGGTGCAGAAATATTTGCGTATTTTATCACAGGCTCTGCTGGGAGTGTGATAGAATATACATACTACCTTTCTACACTCCTTGAATTCCCAATTCCAAAATACAACTGCCCCCAAGGTTCCAGATAAGGGATTGTGGACTATAAGATTATCTACCTTTTTTTTTTTTTTTGCATTAAAATATCTCTTGAAGTATACACAAGAAACTAGCACCAGTTGCCTCTAAAAAAGGGCAACCAAGGCCAGGCCCAGTGGCTCATGCCTGTAATGCCAGCACTTCAGGAGGCCAAGGCGGGCTGATCACGAGGTCAACAGATCAAGACCATCCTGGCCAACATGGTGAAACCCCGTCTCTACTAAAAATACAAAAATTAGCTGGGCATGGTGGCACACACCTGTAGTCCCAGCTACTCAGGTGGCTGAGGCAGGAGAATTGCTTGAACCCAGGAGGCGGAGCTTGCAGTGATCCGAGATTGCACCACTGCACTCCAGCCTGGGCGACAGAGTTAGACTCTGTCTCAAAAAAAAAAGGCAACCAAACTGGGAAGGGGAATTTTCACTTCACTGTATTTCAATCCAAACATTTTAAAGTATATGGATATTTTATTCCATCTAAAGATATTTTATTCTATATACTTTAGGTGAAATAAAATATCCATTGACACACGTTTTTCCTGGAGCTTTTCCCAATAAATCTCTTGCAAGTGGAACCTCATCTTGGTCACTGATTCACTGATCTTTGGTGAACTCAAACTAACAAAACATACATATACACACATAGATTTTAAATCACTGTTTTACCTAAATAATATATACACTTTTCCTTATCTTGCTTTTATTATTTATAAATATCTAATTAAAATTAATCACTGGTTTACCTCTATTTCATTCTTTTTAATAGATGCATAACATCCCTAAATATGAATGCACCATAGTTTATTCAGCCGTTCACTTTAATTCCAACTTTTGGACACTATGAACAATAAATAAATAAATGAAGACTGTTTTAGGCGTCCTCAGTGCGGGACTATCCTGAAGCCTGATCCACTCTCGCTGGCACTGGCTGTGGCAGGCTGCCTGGGAACTCAGACCTGGGAAGCAGGGCTCGAGGGTTGGGGCAGGTGGGACAAGAGCTTCATCTCTGACTCACCGTGCTGCTCTGGGCATGGTGGCGAGGCCTCCTCCCTAGAAAAGTGGAGATAATGAGAGTGACTCAGTGGCAAGAACTCATATGGGCCAATTGGTGAGAAAGCCACAGGTCTCCTCATCAGCCTTCTGTGCACCTTTCCCCAGGAAGGGGCAAGAGCTGCCCCTCAGACTCCTCCTCGGCCACATCTCCCTACGGAGCCCCAAAGTGAGGCTGTCAGATTCCAGAACCTAAGGATTTAAGTGCCCAGTACAATAAATGGGGCAAGACCCATAGCAGGACAAGCGGTGGGGAGATTCCAGAGCACCTGACATAAAGGAAAGATTCCAAAGGCTTCCAGCAGGAAGAAAACAGGTCATGTAGAATGAAACAGGAATCAGACTGGGGGGAGGGGGTGCTGCAGGTTTGATCAGAGGAGGCAGGCAAACTCAGGAATTCAGTTTATAAAGTATTAAAACTTTTCAAATGTGGTATGGGCAATTGAATATAGAAGTCTGAAATGTGAGGGGTTTTAGTGCAATTTTTCCTTCTTTTTTTTTTTTGTAGGACTCCCCTTCCCCATAACCTATGTATTATAATAACCTAGTGTATATCCGTTCATACTTTTCTCTATGCCTACACATACAAATGTATATGAACATATACACACACAAACATAGCCATATGTATACACACGGTATGTGTATACATATATCCACATATATACATAAACATATATAATACATATTCACATATATGATATACAGATATGTATATCTATACATAAACATACACACACATAGCCATGTGTGTGAATATGCTGCAGCTTTGAGAACGTACCTCCCATTGTTCACTCACAGGAGCTTTTTCCAATAGATCTCTTGCAAGTGGAATTCCATCTTAGTCACTGATCCTTGTAGAACTCAGACTAACAAAACATACATATACACACATAGGTTTTAAATCATTGTTTTACCTAAATGATGTATACACTTTCCTTATCTTGCTTTTCTTTTTCATAAACATCTAATAAAAATTAATCACTGGTTTATCTCCACTTCTTTCTTTTTCATGGGTGCATAACATTCCTAAATATAAATGCCCCATAATTTATTCAGCTTCAGTTTATTTTTTATTTTCTTATTTTTATTTTTTTGAGACGGAGTTTTGCTCTTGTTACCCAGGCTAGAGTGCAGTGGTGTGATCTCGGCTTACCGCAACCTCCACCTTCTGGGTTCAAGCAATTCTTCTGCCTCAGCCTCCCAAGTAGCTGGGATTACAGGTGTGCACCACCACGCCCAGCTAATTTTGTACTTTTAGTAGGGATGGTGTTTCACCATGTTGGCCAGGGTGGTCTCGAACTCCTGACCTCAAGTGATCCACCTACCTCGGCCTCCCAAAGTGTTGGGATTACAGGCATGAGCCACTGCACCTGGTCAGCATTCACTTTAATTACAACTTTTGGACACTATGAACAATACTGCAATACACATTATCCTGTACAGATATTTGAGGACAGATGAAAAGGACTGAACTGGTAGTCAAAATATACTTATAGACATATAATTTGTACAGGTTATAATATATAAAATTATTAATTTTATGTAATAATTATAATTAATTTTTTTTTGAGACGGAGTTTCGCTCTTTTGCCCAGGCTGGAGTAAAGTGACGTGATCTCAGCTGACTGCAACCTCCACCCCCCAGGTTCAAGCAATTGCCCTGCCTCAGCCTCCCGAGTAGCTGGGATTACAGGTGCTTGCCACCACACCTGGCTAATTTTCATATTTTCAGTAGAGACGGGGTTTTGCCATGTTGGCCAGCCTGGTCTCGAACCCCTAACCTCAGGTGATCCACCCGCTCGGCCTCCCAAAGTGCTAGGATGACAAGCATGACCCACTGCACCCGGCCATATAATTGACTTTTTTAAAGGCTAAAGAAAGTCACATTTCAAGTAACACTGTACGTGAATACCCCTTTCTCTGCAGGTCCACCAGCATTCCCAGTCTTTTTATTTTTTTCAAGCTGACCTAACCATTTCACTAACTGCTAGTGATTTTTCATGTTTTTGGCTCTTTGAAACTGCCATTCCATAAATTGCCAATATTTCTATTGAATCATTTATCTTTTTCTTGGCAATTTGTAAATGTTCTTTGTGCCCTTTGTCCTCTGATTTATAAGTATGGTTTCCAAATCTGTTCATCTATTCTTTGTGCTATCTTTTGCCACAAAAATTTAAGATTCTAATCTAGCCAAATATGTTTATCTTTTCTTTCATAGCTTCTGGGTTTCTGGTATTTGTTAAGGCTTCCCCCCACCCCAAGTCTTCATTGTCCAAGAAGGCTGCTAGAGCTCTAGTCATCACATCTGCATTACAGGCGGCAGGATGGAGAAAGGAACAAGAAAGGCACTTCACCTCCCTTTGAAGACATCTTTGCAGATAGTCCCACACGATAATTCCACTTGCCTGTCACTGGCCATAACTTAGTTATGTCTACATAGTAGCCATAGTTAGCTGCAATATTGTCACCACCATCTTTGAGAAATACAACCTGCTATACCCACACTTAGAACCAAGAGCACTCTTGCTTCTCAGCATTAAGTAGACAAGCTGAGACGACACGCTGCTGAGAGAGAGCTGAAGCCTGGGAACCCACCTCTTACCCTAGAACTTAAGGTATAATAAAAAAATAATAATAATAAATAAATGAAGGGAGAGAGAAAGGGCTTCTCTTCTGGCCCTCAGGCATCATGCTTAAGACACAAGGCCTACTAAGTCACAAACAGCCTACCGGGAGGATCGCAACCCTGAGGCTTCTGTGAGGAAAATCCCAGAATGACTGCAGTCTCCAGAGGTGTCACCTCTACCTCAAGCTCCTCTCCCTCAAGCTCCTCTCCCTCCAGTGTTCTCCCCAGGGGATGGGCAAGAGTTTGTGGCTGGGTGGGGAATAGCTAAGCCTGCTGGCATGCAGGGCTGATGGCTTCTGAACTATGGGAAATACCACTAGGCATTTCCAGGCAGATGGGGGCTTTAGGGAATTACTTATGATTCATGCCAGTCTGCAGGGTGTGTCTGTGCCAAAGAGAACAACACAACATTGGAAATACTTTCTAACCAGAATCACTCACTCCCTCACTCAGTCACTCACAAGCCCACTTGTCATTATTCATTGAGGACCCAGAGACGGGGCTAGGCACATCTATCCAGGCTTTCTTCCTACAGTTCTGTTCTCAGTTGAAAAACAACATCAGTGGAAGAGGTAGGCCAGTTGGAGAGCAGCTGGGCCATGAAGGGAAAGACAGAAAAGGTTCATAAGCTGGCACATAAGAGCCACAGCCATCCTATGGGGCAATGTGGACCCTCGAGACTCGCCTGCCTTCAGAGGCTGGCGCCACCACATGCCTCAGCCTCACCGAGCCTCAGCTTTCTCATCTAGGAAGTGGGAGGGTAATCCCAGACCTGCCCCAGTCTCAACATTGAGAAGTGGGGTGATGTGGGGAGTCTCTCCAAACCAGCATACTCTGCTCCAATGCTCCTGTTGTATTAAAAAAAAAAATCTTTGAGGCCAGGCGCGGTGGCTCACGCCTGTAATCTCAGCACTTTGGGAGGCCGAGGCAGGCAGATCACCAGCTCAGGAGTTCGAGACCAGCCTGGTCAACATGGTGAAACCCCGTCTCTACTAAAAATACAAAAATTAGCTGGGTGTGGTGGCACGCGCCTGTAGTCCCAGTTACTCAAGAGGCTGAGGCAGGAGAATAACTTGAACTCAGGAGGCGGAGGTTGCAGTGAGTCAAGATCGTACCACTGCACTCCAGCCTGGGCAACAGAGCAAGACTTCATCTCAGAAAAAAAAACCAAAAACAAAAAAAAAAATTTTTTTGAGAAAATTATACACATATTACATCTTTGTCATTAAAATATCCAGGAAACACAGACAGGTGAAAGGAAGGCAATAAAATAGCTGTTAATTGTAGAGGAAAGAGCTGTTAATATCTGGACATAGGCTTTTTCAGCATTTCCAGTACCTAGATATATATTTTAATTGGCTTATACTTTACGTATGGCTTGGTAATTTCCCTTTTTTCACTCAACAATATACCATGAGTTTCTTTCTACGTCAATAAGCAAACTTCCTTGACATATTCTAATGTTTGCATGACATTCTGTCAATGTATTGTATGACTAATTTTTCCTTTCCCCCGGGTCTAAATACGATCTAGCACAGAACTGTTACTGACCCTGTCTTTATTTAAAACTTTGATGTTTGGTTCACCATGGATTAATCTTTATTTTTAAAAAGTTGCATTAAAATATTACTTGTCTTGATTATGGGGTTTTGGGGTACCCCTACTTCACTTGCTTCACCCTCATCCCAGCCCTGTGTCATGTAGGTACTCCATACTTTACACCACTAAATGTCGGGATCCTTGGGTTGTTTCCAGTTTTCCAGTTTCTCTGTCTCTGTATTTCCAGAATCCAGTACAATGCCTGGTACCTGGTAAGCACTCAATAAATATTTGTTGTATGACTGAATGGATGAATGAATGAATGAATGAATGAATTGGTGAAGGAAGGAAACACTGCAATGATTATTCTTGTGCCTAAATTTTTGTACACATCCCCTGAAGGAAAAGGGAATGGGTGTCAAGAGAGGAGGAAGAAAGGCAGAGGCCTCAATGGAAGGGCAGCACAGGACCAGGTGTCCCCAGCACAAAGTCCAGGGGAGGCAGCAGTCTGAGTCATGGGTTTGTGGGTGTGAGGCAGGGATCTGGTGGGCTGGAGTTGTCCTCTCAGTTTATGCACTATCCAAGCCCACCTGGAACCCCCTTTGGAAGTTCCCAAATGGAGCTATCACTACTGCGGCGTGGCTCCAGCCCAAAGAGCTGGAACCAAAACACGGCCATATCCCAGCTGTGTGACTAGCACATGCTCACACAGAGGCACACACACCCAGCCCCAAGAGCCTCCCTCACACAGGCTGACTCAGAAACTCACTTGGAGACTGGGCTGCAGGCCCGCTGGCTGGCTTACTTCTCCGGGGGCGCCGAGACTCTGTGCCCCCAGTGTAGGGCTGCCTCTCCATAGCAATAGCAACAGGGGATTTTCTCAACCCTAACCAACGTGTGGAATTTTAAAATAACAAAGTCAGAATCCAAGAGAGGAAATTCTAAGAACATGAAATAAGTCAAAAAAGCAGAGGTAGGTGTTTATTTTCCATCGACTGCTTCGTCCTCTGCCTCCGTCCCTGACCCCAAAGGCTGGGGGAGGGGTCCGGATTCAGATGTCAGCACCACAAAGCTAAAGGAAACCCATCTTCCTGTGTTTGCCAAGGAACAATGCTGGAGAGGCCATTCCAAGGCCTGCACTTTTCCTCTGCACATAAGAATTTAGGTCCCAGTGCATTTCTGGGACAAAGAACTTCTGGATATAAACATTTCTGTTCCATCACTCAGTGACATTTGTGACACACAGAGACTATGATCCCGTGTGGCCTCGTGTGCTCAGATCCATACTGACCCAAGCCGAGTGAGGATCTAGTAGGAGATTTAGAGTCCTGGCCCCACCTTTCAGCTAATCAGCTGAAGGGTCTGATCTCCTCTACCTCCCCAGTGACAATCTCCCAGCTCTGCTTTCTGTCCCTGCCCTCCGAGCTCCCATTAGTCCTTTTCTGGATACTGCCCAAGTTCAGCCTTCCTGGCCCTGACCCTCCTTGCTTCATTCATCCTGTTCTCAGCCCATGGGCCAATCTCCCACGCTGCACCTGCAAGCAAGGCCCTTCTCTGCTCCAGTTCCTCCTTGCCCATAGCATCGGGTACGCTGGATATATTCCAGGATCTTTATGATGGCGTCTTCCATGCCAGTCTCATGTCCTGCATGCTACCACCCCCAAATCAGGGAGGGACAAAAATCAGGAAGTTCCATGACCAGACCCACGTGGTCTTCCCCTTGGGCAGCCCCTCCGCAGGGATGAAGAGCTGGACAGCTGCCTTTTTGGAACCAGAAATCAGTACTACAAAGGGGAAGAGGAGTCAGTCAATCAGGCAAGGTGCTGAGAGACCAGCCAATGTACACAAAGCGCCTACTAGGTGCTAGGCCCCACACCAGATGCTTATGGGCATTATCTATCAGTCCCCACAATACTTCCACAGCAGCGTGCTGAGTCCTGATTCTCTTCTCACTCTTCACGGACCACTGCTGTGCCTCTTGCAGAAGAGGGGCTCCATAGACCAACCAACATCATGGGTGGACTGAGATGGACACCCTGACCCTTACTGTGACTCAGCTGGGCCTTTTGCAGGCATGGGGAGAGGCCAGGAGCAGACTTACGCTCTGTTTGGGGGCCAATCGCACCACAGGCTCTTCCTCTGCACATAAGGTTCCCTCTGTCTAAAATACTCTTCTCCCATCTTTTGGGCTGACTCCTACTGATCTTCCGGGTCACTCTACAGCTTCTCCCAGGAAGCCCTCCTGGATCTCCACCCCCAATCTGTGTTATTCCTCAGTGTTCCCCCACACCCTGGGCTTCCCCCAACTCTCCCTGGGTGTTTCAGACTGACTTGAGGATCAGAATGTCAGCCCCTCAAGGACAGGATGACTTCATCTCTGTGCCCCCAGAATTAATCTCAAGAACTGGCACGAACAGAGGCTCAGCAAATATTTGTTGAATGAGTTAAATGCTGTTAGGTGTTCAGTCACTCCCTGGCCGATCAGAAAGCACCTAATCCTAAACTAGATTGTCCGCTTTCCCCCTTCTCTCCCCAGGTCTTGCCCTTCACAATGCGCCCCCTAAATAGGCACATTTTGGGATCTGAACCCTGTGCCCCTTGAGGCTGATGATGGAGAGGGGCAGGTCCTATCTCCTCTTTGAGCTACTGGCCCGGCTTTCTCAGTGCCTCAGCCGACCACTGCGGGCTTCCCTCCTTTCCTCCAGCGCGACTGGTCTCGCCGCACCCCTGTCCGGTGCCTCCTGCGAGTCCCTCCTGGTCGTGGCCCTCGGGGCCCTGTCCTCCACCCGGACAGACGGACGTGCCGGGGGCTCGGAGGGGGTGGCACAGTGCGGGCCGGCGTTCTCCAAGGGGAGGAGAACAAACTTGTGCGCTCAGAGCGCGCAGTGAACACCCTGTTCACATTCCTGCGCCGGCCGGAATGCCGGACCGGGACCAGCCAAAGGCCGCATTCCTCGCGCCGCGGCCAGCGCGCAGCCCCGGCTCCCGCCCCGCCCCCGCCCGCCCCCGCCCGCCCCCAAAGCCGGCCCCGGGCCCGAGCCCGTGCGGGCGCCCCCCGGCGGCTGCCCCACTCCGCGCCCAGCACGCCTTTTGGGTCTGACCGTCCCCTCTCCCTCTTCCCCGGGAAGCCTCTGGCTTCCCCACACTGCTGCTTCCATTTCTGCAGCCCCACTCCTCCATCGCTTTTAGTTTTGTTATTTGCTCCCAATGAAAACAGGTAAAAACCTTCCACGGCCCCTCAGAACCTTCATGACAAACACCCCCGCCCCCGGGCGGCTTCGTCTCCCGGGTTCCCCGCACCCTGCCTGGGCGCGGCCCTGGCCCTCTCTAACGCCCGCACCCCCTGGGGCTCCTGCCGGGGCTCCCGGCGCCTGGGGTCGGCTCCCACGCAGGCGCCTCGGGCCGGAGGCCCCGCTGCAGCCTGGGCCCTGCCCGCCTCGCCCAGAGGCTCTGCGGAGGGCTCAGGGAAGGAAACGCAGTCCGCCCCTGTCCCTGCGGCTCTGGGTTGGAAACTGTGAGAAAATGGGTCAAAGTAGGTCTGTAGGAGTGTCCACCCGCCCCGCCGGATAAAGCGCCGCTCCCCCGTAGTGAGGATCACTTTCTTGGGGAGAGTTGAGGCCCCAAGAAAGTCCATAACCACTGAGCTGGGGGTTTCCACGACGGTATAGAAACCACTCGGATCACACACATCAGCTCATACACACAGCTGCGCTCACGTGGAAACACCACGGAATCAAGTGAGCAAATGGACTTTTCCCTAAAGCCAGGCCACAGGCCTGCGGAAGTCCCTGCTGTCCCGCAGGGACTCGAGGCGGAAGTGTGTGATGTCCGCTTGCCCTTGCAGGGGGCCTTGCCCAGATTCCTGGCCAGTGTGTGCTGCCCAGGGCGGGCAAAGCATGGGCTTTCACCCATTTTCCCAGCTTGTTGACGGGGAGCTTTCTCAGTGGGAAAGGTGCCACGGCCTAACATCATTTGCGTGGGGAAATTTGCATGTTTATCAGACCACAGACCTGTGAAGGACTCACCCTCTGGATGGAGTGACACCTGGGAACCCAGTAATGCAGCAAGGCATGCCTGGAACTTGCATTGCTCACCATTCGGAGCGTGGTTTGTGCTGCCAGGAAAGGCGGGAAAACAGAACCCAGACTGTGATTGGCAGACACCTGGCCTGGAGGAAGGGTGGGAAGTCAGGAGCGCTTCATGCGAGGCTGCGCCTGATGGCCGACTTGCCTTGCTTGGTTGGGTTCGTAGCCTCTGAGAGCAGGAAAATTAAGTGGCCCCTTTCCTACCTGGCGGGGGTGTGGCCTGCAATGTCTGGAGGTAGACCCAGAGTGACCAGGTGGCAAGTGGCCATGCAGCCCTGATTTGAGGTTGTAGCCCTCGCTCAAGGTCTATCTCTTCCCCATGACACAGAAGATGGACATTCTAGACATTTTACACCACCCTGGCAGTTCATCAAATGGCAGTGCCAAGGCTCTGTCTCAGTGGAGTGTGAGGGTGCTTGAGGTGATGATGACTAAGTCAGACACAAGAGAAGCCCCAGTGAGGAGCCTATTCATTTTACAGACACTTACTGAACCCAACCCCTACCTCCAAGAGACTCACTGTCCCCTGGGGGAAGCAGACTCCTGGCCATTTCAGTGCAGAGTGATAAATGACAAGGCAAAAGCAGCCCCAGTGTGCAATTCGAGGACCACGAGGGGTACTGGACCCACCTCTGGGTGGGCCTTCTGGAAGGAGCTGCTCTCCAGGGGAAGCAGGGGCAGGGAGGAGGCTCTGCCAGGAGAAGAAACTTTCTGGCCTCTAGAGTCCTTTTTTTTTTTTTTTGGTGACAGTCTTCCTCTATCACCCAGCTAGAGTACAGTGGTGCTATCCTGGCTCACTGCAGCCTCATACACCGGGCTCAAACCATCCTCCTGCTTCAGCCTCTGACTAACTGGGACTACAGGCATGAGCTACTATGCCCAGCCTAGAGTCCTTTTTAGTATTCTGCAGCCAACATACCATTGTGCTGATATTTTGCTAAAGAACCTCCACGGATTTTGCCAGTCATGTGGTTGGACTGAAAAGCATTTAAGGCTTCCATTCCGAGGTCCCTTTCTGAAGATGAGTGGGATTATAATTTCCCATTGGGCCCAGGTAGGGGTCTGGTTTCGGTGATGAATTGGCCTCAGAAATTCAGCCCCTTCTCTTGGAGTTGCTTCAAGTCAGGGCCCTCCTCACTGATGTGTGAAGTGTCATATCACTCCCCACACTCAGGTGTGTCCAGTGTGTGCAGCAGAACTGGGCAGGGAGGGCTTGGTCCCAAGGGAGGACCAGCCCCCATCTCCCGTGACCTTTCCCGCACACTTAGGTGAATGGCTGACCTCTCCGGAGCCTCACTTCATCCTTGTGCTTAAAATGAATAAACGACCCCCAGGCCTTCCGTATACCATATTAAGAGAAATTAATTCAAATAATAAACTCTTTGAAAGACTAGAGTTTTCAAAAATGTCATTATACAGAATAATGTTTCTCAAAATCCCTAATTTGTGGGGCATTGGCGGAGGGGCTTGTTGAAAATTCTTTTTCCTGGGCCAGCTGATAGTCTGAGCCGGGAGGCCAAAAGTGAGGCCCAGGACTCTACATGCTTAAAAAATCGTCCTAAGGAATCCTGATGCTTTGACAGGAACTTATACAGACAACCTTACATTTGTTCTCAGGAAGTCCTCTTAGAAAGTTCATTTCACTATCTCGAATCTGGAATCCCAGCACTTTGGGAGGCTTAGGCAGGCAGATCGCTTTAGCCCAGGAGTTGAGAACAGCCTTGGCAACATAATGAGACCCCATCTCTACAAAAGAAATAAAAAATTAGCCATGCATGGTGGCACGTGCCTGTGGTCCCAGCTACTTGGAAGGCTGAGGTGGATCGCTGAGCCAGAGAGGTCAAGGCTGCAGTGAGCCGTGATTGTACCACTGTACTCACAGAGTAAGACCCTGTCTCAGAAAAAGAAAATAAATCAGAACCATCTTTCTGTCAAGATTCAGACAAATCCCATGAAATTTTTAAATCTGCCCCTGAAAGGAAGAACTTAAGGAATAGGATCTAGAGGGAGGCCCCTCCATTGTGCAAGGTGGGAAAATGCCCACAAAGTCGACACTCCAGGGAGTGCCACAGAGCACCACACAGTGGAAGGCTCCCACCTCCTTCCTCCTCCCTTTTCTCTTCCTCCCCTCCTTTCTGTTACTGGAATTGGACACTTGTAAAGTAGACCAAAAACAAACAAAAACCACCTGACTTGAAATGCCTCAACTGGAATTGAAACCAAAGTCCCCAAGGGTCATAGTTCCAATGCCTAGCCCTTGAGCAATGTCAGCAAGTCTTCACAAACCCAACAGCTCAGGCCTTTGGCCCAAAACAAACTAAGAATGGTAAAGAGAGGAACGCTGAACTGTTGGCTGCGGCATACTCCAGTGGTCTTTTGATCTGTGCCTCCACCCCCAAATAGGGTTTGGCCTGCACCCCTGACATACTGTGTACCTGTGCTGCTGTCACTGGCTATTACTGTATCAAGGCACAGCGATTTTTTTTTTATTACAACAAGGTTCATTGTAAGTGATAATAGATATAATTTCAAATAATTTTGACAGGTTTAAATTTGGAAGACAAGTGCCCTAAAAGGTCTGTTTAGACTGTCATTTTTATGCCATAATACAGCTAAGAGTTCCCACAAAAAGTGGAAGTGGCAGCTCAGGCATCTTTCTCTGGTTTGAACATGGAGATACTGATCGCTTTACCATCAAACCTTGGATTCTCCATAGGAATCCTTAGAAGCTACTTGTCAATTCCGTGAGGATGACTGTGGTTCAGTTATGTATTATCTAGTTAGGTTTGGTATATCCACCAGAAATCCCATCCAGCAGGAGCAAGCCAACTGTGCTGAGGCCTGTTCCTGTCAGGGCACCCCCGTTCTTCTTTCAGTTCACCACACACACTTTGCCGACTCAGTACTATTTGAAATACAAACCAGTGACAGAGCCATCACCAATCTGAATATAAAACATTAAAATTAGCTGGGCATGGTGGCGGGTGCCTGTAGTCCCAGCTACTTGGGAAGCTTGAGGTGGGAGGATCGCTTGAGCCAGGGAGGTGGGGGCTGCAGTGAGCCAAGATTGCACCACTGCACTCCAGCCTGGGCAACAGAGTGAGACTGTCTCAAAAAAAAAAAAAAAAAAAAAAAAATAGTGAAGTCACATTGTCATTTATTTATTTACTTATTTTACAGACAGGGTGTCGCTATGTTGCCCAGGCTGGCCTCAAACCCCTGGGCTCAAGCGATCCTCCCATCTCAGCTTCCCAAATAGCTGGGACTACAGACCCATGCCACCGCATCAGCTCTTATTTTTAGATAAAATTATAAATACATACGTAAAGTTTCTATTATTTTCTTCCTGCACCCCCAACAGATCATCTTACATATCCCAATTTGGAGGCCACTGACCTAACCGGGATCCTCTCACCCCAGGAGCCCATTTCTGAAAAGCTTTCTGCTATCAGAAGCGCCCCAGCAGTTAGCCATTTCCCTGAAAATCAGGCAGCCAGGCCCTACAACTGGAAGAAGTTCTGACAGAGCAGAAGAATCACATGTTCCAATTCAGACTTCTACTTTGGTATCTGCAACCGCCAGCCTCCCCATGCTCCCATGCCAAGTTGTGGGGGTGAGGGTAGGCTGAAGACTGTGCTGAAGCAAGGTGGGGTGGGCCCCATTGGGTGTGAATTTGTGGGACGCCCTTGTGTTCCCAAGGCCACACTCAGGCTGCATTCCTGAGGTCTGCAGGGGAGTGGCGGCGTTCCTGGCCCAAGCATAGAGAAACAGCGGCCCCTGGTGGCCCGGATATGTAGTGCCTCAGAACCCCAGCTCCTTCCTTTACTATTTGCTGAACTCGCTTTGATGCTCAAGTATGATGGCGTAATTATTTATACAGATATGTGTTGCAAAGCCCTGGGGTGGTATCTGGGCTCATCTGTGTGATCTTGGGCAAATTAGCTTCTCTGAGTCGCAGTGTCTTCAGCATTAAAATCGGATAATCAGACCTACTTTTTGGGGTTGTTGCTAGAAGCAAATGAAAGGGTAAATGAAAGGCAGTAAACAGTGGCCAGCACATAGGCAGGACCTGTGCTATGATGTTGGTCATGACGCTTGATGTTGATGCCTGCAGACACTGAAAGGCAACTGAAACATCTTTCTAGACACAGACCTGGAGAGAGAGTGAGAGGTTGTGGACAGGAACTCTACTGTTCCTGAGCTAACACACACGGAGGAGCAGTGAACATGTCCTGGACAGGTGTAGTGAGTACGAGCCTGTGTGTGTGTGCACAAGCACCCTCCCCATGGAAATGCAGAGTGCTCTGGAAGGTGCTCAGCATACATCCCAGAGGGAAAGAGTGGTGACAGCAGGGAAGCAGTGTCACTTATTCTCCAGGCATATTGCAGAGCTAGACCCTGAGAAAGGATCAGAATTTATTAATTCATACAATTACTTATTCATCACCTAATATGTGCAAGGCAAGGTTAACAAACTTTAGCAAACAACTATCACAAAACATTCAAACAGAGGCAAGTGTTAAACAACAGAGTTAGTGTAGGCTGGTGTTCTGAGGACTAAGAATTGTATTCCCCAAAGCCACCAGGACAGAAGAATTGAAAACACACAAAGCCAGGCCCAGGCAGAGTAAGGATTTCTGTGCTCTGGCAGCCTGCGGGAGTTGCATCACCACTCAGCTCTCTGGAACATGCTTGGGCCCACTCAGTCCATTTGAAGCCAGGACAAGGTGTGAGGTGAGCCCTCTGTGATCATCCCTGCTCATCACTAGGATTCCAGCCAACTAAAATGTGGTTTTGTTAAAAGCTGGTAACCCCTGAGTGTTACCCCAGCTTTCTCCTACCCACACCTGCAGAACGGGATATGAGCCCTTCCTGGGTTTGGTGATGAAGAAAGAGAGGGTCTGGTGGCCCAGAAGAGGTACACAAGATCTGCCAACCCCCAATAAGGCCCTTAGGGAACAATCAGTTCTTCCGCAATCCAGAAGAATTTACGCGTTTGCCCAGGTGAATTGAAAGATCAAAATACATGAAACATTTGTTGCTGTGCTTTTCAACCACCCCTAAATTACAGACTTCTGACTTATGGATATCCATCCTCACACCCTTGAGAAGTGCCCTGACCTCACAGAGCCTATTACTTATATTACTTATTAAACACCTACTATGTGCTGGGCAGGGTTAGCAAAATCAGGGGTGGAGAAGGCTGGGTACTAAGGTCAGGGAAGGGCTGCTGCCCAGTTGAGGCTTCTCCCTTCTCATAATCTCCTTTCTCCCTTTGATTCTTTTTCTCTCCTGTCCATCTCACCCATATTCACCCATCTAGGGGGATGCAGGGCTTGTCTTTGGCCCACTGCTATCTCCACCAAGCACAAAACATCAATACTCCCTCTGCCTCCAGCACTGCCATTCAAGGTAAATGCAAAATTGTTGCTGCTTCAATGTTTCTACTTTCTTGCAAACTTGGAAAACAACACTGTTACAGTCTTTTTTTGAGTCTCGTTCTGTCGCCCAGGCTGGAGTGCAGTGGCGTGATCTCCGCTCATTGCAATGTTCACCTCCCGCATACAAGCGAGTCTCCTGCCTCAGCCTTCCAAGTAGCTGGCACTACAGGTGCATGCCACTACGCCTAGCTAATTTTTGTATTTTTAGTAAAGATGGGGTTTCACCACGTTGGCAAGGCTGGTCTCGAACTCCTGATCTCAGGCAATCTGCCCGCCTCGGCTTCCCAAAGTGCTGGGATTACAGGCATGAGCCTCCACACCTGGCCCAGTCTTACAACTTTTCTGGAAAGGTCCTGTACAGCTGTTCAGCTTGGGGGTGAGTTGGGGTAGGAGACGAGCTGGGAACCACCCACCATGGAAAACACTGTTTCTGTAGAGACATTCTGAGGTCAAACAACTGATTTCAAAAGCTCCA
The DNA here is from genome assembly GCF_028885655.2 of Pongo abelii. Lineage (NCBI taxonomy): Eukaryota > Metazoa > Chordata > Mammalia > Primates > Hominidae > Pongo > Pongo abelii. The sequence continues at coordinate 143,788,462 of NC_085928.1, read as the reverse complement.
GCTCCCTAGATCCCTGTGGATCTGTTTTCCCTTTTCCTTGTCAGACGCCTGGAAACATTCCACCCTTTTCCTGACGCTCTTGTCTGCCTAACACTCTAATTGGTCTTTCTTGGCTCTGTCCTTGCACCTCAAGAAGGAGAGAAACAAAGGAAGGAGCCAGTTCATGGACAAGGGCTCTTCCCAATTCAAAAATGTTTTTCAATTCCATTAGGAGGGTTTAGAATGTACATAAAAACTAAGCGACAAATCAATAAATAAACAAACAACTATTAACTCCAGGAAAAAATAAAGGGAGACATAATCATAATGGGCTTTTGGACTCAGCCATGAATTGAGCTCACATGTTTATCCAAAAAATTAGTACCAATTTAACAAAAAGTTGTGACATGACTATCACAGCAGGATACAGAAAATGATAGTAGGGACATGGTGGTGGTGTTATCACTAAATCTTTGTCTTCCATGATAGGAAGTCAAAAGATAACATCTAGAGTTGAGAAATATGGCAGTAAGTACCAGGAAAATAACAGTTTAAAAGTTTAGGGAGGCTGGGCACAGTGGCTCACGCCTGTAATCCCAGCACTTTGGGAGACTGAGGCAGGTGGATCACCTGAGGTCAGCAGTTTGAGACCAGCCTGGTCAACATGGTAAAACCCCGTCTCTACTAAAAATACAAAAATTAGCCAGGGATGGTGGCACACGCACGTGGTCCCAGCTACTCAGGAGGCTGAGGCAGGAGAATCGCTTGAACTAAGGAGGCGGAGGTGTAGTGAGCCAAGATAGCACCACTGCACTCCGGCCTAGGCAACAGAGCAAGACTCCGTCTCAAGAAAAAAAAAAGAAAAAAAAAAGTTTAGAGAGAGGAACAGGAATAAGAAATTGTGGGACAGTGTGATTTTTACTATAAACTATATAAGCTATATTTTGCTCATAAAACAATCCTCATGTACTACTTTGATTTTCAAACATAATAATCTAGAATTTTTGAAAAGAGAGCCAAATGTCTGGGAGATAATGTTGAAAAATATCTCCTTTAAGGCGGAGTGTAAAGACTGAGAGATGGAAAACATAGGATAAAATAAAATAACATGAAAATAAATCTAGACCCAGATGTCTGGATCCAGGAGGGGAGGAAACAACTGAGGAAGACATTTTCCTAAGGCAAAGAAAGACACAGATGATCAAAGAAAAGGATCCATTGAAGGTGAGAATATGAATAGGGAAATCAAGAAAAACAAACAAATAACAACACTGATGACCAATAAACGTAGGGAACAATATAAGCCACACACACAGCTAAAAAAAAAAAATGCATATTAAAACACTGATGTTTTCACCTATCCAGATGGGTAAAACTTTGAAACCTTGAAAATACCCAATATTAATAAGTAAATGGAGAATCAGCACTTTGATAATCTGTTATTGAGAATGCGATGGTGCAGAGTTTGTGCAAGGCAAATTGGTAAGAAAAAAAAATCAGAATTTAAAATGCCCTTGCTCTTTATTCCAGCACTGTCATTATTAGGAATTCATCCCTTGCATAAACTCATTAAAGTATGTCAAGATATCTCTAATTGATAGCAGCAGGAGGCAGGCAAGTACCTAGGCAGACAAGGATGGATCCCCAGTAAAACCCCACCTCCAAGCCAAAGACAACTGTTTAAAGCCTGAAAGTCAAGCTACAAGTCAAATCCACAGACCAGATTGAGAACCTGTCATCCCGTTTGACATGCTTTCCTGATTGATCCCTTCCCTTCACCTATACCTACCCTTTCCTAATTGGTTTTCTACACTGTTGTGCCCACCTTTGAGTGATATCCTTGCTTTAACCTTGTTTGCATACTTACAAACCAATCAGCACATATTCCCCATTCTGAGTCCATGAAAAGCCCTGGACCCAGCCACACAGGGAGAGAAACCACCTAACTGTGGGGGTGGGGGACTACCCCCTACATCCCCTCTCTGCTGAGAGCTGTTCTGTTGTTCAATAAAGTTCTTCTCCACCCATTCTCATCCTTAAGGATTGCTTAAGCCCAGGCTGGTCTCAAACTCCTGGGCTTAAGCAATCCTTCCACCTCAGCCTCCCAAAGTGCTGGGGTTGCAGGCATGGGGCACCACACCTGGCTTATTTTATGCTTTAAAAATGTTAATTGGAGTTATCTGGCTGGTGGTATTGTGAGCCATCTTTGTTTGCTTCGAAATATTTTTTGGTACTAAGCCAAATAAGTATTTTGTTTTGTTTGTGAGTTGTTTTAAGGGACCCACTGGGGGCAATAAGGATGAGTAAAGAAATATCACATTTAAATGCACTTGGGTGGCCGGGTGCAGTGGCTTATGCCTGTAATCCCAGCATTTCGGGAAGCAAAGGTGGGCAGATCACCTGAGGTCCGGAGTTCGAGACCAGCCTGATCAACATGGAGAAACCGTGTCTCTACTAAAAACACAAAATTAGCCAGGCATGGTGGAGCATGCCTGTAATCCCAGCTACTCGGGAGGCTGAGGCAGGAGAATCGCTTGAACCCGGGAGACGGAGGTTGCGGTGGGCCGAGATCACACCATTGCACTCCAGCCTGGGCAACAAGAGGGAAACTCCATCTCTAAATAAATAAATGCACTTGAGTAAAATTTCAGAACTTCAAGAATAAAGAGAAAAATCATATAAGCTTCCAGAAAGAAAAAAATAGGTACATATAAATAAATAAGTTTCAGCCTGACATCAGATTTTTACACCAATTAGATGCTATGAGACAAAGAGTGGCATCTTCCAAGTTTTGAAAGAAAATTAATTTGAATCTGGAATTCTATAGTCAGCTGAATTACCACCCAAAGGAAAGACAAAATAAAGACATTTTCTGAAATTCAGAGAGACAGAAAATTTACTACTCATGCACTGCATATGAAGAAATTACTCAAGAAGATGTCTCACTAAAACAAAGTAATTCCAAAAAGAGTAAGTGAGATTTTTAAGAAATAGAATCTGAGCGTGAGAAGAAATATAAACATGGAACAAAATGAGCTAGTTTACTAGTTTACATTTTGATACATGGGACATTCTCCTTTGGCCTGCAGATACTTAATAACTGAAGATCATTTTCTTCTTCAGAGCTGCAGCCATGGTACTTGATCCTGCAGCAAATAATTATACAATATAAAATCATAATTGCATGTTACAATAATGTTATTTATATGGGGTTTAATATCTTAGACTCAATCTGTAGACAAAACAAAAGGAACAGAACAGAATGTAAATATTATAAACATTGACGAAGTAAAGGGAAAAATAGTGCTGACAGCCAGCCAGGGAGTTACATTCTGTGAATTCATTTAGCTGCAATTAGTACAGATGCTTCTCAAATTTTGATGGGGTTAACATTCTGATAGACCCATCCTAAGGTGAAAACACTATAAGTCAAAAAGTATTGAATACACCGAACCTACTGAACATCATAGCTCAGCCTAGCCTACCTTAAATGTGCTCAGACCCCTTACATTAGCCTGCAGTTGGGCAACACAGTACACTGTAGAGTACCAGTTGTTTACCCTGCTGATCACGTGGCTGACTGGGAGCTGCCCAGCATGGCAAGAGACTATCATACAGCATATTGCTAACCCTGGAAAATATCAAAATTCAAAATCCAAAGTATGATTTCTACTGCCTACATGTCACTTTCACACCATATAAAGTTGAAAAATTGTAAGTTAGAACAATTGTAAGTTGGAGACTATATATACACATATCAAAATCCAGGCCTGGTTGATTAGATTTTAGGGTTCCATTCAATGCAGAATTGAGAAGAACCCGGGCCCCAATGTAAAGTAAGTGTCTCTAGGGATGTATGGGAGCTGTGTCTTACTGCTCCTTAGAGCTGAGTGTCTTCATTTCTTCCCAACCATTCTTACTATGGTTAATTTCAAGCTAACAACATGATGTTGTTTCAAGCTAACATCATGTTGTTAGCTTGAAATTAACCATACTCGGAATATTTACACAATATTTACATTACGGCTTTTTGTTTTTCCTCCCATAGAGGAGCCAGTTGTTCAATACTTGCCAGCATGGTCCTGGGAAAGTCAGACCTGAAGAATTGAAGAATTGTGCGGAGATGAAGGTGGTGGAAGCTGGTGATAAGACCCTCAGGCCTAGATGGGTTGTGGGGAAGCTAGTGGCATTCTTAGATGGGGAAATCTGCTAAGACAGGGGTCAGCAAACTTTTTCGTTTTCTTTTTTTTTTTTTTTTGAGACCGAGTCTGTTGTCCAGAGTGGAGTGCAGTGACGCGATCTCGGCTAACTACAAGCTCCGCCTCCCGGGTTCACGCCATTCTCCTGCCTCAGCCTCCTCAGTAGTTGGGACTACAGGCGCCTGCCACCACGCCCAGCTAATTTTCTGTATTTTTAGCAGAGATGGGGTTTCGCCGTGTTAGCCAGGATGGTCTCGATCTCCTGACCTTGTGATCTACCCGCCTCGGCCTCGCAAAGTGCTGGGATTACAGGCGTGAGCCACCCCGCCCGGCCAGCAAATTTTTCTTAAAGGGCCAAATAGTAAGTATCTCACAACTACCCAATGCTGCTGTTACAGCTCAAAAGCAGCCGTATACAATACTAAATGAAGGAGCACGGCTGTGTTCCAGTAACACTTTTATCTACAACACAGGTAGCCAGCCTATAATTTGCTGACTCCTGGTCTAAGACAAACTCCACAGGAGGACACTTCAGATATGGCACAGAAATCGGCTCTGCAGCCACACTTGGAAGCAGCTGCGTAGCGGGATATTTGAGCTAGAGGTCCCATTCCTGGCTCCCCATGGCCTCCAAGTAGCTTGAGGGGGATCCAGAATTCCCTATGTCCCATGCAAAGGGGACACAAAGGTGCTTTATCAGATATGATTAGGTTTGGCTTTATAGTAGCCTAAAAACACAGTTTAATGGTGGCTTAGAACGTACACGTAGATGGATTTTCTCATGTAAAATCCTGGAGGTGGCCCACGCAGTGCCGGTAAAGTGTGAGAGACCCTTGCCTGTCTGAGCTTTCCTCTCCGACATTCCTAAGTGTGGCCTTCGTCCACATGGTCCAAGCTGGCTGCTGGGGTGCTGCCATTATGTCCACCACATCCAGCCCCCAGGAAGAGGTAAGCAGAGGAAGGCACCCCTCTCCACCTCTTATTAAAGACCCTTCCGCGGGGCGTGGTGGCTCATGCCTGTAATCCCAGCACTTTGGGAGGCCGAGGTGGGTGGATCACGAGGTTAGGGGATGGAGGCCATCCTGGCTAACATGGTGAAACCCCGTCTCTACTAAAAATACAAAAAATTAGCCGGGCGTGGTGGCGGGCACTTGTAGTCCCAGCTACTTGGGAGGCTGAGGCAAGAGAATGGGGTGAACCCGGGAGGCGGAGCTTGCAGTGAGCCGAGATAGTGCCACCGCACTCCAGCCTAGGTGACAGAGCAAGACTCCGTCTCAAAAAAAAAAAAAAGACCCCCCCCCCCCGCTCAGAAACTGTACACATTTATCTACTTGTATCCCATTGGTTAAAACTTAGTCAGCTGACAATACCCAGCTGGAAAAGAAGTGGGGTTATGTAGTCTTCAGCTACAAATTGGGTGTTAGTTGGAAGGACAGATACCGAAGGACAACTGTCTCCATTGCTGAGAGGGCCTGTGGAGTGGTGGAGTCCCAGGGATGGCCAGAAGTGCCCACTTGCAGGGACTTGGCTGCTCCATCAGAGGAGCCAGTGCACAGGGCCAGCTTCATGGACCTGCGCAACTGCACAGGCCCCAGGCTCAGAAGGGCCCACACTTGGTTTTAGTAAGTAAAATTCCTACTAATGATATAAAATTGTATTTTTTCTTTACTTAGAATGACATTAAACAGCAAATAGAAAACACCACAAAAGGCCGGGCACGGTGGCTCACACCTGTAATCTCAGCACTTTGGGAGGCTGAGGTGGGTGGATCACTTGAGGTCAGGAGTTTGAGACCAGTGTGGCCAACATGATGAAACCCCCTCTCCTCTAAAAATACAAAAATTAGCCGGGTGTGGTGGCGAGCACCTATAATCCCAGCTACTTGAGAGGCTGAGGCAGGAGAATCGCTTGAACCCAGGAGGCAGAGGTTGTAGTGAGCCAATATCATGCCACTGCACTCCAGCCTCCAGGAGGTGACAGAGCGAGACTCCATCTCAACAACTAAAAAAGAAAACACCACAACAAATCAAGAGAGAAACACCAGAAGAAAGGAAAATGTTTTATATTTTAGGTTCTTTAGTAGTACTTTTTTCCTGCCTTTTGAATGAGAGATTCTACATTTTTATTTTGCATAGGGCCCTGCAAATGATGTAGCCAACTTGGCAGCATATTATCGCAGGATGCCACATGGAACAGTCATACCTCTCAGGTCCACTGCCAGGAGCAGATGCCCCTCTCTTCAGTGGGAACAGCAAAGGGCCAGAGGTATATGAAGGCCCCCCCACCCACCACCCAACTTCAGGGATACAGTAAGGGCCCTCGTTTACCCAGATACACAGAAGGCATCTTGGGGAGAAGAAGGGAGATCAGACAGAGCTCAGAAAGACAGAGCTTGGAGACACTGAATTTTCTGAGTCTATGGAAAGCAGCCACATGAGGGAGTTCAACTCCAAAAGGTCTGAGTATTCAGTCTGAAAGGAGACTGAAAGGAGAAAAGACGTGTGTATTGTTCAAGGCAAACCTTGGCTTCCCCAGTACACAATAGTGTGGGGCTGGTAAAGAAGATCCTAATCTTCCTGGCAGATCTGAATGGGGCATGCACATTTGCACACCTGCTATCCTCAGATCCAAATCACTTTCTGTCTGAAATATCATTCTTCCTGTTCCTGATTTCCTCATTCCATCCCGACTCCTGTAACCCTTGGACATCTGGCTAACTTCTCACCTTTCTACAGTTAGTTCAGGCTCTCTTCTCCCAGGAAGCCTTCGCTGACATCCCCACTTTCACTTTCCCGTCCTCTGAGTACTCACTGCAACCTGCACACACCCAATTTCAGAGGAGGAGTTTGAGTGACAGCAGGCATTGCACTGGCCATGGAGCCACAGGCCTGGAATGGAGGCCTTCCTGCTTCATATTTATCCTTGGAGCCTGTTGCACCATGTGGAAAATGGGGGCAATAATACCAGACTCACCTACCTTACAAAATTTTCTTAAATTTTGTTTTTGAGTAAGTACTATACACACACAGTCCACAATTCTATGGGTACATAAGGGTACAGAGTGAAAAATAGCTCTCCTTCTCTCTTCTCTCCTCCAGGCTCCCAGCTGTCTTCCCCAAAGACAATCCCTGTTATGAGTTTCTTTGTTCTTCATAGATACTCCATATGTTTTAAAGCAAATACATTTTATATCATCACCTATGTAGTATTCTAGGGGAGAATGCATAACCTGAATCTAACCATGAGGAAGTATCAGAAAAACCCAAAATAAGAAATATTCTATTTTTTAAAGCATGTGTTAGAGGGATAATGGTATTATCTGAAAGCATCAGTAATCAATATCACAAAAGACAAAGAAAGGCTGTGGATGTGTTCTAGAATTAAGGGAAATGGTAGATTAAAGTATTGCATCCATGTTAAATTTACCAAAGTTGAAGCAGGGGGCTCATAAAAAAAATTTACCGAAATTGATAAGTCTACTATGGTTATATAAGGGCAATCCTTTTAGTTTGTTTGTTTGTTTTTGTCTTTCTTTTTTAAAAATAAATACTGACTTATTTAGAGGTAAAGGGCCCTGATGTATATAACTTACCCTCATGTTGTTCAAGACAAAATGTGTATGTGTGTGTGTGTGTGTGTGTGTGTTTGTACATTGGAAGAGGAAGAAGGACACAAAAGAGAAAGCAAATGGGGCAAAATGTTAACAATAGGTGAATATGGACAAAGGGTTGATAAGTATTCTTGTACTACTTTTATTTTTGCAAGTCATGTTTAATATTATTTCCAGGAAAAAAAAAGTTAATCTTCTTTATTCACAGATTCTGCATTTGCAAATTCGCCTAATCACTAAAGTTTTTTTGTAACCCCAAAACCAGTACTCATAGCCATTTGCAAACATGTGTAGAGCTGGAAACAAGATTTGAGTCACCCAACGTACATGTTACCAACTGAGGTCTAACCGGGGAATACTCTGCCTTCTTGGTTCAGCTCTCATACTATAAACAACTATCCTTTCTATGGTCTGTTTAGCACCACATTTTTCACATTTTTGTGCCTTTGTTGATATTTTGCTGTTTAAAATGGTCCCCAAGCATAGTGCTGAAATGTTGTCTAGCATTCTTAAGCAGAAGAAGGCTTTGATGTGCCTTAGGAGAAAATGTATGTGTTAGATGAGCTTCATTCAGGCATGAGTTATGGTGCTGCTGGCCATGAGTTCAGTGTTGGCAATGAGTTTAAACATATTGTCAATGAATCAACAATATGTTTTAATATTCATTAAATGAATAATATATTATGTATTAAATGTATTGGATAAACAATACACGCATAAAACATGGTTATGTATTGATGGGTTTACAAAAGCGTTGTGACCACAGGGTCATAGAAACCTAACCCTGTATTTCTCTCAGGAGCAAATGTTTCAGTGTTCACTAATTCAGTGTTATGAGCAGCTTTTAGACTATAACTACTGCAAATAACGAGAATTCAGTATTTATATACACGCATTTCCTGTACAAATGATAGTATACAGTACACACTGTTCTGTACCTTATATTTTTAAAACAATATTTCTTAGAGATCATGCTATTAGGTTATATTCATTCTTTTGAACAGATACCTGGTAGTCCCCATATGTGTATAATCTAATTGGTCTACCCAGTCCTCTAGTGATAGACACTTGGGCTTTCTGTTTTTGTTTTCATTTTTTTAAAATTGCATCGGCTGGGCACGGTGGCTCATGCCTGTAATCCCAGCACTTTGGGAGGCCAAGGCGGGCGGATCACAAGGTCAGAAGTTCGAGACCCATGTGGTGAAATGCCGTTTTTACTACAAATACAAAAAATTAGCCGGGTGGGGTGGCCCATGCCTGTAATCCCAGGTACTCGGAAGGCTGAGACAGGAGAATAGCTTGAACCTAGGAGGCGGAGACTGCAGTGAGCCGAGATCACGCCACTGCACTCCAGCCTAGGCTACAGAGCAAGACTCCATCTCAAAAAAATAAATAAATAAAATAAAATAAAATTGCATATTAGCAAAGTCATTTTTTCTATTTTCATTTGGTTATGATTTTTTTGAGAGACAGATATATATATATATATAACTTTTTCTTTATCCATTCATCTGTTGATGGACACTTAGGTTGCTTCCAAATTTTGCCTGTTGTGAATAGTGCTGCAATAAACATGGGAGTCCAGATATCTCTCCAGCATACTGATTTCATTTCCTTTGGATATATACCCAGTAGTGGGATTGCTGGATCAGATAGTAGTTATATTTTTAAGTTTTGAGGAAACTCCATACTGTTTTCCATAATGGCGACATTAATTTACATTCCCACCATTTGTGAGCAAGTGTTCCCTTTACCCCACATCCTCCCCAACCCTTGTTAGCTTTTGTCCTTTTGATAATAGCCAGTTTAACTGGTGTGAAGTGATATCTCATTGTGGTGGTTTTAATTTACATTTCTCTGATGATTAGTGATGTTGAGCATTTTTTCATATACATATTGGTCATTTGTATGTCTTCTTTTGAGAAATGTCTATTCAAATCCCTTGCTCTTTGTTTTCTTACTAAGTTATTTGAGTTCCTTACACATTTTGGATATTAACCTCTTATTAGATGTATGGTTTGCAAATATTGTCTCCCATTCTGTAGATTGTTTCTTCACTCTGCTGGTTGTTTCCTTGGCTGTACAGAAGTTTTTCAGTTTGATGTGATCCCATGTGTATATTCTTGCTGTTGTTGCCTATGCTTTGGAGTTATATCCAAAAAATCATCACCCAGACCAATGTCATGAAGCTCCTCCTGTATGTTTTCTTCAGTAGTTTTGCTGTTTCAGGTCTTATATTTAAGTCTTTAATCCATTTTGAGTTGATTTTTGCATATGGTGTGAGATTCTTCTCTTTGTAGATACGCAGTTGCCCTAACACTATTTACTAAAGAGACTGTCCTTTCCCCATTGTTTGATCTTTGTCAAAAATCAATTAATCACAAATGTGTAGATTTGTTTTCAGGTTCTCTAATCTGTTCCATTGGTCTATGTGTCTGTGTGTATGCCAATACCATGCTGTTTTGATTACTATAGCTTTGTAGTATATTTTGAAGTCAGGTAGTGTAATGCTTCCAGCCTTGTTCTTTTAGCTCAAGATTACTTTGGCTATTTGGGGTCTTTTGTGATTCTATACAAATTTTAGAAATTTTTTTCTATTTCTGTGAAAAATGTCATTGGAATTTTTGTAGGGATTGCATTGAATCTATAGATCATTTTGGACATTTTAACAATATTAATTCTTCCAATCCAGGAACACAAGATATCTTTACATTTATTTGTGTCTTCAATTTCTTTCATTGTTTTATAGCTTTTGGTGTACAAGTGTTTTATCTCCTTTGTTAAATTGATTCCTAAATATTTTTTGTACCTATTGTAAATGAGATTGTTTTCTTGATATCTCTTTTTTTTGGATAGTTTATTGTTAGTGTATTAAAATAATACTGATTTTCATATGTTGCTTTTATATCCTGCAACTTTACTGAATTTAGTTATTAGTTCTAACAGGTTTTTGGTGGAATCGTTAGGGTTTTCTATATAAGATATTTGGATTTTATCTTTTCAAAATGTGTATCTGGTCCTGTCATAGTCTTACTTAAAGTATTTCCACAGCATCCCCTTGCACTTGGGATGAAAATTAAAATCCTTAATATGACCTGCCAGACACTCTCACATAGCTTTCTGGCATCTGCATGTCTCCCTTCTGTTCTCTATTCATCCCCTGGTATCATCTACCCTCCCTCCTGCCACAGGACATTTGCACAAGCTTTCCTTCTGGAACATCTTCCTCATCCCTCATCCTTAACCTGGTTACCTCTTTCTTCCAACCTCGACTTTACAGTCCATCTTTTGCTCACCAGTGTATCCTTGGCCTAGTCTAGAACCTGCTATATAAAAGGTGCTCAATACATTTTTGCTAAACAATTGAATGAATGAGGCAGGAGGCATACAGAGAGGGAAGTCAGCTGGTAAGGATTATGTTTTTGTGGGTCTCTTTTGACCAAACACTTGGTTTTAAACTCTTCATAGAATAAAAACTGTACAGCTGTCTTATCTTCTCCTTTCAGGTTCTCAGGTCTTTAGCACTCAAAGGATGTTTGTGTGACTTAGACAAGTGATAATGATGGGAAATCAAACAAGTTCTCCAAAGTAACCCTGAGAAGGTTGCCAGAACTTTCTGCACCAACCTCTCATCCTTGAAAAAGGGGTGATAATGTCTAAATCTGGCTTGTGAGCAACACACCTGCTGGCACTTAGCACATTCCTACAGGAGCTCCTATCTCTCTTCAATTCCAGCAACCTATAAGATGTTGATTCTGCCCTCTAAGAATTTTCAGCACATTGGCTCAGAACAAAAGATCTAAATGCAAAGGTCAAGTCACAAGTCAACATTCCCTCAACAGGCTCTCTCCTGCTCTTCCTCCATCCAGGAGATGTCTGCTGGCATCCAACTAAAGGGGAAGACACCAAAAAGAAAGTGTCACAGTCAAAGTTTTTACTGCTACATCCCAGAGTCTGATCCCCATGTCCCCGAGTGAGTAGAAGAGGAGCTCTGTCTGCACTGTCACCTGACCTTGGGCTTTTTTCTACCTTTGAGTGACTAATTCTATTCTCAAGTATTCTCTAACACGATGTGAAACTTGTGGTGTAACCCACATCCTTCTCATATGCCAGAAAGCCTACACCCACATCCTCCCCATTGACCACCACCCCTTTCCTCTATTTTTGGTGGTAAAATGAATCAAACTGGCTCACACAAAAGGCTTGAGAGAGAGAGAGGGATTACACACTTGATCTCATATATCCAAAATTCAACCATTTCTTGCCACCTTCCGTCTACCTCCCTGGTCTGAACTGTCTTCATCTCTCACCTGGTTTATTGCAATATCCCCAGCTGATCTTCCTGCTTTCACCTTTATTCCCTCAATCTTTCTCCAGGTACAGATTGCCAATAAAATACAGAACACTCAGTTAAATTTGCATTTTAGATAAACAATGAATATTTTTTAGTATAAATATGTCACAAACATTGCATGGGCTATACTTATACCAAAAAAAAGTATGCATTTATCTGAAATTCAAATTTCACTCAACACCATGTAGTTTTATTTGCTGGCTCTGGCAACCCTATTCTTCAGCAACCAGAGTTATTCTTTTAAAATACAAATTAGGTCAGGCGTGGTGGCTCACGCCTGTAATCCCAGCACTTTGGGAGGCCAAGGTGGGTGGATCATCTGAGGTCAGGAGTTCGAGACCAGCCTGGCCAACATGTTGAAACCCCATCTCTACTAAAAATACAAAAATTAGCCGGGCATGGTGGTGGGTGCCTGTAATCCCAGCTACTTGAGAGGCTGAGGCAGGAGAATTGCTTGAACCCAGGAGGCAGAGATTGTAGTGAGCCGAGATTGCGCCACTGCACTCCAGCCTGGGCAATAGAGCGAAACTCAGTCTCAATAAATAAATAAATAAAATACAAATTAGCTCATATCACTCCTCTGCTCAAAATCTGCCAATAGCTTCCCATCTTTGCTCAAAGTGCTGATAAAGTCAAAGTCGTTCCAGAGATCTGCCTTCCTCAGTGCCTCTAGGCTCTCATCTCCTACTATGCTCTCCCTTGTCCACTCAATCCAGCAACCCTGGCTTCCTGTCACTCCTGGCACTGTTCCCAGAGAACCACATTACTAGGTCCTTCTCCTTCTGCAGGTCTTGCTCAGACAATATTACTTTCTCAGGAAGGCCTTCTCTGAAAGCTTTTTAAAAACTGCAGTTACCCTATCTTCTATCTTCTATCCCCTCTCCCTGCTTTTACTCCATAACATGTGTGCCACCTTCTAGCATAACACATTATACATACAGATTGGTTTGCTCTCTGTCTCTCCACTAAAAAGTATGGTCCATGAGGGCAGGTATTATGTTTTGTTCAAGCCAAATCTCCAGCATCAGACCCTGCTTGGCACATAGCAGATGCTCAACAGATATTTGTTGAGGCCAGGTGCAGTGGCTCATGCCTGTAATCCCAGCACTTTGGGAGGCCAAGGCAGGTGGATCATGAGGTCAGGAGTTCAAGACCAGCCTGACTAACATAGTGAAACCCCATCTCTACTAAAAATACAAAAATTAGCCAGGTGTGGTGGCACATGCCTGTAGTCCCAGCTACTTGGGAGGCTGAGGCAGGATAATCACTTGTACCTGGGAGGCGGAGATTGCAGTGAGCTGAGACCATGCCATTGCACTC